>NW_027362761.1:1161922952-1163122952 GCF_046119375.1 Phyllobates terribilis | reverse complement strand
TGCACCATGTACAGTGCATGTTACCAGAAGTACATGACACTTACACCAGACAATGTGCTGCCAATAATCTTTGCCGGCACAAAAAAAAAAAAAAAAAAATTGAACAAGCTTTTTATTTAGTCAAGGTTATTGATGGCAGGAGCTGATAATCGGGAATAAACATTCTCCGCTTTGCTGATTATCAGCTCGTCTGGAAGATACATGGCAGACCCCTATTTGGCAGCAGCTAATTTCCTTTTAAAATAGCCCACCAACCCCCCATATAATAAACAGACGACTTTGTAAGACCAAAAACACAGCAATTGTTTATTTAAAAAAAAAAATAATAATTTTCATTTGTTACAGATGGTGTTAACAGTGGGCATACAACTGCATGTACAAGAACATTTACAATATGTGTACAGAGTATTAAAATTCAAGTATCAGTTTTATCACAGCAAAAAGTTTTGACAATGTTGTAGGAAACATGGAAAGAGGCCATTGTAACAAGCCTTGTCAGACTAACAGTCCTGTTTACACCATGCCCGGATCAGGGAGAGTCAAACACCGACGAATCAATAAAAAAAAAAAAATCTAAATTTGGAGGCCCGCGCCCAGCCCAGGCCATTATGACAACTCCTCCAGTCAGCAAGGAAGGCAGACATGGGAGCAAGTAGTGACCGGAGGTCGATCACTTTTTCCCTGAGGAGCGCAGAGCACCTGGTTATAGCTAAGGTGACACTGCCCTGTCCAAATAGAAACCTTTACTGTAGAATTTAAACAGCATTTCACAAGGAAACATCTTAGACTTCAACTTTAAGTCAAACCAAGATCAATACCAGTAAGGAAGTCATTGGAGTTATAACTATTGAAGCCAGTGAGGTAAAGTGATCGCAACAGACTGAGGCCACCAGAGCAATAAATGAACTGGAAAGCAGATGCTGCAAAGTAATAAAATCCTGAGCCTTCCTTTAAAGGGAATATCACCAAAAAGGTTGTTTAAAGTCATTTTTTTTTTTTTTAAATTACATGGGAAACATTTCAGAGTCCATGCTTGTTTTAGGAAACCCACAATGAACAGTGTGCCCCTAACTATTGCATTAAAGCATCTTAGGAGCATGTGCAAGTCATTGTGAAGGTAGGGGGCAGAGGTGAGCTGTGACCTCTCCTGTTGTGGCTGGTGTCAGTGTATATATAGAGGAGTGGTTGTAATCCTTTTTGAAAGTCTAAAATAGCCCCAATGGTCTGTGTGAAACTTGGAAGATTTTTTTATTTTCTCATTAGGCCCTGTTCACACTAATGTTTTTAAAAACGTGCCCAAGGTTTCCACCCAAATCCCTCCTAAAAAGGGGAATCAGAAGAACCCCCAATGGGACCATAAAGAGCAGTGACATGAACAGAAATCAAATAAACCCCATTTTCTCATCTGAAAGTGTCTCTTTAGAAGGGCAAAGAAAGGTAACAAGACCACGTCTGCCCGGCTGAAGAATCAGACACTTCCAGAAGAAAACCACAAACAAGAAGGTTCATTTAAATGCTGTTCGCGTTACTGCAATCCATCGCCCCTTCTGAATCCTGTTTTTAGGTGGATTCATATAGAAGCCTAGGATGCACTGCAGAAGCTCAGTGTGAACAGAGATAGAGATATCTATATAATTTTTCCATGAAAGTACAAAAAAAGGTCACTTTCTGATGACATCTTTAATGTTGAATTGCCAACACTGCCCCTCCTCCTGCCAGCAGGGGTCACTGCTGTGCAGCCCGTACTCAAGCAGATCTCAGTTCCCAGCTGCAAACGGCAGAGGTGACACAAGGGAGGGAGCACAGTGAACGGCTGCCGAGGCCACCATCAGTCAACACACCTCCAGCTCTTATGTATCCAAGCAATTTACAAATTTTTGGTTTTGTTTTTTTTAATATGCGAGGCAAGTAACATGCACACAAGCAATTTCTAAAAGCAGGAACTGGCAAGTTAGTAACTCAAATTATAAATTTAAAGTTTAACAGTAAAGAATCAAGATAAACTTTTGTTTTTATTTTCTTAATGGACGTTTCGCATGCTGGTGTAAATGTGAATATGAGGGCGATGTGGAGAAGGGTCACAGACCTTCGTTTTTTTAACATGCATTGTCATATTACCAGAGCAGACTCATGAGGCAAAGGACTGGAGCCTGCATCAAACTAGTGTAATTCACCTTCGGCCCTACCCAACTAGGCACCTGGCTTTTCAATACAAATTACTTCTTAAACCATAACTAAACTTTTTTTTACTTTATTGATCAGCTTCTGTAAAATAAAAAAAGTGTAGTATTTGTAACATAGTTCAGTACCTTATTTTGCTTCTATTTTTCTTTAATCTTATGTAGAAAGTGCTGATTTATCTCCTTTGTTCATGCAGTCTTGGTAGCTGATTTGATCCATCCTCCTGTGGATTTCTCGGCTTCATATTCGCATGCTCAGACAGGGACAGAGCTTGTAAATGAAGTCCAAGCATGGGAGCAGAGAAGGCATACGGATCTTCGCAAATCAGCAACTAAGATGGCATGAACTAGGCGGATAAAACAGCACTGCCAGCATGGATGGAAGGAAGCAAAATGAGCTAATTAAGTTACAAAGTTTCATAACTTTACAAAGGCTGATCAATTAAGTCTCATCGCTTTAACAATTTAAAGGGGTTGTCCACTACTTTATATGATCCCCCAATGTATTCCCCCAGGGCCCATAAGTGTTTCTCTAAATGCCTTGTGGTGCTTTTTCTGCCTGTGAGCAGCACTATCGCTGGCAGCTCACAGGCATCACGTGACCCCCCCGGCTGCAGTCGGCTGACGTCGTGTCAATTCCGGCTGCAGCAGGGGGTACTCACTTCTGTGTTCCACAGTGGACACTGGGCTGTGGGTGTAGTTACCCAGCACGTCACACCCAGCATCCACCGCGCACTCTCCCTCTCCTCATTCACTGGGAAAGCGCACAGCGGATGCTGGGTGTGATGCACTGGGTAAGCCCACCCACCGCGGGGAGCGCGTCACTGTCACACCTTACTTGACGCGACATGTCACATGATACCTCTGAGCGGCTCACGATCGCACCGCTCAGGGGCAGAAAAGGTACCGCTAGGTATTTACAAAAACTTCTGGGCTGCAAGGGGGATACATTGGGAAAGTTCATATAAAGTAATGGACAACTTCTTTAAGTATTAAAATAGTTTCTGGCAACACTATAGTTTTATTCTGGTCCTTTAAGTCTCAGACTAGGGGCTCATGTAGACATCCACACAACGCGGTCTTAGCATGGACAGCCTGCGAATTTTCCAATCCAACCTTGACAGCCTGAGGGATATAAATCGGGCTGTCAAGATCAGGTCAGGAGACAGGCAGCCCATCCATCACGCTCTGTGCACAGACATCTGCACGAGCCCTTACATGAGAAAGCAGCACAACACCGCACCAATCACTTGCTGTGCGTGGGACCGGCGCTGCAGAGCAGAGGAGCAATTATATCAGTTGCACTAGATTTTTGAGGCGACCCAAAAAAAAAATCAGTTTAGTTTCTTATTGAAAGCCACATACAAGCAGAAAAGGGTTAGCCTAATCACCAATGGTGAAAAATGTAAAAACAAGCCATTTACTTATTAAAAATACTCTGGTAATCTTTCTGAACAGGCAACCCAGCAAAGACTTTTCTTGGGGCATGTGCTCGCCCCCGCCCCCCCCCCGTATCTTTAATATCGGACAATAATTAACATCAGTACACCAGTTATATAACAAAAAAAAAAAAAGGAAGAATTAGAAATGGATTATTCCCAGCAACGGTCACCAGACGCATCCACGCCGAGCAGTAGATAGAGCATTGACGGCATGGCTGTTCCAGTATGAAGTGCTCCACTGAAAATATATAGCTGCCGGCACCAACATCACACAGGACTTGATTGGCATAAAGTTCTACATAAGGGCTGCACAACAAGCAGCGAACACGAGCTCCATCCTCAGGGAGCCCTATATACATATACAGGCATAAAAAAAAAATCCATGTACTGCACACGTATGAGAGCGAAACTCCATCAGCTGACACTTAACTGAGCAAAGTCATCGTCAGCGCCATCATTTAGGCAGGCATTTAAATCAAATCCTCCCTCCGCATCCACTTTTCTGACTTTGGTTGGAGTGCCTGAAAACTAAAAAGAACAGCAAAGATTAGTGTACAGGAGACTATAGACAGCTCTGGGATATTTACTGTACACATTTCTGCCACTGAAAAGTAATCAATAGGCTGCTGTTGAAATCTGCATGTGAACGTATCCAATGCAGGAAAGGACTAGAAAGGTTAACAGCTTTACGAGCTTGGATGTATAGGTATATCCAAGTTAGTCTACCTCCTTTTGATGCAGGCTCAGGTGCCAAGCCAGCATCTTTCCTTGATCAGCAGTCATGCCTTTAACCGCCGAGGGTGGAATCAAGATCCACCCGCAGCTGTTAACGTGCTAAACGCTGCAGTCACTGACCGCAACATTTAACTCTAGCACCGCCATAAGACAGACTCATCAGTGCCCCTGTCATGTGATCATGGTGCGCAGATGTGTTGGCATGACAGATGAGGGTCTGCAAGAAACCCCCGTACTTGCATTGTGAATCTCTTATGAAAGCCGGCGTGTGGATGGAATTCAAAGAGGATTTCTGCTACACATAGCAGCTGCTACGTATAGCACAAACGTTCAGATGATCACGACTTCAAGTCTCCTAAGGAGACTATTGAAGCAAGTAAACATTAAAAAAAGGTTTTAAAAATATATAAAAGATATGAGGAGTCCAAAAAATCTCATCATGGAAACATAATTCAAAATATAGTATTTTACTTACAAGATTCTCTTCAGTTTCATTGTCAGAGGTTGAGCAAATCATCTCTTCAGAACTGAAAAAAAAAATTGCAGGTGTTTAGTTAAAGCAGACAACGCATATTTTCAGGCTAAAAATTCTCCAAATCTGGCAACTTAAAGATGGATGTTATGAGGTTTTAAGGTTGACTGGTGTATCTACACAGTAGCTCCAGAGATCAGCGAGGAGGCGTGTCCTTTTCTCCTCTGCATGACACCTTATGATTGGACAACTCATGCAGAGGAAGAAGCACACGCCCCCCCCAGCATCAAATCTCTGGTAACGCCCAGATTATTTAATTTTACAAGTTAATTTCTCCTGTCCGTTGCGGAAATATCAAAAATAAATTAATTTTTTTTACTGAGCTCAGCTGCCACTCTTCCCATTATGTGGCTAGCTTAAAAAAGCTCAAACTGGTGAAAGGTATTTTAAGTGCCACTGTCAAATTTATTAACAGCAACGATTGGAGCTCAGCGCTGCTGCTGTTAACCAAGTAGCGGCTATGTATAGCAATAATGTTAATAAAAAGGATAGGACTAAAAGAAAAATAAATTGTTAAAGGGGTATTCCCATCTCCAAGATCCTATCCCAATATGTAGTAGGTGTAATATTAGATATTGTCTCCAATTAGAAATATAGTATAGTATTTTTGATTCGCTATCTCTCTTAGCTCATGTGCAGGCATCGCAGGACCTTAGGGTTATGACCATTAGCAACTAACTGACCATCAGTGGTCGTAACCATGGATACCTAAGGTCCTGCGATGTCTGCACATGAGGAAAGACAGCAAATCAGAAAAACTATACTACATTTCTAATTGGAGGTATTTGCTAATATTATTACACCTACTACATATTGGGATAGGATCTTGGAGACGGGAATACCCCTTTAAGTATGGGGCAATCATTGGGCAGTTAGATATTCCAGTAACAGGACAAGAACCACCGGTAAATGCTGTCCCCCTACTATGAAAGATAGGACAGAGGAAGACCGTCTATTTTCATTTTTTTCTTTAGGGGATGCCAACATGTTCTCCAGGAAAGGAAAATGGACTGATTGTTTGAGGTGAAAGGTCCATTAATCATATATGATCACCAACCCACCACATCCTTTTTAAGAGTTGCAACATGGTCTCCAGCAGCTGAACCCCAACATTATTTCATGTCAGATTTCAGTACACATGAGCATGAATGTATAATAACGCCAGGCAAAATGACTGAATAGTGGCAGCTGTAGTCACAGAATTCCCACCGGCATCTATTGTAGAAAGTATAAGAGAAGCAATAAAGCTCCTTACAATGGTTGCAGATCATCCACATCCTGTTTTGGAGGATCCCACGCATGTAGCTGAATACGCCAAAGTTTAATCTGTTGGTCCCAAGATCTGCGGCTGTATTTCTTAAATTTATTTGGGGTCCGTGGATGAACTTTTTGCTGTCGCGATTGTCTAGCAAGAGAAAAAAAAAATAGCACAAATCAGTTTACATATACAGCAAAGTAACAGGCATAACAGTTCTTTAAAAAGCAAAAATGCATAATTCCAGCCATCTAAATAAATGGCTAACCTTTCCCAGACTGGGCAAATATTTGAGCTTTGCCTTGTTCCTCCAGTAACTTACAAAGAAAACTTGCTTCTGCAAAAAATAGTAGGACTGCTTTTTTTCTATTTTGCAGGAAAAGTTAGGTTTAAACAACTCCGTTTTACCATATAATGCAAGGTTAAATTATGGGGAAGGGGGATTAAGTTGTGCCTCGTCTTCACAGCATGGTTAAAAAAAAATTAAAATCTAAATTTGTGATTTCAGTCCACTCAAGCATTGAAGAAAAACAACTTATGGGTTCCAAAAAAAAAACTTCAATTACTTTTTTCACCATTAAAACAAAGGTTTTCCTTCAGTGCAACGGCCACATGGCTTTAGACTATTGACACCATACTTGCAGGTTTACAGCATTTTTCCCATGTAAGTTTTTTTTACTTTTATAGCCAACTCACTTTCGTTCCCTTGAACTTTACTATACAGTGTAAGGATTCAGTATTGCCATGACCATCTCTCATGAAGCGTGGCCGCAGTCTGACCAAGGGAATACACAGATGGAGGCCATAAGGCCCTTTGGTTCATGCCGCATACAGCCACATCTAAAATAGCATGGATTTATTGTTGGAAAGGGGCTAATATAGCAAAGTTTGGTGCACTTGACATGTTTAACCCACCAAAGAGCCACGACCATTATAAAAAGTGATCAGATAAATTACTTAAAAGATAAAGTTATTACCTCGGCACAGCTTGTATGTATCTGTCATATGCGATTGTGTTCTTTCCGTAGTTTATTTGCTTTTGTCTCCTGGCGAGAATCGCCGGATCGGTTTCCATTTCTCCTGGGTTTGAAGAATCCTTTGATTCCTTTGAATCAGAGCTTTAGTAAAAAAAAAAAAAAAAATATTTTAAGACTTAAAAAAAAAGCTTGGAAAATTGAAAACCAGTAATATCGCCACCCGGCAATAACCCCTTTTATGATACATGACGTATATTTTGTCAAATGTAGTGTCCCTGACTTTCAAGCGGGCTGCTATGTACAGAACAAGCGATCGGACGATCGCAGCGTCAATTCCTTTAAAAAGGGGACTTTAAAATACAGTAAAGGGAAATTTATGAAAACAGAAAAGTTTTTTGCCCCATTGATAATCAAATTAAAAATTAACATTTGGAATCGCTGAGTTCAGAAACACTGAAACAATAAAAACATATGTAACCGGAAAACGGAGTAACGAGAAAATAAAAAAAAAATAAATCAAAAAGCCAAAATTATTTTTTTGGGGCCGCCGCAACATTGCAATAAAATCCAATAAGGCGGATACAATGTTTTTATCTACCATAAAACCGTATAAATAAAAATGTCAGCTTAGGGTGCAAAAGCGCCCTCACCCGGCCCCAGTTCCCAAAAAATTAAAACATTATGGGTCTCGGAAAATTGTGACAAATAAAAAAAAATCTTCAAAAATTTTTTTTTACGTTTTTTTTTTCACTACAAAAATAATGGCTCTTAGAAGGGGAGCAAAATTTGGAAACTGGCCCAGGAGTAAAGGGGTTAATAGCCAAAGGATAAACAGTACAGAATGACTTAATGGGGTCTTCCCATCTTATACACGTACAGCACATCCAAAAGGTGTTCCGAACTATGTCCTACACGTGAGTCACCACTAATTGGGTCCGGACCCGCTTCTATCACGGCCACGATGACTGACCACTGCAGCCAAACATTGACACGTCTACTACATGAACGCTGAGGCCAGCAAGTAGCTGCATCAATCATGTGGGTGATTTATGTGACTGCAGGACCGAATGGCAATATCATGGATAAGTAAGAGTTTCTCTTATTTCAAGAACATCCAAAAAAGCCCATACAACACTTCTATCCTAGGACAGAACATAGAAGGAAGCAGCGTACCTCCCAGACGACAATCTCCGCTCTCTTGCACCCGGCTCATTAACGAGCAGTTTTCTCCTGTACCTGTCATACAAAGAAAAAAAACATTTTATATACAAATTAAAAAAAATCCACATTAAAGTTTCTGTACTTTCACTTTGTGGGGGACCGATTACTATTAACTGGGGATCTGCTCAAGATCCCTTTCACTGTTAATTCTGCTGTACTGTGAAGCTCCGCTCCATACGGAACAGATTTTTATTATATAATTCAATGCAGATATTAAATTACCGTATTTTGGAGATTATAAGTTGCACTTTCTTACCCCAAATTTTGGAGGAAAAAGGGAGTGCGTTTTATAATGCGAACTTACAGATTTCACCTTGGGGGGGCGTTGGATTGGGGTCCCAGATAAAGTAGGTTGGTGGTGGCTGCAGCGAGGCTCCCTAACCCGTCCATAGCCCTGCACTTCTGCAAAATGCCCGCCGAAGCATACGCAGATTAGGATCTAGTCTATAGAGAACTCAATCTATGCATGCTCCGGCGGCCATTTTGCCGAAGCACAGCGCAGGGCTATAGACAGGTTAGGGAACCTCACCTCTGCCAGGGCCACAACATCGTTAATCTCCAGTATATATGACCTCCCTTTCCACAACTGCCCCCCTGGTAAAAAGGATTATGAGGTGCACCACTTTAAAAAAATTATTTTTTTATTTTACACCCCAAAATTTGGGGTGCGTCTTATCCGCAAAGTACGGTATATAGTATACGCGACCAAACAGGTACAAGTTTCATTAGGGGACAAAAAAAAAAGTAAAATATAGAAAATTAAAAATATCAAAATTTTTAATTTAGCCCAGGTTAACCCCCAAGACAAAGGAAAAATATCAACATTTAGCTCTGCAGCATTGGTTAAAGTCCGATCTAGTAAAATATGGAATTTATTACATTGTCAACTCCCTAAAAAATATAATATAATACATTCATTATATATATATATATATATATATATATATATATATATATATATATATATATATATATATATATATATATATATATATATATATATATATATACATACACACATACATATATATATATACATACATACACATATACACACACATATATATATATATATATATATTATACATATATACACAATCAATAAATGTCAAATCGCCACTTGGAAAAAATAAACTCCACAACGAAAAATACAACATTGTGAATTTCTTTAAAGTCACAAAAAAATAAAGTGAAGCATGTTCAGCATCGCCATAATTGGACTGATGGGGACAATCATGTTTCCAGCTCACTTACTGCAAGTGAAAACCGTAAAAACAAAAAGAAAAAAAAAAAATCAATGCCAGAACTGGCATCATTTCCTCCCACTTGGATTTTTTTTGCTCACAATTCAGTATGTTTTAAGGTAAAATGATAGGTGCCATTCAAAACTACAACTCGTCCTGCAAAAAAACAAGCTCTCGCACTTCAATCGATGAGACAAAACACTTACAAAGGGGAAGGAAAGGAAAGTGAACAAAAATGTTCCCGATCCTTCAAGAGTTGAGGGTTCAGATTAAAGAGATTTTTTCCAATAAATCTGCTGCAAAAATGCTTTTTACCATTGCAGAGGATGCATAATCTGAGAAGGAGCATCCTGCAGACTCGTGCCCGCATTGAGCAAGGATGTAAGTGGATTTTAAACCCGAAGGGAACAGAACAGAAACCCCATGCAGATAGAAATGAGATATTGGATTTTTCGCTCTTACTTTGCCAAGTCTTTCTCCACGGTTTCCATCAGGAGTTCTTCCTCTTCCACGGCTGAGCCCCAGTCCTTACATCTGGACACCGGCTTGTGGCTCTCTGGTGTGGTGAAGCTGATAGGAAAGGAAGGCCGAGAGATCAGCCTAATAAATCAATCACAGATTGAGTAATGGCATCCCCGTCAGCGCCAGGAATACAATACTGCAATATTACATTGTCTACAGACAGCTAACAGCAAGTCGGTAAGTTGCAAAAAAACAAAAAATAAGTTTACAAATATATTTAGCTTAATAGTACAAGCTGCAAACGCCCAGAGATAAAAAGCTTCTGGGGAAAATAAACTAATCAAAGGCACATTTAGACGAGTCCATGATCAGCCCCACCAAATCATTCCTGTTCCCAATTATGAAGGGGGGGTCCGACATCAATCAGCTATATGCAGGTTTTGTTTGAGGCCAAAACACTGGCTCCTTACGCTTTAGGGTCTGTTCTCAGGAACAGCAGCTCAGCTCCCATTGTGGTGCATGATCACAGCTGCAGTACCTAAGAACAGCCACTGGGGGGGGGGTGTATGGAGCTTTAAATAGTTCAATATACAAGGACTGGACAGCCCCTTTAAGACACTGCTTTCTTACATTTTCCATCTTAAAGGGGATTCTTGCATTCAGAAAAATTGACTCAAAGCTCTAAAAAAAACCTAAACATGTAGACTGTACTCATTTGCCATGTCCGGCACCTGCTCTCCTCCACTGCTAGATTTTCACATAAACAGTGCGTCACCTCTGCAGCCAATCACTGAGGTCAGCAGTGACCATGGTAGACCATCTAAGCTCAGTGATTGGCAACATGAATGAGAACAGAGCAGCTGCGGCGGGGAGCTGGCATTGGACTCAAGGAAGGCAACTATACTGTTATTTTTGGCATTTTACAGCATGTGGAATTATTTTCAACCCTAGAAGGCATACCTGGGGCCTCGCAGGCCCGCCCTGTTAATTGTTTTCTATTTTCTGCAAGATTACTTTAGTTAGAATTTTTAAACTCTAGGTATTCCTCAGGTATATAGTTGTTTGTCATTGTTGTTTGAGTTATTCCATGTTATTTGCACACTGGTCTAAAAGGCCCCAGGTATGTGAAAGTGTAGATTTTTATGGTCATGCGTTCTAGGGTTAAGTGGAATACCCCTTTAATATAGATTAAATTTAAACAAAGGGGAATTCTGTAACGATGAATGTAAACCCATCGCACCTGTCAGGACGTTGGTCACAGCTGCTGGACGGCTTCTCTTCGTCGAATATCGTCTGCTCTTCATCATTATGGCGCCTAAAATCACCACCTAATCGGCGCTTTCGTCCCTGCGACCAGCGGGCGGGCGCTTCAGATCTACAAGGGGGAAACAAACAAATTATTTTTTTTACAGAAAATTAACCAATGAATTTATCTACACAAAGATAAAGGCAGGTGATAAAATGTATCGCTAGAGGGGGCAAAGCAGCGAGACCCTCACAGATAGCAAGTTTAACCTCTTAAATGCTACAGGAAAGCATGTCAGGGGCATTTAAAAAAAAAAAAAAGTGAGACATCAACATGGCATCCATTGACCACACTATCTAAAGCAGGGGTCTCAAACTCGGCTGGGTATATGGGCCGCACATGGAAAAAATTTGAATTTGGGGGGCCGCATTCTTTGTTCAATGTGACATTTTTAGTGATACCATTTTTTTTTGTATACACCTTTTGAACATTTTTGCCGTGTTTATTTTTTTATGGCTTGGGTCGTTATGGATGTGGCGATAATAAACGTGCACTTTTTTGTGTTTACTTTAGTTTACATATAAAACAGCATTTTTAGTGCCCAATATTTTTTCATGCTTTATTTTATTTTTTATTTTTTTTACAATTTTATTTCCCCCAATTGGCCACATACAGTAATATTGTCTTACAATTAGCATCATATAGTAATAATGGAAAACATCTTGTAGTAATGTTCCCCATCCAAGTCCCCATCTTGTACTAATGTGCCCCATCCAGGTCCCCATCCTGTGGCTATGTGCCCCATCCAGGTCCCCTCTTGTGGCTCTGTGCCCCATCCAGGTCCCCTCTTGTGGCTATGTGCCCCATCCAGGTCCCCTCTTGTGGCTATGTGCCCCATCCAGGTCCCCTCTTGTGGCTCTGTGCCCCATCCAGGTCCCCTCTTGTGGCTCTGTGCCCCATCCAGGTCCCCTCTTGTGGCTATGTGCCCCATCCAGGTCCCCTCTTGTGGCTATGTGCCCCATCCAGGTCCCCTCTTGTGGCTATGTGCCCCATCCAGGTCCCCATCCTGTGGCTATGTGCCCCCTGTGTTGTTCTTCACACACAAAATAGAAAAAAAAAAAGATGATTCTCACCTGTCCTCCGTTCCCTCGGCAGCCTTCCTGCAGATGTGGCCCGCAGGCACCACAGAGTCCGACCCCTTGACGATCCCGACCTGGTCCAGGAGGAGCCGCCGACAGCAGCGCTGCATTGCCGCACAGAGACTGTCTCCCAGCACAGCATTTTCAATGTCAGCCGCCGGCCAATCAGAGGCCAGCAGCTGACATCTGCATATGGCAATGACGTCATACTCGCTGCGCCGACACGCAGATATCAGCTGCTGGCCTCTGATTGGCCAGCGGCTGGCATTGGAAATGCAGTGCTGGGAGACCGTCTCTGTGCGGCAATTCAGCGCTGCTGTCGGCGGCTCCTCCTGGACCAGGTCGGGATCGTCAAGGGGTCTGTGCCTGCGGGCCGCATAAAGCAGCCTCAGGGGCCGCATGCGGCCCGCGTGTTTGAGACCCCTGATCTAAAGCAAGGGCTGCCATGGCAGCTGAGGACCTACTGGAGGTCCTCAGTGTTTCCCATGTTAGAACTTGGCTGGACTTCCTAAAAGATCCTCAATTTAACACTGTGCTACAGTATTGTGGTATAGCAGTACACCGAATAAGTGAGCAAGAGATTGCAGGATTTATTCCTATAAAGGGAATAAGGAAAAAAAAGTATAAATTATTTCCCCTATAACAGTGATGCTGCTGGACCTGGGCTTTCATAAAAGAGGCGGCGCATGCGCAAATTGAGATCTTGGGAGTCAGGTCTTGAGATCTCAATTTGCGCACACATCTCCTCCGGCCACCATTTTCCCGAAGCCCACCGCAGGAAAGTTAATGGGAAGGGGGCTCCACTCACCACCGAAATTTTATGGAAGCACGGGGCCCGCAGCTTCGCACCGCCGGGACACCCTCTCCCAGCACGGGGCCCGCAGCTTCGCACCGCCGGGACACCCTCTCCCAGCACGGGGCCCGCAGCTTCGCACCGCCGGGACACCCTCTCCCAGCACGGGGCCCGCAGCTTCGCACCGCCGGGACACCCTCTCCCAGCACGGGGCCCGCAGCTTCGCACCGCCGGGACACCCTCTCCCAGCACGGGGCCCGCAGCTTCGCACCGCCGGGACACCCTCTCCCAGCACGGGGCCCGCAGCATCTCCTGCCTCCACAGACCACCTCCTACCAACCCGAATCCCACAGCATCTTTTGTCTCCACCAGCTTCCTACAGCAGCGACCCTGCTCCACCGCACCCCCTCACCCCAGGTAAGCTACCGTAAAAGCGCATAAGACTCACCAACATTTTATTTAAAAAAAAAAGTGTTTGGGTTTTCCTCCTCAAAATACAATATATATGAAAAAATATAAATATATGAAAATAGAAAAATGTTCTATACACAATTTTGAATTGCTTTGTGTGCAATTGTACAAAACATACATACATACCTAGTCCTTTAAAAAAACACCCATGGCTACAGAGAAAGTTATGGCTCTTTGAAGGAAATATATAAATGAACCCATCAATAGTGTACTAATAGTTTCTTACTTCACTATTTTACCACAGAAGCCTATAGAGGACACCTGCCTGCCCCTCAGATACACAACAATGGACGGCGCCTTAAAGGCACACTTACAGCCATGCATAGCCACTCTTAAAGGGAGGGTCCATCTTGGAAAACCATTGCTTTTAAGTAACAAAAAGTGATTTACAGGTTATAAAAAATGAATTGGGCACAGAATCAGGTAATAGGGAGAAGATCACAGCATACCAATGTGGATATCATAAAGGAGAGCGGTGTTGGTTGCTGGTGGGGACACTAACAACTCCTAAGCACCTACATTTACAGACTTTACTTTGGTGCAACAGAAAAAATATATATTGTTTACCCTTTATTAAAATTTACTGTAAATGAACATTGCTAATAAAGTTATTGAATAAAAAAAAAAAAAAAAAAACAGGAAAGCAACAGACAGGACCACAGAATTCTAAGAACCGTTACAGACCAAGCACGATCCCCTCCAGAGAGCACAACTTACCGGCGGTCTTCAGTGCGGTTTTCCCTGTGGCTGTACATGACTGCGATACTTCCTACAGCACCAGCTTCACAACGCTCCGCTCTCCACCTACTGAGCGAAGCGCGCCAGAAACAGACACCTTTAACTGACCAAGCCGGAATATACCACTGCAGGACAATAGGAGGGGAGGTACAAATCAAGACACAATCCATTTATCCCTTTTTTTAAAAAAAAATTTCACTTACTTTTAGAAAAATGTAAAAATATGTTAAATAACTAGAGTTTTGTGATGAATTTTAAGATTTATCTGCACTAAAAAAATATATTTTAGGGTGGAAAACAAATATGCCACCCCTCCAAAACAATGCTTTTGGAACGTTCCACACGCTACGCAGTATTCCGGGAAAAGTGAAAGACTATTGGTTGGATCTCGCTGCCAGTTAACTGGTGGGCGGGAACGGAAGTTGCTGGTTCTCTCATCTGATTGGTTGTTGAGGCTTTGTGGTTGTGTAGAGTTTTGAAGCGATTCCGCGCCATAATACGAGGAGTTTTTTTGGCGCTAAAATAAAAGGAAGGAAAGAGACAAGTAGTTAATAAAGGGATGGAAGCCATGATTTACTGACTGCAATAGTGGTGTCATACTGGCTATGTGTCATCTGGATCTTTATTATTGTGGTTTATGATGGCGTCTGTCCATGGTATCAGGCATTGTTCACATTAAGTTTTAGCTGCTCTCGCAGATTTATGTCCTGGGGGTCCTCACCTGCCCCTCCAATAGAAGCCTTGCATCGCTCATAGGACCCCATTGTAAAGTTAATAAATGTACATGGCGTCATTATCGGCTTTCACGCACCCACGGGGTCGCTTCTGATTGGACAATATTGTACCTCCCAAGTTTGTAAGAGGGTCACAAATGTTGTTTTCAGCTAAACCACACATAGACGAAACTCGCCCAGTAATTTGTGTCCCCTCACAGAAATAGTGCCCCTGGTGGAAGTCCATATGTGGCCCCATCAGTATGGCCTCCAAAAGATGTCCACACGGTACCCGGCTCCAATAGTGACTCCCTCACACAGTATGATCCCTCACAAATAATGCGCCCACAGTGCCTCCTCCATATTATGGTGCCCTTCCCCCCACACAGTATGATGCCCCCACATAGTACATTCCCTTACACAGAACAATGCCCCCACTGTGCCTCCTCCATATTATGGTGCTCATTCCCCCAAACAGTATGACACCCCCACAGTGTATCCCTCATGGTACTCCCCATAAATAATTCCCCCCACAGTGCCTCCTCCATATTATGGTGCCATTCCCCCCACACAGTATGGTGCTCCTCACACAGTATGATGCCCCCACAGTGCATGCTATACGGTATGATTCCCTCACATAGTACATTCCCTCACACACAGTAGGATGCCCCCACAGTGTGTCCCTCATGGTACTCCCCACAAATAATGCCCCCACAGTGCCTCCTCCATATTATGGTGGCTCCACAGTGCTCCTCACACTGTATGATGCCCCCACAGTTTATTTATTTTATTTATTTATTTTACTTCCTTATATAGCGCCATTAATTCCACAGCGCTTTACTGACATTATGAGCACTGTCCCCATTGGGGCTCAAAACCTAGATTCCCTATCAGTATGTCTTTGGAGTGTGGGAGGAAACCGGAGAACCCGGAGGAAACCCACGCAAATATGGGGAGAAAATACAAACTCCTTGTAGATGTTGTCCTTGGTGGGATTGTTAACCGAGGACCCCAGCGCTGCAAGGCTGCAGTGCTAACCACTGAGCCACCGTGCTGCAGTTCTATCTACACAGTGTGATGCACCCCCCCCCCCCACACACAGTGTTATGCCCCTCACTCAGTATGGTGCTTCCACAGTGCTCCCCAAATACAGTATGATGTACCCACAGTATATTCCCCCCAGACAGTATGATGCCCCCCACAGTACCATCCACATAGTATGCTCCCCCACAGTGTTTCCCATAAATAATGCTCCACTCTGCCTCTTCCATATTATGGTGCCTCTCCACACATTAAGATGCCTCCAGTGCCCTACATACAGTATGATGCCCCCGCAATGCTCCCCCCCATAGTATGAAGCTTCTGCAGTGCTCCTCCATAGTACTCACCATAAATGATGCTTCTGCTGTGCCTACCCCATATTATGGTAACTGCCACACATTATAAGGCCCACCATACAGTATGATACCCCTCACACTCACTGTATAATGCCCCTGCATGTACCCCATGGTACTCTCCATAAATTATGCCTCCTCCATTTTATAGTTTCCTTCTACACAGTATGATGCCCCGACAGTACCCACCATACAGTATGATGCCCCACAGAGCCCCCCACACAGTGTGATCTCCTCACAGTGAATGATGCCCCCATAGTGTATTCCCCATAGCACTCCCCAAAAATGATGCCCCGCAGTGCCTCCTCCATATTATAGTGCCTCGTCACTCATTATGATATCCTCCACACACAGCTCCCCAAATCCGGGACTGTCTTTCTGGACCCAGGACAGTTGGTAGCCTTGACAATATTAGAATTGAACTTTCTTTTTACTCTACGTGTTCCCTGACAGACATTTTTGGGGACAGCTGGACTGCACCCATTGGCTTCAATGTGTATTGAGCCATTTAAAGGGGTTGACCAACCTCATTATATTGATGATCCATCTTTTGGATATGTGATTAATATAAGATTGGTGGTAGTCCAACACCTGGCACCTCCACTGATCAGCCATCACCAGCTACGGCAGGATGTAGACAGTGAACAGAGCCGAAACAGTCCGAAAACTGTGTAGTAGCTGCTGCAAAGATCTGCGGATGGCTCCATTGCAAGTTAGCTGACAACGGCTGATCTGTGGGGCCGGGTGTTGGGTGTCGGACCCCTGTAGACATGATATTGATGACCATTTTTAAGGATCAATATCATTTGTCCGAACAACCCATTAAATCGAAGTGAATGGTAAACGCCATGCAACATTTTTTTCCAAATCTCTTGGTCCCCATTCACTTCTATTAGAATACCGCTTTTGAATGAAATTCCTTTGACAGCAGCCATTTTGTGATTTAAGCCTCTCATTTTTCCAGGAGCCAATCACCTCACTGTCTATGTTTTTCAGGGACAATGTCTCCAATTATTTGCCAGAATGCAATGAATTCTGGCAGAGCTCACAAAATGGCTACCTCGTGCTTGTTATGTATGTGGAGCTCACATAATGGCTACCTCATGCTTGTAATGTGTGTGGAGCTCACATAATGGCTACCTCGTGCTTGTAATGTGTGTGGAGCTCACATAATGGCTACCTCGTGCTTGTAATGTGTGTGGAGCTCACAAAATGGTTACCCTGTGATTGTAATATATGTAGTAGAGCTCACAAAATGGCTACCTCATGCTTGTAATGTGTGTGGAAAAGCTCACAAAATGGCTACCTCATGCTTATAATGTGTGTGATGGATCTCACATAATGGCTACCTCGTGCTTGTAATGTGTGCAATAGAGTGCACAAAATGGCTACCTCGTGCTTCTAATATATGTGGTGGAGCTCACAAAATAGCTACCTCGTGCTTGTAATGTGTGCGGTGGATATCACTAAATAGGTACCTCGTGCTTGTAATGTGTATGGAGAAGCTCACAAAATGGCTACCTCGTGCTAGCAATGAGCGTACAAGCTCACAAAATGGTTACTTCGTGCTAGCAAGGAGTGTAAAACATCACAAAATGACTACCTCGTGCTTGTAATGTGTGTGGTGGATCTCACAAAATGGCTACCTCGTGCTTGTAATGTGTGTGGAGCTAACAAAATGGCTAGCCTGTGATTGTAATATATGCAGTAGAGCTCACAAAATGGCTACCTCGTGCTAGCAATGAATTTAAAAGATCACAAAATGGCTACCTCGTGCTTATAATGTGTGTGGTGAAGCTCACATAATGGCTACATCGTGCTTGTAATGTGTGCAATAGAGTGCACAAAATGGCTACCTCGTGCTTCTAATATATGTGATGGAGCTCACAAAATGGCTACCTCGTGCTAGCAATGAGTGTAAAAGATCACAAAATGGCTACCTCGTGCTTGTAATGTGTGTGGTTGAGCTCACATAATTTCTACCTCGTGCTTGTAATGTGTGTGGTGGATCTCATAAAATGGCTACCTCGTGCTTGTAATGTGTGTGGAGCTCACAAAATGGCTCCCTTGTGATTTTAATATATGTAGTAGAGCTCACAAAATGCCTACCTTGTGCTAGCAATGAATTTAAAAGATCACAAAATGGCTACCTCATGCTTATAATGTGTGTGGTGGAGCTCACATAATGGCTACCTCGTGCTTGTAATGTGTGCAATAGAGTGCACAAAATGGCTACCTTGTGCTTGTAATGTGCGTGGAGAAGCTCACAAAATGGCTACCTCGTGCTTGTAATGTATACAATAGAACGCACAAAATGGCTACCTTCTGCTTGTAATGTGTTTATAAAAGCTAAGGAAATAGCGACCCCCCGTGTGAATTGTAATGGCGGCCATATTGGATTGCGCATTTCCGTATTTTTGATACGGCGTTGTATTGGAAAGAGAGATGAATTTCAGTCAGTTGCCACGTGGCACTATGGATATCTTGCCAACGCTTGACGGTACATTAATGATGCTGTACGAGGTCTTTCCTGCGGGCAGTCATGTTGTGTCGAGCCTAGAGAAATAGAGTCAATGCCAATTGGGGCCTATGACTGGGACACTTGTCGATGGCGCTACTAAAGTGGTGAGCGCCAGTAGAACAGAGGGATACGGCAGCCATGTTAACGTATCTCGCCAATATACTGAACGTAAATCCCTCCATCTGACCTTCACGGTCCGAGACCACATTGTCCACACCGGCAGCCACGGATCTCCGGACCTAAACTCAACAGTTGAGTTTGGGTCAAGAGACCCTCAGCCGGTCCGACCCATCACAGACTGTACTGCTGGGTGTGTGAAACCGGCTTCACACAATGGCAGCTGTGTGTCCCCCACCTCCTCCTGCCCCTAACACAGGAAATCCACACCATCCACATTTCCTGAAGTAATGGATGACATGTCATGGATAGGTGGAGGCCCAGCTGCTGCTATCCTGCTCCCTAAGGCCTCATTCACATGGGATTTTTTTTCATGGACAGTACACATACCCATTATAGCCTAGGGGGCTGTTCACATGTCCATGTTATTTTTGAGGGCCGACTGTCTACAAATATAAACAGAGACATGTCCGGTTTTGATCCAAGTCTCTGATCACACTCGCCCAATTCATATCAATGGATGTGTGAAAAAAATGGACAGCAGATGGATGTCATCCATTTTTTGTTGTGTGATGGATAGGAGAAGCTTGGAAGTTTTTTTTTTTTTTTTTAATTGAACACCAGAAAACCAGATGTCACACTGATGGTGAAAATGGACACAGAGACCAAAGATGGATGAAAATCAGATTCAGTGCACCGATGAAAAACAGTCTGTAAATCAGATCCAATGCATTGATGGAAACCGATCCATGAATCAGATCCAATGCATTGATGGAAACCGATCCATGAATCAGATCCAATGCATTGATGGAAACCGATCCATGAATCAGATCCAATGCATTGATGGAAACCGATCCATGAATCAGATCCAGCACACTGATGAAAAACGGTCCGTAATTTGGATTAAGCACACTGATGAAAAACGGTCCGTAATTTGGATTAAGCACACTGATGAAAAACGGTCTGTAATTTGGATTAAGCACACTGATGAAAAACGGTCCGTAATTTGGATTAAGCACACTGATGAAAAACGGTCCGTAATTTGGATTAAGCACACTGATGAAAAACGGTCCGTAATTTGGATTAAGCACACTGATGAAAAACAGTCCGTAATTTGGATTAAGCACTGATGAAAAACGGTCCGTAATTCGGATTAAGCGCACTGATATAAAATGGTCTCTAAATCGGATCCAGCGCACTGCTATAAAATGGTCTGTAAATCAGATCCAGCATACTAATGAAAAACAGTCCATAAATTGGATCCAGCGCACTGATGGAAAACGGTCCATGAATCAGATCCAGAGCAGTGATGTAAAATGGTCTGTAAATAGGATCCAGCGCACTAATATAAAATGGTCTGTTAATCGGATCCAGCGCACTAATTAAAAATGGTCTGTAATTCGGATTAAGCACACTGATGTGCTTAATGATTTTTTTTTAATTGCACTCAAGAAAACCAGATGCGACACTGATGGTGAAAATGGACACAGAGACCCAAATATGGATGAAAATAAGTGCATGGATGAAAAACAGTCCATAAATCAGATCCTATACATTGATGGAAGCCGGTCCATAAATCAGATCCAGCATAATGATGAAAAACGTTCTGTAATTCAGATTAAGCACACTGATGAAAAAACAGTCTATAAATCAGATTCAGCGCTCTGATGAAAAACGGTCTATAAATCGGATCTAGGGCATTCACTGAAAACAGTCTGTAAGTTAGACCAAGTACACTGATGAAAAATGGTTTGTAAATTGGATCTGTATAATCTATTTTCGGCATAAAAAGGGGCCACTATTGTATGCGAGGACCCCCTGCCGTTAGCAGCGACTGTGTGCAGATAAGTCTCATTCCCATCTTCTGAAATGGGTTTTGTCAGATCGTGCTGGTGAAAAAAAAAAAAACAAGCAATTTTGTAATTTACTTCTTAGTAAAATTTCCATCCATTCTTGAGATATTAATAACATTTTCCTTTTTTGTTTTCACCTCGTTGCCTTGGAGACCGACCACTGCCGCTAGACAGCAGGAGCAAAACATGCGCATTGATTATTCTTTTCTATTAAACTTGTAAGCAGTATTTTTTTAAGCTGTCCAGAATCGCTAAAGTGCACAGTTATCTCCTAATCCCAGACAGCGTCATCTCAGCGTTTACAAGCCAGATCGCAGCAGTGGTCGGTCTCCTAGGAAACAAGCTGTAAACAAAAGAAAAATGCTAATATCTCAAGAACGGTTGCAAATTTTAATAAGCAGTAAATTGCAAAAGTGCTTATAAGTAGGAGCTCTATCTGACAATAGCCATCAATGCAGATGGGAATAACCCTTTAAAGCTTATTTTTGAGATATATGAAGGATCCATTGTCCTATTAAAAAAAAAACAACTTCCCCTGACAAAACAAATGCAAACTAAAAACCCAGGAGGTTCTCACCCTTGGGGGGGTAACGTGATTTACAAAGAATCCTTAGACATGTAAATGATGTTTGCAAGGTGGGGTGAGAGATTTTACTTGTTTGGCAAGTAATAGGAGGACCCATAACATGAATATTAGGGAATTGCACATACAGATATTCCTCAATCCATCAGCTTCTAAGCACATTGCTTTGTCTCTGGAATAAGGGCTCATTCACACCTCAGTTTTTTTTTTTGCATACGAGTGCTATTCTTGTTTTTCATGGACAGTACTTGTGTCCATGATCGTGGATCAGGCCGTGATTTTTCACAGAGAAACGTCCAACGTTGATCCATCAAAATCATCAAAGCAAGTGTAGGGGTCCAAGAACAAATACATTTTTCATGGGCTGCTAGATAGAAAAAGAGAAAGAAACTTTTTTTTTTATTCTTTCTAATCCGAGAAAAACAAAATGAAACCCAGACCGAAAAAAAAAAAGAAAAATCACTGATGTCTGAACGAGGCCTAAAGCCAACAGGATCCCGACACACGAGATCAGGCATGTTGAAATCACTCAGGTCCAGCCAACATTAACCTATAGCAAGCTTCAAGGTTACGTCCATTTTCACTCAATGCTTCTAAAATAAATAAATTAAGCAACGATCGATAACATCCGACCGTCCGGTATCTATGGCTTCTATTCAGACCTGTCTGTCTCCATGATAACAAATGGTGTGAAGTCTGATCCTGCGGTTGTATAACCGCCCTTCAGTCCGTCCCGTAGGTCTTGGACAATCATTGTATTCGATATATCAGCAGTTAGGGGGAGAAGGTGGATGAGAATGTGACCACAGGATCAGACTACGCAGGGTTTGTTTGTAGTCTGTTACCATGGAAACTTATAGATCTACATTGGAGCTGTAGACACTGTACAGCTACAAAAGTATTAAGTTCCATCAGATATTTTTGCTGACTAATAAGGTCGTTTTCACCCATCCGGGAAACCCTGACCGTGATCAGATCACAACACCCGGCCTGTTCTCCAGACATGGGCATGGTTAGATGGGGGCAGGCGACCCGACAACAGGGCCGAGTATTGCAAGCTGAGCACAGATTCACAGACATAGACTGCGGCATACACAGTTTGATGATTTTAGCATGTTTTAATATGTTTTGGGGTGTCCAAACTTTCCCCTTATGGGAAATACAGTAGTGGCCATGTTGGATTTCCACCAGAGGTGTCTCACATCAGCATAGTCCTCTTATAAAGCTGCCAATCTACTATGTATGGGGGTCTCTCCCAACTCAGCTGTCAGGGGAGATAACGGTCGGTCGCCAAAGTGGTCTAGCAATCATTTTCTCCTCCTCTTTCCCAAGTTGAGGGCTCATATATATGGTGGGGCAGGGAGAAATGGCTGAGGGCCAAACCAGCGCATGTGAATGGCCATCTTTACCCCATGCGGGGGACATTTTACCAACTTGTTTGTCACTAAACATCAACCTGAATAGGAAACCGCTGTACACAGATAAGAAACATGGAGGGGAGAGTCTATGCCTATTGTACGGTCAAATGTATATACACACAGGAGCGGCGGTACTCCTTAAATGAGGGGCTTTGTAATTTTCCCAGCCTAGAGAAGGACCATGAAATGGAGATTAGGAAGTCCGTATAATAGGAGGTGGCGGAAAATCAGGACAAGACCCTGGGGGCATCTGCTTCCAAACCATGTGTGAGGTGGCTAAAGGCCATGTAAGGATATGCAGGTCTGAACTGGACCATGACGTGATCATGGCCCTGAGAGGGCGGGAGGCAGACGTCTCGCACCAATTTCTAAATAATCCAGCGACAATGTAGAATTAGACCTCTGTTTTTTTGCCTTGAGTCTTTATAGTGTAAATTTCTACCATACACATCTTTCGTCCAAAGTATCGTACATAGATCTTAAACACTGAATTTTGGTTTCTTTTACCAGCCCCTTGGCGTATAACATCTGGCCCCTCGCCTCCCGGCGAATAAAAGCCACCCCCTCGGTGTATAACATCAAGCCCCCACCGTGTCTAACCTTAGCCCCCCTATCCCCTCCCTGGTGTATAACATCAAGCCCCTCGCCCTCTGTATATAACCTCGCCCCCCTGTGGATAACATCAAGCCCCTCACCCTCTGTGGATAACATCGGCCCCCCTTGCTATGCCAGCTGCCTTTACTAACATGTGGCAGAACAGGTGGTGGTGCAGAGCTCACTGATACCAGCGCGGCCCCTGTGTAACAAGTTTATTCTTGTCATTTCTTCCTCTTAAATCTTCCCCCATCACCAGTTAGTGATATTATTGAGAAGTGGAAGGAACCACACGAAGTGGAGACCCAGAAACATTACAGAGTGGTGGGGCTGAGTGCTGAGGAGCAGAGGGCAGAAAAGTCCCCACCTCTCAGTTTGCTGCCTCCATAACTGCAGAGTCCAGACCTCCTCTGGTATAACATCAGCACAAACACTGCACCCAAGCAGGGAGCTTCCTTCAGCCTTATATCACCAAGCACAATGCCGAGCGTCGGATGCAGTGGTGTAAAGCAGTCACCACTGGACTCTGGAGGAAAAGTGTTCTGTTCAGTGATGGATCTCACTTCTCTATCTGGTGTTTGATGGACGAGTCTGGGGTTGTTGAAGGAGAACGTTTCCTGCTTGACTGCAATGTACAGTTTTGTGGAGGAGAATACTGGGTTCAATGAATGGACATCTTAATTCTTCAGACTTTGGGGGGGTGGGGGCTTTTCTGTCCAGTGCACAAGCTCCATACAAACAAAGCTGGGGGAGTTTTGTAGAAGAACATGACCGGTTGCACAGATCCCCAACACCTATAATGGAGGTTTGAGCTCAACCACACAAATGCTCTTCTGAATGAGGGGGCAGCAATTCCCACAGACCCCTCAAAAATCCTTCCCCAAAGATCAGGGGGGTCATTATACCTGCAGCAGGGGACAACTCCATATTAATACCAACAGACGACTGGGAGAAGGTAGATATATATAAAAAAAAAAGCCACAACAATAATGTATGGAAGTCATTTTATTAAAATTTACACACTGTAATAAAACCTTCAGTAACACTTTGGATCAGTAATGCTCGATCACACCCTGAATACAGAATCTGTCACCCCGATCTATAGATTTGCTACATAAGATCCAATAAAACAAAAAACACTGTAAACCCGTCATCTGCTACCTGTGACCCTCCATCTGCTGTGAAACTGCTCGTCCCGGCCTGCCACATAAGCTGTACTTTACCGTGGCATGCTGGGACTTGTAGTTCCATAACAAACCAGGAAAAGCCCCATTTGGCACGAATGTAAATCACTGGAGGAAATACTTCATACAAAAGCAATAAGTGGAACGTAGAAGAGAGGACGTCCTCCCTGCAGCAGCGGCAGAGCATCGCACCAAGATAAGCAGGTATGGGCCTTCACATCCGTATAGGCATATAGTAGATATTAAGAGGCCTGAAGACTGCTTGTATGAACAGCGCCCCCCAAAGGAGGTCCTCACTGCCCTCTTCCCAAATACTAACATGTAAGCAATGGATGCTTTACATAAGGAGATGGCCGTCTTCATATTACATTTCTGCTCCAAATTTAGTGTGTACATCACAAAACACATCCAAAGGGCCGTAGTGTGAGACAGCAGTAGGGGGAAAGAAAAAAAACAATATAAAAGCACACACTTCTGTAAAAATGAGAATACAGTAAAAATAAACAAGCCTTTGATTTATAAATGGCATTATTAATTTGAGTTTTTGCACTAAATTCTTCAAAAAGGTTATTTTTTTTTTTTTAAAGAGTTTCTATAAGCAGTAACATGTTCAATATTATTCTTAAAAAAAAAAGAAAAATATAGGGGGCACTTTTCCCACCAGTCTTGATGAGACATGCACCGGACTAAGGTGCACTAACATCAGGTAAGAGATGTACATCTTAATGACCATGGCCTCTTTCAGCTGCTGTGCATCAGAGTAAGAAACATTACAGCCAGGGACCGGTATACATGTCGGTCGTGGATTATAATAATTTTAAAGTGTATACATTAGGATGAATTTGTAGGCCGCACTTTGTCATGCCTCCTCTCCACCATGGCTCCTGCACCGCCTCTCTGCCCCCGCTCTTTGTTGACATGGGTGCAGCGGCGAGGTTGGCTAATTGCTAGGCTCAGTGGTCTATGTGGACAGAGCTGCTGAGCCCAGTGATGGTCAGCAGCGGTCAAAAACTGTTGTGCCATCACCACTGCAAAAAAAAAAAAAAAAAAAAAAAAAAAAAAAAAGTGTCGGGGCAGGAGCAGAGGAGCAGCACAGGGTAAATAGTGCTGACTTGTTGATTTTTACACTTTACTTCGGAAATAAAAGTAAAAATAATTATAAAAATTAAAATAAAGAAATGCCTTCACTCCCGGAGTGGTCAGTAGTGTATACCATACCTGTAATGCTGCCCTGATGGCGATGGGAGAGGTCACACACCGGTACAAGATAATGGCGACCGCCGCACTGCGAGGAGTCTGGACAGAAGCATTTGCATTATGCTCCTTCCATCTAGCCACATGGACGAGCAGCAGCCCCGACTGAACGGGATCCGCTCCTGCTACATTTCCATAGAAAAAGAAAGTCTGGATTGTAGAAAAAAGGTCCAAGATACAAAACCGTATGCACAGCCTGAAGGCGCGGTCACCGGATTAGGCACACGTCCACTATACAGAACTTGGCTCGGCAGGTGGGGCAAGGCACTTGGCTGGACAGCCAGGTCTCCGGATGCTGCTGGTCCTGGCGGCTTGCGAACCACTTGCCCATACAGGTTAGGCACCACATGGGCCGGCAGTAACACTGCCGACACTCTCCTTCGATTGCCTCGTGGCAATACTTCACCAGCTTGATGTTGGCAATAGTCTGCATGCAGCCAATGCAGGGCTCCAGCTCCTGAAAAGAGAGGAAATAGGTCCAGTCTTACTCTAGACTCAGATCTGTCCCTAGGAAAAGCTGAAGGACAACCAACATGGCCGCCATTATAGCCCCCCGGAGATAGTAGGTGCCACGTCTGCAGGTGGCAAGCAGGAAGCAATGTATTACCCATGAGTCTCCTTAAGAAGACCCCTAGAAAACCCAACCACATATCCGCAAAGGCTGTTGGCAGCCACCACTATGGAAGCTTGCTGCCATTTAACCATTTACATGCCGCTAACAATCTGACAGCAGCATTTAAATGGTTCTGCTGCAGACAATCGTGGGGTCCCCACTGACTTCACCAGAATTAAAGTTGCTCAGTTACTGCACGTCCCCCCAAATTGTTGTATGTACTACTAAAAGTGAGCCCCCTCATTAAAAAGGTACAGGGCTATTCCCATATCCCAATATGTAGCAAGTTTAATAATGACAGCAAATACCTCCAATTAGAAGCATAGTATAGTTCTTCTGATTCACTATGCCTCTTTGCAGGGCATTGCAGTAGCTTGGGTATCCATGGTTACAACCACTAATAATGACAGTTAGCTACTGGTCATAACCATAGCTTAGCTAGTTATGGTTATGACCATTAGTTAACTAACAGTCATTATTAGTAGTGGTAACCATGGATACCCAAGCTACTGCAATGCCCTGCAAAGAGGCATAGTGAATCAGAAGAACTACACTACATTTCTAATTGGAGATACTTGCAATTACTTCACATTTGGACAGGATCTTAGAGATGGGAATACCCTCTAAAGTCTCAAAAAAGTCAAAACTGGTTTTAAAAAAAAAATATATAAAAATTCAGATTTAACAAAACAAGAATTATTTTTTTTCCAGATCCACCATTCATAAAGTGATTGCTCTTCCTGACCAAAAGGTACAGGCCTAGGAAAAGTGGAGAATTAGCAAAAAAGGGGAGTAAAATGGTGGAGGAGGGGGATAAAACAGATATGGGAAGATACTCCAAATGTCCCAACCATCTGATACAAGTAGGATATGGGCAGACACGCGAGCCCAGCTTTTCTATCCCTGACACATGGACACAGTGTACTGTGGTAATGGACGTCAGCCCCTTGCCCTGCAGGAATTACCCGGTTGCTCTGCAGCTCGTACACCTGATTGGCTTCCACCAGGGAGCGGAACGTATCCAGGAACATGTCGCTCAGCGTCTGATGTATCACCACGTTGGCTGCGTTTCGTATGGGGGCGCGAAGCTTCTCCTTCAGGTCGCCGTATTCTGTAGAGTTCAATCTGCAAATATATAAACAAGGAATAAATGACAGATCCTTCATTTCTCTTCCATGCCCTACAGCCCTTAAGGGGTATTCCCATCTCCAAGATCCTAATATGTAGTAAGTGTAATAGTAAATCCCTCCAATTAGAAATGTAGTATAGTTCTTCTGATTTGCTATGTCTTTCCTCATGTGCAGGACCTTAGGTATCCATGGTTGTGACCATTGATATAGTGACAGTTAGCTAGTTGCTGGTGGTCGTAACCATGGATACCTAAGCTACAGCAATGCCCTGCACATGAAGAAAGACATAGCGAATCAGAAAGACTATACTAAGTTTTTAACTGCAATATGACTGAAAGAACACCACAGCAACCAAATATAGTACATTGGTGAATGATATTATATTTATAAATATATATGTTGCTGCTCAAAAGAGAGGACTGATACTGGGGATTGCAGCCTCAGCGGACCACGTGGACGCATCCACGCTGAAAACCACTCCCCGACATTTTAAACGTTACCATCAAAGTAACCCAAGCCTATTGAGGGTTCGGGGTATCGATACTATCGAGGCAGGGATACGTGGTGGTCCGATTTCTCAACGATTAGCTCGACTGGAGTCTAGGTGGATGTGGACCTTAAACACTCTACATCCTACTGGACTCAATGAAAATATCAGTTTCGCCCCATTTTTATAGTCTGCTGTCCTCTGTATAACCAACAAATCTAAATGAAAAGAATCCCTTTTATGTTTGTATATCTAATTGTTGTTTTAATTTCTAGGTTTTTATGTGTCTGTTTGTCGCTTACCTGTTGTGGATAATTACGGCAATATACATCCACCCATTGATGCAACGTGAAGGTTCTCTTCACACCGTACCACAGATACCATAATGGAGAATAGTGAGAGGCTATGGAGCTCTGTGGTGTCCCCCATATATGTGGATGAAAGACTCCTCTTCCCTGACCCATTCGTTCTTAAGTGTATTATGTACAGTGGAGGAAAATACCCGATATTTCCCTTTT
Organism: Phyllobates terribilis; assembly: GCF_046119375.1. NCBI lineage: Eukaryota > Metazoa > Chordata > Amphibia > Anura > Dendrobatidae > Phyllobates > Phyllobates terribilis. The sequence goes on along the minus strand of NW_027362761.1, from coordinate 1,163,094,138 downwards.
TTTTTTTGCATCTGTGTACATATGCGCCAATTATACCATGATATTATTGTAATGCTAATGATTGTGAATTTTTATTTATATATGACGAAAGTATTGCAATATTTTTTTCAAAGTATTTGGTATTATAAGAGATAATTTGGGGAGAGATATGGGTTAATGTGCACATGACATGATATAGAGTATTTCATATCTATCGTGTTATTGGTCCCATATATAATGTGACCCTATACTTATTTACTATATCTTAGTATGTATTCTGGGTACCTCTTTATAAATATAAAAGAAAATAAGAAAGCTATGTCTGTATCTATCATTGTTTTGTGATAATGAGGTCCCATAGTTGTGTATAGGATCTCTTGCTGTTTTCACTTGTGTGCGAGTCCGATGTGATTTACAGTGAACCTTTGGTCAAATGGGCTATGCCTGAACGCAGTGGGGTCGCGGTCCTGGTGTATACGCTGGCTTACGGAGTCCTCAAACGTCCTGGACGTGGCTGCCGTGTATCCTGGTAACGGTGACTTCTCTGCGTCATCTATGGGCATGGTGAATGTACTTGGGTGCATTTAAGCCCTTAACGACGCTGTGTATGATGCAAGTTCCGCCCAACCACGCTATGTGAACAACGTCACTTCCGCCCTTAATGATGACACGTATGACGTAGGTTCCGCCCAAACTCGTCACATAAGGAACGTCACTTCCGCTATACCGGGGAAACGTCTGTGGTCAATTCCGCCCCTCTTTGGGGACGCAAGGCGCGTCGGTCTGTGTATAATTGGCGGTGGGGTAGGGTTGGCGTGGTCACGTGTGTAGGGGGGAGGTGTAGACATGTATAAAGAGGTGGTGATTAGGAGGCAATTGGCCCCCCTATATATACATACACACACACACACACACACACACACACACACACACACCAGGTGTGTGACAAGTGGTACTGCCCCTTGAGAAAGGCAGAGCGCCGAAACGCGCGTTAGGGACGGCCTCAGTGTGGTGACCACGTGTAGAACACTCTGGGAGGCATGTTGTAAATTCATTTGATGTACGATGTCTGATGTCTATATGTGAGACACACTTTGATTTAGTAGGTTTTGAGAATGAATACATACGATGTGAATACCACTTTAATATCAGAGTAAAGTTTGATTTACCAAAAAAGGGGAATAGAGTATGTGTGAATATAAACCCTTGAATACAATTTTATTTAGATACATTAAAAAGAAAAGAAAAGAAAAAAAAAAAAAAAAACACACACCAACACATCTCAGGTGTACAATGAAGAAAAAGGCCACTATGTAAATGTCTGATCAAATGCTCAGAGGCAGAAAATGGTGTGATCAGAGCACAAACATCGGATAGACAGGGGGGCGTATATAGATCCTTCCATAGGGAATTGTCCCTACAGCAGCCAATTATTGTGGTTTGGATAGACTGATAATATTCTTATAACATCACAGGTCATAAGACAAATACCACAATGGGCCTTTGACTACCCCACGTCACACGACGTGAGGGAAGGCATAAGTGTACAACAACGGGAAGAGGGGAAAGGGGCAGTTGAGACCCCTAGGCAGATCTAATATGACCCTGACTATCCTATCATCCCTATAGAGGTTCCACACCTATTGCCAAGCAGGAACCTAAGCCCCGAATGTCCCTAGAGCTAGGCCCTAGGTAGGGAGGGGACGGGGTGAACACTAGTCAGGCCCCACTGTAACTAAAGACAAGGTAAACAAACAGAGGGGATACACTTAGCTTGAGAAGACACCAGAGAGATAACGTCAACTGTCCTCCAAGGGAAGTCCACAAGAAGAAACTAGCTGACTACTATTACTCCACGCATGGACAGAGGAACATACAGCCATCACCAGCGACTCTCTGGAGACACTGAGTTTTTAACTACCTAGCAAGGGTGTGTCAATTAGTAGCAGAACGTAGAGGTCATTGCTGGGTCCTAAAGGGAGAAAGATATAACTATACTACAGATATGAGGGGGGAAGGGGATCAAGAAGGCATCTGCAATGCCATGAGCAGTGACCTTCTACAGCCGGATCCAGAGCGACTGTCTTGTCACACCACTCTGGTGTCATACCAATATCATGAAAAAGCCTCCTGATGATCCAGCATATGGTAAAACGCGTAGAGGCGCAGCATATCATGTATAACTATCTACTGACATAAGTCTTCATTTTCTATTATTTTCTGGCGTGCTTACATATCTTCTAGTATAGGAACCATGTTGTCTAGACTAGTATACTGGTGTATCTAGCAGGGACGATTAGGGCGAGCAGCCGAGGAGCCAACTCCCGCATTACTAGGGTGCCAACCTCCACTGCTAGGCACATACAGCCTAGTGTCCACCCTAGGGAGACACAGGCCTAATGTGTGTTATGACCTGGGATGTAATAAGGATATTATTGTATCATGGTCTATCCAAACAAAGATCTCTATCGATAGAGATCCTTGTTCTGATCACATCATTCCTTGGCTTTGAGCGTTCGATCAGACATTCACAGTTTGGTCGTTATGATATATCTAACTGCAATTGGATGATCCAAGGGCAATTCCCATGGTTCGGATTTATATACACTTCGCTGTTTATGTGTATTCTGATCAGACATTCATACTGTGGAGTTTATTATCTTTCCAACCACAATAATTGGCTGTTGTAAGGACAATTCCCATTGGCAGGATCTATATATACCTCCCTGTCTATGCGATGTTTATGTGCCCTGATAACACCATTTACATGGTGGCCTTTCCTCCCTATACACCTGGGATGTGTTGGTGTTTTTTTTTTATATATCTGAATTAAAAATTCTATTCTTTTAAAGGGGTTTATATTCACACAAATAGCCCTTTAAATCAGACGCCTGAATGTCTTTTTTGCTGGAGGCACAATTTACATGAAGGAGTCTCCAAAACATCAGAGATGACATCATCCATTATCAGTGACTAGAAGAGCCCCCATATACAGTACAAGAGTCAGCTGGACATGTACTGTGTATGGGAGACTTACCAGAAGCTCATACACTACCTGATATCGAAAGACTTGACGTTGGGGTTGACGCTGGCGACCAGTATGGTGATGAACTGCACGGGCGTGTTGGAGTCTGGGGAGAGCTCGTGCTGCCTGGACTCTGTCACTGTCAGATGAATGTCTTGCTGCTGTGCCACGTAAATCTTGTAGGTGGTGACCTTCATCACCCACGTGTCTGTGACGATGACCCGGGCACCCGTCGCCCCAGTTGCAAACTTGTCAATTCTTCTAAACTCCCTGTTGATGGAGGAAGCAACAATCCTCCAGTCAGACTGAGGCAGCGCGTGGTGGGACAGGATCTGCGCCAGAGGGTGGTTCTGCCACTTCTTCTGAGACCAGTAGAGGGCGAGGCAGCCGGTGATGGTCGGGAGGATGACCACAAATACAGCAAAGATCCTCCAGCCTTCACTGGCAGAGGAGAAGTAATACAGCTGCTTCTCCGGGGCAGCGAAGCACATTCCTATATAATAACCTGAGAATGAGAAGAGGGAGAAGTCACAATCCTGACGGGCAGAGGCGTATGGGGGGCCCCCACAGGCAGAGGAGGCGCAGGCGGTCTATGGGAGGGGGGGCACAGGCAGAGGAGGCACAGGCGGCGTATGGGGGGCCCCCACAGGCAGAGGAGGCGCAGGCGGTCTATGGGAGGGGGGGGGGCACAGGCAGAGGAGGCGCAGGCGGCGTATGGGAGGGGGGGGGCACAGGCAGAGGAGGCGCAGGCGGCGTATGGGAGGGGGGGGGCACAGGCAGAGGAGGCGCAGGCGGCGTATGGGAGGGGGGGGGCCACAGGCAGAGGAGGCGCAGGCAGCGTATGGGAGGGGGGGGGGCCACAGGCAGAGGAGGCGCAGGCGGCGTATGGGAGGGGGGGGGCCACAGGCAGAGGAGGCGCAGGCGGCGTATGGGAGGGGGGGGCCCCACAGGCAGAGGAGGCGCAGGCGGCGTATGGGAGGGGGGGGGGGGCACAGGCAGAGGAGGCGCAGGCGGCGTATGGGAGGGGGGGGGGCACAGGCAGAGGAGGCGCAGGCGGCGTATGGGAGGGGGGGGGCACAGGCAGAGGAGGCGCAGGCGGCGTATGGGGGGGGGGGCACAGGCAGAGGAGGCGCAGGCGGCGTATGGGAGGGGGGGGGCACAGGCAGAGGAGGCGCAGGCGGCGTATGGGAGGGGGGGGCACAGGCAGAGGAGGCGCAGGCGGCGTATGGGAGGGGGGGGGCACAGGCAGAGGAGGCGCAGGCGGCGTATGGGAGGGGGGGGGGCACAGGCAGAGGAGGCGCAGGCGGCGTATGGGGGGGGGGGCCCACAGGCAGAGGAGGCGCAGGCGGCGTATGGGAGGGGGGCCCACAGGCAGAGGCAGAGGAGGCGCAGGCGGTGTATGGGAGGGGGGGGGGCACAGGCAGAGGAGGCGCAGGCGGCGTATGGGAGGGGGGGGGGGCACAGGCAGAGGAGGCGCAGGCGGCGTATGGGAGGGGGGGCACAGGCAGAGGAGGCGCAGGCGGCGTATGGGAGGGGGGGGGGCACAGGCAGAGGAGGCGCAGGCGGCGTATGGGAGGGGGGGCACAGGCAGAGGAGGCGCAGGCGGCGTATGGGAGGGGGGGCACAGGCAAAGGAGGCGCAGGCGGCGTATGGGAGGGGGGGGCACAGGCAGAGGAGGCACAGGCGGCAGATCAAGGAGGTGCAGTCGGGAGGAGGCAGCCACTCACCCAGGGGCAGCAGGGAGTGCACCACCGCAGTGGCCGTGGTTCTCCGCACATGGTACTGGATGAAGGCCACGTCCTCACTCCCCAGCCAGCCGGACAGCAGGTTCTGCACGGTGATACCGGCCGAGTGGAACTCATTGGGGGTGAACACAAAACACACGGAGAACACCACGTAAGCCAAAGTAAACGTGACAGCCGGACTATCCATTACACCGAGGAGAGGCGGGAACCCGGAGAACAGCGGACACTTCCGGCCACCACAAGAACAGGGCACACTTCCGGCCAAACAGATCGCATGGAATGCCGGGAAGTGTAGTTATATGGCGGTGCTCAGAGTCACGTGACGTGGGCCAGCTGTGCTGCGCATTGTGTAGTGGATCAGACACTGGCGGCTGCGCTGTCACAATCCAGTGTAACGGACCTGCAGCTGTGTGCAGCTGAGGCGTTATCAGACCCCAGCCCCTCGTGTACTTTGGGTCTCCACAGCTGCGCACTGGCCTGTTGTTCCCCTACATCTGAGATGACAGATGTCTTCTTTATACAGCCTGTTCACACCATCGGTGGTGACGCTATAGTGACACCCAACAGACCCTACTATAAGTCCTGGGTGGGAAGAACCTGACCCAGAAAACACTAAATACAGAAATAAAGTTATCATTTGTTTCTTTACCAGAATTCCAGTGACGCCGTCTGGAGAAGCCGCCAGTCATCTCCATCTTTATTTTCCTCCTCTTCGTTGGTTATTTCTCCAGCAGCTTCGCTGTTAAAGTCCCGGGGTTGTCTAGGACTTTACATTGATATCCCACCCTTAGGATAGGGCATCAGTCTGACCGGTGGGGTGCGACACCCGGCACCCCCACCCATCATCTGTTCCCAGGATAGGGCATCAGTCTGACCGGCGGCCGGAACCACTCAGGCCTCATTCTTATTGGAATGTGCACATTATAGATTCAGGCGGAAGGCAGCAAAACTACAAAGGAAACAAAGTGTAAAGAAACATGTGAAACAAGCCAGAGCATGTGTTACACCTGAGACACCTCAGAGAACCCCCTTATACTCTGATCACAGCCAGGTTTGTTTCCCATGCGGGCCCCTTCTTAGTTTTGCTGCCTCCAGCCTAAATTTACAATCGTGGCCAAAAGTTTTGAGAATGACACACATTTTGGCTTTTACACATTTTGCTGCTTCACTCTTCTTAGATCTTTTGGTCGGATGTTTCTCTGGTTACTGATGTACAATTAGAAGCATTTCATAACTTTTTTAAAACTTTTATTGACAAATGCATCAAGTTCATGCGAAGACTCAATCAGTGGCATAACTAGAGTCAAATGGGCCCCAGTGCAAATTTGGATCGGGTCTCTCACCTGCATGTTGATCAGATGTTTTGGCCCTTGTAGCATTCTAGATACTGTGTAGACATACATGTTGCCCCCACCCCCCCCACATAATGTCCCCAATCCTGGCCCCTTCCTGTAATAATGTTCCCCATCCTGTTCCCCTTTTAGTTCTAATTTCCCCCATCCTGGTATAGTGTCCTCTATCCTGGGCCCCTTCCTAGTATAATGTTCACCTTCCTAGTATAATGTCCACCATCCTGAGCACCTTCCAAGTATAATGTCCTTCATCTTGGGTCCCTTCCTTGTATAATGTCCTCCATCCTGGGCGCCTTCCAGTAATAATGTCCCCACCCTGGTACAATGTCCTCTATGCTGGGCCCCTTCCAGGTATAATGTCCTTCATCCTGGGCCCCTTGTATAATGTCCTCCATCCTGGGCGCCTTCCAGTAATAATGTCTCCCACCTTGGTACAATGTCCTTCATCCCGGGCCCTATCTTAGCATAATGTCCTCAATCCTGGAATAATGTCCTCCATCCTGAGCCCCTTCCAGTAATAACAATGTCCTCCATCCTGGGCCCCTTCCAGTAATAATGTCCCCCACCCTGGTACAATGTCCTTCATCCTGGGCCCCTTGTATAATATCCTCCATCCTGGGCGCCTTCCAGTAATAATGTCTCCCACCTTGGTACAATGTCCTTCATCCCGGGCCCTATCTTAGCATAATGTCCTCCATCCTGGAATAATGTCCTCCATCCTGAGCCCCTTCCAGTAATAACAATGTCCTCCATCCTGGGCCCCTTCCAGTAATAATGTCCCCCACCCTGGTACAATGTCCTCCATCCTGGGTCCTTTATTAGCATAATGTCCCCCACCCTGGTATAATGTATAATATAATAAATATAAATGCAATCGTGAATGTAATATATAATGAATATAAATATAAAAAGTGAATAAAAATAAATGTTAAAAGGGGAGAGGAAAGGGAATAGTGGGGAGTGAGAAGAGGGGGAGGGGTATTTTTTGTTATACTATAGATTCCAACATATATATAGCTGCTCTTTCTTATGGTGACATCAATTGATTTCCCCTATAGTTACATAAATAGAAGCTCAGCAAGTCATATATGAGGATGACCAGCCCAGTTAGGTATAATATATATAATAGTTGACGAAACTAGTCTCCTGTTCAGTCCCATCGCAATGGATTGGGGACGTAGATGAATAATTCACAAGTAAACCTAACAATAAGATAGATATTGCTCATTTTTTCGGCAATTTCACCCTAATTACATCACAGTGATTATATCGCTATAGCGCAGTTCTGTGACCGTAAAGCGCTTTCTGCCTCAGCTGTAAATATCTGCCCTGTTGTCAAGGACTGACGTCATTACAGAGCTACAGCCCTCTGACGAAGCACGCATGCGCTGAATACTACTCTCGCTCCCGAGTCCATTGGCCGCGCCTACGTCGGCTGAAGCGCTTTCCGGGCCTCTGATTGGTGGGTTCGTATTTGCGTCATGACGCTGTCACCCTCCCTGGCTTCTGATTGGTCATATCTCACGAACTGCCGAAATTCAAACAGACTCTGCAGCAGGTCGGTGTACGGCAGAGGAAAGCGAAGCGTGGGGTTAAATAGCGGCACCGAGCAGCGCAGCAGGTAACGTGCGGCGGAGAGGACGTGGTGCTGTGAGTGGCCGCTGGTACTGGGGCAGGGTGGGCGTTGTGTGAGCGGAACATGGAAGTGAATGTGTGGCAGCGTTATGTAGTAGTTATGCGGGGTTCGGGGATCTCCCTGCATCACTACTATGGAGGAGTTACATCATGTATTCTACTCCAGAGCTGCACTCACTATTCTGCTTGTGCAGTCACTGTGTACATACATTACATTACTGATCCTGAGTTACATCCTGTATTATACTCCAGAGCTGCACTCACTATTCTGCTGGTGCAGTCACTGTGTACATACATTACATTACTGATCCTGTATGGATCCTGAGTTACATCCTGTATTATACTCCAGAGCTGCACTCACTATTCTGCTTGCGCAGTCACTGTGTACATATATTACATTACTGATCCTGAGTTACATCCTGCAATATACTCCAGAGCTGCACTCACTATTCTGCTGGTGCAGTCACTGTGTACATACATTACATTACTGATCCTGAGTTACATCCTGTATTATACTCCAGAGCTGCACTCACTATTCTGCTTGTGCAGTCACTGTGTACATACATTACATTACTGATCCTGAGTTACATCCTGTATTATACTCCAGAGCTGCACTCACTATTCTGCTTGTGCAGTCACTGTGTACATACATTACATTACTGATCCTGAGTTACATCCTGTATTATACTCCAGAGCTGCACTCACTATTCTGCTTGTGCAGTCACTGTGTACATACATTACATTACTGATCCTGAGTTACATCCTGTATTATACTCCAGAGCTGCACTCACTATTCTGCTGGTGCAGTCACTGTGTACATATATTACATTACTGATCCTGTACGGATCCTGAGTTACATCCTGTATTATACTCCAGAGCTGCACTCACTATTCTGCTTGTGCAGTCACTGTGTACATATATTACATTACTGATCCTGTACGGATCCTGAGTTACATCCTGTATTATACTCCAGAGCTGCACTCACTATTCTACTTGTGCAGTCACTGTGTACATATATTACATTACTGATCCTGTACGGATCCTGAGTTACATCCTGTATTATACTCCAGAGCTGTACTCACTATTCTACTGGTGCAGTCACTGTGTACATATGTAGCGCCCCGAGGGTTCGGTCGCTACAGAGGTATTGCATCTCACCCAGAGGTGTGATATCTCACTTCCAGGTAAGGACGGAGACTGGCTCAGGACCCTAACACCCACATGCATTACACCACATTTCCGGGGGGACAGGGCAACAATGCTCCCAAGAGTGAGCACAACTGTCCCTGGCTGGAGTGGGGGGAGGCAACACCTAGAAAGGGGGAACCTGGTAGTGTGTGGGTGGGGAGAGTAGATCCTGGGTGCACTGAGTAGGAGCATATAAAAGGGAGGAGCCATCTTAGGTTCGGTGGTCAGTCTGAGGAGAAGTGACGGAGAGCAGGGGCTCTGCATGAGCTCTGCTCCAGAGGTGTGCCCAGTAAGGAGGCCTGAGCCTGGAGGAGAAGGAGAGCAGGAAAGGCTCCAGGAGTGGAGTGAAGGGACCCCAGGGGTGCGGACCGGCCAGTTGCCACCGTACGCCCGCCGCTACCAGAGTAGGAGGGTCAGGCCAAGAAAGGGAACCGGATCCCTCATCTAGTGGAGGAGAGCAACTACCCTCAGCTAGTAACCGGAAGCCGTGGCACTGCACGTGTTACTTCCCCTCACTACACCCGTTAGGAAGGCACCACATAGGACCCAGGGAAACGGAACATACGTTTGCCCGCCAAGGCCCGAGGCAGCTGGACAGAAACGTGGTCACTTGTGGGGTACGACAGGTCAGAGAAAGGACACACGAAGTGGGTCCTGAAAAGCATTCCAAATGTAGCTGGGAGTTGGCCGAGCCCCTCACCTGGTGAGCACAGTACGACGTGGGCAGCCATTACCTGCAGAAGTGGCTTGGAGTGTAAAACTGAGTAAAGACCCTGGACTGCATCACTGGACTCTGAGTCATTACTGTTGCTCCCGCGCACCATCACCCCCATCATCTGTACTCACTGCCCTGAGGCTATACTCCTCCCGTGGGGAGTTATCCTACCCCTCTGCTGCAAACACAACATCAGCCTCAGCGGTCTGCCCGCAGCGGCGGTTCCCAGTGACCGCAATCCACGGGTGGCGTAGTCGGACATTCAACATATAAACTATCCCTTTGGTTTGACCGCCCTGGGCACGGACCGGGTCGCCGCCACGGAGACTACAACCCCCAGCATCAAATGGAGACCCGGCTCCGGGTATTCCCCAACACACACGGCCCAGGGGACGCATCACATACATTACAGATCCTGAGTTACAACCTGTATTATACCCCAGAGCTGCACTCACTATTCTGCTGGTGCAGTCACTGTGTACATACATTACATTACTGATCCTGTGCTGATCTTGAGTTACATCCTGTTTGTTTTTATATATTTTTTTTTTTACCATTTTTTTTTTTTTTTTAACGATTAACTTGGTCACACTAATATAAATCCATGCCGGTTGCAGGGATTTATATAGTGTGACCAAGTTGTCAAGCACTTTTCCAAGTGATGCTAAAATTGCTTGGAAAGAACTTGTCAACCCACATGCGAAAATGCATGTGAAGAACCCTTCACATCCGCATGTCCCTGGCAGGAAAATGCATGTACAATCTGCATGTACAATCTGCATGTACAATCTGCATGTACAATCTGCATGTACAATCTGCATGTACAATCTGCATGTGTTTTTTCTGCCAGGGAGATGCGGAAACGCTCAGGAAAAATCCGGAAAATTTCTGCATCGTGGGCACATAGCCTAACTCAGAGAAATGTCACACAAAATAGTTAGTTAATAAATAACATTTCCCACACGTCTACTTTACATCAGCACCATTTTTGCAAAAAAAAAAAGTTTTTTTTGTTAGGAAGTTATAAGGGTTTAAAGTTGACCGGCGATTTCTCATTTTTACAAAACAATTTTTTTTAGACCACATCACATTTGACTTGACTTTGAGGGGCCTTTATGACAGAAAATACCCAAAAGTGACACCATTCTAAAAACTGAACCCCTCAAGGTGCTCAAAACCACATTCAAGAAGTTTATTAACCCTTCACATTAACTGAAGAAACGTGGAAGGAAAAATAAACATTTTCACCTTTTTTCACACATTTTTACTTCAAGCCCCGATTTTTTTTACTTTTAGATATTTTTTTAATTTTCTCAATAGTAACAGAAAATGGTCCACTAAATTTGTTGTACAATTCCTCCTGATTAAGCTGATACCTCATATGTGGGGGGAAAACCACTGTTTGGGCGCACGGCAAAGCGCTGAGGGGAAGGAGCTCCATTTGACTTTTTAAATGTAAAATTTGCTTGAATAATTAGCGGCCCCATGTCGCGTTTGGAGAGCCCCTGATGTGCCTAAACAGTGGAAACCCCGTACAAGTGACACCATTTTGGAAACTACACCCCTCAATGATTTTATCAAGGTGTATAATGAACATTTTGAACCCAGAGGTACGACACTGAATTTGATAACATTAGGTCATCATATTGAATAAGTTGTCATTTGTCTTGAATGCAAGTGCTCGCTACTGGAGTTTGCATCAAGTACTCGGGTATGCTCTAAGTATTGCGGGTGCTCGAGACACCCAAGAAAAACATACGGGGATCGTCGTGCATGGCAGGCAATCCCCGTGTGTTTTTTTTGTGGCTGACAACCGTGAAACATGCAGGTGGGGACTTCATTTCTCTCCTCTGACATGTCTATCTTGTCAGAGGCTCACTTTTTTTTTTTTTTGTAATCGCCGATCACGTGACAGGGGACCGTAAAAACCGGCCCTGATCATATTCTCCAGGGTCTCAGCTACTCCTAATAGCTGAGACCTCGGAGAGTTTGACTCTGGGGGGCACTACAGCCTTATTCCTCAGCTTCGCATATTCACTGCGCTGAGGCAAAGTACCCTTACTGCCCCTGTGAACATGCATTAAGGTGGTTAAGGGGTTAAAATCAGTCATGTACAGTATTTCCTTTATTTTTCCACTGTTATTATTTTCATTCTTTTATTTTGCTAATGACATAAAAATTGGTGCCCCACTTATCATGGAAAACGCTGCAATAATAATTATAACCCCTTCAAAGTGACCGCATATCCTAGAGATTTATCACACGCTGAGATGGAAGGGCCCCTTTAAATTGCGCAGCTTGTTGTGGAGGCGTCGGGATGCTGCGCTCCGGTGCTTCTTACTTTCCTCTGTCTAAATGGAGGCAATGCCATCATGGTGACCCAAGTCATGGAGCTGCAGGGGAAATGTGGGCTCGCGGCTTCTCCCATCTGACCAACAGAATACGTTAATATACAGTGCCACCCAGTGGACAAATCCAGCAGGAATGCCGGGTATTAGTGTGATTTAAAAATGGGTCACACATACCTATGGGACCCCCGCCACTTCTCCAGTTTATCCACAAGCTTCCTCTTCTGGTGGACCGCTGCAGCCACTGATTGTCTGCATCGGTCATGTTCCGTCTCCTCAGTTAGATGAAGCCGGGGGACATGGGCAGCAGCACAGAGCTGTGACGGGGGTCCTGTAGGTGACTGCTTTGCTGTCTGCCTTCTCACTCCGTCCTTTGTTTCCCTGTAGGATGAGTCTGCCGATATTAAATGATGAGAATTTTGGGTGCGACATAGTGGCAGAGTCGTGCGACTTCCTGTTCACCCCTCCTCAGGGCACCGGCCGCCCCTCCATCTTGCGTCCTTCACAGAGGGACAATCTGCCTCCGAAGAGTGCGGTGAAAGGCATGAAGGTACGCTGTGCGCGGCCGCTCTGATCCCAGCTGTGCTGCGGAGCCTGGCCGGCGAGCACAGGAAGCGTTATCTATGGCCACATGTTTCCGGTAGTCACCGCGTGTTTTGTGATTTTCTAGGTGACGTTTCAGACGCCGATGAGGGATCCACAGACTCACAGGATTGTAACTCCCAGCGTGGCCAACAAGCAGGACGGCGTCTTCACGCTGGACGACTGCGCTCAGGCGCTGGAGAAGCTGCAGCTCTCCTCCACCCGGTGAGTTTCCTCTAGAACATTAGCAGTCCTGCTCTTCTAAGGCTTCTTCACTTCCTGTCAAGATGTAATAAAGATCAGAGCACCCTTTTAAATAGAAAGGCGATCAGTGAAGTGTTTCTCAGTTTTCAAAGTTTTTTGTTTTAAATGGTTTGGACAATCTTTTTTTTTTTTTTTTTTTTTTTTAAATAAGGGGTTAATTTTAGGCGGCAGTAAGATCAGTGATGCCGGCAATGCTCTGGGCACAAGTGCCTCCCCCATGATATTTTACTTGGACAGTATATGGGTTCTGGTTGTTTTTTTTGCCCAAGTTTTTGAGTCCTAATTCACTAAAAAATGCTAAAGTGACTCACATAACACTTCCTGTCATCCGATTAATGTGCCCTAACTAGGAGGCTGTCAAACTGCTGGCATAAAGAGAAGAGCGAACACTTAGTCACGGCAGTATTTACAGTCAGGTTTTTAAAGGGGGGGGGGGGTCCAGGATGACCGATCAGCTGATAACGGGTCCAGTGGCGGCTGAAAATACATTGTACAGAGCCAGGACACTCTGGTGGTCATTGTCAAGTACTGGAGCTTGTAAGACTTGATCGGTGGGGATGCTGGGTGTCAGATCCCACCACCCATCCCCCCCCCCCCCCCTCCCTCAATGATCTGATATTGAGGACATCCTAAGAATTGGCCACCGATTTTCAATATAGTGAGCAAACCCTTTAAAGATGGTAAATTACGGTGTGCGTAGTTGTGTGTTTTTTTTTAAAAGACAAGATTTTCATGTATTACTAATTACTGACTTACTATTTTTTATTTCCATTCCCTTCCCAGTTTGAATTCAGGAGACCCCAATATTACAAGTGAGCTCACCACCCTTCCTGAAGATGAGATTCAGTTGATGAGCATGGGAGCGTACACAATTGATTTTGACAACCTAGGTGATATCAATCCTTTCAAAAGCGGGAATAAAATGATGGATTCGCCTGCGAAAGCCGAGCCTGCTGCCGGTCTCCTGGCCGAGCCTGCTGCCGGTCTCCTGGCCGAGCCTGCTGCCGGTCTCCTGGCCGAGCCTGCTGCCGGTCTCCTGGCCGAGCCTGCTGCCGGTCTCCTGGCCGAGCCTGCTGCCGGTCTCCTGGCCGAGCCTGCTGCCGGTCTCCTGGCCGAGCCTGCTGCCGGTCTCCTGGCCGAGCCTGCTGCCGGTCTCCTGGCCGAGCCTCCCCCACACTTGGAGGTGAAGAGCGTGTCAGAGGCTCCTGTTGACGCTACTCTCGTTGATCAAACGATGTCTGTATTGCGGGCTACCCAATTAAATCCAGATTCTCCAGTCACGGTACAGCTCTGCCCTGGAAGTGATGAGGTGTCCAGTAAAGCTTCTCTAGATGATACAGTTCCTCTAACTGAGGAGTCTAACCCTGCCCCAGAGGAGCCATCACATATGGCAGCAGGTGACACTGTAGATAAGAGTAGTCCTCTAAAAGAGGCAGAAGGTGTTAGTGTGGACACCATTGCTGCAGGAGTGGTACAAAACCCTAATGGTGTGGATGACTATACATCACCACCAGATGTGCCAAGTTCTCCCCCACTCCCAAAAGCTGCCTACAAATTTGACCCTGACCAAACTGATTGTATTGATCCCTTTAATACTGGTGGGTCAAAGCTGCAAAATTCCCCTAAGAAACCAGTTTCTGCAAATACGGACGATCCTAAAGGTGAGCCGTTAAAACTGGAGTTTGACTTTGCAGAAGGAGGTGATGCTGCTGTCAAAAAGCCACCACCCAAATTGTTGGGAAAGCGTCTTGGTGTCAAATCGTTGCCCAAGAAAAAAGCTGCACCCAAGGTAACCGTGCCAGAGAAACCTAAGGAACAAGCTCCTCCTCAGCTGTCAGAACCTGAAGAAGACATCATTGTTCCCAAAGCTTCTTATAACTTTGACTGGGACAAGTTTGACGATCCCAACTTCAATCCGTTCGGAAGCGGAGGGACAAAGATTACCGGTTCCCCCGAAGCGATGAAAGTGGCCGGCAATGCCCTATGCGTGAAGATGGAGGACAGTCCACCTAAAGCAGACGCTGGTGAAGACTTGGAGTCGAGTAAGAAGGCTGATGGTGATACATCGGGAAACACTGAGATGTAAGACCTTTGTGAATTAGACTATGTATGGGGGCTGGAGGGCAAAAAGTCAGACCAATAAGTCAGCCACTACCACGGCTCAGGGGGCAGAGGTCTGACTCTGGTCTTCAGGGTTTAAGCAGAAGATGTTATGAAAATATCTCAAGTAGTTTCTGCATGAAATCTAGTTGTGACTTTACAGTGCAGCCTAAGCCTTGCTTCTGTATTGTAGAACTGTCGAGCAGCCCGGTGCAGCTGAAGACAAGACTGGAGATGTCACACAGGAGAACAAGGTGAGAAGTCTTCATTTATCTAAGAATGACTTAATCCCTACTGCTTCATTGCTGTCGCTCGTGGCCCATGCGTGTCCTGGAAGTAACAAGATCTCCTAATTTGTTTGTGACCGCTGCAGCCAATCGCTGCACTCTACTGTGACTTCTGTACAACACTTGACCGCTGAGGCGCTTGATTAGTTGGTTGCCTGGGAGGAGGACTAATATCCAAGTGATTGTCTAGGCTCCTTTCTTCAGGAGTGCATCGCTCCATTGTCTGCTGGCTTGCTGCTTGTCAGGGGGCAGTGCGCTCCTAATGATTGACAGTTCAGATCAGCAGAATGGGAGGAGTGCAGGGGCACTGAGGCCAGTCAGATACCAGCCATCTGGCTAGCTGCACTTCTAAATTGTAATGCAAAGAGCTTGCAGCTGAGCGCTCCTTGCCACAGAGACCGGCCTCTGCTGATGGACCGCAGAGGTGGCCTGTAACCTAAATAACTAGCAGTAACTGCAAAAATAAAACTACTGTATGCTCAATAATTGAGGGATTTTTTTTCTTTTAATAAGAATATTGAAAAGTTTCTTGTTCTTTACAAGCACTTTGCAATTTTACCCATATAAAGCGCACCTGTCAGTAGGATTGTGCTCAGTAAACCACATATACTGTGAGGTGGGTGACATTACACTGATTAAAATGATATCTTGGTTGATGAAATCTGTCCTGTGGTTCTTGTGTAATCTTTACTTTCAATTTGGAGATAATGATATGCCCGTGCTTCGTGTCAGCCTGAGGAAGGGGGGGGGGGCACACCATCTGGTGCTCTGCTTACATATTCATCTCCTCTGTGTATTGGAACAACGCATCTAAAAAAGAAAAAAACAGGCAACTTGGACATAATCTCACAAAACCTGAAAAATGAGTCAGACAATTTGTTGGCACCTTTCCAAAATTGTGGGTAAACTGTTTCAAGCATGTCATGCTCGTTCAAACTCGCCTGTGGCAAGTAACAGGTGTGGGAAATATAAAAACCTGAAGCCAGATAAAAAGGGGAGAAGTTGACTCAATCTTTGCATTGTGTGTCTGTGCGTGCCACACTAAGCATGGAGAACAGAAAGAGGAGAAGAGAACTGTCTGAGGACTTGAGAACCAAAATTGTTGAACAATAATCAACAATCTCAAGGTAACAAGTCATCTCCAGAGATCTTGATGTGGAGTAATGCTCTGGTGGGATTGTCTGCTAATCACCTTATAACAGCGTCCTGACATGTTCCTGTGTTACCTCCTCAGGTTGATGATGATGTGAAGATGGCAACTGAAGAAATTGCTGCTGCACAGACTGAAGACCAATCCTCTAAGACCCTTATGACCCCAGAATATACTGCGCTACCCGCTAACGTGGGATTAGTGGACACAGATTTCGGTGCCGCCCTTCAGACTGACTTCAGGCCTGCAGAGGAGTTTGACTTCAAGCCCGCGACTGAATGTAAGGAGTGGCGGTTGGTCCATCGAGATGAACGCTTTCTGCTTATTTTACTTCTCGGGGTAACCGTTGTTGTCTTCCTTTCTTACAGTGGAAGGCTTTGGCCAACCAATTGAAATTGACTATTTGGAGAACTTCGGCTCCACTTCAGTAAGTCTCCTCCACTTTCACATCTCTGTTCCCATTGTCAGTGAATTATTTATGACCTGTCCCGGCTATTGTCTGTCTGTCCGTCCTGACATGGAATTTACAAAAAAAAAAATCCTTCGCCCTTTCTGGTCTTTTGTAGTTCAAAGAATCTGCTCTCCGAAAGCAGTCCCTGTACCTGAAATTCGACCCCCTGCTCAGAGAGTCACCCAAGAAGTCTGCGGCTCCCAGCACAGCCATAGTGTGCGATGTGCCGCTACGGAGCGGGTAAGGGGCACGGCGCCAGGTGGTGGCAGACGTCTAAGGTGAGGCCGACACGTAACGTTACTCAACCCTTTCAGGACAGAGCTCTTCGGATCTTTTCCTGAATCATCGTTTCCTTTGACTCTGTGCCTTGAAAACGAGGAAAAGCCTAAAGGACTCGATCTCCTGGGGACTTTTACCATCTCTGTAAGTAACACTTTTTTTTTTTTTTTGTGCCTGCAAGTAAGTTATGCCAGCGTCAGTCCTGTTAAACAAGTTTATTGCAGACTTTAAAGTGTTCTCTTCTCAGACATTATAGGGGTATTCCCATCTCTAAGATCCTATCCCAATATGTAGTAGGTGTAGTAGTAACATTATTAAATACGTCTAATTAGAAATGTAGGATAGTTCTTCTGATTGGCTACGTTGCTTACCCCTTGTGCAGGACATTGCAGTAGCTTGGGTATCCATGGTTACGACCACTCATACAGTGACCTTTAGTTGTTAATGGCCATAACCATGGATATCTAAGGTCCTGCAATGCCCTGCACATAGGGTAAGCGACATAGCGAAACAGAACTATTATACTACATTTCTAATTGGAGGTATTTGCTAATATTAAGCCTACTACATATTGGGATAGGATCTTGGAGATGGGTATACCCCTTTTTAAATGTATTTCTAGGTTTGCCATTGATCTGTCCATGGGACATATCGATATCCATCGGAATAGGGTCTGGCATCCCACCACATCTCCATAAATTATGATGTGGTCACTCCTGCGTACTGTGGCTCAGCTCCCATTGAAGTGAACATGATCTGAGCGGTACCTGGGAATGACTACAATACATGGCTGTGCTGTATGGCCCCCGTTTACTTTTAATCCAGAGCTGATCGGTGGAGGTGCTGGGTGTTTGTACCCAATCTGATATCCTAAGGGTAGGTCCTCTATATCTTAATGGGACCTGTCACCTTGGGACAACTCTAACCTGCAGGTATATAGCCTTACAACTCTTCCTGGCCTCTATACTGAAAGTGCAGCTACTGGTAGAAAATTAATTTCTTTCCTCCCAGGAGCCGCCGGCTTTCAGTCCTAGAGGCGTGCACAGAGCTGCTACAGTCACCGCTCACAGAACAGCCCATGAAAGCTGTTCCTGTACGCTTGCTGGAGCTCCAGTGTCCTGCACACTGCCTGCACAGGAAGGAAGCAGTGACACTGCCCATGTCTTCAGCGTCCGTGTACCTGCAGCTTCCCTCCTGGGTGCAGCCGTCTCCTCCTGTCACTATAGCAGCAGTCACCGCACCATGGTATCCGGTTACACTCCACAGCCGGCTCAATAGTCTTCTTACTCCACAGGACAACGCTCCCTTAATTCCAGACCCCACAAACATCGTGCCGGCTCCTGACCCTTTCCTGCTGCCGTCTGATGTGGGGGCCATCGTGGAAGTGCTGAAATACAGCCAGATAGACATGGACGCCGCTATAGAGCAAGTCAGGCTGGAGGTGAGTGACTGTGCCTGATTTATGGAGGAGGCGGTGGCCAGGTCCCATGTCTGGATCAGACACCTGTGTCCTACTGACCTGAAATGCGTGCAGATCAAAAATCGCGATTTTTACTGAATATTCAGATTTCGGTGATTGCTCGCTGCAAGTTTTTTTTTTTGTTTTGTTTTTGGTTTTTTTCAGTCCCATGTAGCTGTACATTATAATATATATTTCTTGTCCATAGATTTTCTGGTATTTTATAGCGCAGACCTATGCATCAAAATGCATAGTACATACCACAGTGCCAGATGCAATCCAGCAGAAAACTGCACATTTTATTGCGGTCTTTTGCTGGACTATGAGCTGTTTATTATAGAATCCCAGATTAAAGGAATTTCACATAAAATGATGATATATGCATACACTTTATTTAAAAAAATATATATATGTAGGAAAAAAAAAAAAAAATGCAGTGAATGATTAAAATGACGTGTACCTCCAAATTTGTTGTAGTAACCTACATGTGACCACACAATTCCATCCCCGACACTACTCTGTAAATGGAAAGATATCAAATCTTAACTTTTTTCCCACACATTTTTTATTGCTCTTGGAATGTACCAGGCATCAATGTTTTGAGTATATTATCATATGATAGGGTTTTTTTTTTTTTTCTTAAATTTCTGCTGCAGACTCGTGTGACTGGATCTGGCAGAGACCCTTCAATTCGGGTAACCAGGATGCACTGTGACTATACACTACAGTGTAAACTGCTGTAGATTTGTGTATTTCTATCTCTTTTTATAATATATTTTTTCTTTCTGTCATTTCATGGATTTAGGTTAAAGAAAAAGATTTAGAAGTTTTGGAGTGGAAGAATAAACATGAGAAACTCTACTTGGAATATTTAGAAATGGGGTACGTTTTCAGGAGAAGAAGCCGAAGGTCCCCCAATTCATCAAGATTGGCGCTTTATACGCACTTCCAGATTCCGTGCACCACTGCATGAAATACATAATTGATGCAAGCAATCTGGTTCAAACCCCTTATGGAAATCAAAAAAAAAAAAATCTAATCTAGAGATAGAGGAAATCATGGTCTATTTATAAAGCTCAGCCTGTGGCTTGGCCTTACAGGAATACCAAGATGGCAACTACGAGGGTCTTCACCATGATCCCCCAGCCGCCATGATAACCCGTTGGTGCCCTGTAAGTGCATCTCAAGGGACAGGCACGATTGTGAGACGCTGCTCTCACCTTCCAGCATTCTATGTAAATGTTGCAGTCAGCAGTTGACAGCAGCAGCTAAATGGTTGACAGCAGCAGCTAAATGGTTGACAGCCAGAGCTCCACTGCTGCAGTTTACCTATAGTATACGCCACTAGCTTTTTCCAACATGTAATCACTAGCTAGAGGCCAAAATGTTTTTATTTTATTTATTTTTTCATTTTTCCCTGCAGTGCCATCACAGGGGAAATAAAACATTACACTGTGGCCATTCATACTAATGGATGGTCTGTGCATGGTAAAACAGTACAGGTCCTCCAGAGAGGGGGGGATTTCTAGCCAAGAGACTAGGACTGTCTTCTAATAGAAGTAGATAAAAATAGTTTTTCTAAACTGGACAACCCCTTTTAAGCCAGGCTTGGACAAATCTTAGTCCAGCCTAGGAGCAAGCAAGATTATTCAGTGCTTTTTTGTTTGTTTTTTTTTTTGTATTTTTATTTTTTTATATCTAAATTTTGTTTCACTTTTTTTTTTTTTTTTCTTTAGGAAAATTGTTGCAGAGTTTGAGAGCACAATCACACAGATGCTGGGTGCGTACGAATGTATGGTGGATTTCATATGGTCAGAGATAATTCCTCTTATGACAACATTGTGTTAGGACGGACCATGCAGTGTATGTACAGATGTAGCTGTACCTGGTTCTGTGACTCGGCCCTTGGTTGTATTGATTGGTGCAGTCTGGACCCTGCAAACTCCAAGCAATCATGTATAGAAAATTCCAGCCAGCCCCTTCTGATGCCACTTTTTTTCCCTCCAACATTAGTTGCTCCTTCTTTAGGGCTTTACATTTTAACCACTTTTGGAAATGACGTCTTCTGTTCTACAGTGGATTCACAAAGACAGAAGGAGCTGAGCAAACAAGAACTACACAAAGTGGTGGAGGAGAAGCAGCAGGTGCAGATGGACCTCAACTCCATGGAGAAATCCTTCTCAGAGCTCTTCAAAAGATTTGAGAAGCAGAAGGACTTTCTGGAAGGATATCGCAAGGTAACTCCTGAGCCTCCTCTGTCAGCAGTAATATCCCGCAATGATATAATGCGCCATAAATTTGCATTAAGGCCCAATTCTTGCGTGGCACCATACACTCCTCCCCTTAAAAGACAATGGGGCCAATTCATTAAGACCCTCCAGTCTTAATGAAGGAGGGAGCGGTGGGTTAAGAGATCCTGAATTCATTCACCCCCAAGTCTGTTCTCACATTCATGACCTGGCCAAATTTTACATTTCTGACCAGTGTCACTTGTGGTGATAACTATGGAATGTTTCAGTGGATCCCGGTGATTCTGAGTTTTTTTTTTTTTTTTTTTTTTTTTTTTTTTTCTTTTGTGACCTTGTACTTTATGGTAGTGGTAAATTTTAGTTAAATTTTTTTTTTTTTTTTTTTTAGTGTGAAAATATTGGCCAAAATTTTTAAAAAAAATTTGCAGTATTTATGCCCTTAAACCAGAGGGCAAGATCACACAAAATACTTAACATTTCCCACAAGTCTACTTTACATCAGCGTCATTTTTGAAACCTAAACTTTTAACCCTAACTTTTGAGAAAACTGCTGATTTTTTTTTTTTTTTTTTTTTCCCCCCAACAAACCATACAAGAGCACGCAGATGCCACATATATGGGGGGGAAAACTACTGTTTGGGCGCATGGCTCGGAAGGGAAGGAGAGCCCATTGATTTTTGGAATGCAATTTTGGCTGGAATAGTTTGCAGAAGAGCCCCTGACATGCCAAAACGGCAGAAACCCCCACAAGTGACCCCATTTTGGAAACTATACCTCTGGAGGAATTTAATCTAGGTTTGTAGTGGCCATTTTTGAGCCTCAGGCGATTCACAGAATTGTATAACAGTAAACTGAGTCATTAAAAAATTTAGTGCAAAGCTCAAAAGGGAAGAAACACCATATTGGTGGTCAGATTTTGCTGGACTGGTTTGAGGGTGCCATGTCACATTGGCAGAGCCCATGAGGTGCCAGAATAGGCGACCCCATTTTGCAAACTACACGTCTTAATGAATTCATCTAGGGGTGCAGTGATCATATTGACACCACAGGTTTTCACAGAATTTTATACCATTGGGCAGTGATGAGAGAATTTCATTTTTACCACCAAAATATTTCTTTGGCCCCAGATTTTACATTTTTCGCTCAGGAAAATGGATCAGATTTGTCCCCCAATTTTTACTGAATGTGGCAATACCCCATATGTGGCAGTACAGTACTGCTTAGCCACACGACAAGACTCGGGAGGTACGGAGCGCTATTGAACTCTTGAAGCACATTTTACTAGACTAGTTTGCGGACTTCATATACAGAGTCCCTAAGTGCTAGAAGAGCAGAATCCCCCCTTAAATTACCCCATTTTGGAAATTATACTCCTTTGTGAATTTATCTACAGGTGTAGTGACTGTTTTGACTCCATGGGTGTTTTCCAGAAACAAGCAGCAGCGGATGTTGCGGAGTGAAGATTGCAAATCTGCCATTGTAGTGCCCAGTACATTATGCCCAGCTCGTGCTTCTGGAGACATGCACCTGTAAATTAGGCGGGCTCTCATCGCTACAGAAATGCCAAACGTGTACACTAAGTGTGGTTTAGGCACACTGGGAATCAGAAGGGAGAGGGCATTTGGATTTGGGAGCGCAGAGTTTGCTGAATTTCTTTTGGAGGGCAAGGAGCCATTTCGCATTTCCAGAGCCTTTGTGCTACCAGTAATGTGGAAGCCCCCTAGATTTCCATTAACAGATCACAAACCTGAGTGGTCTGTCATAGATATAGATATGATGATATGATTGGGTTGAAGCTTTTATTGGTAACACTTTACATAGCATTTTGGATCACATTTATTCTGCGCTGATATCTGGGTTTCCATCGAAATTTCCTGGTGACGTGATTCATATGAAACCCCCGACAGATCCATTCACTGAGGCAGCAGAGTTACTCTGGACTCCATCTGGCCTCAGTTCAGCATTGTCCTTTTCAGAAGTGCACAAAACTGTGGCAGACGGCACTTTTATGCATACCTAATAAAAAGACTGACACCACCGGATCATGGGGCAGACATCGTCCAGTGTCTCAATCTCCCTGATTATAGGGAATCTTCCGCCAGTAGTTCCATCTGAATCGCATATTTCAGAGATTTCACGGAAACCCCGGTGTAAGCGCTCAGCGCAGAGCACAGGATAAATGTGAGCTACTGAGCTCTTTGGAAGACAGAATGAACAAGAACCAGCAGCTCAGAATTTTTTATTACATGCCTTTTGCTGTGTGGTAAGTGTTCTGACAACTTTATTCTTGGTCTGTAATTGCATAGATGCCGCACTGGTATCTTTTTATTTACTTTTGCGCTTTTACATAATTTAAAAAAATCTATTATATTTGCATTGGTTTATTCTGAGAGCTGTAACTATTTCTACACTGACGGAGCTTTATGGCGGCTTGTTTTTTTTTTTTTGTTTATTTTGGGACCCGATGACTTTTTCAGCAGTACATTTGTCTTTTTGATCTGGTTTTATTCCACTTTTTTTTAATAGAATGAAGAGGCCCTGAAGAAATGTGTTGAAGATTATCTTGTAAGGATAAAGAAAGAGGAGCAGCGCTATCAGGCCCTTAAGGCCCACGCAGAAGAGAAGCTGAACCGGTAAGTGATCAGTTTGGGGCTCGTGCAGATGACTATTTTCTGTGCAAAAAAAACATCAGATCGCACCTGGACCAATGTTAGTTTGTGGGGCCATGCACATGTCAGATTTATTTATTTTTTTCCTTTCCGAATGCCTAATCCCACTCATGATGTACGATTACATCTCATCGGGAAGGGGTTAAAGGACATTTTGGCTCTTCCATTATTTTTTTTTTAATGGATTTGTCTTAATGTCTCACGGTTGTAAAGTCCAGATCCTACACATTCAGATATATTGGAATTGTATCCATGGTCTCAATCTTTTATAGGGCTAATGAGGAAATTGCTCAAGTACGAAGCAAAGCCAAAGCTGAAGCGACAGCTCTGCAGGCCACACTACGCAAGGAGCAGATGAAGACGCAGTCCCTAGAACGCAGCCTGGAGCAGAAGGTGAGGGCTCACTAATGATGCCTGCCGGGTGGGAATGTTGTGGAATGTTGTGGAATGTTGTGGAATGTTGTGGAATGTTGTGGAATGTTGTGGAATGTTGTGGAATGTTGTGGAATGTTGTGGAATGTTGTGGAATGTTGTGGAATGTTGTGGAATGTTGTGGAATGTTATGACTGTGTGTGTGTAATAAGTACCTCTTTTATGCTCACCAGCACCCACCTGGATCCAGCGCAGGCTGTCTTGAGGTCTGCACAGACACAGGAAGTGGAGATCACTCGGGTCAGAAAGCTGCCAGGCCTGTGATCAGGTGCAGTGGTCAATGGATGTTTTTCTTTCTATTAATGAAGTGCTGTTCACTCACCTGACCACTGCAGCCAATCACAGTCCGCACCCTAGTTTAACAATGTCTTCATTTCGTGCGGCGGCACAGACATCTGAGCTGCCTGTACTGGTACCATGTGGGCGCTGGTAGTTAAGGATTAATATTACGTTTTACACGTCCGGTCCGTCCCCATCCTCCCCCGGGCGAGGTTTTCTTATCCCCGGACAGCCCCTTATTGTACTTCTGATGACTGCTGGTTATGGCGCCCTCTAATGGTGTAAATTTTCTTAGACCAATCCATCCATTGCAGCAGCGTTATGCTCAAGTTGCTGGATATTAAGGCTAAGTTCTACCATGCATTGCTGGGACTTGTAGTGTCACAGCAACATGTTGAAGAAAATGACCATACCTTAAGGTTCTAGTGCAAAATGAAGACTTTCTCAGCTATACCTTGGGAATTAATAAGGGTCATCTGGGCAGCGCCTTCGGCCCTCCTGATTTTGATTATAGTCCTGGCTACTTCTTGGGGGCATTAACTGAAGGCGGTGCTGTCTTTCACATGCTGGACCTCTTCCCCCATCTTGGCGTGGGCTCCTGACTGCTCTTTATAGTAAAGCACAACAAATGTGCAATGTAAAAGCATGGATATAACTGCCATGACTTGCATGTGGCTGATAACGGTGGACACCAGCTCTCAGTGCATGATCTGCCGCTTTGTGACATATGGACGCATGAATTCGGGCAGAGCACGGACCTCAGGAATATCGCGCTATGTTCTCGGACCGCGGGGTGCAGACGTCTGGATGCGACTCCCACAGATCTAAGTTCTGTAGAGTGACTGCTATTAACCCTTGATTTTTAGTGACTTTTTTTTTTTTTTCTGTTTTATTAAATCATTATATTTTATTTCAGACAAAAGAAAACGATGAACTGACGAAAATCTGCGACGACCTAATCTTAAAGATGGAGAAGATCTGATGTGCAGCACTCTTGTATATTTTTAATTGTCACTGTTTTGTCTCTTTATATGTTTGTGCTAATAAATATGACTTTAATTTAACCCTTTAAGCTTTGATTTAACAGTGAATCCGTACATCATACTGAGCCAAAACGCAGACTGCCTTTGCCGGTATATACAGTAGGAGCCGGACTGCGCTTGCACCGGAGCTTGTACAGCCATTGTTTGTTCAGAGGTCACTCGCTACCTCTATAGTGTATTTCAGCCACAGTGAAAACTGAGGACTCCTAACGCCTAACGCTCGCTGAGCATGTGGAAGAGTCCTCGCTAGTGATGCGCGAGTATGCTCGGGCCGAGCTCCGAGTATTTACAGCTGCTCGGTGATGTATTTGAATCGCTCCCGTGTGCATGATTTGTGACTGTTTGACAGCTTTATTACATGTGAGGAATGTGTAAGAAATAGACATTCCTCACATGTAATAAAGCTGTCAAACAGTTGCAAATCAAGCACACGGGAGCGATTCAACCATATCACCGAGCAGCTATAAATACTCGGAGCTCGGCCCAAGCGTACTCGGCGAAAGGGTTAACAAAACATACTTGCTCAACACTAGTCCTCACTACTGATGACATGAACTGCTGTGCAGACACAACCAGGGCTGTGGAGTCGGTAAGCCAAACCTCCGACTCCTCCATTTCCATGACTCCGACTCCCTCATACACGGCTCATGTTTAAGTGATAAATTTACTGTAGCTCAGAATCATCTCCGCTAAAAGTCTAGACCCTTAGATCAGGAATAGGACAGACATTTATAGGACATTTCATAACTTTCCCAAATTCTTAAGAGCAAAATATTCCCCACAAACTACATTGAACTACTGTACCCAATTTATTATATATGGTCTGAGGCGGTCCATTTTATACTGACTCCACCAAAATGGGCTCCGACTCCACAGCCCTGGACACAACGATGGGAAAAGAAAGTAAGGCAACGGCATAATTCTTACCATCCCAATCTAAGAATAAAAAATATCCTGAAACTGTGCCGTTTGCAGTCACTGGGTGCTGACTGCTCTTCAGTTGAGGTGACTTTTGAGCAATCTTCTCATTGTGATCAAATGTAGGTTTGTAATGACAAGTAGACATGGATAACACCGGATCCACCATTCTCAATATGTGATGTCACAGCTCATCGCCTCCTTTTTTGCCTTTTGTGAAAAATTAAGTAAAGAAATTTGCCTTGACGTCTAGCATTTACTGCACCACTGTGTAAAAAGGCCCTGGATCTGAAAGGAGCTTGCAGAAAACAATTACTTACTGCTATAACAAGTTCATGCAATGGATTTTGTAAAGAGATATATATATATATATATCAGCCATTTTGTAAATTCTAAAAAGTTCATTTTTTCTCATTAAAGTACACTCTGCACCCCATCCTGACTGAAAAAAAAAACAGAAATGTAGACATTTTTGCAAATTGATTAAAAAAGAAAAACTGAAATATCACATGGTCATAAGTATTCAGACCCTTTGCTCAGTATTGAGTAGAAGCCCCCTTCTGAGCTAGTACAGCCATGAGTCTTCTTGGGAATGATGCAACAAGTTTTTCCAGTACGTCCCCATGACAGCACCATAGGAGGAGTAATCCCATATCCTTTGTAGGGACAGGAAGCACAAGAGGTTAAAAGCCCTCAAACCGCCAACCACCTCAATGTATAAAAAGGGAGCTGGGGAGCATCAAAAGCAGGCTTACAGCTTTGGCACCCCTGGCAGTACAATGGCTGATACACCCTGATACCCTCCCTGGATTGCCCCACAGTCATGTAAGTGTACCATTACCTTTCATATGGTTAATGGAACTTGCCCTTACCAGGCCTTCCATATTTTTTATAGGATATCTCTGTGCAGTTACCACCTCATTCTGAAAAAAAGGAGGATGCAGGGAAAAAGGCCACATAGAAATCCAAGAGGTGCCTGGATTGTAACATCAGACTTCCCGACTTGTATACAAAGCGTCTATGTGCTGAATGTAGAGCCTCCATGTTAAAGGAGGCGCACGGAGCTTTATTAAACGAGATGCTTATTACAACCCCTGGCAAAAATTATGGAATCACCGGGCTCGGAGGATGTTCATTCAGTTGTTTAATGTTGAAAAAAAGCAGATCACAGACATGGCACAAAACTAAAGTCATTTCAAATGGCAACTTTAGGACTTTAAACCCTTAACAACATTAGACTTACTAATACGCGTCTGTGCCCTGGGACTTAAGAGCCAGACCTGTATTAGTACGTCATCGCGATCGCGCGTGCACACAGGCTGTGCGGGCTCGATCGCCGCCGGGTGTCAGCTGATTGACACAGCTGACACCTGGTACTATGTGCAGGGAGCGGTCCCGCACCGCTCCCAGCACATTAACCCCCGCAATGCTGCGATCAAAGTCGATCGCAGCATTGTTGTGGCAAGGGGAGGTGATCGCAGATACTCACCTCCTCTTCCGGCCTCCAGCGCTGTCTGCCGTGGCTTCCAGGATGTTGCCATGATGACCCGATGTCTTCATGACAACATCCGGGTCACCAGACAACAGGAAGATTGTTTGGACATTTGCAGTGCATCTCCAAACTATCTTCTCCCTGTCCAGCGCTGACAGCCTGCACGGCACTTGGAACCCCCAGGTGCTTCACAAATTGATTCGTAAAAATGAAAAAGTGAAAAAAAAACACTTTCAATTTGTGAAGCACCTGGGGGTTCCAAGTGCTCACTATGCATCTAGATAGGTGCCTTGGGGGGTCTAGTTTCCAAAATAGGGTCACTTGTGGGGGAGCTCCAATGTTTAGGCACATCAGGGGCTCTCCAAACGCAACATGGTGTCCACTAATTATTCAAGCAAATTTTACAATCAAAAAGTCAAATGGCGCTCCTTCCCTTCCGAGCCCTGCCGTGCGCCCAAACAGTGTTTTTTCCCCACATATGGGGTATCTGCGTGCCCAGGGGAAATTGCACAACAAATGTTGGGGTACATTTTTTTCTTGTTACCCCTGTGAAAGTAAAAAAAATTGGGTCTAAAGTAACTTTTTTGTGAAAAAGTTAAATGTTCATTTTTTTTCTTCCACATTCCAAAAATTCCTGTGAAGCACCTGAAGGGTTAATAAAGTTCTTGAATGTGGTTTTGAGCACCTTGAGGGGTGCAGTTTTTAGAATGGTGTCACTTTTGGATATTTTCTGTCATAAAGACCTCTCAAAGTGACTTCAAATGTGATGTGGTCCCTAAAAAAATGGTTTTGTAAATTTTGTTGGAAAAATGAGAAATCGCTGGTCAACTTTTAACCCTTTTAGCTCCCTAACAAAAAAAAATTTTGGTTCCAATATTGTGCTGATGTAAAGTAGACATGTGGGAAATGTTATTTATTAACTATTTTGTGTGACATATCTCTCTGATTTAAGGGCATAAAAATTAAAAGTTTGAAAATTGCAAAATTTTCAACATTTTCGCCAAATTTCTGTTTTTTTCACAAATAAATGCAAGTGATATCGAAGAAATTTTACCACAATCATGAAGTACAGTATGTCACGAAAAAACAATCTCAGAATCAGGGGGATCCGTTGAAGCGTTGAAGAGTAATTACCTCATAAAATGACAGTGGTCAGAATTGTAAAAATTGGCCTGGTCATTAACGTGCAAACCACCCTCGGGGGTTAAGGGGTTAAGAAACACTAAAAGAAATCAAGATAAAAAATGTGGTACTGCGTAAGGGTAATTTTTTTTCAGACCAAGCAGAGGGAAAAAAATTATGGAATCGCTCAATTCTGAGGAAAAAATTATGGAATCACCCTGTAAATTTTCATTTCCAAAACTAACACCTGTGTCAAATTAGATCTGCTCGTTAGTCTGCATCTAAAAAGGAGTGATCACACCTTGGAGAGTTGTTGCACCAAGTGGACTGACATGAATCATGGCTCCAACATGAGAGATGTCAATTGTAACAAAGGAGAGGATTATCAAGCTCTTAAAAGAAGGTAAATCATCACGCAATTTTGCAAAAGATGTTGGTTGTTCATAGTCAGCTGTGTCTAAAATCTGGACCAAATACAAACAACATGGGAAGGTTGTTAAAGGCAAACATACTGGTAGACCAAGGAAGACATCAAAGCGTCAAGACCGGAAACTTAAAGCAATATGTCTCCAAAACAGGAAATGCACAACAAAACAAATGAGGAATGAATGGTAGGAAACTGGAGTCCATGTCTGTGACCGAACTGTAAGAAACCGCCGAAAGGAAATGGGATTTACGTACAGAAAAGCTAAACATAAGCCATCATTAACACCTAAACAGAAAAAAACAAGGTTACAATGGGCTAAGGAAAAGCAGTCGTGGACTGTGGATGACTGGATGAAAGTCATATTCAGTGATGAGTCGTGAATCTGCATTGGGCGAGGTGATGATGCCGGAACTTTTGTTTGGTGCCGTTCCAATGAGATTTATAAAGATGACTACATGAAGAGAACATGCAAATTTCCACAGTCATTGATGATATGGGGCTGCATGTCAGGTAGAGGCACTGGGGAGATAGCTGTCATTACATCTTCAATAAATGCCCAAGTTTACATTGATATTTTGGACAGTTTTCTTATCCCATCAATTGAAAGGATGTTTGGGGATGATGACATCATTTTTCAAGATGATAATGCATCCTGCTACAGAGAAAAAACTGTGAAAACATTCCTTCAAAGAAGACACATAAGGTCAATGTCATGGCCTGCAAATAGTTCGGATCTCAATCCAATTGAAAATCTTTGGTGGAAGTTGAAGAAAATGGTCCATGACAAGGCTCCAACCTGCAATGCTGATCTGGCAACAGCAATCAGAGAAAGTTGGAGCCAGATTGATGAAGAGTACTGTTTGTCACTCATTAAGTCCATGCCTCAGAGACTGTTATTAAAGCCAGAGGTGGTGCAACAAAATACTAGTGATGTATTGGAGTGTTCTTTTGTGTGTTTATTTTTCATGATTCCATAATTTTTTCCTCCGAATTGAGTGATTCCATAATTTTTTCCCTCTGCTTGGTCTGAAAAAAATTACCCTGAGTACCACATTTTTTATCTTGATTTCTTTTAGCGTTTCTTAAAGCCCTAAAGTTGCCATTTGAAATGACTTTAGTTTTGTGCCATGTCTGTGATCTGCTTTTTTTAAACAACTGAATGAACATCCTCCGAGCCCGGTGATTCCATAATTTTTGCCAGGGGTTATATAATCAAAGAAGAAGTTCAGGCCTCTCTTACGTCTCTGCAGCCCCCAGGTTCAGAGGTCCTGGATGTCCGGGGACCCAAAAGACCCAGAGAAGATATAGCACCATCTTCTGAGGGTGAAATCGACCCATCTGGCGACTCTGGCAACCGTGAGACCATTAGTCCACCTCAGGGCGGGGAACGGAAAAAGTATATGTTCCACTCAGATGGTATGGATATTCTTCTATGAGCCGTCCGAAACACGATGCAGGTAGAAGAGACGGAGAAGAGCAGAAACATTCAAGATGAGATGTTTGGTGGACTTAGAACCCAGAGTTCCATGGTTTTCCCTGTTAATGCTCATGTGAAAGACATGATACTGGAGGAATGGGAGGATGCGGAGAAGAGGCTCTCTATTCCACAAGACTTCTGCACCCGACTCTCCTTTGATCCCGAAGACACCAATGTTTGGGACACCATTCCTAAGATTGACATCCCAGTGGTCAAGAAAACCTCTATCCCCTTTGAGAATTCATCAGGACTTAAAGATCCTATGGATCGAAAGGTGGATGGAAGCCTGGGAAGCCTTGGTGGCAGTTATTAAGTCTAATGTCGCTGCTACATCTATTGCCAGATCCATGAAAGTCTGGCTAGAGGAGCTAGAGGGTCACCTACGGGATGGCACCCTGAGGGAATCTCTCCTTCAATCATTGCCCCTATTAAAAATTACAACGAATTTTATGGCCGACGCTTCGGCAGAATGGGTCAGATTTGCTGCCATAAATAATGCGCTTTCCAACTCAGCCCAAAGAGCTGTTTGGTTAAAGACATGGTCTGGGGATACCGCTTCTAAGAACAAGCTGTGCTACATTCCATTTTCAGGGCTCAGAGTATTCGGACCAGTGTTAGATGACATACTAGAAAAAGCGTC
Organism: Phyllobates terribilis; assembly: GCF_046119375.1. Classification (NCBI taxonomy): domain Eukaryota; kingdom Metazoa; phylum Chordata; class Amphibia; order Anura; family Dendrobatidae; genus Phyllobates; species Phyllobates terribilis. The sequence continues at coordinate 1,163,062,831 of NW_027362761.1, read as the reverse complement.
CGATAAAAAGAAGGGCTTCCCTGAGGAGAAAAAGAAGGAGCAGCCCTTTCGCAAACCTTTCCCCTTCCGAAAACATAACACTCAGAAAAAAGGGGGGTCCACGAGCTGGAGTTTTAATAAGGGGAACAAAGATAAAAAATACCAGCTCAGTACTAGCTCCCGTTCAAAACGGCAATGACTATGTCAGAGTAGGGGGGCGATTAAGGTTTTTCAAAAACAGTTGGCATCGGGTCACTCAAAATCCCTGGATATTAACAACTATAGCGCAGGGTTACAGGATAGAGTTTTCTCAAAATCCCCCTCAAAAATTCCGCCTGACAAAGGGTTCCCCTACCTCACTTTCCCGCCTACATGCAGTCATAGAGAAGCTTCTACAACAGAAGGTTATTGTTCCAATTCCAGAACACGACCAACATTGGGGCCATTACTCCTCTCTGTTTTCAGTAAAAAAAACCATCAGGGGAGTTCCGTTCAATTATCAATCTGAAACCCCTAAACCTATGGGTCCGCTACAAAAAATTCCGCATGGAATCAGTGAGATCAGCCATTCCTCTAATAGACACAGATGCGGTAATGTGCACCCTGGACCTCAGGGATGTATATTACCACCTGCCGATACATTCCTCAAGTCAGCCATATCTGAGGCTTGCACTACCATCAGGCAGTCAGATTCTACACTACCAATTCCAATGTCTTCCCTTTGTCCTGTCATCTGCTCCCAGAATCTTTAAGAAGATCATGGCAGAGGTGGTAGCCTATATCCGACTCAGGGATATTACCATCATTCTGTACTTGGACGACTTTCTGTTGGTGGCTGGATGCCCTCTATGTATGACTCAACATCTGGAATTTGTCCTACAGACATTAACCAGCCTGGGTTTGATTGTGAACAAAGAAAAATCGAGTCTTGTCCCAAGTACTTCACGCATCTTCCTGGGAGTCTATCTCGACTCCCGAATGCGAATGTCTTATCTCCCGGAAGACAGGATGCTCTCAATCCCACAAAGGATTCGTTATTTTGCAAGAGAGAAAAAACCTTAGATTCGAAAGGAAATTTGTATTTTGGGAATCATGACGTCATGCATCACCTGCGTCAGATGGAGCCAGTTCCATTCCAGGCCTCTACAGAAATCCATCCTGGAAGTGACAGACAGACATCAGAATTACCTAGACATGAAGATGTCTTTGTTCAGAGACACCCAGGACTATCTACACTGGTGGTTCGACCAGAAGAATCTACAGAAGGGAGTGCAGTGGATTCTGGAACCTTGTCTTTTAGTGACCACAGACGCAGGTCTCTCAGGATGGAGAGCTCGAGTGGGAGATTGTTATCTTTAAGGAACATGGTCCACAGAGATTCGGACCCGATAATCGAATTTTCGGGAACTACAGGCGATTTGGGAAGCCCTACAGAGAAGCCGGGCTGTCTTGAGAGACAGACATGTGAAGATCTGTCATGGCAACATCATGGCAGTCTCCTTCATCAGACTTCAGGGCGGACCAAGACATCTACTTCTCCAGTCTCTGGCCAACAGGATAATCTTAGGCATAGAGAAGATAGTGAGCTCCATTTCAGCAGTTTGCCTTCGGGGATCCGACAATCAAGAGGCAGACTACCTCAGCAGGCGTCAAATGAAGGCTTCGGAATGGGAACTGAACGAAGAGGTGTTCCAACAACTGACTCGCAGATGGGGTCAGCCTCACCTAGACCTGTTTGCATCCAGAACGAATGCGAAGATGACATCTTTCTTCTCTCGCGACCCAGGAGATCATCCTCTGGCAGTGGATGCTCTCTCACAGTATTGAGGGTCTAGCATATGCCTTCCCACCTGTTCCCCTAATTCCGAGAGTGCTGCGGAAGATTCAGGAAGATCGGGCGACAGTCATAGCAATTGTCCCATTCTGGCCAAGAAGGAGTTGGTTCTCCCTTCTATGTCATGTAGTGTTAGAAGACCCAATCATTTTACCACTACAGGAAGATCTTCTGGCGCAAGTTCCACTGTTGCATTGGAATCTTCAACAACTCCAGCTTTCAGCCTGGCTCCTGCAGACCAAAGGCTTATCCGCCAGAGTGATCCAGATTATGCAGGCTAGTAGAAAACCTGTAACCCAAGCCATATATAAAAAAGTCTGGAGGACCTTTTGTCAGTTCAACAGGATGGTAGACATCTTTCAACCAGACATCCCTGCGATCCTTGATTTCTTGCAGGCGGGATTTGACACAGGTCTTAGACCTAGTACCTTGAAGGTACAGATTGCGGCACTAAGTGCTTTCTTCGATACATCATTGTCCTCGCATCCCTGGATAATCAGATTTGTCACGGCAATCCAGAGACTTAGTCTTGTCCTGAAAGTCCCTTGCAAACCTGCCTTCGGCCCAGTTCATGAATTAAAAATAAAGAACTTGACTCTGAAAACAGTCTTCTTGGTGGCAATTGCCATGGCTAAACAGTTGGGTTTAATCCAGGTTCTCTCTGTTGTCGAGCCATGTATGAAGATTAGGGATGATAATGTGGCACCCCAGGGGTCTGGTTACCACAGTAATAGAAATATTATGTCTGAGAGCAAGTGGGAGGTTTCTCTGGTCAGGAGCCCTAAGCATGCAACACGGCCCACCCAGACCTGGGAGGGGAGGAATCTGCCCTTATAAACTGGGTCTGGGGCGGGATTAAGACAGACAGGGCCTGCAGAACAAGCAGAGGAGTGAAGTCCCAGACAGAGACGCAGTCAGGTCTGGAGGACAGCAGACACAGGGAAAGTGACAACAGGAGCGCTGTAGGAGCAGGAGTGAGTGCCAGAGGCTGGAAGCTAGATAGCTCGCCTTGGCTGAAGACACTAAACCCGGACACGGAGTCCGAGGCTGTGAGGACATCCAGGTCCAGCAGCAGAATCCAACCGGCAGGGGATTCCATGTCCTCTGGCCTTAGAAGCCCGGAGGCACGGTCACAAGCAAGGGACCAGCACCGCCATCGTGAAGCGGAGGCTAACGGAAGGCCCCAAGTCACCGGCCATACGGGTGAGCACCACACGGTATACTCAGGAACGTGGGCTACTTCTACCCGCATAGAGCAAGGTAGCCAGGAAAGAGTGCAGATAGTCGGGGAGGCCTACAACTCCACCTGGCCAGGGGAGATCCTGCTTGCTCACAGACTGACCAGACCCCTACTGCTAACCAGTACTCCCGGGAGGGTCTGTTTTATACCATCAGTAAAGACCCTGAACTGCACCACACGTCTCTGTGTTTCATCGCCGCACCAGCACCATTACTACTGGGACGCTCACACCATCACTCCCATCATCCACACTAGCTGCCCTGAGGCAATACTTCTCCCGTGGGGAGTTATCCCATACTTAGCTGCGCATACAACATCAGCCTCAGCGGTCTGCAGCGCAGCGGCGGTCCCCACTGACCGCAATCCACGGGTGGCGTAGTCGGACATTGTTATTACCTAAGACTGCCACTGGTTTGACCGCCCTGGGCACGGACCGGGTCACCGCCACACTGAGACTACAACCCCCAGCGATCCAGCTCCGGGTATCCCCTGCACAACACAGACCCAGGGAGCGCGTCAACTTTGGCGTAGTCGGCAGGATTTCGTGCCCGCAACCACCGGGTACTGCGTGCCTGAAAAAGACTTTTATACTTACCTGTGGTGAAGTTTCCCGCTGTCCGGAGTCGTTTCCCGCCATCGGACGCCATCTTGGACCGTTTCCCGCCGTCTTCTGCCGTCTTCCCGCCATCCGCGGCTGCTTCCCGCCATCGGACGCCATCTTCAGGACGCCGCGTGGGAAGAAGAGGTGCGTGGACGCCGAAAGCGCGCGAGATCCGAAGCTCCGCCCCATGCACCGACGCTGCGCAAGGTCCTGGAAGGGAGAAAGAGCGACGCTGACGTCATCGGAGCGCGACGCCAGGTCCTCGACCCCGACGATTGACTGCGGAACCGCGGCCTACGGAAGAAGAGCATCGCAAGGTAGGCCACGGTCCACTAGGGGGGAAGAAGGATGTCGGACACCGAGGGGAGCTCCACTGCCACAGCCACCGCCAGCGCAACCGCTGCAGCGGTCATGCTATTCACCATGCCCTATATCCCGGGGGCAACCTGGCTACCCCAGTACTCAGGGGAGTCACATACCCTGAGTGACTTTAGGGAAAGACTTGATAGCCTCTTCCAGATATACCCCCTCACAGAAGAGCAAAAAGTGAGCATTCTGGTGGCCCAGTTAATCGGGGCAGCCCAAAGGGAGGTAAAGTCCTGGTCACCTGGGAAGAAGAGGACTGTCAGAGAGATACTAGCCCGGCTGAAAGACACATTTGATACCCGCACCTCAGCCGAAATAAAGCTCAGATTTTATGGGTGCAAACAACGGGCACATGAAAGTATAAGAGACTATGCTCTAAACCTACAAGAGGCCCTGAGAGCCATTAAGCAGGCAGACCCTGACAGCGTGGGAAATGAAGACAAGCTGTTGACCGAACAATTTATAGACGGTCTACTGTGCAATGCCCACCGAACCCAGTTGCGGGCAATGGCCTTACAGGACCCTGACCTGGACTTTGCACAGTTCAAGGACAGAGCCATCCGGGTGCTCCGAGAACTGGCACCAGGTGGCGCTGTGACCCACAGGCGCCCTACTATCACTTATCACCAGGAGACGGCGCCCTTGTCTGCAGGGCCTGTGGGAGCTGATGCGCAGGCTTTGAACAATTACCCGGCAACAGACCTGCACCATCAGGTCCAAGAACTGACTAAGAGCGTTGCCGCGCTAACCAGAACTGGGCAGTCTTTACAGGTCTCTTCTTCAGGAAAGATCCAGCTGGCATCCGGACCGGAGGATGTCCCATGGCGCCGACTGAGGAGGACCCCACCGGCCAGAGGAAGACCCAGTGACCGATACAACGAGGACGGACGACCCATCTGCCGCCGCTGCAATCAACCCGGACATATGGCAAGGTACTGTCATTTAAACGGGCACAACCTGGGGTAGAGGGCCAATCCCCAGGCATAAGATCATCAGGCCCATCAAACTGGCATGACAAATACGTAGGGGGACGTCCGGTCTTGCCTGTGGTACTGGATGGCATTCCTATGAGTGCCCTACTAGACACCGAGTCACAGGTCACCACCATCCCGTACGTGCTCTTCAAGCGGTGCTGGAATGACTCGGACATAACCCGCTACCCAGATGACGACCTGAGCATTATAGCCAGCAATGGTCAGCCCGTGCCACAGATAGGATTTAAGGAGGTGACCATCAAGGTCGGTAAAGTTGAACTGCCGGCACAAGGACTTATCATTGTGGACATTGACCGTCGCGAGAGTCACCCAAAAACAACCCTAGGTACTAACGTAATTGAAAACTGTCTTGCAGAGGTGATTCTTATTTTGCAGCAGGTTGCAAAGAACGCCAGTTCCAGCCAGCAGCGTGTGCTCCAAAAAGAGATCCGGGCACTGATGAAGCGGCAACAAGTGGAACTATCTGGTGGTCAGATAGGTAGCGTGAGTATGTGTGACCCGTTCCCTATTGCCATGCCCCCAAAAAGTGAGATGATGATTTGGTGCCGGGCAGCTATTGGTCTAAGAGGTAGAGACTACCAAGCAATGGTAGAACCCGTCTACTCAGACAGTAGGCTCACCATTTTGACAGCACGGGGGGTGGTCGATGTACGCCATGGGAGGGTGCCCGTCCGCATCATCAATATTGGGGAGAGAGAAGTATACCTGCCCCGGTATGCCACGCTAGCCAAATTGTTCACCATCAACCAGAACTCTGCACAGGCCGTGGAACCCTTGCCTCCATCTCAACCAGAGGAAGGTAACGGCTCTAAGAAAGCAATGGAAGACTGGTGTCAGCAACTGCATTTGGGTACTGACTCCACTCCCTCACACCAAAAACAGGGAGTCTACCGGGTGGTTCAAGAGTACGAGAGAGTGTTTAGCAAACACCCGCTAGACTTCGGGCGAGTAAAGGGGGTAGAACATCACATCCCCACGGGAGACCACCCTCCTATAAAGGAGAGATACCGACCCATACCCCCTGCACACTATCAACACGCCAAGGGGATGCTAAAAGACATGAAGGAGGCTGGGGTAATTAGGGACAGCTGTAGCCCCTGGGCAGCTCCACTAGTCTTAGTGAAAAAGAAAGACAACACCATGAGAATGTGTGTAGACTACAGGAAGGTCAACCGTATCACACACAAAGATGCGTACCTGTTACCAAAGATAGAAGAGTCCTTAGCTGCATTAAAATCTGCTAACTTCTTCTCTACTTTGGATCTCACTAGCGGGTACTGGCAGGTTCCTGTAGCAGAGGCGGACCGGGAGAAGACCGCATTCACCACCCCGATGGGACTCAGCGAATTTAACTGTATGCCGTTCGGGCTCTGCAACGCACCAGGAACCTTCCAACGGTTAATGGAATGCTGTCTGGGACACCGGAACTTCGAGACGGTCCTATTATACCTGGACGACGTCATCGTCTATTCCAAGACCTATGAGGACCATCTGGAACACCTGGCAGAAGTGTTTGAAGCCCTGGCAAACTATGGCCTAAAGGTAAAACCCTCAAAGTGTCTTCTACTGAAGCCAAAGGTACAGTACCTGGGACACGTGGTGAGTGCTGACGGAGTAGCCCACGACCCTGACAAGATCACTGTGATTAAGGACTGGCCAAGACCATCCAGCATAAAGGAAGTGCGGCAGTTCCTCGGGTTGGTAGGCTACTACCGAAGATTCATTCCCGGTTTTACCAAGAAGGCAGCTCCTATGCAGGACCTCCTGATAGGTCAGTCCAGGAAGGCCAAAAACCAGAAGCCACCCTTCAAATGGGAGAAGCTGGAAGAGGAGTCCTTCCGCCAGCTGAAGATGGCCCTCACGGGGGATGAAATCCTGGCGTACCCTGATTACAGCCAGCCCTTTATCCTCCACACGGACGCAAGCAACATCGGGCTAGGAGCCATACTGTCCCAGATCCAGCAGGGGAGAGAACGGGTAATTGCTTACGCCAGCCAAAAACTGCGACCCACGGAAAGAAACCCTGAGAATTACAGCTCGTTCAAGCTAGAGTTCCTGGCAGTGGTGTGGGCAGTAACTGAACGTTTTAAGCATTACCTTGCCTCTTCCAGGTTCACCATGTACACGGACAACAACCCGTTGACACACCTGGACACTGCAAGACTGGGTGCTCTGGAGCAGAGATGGATGGCCCGCCTGTCCAATTTTGAGTTCACAATCAAATACCGGGCAGGACGCTCCAATACCAATGCGGACGCCCTGTCCAGGATGCCAAACCTACCGGACGAAGGGGAGGACCCAGAAGAATTGGAAGAGATCGAACTCCCTGCGTTTCACAGTCATGGGATTACGCAGTATTCCCACCGTGTGAGGGGCCAGCGATCCGCTACGTTCAACCCCTTACCCCACTACAACTGGGCGGAGACTCAAGCCAGTGACCCCGCAGTCCGTCTGGTGAAGGAGATGCTGACCCAGGCTGACGCCCGCCTGGACCCAGACGCTCCGGAAGAGACCAAGCAACTGTGGACGGAGAAGAGCAGACTGTTTCTCTACAAGGAGAAGTTGTGCCGCAGAATGGTCAATTCCCGGACACATGAACTGATCTGGCAGGTGGTGGTACCGAGACGGGACGCAGCTATGGTGCTGGAGGCCTACCACAATGGGGCAGGGCACTTCGGATGGAAGAAGCTGGAGTTCCTGCTGCGTGAACGGTTCTACTGGATAGGCATGAGAGGAGCCATTGAGAGGTGGTGCAGAGACTGTGGCCCGTGCAATCTAAGAAGAAGGGACCGTGCCAGCCAGAGGACTCCCCTGCAGCCTATCATCACCAGGCAGCCGCTGGAACTGGTCGCTCTGGACCATGTTAAACTGGCTCCAAGCAGAAGCGGGTATGTCTACGCCCTAACCATCGTGGATCACTACTCCCGGTTCCTGGTGGTGGTCCCTGTCAAAGACCTGACGGCTCAGACAGCAGCCAGAGCCTTCCAGCTGCACTTCTGCCGCCCACACGGGTACCCGGACCAAGTGCTGACGGACCAAGGACCAGCCTTCGAAGCGGAGGTCTTCCAGGAGTTCTGCAACCTGTATGGCTGCAAGAAGATAAGAACAGCGCCCTATCACCCCCAAACCAATGGACTCTGCGAGAAGATGAACCAGGAGGTGATAGATCTGCTAAAAACATTGCCCCTGGAAGAACGCAGTCTGTGGCCTGAGAAACTGCCCGATCTGGTGGACCTGTACAACCACATCCCGGTAGGTTCCACCAACTGTACCCCGGCTTACCTAATGCGAGCAAGACCTGGTAAGCTGCCTGTTGACCTGGATATGGGAGTCCTGACACCTGAGGACACCTCGCCAGAGGCAGACTGGGATACAGAACGGCAACAGCAGTACCGGAAAGTACAGAAGAGCGTCAAGCGAAGTCTCTGTCAATCAAGAGAAAGGCAGGAGAGGACTTATAACCAACATGCTCCCGCTGTTCCCCTGGTACCTGGAGAACAGGTCTTGAAAAGAAAAAGGCGGCTCCATAAGTTGGACGACCAGTGGGAAAAGGACCCGTACACCGTACTGCCCTCAAGCCACAATAATCCAAAGGTGTACGTCATCAGCAAGGATGGAGGAGAGACCACAGCCACTGTCTCCAGAGACCACCTGAAAAAGTGCCCCGAGAAGTTGCAAAGCACGGATGAAGATCAGGAAGACCCTCAACCCGTAGAGGAAAAGGAGGAAATGATCAGCACCGTACTCGGAGACTTTCCCCGGTCCTGGACACAAGTAAACAACGCTATCGTGGTGCCCTTCCTCACCTTTCTCCAGCCAGCCCCTCAAGTGCCTACAGAAGACCAGGTAGAGCTGGAAGAGCAGCCGGCCCAGGAGGCCGAAGAGTCCACACCAGCAGGACAGGAGAATCAACCCTCTGCTAGTAGTGAGCCTGCCGTGCCCCTAGTGAGCCAAAGAGTGCGCAGACAGCTGCCCAGCTTGCCCATAACACCTCCTACACCCTGTAGTGCAAGACCAGTTAGTGAGCTCCGTAGGTCCACTAGAGTCACTAGAGGTCAGATGCCCGCTCGCTGGAAAATCTAAACTAATGCACTGTGAATTTATCTGTTTAACTGTTTATGGTTTATGTTTGTTGCCTGTTATTAATTATGTTTCTCAGTTACCCTGCAGATTTCTTTGGACTAACAGGTTATGGACACTGGATAACCGGAACAATTCTTGTAGATAGTTGCACCTTGGTGCCTCTTGCGAAGACGGCCGCGGAAGAGAAAAGCTGTCTGGCGTGGCCTACTTGCGGCCCAAAGTAGCTAGCTTCAGCCTTGCAGCCACGCCCAGGGCCAACGCAAGAGGTTTGCTTTGGACAGGTCCCCTACTTCGCTTAAAGCTTCACCTTGGGTGACATGGACGCCCTCTTGTTTCACAAACTTCACCTTGGGTGATATGGACACCCGGTTACGGACACGTCGTGACCTTTAAAGAACTAAAGCTACTTGTAAATATGTTATTGTGTTATTGTTATACCCTGCATTTATGTTTCTTTAAAAAAAAAAATGTGTTTAGTCCCGGAGTACTAAAATTTACTAGGGGGGAATGTGGCACCCCAGGGGTCTGGTTACCACAGTAATAGAAATATTATGTCTGAGAGCAAGTGGGAGGTTTCTCTGGTCAGGAGCCCTAAGCATGCAACACGGCCCACCCAGACCTGGGAGGGGAGGAATCTGCCCTTATAAACTGGGTCTGGGGCGGGATTAAGACAGACAGGGCCTGCAGAACAAGCAGAGGAGTGAAGTCCCAGACAGAGATGCAGTCAGGTCTGGAGGACAGCAGACACAGGGAAAGTGACAACAGGAGCGCTGTAGGAGCAGGAGCGAGTGCCAGAGGCTGGAAGCTAGATAGCTCGCCTTGGCTGAAGACACTAAACCCGGACACGGAGTCCGAGGCTGTGAGGACATCCAGGTCCAGCAGCAGAATCCAACCGGCAGGGGATTCCATGTCCTCTGGCCTTAGAAGCCCGGAGGCACGGTCACAAGCAAGGGACCAGCACCGCCATCGTGAAGCGGAGGCTAACGGAAGGCCCCAAGTCACCGGCCATACGGGTGAGCACCACACGGTATACTCAGGGACGTGGGCTACTTCTACCCGCATAGAGCAAGGTAGCCAGGAAAGAGTGCAGATAGTCGGGGAGGCCTACAACTCCACCTGGCCAGGGGAGATCCTGCTTGCTCACAGACTGACCAGACCCCTACTGCTAACCAGTACTCCCGGGAGGGTCTGTTTTATACCATCAGTAAAGACCCTGAACTGCACCACATGTCTCTGTGTTTCATCGCCGCACCAGCACCATTACTACTGGGACGCTCACACCATCACTCCCATCATCCACACTAGCTGCCATGAGGCAATACTTCTCCCGTGGGGAGTTATCCCATACTTGGCTGCGCATACAACATCAGCCTCAGTTGTCTGCAGCGCAGCGGCGGTCCCCACTGACCGCAATCCACGGGTGGCGTAGTCGGAAATTGTTATTACCTAAGACTGTTACTGGTTTGACCGCCCTGCGCACGGACCGGGTCACCGCCACACTGAGACTACAACCCCCAGCGATCCGGCTCCGGGTATCCCCTGCACAACACAGACCCAGGGGGCGCGTCAATTGCATCATTCTCAAACTGGATCCAAGTTTCTCCCCGAAGGTGGTGTCATCGATGACCTTAAACCAAGAAGTGGTTCTTCCATCATTCTGCGAAAACCCTAGGAATCCGAGGGAGGAAGAATTCCACCATCTCGATGTCCGCAGAGCAGTATTGGCCTATTTGGAAGTCACTCGGAACTGGAGATTAGACTCTAATCTTTTCATACAGTTTTGGGGGAAAATAGAGGCAGGTAGGCTTCAAAACCATCCTTAGCTAGATGGATCACATCCATGACTAGCGTACCTTTCAGAAGGACAGTCTCCCCTTGAAATTATTAAAGCCCATTCTACCAGAGCAGTTTCCATCTCATGGGCTACTAGAGCAGGGGCTACCATTGAACAGATATGTACTGCAGCCACATGGTCAGGACATACTACCTTTTGCAAACACTACAAGCTAGATATTCTTTCACAGCAGAGATCTGCGTTTTGTAGGAAGGTGTGGCACCCCAGGGGTCTGGTTACCACAGTAATAGAAATATTACGTCTGAGAGCAAGTGGGAGGTTTCTCTGGTCAGGAGCGCTTAAGCATGCAACACCTCCTGCCCAGACCTGGGAGGGGAGGAATCTGCCCTATATAAACTGGGTCTGGGGTGGGATTAGAGACAGAGCCTGTAGTGAAGTTCCAGACACAGGGCAAGAAACAGCAGGAGCTCTGTAGGAGCAGGAGCTGAGTGCCAGGGACTGGAAGCAGATATATTGCTCGTCCTGGCTGAAGAGACTACTACCGGACAACGGAGTCCGAGGCTGTGGGAACCTCTAAGTCCAGCAGCAGAACCCAGTCGGCAGGGGATTCCAGGTCCTCTGGCCATAGAAGCCTGGAGGCTCAGTCACAAGGAAGGTACCAGCACCGCCATCGAGGAGCGGAGGCTATCAGAAGGCCCCAAGTCACCAGCCATACGGGTGAGCACCACACGGTATACCCAGGGACGTGGGCTACTTCCACTCGCTTACAGCAAGGTAGCCAGGAAGAGTGCAGATAGACGGGGAGGCCTACAACTCCATCTGGCCAGGGGAACTCCTGCTTGCTCGCAGACTGACCAGGCCCCTTATGCTAGCCAGTACTCCCGGGAGGGTCTGCCTTAATATCATCAGTAAAGACCCTGAACTGCACTGCAAAGACTCTGAGTCGTTCCTGCTTTCTCACTGCATACAGCACTACTAGTACTGGGACGCCCGCACACCATCACTCCCATCATCCACATTCCCTGTCCTGAGGCCATACTCTTCCCGTGGGGAGTTATCCCATCTTTAGCTGCGCACAGCACACCAGCCTCAGCGGACTGCCTCGCAGCGGCGGTATACCCTGACCGCAATCCACGGGTGGCGTAGTCGGACATTAAACCACAAAAACCCTATAAAGATTGCCACTGGTTTGACCACCCTGAGCCACGGGACCGGGTCGCCGCCACGGAGACTACAACCCCCAGAGACCCGGCTCCGGGTAACCCACGCACGTGCACACACGGCCCAGGGGGCGCGTCAACTTTGGCGTAGTCGGCAGAAGTTCGTGCCCGCAACCACCGGGTACTGCACGCCTTCAAAAGACTGTCATACCTGCCGTGGTGAAGGTTCCCGCCATCCGGAGCCGTTTCCCGCCATCTTCAGAAGTTTCTCGCCATCAGCAGCTGTTTTCCCGCCATCCGCAGTCGTTTTCCCGCCATAGGAACGCCATCTTCGGGACGCCACACGGGAAGAAGAGGGGCGTGGACGCCGAAAGCGCGCGAGAACCGAAGCTCCGCCCCACGCACCGACGCTGCGCAAGGTCCTGGAAGGGAGAGAGAGCGACACTGACGTCACCAGGACGCGACGCAAGATCCTCGTCCGGAGAAGCACCAGCGGAGCCGCGGCCTACAGAAGAGGATCGTCGGAAGGTAGGCCACCCTTAACTAGGGGGGAGGAAGATGACGGACACGGAGGGACCCTCTACCACCAGCGCGGCCACTGCCGCAGTAATGCCATTTACAATGCCTTACATCCCCGGAGCGGCCTGGCTGCCCCAATACTCAAGGGAGTCGCATACCCTAAGCGACTTTAAAGAGAGACTGTACAGCCTATTTGAGGTATACCCCCTGACGGAGGGCCAGAAAGTGAGCATATTGATAGGCCAGCTAACTGGCGCAGCCCAACGCGAAGTAAAGTCCTGGTCAGTCAGGGACAAGGAGACTGTGAAGGAGATCTTAGCCCGTCTGAAGGACACTTTTGATAACCGCACCTCAGCCGAGATCAAAATGAGATTTTATGGGTGCAAGCAGCGGGCCCAAGACTGTATAAGAGACTATGCTTTGAGTTTGCAAGAGGCCCTGGGAGCCATTAAACAGGCAGACCCTGACAGTGTGCGGAACGCAGATGAACTGTTAACTGAGCAATTCATTGAGGGTCAGCTGTCCAACGCCCACCGAACCCAGTTGCGTGCAATGGCCTTGCAGAACCCTGGTTTAGACTTTGCAAAGTTCAAGGACAGGGCCATCCGGGTGCTCCGAGAACCGGCACCGGGTAGCGCTGTAACCCACCGGCGCCCTGCTATTACCTATTATCAAGAGGCAGCGCCCTTGTCTGCAGAGCCTGTAGGAGCTGGTGCGCAGGCTTTGGACAATAACCCGGCTACAGACCTGCACCATCAGGTCCAAGAGCTAACTAAAAGCGTAGCCGCGCTAACCCGAACTGTACAGTCTTTACAGGTCTCTCCTCCAGGAAAGATCCAGCTGGTATCCGGACCGGAGGACGTCCCGTGGCACCGACAGAGGAGGATCCCATCGTCCAGAGGAAGACCCAGCGACAGATACAACGAGGACGGACAACCCATCTGCTGCCGCTGCAATCAACCTGGAAATATGGCAAGGTACTGTCATTTAAACGGGCAGAACCTGGGGCAGAGGGCCAACCCCCAGGCATAAGATCATCAGGCCCATCGAACTGGCGTGATAAATATGTAAGGGGACGTCCGGTCTTGCCTGTGGTACTGGATGGCATTCCTATGAGTGCCCTACTAGACACTGGGTCACAGGTGACTACCATCCCGTACGTGCTCTTTAAGGGGTACTGGAATGACTCGGACATAACCCGCTACCCAGATGACGACCTGAGTATCATCGCCAGCAATGGTCAGCCCGTGCCGCAGGTGGGGTTCAAAGAGGTGACCATTAAAATCGGTAAAGTCGAACTGGCGGCACAAGGACTGATCATTGTGGACATTGACCGTCCTGAGAGTCACCCTAGAATAACCTTGGGAACTAACCTGATTGAAAATTGTCTTGCAGAGGTGATTCTCATTTTACAGCAGGTTGCCAAGAACGCCAGTTCCAGCCAGCAGCGTGTCCTCCAAAAAGAGATCCGGGCACTGATGAAACGGCAACAGGTGGAAATATCTGGTGGTGAGATTGGTAGAGTGAGAATGTGTGACCCGTTCCCTATTGCCATGCCCCCGAAAAGTGAGATGATGATATGGTGCCGGGCAGCTATTGGTCTAAGAGGTAGAGACTACCAAGCCATGGTAGAGCCCGTCTACTCAGACAGTAGGCCCACCATTTTGACAGCACGGGGAGTAGTCGATGTACGCCATGGTAGGGTACCTGTCCGCATCGTAAATATCGGGGAGAGAGAAGTACACCTGCCCCGGTAGCCAAATTGTTCACCATAAACCAAAATTCTGTACAGGCCGTGGAACCCTTGCCTCCATCTCAACCAGAGGAAGGTAACGGCTCTAAGAAACAAATGGAGGACTGGTGTCAGCAACTGCATTTGGGTACTGACTCCACTCCCTCACACCAAAAACAGGGAGTATACCGGGTGGTCCAGGAGTACGAAAGAGTCTTTAGTAAACACCCGCTAGACTTCGGGCGAGTAAAGGGGGTAGAACATCACATCCCCACAGGAGACCATCCACCCATAAAGGAAAGATACCGACCTGTACCCCCTGCACACTATCAGCATGCAAAGGGGATGTTGCGGGACATGAAGGAGGCTGGGGTAATCAGGGACAGCTGTAGCCCCTGGGCAGCTCCACTAGTTCTAGTGAAAAAGAAGGACAACACAATGAGAATGTGTGTAGACTACAGAAAGGTCAACTGTATCACACACAAAGATGCGTACCCATTACCTAGAATAGAAGAATCTTTAGCTGCATTAAAATCTGCTAACTTCTTCTCCACTTTGGATCTTACTAGCGGGTGCTGGCAGGTTCCTGTAGCAGAGGCAGACAAAGAGAAGACTGCATTCACCACCCCGATGGGTCTCAGCGAATTCAACTGTATGCCGTTCGGGCTCTGCAACGCACCAGGAACCTTCCAGCGGTTGATGGAATGCTGTTTGGCACACCGGAGTTTCGAGACGGTCCTGTTATACCTGGACGATATCATCGTTTATTCCAAAACCTACGAGGACCATTTGAAACACCTGGGAGAAGTGTTTGACGCCCTGGCAAGCTACGGCCTAAAGGTGAAACCATCCAAGTGTCACCTGCTGAAACCAAAGGTGCAGTACCTGGGACACGTGGTGAGTGCTGACGGAGTGGCTCCCGACCCCGATAAGATCACCGTGATTAAAGACTGGCCAAGACCCTCCAGCATAAAGGAAGTGCGGCAGTTTCTCGGGTTGGTAGGCTACTACCGAAGATTCATTCCCGGTTTCACCAAAATGGCAGCTCCTATGCAGGGCCTCCTGATAGGTCAATCCGGGAAGGCCAAAAACCAGAAGCCGCCCTTCAGGTGGGAAAAGCTGGAAGAGGAGTCCTTCGGCCTGCTGAAGATAGCCCTCACGGGGGATGAAATCCTGGCGTACCCTGACTACAGCCAGCCCTTTATCCTCCACACGGACGCGTGCAACATCGGGCTAGGAGCCGTACTGTCCCAGATCCAGCAGGGGAAAGAACGGGTAATCGCTTACGCCAGCCGAAAACTACGGCCCACTGAGAGAAACCCTGAGAATTATAGCTCATTCAAGCTAGAGTTCCTGGCAGTGGTGTGGGCAGTGACCGAACGTTTCATGCATTACCTGGCCTCTTCCAAGTTCACCGTGTACACGGATAACAACCCGTTGACACACCTGGACACTGTAAGGCTTGGTGCCCTGGAGCAGAGATGGATGGCCCGCCTGTCCAACTATGAATTCACCATCAAATACCGGGCGGGACGCTCAAATGCCAACGCGGATGCCCTGTCCAGAATGCCAAACTTACCGGACGTAGGGGAAGATCCAGAAGAACTGGAAGAAGTCGAACTCCCTGCGTTCCACCGTCATGGGATTACCCTGTATTCCCACCGTGTAAGGGACAGGCGCTCTGCCACGTTCAATCCCTTACCCCACTACAGCTGGGCGGAGACACAAGACAGTGATCCCGCAGTCCGTCTGGTGAAGGAAATGCTGACACAGGCTGATGCCCGTCTTGACCCAGACGCTCCGGAGGAGACCAAGCAACTGTGGAAGGAGAAAAGTAGACTGTTTCTTTACAAGGAGAAGCTGTGCCGGAGAATGGTCAACTCTAGAACACATGAGCTGACCTGGCAGGTAGTGGTCCCAAGACGAGACGCGGCTATGGTTCTGGAGGCATACCATGACGGAGCAGGACACTTCGGATGGAAGAAGCTGGAGTTCCTGTTGCGTGGACGGTTCTACTTGGTGGGCATGAGAGGAGCCATCGAGAGGTGGTGTAGAGACTGTGGCCCGTGCAACCTAAGAAGGAAGGACCGCGACAGCCAGAAGACTCCCCTGCAGCCCATCATCACCAGACTGCCACTGGAACTGGTAGCTCTGGACCATGTGAAACTGGCTCCAAGCAAATCTGGGTACGTCTACGCCCTCACCATCGTAGATCACTACTCCCGGTTCCTGGTGGTGGTCCCTGTCAAGGACTTAACGGCTCAAACAGCAGCTAGAGCCTTCCAGCAGCACTTCTGCCGTCCACACGGGTATCTGGAGCAAGTGTTGACTGACCAAGGGCCAGCCTTCGAAGCGGAGGTCTTCCAAGAGTTCTGCAATCTGTATGGCTGCAGGAAGATAAGAACAACGCCCTATCACCCGCAGACCAACGAACTATGTGAGAAAATGAACCAGGTGGTGATAGACTTGCAAAAAATGTTGCCCCTGGAAGAACGCAGTCTCTGGCCCGAAAAACTGCCTGATCTGGTGGACTTATATAATCACATCCCTGTAGGTTCCACCAACTGTACCCCGGCTTACCTAATGAGAGCAAGACCTGGTAAGCTGCCTATTGACCTGGATATGGGAGTCTTGACACCTGAGGACACCTCACCAGAGGCAGACTGGGATACAGAACGGCAGCAGCAGTATCGGAAAGTACAGGAGAGCGTCGAGCGGAGTCTGTCTCAAGCAAGAGAAAGGCAAGAGAAGACTTATAACCAGCATGCTCCCGCTGTTCCCCTGGTACCTGGAGAGCAGGTCTTGAAGAGAAAGAGGCGGCTCCACAAGTTGGACGACCAGTGGGAGAAGGACCCGTACACCGTACTGCCCTCAAGCCATGATAATCCAAAAGTCTGTATAATCAGTAAGGATGGAGGAGAAACCACAGCCATTGTCTCCAGAGACCACCTGAAAAAGTGTCCCGAGCAGCTGCAAAGCCCTGACGAAGATCAAGAGAACCCTCAACCCGCAGAGGAAAGGGAAGAAATGATCAGTACCGTACTCGGAGACTTTCCCCGGTCTTGGACTCAAATCAACAACGCAGTCGTGGTACCCGTCCTCACCTTTCTCCAGCCAGCCCCTCAAGGGCCTACAGAAGTACAGGTAGTGTCAGAAGAGCAGCCGGCCCAGGAGGCAGAAGAATCCATACCAGCAGCCCAGGAGAATCAACCCTCTGCTAGTAGTGAGCCTGCCGTGCCCCTAGTAAGCCAAAGAGTACGCAGAAAGCTGCCAGGCCTACCCGCAACACCTCCTACACCCTGTAGTGCAGAACCAGATAGTGGGTTACGTAGCACTAGCATGATGCTGCCACCACCATGTTTCACTGTTGGGATTGTATTGGGCAGGTGATGAGCAATGCCTGGTTTTCTCCACACATACCACTTAGAATTATCACCAAAAAGTTCTATCTTCGTCTCATCACACCAGAGAATCTTATTTCTCATAGTCTGGGAGTCCTTCATGTGTTTTTGAGCAAACTCTACGCGGGCTTTCATATGTCTTGCACTGAGGAGAGCCTTCCGTTGGGCCACTCTACCATAAAGGCCCAACTGGTGGAGGGCTGCAGTGATAGTTGACTTTGTGGAACTTTCTCCCATCTCCCTACTGCATCTCTGGAGCACAGCCACAGTGATCTTGGGGTTCTTCTTTACCTCTTGCACCAAGGCTCTTCTCCCACGATTGCTCAGTTTGGCTGGATGGCCAGGTCTAGGAAGACATCTGGTGGTTCCAAACTTCTTCCATTTAAGGATTATGGAGGCCACTGTGCTCTTAGGAACCTTGAGTAATGCAGAAATTCTTTTGTAACATTGTCCAGACCTGTGCCTTGCCACAATTCTCTCTCTGAGCACCTTGGGCAGTTCCTTTGAGCTGATGATTCTCATTTGGTCTGACATGCACTGTCAGCTGTGAGGTCTTATATAGACAGGTGTGCGCCTTTCCAAATCAAGTCCTATCAGTTTAATTAAACACAGCTGGACTCCAATGAAGGAGTAGAACCATCTCAAGGAGGATCACAAGGAAATGAACAGCAAGTAACTTAAATATGAGTGTCTGAGCAAAGGGTCTGAATACTTATGACCATGTGATATTTCGGTTTTTCTTTTTTAATAAGTTTGCAAAAATTTCTACATTTCTGTTTTTTTCAGTCAAGATGGGGTGCAGAGTGCACTTTAATGAGAAAAAAATGAACTTTTTAGAATTTACCAAATGGCTGCAATGAAACAAAGAGTGAAAAATTTAAAGAGGTCTGAATACTTTCCGTACCTACTGTATCTGCTGCGGGGTGTGAATTGTCCTGAATAGATCCTAGTCTGCATTATGCTGTTCTGAGATCCACCACTAGATGTCACTAAAGTACCTTGAATCTTCAAATGATGCTGCTGCAAAGACCTGCAAAAATAAAAAGTGAAAACCATTTAACCGCTTCCTTTTCATGTCTGCATGTTAGTGTTTTCCTCCCTTTCAAAACCCATTATATATATATATATATATATATATTTATATTATAAAAAAAATTTGCCTTATTTTTCTCCAAGAGGAATAGTGTGACTGCCTATCAGATGTAATATAAATTACTTCATATAGATTTGACGTCGTCATTTTAATCAGAGCTGGTCACAGATGTTGGTCCTTTTGGGCAACAGTCTTTGTCTTCTCAATTTTAAGACTCTTCTTTTTTTTTTATTTATCCTCCTAAGGGTCACAACTTTTATTATTCCGTTAATAGTTGTATCCGGGTTTTTTTTTTCTCTTGCAGTAGAAGCTGTAGCTTTTATCGTGAAGATTTTAGAGTCCTTTTCTGATTTTTATTTTGGTTTGCAAAGTGAAAAAGAAAAAAAAAAGTGAATTGGCCATTGCAATTTTGCTTTGTTTTGTGTTCACCGTATGGGATAAATATTAGTTGGGACAAGCTAGCTCCTGGGCTATGAGGAGCAGGCTCGGCTGTTGAGCCTGCTCCATTCATATAGTTCTGATATTCATTGATCAGATATGGTGCAAGTTGAACCCTGGGCATAGTGGGGCCCCAGGGTTCGAGGGTGTTGCTGACGGCCCCTTTATCTGGAACAACCTCTTATTCCACAGAAGCTTAGTATTTGCGCTTGTCCTTGGGATATTAGTTCTGTCGCTGTGGATATGATGTGTAATCTGTAGCGCTGATGCGGGTGGGTGCTTTCTGTGCATGACCCCATTTACATGAAACGTCGTGCCCCCATCAGAGGACCTGACCTCGCAGTAAAGCGCATTTCTTCGGCCTCTTGGGCCGGCGTTTTGCATAGATATGCAGCGTTGGATGCTCAGCGGGATGGAAATCGCACAGCAAGAACGGAGAACTATGATCTGCTGGAAAATAGTTGTGTCTGATGCCGGTAAGCAAGAAGGTTCCTCCATGATACCGGATACTCTGTGTATAATGTGCATATGGGCCGGATTATAGAGGGGGCAGCGCTGCTCAGCCCCAGCAATCACGTACTCCTAACAGGCCATGACCTGCGGGATTCCTATATGGAGCACCAGCCGCCATCCTGCCCCACACTGTGGCATCAGATTCATTGAGCCTACCAAAGAGTTTAGCTGAATTGCAAATGTCACCTTTTCCTCCAATTCTATTTGGCCTTTTTTCAAGGGGTTGTCCAGGTTTCAAAAAATATATATAATATAATTATAGCTGCTTTCTCCAACAAACAGTGCCACACTGGCCCACAGGTTTATGTTTGGTATTCCAGCTCAGGTGTATTCACTTTAATCGAGCTGAGCTACTGTACATGACCAGACAAAACCTGTGAGGAAATGTGGCACTGATTTTATTTAAAAAAAAATTATATACCAATTTCCCAACACAAACTGGTAATATAGATCTGATGAGGCTGGTGTACTCACTTTGAAAATCCATATAAGAATAGATCTATAATCCTCATCTGATTTTACAGGCACTGTGTCTGTTTGCTCCCCTGCTGCTGCATTTCCTCCCACCTAGCCTGACTGACAGCCCTTCAGCGTCCCTCCTTGCTGCAGCTGAATCTCCATCCATCTAATCTGATGGCTGTTAAGTTTCTCTCCTCCCTAAAGCTGCTGCTAAATCTTCCACCTAGCTTCACTGACTGCTCCTCCATGTCTTTGATCCTTTCTGCTGCTTAACTCACTAGATCTAAACTGATTAGCAGTTCCTCAGTGTCCCTCCTCCCTGGGGCTTCTCACCTCCTTGTGCTGTTGCTAAATCTCTTCTGACCTAGCTTGATTGACAACTTTTCTGTTCCACCCCCCTTCTGTCTGCTGCTGAATCTCCATGGATCTACCCTGAATGGCAGCTCTTCAATGTTCTTCCTCCCTGCTGCTGCTAAATCTGCACCCACCTAGCATGACTGACAGCTCTTCATTGTCCCTTCCTCCTTCTGAATCTGCATCCCCTTGTCTAATTTAAAACACCTTGGCTTCCTTCCTCTTTGCTGCTGAATCTCCTCCCAACTAAACGGATAGCTCCTCAGTGTCCATTCTCCCTGTTGCTGCTATCAGTTTAGTCCTCCCATCAAGCTTAACTGACCGGTGTGACTTGTACTAAGTAGTGTAAGAATTCAGCACCAACAAGGAGGAGGGACACTGAGGAGCTAAGTTCTCACACTACTTAGTGCAAGCTGCAGGAATCAGGCCTGGTGGGAGGACTAAACAGCTCCTCAGTGTCCCTCCTCTCTGTTGCTGCTGAGATCTCACACTGCTTAGTAGAAGCCACAGGCGCAGCTGTCAGGAGGACTAAACAGCTCCTCAGTGTCCCTCCTTCCTGTTGCTGCTGAGATATCACACTATTTAGTACAAGCTGCAGCTGTCAGTTAAGCCTGGTGGGAGAGCTAAACTGATAGCTCCTCAGTGTCCCTCCTCCCTGTTGCTGCTGCGATCTCATGCTGCTCAGTACAAGCTGCAGCTGTGAGTCAAGCTTAGTGCGAGGAGGCTGAATACACTTGGAATTAAAACATTTCTCACTCTTTAGGTTCACTCACCCCTCAGGTTGTGATATTACACCCAGTCCTATTCACCTCAATGAAGCCTAACTGCATTGCCAGGCATAGGCAATGGAGAAGTGTGATGCTACTTTTAGAAGAAAGCAGACATGTTTTCCTAAATTAGTAGAACCCCTTTAAATACCTTTTTTTTAAAAAAAAAATCACTAAAATTAGGATATTTTTCCAGCCCAAAACGTCTCTGCTTTGTCTGCACAGGACTTATTTTCTAGACAAACATCATTTCAGTTATAAGCAGCAGTCTGAATGGCGCCACTTGTGACTTCATCCCCTCTTCCATGTTTGTGGAGAGCTGTGGACTCCCGCCGTTCGCCGCACGACATTTCATGACGCTGGAACTCCCCTTTTACTTTAATGGGACACAAACAAACAAGAAACACGCCGGCTTCTGTTGATCTGTCGAGTTTAGTTTAGTTTTCTGACAACCTGGAAAATTTCATTGCTTGCTGCTGCATAAACATCTTGTTTAAAAAAAAAAAAAAAGTGTCATGTACTAAGTTTACTTCTCGCCTTTCCGGATAATCGAGACAGAAAATATCAACAACCAGAACTTATTGTGGGGTGATTAAAGGGTCGTGATCGAGGATGTGTTAAAGAAGTCCCAACAGAAATATTCATATGCCATAAATGACTGATAGATGTGGGTCCACCTGATCACCCCGTGTCGGCCAGTGTCTGTCCTCTATTAAGTGCTTGCGGGACTCTATCAATTGAGGTCAGAGCTCCGATTACAGCCAAGAGCATCTCAAATTCGCAGTTAAAGCAAAATGCAGAATTATGTTGGTTTTTTGCTACTAGCACGTTTTGGGAGCACAGGACGGCTCCTCAGTCCACCATCGATATTTCCGTGCTACAACTTTGAGGTACCGCCATGGGGTCTACCCTTCTCCCAAAGCTGCAATTCTAACATCTCGTAAAATTTTAAAAATTAACCTATTGGGGCAGATTTACTATTGTGTGTAGTGTTGATGGTAAATTAGATACATTTTGGTGTAAATTGTCACATCCGGTTTTAGAAACGACTTCTTATTGGTTTGGTCCTCATTCAAGAAGGGTTTATAGACGATCAATGGAGCGTTAGAAAATGTGACAAATCGCTCCAAAATTTTTACTAGGAAAAGTGGCGTAACGTCAGACAAAACTGTCTTAGAGCTTGTTCCCATGCGTTTTGGCCATGGAAAAAAAACAGCATTTTACAGTACCAGCAAAGTGAGTGAGGGTTCTGAAATCCCATGCACAGGCTGCTTATTTTTTCCTTGCTGATGTGTACCATCAAAGGAGTTTTTCATATCTGCAGTGCGCCAATTCTTTCAGCTTTTTTCGCAGAGTTTTTCAAATGAATGGGAAAAAATGAAAGTAAAAATGCAGGATTTTTTCTGCCAAAATCTGCTGCAAAAACTCAATGTGTGGAAAAAAAGGATCATCCTCCATGAAGCACTGTGAAAAATTTGGTACGTTTTCAGATTCAAATTTACCCCAGACACAATTATTTATTCTGCACGGCGTAAAAAAAACCTAAAAAGTAAAAAATAATATTGGTGGCACATTAAATGATTTGTTCCTCCAAAATAATGCAATAGAAAAAAAACTATTTGTCGTACAAAAATCAAGCCATGTATAGCCACTTACCTTTACGTTTAATGGTAGATATGGGACGGAATGAGTGCAGCTCTCTCTGCATCTCTCAACAATTTTAATGGAGAGTGCATGAGAGTCTACTTCTACTCAGGGACGAGAACCTTTTGTTCAGTCTCAAGATTGGTAGGAGTCCTAGTGGTCAACTTTGCAATGTTCAGACATTTAGCCTGGGGCCACACAGCGACTTTGGCTGCTGCTATACTATATGCCACTGATACATCTCAGAATGGTGAATGTGACCCTAGCGGTTCCGCAACAAGAAAGTTTCAAAAAGTTGGATTTTTTTGTGACTTGTCCCTCACGGTCGTGGTATCTTGTCATTTGCAATGTGACCCCATTCAGTTGCACCGTGCTGTGATGTAGCAGCGTCTTAGAATGCAGCTTGTGCTGCGGCAAAAGTCACAGTGTAGACCCAGCCTTATGGTATAATAATCCAATCACTTCTTGGGCAGCTGTAGATACATTTCCATTGCCTGGTCTGTGTACATGTACATTTGAGCTATGCTCAGTCAATCAGATGTCTACTCCTTGCAGCGCCCTCTTCCCTCTCGCAGCATACTCTCCCAGAGACACATACAGCTGCATTTGTAAGATATCCCCCCTTTGTTTGTGCGAAATTACGCTGAAGATATTTACTTGCCATGAAAATATGAAAATATATAGATGGAAAATCTGTAGTATAATAACTACCTGCAAACATTCTCCAAAAGTTTGACTTGTACAATTAATTTTGTTCTCTACGAGTATGTGCAACATGATGTCTTTTTCAGGTGGATTCTGCCTGGAAACCACCTGAAAAAGCACAAAAAAAGGCTACAAAGAATGAAAAAATTGCTCAGCAATGTAAAAACGACTTGCTGTGCATGTGTTCCACCTTGTGTCACTTCTTTTAGAGTCAGAGTCTCTGCCCCTACATCATGCTGCTCTCAGATTACATAGCAAAAATCTGCTGACAGATTCCCTTTGACCACTTTAGGCTTCCAAAGCTGCGAAACAGCTAAAAGAAATGACTTGACCATTCTTCAGACGGCTTCCTCTTGACGTCCAAAAAGACATCTTCACTTTGAAGAACACGACGGCTAAGCCAGCGTTTTACAGACGTCGTCGCACATACCCTACAAGGGTTTTCCTTTTTTTAAGTTGCTGCTGAACCCAATGTAGTAGCATTTTAGAATTATACGCGCCCTTGGAATAAGGTTTTACACCATATGTGACCACTTAACTTCCCATTAGGAGAGCGCTTACATCCGGATTACGACCCATCCATTTCATTCTGTCACGTCTGAATATGTCAAACAAACAAGTAAAATATACATATGTTGAGAAATTTCAGAAAAAGACCATATTTTAATTGTCAGGAACTGGAGAAGAACGCGCTTCAGTGCCGTGATTAGATTATAATGGGCGTGGGGGGTGACAACATCCCGGATTTAGGCTCTACGCATTGTGCGTTTTGTGGGTTTTCTACACTGGATGGGTTTTCAATTAAAAGATCATTTCGTGAACATAACACAGCTGCATCGCGCTCCATTTTCTTCTCATTATCTCATTAACTTTATTTTCATCACTTATTAGTGATAGTGATGGGCGAATCTGCCAAAATTCAAAGTCGGGAGATTCGCTCTAATTTGGATGGGAAATTCAATTCACATTGGATTTATTCAATGCAAATAATAAGATGGGCCCCAATTGCAGTTGAGTAACAAATTTAATTTATTCTTCTTTGAGGTCTCCCGACCACTAATAAAAGGCTCAAACTGGAATTGGTTAAAAAAAACAATAAAATATCATACTTATCTCGCCCCTCACCTGTCCCTACTGCCGCAGTTCCCGGCCTCTACTCGCTCCCTAAGGCACCTGGCCTGCCTCCGATCTTCTCTCTGTTTGTTGCTGTCACTTCTAGAGGCAACTAGGTCTAGATGCACATGAAATAAGCGCCCCGCAAAGACTGGAGAGAAAATTGCAGACGTATCAGGTGCCTTAGGGAGCAGGTGGAGGATCGGATGGGAACTGCAGCAGTGGGGACAAGTAAGGGGCGAGATGAGTATGATATCTTATTGTTTTTTAACTTCTTTCCAACGACTATTGTACGATTCGTTCAAAATAAATACCCAAAACTCTAAATTATTATTTGCAGGGCTCTTAAATGATGTCATGGAATTTCTTCCCAAAAATTTAAAAGGAATCTGTCAATAGGATCAACCCTCCTAAGCCGTCTATATGGTCATGTAGCTTATAGGAAGCTGAATAAAATGATACCTTGATATCTGTGATCTGATGTTTTATTCCAGAGAAATCCACTTTTTCCTTAATATGTAAATGAGCTGTTAAGATCTATGGGCCGGACATTATTATTATTATTATTTATTATTATAGCGCCATTTATTCCACGGCACTTTACATGTGAAGAAGGGGTATACATACAAGAACAATTACAATAATCTTGAACACAATGTGACGGCGACTGGTACAGGAGGAGCGAGGACCCTGCCCGCGAGGGCTCACAGTCTACAAGGGAAGGGTGAGGATACAGTAGGTGAGGGTAGAGCTGGTCGTGCAGCATTATTTGTGGAGTGGTGGTTACTGCAGGTTGTAGGCTTGTCAGAAGAGGTGGGTCTTCAGGCTCTTTTTGAAGGTTTCCACGGTCGACGAGAGTCTGATGTGTTGGGGTAGAGAGTTCCAGAGTAGAGGGGAAGCACGGGAGAAATCTTGTATGCGATTGTGGGAGGAGGAGATTAGAGGGGAGTAGAGAAGGAAATCTTTTGAGGATCGGAGGTTGCGTGCGGGTATGTAGCGGGAGACTAGGTCAGAGATATATGGAGGAGACAGGTTGTGAATGGCTTTGTATGTCATGGTTAGGGTTTTGAACTGGAGTCTCTGGGCAATGGGGAGCCAGTGAAGAGATTGACAGAGAGGAGAGGCCGGGGAATAGCGGGGGGACAGGTGGATTAGTCGGGCAGCAGAGTTTAGGATGGATTGGAGGGGTGCAAGAGTGTTGGAAGGGAGGCCACAGAGCAGGAGGTTGCAGTAGTCAAGGCGGGAGATGATGAGGGCATGCACTAGTGTTTTTGCAGATTCATGGTTGAGGAATGTGCGGATCCGGGAGATATTTTTGAGTTGGAGTCGGCAGGAAGTGGAAAGAGCTTGGATATGTGGTTTGAAGGAGAGTTCAGAGTCCAGGGTTACCCCAAGGCAGCAAGCCTGAGGGACTGGGGACAGTGGGCAGCCATTGACTATGATGGATAGGTCAGTTGGGGGGGTTGAATGAGATGGCGGAAAGATGATGAATTCTGTTTTGTCCATGTTAAGTTTTAGAAATCTAGCAGAGAAGAAGGATGAGATGGCGGACAGACATTGTGGGATTTTGGTTAGTAAGGAGGTTATATCAGGTCCAGAGAGGTAGACCTGTGTGTCGTCAGCATAAAGGTGATAACGAAAGCCATGAGACTCTATGAGCTGTCCCAGGCCTAAGGTGTAGATGGAGAAGAGCAGGGGTCCTAGAACTGAACCTTGGGGGACACCGACAGATAGGGGGTGAGATGAAGAGGTGGTCTGTGAGTGAGAGACACTGAATGTCCTGTCTGTTAGATATGAGGAGATCCAGGATAGGGCCAAGTCTGTGATGCCGAGAGATGAGAGAGTTTTTAGTAAGAGGGAATGGTCCATCGTGTCGAAGGCAGATGACAGGTCTAGGACGAGGAGGACAGAATGGTGTCGCTTAGATTTGGCGGTTAGTAGGTCGTTGGTAACTTTGGTCAGTGCAGTTTCAGTAGAATGGTGCGGTCGGAAACCAGATTGTAGGCGGTCGAAGAGGGAGCAGGAGGAGAGGTGGGAGGACAACTCAGAATGGACGTGTTGTTCCAGTAGTTTTGAGGCATAGGGGAGAAGTGATATGGGGCGATAGCTAGACAGAGAGGATGGGTCAAGGGAGGGCTTTTTGAGGATGGGTGTGATTGAAGCATGTTTGAAGCATGAGGGGAAGACACCAGTTGTTAGTGACAAGTTGACGAGGTGGGCTAGGGCTGGGATGAAGATAGTGGTAAGGTTTGAGATGAGATGGGACGGGATTGGGTCAAGTTTACAGGTGGTGAGGTGTGATTTGGAGAGTAAAGAGGAAAGTTGATCTTCCGTAATGGTGGAGAATGTGGTTTTGGATGAGGAGGGTTGAGTAGGTGTGGGGAGGGGCTGTAAGGGCTTTAGGTAAAAGCTTTGTCTGATGGTGTCAATCTTCTGTTTGAAGAATGAGGCAAAGTCTTCGGCTGAAATAAGAGGAGAGGAAGGAGGCACTGGGGGACGGAGGAGAGAATTGAAGGTGTTGAATAGTTGTTTGGGGTTGTGAGACAGGGAGGAAATGAGAGATGAGAAGTATGTTTGTTTTGCTGCAGTGAGTGTGGACTTGAAGGTAGTGAGGGACTGTTGGAATGGGATGAAGTGCTCATTGGAGTGGGACCTTTTCCATCTATGCTCAGCAACCCTGGAGGCCCGTCACAGTTCTTTAGTTAGGCTGGTGTGCCAGGGTTGTCTGTTGATTGTGCGAGCTTTGGTATGTGTGAGGGAGGCGACCGAACAGAGAGCTGCAGCTGTTGTGGTGTTGTATAAAGTGGCAGCAACATCTGCATCATGTAAGGAACTATTGTCTGTAAGAGGGAGAAGAGATTCAGAGAGTGAGTGTAGGTCAAGGTGTTTGAGATTTCTGCGAGGGTATGCAAGTTTGTGGAGTGGGGATTGTTGCCCTGGAGAGGAAAGGGTAGAGAATGTAAGTAGGTTGTGGTCAGAGAGAGGGAGAGGTGAGTTAGAGAGGTTAGATAGGGAACAGAGGCAGGTGAAGATGAGGTCCAGCGTGTGGCCGTCTTTGTGGGTGGGTGTGGAAGACCACTGGGTAAGACCAAAGGAGGAAGTGAGGGATAGAAGCTTAGAGGCAGCTGAGAGGGAAGTGTCAATGAGGATGTTGAAGTCGCCCATGAGGATAGTGGGGATGTCAACTGAACGGAAATGAAGTAGCCAAGTGGTGAAGTGGTCAAAGAAAGTGGTGGCTGATCCTGGGGGGGCGGTAGATGACAGCCAGTTGGAGGTTGGAGGGGGAGTAGATGCACACGCAGTGCACTTCAAAAGAGGGGAGAGTAATTGAGGGCGGCAGTGGGATATGGGTGAAGGAGCAGTTTTCTGAGAGGAGGAAACCTATTCCTCCACCGTGCTTGCCGGTGGGGCGGGGGGTATGGGAGAGGTGGAATCCGCCGTACGAAAGTGCAGCAGGAGAGGCCGTGTCAGAGGGGGTGAGCTAGGTTTCAGTGATGCCAAGGAAGGAAAGCTTGTTGGTGGTGAAGAGGTCGTGAATGTAGGAAAGTTTGTTGCAGACGGAGCGAGGGTTCCATAGAGCTCCTGTTAGGGGGATTGGGGAAGTGGGGGCTGGGCGGATGGGTATAAGGTTAGAAGGGTTACGAGAGTTTGGGATAGATCGTGGGTAGGAGGTGGAAGCGACTGTGGGGATGTGGTGAGGAGGGCCAGGATTTGGAGAGATGTTGCCGGCAGTGAGGAGGAGCAGAGAAAGTGTTAGTAGGTGGGAGCAGGAGAGGGCATGAGGTGGCTGTCTGTGTTTGGAGGCAAAGGATTGTATGTTGAGGAATAGCTCTGAGGAGGAGGTGAGATGGGTGGGGAGAATGGAGGGAGAGATGAAGAGTTCCTTACTAGGTGTAGGGATTAGAGGTGGTTGTAAGAAGTGAAGGATTAAGGGGGTGAGAGTGAAAACAAAGACAAACATTGTTTACTGTGACAAAGTATCTAGTTACCTTCAGTTCACTTCAGATTCAATTCAGAATTAATTCATATTTCTCACACTTCAGCTAATGGACACTTAAGGTGATGGACACGGACATAGATCTCCCCAAGAATCTGCCTCCAGGGTTTATTACCAGTTTGAAATGTAAGGGTGTGTTCAGAGCAATTCATGCCCGTCATCCCTTCCTCATGAAATAGGTTCGATCCTGCTGTAATGTGTAGAAGGTTTTATGATTATTAATGTTGTGAATGATTTAAAAGTATTTTGTTGACATTGACAGGCCATAGTATTCTGTTGTATTAAATGACAAGATAGGAATAGTGTAAGGATAAGCAGCTAACATGTAGGTATAGGATTAACATTAGGCATAAGCTAAAACTTTAGAAAGTACAGTTGTGGGCACAATAGAGATAGGAAGTGAGAAATGTCAGTGATAACACAGGTAATAGTTCTAAGAGTAGCTCCAGTGTGGGAGGGGCTTAGTTCATGTGTTTAGGGAATTTCCCAGTTGGGAGGGTCGTAGTTAACCCCTTTCTGGCCCAGGGCGTAATAATACGTATCTGTGCCCTGGGCCTTATGGGCCTGATACGTATTAATACGCCCTGGCGATTTCGCCCACACACAAGCGGTGCAGGCGAGATCGCCGCCGGGTGTCAGCTGATTGTTACAGCTGACACCCGGTGCTATGTGCACGGAGCAGTCCCGCACCGCTCCCGGCACATTAACCCCCAAAATGCTGCGATCAAAATCTATTGCAGCATTCCAGTGGCAAGAGGAGGTAAGCGCTATACTTACCTTCTCTGCCGGCGTCCAGCGGCGTCTGAGTCCGGTCTCGGATGTTGCCATGGTGACCCGACGTCATCATGACAACATCTGGGACGTTGCTTTGGTCATGTGCAGTGCATGACCAAAGCAACTTCTCCCTGTGCAGCGCTGACAGGCTGCATGGCATAGGGAGCTGCTGCTCTCTATGCCATGCAGCCGATCAGGCTGCAAAAAGTGAAAGTCCCGTAGTGGGACAATGTGAACAAGTAATAAAAATGTCAGAAAGTGAAAAAAAAAAAATAATTTTTTTTTGTAAAAATATAAAAAAAAATGAAAAAAAAAATAATAATAATAAAAATATATATTGTACCCATGAATAAATAATCTTATAAAAAAAACAGAAAACAATAAAAGTATACATATTTGGTATCGCCGCGTCCGGAATGACCTGACCTATAAAACTGACCTGCTAGTTAACCCCTTTAGTGAACACGATAAAAAAAATAAATAAAAAACGAAACATAAAACTATGTTTTATCATCATATTGCCAAACAAAAAATGGAATAAAACGAGATCAAAATGACGAATGTAAATAAAAATGGTACCACTGAAAACGTCATCTTGTCCCGCAAAAAACAAGCCACCATGCAGCTCCAACGGCCAAAAAATAAAAGTTATAGCTCTCAGAACAAAGCGATGCAAAAACAATTCTTTTTTCTATAAAATAGTTTTTATTGTGTAAAAGCGCCAAAATATTAAAAAAAATATATAAATGTAGTACCGCTATAAACGTACTGACCCAAAGAATAAAGCTACCTCATCAATTTTACCACACGCAGAACGGCATAAAAAAAACTCAAAAAACCAATTCCTGAATTGTTGGTTTTTGTTTATTCTGCCTTCTAAAAATCAGAATAGAAAACGATCAAAAAATGTCATGTGCCCAAAAATGGTACCAATAAAAACGTCAACTTGTCCGGCAAAAATATGGTGATGCAAACACTAGTCTTAGCAAAAAAAGCGTCTTTTAGTGTGTGACAGCTGTCAGTCATAAAAACCCGATATGAATCTGGTATTGCTGTAATCACACCGACCCGAAGAATAAAGTAGTCTAATCACTTATATCACACGAGGAATAGTGTAAAAAAAGAAACACTAGGGTTACGGTTGTGCTAGGGTTAGGGTTGGGCTAGGGTTAGGGTTGGGCTAGGGTTAGGGTTGGGGTTGTACTAGGGTTGGGGTTTTTTCAAAAGTAAAGAAAAAAAAAAATGATGACAATATGGCAACTAGTGATGAGCGCAAGTGCTCGCTACTTGAGTTTGCATCGGGTACTCGGGTATGCACTGAGTATCGCGGGTGCTCGAGTGACATGCTCGAGTCTCAGCCCCATATGCTTCGCGGCCAAAAAAACCGTTGCTGGGATCGCCAGCCATGCACGAGCGATCCCCGCATGTTTTTTTTTGGGTGTCTAACAACCGTGAAACATGCGGGGCGGGGACTCGAGCATGTCATTCGAGCACCCGCGATACTTGGTGCATACCCGAATACCCGATGCAAACTCAAATAGCGAGCACTTGCGCTCAAGACTAATGACAACTTATTCAATATGATGACCTAATGTTATCAAATTCTGTCGTCCTTTTGGGTTCAAAATGTACACTATACCCCTTGATAAAATTCTTGAGGGGTCTAGTTTCCAAAATGGGGTCACTTGTGGGGGGTTTCCACTATTTCGGCACATCAGGGGCTCCCGAAATGCGACATGGCGTCCACTCTTGATTCCAGGCAATTTTGCGTTCAAAAAGTCACACAGTGCTCCTTCCTTTCTGAACCCTGACGTACGCCCAAACAGTGTATTTTCCCCACATATGGGGTATTGGCGTACTCAGGAGAAATTGCACAACAGTTTTTAAGTTCCATTTTCTCCTCTTACCCTTGTGAAACTAAAAAAATTGGGGCAAAAAGATCATTTTTGTGGAAAAAGTTAGATTTTTTTATTTTAACACGGCTTCATGTTCTAAACTTTTGTGAAGCACCTGGGGGTTAAGGGTGCTCACCACACATCTAGATAAGTTTCCTCAGGGGTCTAGTTTCCAAAATGGTGTCACTTGTGGGGGTTTTCCACTGTTTAGGCACATCAGGGGCACATCCGCTAATTATTCAAGCAAATTTTACATTCAAAAAGTCAAATGGCACTCCTTCCCTTCCAAACCCTGCCGTGCGCCCAAACAGTGGTTTTCCCCAACATATGGGGTATTGACTTACTCAGGAGAGATTGCACAACAAGTTGCATGGTGCAATTTCTCCTGTTACCCTTATGAAAATGCAAAACTGGGGGCTGAAAAACATTTTTGTGGGAAAAATGTGAAAATTTTATTTTCATGGCTCCATGTTATAAACTTCTGTGAAGCACCTGGGGGTTTAAGATGCTCACCACACATCTAGATAAGTTCCCTGAGGGGTCTAGTTTCCAAAATGGTGTCACTTGTGGGGGGTTTACACTGTTTAGGCACATCAGGGGCTCTCCAAACGCAACATGGCGTCCGCTAATTATTCAAGCAAATTTTACATTCAAAAAGTCAAATGGCGCTCCTTCCTTTCTGAGCCCTGCTGTGCACCCAAACAGTGTTTTTTCTCCACGTATGGGGTATCTGCGTACTCAGGGGAAATCGCACAACAAATTTTGCGGTCCATTTTTTCCTGTTACCCCTGCAAAAATAAAAAAATTGGGGTCTAAAGTAACATTTTTGTGAGAAAAGTTAAATGTTAATTTTTTTCTTCCCCATTCCAAAAATTCCTGTGAAGCACCTGAAGGGTTAATAAAGTTCTTGAATGTAGTTTTGAGCACCTTGAGGGGTGCAGTTTTTAGAATGGTGTCACTTTTGGGTATTTTCTGTCATAAAGGCCCCTCAAAGTCACTTCAAATGTGATGTGGTCCCTAAAAAAATGGTTTTGTAAATTTTGCTGGAAAAATGAGAAATCGCTGGTCAACTTTTAACCCTTATAGCGCACAAATAAACAAAATTTTGGTTCCAAAATTATGCTGATGTAAAGTAGACATGTGGGAAATGTTATTTATTAACTATTTTGTGTAACATATCTCTCTGATTTAACGGAATAAAAATTAAAATTTTGAAAATTGCAAAATTTTCAAAATTTTCGCCAAATTTCAAATTTTTTCACAAATAAACGCAAGTGATATCAAAGAAATTTTACCACTATCGTGAAGTACAATATGTCACGAAAAACAGTCTCAGAATCAGCGGGATCCGTTGAAGCGTTTCAGAGTAATTACCTCATTAAGTGACAGTGGTCAGAATTGTAAAAATTGGCCTGGTCATTAAGGTGCAAACCACCCTCGGGGGTAAAGGTGTTAAAGCGGTTTTCCCATGAACAAAAGTTAATTTTAATCAATAGTTCTTGGGATGATAATAACTTCCACAATTGAATATATTTGAATAAAATGTTCCTGTGCTGAGATAATCTTATAAATGTGCCCCTGCTGTGTGCTGTGTAATGGCAGTGTCTTACCGTGCAAGAACATGGTCTGGTTATGAAAGTTATTATTAATCCAAGATCTATTGATTAAAATGAACTTTCGTTCGTGATAAACTTCTTTAAGATAAGGGAGAGAGCATTTCCTGTAAGAGTTTAGTTCAGTCAGAGGTAGTGAAGTGTCTAGTGTGAGGTCCAAGTTCAGGTGCGAGGCAGTTGGAGGCCAAACTGAAATCTATGATAGTTATTCCTTTAACATCTGGAGCCTACAGCTTGGGCTAGGTACCAAGGAGGGGGCCTGGTCTTCTCAAGGTCGGTGGATGTGGAATTACATGGGGGGGGCAGGTGGCCGGTCTTGGGTGCACTATCGGAATGGACAGTGAATTCCTGAGGCTGATGGAGTCAGCGGGCTTGGGATTAGTTCGGAATGAACGTGTGCCAAAACAGAAGAAGAATTGTGCTTAGGAGGGAGAAAATCTGTGTTACTGTGCCTATCCCACCTCTATTTACCATGAACTTGGACTGCTTAGTAAAAGTTTGACTGTTACAAAGAACCTGGTGTCCCATGCATTATGTACAGCAGCTCCTGAGGACAGAAGCCTGGAGACAGCGGAGGCCTGCAGGCCTGCTCATGAGTGTGATGCGCCCCACACCCTACAGCACACTGGGACTGGGTCACCTCTGTCTGTAAAGTGCCAGAGCGCAACCGGACAGCAGCTCGGTCACTTTTCAGAAACATGTAATAACTAAAAATAGAGGTGGCTCATAGAACTTCAATATTGGACAATGACAAAGAGCACATAGGCCCAAAAAGGAAGCACCGTCAAAGAAGCTCCAAGAAGTCCACTTTTTTCTTATATAAAAATGACTTGTTGAGATCTATAGACCGGACATAGATCTCCCCGAGAATCTTCCTCCAGAGTTTGTTTTACATGAAAGAGGATGTACCAGTGTGAGACATTTAGAATAGGAGAGTAGACTGTTAGTCATTACATAGAAGAAAGAGACAGCGTGCAATTTAGGTGAAAAAACTTCAAGGTTCCATTTATTCTGCCAGAAATGGTAAATGGAACCTTGAAGTTCTTCTCACCTAAATTGGACGCTGTCTCTTTCTTCTATTGAATTTTGTCCAAGTGGACTCCTTGGAGCTTCTTTGACAGCGCGTCCTTTTTGAGCCTATGTGCTCTTTGTCATTGTCCAATATTGAAGTGCTCCGACTGCCACCTCTATTTTTGTGTTAGTCATTACACGTCTCACACTGGTAATGCACCCTTTAAAATAAGCCCTGGAGGCAGAGTCTCAGGGAGATCTATGTCCGGCCCATAGATCTTAACAGCTCATTTACATATTAAGGAAAAAGTGGATTTCTCTGGAATAAAGCATCAGATCACAGATATCAAGGTATCATTTTATTCAGCTTCCTAAGACCTATGTGCCCATATAGATGGTTTAGCAGGGTTGATCCCACTGACATATTCCCTTAAAAGCTTGGTAAAAGTTCTGGCAATATGTTGGATGGTGTCCTGTGTGATATTTTCTGCTGGTGCCCTTCCATATTGGATATGGCAGTCCAGCATAGGAAATGCCTTACTGACAGTGGGGTGTGTTAGTATTTAAAAGGTTAATGGAGATTGTATCTGCAGGGCTTCAGTGATTGGCTGTTCGGCTGATGTAATATTAGGTGAGGTTCCCCTTTATAAACCCTTTCCTATGTGGGTTCCACCTCTTTTCTCCCTGCATGCATGTACTACCCTTTTATATATATTTTACAAAAATGTATGTATTTATGATGTGGAAATTTTATTGTTTACATGAAAGTCATTAAGGACTAGGATGGTATAAAAGCTATGGAGTTCCACGCCGCCGGTATTCCGGCTAAGGGCGTTCTACCCATGGTACCAAAGTGCGAGTTTTTATAAGGTTATAATGTTGGAATGAAAGCTGTGGCCAAATCCCACCCATCAAAGGTTGAACTTGTGTTGCTTAAGTTATTTATGGGACGCCCGGTTGGTAAAGATTATTGTTGAGCGAGCACTAAAATGCTCGAATGCTTGAAGCTCGGGCCGAGCTCGCCGTGATACTCGGGTGCTCGACCCGAGCAACGAGCCCAAT
Source organism: Phyllobates terribilis (assembly GCF_046119375.1). NCBI lineage: Eukaryota > Metazoa > Chordata > Amphibia > Anura > Dendrobatidae > Phyllobates > Phyllobates terribilis. Next base: position 1,163,027,688 of record NW_027362761.1, on the reverse strand, counting down.
GTTAGTGACGCGCCCCCTGGGCAGTGGTGTACTCGGCAGCCGGGCCTCAGGCTGCTGGGGGATATCACGGTGGCTGGCCCGGTCTGTGACTCAGGACGGTCAGTAAAAAGGGGGATTTCTATTTATATGGGGTTTTTGAGATTGTTCGTCACGCCACCTGTGGATTGCGGCCAGAAGGAGCCGCCGCTGCGGAGCAGTCCTCTGGAGCTGGTGTTACAGCAGCAGGGATGGTGTGGCTCTCCACAGGTAGAGCAAGCTCCAGGGCAATGTAGGAAAATGGTGGTTGCGCTGGGCGTCGTAGTGCAGAGAGGGAACGATGGCGCAGATTAAAGAATGGACGGAGGCAGTGCGGTGCAGTCATCCGAGTTTTTACTCACAGTTCTTATGACAGTTCCACTGGTGCACTGTACAGGTGTCAGCCTCCCACGTAGGGGTTCAGCACTTCCTCAGGTAGATTGGGAGCACCTGACAGAATCCCACTTTCTTGTGTTCCTAGCTAGACCGTCTTCACGCTGGGTCTTTCTCCCTCCTGCCCTGCGCTTTCCCACTCTGAATCCTGCTCGGGTGCTCTGAAGTCCCTCCTGTCCGTCGGAGTTCACAGACCTGCTTGATCCTCAGGGGATTAGAATGAGGCTTCGGCAACTGGCTATAGAAGCCAGAAGCCTCCGGTTTTCCCAGCCGAGACGTAGAGTAACACGGCTGGACCTACGATCCCTCTGTCTTCTGACAGATGCGGGGCGTACGGGTGCCATCCTGCACTCACCGTACCACCTAGAATCCCTTCAACAAAACGGAGCCTACTCCCTGCTCCCCTCCTGGGCCTCCGACACTAGGCCCCACCTGTGGAGCAGAGCTCCTACTGAGACTCTGCTCCCGGACTGTTCTTCTGAACTGTCCTCACTGTCTGACTTGCCACCCTAAGATGGCTTCCCTTTATATATACCTACTACTATAGTGCTCCCTTAAACTACTTCCTCCACCCACACCCACTACTAGTTCCTCCTACCTTTGGGTTCCCCCCACTCCAGCCAGGGTCAGGGCTCAGGAGGAAAACACATTGCATCTTGCCCTTCCAGCCGGCCTGGAGCAGTGTAGTGTTGGATGCAGGTGTTGGGGTTCCGGGCAGCACTCCCTCCTTACCTGAGAGAAGGGGATACCACACCTCTGGGTGAGGTGCAGTACCTCTGTGACAACTGAACCCTCAGGGGCGCCACATTAGTCTATGGGAGACCAGGGCATTTTTGAGGCGGCACCCCCGGCAGTCTGTAGAAAGCCTAAAAAGTGCCCAAAACGATAGTGACAGTGCTCAAATGACATGGGGACAGCATGGGGATCGCCCCAGGAAGCATTTCTGACCCCCAGGTCACTGCTGTCAACAACGTGGTCAGAGGTATTAAGCCACTTTTAAGGGCTCACAATAAAACATTCAAAAACGAAACGGCAACGGTTTTCCTGTGAAATATGTTAAGGAACTTCCTTTCCAGGGTAAAGATTTGTGAATAAGGTAAAATAAATAGCCAAAAACAAAAATACTCCTCCACACCTTGGGCTATGTTCACAAGTAGCATTTTTTATGCATTTTTGCACATTTGTGTTGCTTTGAACCGTGACAAATGCATTCACCGGGAAATGTCATTTTAACATTTTACAACCTTATCTGGCCATGTGCTGTGTGACACATGCATACAGTGCTGAAAAGACATGGGAACAGCATGGGGGAGACCCCTTGAAGCATCTCTGACACCCAGGTCACTGCCTAAAAGTGTGCCCATCAGAAGTGTTCCTTGCCGCATCAGAAGATGCAGACTTGCAACTATCCCCGTTCAAGTCCTTGTCCCAGGGTCGTGTTCAATTGTACCTCCCCCATTCCTTGCAATGCAAGCACAAGTATGCAGCCTGCCACCCACCCACCCCTAGGCTGCAATACCATACTGCTTGCTTGCTTGTACTTGAAATTGGGCCTTTTATGCATGTGGAGGCAGAATCTGGCCACCACGTCATGGCTGCGTCAGCGGCCTGGTATCCATACACAGTCCCCAGCCGCCCGGCGGCCGGGTGTCCACGCTTGGTCCCCAGCCGCCAGGGGGCGGCCGGGTGTCCATACTCGGTCCCCATCCGTCCCTATTTGTCCCGGTGCGCCTTATACACAAGCGCGCATACCAAAACATTACCTGTGCCCTCCCCAGTGCATTTAGTGGGAAGGACAGCCTAACCACAAACACGTGGACAAGTGAATGTGGCCAGGGATGGTCCATCTCACTGACGCCTTCACACTGGGTTAATATTGTGGAAGCCGGGACACAGTTGGACACTGGGATGCAACACGTCTTCCAGACATAGAGGATTGCGGGTCCTGGGTCAATCAGGCTTCAACACAAAGTTCAGAAGGTAGACAGCAGCAGTGGTCGGCCTCCTACACAACGAGTAAATTATTCATGATCATGAGGCCATCCATCTCCTTAGCTTTCTGTTCCTTGGAATGCAAGCGCATGTATGTAGTAGCGGCTAGGCCTGAGGCGGTCAGCGTTTTGGCGCATATCCTGCCTCCTCCAAGGATTGCTGGATGTTTTCCTGCTACTATCCCAGTTCTATGACTCCGGTTAAAATAAATCTTCAGGTGATGAATGATGGATGAAGTGGTGACACAGGAGAAAGAGCAGGAGGAACAGGGACCATTCACATCAATATCAGGCCAGTAAACCACACATGTCTTGTAGGATATGTATCTGTACCAAAAGGAGCGGTTCGGCTACACAGTTATAGGGAATACAGTGAGTGCAATGCCTACCAAAAATTTTGAGGCACTCCAATGCCCCTTGGAATTGACATGGAGGTCAGAGGGCCTTAACTAAACCGTTTTTTCCATTTATAGCAACTGGGTCTCCTGTACACTGTTGGCCTAAGCAGTGAATGGAAGGCTTTCCAAAAATTATGAGGAACTGCAATGCCCCTTGAAACAGATGTGGATTACAGCGTACTAAAAACCTTCTACCCATTATTGGGGAGTGGGTCTCCCTTAGTGTTCGCCTATGCCTTGAAAAGCAAAAGCTGACAAAAATTAGGAGGAAATGCAATGCCCGTTGGAAGAGTCGTGGAGGTTAGAGGTAATTAAAAACAACATTTCAATGCCCCTTGGAATAGCTGTTGCGTTCAGAGTGATTTAACAAGACGGTTTTAATGCCCCTTGGAAGAGACGTGGAGGTCCCAGTGGAATAAAAAGACAATATCAATGCCCCTTGGAAGAGTGGTGGAGGTCCCAGTGGAATAAAAAGACAATATCAATGCCCCTTGGAAGAGACATGGAGGTCCCAGTGGAATAAAAAGACAATATCAATGCCCCTTGGAAGAGTGGTGGAGGTCGCAGTGGAATAAAAAGACAGTATCAATGACCCTTGGAAGAGACATGGAGGTCACAGTAGCTTAACAAGATGATTTTAATGCCCCTTACAAGAGCCATGCAGTACAGCATATTAAAAACATTATTCCCATTATTGGGGAGTGGGTCTCCCATAGTCTTTGCCTATGCCTTCCAAGAAAAAGCTGCCAAAAATTAGGACGGAGGAACTTGCAATGCTGGCAACACGGACCACAGTCATCCTGGTGGTATAGTGGTGGTGGAAGCTGAGGATAAACAGTCGAAATGTGGAAGCGTATACCCATGTTTGGGTGGGAAGCGGTGCATGGGAATACACCTCCCGAAATAACACAGTGAATTTTACTTTATGTTACTCTGCTGTCATTTGGTGGTGATGAGAAATCTGGCCCAATCCAGCCCTTGTTCATTTTGATAAGGGTCAGCTTGTCAGTATTGTCAGTTGACAGGCGAGTGCGCTTATCAGTTATAATTCCCCCAGCGGCACTAAAAACACGCTCCGATAACACGCTAGCGGCAGGACAGGCCAGGACCTCCAAGGCGTACAGAGCGAGTTCATTCCAAGTGTCCAGCTTGGATACCCAATAATTAAAAGGCACAGAGGAATCACGGAGGACGCTGGTACGGTCGGCAAGGTACTCCCTCACCATCTTTAGAAACTTTTCACTCCTTGTGAGAGTACCCCGCGCCTCAGGGCCTGTAAGCTGGGCGGGTCTCAGAAAACTGTCCCAGAACATTGACAGTGTTCCCCTGCCTCTGCTGGACTCCTTCGTTGGGCAACGGACTGTTACCTCTGCCGCTAGAGTGTTCAGATGGGAATTTTTTTAAGAGTTCTGCAGCAAGGGCCTTCTGGTACTGGCCCATTTTTGTAGACCTCTCCACCTCAGGAATAAGAGAGTGAAAGTTCTCCTTGTAGCGGGGGTCTAAAAGTGTCAACAACCAGTAATGACTGTCACCCAACATTTTGACAACGCGAGGGTCACGGTTAAGGCAGCGTAACATAAAGTCAGCCATGCGTGCCAGACTGGTAACGGGCAAGACTTCCGTGTCCTCACCAAGATGACGACTGACCATGCTCTCCTCCTCCCCCCTGTCCTCAGTCTGCCCACGCTGAACCGACGGTATGACAGTTGTACAGGTACTACCGTCTACAGCGCATGATACCAGCTCCTGTTCTTCCTCCTCCTCCTCTCCCTCATTGTCCCCCAAAGCACGTTGGGATGAGATGACGCTGGGTTGTGTGTAATCGCCCGCTACGGCTTCTTGATCCATCTCATCATACTCTGGCTGCAATGTCTCCTCTTTAATTCTCTTCAGAAAGCGTTGAAAAAGACAGACAAGTGGGATGCTGATGCTAATGATGGCGTCATCGCCACTCACCATCTTGGTGGACTCCTCAAAGTTTGTCAGGATGGTACATATATCAGACATCCAGGTCCACTCCTGAGGTCTTATGTGTGGTGTCTGACCTGAATATCGACGGCCTTGTTGCAGCTGGTACTCCACAACTGCTCTCTTCTGCTCACAAATCCTTTGCAACATGTGGAGGGTAGAGTTCCAACGTGTGGGGACATCACACACCAGCCGGTGTGCTGGAAGCTGCAAACGCTGCTGCAACACAGCAAGGGTGGCGGAAGCTGTTGCCGACTTCTGAAAATGAGCTGACAGGCGGCGTACTTTGACGAGCAGATCTGGCAACTCGGGGTACGATTTAAGAAACCGCTGAACCATGAGGTTAAGCACATGAGCCAGGCATGGTACGTGTGTGATCTCGCCTCGCCTCAGAGCTGCCACCAGTTTACGGCCATTGTCACACATGACCATGCCTGGATGTAGGTTCAGCGGTCTCAGCCACAGATCTACCTGCTCTTTCACAGCTGTCCACAACTCATAAGCAGTGTGAGGTTTCTCACCTAAGCTTATGAGTTTCAGCACAGCCTGTTGCCGCCTGGCTGAGGCAGTACTGCAGTGCTTCCAGCTTGTAACTGATGTGGTGATATCTGAGATGGAGGCTGAACATGAGGAGGAGGAGGAGGATGATGCGCAGGAGCTGTACACTGTGGGGGCAACTCTGACTGACATAGGGCTCGCAATTCTCGGTGTGGGGAGGATGTGTTCCGTCCCAAGGTCCGACTGGGTCCCGGCTTCCACTATGTTTACCCAGTGTGCCTTCAGGGAGATGTACCGTCCCTGGCCACTAGCACTTGTCCACGTGTCCGTTGTCAGGTGGACTCTCCCAGTAACTGCATTGTTGAGGGCACTGCCGATGTTTTGGGACACGTGCTTGTGTAGTGCGAGGATGGCACACCGGAAAAAATAGTGTCGGCTGGGGACCGAGTACCGAGGGACAGCCATCGCCATAAGGTTGCGGAAGGATTCCGTCTCCACCAGCCTAAAGGGCAGCGTTTCCAACACAAGCAGTCGTGAAATGTGCAAATTTAGGACTGTGGCTTGTGGGGCGAGCGACAATTGAAAGCTGCGGTGGGACGTGGACATTGATGCTGTTTCTTGAGAAACTGCCATAACAAGTGAAGACTGAGAGAAGGGGGCATCTTTGCATGCAGTATGGACAGGGGATTGCCTTGCACGCACAACAGGGGGTTCTCTTACACGCACAACAGCAGAAGAAGCAGTGGTGACACCCGCTGACACTGGTCGTGGACCCTGGGATTCGCTCCACAAAGTCGGGTGCTTTGCTGACACGTGCCTGATCATGCTGGTGGTGGTCAGGCTGGTAGTTTTGTCACCCCTGCTGATGCTAGCCTGGCAGGTGGTACAAGTGGCCTTTTTGGGGTTATCAGCAGAGTCTTTAAAAAAATTCCAGACTCTAGAAGACCTACCGGTTGTACTGGCAACGTCCCTCGTGTTGGTGTTACGGGGAACGGTTGCCCGCCTTCTGTCTGCAGCTACCACACTGCTTCTTCCTGCCTGTTGGGGTACTTGTTAGAACTCTCCTGTTAGGTTTTTTTTAGTTTGCTGGTCACATGACCATTTTTGCCTATTTAATCAGGCTCCGCCCTCCTGGTCTTGCTGGACTTCATTGTATTTACTACTCTTGAGCTAGCTTGGTGCTCTGTTGCCGTTCTCTGTTAGTTTTGCTAGGTCTTCTGACCTCTATGCTTTTTGTTGTGTGTTTGTCTTTGACTGCTACTATTTCTGCTAGGAGGTGTCCAACTTATCCCAGTCCCTAGTTCTTGTAGGGATCCCTCCCTCACATCTATAGGTCTTCGTACAGACTAGCCGAGGACTTTAGCGGATTTTAGCGGACTTCAGAGGTTTTTGGGTCTGATCGCAGGATCAGGTTCCCCGTTACATCGTAGGGATCTAGTTTAGTTCTATTGTAGGGACAGTTCTCCTGCCTTTCCTTAGTCCCTGTAGCAGATCATAACAGTAAGTCCAGCCCTAAAAGAAAAAAAAAAAAATTTTCTCTAAGGAAAGACCTCCAGTTTTCCATCATGGTCTCGGTTCAAGATTTGGCTCAACGCTTGCAGGGACTCTCTCTGGAGGTGGCCGAGCTCCAACAACACGTGAGTAGCTGTTCTGGAGCGCATTTTGTGGAACCAAAGGTACGTCTGCCTGATCTATTTTTTGGCGAACAACAAGATTTTTTTCTTTTAAAAATGCTTGTTTATTGTATTTTCGTTTGAGACCCGGATCCTCTGGTGATGAATCACAGCGCATAGGGTTCATAATGTCACTTTTGCGCAAAGATCCTCAGGGATGGGCCTTCTCTCTCAAACCTAGTGATCCGTGCTTTAGATCAGTGGATAGTTTTTTTTTCTGCTTTGGGTTTGTTGTATGATGATCCTGATCGTGTCTCATCTGCTGAGTCTGAATTGAGACGTTTGAGGCAGAGATCAGGTAATGTGGAAAAATATTGTTCTCACTTCCGTCGGTGGTCTGCCCAGGTGGGGTGGAACGATTCAGCTTTGAAAAGCTTGTTTCTTGCAGGGCTAGGTGAAAGGGTTAAGGATTTACTGATTGCTTATCCCACACCTGGAAACTTGCAGGAGGCAATGCAATTAGCTATACGGGTGGACAGGAGACTGCGTGCAAGGGTTAATGAGAGCAAATCCTCTGCTATGTCAGCTCCGAGTCCTGAGAGGGTCTGTGCTGACAATGGAGAGCCGATGGAGATTGGGGCGATGACACCCCGCTCTCAGGAAAAAGACCTCAGGCTTTCTGAAGGCTTGTGCTTCTATTGCGGAAATTCTGGTCATTTTATTAAGAACTGTGTGCTTCGTATGAAGAAAGAAAAATAAATGGTCAGTTATGCCCGTATTGCCTGTTTAAATTCTAAGGGAGTATTCCTATCTGCCACTACTGCTGCTCAGGATGAATTAATTGAATTTCGGGTATTTGTGGATTGTGGTTCTACTCTGAATGTGATTGATGGGGGATTCTGGGAAAAACTTAGATTAGAACCTAAAACTTTGTCATCCCCTATTGCTGTGGTTTCTGTCGATGGCTCTCCCTTGAAGAGTGTTACTCATAAGGTCTGTGAATTTCCCCTCACTATTAATGGTATTCACCAAGAAAATTTGGATTTGGTGGTATTGGATAATTTGCCTTCTCCAGTAATATTGGGGTTACCCTGGTTAAAATTGCAGAATCCTGTACTGGATTGGTCTACCAATGAAATTAAGTCCTGGAGCCCTAAGTGTTATGACAAGTGTTGTAACGGACGTATTGCTGCTGTGGATAAAGGGGAATTGCCTGTACCTATTCAGGATTTTTGAAGAGTTTTTTCTGAGGAGGAGTCACAAATTTTGCCTCCCCATAGAGACTATGATTGTACCATTGAATTTGTCCCTGGAGCGACTCTTCCTAAAAGTCGTTTATTTAATCTTACTATTCCTGAGAGAAAGGCTTTGGAGGAATAGATACAGACAAGCTTGGCCGCCGGTCACATTAGGCCTTCCAAGTCTCCTGTGGCTGTTGGATTTTTTTTTGTAAAAAAAAAAGATGGCGGTTTACGTCCTTGTCTGGACTTTCGTGAGATTAATAAAATAACTGTATGCAATCCTTACCCACTGCCATTAATTCCTGATTTATTTAACCAGTTAGTGGGGGCCAAGTGGTTCTCTAAAATTGATCTCCGGGGGGCATACAATTTGTTGCGCATGAAGGAGGGTGATGAATGGAAGACTGCTTTTAACACTCCTGTGGGTCATTTTGAGAATCTGGTTATGCCTTTTGGTCTTACCAATGCTCCAGCATTTTTTCAGAATCTTATTAATGACATCCTTAGACCTTTAATCGGCAAAAATGTGGTTGTGTATTTGGATGACATTTTGATTTATTCGCCGGATCTGGAGTCTCATTGGCGGAGCGTACGTGAGGTATTACAGTTATTAAGGGACAATTCGCTTTTTGCTAAGCTGGAGAAATGTGAGTTCGCTGTACAGAGAATTAGTTTTTTGGGCTACATTATCTCCAGTGAAGGTTTTGAGATGGACCCGGTTAAAGTTCAAGCTGTGCCGGAATGGCCTAGGCCTATTGGTTTGAAATCGATACAGAGGTTTTTGGGTTTCACCAATTATTACAGAAAATTCCTAAAAAAATTTTTCTATTATTGTCAAACTGCTGACCGATCTCACCAGGAAAGGTGCTAATGCGGTTCAGTGGACTTCTGAGGCCATTGAAGCTTTTGTGTTTCTAAAGGAGAGGTTCAGCTCTGCTCCCATCCTTATGCAGCCTGATGTGACTAAGCCGTTTTTGGTTGAGGTTGATGCTTCTTCGGTGGGGGTCGGTGCGGTGTTGTCTCAGGAAAACAAGGATGGAGTACATCCCTGTGCCTTTTTTTCAAAAAAATTTTCTGAGACTGAACTTAATTACGATATTGGTAATCGGGAATTGCTGGCGATTAAACTCGCATTTGAACACTGGCGTCATCTCTTGGAAGGTGCTGAATTTCCCATTCAGGTTTTCACTGATCATAAAAATCTGATCTATCTTGATGCTGCCAAGCGCTTGAATGCCCGTCAGGCTAGGTGGGCACTTTTTTTCTCGCGGTTTAATTTTTCCGTTACTTACATCCCGGGTACCAAGAATGTTAAAGCGGATGCTTTGTCTCGCAGCTTTTCTCCCATGGTCGGTGTTGTGGAGGAAGAGGAGAGCATTTTACAATAAGGTGTTGTGATTGCTGCTTTGGACTCCGTTTTGGAGGATGAGATTCTTAAAGCTCAGGAGAATGCCCCATCTAACACTCCCCATGGGAGGTTGTTTGTGCCTAGGACCTTTAGGAGAGATTTGTTTGTTGAGTGTCATGAGTCTCGGTTGGCAGGTCATCCAGGAATTTCTGAGACCAAGAGACTTGTGGGTCGCAGTTTTTGGTGGCCTGGATGGCAGAAGGAAGTCATTAAGTGGGTGCGTCAATGTACTGTGTGTGCTAGATCTAAGTCTTCGCATGCTCCTGCTGCGGCGTTGCTTTGCCCTCTGGAGGTTCCTAGTGCACCTTGGACACATCTGGCTATGGACTTTATTACTGACCTTCCCCCCTCTGAAGGTTTCACGGTCATCTGGGTGGTCGTGGACCATTTTAGCAAGATGTGTCACTTGGTTCCCTTCATCAAACTGCCTTGCGCTAAGACACTCGCTAAGGCCTTTGTCAAGGAAATTGTCAGACTACATGGTGTTCCTACTGACATTGTTTCTGATAGGGGACCTCAGTTCGTGGCTCGTTTTTGGCGTACCTTTTGTGACAGGTTGGGAGTTCATTTGTCGTTTTCATCTGGATATCATCCTGAGTCTAATGGCCAGACAGAAAGGAAGAACCAGGATGTTGAGCAGTTCTTGCGTTGTTTTGTGGCAGACAATCAAGAGGGGTGGTCTGAGTTTCTGCCACTTGCTGAATTTGCTCTTAACAACCATACATCCTCTTCTGCTGGGTGTTCGCCTTTTTTTTGTTGTTCTGGGAGACATCCGTCTTTTGGGTCATTCTCCAAATTGGTTTCGGCTGTGCCTGAGGAGGAGAGTTTTTCCGGTGATTTGGAGAGAGTTTGGACGGATGTGCGTGGTAATCTTCAGGAGGCTAACAAAAAATCTAAGAGGTACTTTGATAGGAAACGGCAAGAGGTTTTGTTTGCTGTTGGTGACATGGTTTGGTTGTCCTCTAAGAATCTGCGATTGAGGATTCCTTCTAAAAAATTGGGTCCCAAGTTCGTAGGGCCCTTTAAGGTGCTTCAGATAGTTAACCAATCTGCTGTTAGGTTGGAGGTTCCTACGTCCTGGAAGATTAACCCGGTGTTTCATGTTTCTCTGTTGAAAAAAGCTGATATGTCGGATGGTGACGCCTCTGCCACGGTTCCTCCGGTGGTGGAGGACGGGGAATATGAAATTTCCCGCATCCTAAACTCTAGACGGTATAGAGGGAGTTTGCAGTATCTCGTCGCTTGGAAGGGTTTCGGACCTGAGGAAAACTCATGGGTGAGGGCGGATGATGTTTCTGCTTCCAGACTTGTCAGAGCATTTCACAGGAGGTTTCCTGGTAAGCCTGGGCCTAGGGGATCCGGAGGATCCTCTTAGAAGAGGGGGTACTGTTAGAACTCTCCTGTTAGTTTTTTTTTAGTTTGCTGGTCACATGACCATTTTTGCATATTTAATCCGGCTCTGCCCTCCTGGTCTTGCTGGACTTCATTGTATTTACTACTCTTGAGCTAGCTTGGTGCTCTGTTGCTGTTCTCTGTTAGTTTTGCTAGGTCTTCTGACCTCTATGCTTTTTGTTGTGTGTTTGTCTTTGACTGCTACTATTTCTGCTAGGAAGTGTCCAACTTATCCCAGTCCCTAGTTCTTGTAGGGATCCCTCCCTCACATCTATAGGTCTTCGTACAGACTAGCCGAGGACTTTAGCGGGTCTGATCGCAGGATCAGGTTCCCCGTTACATCGTAGGGATCTAGTTTAGTTCTATTGTAGGGACAGTTCTCCTGTCTTTCCTTAGTCCCTGTAACAGATCATAACAGTACTCTGCCTCCCTCCCCCTGTGTGCTGCTGGCTTCGCTTTGCGTGTCCTCCTGCCACGTTGGGTCAGTTACTAGATCATCCACCACCTCCTCCTCTTCCACTTCTGCACCACGGTCCTCCTCACCTCGTGGCAATTGTGTCTCGTCATTGTCCACCTCTTGTGACAAATGGCCAGCGTCGCCTTCCTGTGGCCATGGCTGTTCAAATATTTGGCCATTGCTACATGGGATCTCCTCTTCCACCACTTCAAGCGGAGCAGGCGAGGGGCCCAAATATAGAAATGGAACAGTGAACAGCTCTTCAGAGTGTCCAACTGTCGGATCAGTTGCTGTCTGACGACACTCGGCATGGTGGGAGGAAGGAGCATCAGGGTGAGGAGGAGTATGCGGTCGAGACTCACGGCTACTAAGACTTTACCGTGTGGAAGACAGACCGGAGGTGGTGGTGCCCAGGTGACTGGAAGTATTATCTGCTATCCAATTAATAACCTGTTCACACTGATCAGTTGGCAATAGTGGTGTTGTTGTGTGCTTCCCTAGTAATTTGTTCAAGAACTGGAAGCGAGAAGATGTGGCTGTTGGTTGTGGCACATTTTCACCTTGGCCACGGCCCCGTCCTGTGCACGCACCATCACCAGAACGTCCAGTTCCACATCCCTTGCCACGCGTCTTGCCCATTGTAAATGAAGTAAAATAGCTTACACTTGCACTATCAATGGCAAAAGGGTAATAAAAAGGAGATTAGAACTGTGGAAGAGGAAAACCACAGTTCTATTTCTCGGGCCTACACCAGAATCTTTTAAACAGATATATTTGTGTCTGAACAGTCAGCGAGACACTCAAACTGTTTTTTTTTAATGTAAAAAAGGCAAAAAGGTGGATTACACCCAGATTTGAACCGTGGAAGAGGAAAACCACAGTTCTAGTTCTCTGGCCTACACCAGAATCTTTTAAACAGATATATTTGTGTCTGAACAGTCAGCGAGACACTCAAACTGTTTTTTTTATGGAAAAAAGGCAAAAAAGTGGATAATACAGAGATTTGAACCGTGGAACTGCAAAACCACTGTTCTAGTTATCTGGCTTACACCAGACTCTTTTAAACAGATATATTTGTGTCTGAATACTCACAGACACACTCAATTTTTTTGGGGGGAGGAAAAAATACTAAAAGGTTAATAAGACGGATATTTGTACAGTCTGACTGAGGGAAATAAAAAAACAGGATTTAGATGAAAAAATATATTAGTCCTAAGAAGGACTGTTTGCTTGATTTTGCAGGCTTTAGAGACCCTACACTACCTATTTTGCATATAATAACAGGAGAAACAGAGTACGTATAGGCATAAAAACAGTATAGCTTTATTAAATACCAAATATAAAAAAACGGCCACCAAGGGTGGCAGTATGAAGTAGATAATAGGTTACAAAATGCAGCACATAGTAGTGTGTATACAGAATATATATACTTTGAGAAAAATTTCCTCAAGGAGAAAGAGGAAGGAAAGGCAAGCACAAAAAGTACAAAAATAGCACACACCATACATATGCACAGGTCCGCACAGATGTACAGATGAATATACAATGTCAATGCAGATACAAATATCGCTTACCAATTACAATTATAGATAGGAGTAATGGACAGGCCAAGGGCCAGGAGAAATAGAGGTACCAGGTGGACCCAATAGAGCCTCGACGCGCGTTTCGCCCCTTAGCTGAGGGCTTTCTCAAGAGGCATAGATGTGTAGGAGATCAGGACCTTTTTAAGGTCTGATACCCGGTCACGTGACCGCATCGTAGGTCACGTGACCGGAAATCAGGAAGTGATCAGTACCAAGCGGCGCATGCGCCGGACGCCGAGTATTGTCGGCGCGGGCAGCGTCCGTCACCCGGCAACGCGCATGGCGGAAGCACATAGTAGGTGCCCCGGAAGCGCGTGGCTAGGAACAAGACGGCCGTGCCCGGGCCGAGAACAGCGTACCTCCGGCGCATGCGCACCGCAAACTGAACACCAAAGCAGAGAGTTGCCACTAACAGAAGGAAAACACACCACGGGAGATGGACAGGGATCGGGATAGAGGGGACATCATTCATCTCACATATAATATAGTAAGGTACAACATGAAATAATTAGTAAAATGTAAAAGTTGTAAGAAAACAGACAATAGTGTCAAACATATAGCAGATATCCAAGTGTCCAATATGTAACATCAGTCCCATAAGATCCAGTCTAGTCAACGCGTGGGTCACAGGATGTTTTCCTTTGTATGTTGTATCTTGGCAACACAAGAAGAGAAAACAAAGAAATAGAGGAGATAAAAAAATAAAGTAAATAAGATGAAAAACACACACCAAATTAAAAACAAATTACAAGAGTTAAAAACAAGGGGATCAAAGGCCACAAAAATAAAACATAGTAGCATAACATCTAAGGCGGAGAACGATCCGTGGAGGAAAAATCATCTCACAGAAAAGGAGCGAAGCTAAGTGTCTCGTTAAGGCCTAGGGGAGACATGGTTTTCAGACGTATGATCCATTTTGTTTCTTTTTGGCCAAGGATCTTAGTCCAATCACCACCACGGGAGCCAAGGTGTAGAACATCAATTCCACGCACCTTCAAAGATTTTGGGTCACAATTATGTTTTTGTTGAAAGTGACGTGGAATAGTTTACATTTTATTAATTATTTCATGTTGTACCTTACTATATTATATGTGAGATGAATGATGTCCCCTCTATCCCGATCCCTGTCCATCTCCCGTGGTGTGTTTTCCTTCTGTTAGTGGCAACTCTCTGCTTTGGTGTTCAGTTTGCGGTGCGCATGCGCCGGAGGTACGCTGTTCTCGGCCCGGGCACGGCCGTCTTGTTCCTAGCCACGCGCTTCCGGGGCACATACTATGTGCTTCCGCCATGCGCGTTGCCGGGTGACGGACGGTGCCCGCGCCAACAATACTCGGCGTCCGGCGCATGCGCCGCTTGGTACTGATCACTTCCTGATTTCCGGTCACGTGACCTACGATGCGGTCACGTGACCGGGTATCAGACCTTAAAAAGGTCCTGATCTCCTACACATCTATACCTCTTGAGAAAGCCCTCAGCTAAGGGGCGAAACGCGCGTCGAGGCTCTATTGTGGCCACCTGGTACCTCTATTTCTCCTGGCCCTTGGCCTGTCCATTACTCCTATCTATAATTGTAATTGGTAAGCGATATTTGTATCTGCATTGACATTGTATATTCATCTGTACATCTGTGCGGACCTGTGCATATGTATGGTGTGTGCTATTTTTGTACTTTTTGTGCTTGCCTTTCCTTCCTCTTTCTCCTTGAGGAAATTTTTCTCAAAGTATATATATTCTGTATACACACTACTATGTGCTGCATTTTGTAAGCTATTATCTACTTCATACTGCCACCCTTGGTGGCCGTTTTTTTATATTTGGTATTTAATAAAGCTATACTGTTTTTATGCCTATACGTACTCTGCTTCTCCTGTTATTATATCTAATGTTGAGTAGGCTTGTGGTAATTACTAGCCATGTATTTTCTAATTGGCGTTTTGCCACGATTATATAAAAAATGAAGGCCCTTCTGTGCATATTCACTTGTTTCTGTTTTATTACAGTCTATTTTTGGCCTATGATGGATTTTAGAGCCCGGGACAATTCGTGGCTCGCACAACTTCATGAAATCTCTAGTAGCACTGGTACTAATATACAGGCCAAGGACCCTGGATTACAGGAGAACATTATTAAACTAAGGGCGACTCTGAGGCGGAGAACGAGAATGTGGTGGAATCATGCTTTTCTATCTAAGTATATAGAGGGGGAACTAATCCCCAGAGGTCTTAGGGTTCAGATATTCCCGTCCTTTGATGTTGAGGAGGAAACATTTAAGAATAATTGGGAAACCCTGGCCAATAATTGTTCCCTAGGTTTTCTTAAACTCTTGAAGGAACATAGTGAAACCTCCCTCAAAGAAACAGAAATAGAATTAGAAAATTTGCAGACCCTAGTGCAAAAGGACCTGACAACAGAGGAACTTAGGCGGCTCAATGAGGACATAGATTTAGAACTACAGAAATGGGTGAAAGAGATCTGTGCCAACAAATCCAAGAAATTTGCACGTGATGTCAAGGATAAACAACTGGGATATTTATACAAATGGAGACTCCCACCCAACCGGGGTAGACAGGACATGAAGCGTACCCCTTCTCACTCTAGGTCCTCATCGGCCGCCTCTTCTACTACTGTGGGTGAGAGGAAACTCAGTGGAAATACCATATCTGGGTCCCTCTCTATCCCCCAGACCTCGTCAGGTATCCAGACGAGACCCAGTCATAGGAGAAGGCGACATGTGCCATTTCAGGTTGGTAACGCGTGGGGGGGGCCCCGCATCATCAACTTATCCACACATGTGCTAACTAGAGCACAGGTGGAGGTCCTTGAGTTGGGTTTGTCATTTGCACCTACCAATTCATTTGACTTTTTTACTGCACTCAAGGACCTCCACCTCTTTGCTCGCAAGCTAATTTTGCAAAAATTGCATTCCAGGCCCAGTGGTGACGATGGCCCGACGGCGGTGGCGGAGAGGGAGGCGGTACAGACTTTGGAAGCACTTCTACTGGAGCAGGAGAACTCACAAAGAGGTGGGTCATTAGAAAAAATGAGATCCAGATCTGCAAGGTTCCCCCCCCTGTCGATAAGCCCAGCTGTCGATATTTTTGTGCGGCTTGTGACAGAAGACTTGAAATGTCTATCTACTCGCAGAAAATTCGACAACTTGACATATTCACAGCGGCAAGCGATTAGCCAACTTCAGTCTTTAACAGACGTCGTTATATAACCAGCCGACAAGGGGGGCAACATTGTAATCTGGCCCTGCTCACAGTATGAAAAAGAAGCCCTGAAACAATTACGGGATAGTAACACGTACTCCAAATTATCATTTAATCCTACCGCCTCCTTCTCCTCCACCCTCCAAGGCATTCTAGCCCGGGCGTGTGAAATGGATATTATTGATAAAAAAACGGTGGAGGCGCTAACGGTACGCTTCCCTCGTACAGCTACATTTTATTTACTTCCTAAAATCCACAAGGACCCCCTCTACCCACCGGGACGTCCGATTGTGTCTGGTATAGGTGGACTGGTGGGCCCCATCTGCACCTTCATTGATAATCACCTTCGCCCACTAGTGGAGACCTTACCTTCCTATATTAAAGACACATCGGAGGTCCTGAGACGGGTTGACGGGGTCCTTGTGGATAATCAGACCTTATTAGTCACGGCGGATGTTGAAAGCCTCTACACATGTATCCAACATGAATTGGGCTTGGAGGCAGTGCGTCTCTTCCTCCGGGGTTCCGACCTGGACGGCCCCTCTGGTGATTTCTTGCTCGAGCTCCTGCGCTTTGTCCTGCATCATAATTATTTTTTATTCAAGGATACTGTTTATCTTCAGCGACGTGGCACGGCCATGGGAGCGGCCTGTGCACCCTCATACGCCAATCTCTTCCTGGGAGCTTGGGAAAGAGACATTTTTGGCGATGGGGGTGTCCAGGGTAGCGACCTGGCCGTGACATGGCTGAGATATATAGATGATATTTTTCTTCTGTGGCGGGGCTCAGTGCAGGAGCTGGAGGCATTTATGAGCAGGTTAAATCAAAATGAATGGGGAATTAGGCTTACATACACCTATCATCAATCCAAAATGTCCTTTTTGGACATTCATTTGGAAATTGATGAAGGTGGTTATATACAGACAAATGTCTTTCGTAAATTGACATCTACAAATTCCCTTATTCATGCTTCTTCTGCTCATTCCACTTCTACCATTGGTGCCGTCCCGGTGGGACAATTCCTGAGAATGAGGCGCATATGCTCAACTGATTCTCAATTTGAGATTCAGTCAGCTGATCTTACTCGACGATTCCAGGAACGAGGATACAGCAATAGATGCATCCGCCGTGGCTATAGGAGGGCGAGGGTTACTCCTCGTAATCAATTATTATACTCAACTCCATGTGGTAGGAAGAGAGATACGGGGAGGATCCGCTACATTTCCACCTTCAATCATGAGTGGGGGGAGATGCGGCGGATCCTCTCCAAACATTGGAGCGTTCTTGGTGCGGAGCCCTCCCTACGCGAATTTGTGGGGGAGTATCCACTCATGACACCCAGGAAAGCCAATACCCTCGGTGACATGTTGACACGGAGTCATTACATTCCCCCACCAACCAACCCGTTCGGGTCCCGTGGACCAAGACTCGGGTTTTTTCCCTGCGGACGCTGTCTGGCCTGCGCCAATGCCGTGCGCTCTGTCTCCTTTTCCTCATCCGATGGCTCCCGTGACTATCAAATCCGTTATTTTATATCTTGTGCTTCAACTAATGTAATCTACTACGCAACTTGTGCTTGTAATTTAATCTATATCGGACTTACCACGAGAGAGCTACGGGTGAGGATACGGGAGCATGTGCGCGACATTGGCGCGGCAAAAACGGTGGCCGATCCACGGGAACTAAAAACTATTCCACGTCACTTTCAACAAAAACATAATTGTGACCCAAAATCTTTGAAGGTGCGTGGAATTGATGTTCTACACCTTGGCTCCCGTGGTGGTGATTGGACTAAGATCCTTGGCCAAAAAGAAACAAAATGGATCATACGTCTGAAAACCATGTCTCCCCTAGGCCTTAACGAGACACTTAGCTTCGCTCCTTTTCTGTGAGATGATTTTTCCTCCACGGATCGTTCTCCGCCTTAGATGTTATGCTACTATGTTTTATTTTTGTGGCCCTTGATCCCCTTGTTTTTAACTCTTGTAATTTGTTTTTAATTTGGTGTGTGTTTTTCATCTTATTTACTTTATTTTTTTATCTCCTCTATTTCTTTGTTTTCTCTTCTTGTGTTGCCAAGATACAACATACAAAGGAAAACATCCTGTGACCCACGCGTTGACTAGACTGGATCTTATGGGACTGATGTTACATATTGGACACTTGGATATCTGCTATATGTTTGACACTATTGTCTGTTTTCTTACAACTTTTACATTTTACTAATTATTTCATGTTGTACCTTACTATATTATATGTGAGATGAATGATGTCCCCTCTATCCCGATCCCTGTCCATCTCCCGTGGTGTGTTTTCCTTCTGTTAGTGGCAACTCTCTGCTTTGGTGTTCAGTTTGCGGTGCGCATGCGCCGGAGGTACGCTGTTCTCGGCCCGGGCACGGCCGTCTTGTTCCTAGCCACGCGCTTCCGGGGCACATACTATGTGCTTCCGCCATGCGCGTTGCCGGGTGACGGACGCTGCCCGCGCCGACAATACTCGGCGTCCGGCGCATGCGCCGCTTGGTACTGATCACTTCCTGATTTCCGGTCACGTGACCTACGATGCGGTCACGTGACCGGGTATCAGACCTTAAAAAGGTCCTGATCTCCTACACATCTATGCCTCTTGAGAAAGCCCTCAGCTAAGGGGCGAAACGCGCGTCGAGGCTCTATTGGGGCCACCTGGTACCTCTATTTCTCCTGGCCCTTGGCCTGTCCATTACTCCTATCTATAATTGTAATTGGTAAGCGATATTTGTATCTGCATTGACATTGTATATTCATCTGTACATCTGTGCGGACCTGTGCATATGTATGGTGTGTGCTATTTTTGTACTTTTTGTGCTTGCCTTTCCTTCCTCTTTCTCCTTGAGGAAATTTTTCTCAAAGTATATATATTCTGTATACACACTACTATGTGCTGCATTTTGTAACCTATTATCTACTTCATACTGCCACCCTTGGTGGCCGTTTTTTTATATTTGGTATTTAATAAAGCTATACTGTTTTTATGCCTATACGTACTCTGTTTCTCCTGTTATTATATCTAATGTTGAGTAGGCTTGTGGTAATTACTAGCCATGTATTTTCTAATTGGCGTTTTGCCACGATTATATAAAAAATGAAGGCCCTTCTGTGCATACTACCTATTTTGCAGTATAAATCTCTACCTACACTGTCTGATCCAGAGCGACTGTGTCCAAGAAGGCGGTGTGACGCCTCTACTCGTAAAGACCGTGTTTTACCCTGGGTGTTGGGGGACTAGGTGTCGGGCCCTGTGATGGAGAGATGGGATGCAGCCGTGGCCCGGGCCCGACCTGTGCTCAGGGCCGTCACATTAGAAAGAGATGGTGTGGGCTTGTCCAGGTTGAGTGGCTGATTAACGACTACGCCACCTGTGGTGCCTGGTGAAGGGTCACCAGCGCCGCTGCAGTCTGCTGAGGCCGGGTGTTATGGTGGCCAAAGTTCTTACTACTCCCCACAGGCGGAGCGTGGCCTCAGGGCAGAGGGACAGGATGGAGGGGGTAGTAGTAGAGGGAAACGGGCGCCGCGTCGTGCGTTGTGGCGCAGAAATAACAGTCCGGAGGCCGTAGGGGTGAACTTCCAAGGCTTTACTCACTTAGATGGCAGAAGGAAGGTGACTCCCTGCTCCTCGCGGAGTCCTGCGGACACCAGGGACGGGGGTCCGACAACCTACGAGTAAGTCCAGCGTTCAGTCGAGACCTTAGACCAGAGTCTTCCTGAACTATAGACCGAATCCTTTCCTGTCCGTGTGTGTGCAAATAGGACGGGACTCCCTCTGAACTCCTCTCAGAACAAGGGTACGGGTGGCAGCTCCGCTCCGTCCGATACCCGGTGGGATCCTCTGGGCCTAACCGGGCTTTCCCGTCCAGGACGTAGAGTAGCAAGGTCGGGTGTCGGGGGCCGGTACCCTTTTTGCAGCCGGAGTCCCTCTGAATATATCAGCATGGCGAGGACAGGTGGCGTACACCGCTCCGTCTGCATCCTGCCTGGGATCCATTTGCTATGGAGCCACACTCCTAAGCTCCGGGCCTTCTTGATCCTGGTCCTTGGCCGGGTTGAGACATTCCTTGTCTGCAACCTACCTCTCGTCCCACGGCCAGGGTACGAGGGCTGTGTCCCTTGCCGGTGCAGGCCCACATAGGATCTACGCTCCCAGAGGGAGGTCACAGTACACACAGTATTTGACAGCACAGTTAGCAGCCAAAAGACCAAGATCAAAGATGGCTTTGAATTAAATATGAAATTTAAAGTGTAACTAACTTGTAGGTCCTCCACCCTCACCCACTAACTGGTTCCCCTCACTCTTGGTTCCCCAGTCTCCCTGTAACCAGGGGAGCAGCACCTAGTGCATACTAGCTTCCTCTGGTGGAGAAGTGTGGTGTTGGATGCAAGGTTGGGTCACGACTATCACACTGGCCTTACCTCAGAGGAGGAACACTACACTCCATTATAGAAGTGCAGCATTCCTGTGGCGGTCGAACCCTCAGGGGCGCCACATTCCCCCCTGGTAAAACACAGCACATCCGCGGGCTGCAAAAGAAGTAACACCCAGGAAATTTTCTTTTTATAATAACAAAACTATCTTCCCTTTATGGGAGGCACATTTCTTAAACGTTGCATAACAAGGTATATAATATAAAAATACAAAAGTATAAAATTACAAAATTATAAAAGTGCTAGCATTTTTCCAGAGACATTTGTGCAAACAGACAGATAAAAGTGCAAGGACGCAGAGTCAGTTCAGAAGTGCGAGGGACCTGTCCTAAACTCCCAACGTAGGCCCTGGGGTGGCTGCAGGGCACGAAGATCCCGAGTTGGACCTCCCAGAGAGCCACCCTGACAGGTTTTTCTTCTGAGGTCTTGAGGTAGAAATATCCGCAGTTTTTGTATAAAACCAATATGGAGCACCTAAAAAGATGCGAACTATATACAATGTAAAGAGTCTGTCTGCTGCCAGTCCGCAGGGACACATGTCTCTAGAAAACCGGGGATTCAAAGAAAACCAAAAATAGAAAAGTCAACACACATTAAAACTTGTAAACGGATTGCAACAGTCGGGGGCTGCTTTAAACCTCGGGCTCTCTCCTTGGAAAGGGCTCATTCCTCCCGACGGAGGCTAGCCGGTCCCCTGAGGCTGAGCGCGGGGTGGCGTCGCTCCCAGACACTTTGTGTACGTCCAGGGCGTAACACCCTCACTCCCCCTGGTGGCGAGAGAAAGTTACTGTATCGCCCAGGAAGAGGTTCCGACCAGGGTGTCCCTTCTTGAGGCGCGGCTCAACGTCTCGCCAGCTGACGAACACATCGTCCTGGAACTGGGGACACCGGATGAACCCCCACCCCGCCTCATGGTGGAAATGGACGACTTGGCCTTCAAATCGGGGACTGGGACGGGTGGCCTCCTCCTGACGCGCCCTATATTTAGCAGCTTTGGCCCGTACCTCGAGGCGCTCGCAGCGCTGCTCCCGCTGACTTTGCTCTGGTGCGAGCTGAAAGATCTGATCACTGCACCACTGGCTCCTCCTCCGCGCTTCAGCCCGGGTCTCCCGGGGGAAGCCCATCAGGTCGCCCCCTGGTTTTCCCAGGCCCACTCCTCAGTCTTGGGCCAGGTTACTGCTGGTGCGGGTAGCGGGGTAAGAACGGGTTGCTGCGAGTCCTCTGTAGGCGCGGACCAGTCCAGGTTGGAGCCGGTAGTTTCCTCCGCAGTTTCAGGCACCTCCGAATCAGGGTTTGAATGCCAGGTCCCCACTCATGGCTGCCGATTGCAGCTCCGGAGCCAACGCTTGCTCCCAGGTGACCGCATGGGGGATTAGGTACTCCGTCATGAGGTCCAGGATAGTCACGGTAGGCTCTGCAGACGGGGCAGGGGTTGCACACTCACCCGCCGCTGGGCCGCCCTCGACCTCTGTCACCGCGTCGCCTTGTCCTGGAACCTCAACTCCTTGGCGGCGGTCCCGGATACGCAGCAGCATCTCCTCCCGCCACGCAGCCGTCGCCGCCTCTTGGGCCTCTCTTTGTCTTCTCAAGAGTCCCAGAGCTTCCTGCCGGAGAAATTCAAAATCTCCCGGTGTCAACACGCTGCTGCCTTGCTCTCTGCCGGGTGAAGGGCCTGAACCGGGTTCAGTAGATGCGTGGACTTGCTCCCCAGAGGCGTCCATGTCTGCCTCAGTTGACTGCCAAGCTCCGACTGCAGTGGCCGCAACTTGTTGCTTTTTTTCTTCCTCCTCTTTCGGGGTGGATCCTGGGCGGAATGCTGACAGGCCCGCCTTCGTTCAGCCCATCCGGTTTGACGGGCATTACCCCGCGGACAGTCTCTGATGGAAGGGGCAGTCCACATTTTTGGCGCCAAGCGGGAGCCCAGCCCACAATGGGAGGCATTCAAAGACAGTTTTTTCACAGCATTATGGCACCTGTTCTTCTTGGGCGGGCGCCATTTTATGTGTAAAACAACAGTTCAAGGTGTAAGGCACACAGTACCCGGTAGCAATGGGCACTTTTTCCTTTGCTGCGGGCAAGCGATTCTGCCGACTACGCCAGGTTGTGACGCCTCTACTCAAAAAGCCCGTGTTTTACCCTGGGTGTTGGGGGACTCGGTGTTGGGCCCTGTGATGGAGAGATGGGATGCAGCCGTGGCCCGGGCCCGACCCGTGCTCAGGGCCGTTGTGACGCCTCTCAAGCCCTGCCCTGGGAAGATGGGGTACTCGGATCCGGGTCAGATGTTGAGAACGGGGGATGCAGTCATGGCCTCGACCCGTTCCGTGCCCAGGGCCGTCACATTGAAAATGATGTTAGGGCTATCCGGGTTGAGTGGTATTTTGTCGAC
Organism: Phyllobates terribilis; assembly: GCF_046119375.1. Lineage (NCBI taxonomy): Eukaryota > Metazoa > Chordata > Amphibia > Anura > Dendrobatidae > Phyllobates > Phyllobates terribilis. Next base: position 1,163,004,676 of record NW_027362761.1, on the reverse strand, counting down.
TATGCCACCTGTGGTGTCTGGTGATGCGCCACCAGCGCCGCTAGCAGTCCGCTGAGGCCCGATGTCATGGCGGCTAAAGTTCTCACTGCTCCCCACAGGCGGAGCGCGGCCTCAGGGCAGGCAAGGTGGGATGAAGGGGGTAGTGGTGTGGGAGAAGGGACACGACGTCGCTAGGCATGGCGCGTAATGAACAGTCCGGAGGCCATAGGGATGAATTTCCAAGGCTTTACTTACAGTTCTCATAAGCAGCGCAAGGCTTCTCCCTGCTCCTCACGGAGTCCTGCGGCCACCAGGGACGGGGGTCCGGCTACCTCCGAGGAAGTCCAGTGTTTGGTAGCGTCCCTACACCAGAGTGTTCCTGCACTACAGACTTCACCTTTTCCCGTCTGAGCGTGTGTAGATAGGCCGGGTCTCCCTCTGAGCTCCTCTCAGTTGTGGGGCTCGGGTGGCAATTCCCTTCCAGCCGAGGCCCGCCGGGATCCTCAGGGCCTAACCGGGCTTTCCCATCCTGGACATAGAGTACGAGGTCGGGTGTCGGTACCCCTCTTGCAGCCGGAATCCCTCTGAATAGATCAGGTAGAAGAGGACAGGTGGCGTGCTCCGCTCCGTCTGCATCCTCCCCGGGACCCATTTGCTAGGGAGCCACACTCTAAAGCTCCCGGGCCTTCTTGATCCTGGTCCTTGGTCGGGTTGAGACATTCCTTGTCTGCAACCTACCTCTCGTCCCAAAGATTGGGGTACAAGGGCTGTGTCCCATGCCGGTGCAGGCCCACACAGGATCTGCGCTCCCGGAGGGAAGTCACTTTACACACAGTAGTTGACAGCACAGTACGACCACTTGACAGACACACTGTCAGAGACCACACAGGTCTGATGGACCAACTAAGAACCACCGAAGAACTGAACCAGAAGACTGAAGGACCGAAAAAGACCAAGATCAAAGATGGCATTCTAATATGTATGAAATTAGAAGTGTAACTGACTAACTGTTCCTCCACCCACACCCCCTAACTGGTTCCTACCAATTTGTGTTCCCCAGTCTCCCTGTAACCAGGGGAGCAGGTGTTGGATGTAAGAGGCTAGGTCACTACCATCGCACCGGACTTACCTCAGAGGAGGAACACCACACTCCATTAAAGAAGTGCAACATTCCTGTGGCGGCCGAACCCTCAGGGGCGCCACATTCCCCCCTGGTAAAACACAGCACGTCCGTGGGCTGCAAAGGAATATCACCCAGAAAAATTATTTTTATATAAACAAGTAAAACTATCATCCCTTTATGGGAGGCACATTTCTTATAACGTTGCATAACAGTATAAAAGTACAAAAGTGCAAAAGTATAAAATTATAAAAAGACAGAGATATTAAAAATGCAAAATTATAAATTAGGACAAGAAACTTTTTTGATTAAGGCAGCGGACTGGTTTAAAGTGACGACCACGCCAGTGATGCAATGGCGGTAAGTTCAGTAGCAAGAGGGACCTGCCCTAAACCCTCTACGTGGGCCCTGGGGTGGCTGCAGGGCATGAAGATCCAGTGCTGGACCCCCACACATGCCACTCCAGACAGATTTTGCTTCTGAGGTCAGAGGTAGTAAGAAAAGCACGGTTTTGTATAAAACCAATAGGGAGCACCTAAATAGGTGCATAACTATGTACATTGCAGTCCGCCGACTGCCACAGTCCGCAGGGACCAAAGTCTCTATAAAGAAAGGATCACACAAAATAGAAATAGCAGCAACAGTCAAACTTCAAATAGTAACAACAGCAGCAGCCGGGGGCTGCTTCAGACTTGGGGCTCACGTGGAGGGAAGGGCTCATTCCTCCCGACAGAGGGCAGCCGATCACCCGAGGCTGAGGAGGTGGTGGCCTCGCTCCCAGACACTTTGCGGACGTCCAGGGCGTACCACCCACGCTCCCCCTGGTGGCGAGCGAAAGTCACTGTATCGCCCGGGAAGAGGTTCCGGCCAGGGTGTCCCTTTTTAAGGCGCGGCTCGACGTCCCGCCGGCTGACGAACACATCATCACGGAAGAGGGGACACGAATAAACCCCCACCCCACCTCGTGGTGAAACCGCACGATCTTGCCTTCATACCGGGGACCGGGATGGGTAGCCTCCTCCTGTCGTGCCCGAGTCTTGGAAGCCTTGGTCCAGACTTCGAGGAGCTCGCAGCATTGCTCCCGCCGACGTCGCTCCCGTGCCAGCTGGAGGACCTGATCACTACACCATCAGCTCCTCCTCTGCGCTTCAGCTGCGGTCTCTCGCGGGAAGCCCATCAGGTCGCCCCCCTGGTTTTCCCAGGCCCACTCCTCGGCCTTGGGCCAGGTCACCGCCGGGGCAGGTAGCGTGGTCAGAACGGGCTGCTGAGTGTCCTCTAGTAGAGCGGACCAGTCCGGGTTGGAGCCGGTAGCCTCCTCCGCAGCTCCAGGCACCTCCGTCACGGAGCTTCCGTGGCAGTGCAAATCTCCACCGATAGCTGCCGCTTGTGACGCGCACCCTGGGCCTGTGCTGTGCAGGGGACACCCGGAGCCGGATCGCTGGGGGTTGTAGTCTTCCTTGGCTGTGACCCGGTCCATGCACAGGTCGGTCAAACCAGTGGCAGTCGTAGTGTAATAACAAATGTCCGACTACGCCACCCGTGGATTGCGGTCAGTGGGGACCGCCGCTGCGCTGCAGACCGCTGAGGCTGATGTTGTATGCGCAGCCAAGTATGGGATAACTCCCCACGGGAGAAGTATTGCCTCAGGGCAGCTAGTGTGGATGATGGGAGTGATGGTGTGAGCGTCCCAGTACTAATGGTGCTGGTGCGGCGATGAAACACAGAGACGTGTGGTGCAGTTCAGGGTCTTTACTGATGGTATAAGCAGACCCTCCCGGGAGTACTAGCTAGCAGTAGAGGCCTGGTCAGTCTGAGAGCTAGCAGGAACTCCCCCTGGCCAGGTGGAGTTGTAGGCCTCCCCGTCTATCTGCACTCTTTCCTGGCTACCTTGCTGTGTGCGGGTAGAAGTAGCCCACGTCCCTGAGTATACCGTGTGGTGCTCACCCGTATGGCCGGTGACTTGGGGCCTTCTGTTAGCCTTCCTCTTCACGATGGCGGTGCTGGTCCCTTGCTTGTGGCCGTGCCTCCGGGCTTCTATGGCCAGAGGACATGGAATCCCCTGCCGGTTGGATTCTGCTGCTGGACCTGGATGTCCCCACAGCCTCGGACTCCGTGTCCGGGTTTAGTGTCTACAGCCAAGGCGAGCTATCTAGCTTCCAGCCTCTGGCACTCGCTCCTGCTCCTACAGAGCTCCTAGTTCTTGCTTTCCCTGTGTCTGCTGTCCTCCAGACCTGACTGCGTCTCTGTCTGGGACTTCACTCACTAATCCCGCCCCAGACCCAGTTTATATAGGGCAGATTCCTCCCCTCCCAGGTCTGGGCGGGCGGTGTTGCATGCATAGGGCTCCTGACCAGAGAAACCTCCCACTTGCTCTCAGACATAATATTTCTATTACTGTGGCAACCAGACCCCTGGGGTGCCACACTTGCAGCTCAGGAGCCAGCGCCTGCTCCCAGGTGACAGTTCGGGGATGTACATACTCCGCCATGAGGTCCAGGATTAGCTCCGAGGGCTCCGCAGCCGGGGCAGGGGTTGCCTCCTCACCTGCCGTCAGGTCGGTTTCCACTTCGACCTCCGGGCCAACTGCTTCCGGAGCCTCCTCTCCTCGGCGGCGGTCTCGGATCCGCTGCAGCATCTCAGCTTTCCACGCTGCCGTTGCCACCTCCTGGGCCTCCTTCTGCCTCCTTGCAAGCTCTGGAGCCTCCCGGTTAAGAAACTCGAAGTCTCCTGGTGTCAACGCACTGCCGCTAGACTCTCCTCCGGGTGAAGGGCCTGGACTGGGTGCAGCAGTCGCATGGCTTGGTTCTCCAGGGTCATCCATGACCTTCTCCGTTCGCTGCCAAAATCCAACTGCAATGGCCGCACCTTGCTGCTTTCCTTCTTCTCCCTCCTCTTTCGGGGCGGTTCCTGGGTGGCATGTTGACAGGCCCGCCTTCGTTCAGCCCATCCAGTTTGACGGGCATTACCCCGCGGACAGTCTCTGATGGAAGGGGCAGTCCACATTTTTGGCGCCAAGCGGGAGCCCAGCCCACGATGGGAGGTGTACAAAGTCAGTCTTTTCACTGCGTGATGGCGCCTGTTCTTCTTGGGCGGGCGCCATTTTAAGTGTAAAACAACAGTCCAAGGTGTAAGGCACACAGTACCCGATAGCAATGGGCACTTTTCTCCGTTGCTGCGGGCACGAGATCCTGCCGACTACGCCAGTGATGTGACGCCTCTCAAGCCCTGCCCTGGGAAGATGGGGTACTCGGATCCGGGTCAGATGTTGAGAACGGGGGATGCAGTCATGGCCTTGACCCGTTCCGTGCCCAGGGCCGTCACATTGAAAATGATGTTAGGGCTATCCGGGTTGAGTGGTATTTTGTAGACTACGCCACCTGTGGTGTCTGGTGATGCGCCACCAGCGCCGCTAGCAGTCCGCTGAGGCCCGATGTCATGGCGGCTAAAGTTCTCGCTGCTCCCCACAGGCGGAGCGCGGCCTCAGGGCAGGCAAGGCGGGATGAAGGGGGTAGTAGTGTGGGAGAAGGGACACGACGTTGCTAGGCATGGCGCGTAATGAACAGTCCGGAGGCCATAGGGATGAATTTCCAAGGCTTTACTCACAGTTCTCATAAGCAGCGCAAGGCTTCTCCCTGCTCCTCGCGCAGTCCTGCGGCCACCAGGGACAGGGGTCCGGCTACCTCCGAGGAAGTCCAGTGTTTGGTAGCGTCCCTACACCAGAGTGTTCCTGCACTACAGACTTCACCCTTTCCCGTCTGTGCGTGTGTAGATAGGCCGAGTCTCCCTCTGAGCTCCTCTCAGTTGTGGGGCTCGGGTGGCAATTCCCTTCCAGCCGAGGCCCGCCGGGATCCTCAGGGCCTAACCGGGCTTTCCCATCCTGGACATAGAGTACGAGGTCGGGTGTCGGGGGCCGGTACCCCTCTTGCAGCCGGAATCCCTCTGAATAGATCAGGTAGAAGAGGACAGGTGGCGTGCTCCGCTCCGTCTGCATCCTCCCCGGGACCCATTTGCTAGGGAGCCACACTCTAAAGCTCCCGGGCCTTCTTGATCCTGGTCCTTGGTCGGGTTGAGACATTCCTTGTCTGCAACCTACCTCTCGTCCCAAAGATTGGGGTACGAGGGCTGTGTCCCATGCCGGTGCAGGCCCACACAGGATCTGCGCTCCCGGAGGGAAGTCACTTTACACACAGTAGTTGACAGGACAGTACGACCACTTGACAGACACACTGTCAGAGACCACACAGGTCTGATGGACCAACTAAGAACCACCGAAGAACTGAACCAGAAGACTGAAGGACCGAAAAAGACCAAGATCAAAGATGGCATTCTAATATGTATGAAATTAGAAGTGTAACTGACTAACTGTTCCTCCACCCACACCCCCTAACTGGTTCCTACCAATTTGTGTTCCCGAGTCTCCCTGTAACCAGGGGAGCAGCACTAGTGCATACTAGCTCCCTCTGGTGGAAATGTGGTGTTGGATGTAAGAGGCTAGGTCACTACCATTGCACCGGACTTACCTCAGAGGAGGAACACCACACTCCATTAAAGAAGTGCAACATTTCTGTAGTGGCCAAACCCTCAGGGGCGCCACACCGTCACATTAGAAAGAGATGGTGTGGGCTTGTCCGGGTTGAGTGGCTGATTAACGACTACGCCACCTGTGGTGCCTGGTGAAGGGTTACCAGCGCCGCTGCAGTCCGCTGAGGCCCAGTGTTATGGCGGCCAAAGTTCTTACTACTCCCCACAGGCGGAGCGTGGCCTCAGGGCAGAGGGACAGGATGGAGGGGGTAGTAGTAGAGGGAAACGGGCGCCGCGTCGTGTGGTGTGGCGCAGAAATAACAGTCCGGAGGCCGTAGTGGTGAACTTCCAAGGCTTTACTCACTTAGATGGCAGATGGAAGGCGACTCCCTGCTCCTCGCGGAGTCCTGCGGTCACCAGGGACGGGGGTCCGACAACCTCCGAGTAAGTCCAGCGTTCACTCGAGACCTTACACCAGAGTGTTCCTGAACTACAGACCGAATCCTTTCCTGTGCGTGTGTGTGCAAATAGGCCGGGACTCCCTCTGAACTCCTCTCAGAACAAGGGTACGGGTGGCAGCTCCGCTCCGTCCGATACCCGGTGGAATCCTCTGGGCCTACCGGTCTTTCCCATCCAGGACGTAGAGTAGCAAGATCGGGTGTCGAGGGCCGGTACCCCTTTTGCAGCCGGAGTCCCTCTGAATATATCAGCATGGCGAGGACAGGTGGCGTACACCGCTCCGTCTGCATCCTGCCTGGGATCCATTTGCTATGGAGCCACACTCCTAAGCTCCGGGCCTTCTTGATCCTGGTCCTTGGCCGGGTTGAGACATTCCTTGTCTGCAACCTACCTCTCGTCCCAAGGCCAGGGTACGAGGGCTGTGTCATTTGCCGGTGCAGGCCCACACAGGATCTGTGCTCCCGGAGGGAGGTCACAGTGCACACAGTATTTGATAGCACAGTTAACAGCCGAAAGACCAAGATCAAAGATGGCTTTGAATTAAATTTGAAATTTAAAGTGTAACTAAGTTGTAGGTCCTCCACCCTCACCCACTAACTGGTTCCCCTCACTCTTGATTCCCCAGTCTCCCTGTAACCAGGGGAGCAGCACCTAGTGCATACTAGCTCCCTCTGGTGGAGAAGTGTGGTGTTGGATGCAAGGTTGGGTCATGACTATGACACTGGCCTTACCTCAGAGGAGAAACACTACACTCCATTATAGAAGTGCAGCATTCCTGTGGCGGTCGAACCCTCAGGGGCGCCACAGCGGCGCCCGGTTTTAAATACTCGAGGTGAAGCTGTGCGGCCAGACAATCACTGTAAGGCTGCGTTCACACATTGCGTATTTTTGCGCGCTTTTTTGCGCGCGCTTTTTCAAAATACGCAATGTGCCTTGTGTCTGCCAGCAAAGTGAATGGGAAATTCACTTTGCCGTTCAGACACAGTCTAATATTACGCAACGCGAAAGCGCAGCAGCGTAAAGAATTGACATGTCAATTCTTTACGCAGCTGCGTCCTGTGCTTTCTCCTATTGTGCCCATTATAAGCGATGGAATTACGCAGCGGTGCTCACACACTGCGTAATTCCAGCGCTTTTCTATGGAGGTACAGGAGAAACGATGGATACTCACCTATCCGATGGATGGGAGAGGCGTAGGTGAGTATCCATAGGTTTTTTCTTTTAAAGCAGTGAATGTACTGCAGCCAGAAGCTGTCTGTACATACACTGCTAGGGGGCACTCACACACACGACACATAGACACAGACAGGACACACAGACACATACATTACATTACATACAGGTGTCCATCCTCACACTTCATTTCTCCTGCATCCTCCGTAAAAAAACGCAGGAAAAAAAGCAGTGTGTGAATGGAGGTGCTTTTTTTACCTGCGTAAAAAAACGTAGGTAAAAAAAGCAGGAAATACGCGCGCGTAAAAAAGTGCGCGAAAATACGCAATGTGTTAACGCAGCCTTATGCACACAACCAACATGGCTGCGGCATTACAGTGACTGGCTGGCAATCCCTGCATGTTCATTGGCTCTGTAAAGAGCACCAAACATGCAGGGCGGAGACCCGAGCTCTCGCCCGAGTAACCCGGAAATGCTTGGTGCTCGCCGAACATCCCGAGTAGTGAGATGTTCGGGCGAGTACCGAGCAGTGTCGAGCATGTTCGCTCAACACTAGTAAAGATCTATTAAGTTTGTTGCATCTCCACAGTCCAAACACTATGAACATCATACAGGATGGCACCGAAGTAACAACACAATATTTTGGCCAAATAACATTGACATCATACACACTTGTACATGGATGTGCCTATAAAGGTAAGGGAGAAAGGCTCATGCTTGACAATCAGGTTTCTTATAATTATTTTAAAAGGTCAGCGGCACCGTTGGCCTCTGCTAACTAACAGGACTCCACAAATCCAAGTCTATCCATAAACCTCTTGAAGATCTGATGCTTTCTCGGAGTCATTGGACTTCACAGCTTGGCCAAGAGCTCAGAGGAGACCACTTCTAGGCAATTATCCGTCATAGAAATCACAACACACGAGGTGCTGGGCTTTAGTTTACAAGCCAGTAATGGAGGGCAGAGGATTTTTTTTGTGAGTGCTGTGAAATTGGAAGCAGGTGCGGGCCGAATCAAGACAGCTGCAGCAAATTTATTTTTTTAAGGTCGGACTTAGACGTGGTTTAAAGTGTAACATGTAGGATGATAATAAATTATACACATACGTTTACATATGCGTTCGGGTTACCTCGTTCATCACTATACATACACTCATCGCATTTTACAGTATGTAGTGACATGTGATTTACAAGGAATGCATGCCTGGAGCTGTCACACTCATTTACTCTACTTTGTATTTAAAGGATAATTCCATTTTAATAAGTCACAAGTAAAAATTGACCCCAAGTTCTTCATTTCTCCCGAAAAAAAATTTTTTTTTTTTCTTAATTAAGTAATAGGATTCCCTATTACTTCTGAATGGTAATTCTGTTCAATATATAAATTGACTCTTTAACTCTTCATAAGCAACGTTTTTGACACCATTGAGCAAAAATGCAAAAAACGCTGATTAATTTGATTTGTGATGAGCACCATCTTGAAAAGAGACCAGTAGTATTATTATATGTCATGCTTAATTTAATTGAACCTCCTGCCAAAACTGAATATTGAAACTGACGAAGGTTCGCTGAAACGCGCGTTGGGGTGGATGTGCATCCACCCAGTGAGCTTTGCTACCCCACAGCCTCCTTATTTAAGGTATATATTGACCCTACATACTGGCTGCACACTGTGGCAATGCTATTGATAGGATCGCTATTTAAAGACGATATATTCATGTAAGGGTATAGACTGTGGGAGTTTGAACAAATGGATTTTAACCATCTATACTAACAACATACTCATTATATTTGGGTTTTCTCTATGGGTGGACCACAGGCCCTGTTTTCATTTGCACATACTCTTCGTTGTCACCATTTCCTTATATTTATCATATGTGATTATTTTTAATACCATAATAAAGATTGTATTTTTATATGATTCGTGTTTATGAGGATTCTCTTGATCGCCTTTTTCTCTCTTGTACTGCTAGTTTTGTCAGCGATCTGTTCCTTTATCATACATAGTCCACATTGCATCCTACCAGGGGATTCTTCACCCTAATAGTGATATTAGTATGCATCTTCATTGGTGGAATAGCCTATTAAAAGTGAATATTTGCAATTCCATGGTTTACGCCTCCCAGTGGGACAAACAAAAACATAAAGGCTAATTAAAATGTTAGCAAAGACATAAAAAACACAAAAATAATATATTCCACCATCTAAAATGATATACTAATGATATGTACTAAACAATATAAAAGTGTAAATGTAAGGCTAGAGACAAGTTAGGTCCGTCTCGATGGGTACACCTTATCGTGTTAGGATGACTTTTATGCTTTTTTGACAAAATAAGTTAACTAAGTACTCTATGTTACTTAGATGTACAATTTCTATACTTTTATACTATTTACTTGCTGTAGGGCAGAGGTCCCCAACCGCCGGTCCGCGGACCAGGACCGGGCCGCTGGGGTTTTTCAGCCGGTCCGCGGGGAGAGGGGGCCCCTCCAGCCTCCAGCAGGGCCGCCATCAGGGCATGACTGCCCTGACTCCAGTATGGGGCCCGGCCGGTAGGAGCCCCCTCGGAGCCCCCCTCTTGTGCGTCTCTCTCCTCATGGGGCCCCCGGCCGCATGCTAAGCGCCGGGTCCGGGACATCTTAGCGCTGCGCTGCTGCGGCAGCACCTTCATGATTCCCCTGACTTCCGGTCATGTGACGGCGCCGTCACATGGCCGGAAGTCAGGAGAACCTGGTGTCAGCGATTTGGACGAGCGCCAGGATTCTGCAGGGATCGCATGGGGGTAAGTATAACAAGTTTTATTTTTTTTTAAACACAATTAACTAGGAGTGGGGGGAATGGGAGATGCACATGGGGGGAGGGGAGAGATGAGAGATGCACATGGGGGAGGGGAGAGATGAGAGATCCACATGGGGGGGAGGGGAGAGATGAGAGATGCACATGGGGGAGAGGAGAGATGAGAGATCCACATGGGGGGGAGGGGAGAGATGAGAGATCCACATGGGGGGGAGGGGAGAGATGAGAGATGCACATGGGAGGGAGGGGAGAGATGAGAGATGCACATGGGAGGGAGGGGAGAGATGAGAGATGCACATGGGGGGAGGGGAGAGATGAGAGATGCACATGGGAGGGAGGGGAGAGATGAGAGATGCACATGGGAGGGAGGGGAGAGATGAGAGATGCACATGGGGGGAGGGGAGAGATGAGAGATGCACATGGGAGGGAGGGGAGAGATGAGAGATGCACGGGGGGTGAGAGATGCACGGGGGGGGTGAGAGATGCACGGGGGGGATGAGAGATGCACGGGGGGTGGATGAGAGATGCACGGGGGGGATGAGAGATGCACGGGGGGTGGATGAGAGATGCACGGGGGGGTGAGAAATGCACGGGGGGGTGAGAGATGCACGGGGGGGTGAGAGATGCACGGGGGGGTGAGAGATGCACGGGGGGGTGAGAGATGCACGGGGGGATGAGAGATGTACGGAGGGGATGAGAGATGCACGGAGGGGATGAGAGATGCACGGGGGGTGGATGAGAGATGCACGGAGGGGGATGAGAGATGCACGGAGGGGGATGAGAGATGCACGGAGGGGGATGAGAGATGCACGGAGGGGGATGAGAGATGCACGGGGGTGAGCTGCACATGGGGGGGTGAGAGATGCACGGGGGGATGAGAGATGCACGGAGGGGATGAGAGATGCACGGGGGGTGGATGAGAGATGCACGGAGGGGGATGAGAGATGCACGGAGGGGATGAGAGATGCACGGAGGGGGATGAGAGATGCACGGAGGGGGATGAGAGATGCACGGAGGGGGATGAGAGATGCACGGGGGTGAGCTGCACATGGGGGGGTGAGAGATGCACATGGGGGGGTTATGTTTACATAACTTTGTTGCCTTATGAAGGGCGGGGGGGGCCCCCAAAAATTTCTTGCACAGGGGCCCACTACAGTCTGTGTCCGCCCCTGGGATGAAGTAAATGCAGCTGAACAGCAGCTGTCAGGACAGCTGCCCTGTCCTGCTGCAGGGCGTGATGGGGCCTCAGTGATGCGGCTCCTGGCACAGCACATTATGTGGGGCTCCTGGCATAGCTCCTGGCGGGGACCTGGTCTACACTATATGATAAGTATGCACTAAACTCCAAATCCCTCCATTACCCCGCCCCCATATGACCAAAGCCCCGCCCACCCCACCCCCTCCTTGCTGGGCCATGGAAAAATGATCTTGCTTCAAGCCGGTCCCTGGTGCAAAAAAGGTTGGGGACCACTGCTGTAGGGTATATGCTCATTTTTTTAGTTTTGTCTATATATAAAAAAAAGTAATATTTAAAAACATAATTAGTATCCCTGCAACCACAATGACCCAAATTATAATTACAAACCACATTGGACATCGTAATAAATAAACTAAAAAATAAACTATACCCTTATACCAAAAATGGAATAAAAAGTGATAAAAAAGTAATATGCTCCCCACTAGGCATGTGCGAACATTTCAATGTTCGGTTCGGAAAAGTTCGCAAAACAAATTGATATTCGCAGAATTTATTCGACGAATGTTCGACGAACATTTCCGAATCTCATAGAAATCAATGGGGGGGACCAAAAAAATGCATCTACAACAACTAGAAATGGGACCAAAAGCTGCTAAAACACATCAAATTAGCTGTAGACACCAGGGAAGTGTCATCAACTGACCCAGAGTATAAGTACTATAATTATTATTATTGTGACAGCGACATTTATTCAGTTGCGCTTTACATGTCAAAAGGAGTCACCGACTGGTACAACAGGAAAGAGGATCCTGCCTGCGAGGGCGTACTGTCACGGACGTGGTTTGTGGAAACACTGTGCCACGGAACGCGGAGAGCCGGGAGGGGCGTGACTAAGCGAGCACCGGACTGTTCACTAGTAGTGTTGAGCCACCCCCGTAGTGTTCGAGTTCGGTTCGGTTCGTCGAACACCCGTGTGTTCGCCGAACTGTTCGTCGAACACCTTCGAACACCGTTAAAACCAATGGCAGGCAAACAAAAACACATAGAAACACATAGAAAACACCTTCAAAGGTGTCCAAAAGCTGACAAACTGCTCAGAAGACACAACTAACACATGGAAAAGTGACAAGTACATATAGTCATGCGAAAAGAAAAGAGGTGGAGGAGTAAAAGGAGGGGGGAGACACAGATATAGGCATGTCATGGCCTTCTAAAATCCAAAAAGTGAGAAGCCGAGACGGCCAGTCCGCTCCTGCCCGTGCCACCTCCGTGTCGCCGGGTTTGTGCCAGAGCCGCGGTGAACCCTGACGGCCAGCCCCCCTCTCCCAATACTGGTGCCTGTCCGCTGGTGGGTCGAGAGAGCCCCCCTGTGGTGGAGGCAGCTCTAAGCTTTTTAATTTAAATTGTCCCTCTAATTTGAATGAATACACTTTAAATCCATTTACAAGGATCTATTGGAGGGCAAGTCTCATGCCAGCAGCCGCGTAATTCCAGCTCCAGTAGCGTCCACTAAAGCTGCTGCAGTTAAAAAGCTTTTATAAGGATCGAGCTCGGCTGTCCACCGCAAGGCATCCTAGTGCCAGTCCCAGCCCCTATGCCTTGGGGTGCCTCCTGATGCTCTTCACTAAGTATCCCGTGGTCCCGAAGCATTTCCTTTGAAAAAATTAAGTGTCCAAACTACAGGTGGTGTAGCTTGCTTAACAGCCGGGATAATCCGCTGACTAGCAGACACTGCTACTAGGCACAAAGTATTTCCTGGGCTAGATGCAGTTAAAAATTTGTAAGTAGATACTCTCGTTGGATGCTGAGAAAGCATTCCATAGAGTCTCCTGGCACGCCATATATGATTCTCTTAAAAAGCTTGGGGTAGGGGTCTAGGGGACCCTTTTATAGCCAAAATCACGGCCCTGTATCACAATACGTCACCTAGGCTGAAGATAAATGGAACTGTAGCACCGAGGGCTCGGTTGCTACAGACGTATTGCACCTCACCCAGAGGTGTGATATCTCACTCTCAGATAAGGATGGAGTGTGGATCAGGACCCGACACCTGCATGCATTACACCACATTGCCGTGGGGCAGGGCGACCAATATGCCCCTGAGATGGGCACGACAGTCCCTGTCCCTGGCTGGAGTGGGGGGAGGGAACACTGAGGAAGGGGAACCCTGCAGTGCAGGAGCAGGGAGGAAGCAGTTCCTGGGTGCATTGAGAAGGGAGTATAAAAGGTGGGCATCATCTTAGTTCAGTGCAGAGAAGTCTGAGCAGAAGTGGCAGGGAGCAGGGGCTCTGCATGAGCTCTGCTCCGGAGGCGGGCCTAGTAACAGAGGCCCAGGCCTGGAAGAGGGAGAAGGAAGGAAGAGGAGCGGAGAAGGCTCCAGGAACGAGGAATGAAGGGATCCCAGGGGTGCGGACGGGCGAGTCGCCACCGCACGCCCGAATCCACCTGCGTGGAGGGGTCAGGCCAAAGGGGGAGACCGGTCCCCGAACTAGTGGAGGCAGGAAACGACCCTCAGCTAGAAACCGGAGGCTCTGACATTTTATGTGGCGCAGCCCCTTGCTCCACCCGCTAGGAAGGCACCACATAGGGTCAGGGAAACTGGCGCCAAGTTTACCAAGAGGAGGCCCGAGGCAGCCGGACAGAAGTGTTGGTAAGAAAGGCCAGACAAAGGACACACAAAGGGGGTCCTGTGAAGCGCTCCAAAGTTATCTGGGAGTTGTCTGAGCCCCTCACCTGGTGAGCACAGTACGACGTGGGCAGCCGTTACCTGCAGACGTGGTCTGGATAATAAGAACTGTGAGTAAAGGCCCTGAACTGCATCACTGACTCCGTGTCGTTACTGCTGCTGCCCTGCACCATCACCCCCATCCTCCGCATACACTGCCCTGAGGCTATACTCCTCCCGTGGGGAGTTATGCTACGCTCTGCTGCACCCACAACACCAGCCTCAGCGGTCTGCCCTGTAGCGGCGGTTCACTCTGACCGCAATCCACGGGTGGCGTAGTCGGACATTTAAACATCAAAACCACATAAATAGTTCCGCCACTGGTTTGACCGCCCTGAGCCACGGAACCGGATCGCCGCCACGAAGACTACAACCACCAGCATCCACCAAAAAGGGTCCGGCTCCGGGTGTCCCAAGGCCCAGGGGGTGCGTCAGAACATTTTCATCACCTTTCACAATCACCAATGGGACAAGGCAGGGATGTCCTCTGTCCCCTCTCTTATACATCCTAGTGACGGAGCACCTGCTCTCATCAATTCGCCATAACCCCAATATTAGGTGGATTGAGGTGGGAGGCACCGAGTACAAGTGCTCTCTATTTGCTGATGATGTCCTAGTATATATCACTCAATCACATATATCCATCCCTGCTGTTATGGCTGAAATAGATCACTTTGTTACATGGTAAAATTTTAAAATCAATGCAGCGAAGTCTGAGGCCCTCGATGTCTCCCTCCCTAAATCCATATAGGATTCCATCCAGTCCAACTTTCCCTTTGCCTGGCCCTCACAGGGTATCAAATACTTAGGAATTCCTATTCATAGAGACCTCTCCCATCTATGTTATCTTAATTTTGGGCCCTTTATTGAACAATTCCATACAGACCACGGTTGGCAAGTTAGAACTGTGAGATTCACTACGTGAACCACTGGTGTTTTGTGGAAAAGCACATGTACACCGCGTTCCAAATTATTATGCAAAAAGTGTTTAGGAGTGATAAGGGAAGAATTTGTTTGTTTGTCAGTTAAACTCATTGATGGTGATGTGTGTCAGGGCTCTTTATATCACTGTAAGCAATTGCAGACACCTGTGCTAATTAGTTTGGCAGGTGTGTCCAATGAAAGGCAAGATTACTTAAGAAGGCTCTCTCACATTATTAAGCAGCCTACATTTTCTGCCAAAATGGGAAAGAAAAAGGATGTGTCGGCTGCTGAGAAGCAACAAATTGTGGAGTGTTTAAGTCAAGGCATGACTACAATCAACATTGTGCGATGATCAGGATGAAGTGTCTTGGCAATCAAGAAGTATGTAGCTGATTCACAGTACACACGTGTGCGTGCTGATAAGGGCAAATTGAGGACTCTTTCCTACAGGCAATTACGTCAGGTTGAAACAGCAGCGGCAAAAAAGCCTTGTCATAGCAGCAGACAAGTTTTTGAAGCTGCTTGTGCCTCCAACGTCCCCCGAACAACAAGATGCAGGGTCCTTCAGAGGTTTGCAGCTGTGCATATGCCATCCTGTCGACCTCCTCTATCCACTTCACACAAGCAGAAACGGCTCCAGTGGGCCAAACATTACATGAAGACTGATTTCAAAACTGTTTTGTTCACGGATGAGTGCCGTGCAGCGCTCGATGGTCCAGATGAATGGAGTGGAGGATGGCTGGTTGATGGACACCCCACGCAAACACGGCTACAGCGCCAACAAGGAGGAGGTGGAGTAATGTTTTGGGCTGGAATCATGGGGAGAGAGATTGTCGGCCCCTTTAGGATCCCTGAAGGCGCTAAAGATGAACTCCATAATGTATGTGGATTTTCTCAAACAGCACTTCCTGCCATGGTTCAAGAAGAAGAACCGTGTATTTCACAGCAAGATCATTTTTCTGCATGATAATGCACCATCTCATGCTGCACATAAAACATCTGCATCTCTGGCTGATATGGGCATAAAAGGGGACAAA
Organism: Phyllobates terribilis; assembly: GCF_046119375.1. Lineage (NCBI taxonomy): Eukaryota > Metazoa > Chordata > Amphibia > Anura > Dendrobatidae > Phyllobates > Phyllobates terribilis. The sequence goes on along the minus strand of NW_027362761.1, from coordinate 1,162,988,744 downwards.
CTTATGGTGTGACCCCCATGCTCCCCTGACCTCTACCCCATTCAGAACCTTTGGAGCATCATTAAAAGGAGTGTCTATGATGGCGGGAGGCAGTTCACATCTAAGCAACAGCTCTGGGAGGGTATTCTGTCCTCATGCAAAACAATTGAAGCAGAAACCATCCAAAACCTGACAAATTCAATGGACGAGAGAGTTCAGAAGCTCCTTTCGAACAAGGGGTCCTATGTGAAAATGTAACATCACCTAGAATAAAGTTTTGAGTTGAAAACTGTTTGATTTCAGTTTCTAACAACCTGCTAATGCTTATAATTTCAAAAATGACCATTTTTTTGGTCTTTATTAAAATGAAAAGGTTGATCGAAAAGTTTGGGGGATCTAAGAGTGTGGCAACCCAGTAGTCATGATTACTTCGAATTCTGACAATATGAGGGTCATGCTGCAGGTAGTGCAGCAAGAAGGCACTTATGTGTCTTGCGCATCTCGGAGCCCCAAAATTATTTTCCGGGCTAGATGCAGCTAAAAATTATTTTTAATTTTAAATCTGGTGAAGCTTATTATAGATGGCCTAATAGGATCAGTGCTGCACACTGCTACAAAGCCCAAATTATTTTCCAGTCAAGATACAGATAAACATGATTAGTAATTTGAAAGCTTAAAACGGTTGGTAGGGTGATTTTAACCAATCATCAAGCTTTTACTCTCCCCAGGATGACACAGGGGTAGAAAAGTCGTTTCGGATCCATGATTTGTTCATCTTTATGAACGTGAGTCTGTCTACATTATCAGTGGAGAGCCGCGTGCGCTTATCTGTCAGCACACCACCAGCAGCGCTGAACACACGTTCAGACAGAACGCTGGCTGCGGGGCATGACAAGATCTCCAAGGCGTAAGTGGCTAGCTCCGGCCATTTATCCAGATTGGAAGCCCAAAAAGAGCAAGGGTCCAGTGACACAGTCGTGGCTTCAATGTTTACTTGGAGATACTCCTGTACCATCGTCTCTAGGCGTTGACTATGTGTCAGACTTCTTGTCTCCTGTGGCCTTGCAAAGGATGGGCTAAAAAAGTGGTGAAATGATTCCGCAAAATTGATGTTACCAGCAGATACTGTGGTTCTGTTACGGTTTGAGTGCTGAACACTTGACGGTCCCACGGTTGGCAAGTTGGAACTGTGAGATTCACTACGTGCACCACTGGTATTTTGTGGAAAAGCACATGTAAGATTCTGCAACAGTCTCTGCTGATACTCCTGCATGCGTGCATCCCTTTCTATGGCAGGAATAATTTCTGCAAATTTACTTTTGTACCGGGGATCTAACAGTGTGGCAACCCAGTAGTCAGGATTATTTCTAATTCTCACAATTCGAGGGTCATGTTGCAGGTAGTGCAGCAAGAAGGCACTCATGTGTGTTGCGCATCCAGGAGCACCAAGTCCCTGTTGTGTTGGTGGCGAGGTAGCAATCATGCTTCCTTCCTCTGTCCTCTCCCCCCAACCTCGCACAACAGAAATGTGATCAAGGTCTCCCTCATCTGATGAGTCTTCCATCAGTTCGTCCTCCACTTCTTCCTGGGCTCCTGCACCTTCCTCACTAGTTTGGCTGCTACCATGCGCCCTGGTAAAATCATCTCCCCCACCCTCACATGCCTGCCGCCTTGGTGCTGCCGACCGTCTGGACCTTGCAGATGTTAGCCCTTCCGCATACAACTCCTCCTCCTCTACTTCCTCCACCTCCTCTTGTGCCACCACCTGACTCCGAATTCTGTTTAACATGTGCTCCAGCATGTAAATCACCGGAATAGTCATGCTGATAATGGCATCGTCAGCACTAAACATCTTCGTCGCCATTTCAAAACTGTGCAGAAGGGTGCATAGGTCCCTGATCTGAGACCACTCCTCCAGCGTGATTTGCCCCACCTCTGAATCTCGTTGGCCCAGGCTATACGTCAGAACGTATTGCACCAGGGCTTGTCGGTGCTGCCACAGTCGCTGCAACATGTGCAGAGTTGAATTCCACCGGGTAGGCACATCGCATTTTAGCCGGTGAAGTGGCAGGCCCAACGACTTCTGTAGAGATGTAAGTCGCTGAGCTGCGGGATGCGAACGGCGGAAGTGAGCACACAGCGACCATGCCCTCTGCAGAAGGCCATCTAGTCTGGGATAGTGGGCTAAAAATTGCTGGACAACCAGGTTCAACACGTGAGCCATACAAGGCACGTGTGTGACATTGCCCCGGCGAAGGGCCGCACCCAGGTTTGCAGCATTGTCGCACACGGCCTTCCCTGGTTTCAGGTCCAGTGGAGACAACCATTCATGAAATTGGTTCTCCAGAGCTGACCACAACTCCTCAGCTGTGTGACTCACATTTCCCAGACATTTCAATGTAAAAACCGCCTGATGACGTTGAGCCCTACTGCCAGCATAGTAAGGAGGTGTGCAGGATCCCTTCTGCGCAGTTAGAAAGCTTGTGGCATGACCAGACAGGCTTTGGGTGCAGGTGGAAGACCGAGAGGAGGTTGAGGAGGCAGAAGCAGTGGAGGAAAAATGACATAAAGAGGATTGACGCACAACTCGTGGGGACGGCAAGACTTGGACAGCAGCCCCTTGTCCTGCTGTCACCATAGTTACCCAGTGCCCAGTCAGCGACATGTAACGCCCCTGTCCATGCCTACTCGTCCAAGTGTCTGTGGTGAAATGCACCCTGTCACACACAGAGTTTCTCAAAGAAGCGGTGATGTTGTGTGCGACATGCTGGTGGAGCGCAGGCACACCTTTCTTTGAGAAGTAGTGCCGACTGGGCATCTGGTACTGGGGCACTGCGACGGACATAAGGTCTCGAAAATCCTCTGTGTCCACCAGGCGGAAAGGCAGCATTTCTGTAGCCAAGAGCTTGCAGATGGTGAAATTCAACCTCTTAGCTTTCTCATGGCTAGGAGGAAATGGTCTTTTACTTGTCCACATCTGAGGGACCGAGGGCTGGCTATTGTGCTTAGACGGGGTTGATAAGGGTGTCCCCGGCAAACTGCCGGTCTGTGAGGAAGATGCAGGCGGACATGTTAGGTTGCCTTGATCCAAAGGTGGTGCTATCGATGTCGGACAGCGCTCAAGACCAGCTGGTGTTACCACCTCCAAAGAAAATGATGACCTGCCAATCACGCTGGCTGTTGCGGGTAAAGAGGTGGCAGGTCTGCGCCCCAAAACAGGTGTGACTGCTGTCCCCCCAGTCACAGAGGATGAAGAGGCCGCGGATGCACAAGATATGGCAGACGGTGGTTGGCCCGGCCGGCTAGACCGCATTGTAGCACACTGAGCTTCCCACTGCAACTTATGCTTCATGTCCATGTGCCGGTTCATGCATGAAGTACTCAAACTATGTATTTTTTGGCCTCTACTTAGCTTTTGCTGACAAATGTTACAGATAACACGAGTTGGGTCATCTTTATCGATCTGAAAAAATGCCCAGGCTATGCAAGGCTTAGCACCCATGCGACCTGAAGAGCCACCACGACTTGTGGTGAGAGGCAGAGTTGTGTTTGAGGATGCAGTTGTTGACGTGCTTCCAGTACTACGTCTCTGTCCAGGAAGGCGCAACCTGACCTCGTCGTCACTAGCATCTTCCTCCACCTCCTCTGCTGACCTCATCTCTTGGCTGACTGTGGGTTGACAGTAAGTGGGATCTCCGACCTCATCATCATCACCCTGTGCGTTATCACACCCGTCGTCCTCAGAGCCAACCTGTTCCTGCCCTGACAAAAAACTAAAGTTGTCGCTCCAATCAGGTATTTGAGTCTTATCATCGTCTTCCTCATTGTCTCCACCAACAGGAGTTACAGTTTGGGAATGAGGGTCTACATTATGGTCAGAACCTTCTGCGTCTGGTCCTGGATCCGACTCATAAAGATTCTGGGCATCAGTGCAGATCATTTCCTCGTCTGGATTCACAGAAGCGCTGGAGTCGACCTCTGATTCCCAGGCTATAGTATGAGCAAACAGCTCTGCAGACTCAACCATCTGTTCTACCTCATACTCAGACGGGCAGCTGGAGATTTGGGAGCTGTGAGGAAGCAAGTGCGATTTGGGTGACACCTTTGAGGACTGGAGTATTTGTGATGTTGAAGTTGATGTGGAGGAGAGCCCACTTAAAGGAGCACTTGATATCCGTTGAAGCACCTGCTGTTTTTGTGCCTCATCTGGAATTTGTAGCGATTGGCGTGGCCGTAAGAAAGGGATCTTATCACATTGTCCGCTAAAAGAAGTAGACATTTTAGTTTGGCTGGAAGATGGTCTTTCTTCTGCACCTACCCCACGGACACAACCTTTTTTCCCCTTCCCAACACGCCTATTCCCCTTTCCACCAGCAGCAGGCCTTTTTCCACTCATTTTGGTGGTTAACTAATTCACAACTCTGGAGTTGTTTGAACAAAAAAACAATGGATGGTAACCGAGCAGAGCTGAGTGGCCAAACTGTGGTATTAGGCCAAAACTATTGGCTGGGTTAGATGCAGAAAAAAATTATTTTTAATTTGCAACCTGATGGAGGTCAGTATAGATGGACTAATAGACCAAGTCCCACACACTGCTAGAAGCCCAAATATTTTTTCAGAGCTAGATGCAGAAAAAAAATATTTTTAATTTGCAACCTGTTGGAGGTCAGTATAGATGGACTAATAGAACAAGTCCCACACGCTGCTAGAAGCCCAAATATTTTTTCAGAGCTAAATGAAGAAAAAAAATATTTTTAATTTGCAACCTGATGGAGGTCAGTATAGATGGACTAATAGAGAAAGTCCCACACACCGCTAGAAGCCCAAATATTTTTTCAGAGCTAGATGCAGAAAAAAATTATATTCAGTTTGCAACCTGATGGAGGTCAGTATAGATGGACTAATAGAATGATGCTATGCCCAAAAGATTTTACTTCACTAGGTGCAGTAAAAAAATTGGTATTCTATACACAGGTGGTATATCTTGCAACACAGATAGGCTACTCCACTGACTAACACACTCTGCAATAGGCCAAAAAGGATTAGCTTTGCTAGATTCAGCCAAATGCTGTGAAAAAAACTTGCACAGCACTGGCACAGACCTGCCTGGCAAAAACTGATAGGAACTGATGTAACCTAGTTCTGAAAAGGACTCCAATTACAATTAGTCTTTACTCCCACAATCTATCTATTTAAGAGCACAGACCTGCCTGATAAAAGTCGTAGGAAATGCTGTAACCTAGTCCTTAAAAGGACTGCAATCACAACTATTCCCTACTCCCAAGCTATCTGTATATTTGTGCGAAAATTGGCTTGAAATTAACAAGGTATAGCACACACAGCAACAGCGGTGCCGTCTAACACGCAGCTGCAGCAGTGAGAAAATGGTGGCGACGGGGAAAATGGCTTGGTCTTATAGGGCAAGGACATGTGACATACACTGCCAATCACACATGCCCTTGCTTGTGTGAAAAAAAGCACTTCGCTCCGTGTGTGCGCTGCTGATAGGCTGACAGATTGCACCTCCCCACTGCAAATGCGGGAAAGAGAAAAAAAAATGGAGATCTTCATTGTTCCTGCAGAGATCCATCCCCTGCCCCTCCCCCCACCCCGCTGTACACTCAAACTGCGTATTAACATTAATTTTCATCATTACTGAGAAAAAATCCAGTTATGATTTTGGTGCACGAACAGTTATCGAACATAACCTCGAACAGCCGAATTTTTCTCAAATTGTTCGTGTTCGCCGACCGGCTCGAACACCGCCCAAAACAGCTCGAATTTGAGATTGGCGAACAGTTCGAGTAGAACAACGCTCATCTCTATTCACTAGAGCCCCTGATGGTGAGGTTAGACTTGGCTCCCGATGAACGCCAGGTGCCACTCTAGAACAGACCAACGGACGTGTAGCAGCTGGACCCAGTAGGACAGACTAGATGGTGCAGCAGGCAGAGTCTGTATCAGAGAGCAGCAGGCAGAGTCTGTATCAGGAGTGCAGCAGGCAGAGTCTGTATCAGGAGTGCAGCAGGCAGAGTCTGTATCAGAGAGCAGCAGGCAGGGTCTGTAGCAGGAGTTCAGCAGGCAGAGTCTGCATCAGAGTGCAGCAGGCAGAGTCTGCATCAGAGTGCAGCAGGCAGAGTCTGTATCAGAGTGCAGCAGGCAGAGTCTGTATCAGGAGTGAAGCAGGCAAGAGTCTGTATCAGAGTGCAGCAGGCAGAGTCTGTATCAGAGTGCAGCAGGCAGAGTCTGTATCAGAGTGCAGCAGGCAGAGTCTGTATCAGAGTGCAGCAGGCAGAGTCTGTATCAGGAGAGCAGCAGGCAGAGTCTGTATCAGGAGAGCAGCAGGCAGAGTCTGTATCAGGAGAGCAGCAGGCAGAGTCTGTATCAGAGTGCAGCAGGCAGAGTCTGTATCAGAGTGCAGCAGGCAGAGTCTGTATCAGAGTGCAGCAGGCAGAGTCTGTATCAGAGTGCAGCAGGCAGAGTCTGTATCAGAGTGCAGCAGGCAGAGTCTGTATCAGAGTGCAGCAGGCAGAGTCTGTATCAGAGTGCAGCAGGCAGAGTCTGTATCAGAGTGCAGCAGGCAGAGTCTGTATCAGGAGAGCAGCAGGCAGAGTCTGTATCAGGAGAGCAGCAGGCAGAGTCTGTATCAGAGTGCAGCAGGCAGAGTCTGTATCAGAGTGCAGCAGGCAGAGTCTGTATCAGAGTGCAGCAGGCAGAGTCTGTATCAGAGTGCAGCAGGCAGAGTCTGTATCAGAGTGCAGCAGGCAGAGTCTGTATCAGAGTGCAGCAGGCAGAGTCTGTATCAGGAGTGAAGCAGGCAAGAGTCTGTATCAGGAGAGCAGCAGGCAGAGTCTGTATCAGGAGTGCAGCAGGCAGAGTCTGTATCAGAGTGCAGCAGGCAGAGTCTGTATCAGAGTGCAGCAGGCAGAGTCTGTATCAGGAGTGCAGCAGGCAGAGTCTGTATCAGGAGTGCAGCAGGCAGAGTCTGTATCAAGAGTGCAGCAAGCAGAGTCTGTATCAGAGTGCAGCAGGCAGAGTCTGTATCAGGAGAGCAGCAGGCAGAGTCTGTATCAGAGTGCAGCAGGCAGGGTCTGTAGCAGGAGTTCAGCAGGCAGAGTCTGTATCAGAGTGCAGCAGGCAGAGTCTGTATCAGAGTGCAGCAGGCAGAGTCTGTATCAGAGTGCAGCAGGCAGAGTCTGTATCAGAGTGCAGCAGGCAGAGTCTGTATCAGGAGTGAAGCAGGCAAGAGTCTGTATCAGGAGAGCAGCAGGCAGAGTCTGTATCAATGCAGCAGGCAGGGTCTGTAGCAGGAGTTCAGCAGGCAGAGTCTGTATCAGAGTGCAGCAGGCAGAGTCTGTATCAGGAGAGCAGCAGGTAGAGTCTGTATCAGGAGTGCAGCAGGCAGAGTCTGTATCAGAGAGCAGCAGGCACAGTCTGTATCAGGAGAGCAGCAGGTAGAGTCTGTATCAGGAGAGCAGCAGGTAGAGTCTGTATCAGGAGTGCAGCAGGCAGAGTCTGTATCAGAGAGCAGCAGGCAGAGTCTGTATCAGAGTGCAGCAGGCACAGTCTGTATCAGGAGTGCAGCAGGCACAATCTGTATCAGAGTGCAGCAGGCACAATCTGTATCAGAGTGCAGCAGGCAGAGTCTGTATCAGAGTGCAGAAGGCAGAGTCTGTATCAGAGTGCAGCAGGCAGAGTCTGTATCAGAGTGCAGCAGGCAGAGTCTGTATCAGTAGTGCAGCAGGCAGAGTCTGTATCAGAGTGCAGCAGGCAGAGTCTGTATCAGGAGTGCAGCAGGCAGAGTCTGTATTAGGAGTGCAGCAGGCAGAGTCTGTATTAGGAGTGCAGCAGGCAGAGTCTGTATTAGGAGTGCAGCAGGCAGAGTCTGTATCAGGAGTGCAGCAGGCAGAGTCTGTATCAGGAGTGCAGCAGGCAGAGTCAGTATCATAGCGCAGCAGGCAGATTCTGTATCAGAGTGCAGCAGGCAGAGTCTGTATCAGAGTGTAGAAGGCAGAGTCTGTATCAGAGTGCAGCAGGCAGAGTCTGTATCAGAGTGCAGCAGGCAGAGTCTGTATCAGGAGTGCAGCAGGCAGAGTCTGTATCAGGAGTGCAGCAGGCAGAGTCTGTATCAGAGTGCAGCAGGCAGAGTCTGTATTAGGAGTGCAGCAGGCAGAGTCTGTATCAGGAGTGCAGCAGGCAGGTCAGTATCAGAGCGCAGCAGGCAGAGTCTGTATCAGAGTGCAGCAGGCAGGGTCTGTATCAGGAGTGAAGCAGGCAGAGTCTGAAACAGAGTGCAGCAGGCAGAGTCTGTAACAGAGTGCAGCAGGCAGAGTCTGTATCAGGAGTGCAGCAGGCAGGGTCTGTATCAGGAATTCAGCAGGCAGAGTCTGTATCAGGAGTGCAGCAGGCAGAGTCAGTATCAGAGCGCAGCAGGCAGATTCTGTATCAGAGTGCAGCAAGCAGAGTCTGTATCAGAGTGCAGAAGGCAGAGTCTGTATCAGAGTGCAGAAGGCAGAGTCTGTATCAGGAGTGCAGCAGGCAAGAGCCTGTATCAGAGTGCAGCAGGCAGAGTCTGTATCAGGAGTGCAGCAGGCAGGGTCTGTATTAGGAGTGCAGCAGGCAGAGTCTGTATCAGGAGTGCAGCAGGCAGGGTCTGTATCAGGAGTGCAGCAGGCAGGGTCTGTATCAGGAGTTCAGCAGGCAGAGTCTGTATTAGGAGTGCAGCAGGCAGAGTCTGTATCAGAGTGCAGCAGGCAGAGTCTGTATTAGGTGTGCAGCAGGCAGAGTCTGTATTAGGTGCGCAGCAGGCAGAGTCTGTATCAGAGTGCAGCAGGCAGTGTTTGTATCAGGAGTGCAGCAGGCAAGAGTCTGTATCAGAGTGCAGCAGGCAGAGTCTATATCAGGAGTGCAGCAGGCAGGGTCTGTATCAGGAGTGAAGGAGGCAGAGTCTGTATCAGGAGTGTAGCAGGCAGAGTCTGTATCAGAGTGCAGCAGGCAGAGTCTGTATCAGGAGTGCAGCAGGCAGGGTCTGTATCAGGAGTTCAGCAAGCAGAGTCTGTATCAGGAGTGCAGCAGGCAGAGTCTGTATCAGAGTGCAGTAGGCAGGGTCTGTATCAGGAGTGCAGCAGGCAGGGTCTGTATCAGGAGTTCAGCAGGCAGAGTCTGTATCAGGAGTGCAGCAGGCAGAGTCATTATTAGAGCGCAGCAGGCAGAGTCTGTATCAGAGTGCAGCAGGCAGAGTCTGTATCAGAGTGCAGCAGGCAGAGTCTGTATCAGAGCGCAGCAGGCAGATTCTGTATCAGAGTGCAGAAGGCAGAGTCTGTATCAGAGTGCAGAAGGCAGAGTCTGTAGCAGAGTGCAGAAGGCAGAGTCTGTATCAGAGTGCAGCAGGCAAGAGTCTGTATCAGAGTGCAGCAGGCAAGAGTCTGTATCAGAGTGCAGCAGGCAGAGTCTGTATCAGAGCGCAGCAGGCAGATTCTGTATCAGAGTGCAGAAGGCAGAGTCTGTATCAGAGTGCAGAAGGCAGAGTCTGTACCAGAGTGCAGAAGGCAGAGTCTGTATCAGGAGTGCAGCAGGCAAGAGTCTGTATCAGAGTGCAGCAGGCAAGAGTCTGTATCAGAGTGCAGCAGGCAGAGTCTGTTTCAGAGTGCAGCAGGCAGAGTCTGTATCAGGAGTGCAGCAGGCAGGGTCTGTATCAGGAGTTCAGCAGGCAGGGTCTGTATCAGGAGTGCAGCAGGCAGATTTTGTATCAGAGTGCAGCAGGCAGAGTCTGTATCAGAGTACAGAAGGCAGAGTCTGTATCAGAGTGCAGAAGGCAGAGTCTGTATCAGGAGTGCAGCAGGCAAGAGTCTGTATCAGAGTGCAGCAGGCAGAGTCTGTATCAGGAGTGCAGCAGGCAGAGTCTGTTTCAGAGTGCAGCAGGCAGAGTCTGTATCAGGAGTGCAGCAGGCAGGGTCTGTATCAGGAGTTCAGCAGGCAGAGTCTGTATCAGGAGTGCAGTAGGCAGATTCTGTATCAGAGTGTGTGGCGCCCCTGAGGGTTCGGCCGCCACAGGAATGCTGCACTTCTTTAATGGAGTGTGGTGTTCCTCCTCTGAGGTAAGTCCGGTGTGATGGTAGTTACCTAGTTTTGCATCCAACACCACATTTCTCCACCAGTGGGAGCTAGTAGGCACTAAGTACTGCTCCCCTGGTTACAGGGAGACTGGGGAACACAAAGTGGTAGGAACCAGTTAGTGGGTGTGGGTGGAGGAACAGTCAGTTAGTGACACTTCTAATTTCATATTTAATAGAATGCCATCTTGATCCTTGGTCCTTTTTGTTCTTCTTCTCTGGTCTTTTGCTGGTCCTGTGTGGACCTGTCCAGCTCTACAGACCTGTGTGGTCTCAGACAGTGTGTCTGTCAAGTGGTCGTATTGTGCTGTCATCTACTGTGTGTTAAAGTGACTTCCCTCCGGGAGCGCAGATCCTGTGTGGGCCTGCACCGGCATGGGACACAGCCCTCGTACCCCAATCTATTGGACGAGAGGGAGGTTGAAGACAAGGAATGTCTCAACCCGACCAAGGACCAGGATCAAGAAGGCCCGGGAGCTTTAGAGTGTGGCTCCCTAGCAAATGGGTCCCGGGGAGGATGCAGACGGAGTGGAGTTCGCCACCTGTCATCTCCTACCTGATCTATTCAGAGGGATTCCGGCTGTGAGAGGGGTACCGGACCCCTACACCCGACCTCGTACTCTATGTCCAGGACGGGAAAGCCCGGTTAGGCCCTGAGGATCCCGCCGGGCTTAGGATGGAGAGGAATTGTCACCCGAGCCATACACCTGAGAGGAGCTCAGAGGGAGACCCGGCCTATTCACACACGCACAGACGGGAAGGGGTAAAGTCTGTAGTGCAGGAACACTCTGGTGTAGGGACGCTGCCGGACACTGGACTTCCTCGGAGGTAGTCGGACCCCCGTCCCTGGTGGCCGCAGGACTCTGCGAGGAGCAGGGAGAAGCCTTGCGCTGCTTATGTGAACTGTGAGTAAAGCCTTGGAAATTCATCCCTTTGGCCTCCGGACTGTTCATTACGCGCCATACCACGCGACACGGTGCCCGCGTCTCTACTCCCGCACTACTACTCCCCCATCATCCTGCCTTGCCTGCCTTGAGGCCGCGCTCCGCCTGTGGGGAGCAGTGAGAACTGTGGCCGCCATGATACCGGGCCTCAGCAGACTGTAGCGGCGCTGGTGGCGCATCACCAGACACCACAGGTGGCGTAGTCGATAAACCACCACTCAACCCGGATAGCCCTAACATCCTTTTTAATGTGACGGCTCTGGGCACGGAACGGGTCAAGGCCACGACTGCATTCCCGTTCTCAACATCTGACCCGGCTCCGAGTACCCCATCTTCCCAGGGCAGGGCTTGAGAGGCGTCACAAGTGCAGCAGGCAGAGTCTGTATCAGAGTGCGGCAGGCAGAGTCTGTATCAGAGTGCAGCAGGCAGAGTCTGTATCAGAGCGCAGCAGGCAGAGTCTGTATCAGAGTGCAGCAGCCAGAGTCTGTATCAGAGTGCAGCAGCCAGAGTCTGTATCAGAGTGCAGCAGGCAGAGTCTGTATCAGAGCGCAGCAGGCAGAGTCTGTATCAGAGCGCAGCAGGCAGATTCTGTATCAGAGTGCAGCAGGCAGAGTCTGTATCAGAGTGCAGAAGGCAGAGTCTGTATCAGGAGTGCAGAAGGCAGAGTCTGTATCAGGAGTGCAGAAGGCAGAGTCTGTATCAAGAGTGCAGAAGGCAGAGTCTGTATCAGGAGTGCAGCAGGCAGAGTCTGTATCAGAGTGCAGCAGGCAGAGTCTGTATCAGGAGTGCAGCAGGCAGAGTCTGTATCAGGAGTGCAGCAGGCATGGTCTGTATCAGGAGTGCAGCAGGCAGGGTCTGTATCAGGAGTGCAGCAGGCAGAGTCATTATCAGAGCGCAGCAGGCAGATTCTGTATCAGAGTGCGGCAGGCAGAGTCTGTATCAGAGTGCGGCAGGCAGAGTCTGTATCAGAGTGCGGCAGGCAGAGTCTGTATCAGAGTGCAGCAGGCAGAGTCTGTATCAGCAGCAAGGACTGGTACGCAACCTTACACAACTTAGACTGCAGAACAGGAAGGTTCCACTACAGCCAACCCAATAGATGGAGACCCAATCTGGATTCCCCACATTTAAAAAAAATTAGTGGCAGACGTCAGCAAAGTGGCATCAATTTCACTACTGTAGAAATAGTGTAAATAAGACCAACACCTCTTCCAGTACAGTCAACCCAGGAGATGGAGACCTTACTAGGAGTGTTCACATTGCCCTAAATGAGGGCCTAACACCACCGAAGTGGCATCAATGTCATCAGACTACAAGTAGTTTAAAGCAGACCCATACCTGTCCCACTACAGACAACCCAGGAGATGCAAACTCAATCGGAAGTGTTTACATTTAAAAAAATAGGGCCTAAGACCACCATTTCCGTGGCCAACAGATTGGAGATGGTGGAGTTCAATCTCTTAGCTTTGTCATGTGTAGGATGAAACAATCTTTTACGTGACCCCAACAGTGGGATTGAAGGCTGGCTGCAGTGCTGAGAGAGTGCAGAGTACGGTGAAACAGACAAACCGATAGACCGTGAGTGAGGTGCAGGCGGAGAAACCGATAGACCGTGAGTGAAGTGCAGGCGGAGATGTTACGGTGGATTGAGAAACGTGTGGTGTGCTCAGAGGAGCAAACACAGCAGGCATGTCTGCTTCACTTACAGCTGACGGGCTGTCACTCAGCCTAACTGCAGCGGGTATACAGCTGGATCTGTCGGACACCTGCGTGACACAACTTGGCACGGTAACAGAATTTGACCGCCACTGACGTAGTAGCTGGCTTATAGCACTGTATGACTTTTGGCACAGGAAAAAATATTTTTTGGACTGGGCGTAGCGAGAGAAAAAATGTATATTTTTACTCTGAAACCATCTGAAGTTCAACTCAACTAAAATAGTATCTCCCACGAAAAAAAACTTTAGTGCACACAGCTTTCAATATCACAATAGCAACAGAAAAAAAGCAGATTTTGTGCTCTGCAATAAGAAGCTCTGCAGACTGTGCAGAGCACTATTTCAACCCCACTAAATGAAGAGGTGCACTGCGCTTGCTTGATCAAAGATTCAAGGTATACTGAGCCATGGAGCTCTATACCAGCGGTGCACAGCACTATTGTATGGCATGGGCCCTCTGTTTCTGTCAGAATCTCAGTACTTGCACAAGAACACCAAAAATGTGCTGCACCAGCGGTTGCAGATGTACACAGGCCAGGAATTATCTACACTATCTGACTACCACTCAAGCGCCCATCTATCTAGCTAATATCTCTCATTACACAGGAGAACACTGAGCTGCGTCTGTCTCCAGCAGTGACATGGATATAACGGCGCTGAGGGAACATGAACGCTTTTTATATTGAGAGGACATGTGATTTCTGCGGCCAATTGCAGAAGCCCTTATGTCTGGACAGTGTAGATAATTCCTGCGCTATGATTGGCTGGCCGCGCTTTCCTCAGTTAAAGTTACCGCCCACAGGAAAAAAAAAACAGTGCACCGCTGATCTGACCTGTTCTAAGCTCTCCACAGCCCCCACATTCGCCTGGCACATGTCACCGCTCATCATACATTTGCACTATGCTAGCAAAACTTTTCAAAATGCCGTGGTTGCCCTGTATTCGCGGTTCCGTGCAAATTCGTCAAACTTTTCAGATTTTAAGAAAATTTGCTCGCCTTTGCAATCACGAATCCGAATGTGCCATATTCGTGCTGAATTTGAAACTTTCGAACATTCGCCGAACAAATTCGCTCAACGCTACTCTCCACGATGGAAACTACAACTCGTCCTTCACAAAAAAGCAAGCCCCGTTGACTGAAAAATAAAAAGGGTATGACAACACAAAAAAAAAGTGAAAAAAAGCTAATCAATATGTGACATGTACGTAAAAGTGGGAATCTTTGCTATAAGAACTTTCAAAAAAGTTTGAATATAAATATTGCTAAAAAATAAAATGCTTAAAAAAAGTTGTGATAAAGATAGGCAGAAGGACAAACTAGGAAAGGTATTGCTCGCAGAAGGCTATGATGGAAAAAAAAAATGTTGCATCATAATGGCCAAAAGTAGCATTGGCGGTAAGAAAGTCAGTGATAAAACTCTGCCTGCTGCCACTAGGGGGAGCTCAATACATACAGAATTAAACAGCTACAGGGCGAAGTGAGAAGTGTACACACAAGTGCAGCTTGGTGCTCCAGTAGTAGTAGACAGGAGTCTATGGAAACTTTTTCTTGTTCTGCTGGAACTTTACAAAATTTTGGAGACTTTTAAAAGACCCCTGGAAAGTAGTCAGGTAAGATATTTAGTAAGTTCAATATACTGTTGGCTGCAATCATAAAACTATAAAGGGATACAAAATAAATATAAGCTTTATGGGGTAGATTAATTAAGACTTGTATTTTTTACACTAGTCTTGATCTAGGGTGCCCTGGAGTAAGATGTGCCAAAAAATAGGTGTGCATAAGTCTTGTTCCGCCAGATTTTTGGAGCAAACTGTTTGATGAATTGGCTCCTAGATCTTGTTTCATAATTGTATTTCATTAGGTACCTCTATGGGTATGTTCACACTTAGGTTTTCCAAGTTGGAACAATCCTGCAGATTTGCAGGATAAGGCTACGCTCACACTATCAGTATTTGGTCAGTATTTCACATCAGTATTTGTAACCTAAAACCAGGAGTGGAACAAACAGAGGAAAAGTATAATAGAAACACGTCACCACTTCTGTATTTATCACCCACTCCTGATTTTGGCTTACAAATACTAATTACTGATGTGAAATACTGACCAAATACTGAATGTGTGAACGTAGCCTAAATTTGGCGGTCAGCCTCAAATTTCTGCCATGAATTTGCAACTACCGCAGGCTCAACTCATGGAAAAGCCACATTCAATGGGGCTATTCTGCTTAGGACTACCCGCCTTATAATGTGTATATTTTTTCCTACAGGTGGCGGAAAAGTCTGAGTCCGGATGGGCAACAATGGGGATCCCCCATTAGAAACAATATTTTTTAAGGTGTCTTTTTTTTTTCATGTAAAAAAATCCCCGGTAACATTTTGGCATCCACCAAACCCAAAGTGCAATCCATCACTGCAAAGAGCACATTTCCTCCAGAGTCGAGTGGTGGCAGCTTTACACCACTCCATCAGACGCTCGGCATTGTGCTTGGTGATGTACAGCTGCTTGTAGCTGCTCGGCCATGCAGCTCCCAGTGGGGGCGCTGTGTTTGTGCTGATAACAGAGGAGGTCTGGACTCTGCAGTTATGGGGTCAGCAGAGTGTTGGTGACTTTCTGCCCTCTGCTCCTCAGCACTCGGCCCCCCGCTCTGTAATGTTACGGGGTCTCCACTTCGTGGCTGAGTTGCTGCGGTTCCTTCCACTTCTCAGTAATGTCACTCACAGGTGAGGAGGGAAGATTCAGGAGGAAGAAATTTCATGACCGGACTTGTTACATCGGTGGCTCCTATTACAGGACGGCGCTGGTATCAGTGAGCTCTCTACAACCAGCCATTGTGTTACATGTTAGTAAAGGCAGACAGCATGGCGGGGACCAGATGTTATACACCAGTGGGCGAGGGGGCTGAAAGTGGGACGGGGAGCGGATGTTAAACACTGGGGGCAAGGGCCCAGGGGTCATAAACCGGGGAGGGGCGGTTGGGCAAGGGTTCGGATGTTATACACTAGGGGCGAGGGGCCGGATGTTATACACCAGGGGCCAAATGTTATACACCGGGGGCCGGATGTTATACACCGGGGGCGAGGGACCGGATGTTATACACCAGGGGCGAAGGGCCGAATGTTATACACCGGGGGCGAGGGGCCGGATGTTATACACCAGGGGCCGAATGTTATACACCGGGGACCGGATGTTATACACCGGGGGCAAGGGGCCGGATGTTATACACCAGGGGCGAAGGGCCGAATGTTATACACCGGGGGCGAGGGGCCGGATGTTATACACCAGGGGCCGGATGTTATACACCGGGGGCCGGATGTTATACACCGGGGGCAAGGGGCCGGATGTTATACACCAGGGGCGAAGGGCCGAATGTTATACACCGGGGGCGAGGGGCCGGATGTTATACACCAGGGGCCGGATGTTATACACCGGGGGTCGGATGTTATACACCGGGGGCAAGGGGCCGGATGTTATACACCAGGGGCGAAGGGCCGAATGTTATACACCGGGGGCGAGGGGCCGGATGTTATTCACCAGGGGTGAGGGGCCGGATGGTATACACCGGGGGAGAGGGACCAGATGTTATACATTGTGGGCGAGGGGCTGGATGTTATACACCAGGGGCGAGGGGCCGGATGTTATACACTAGGAGTGAGGGGCTGAATGTTATACACCAGGGGCCGGATGTTATACACCGAGGGCGAGGGGCCGGACGTTATACACCGGGGGCGAGGGGCTGGATGTTATTCACGGGGGGGGGAGAGGGGCTGGATGTTATATACTGGAGATGAGGTGCTGAATGGTATATACTGGGGGCAATGAAGCGGGATGAAAGACCTGAAGTCATTGATTAAGATGCATGTCCTGATACTTTTCTCCATATATTGTATATTAAGAAACTGTCACTGAATTTTTGATTAATAAAACAAGATGTTGGTTTCTTTAAAACAGTATGATCAATTAAAAAAATAAAAAATATCCTGAAAAGGTAGGGAGTCCATATTTAAGGTTTTACTTTGAACTTTGCATTTCAATTGCTAGAAGTTACCTGCTTCATCATGTTCCAAGAAAGATGATATTGATTATTTTCTGTCCCTTTTTCATCTTGTAGTTGGGTTCAGGATGATAGCTACACACGTGGTCAAAATTGTTGGTACCCCTCGTTTAATGAAAGAAAAACCCACAATGGTCACAGAAATAACTTGAATCTGACAAAAGTAATAATAAATTAAAAATCTATGAAAATGAACAAATGAAAGTCAGACATTGCTTTTCAACCCTGCTTCCACAGAATTTAAAAAGAAATGAAGCTCATGAAATAGGCCAGGACAGAAATGATGTTAGCCCTGAAAATAATGTGAGAAAAGGGACATGTTAAATCAAGTTGTGTCCACTAATTAGCATCACAGGTGTCTACAATCTTGTAATCAGTCAGTGGCCTATATATAGGGCTACAGATATTCACTGTGCTGTTTGGTGACATGGTGTGTACCACACTCAACATGGACCAGAGGAAGCAAAGGAAAGAGTTGTCTCAGGAGATTAGAAAGAAAATTATAGACAAGCATGTTAAAAGTAAAGGTTATAAGACCATCTCCAAGCAGCTTGATGTTCCTGTGACTACAGTTGCACATACTTTTAGAAATTTAAGATCCATTGGACTTTAGCCAACCTCCCTGGACGTGGCCGCAGGAGGAAAATTGATGACAAATCAAAGACACGGATAATATGAATGGTAACAAAAGAGCCCAGGATAACTTCTAAAGAGATTAAAGGTGAACTTCAAGCTCAAGGAACATCAGTGTCAGATCGCACCATCCGTCGTTGTTTGATCTAAAGTGGACTTCATGGGAGACGACCAAGGAGTACACCATTGTTGAAAAAAAAATCATAAAAAAGCCAGACTGGAATTTGCCAAACTACATGTTGACAAGCCACAAAGCTTCTGGAGAATGTCCTATGGACAGATGAGACAAAAATGGAAGTTTTTGGCAAGGCACATCAGCTCTATGTTCACAGATAGAAAAATGCAGCATATCAATAAAAGAACACTGTCCCTACTGTGAAACATGGAGGAGGCTCTGTTATGTTCTGGGGCTGCTTTGCTGCATCTGGCACAGGGTGTCTTGAATCTGTGCAGGGTACAATGAAATCTCAAGACTATCAAGGGATTCTAGAGAGAAATGTGCTGCCCAGTGTCAGAAAGCTTGGTCTCAGTCGCAGGTCATGGGTCTTGCAACAGGATAATGACCCAAAACACACAGCTAAAAACACCCAAGACTGGCTAAGAGGAAAACATTGGACTATTCTGAAGTGGCCTTCTATGAGCCCTGACCTAAATCCAATTGAGCATCTTTGGAAAGAGCTGAAACATGCCGTCTGGAAAAGGCAACCTTCAAACACGAGACAACTGGAGCAGTTTGCTCATGAGGAGTCGGCCAAAATACCTGTCGAGAGGTGCAGAAGTCTCATTGACAGTTACAGGAATCGTTTGATTGCAGTGATTGCCTCAAAAGGTTGTTCAACAAAATATTAAGTTAAGAAGAACCATCATTTCTGTCCAGGCCTATTTCATGAGGTAATTTTTTTTTAAAATTCTGTGGAAGCAGGGTTGAAAAGCAATGTTTCACTTTCATTTGTTCATTTTCAAAGATTTTTAATTTATTATTTATTTTGTCAGAT
Source organism: Phyllobates terribilis (assembly GCF_046119375.1). Taxonomy (NCBI): domain Eukaryota; kingdom Metazoa; phylum Chordata; class Amphibia; order Anura; family Dendrobatidae; genus Phyllobates; species Phyllobates terribilis. The sequence continues at coordinate 1,162,970,314 of NW_027362761.1, read as the reverse complement.
TCAAGTTATTTCTGTGACCATTGTGGGTTTTTCTTTCATTAAACGAGGGGTACCAACAATTTTGACCACGTGTGTAAATTAAAATAGCCTTTTTGGTAGCCATGAAGCCATTATTTAGTCAGTCCCCCAAGCTTCATAGAAACGCACTGCCCTTGCTCTTCTCTGGCTAATGGTAAAGTCCCTGATGGTCTAGAGCAGTGAAGGCTGAGAACCTTATATTTCTACTGAGTTCTAGATTTTGGGACTCATCTACCGCCAAGTTTGTCACCCCCTAAAACTGGATCTGTGAATCTCAAGGGGACAAATATATAGCCACAAAAAGTCGTTCTTCAAATTTACTCCAATATCCCCACCAACTACTCCAGACCCCTGAATTGCAAACCTGGCATTTTGCCTTCGGACCTCATCTCAAATAACCAACTTACTCTATGAAGGCCTGATAAAGCAGGGTGTCAGCTCCTAAGGACTACCGCACCAGTTGTCAGCCCAGCTTTCCCATAGCAGATCTCTCTATTGATGTAAAGGAAAAATTGTCTCCAACGATTTAAGGTGAGACCAAATAGCCGTGAGAAAAATTTGGTGAGAAAAATTTGCACAATTATTACCAGGAGGCATAACTTTGGAACGGAGGGACACAGAAAAAAAAGAAAAACTGTTTCCGAATCAGTGAAGTAGCACCAATCAGAGGAGGTCCTTATTTTAATTAAAAGGTTTATTGAAAGGTCTTCTTTAATGACCTGTTCATAGCCTATAATGACAGTCTGTTATGACTGGTCTTGTAGAAAGGGGGTGGACAGTAAGGGCCTATTCATGAGATTCTTCAGACTGATGAGTCCATTTTTCACGTATGAGAAAAAACTGAGAAAGCCTTATTGGGGTGGATAAAATAGAGAGGAGACCAGGTTTAGAGGCATGTCTTCCTATTTCTAGCAAATAGATGAAAAAAAGATATGAACGGTCAAAGGAAGAAGCCCCCTGTGCCAAAACACGGTGATTTCTTAGAACAAGTAAGATGCACTTTAAAGAGGACCCTTTCTTACCTGGTGTAAATGCTGCTGTTCTTCTGAATCCGGTGTTGTTTTTCTTTTGTTCCTGCGCCTCTCCGTTCCGTAGATATGGCCTCCTCTTCCTAGTATATAAATCTAGACTTTTTATCCAAGGAGGCGTGGTTCTAAATTCTTCTCTATGAGAGTCTTATTGAGGGCCACACCCACTTGGCTATAAAGTCTAGATTCATATAAAACAAATAATGGGCCATATCTCAGGAACGTAGAGGAACAAAAGGAACACAACGCCATATTCGGGAGAACATCGGCATTTACACAAGGTAAAGAAATTGCATATTTGTGGCAAGTGACGGGTCCTGACTAGTGGCAATGACAACATGAACACATATGGCGCCAATGAATTACAAACGAGTTATCATATTCCGCTCTGTGTAATAATTGCTTCTCATTATGTTTCTTCATGCAAGATGGAGAACACTAATGAAAAGCTCTTGGCTATTCAGCATCTGTTTAATCATTCAGGCATAAGTTATTATAAACTGTAAAAAACAAAGGGTGCAATGTTCATTTTGCAAAAACCGGCAATATAAGCAATACAAGGATGGAAGATGCAACTTCCCAGCTCCGCTCAGGTGCTTTACGCAGGGATTTCATCAATCACATCACATGATGAGCCATCAACCAAGCAGTACTGCCATTATAAAATTTGCAGGTTCCGGCGAATTAAATCAATTTGCAATTCAATTTGCACCAAAAAAAGCCCCTTTGGGTTTTACATACTGCAGAAGACTGCATTAACCACAGCGCTCACGTGACTTCATGGTTTCCCCATAATGCCTTGCATCTATCACATCATATGGTATAGCGCAGCCAATCAAAAGGGACTCTCACAGCCTGTTTAAAAGCCGATGCAGGGAATGAAGCAACCATTTTAGGGTGAAGACAAAAGAATATCAAAGCTCATAGCTCATTAGACAAATATTCTAGACCTCCTGACAAGTCTGTTTTGTAAAACTGCAGCACCGAGGAAAATGATGAGAGTAGCAGTCTATGAATTAGGCCACTGCCCCGCTATCAGTATTTTGTCAGTATTTTTTCTTAGGAGTGGGAGCCAAAACCAGGAGTGGGTGATAAATGCAGAATTGTTGACTTGTTTCTATTATACCTTTTCACTGATTGTCTCTCACCTGGTTTTGGCTCCCACTCCTGAGAAAAAATACTGACCAAATACTAATAGTGGGGTCCTGGCCTAACACAAAGATTCAATTGATAAGGGGAAAGAGATAGAATAGTTACCAGAAGCAGTGCCATTGTGATTGATCAGTGATATGATATGGTTGGCATCTGTTCTGTAACACTTGAGTTGCACATTTTTTTTCCCTAATTCTTAATGCACTGGAAAGCAGCAGCAAGCCACAGGAAAAAGAAATCTGAAATTAATGTTAGACGGTGTGCAAGTGTGTCACAACCCAGTGTACTAAGTTTTTCCATTCTTTGGGGTAAAAATAGTTTTAAATACTGAAGAAAATTCCCAAAATCCAACCATTTAATTGCAACTGTCTACCTCACAACGTGTTTGTGTCTCAATTAATTTTTTTTTTTTTGCACAACTATTTTACTGTTTAATTTCCATACACGCCAAACCAATATATTGCCTTGTTGCAGGTTCTGGCTTTTTAGACATGTACCTATCTAGCATTTCTTATTATGTAATTTATGTAATTTTTGGGAATGGAGTTTTCTTAAATAGAAAAAAAAGAAATACAAGATGTTCAGTGCTCAGAAACATGGCCTAGGTAAGAAAGGTTGAAATCCGACCACAAGTGAACAAGACACATAAGATGAAACGTCAAAACTGGGCCAAGAAATATCTGAAGACAGATTCTTCAAAGGTTTTATGGACTAATGAGATGAGAGTACTCTTAGTGGACCAGACAGATGGGCCCGTGGATAGATCAGTAATGGGTATAGACCTCCACTTCCACTCACACGCCAGCAGGTATCATTAACCCCTACACCCCCTAACCTGTTTTCACCTTCTTGGCCAGGCCAAATTTTACAATTCTGACCAGTGTCACTTTATGTGGTAATAATCTCCCAGTGATTCTGAGATTATCTTTTTGTGACACATTGTACTTTATGTTAGTCTTAAAATGGCCTCTATTTTTGTGTTCATTTGTGAAAATATTGGAATTTTGGTGAAAATTTAGCAATTTTAAAACTGTTAATTTTCATGTCTTTAAACCAGGTAGTTATATCACACAAAATAGTTAATAAATAACATTTAGCACATATCTACATCAGCATCATTTTTTAAACATAATTTTTAAACATGTTTTTTTGTTAGCAAGTTATAAGGGTTAAAAGTTTATCAGCAATTCCTCATTTTTCCAACAAAATATACAAAACCAATATTTGCATGATTACCAACAAAATTTTGGTTTTAGCCCCAGATTTTACATTTTCGCGTGGGCAATTAGATAAAAATGGCAACAAAATTTGTCACACAGTTTCTGCCGAACATGGCGATACCCCATATGTGGGTGTACAGTACTGCTTAGCCACATGGCAAGACTCGGAAGGGACAGAGCGCTATTTGACTCTTGGAGCACATATTTTCCTAGAATAGTTTGTGGACTTCATATAGAGCTCCTAATTGCTAGAATAGCAGAATCCCTCCTCAAGTGACCCCATTTTGGAAATTACACCTCACTGGAAATTTAACCACAGGTTTACTGATGATTTTGACTCCATGCATGGGCTTACCCACCGTGGGGCAGGGGGGGCAGCTGCCCCCCCCTAGAAGCAGGGATGCACGCCGCACACCAGGGCCGGTGTCAGCACCCGGTGCACCCGGGCTAATGCCGGGGCCCTGAGCAGGCGGGGGGGCCCTGAGCAGGCGGGAGGGCCCCTCACCGTCAGCGCCCACTCCCCCCCCCGGCTTGCTCAGGGCCCCGGCACCCGGCACAATACTTACCCCTCCCCGTGCCTCCGCAGCAGCTCCTGCATCCTCCGCGGCTGCTGCACTGTGACGTCTCAGGTCAGAGGGCGCGGTGACGTCTTTACACCGCACTCTCTCCTGAGCAGTCACAGCGCAGAGCGGGATGAGGCCGGTGACGCTAAGGAGTCCGGAGCAGCGGCAGCAGGTGAGGAGTGAGGTGAGTATTTGATTTTTTTTTTATTGCATGGAGGCCTGTGGTAGTATAAGGGAGGGGGGTGAGGTGGGGGTGTGTGACATCCTGCATGGGGCATTATAAAGAGAGCGGGTGACATCCTGCATGGGGCAGTATAAGGTGGGGGGGTGACATCCTGCATGGGGCATTATAAGGGGGGGGTGACATCCTGCATGGGGCATTATAAGGGGGGGGTGTGACATCCTGCATGGGGCATTATAAGGGGGTGTGTGTGACATCCTGCATGGGGCATTATAAGGGAGGGGGGGTGTGACATCCTGCATGGGGCATTATAAGGGGGGGTGACATCCTGCATGGGGCATTATAAGGGAGGGGGGGTGTGACATCCTGCATGGGGCATTATAAGGGAGGGGGGTGTGTGTGACATCCTGCATGGGGCATTATAAGGGAGGGGGGTGTGTGTGACATCCTGCATGGGGCATTATAAGGGATGGGGGGGTGTGACATCCTGAATGGGGCATTATAAGGGGGGGAACAGCCTGAATGGGGCATTATGTGGGGGGAACAGCCTGCATGGGGCATTATGTGGGGAGAACAGCCTGCGTGGGGCATTATGTGGTGGGAACAGCCTGCGTGGGGCATTATGTGGGGGGGACAGCCTGCATGAGGCATTATGTGTGGGGAACAGCCTGCATGGAACGTTATATGGGGGCCAGTATCCTGCATGGAGCGTTATATGGGGGCCAGTATTCCATATGGAGCGTTATATGGGGGCCAGTATTCCATATGGAGCGTTATATGGGGGCCAGTATTCCATATGGAGCGTTATATGGGGGCCAGTATTCTGTATGGAGCGTTATATGGGGGCCAGTATTCTGTATGGAGCGTTATATGGGGGCCAGTATCCTGTATGGAGTGTTATATGGGGGCCAGTATTCAGTATGGAGCGTTATATGGGGGCCAGCATCCTGTATGGAGTGTTATATGGGGGCCAGTATTCCATATGGAGCGTTATATGGGGGCCAGTATTCTGTATGGAGCATTATATGGGGGCCAGTATCCTGTATGGAGAGTTTTATGGGGGCCAGTATTCTGTATGGAGCATTATATGGGGGCCAGTATCCTGTATGGAGCGTTATATGGCAGCCAGTATTCTGTATGGAGCGTTATATGGGGGCCAGTAATCTGTATGGAGTGTTATATGGGGGCCAGTATCCTGCATGGAGCGTTATATGGGGGCCAGTATCCTGCATGGAGCGTTATATGGCGGCCAGTATACTGTGTGGAGCGATTCGCCGGTTTCTGAGCTATTGTGGAATTTACAATAGATATCGCTCATGTAATGTAAGAAGTGAAATCTTTGCATTGTACTATATATATATTTCTCTTCGGTATCTGTGACAATGGCTTGCCCCCCCCTAGTTTTGATCCTGGGTACGCCCATGACTCCATGGGAAAATTGCAAATCTGCCATGTCCATACATTGTAGTGCCCAGAACATTGTAGTGCCCTGTGACAAAGTCACTGATAAAGTGCTGGAGGGAAGATATGTTTCCCTGAGGCTATTAGCTTCAGTGAATTAAAACCATTAAGTTTCCTCCAGCATGTTATTTGCTGAGAAGGGTAAAGTCACCATTTGTAAAAGGGCTTGTTTTTATGAGAACAACCATAGAGCGGGCAGGAGGTTGTTTTTCATATCTCCACCTCAGGTTGTGGTCTGGGGTCTAAATACAAGGCCTGCTGAGGCATTAGTTGTTCAGTGAGCGTGGGGAGGAAAACTCCAGACATGTTTGTGTTGAGCTGAACTGAACCATGTAGAGTTGCTAAACTCTGAGCAGGTGGACCCCTGCTAACACAAGGACTGTGTTGTGCGTGACCACTTTGTTTTTGCTTGTTTCCTGTTTTTGCCTAAAGGGCTGTGTTTATTTTCATGGACTCAATGTTGGTTTATGCCACATTCTAATAAACCAACAAGAGATTTAAAGAGACCGCGTACCTTTGTCTACCTCTGTGTGCAGCTGATCTACCATAGGTGGTGGAGAATGCGGGCAAGATCCCCAGGAAATGATGACAGACAACATGGAGGACCCGATCAACCACCTGGTGAAAGCTCAGCAGGAGACAAGCAACTGCAACAGATCCACCAACAGCAGCAACAAGACCAGCTCGAACAGCTGCAGCAGCAGATGGAATTGCTCGCAGAGGCAGTTCGTGCGAGGCCAGCAGCCCTTCCCCCAATTCCTGGTGATGACTCATACGTCCGGAAAGCGGTAAGACGAGCCGTCCAAAAAAACCCCGGGCGATGATGTGGAGCCATTTTTGACTGTGTTTGAGAGGGTGGCAGAGCGGGAAAAGCTACCACCGGTGCAGTGGTCGGAGGTGCTGGCCCCCTATCTACAGTAACTGGTGAGCCCCAGAAGGCTTATTATGACCTGGCCTTGCAAGATGCCCAGGATTATGTTAAGCTTAAAACTGAAATAATGGCATGTGCTGAAGTGACTATGTCAGTCAGAGCCAAAAGGGTTCACTGGGCGTATTATGGTGATAAACCCCCTTCCGCATCTTGTACAGAAGTGGCTGCAGCAGGAGTCCTCCACTCCAGCCCAGATGGTCGAGGGGGTGGTCATGGACAGATTTGTGCACTCCCTTCCTAGGCGGATGCAGACCTGGGTTGCCCAGGGAGACCCCCAGAATGCGGATGACCTGGTCGGCCTCAGAGAAAAATACCAGGTGGTCGAGAGGTCCCTAAGGAAGCTGGGTGGTGCTGCATCCCCATTCTGGGGTACTCAGAGGGAGCCAGAGTCCCAAAATAGGGGGAGTAGAGCCACAACTGGGGTGAGTCCAAGGTCCCAAGGGGTTGCTGAGGGGTTGCCAAAGGCCGCTGGGAAAGACATGATCTGCTGGAGATGTCACAGTCACATAGTTGCCCGTTGTTCTATGTCCTCTGAGCAGATGGACTGTTGCATTGGAAGGTGCTGTTCGTATTAAGCATACCTCGCCTGCAGTGTGGACTATCAGCCCGGAGAGGGGCCACAGTCCTGTCCCGTGACCATAAATGGGGTACTGGTGTTGGAACTTTTGGACTTTTGGGTGTCCGCTGTATCCATGGGAACGCCAAGTGACTATGAAAACACACCAGGGTACTGAGTCCCATGAGGTCAAGGTAGTCAGAGACTTGTTACACCCAGTTATAATTAGGCGGTTCTTCCGGCTGTTCTGGGACTTGTGGGGAAAGGCGGGGGTGCCCACTAGCTTAGACTGGAGCCGGTTCGTCCATGAAGAATCCCCTTTACAGCCAGAGGCGAATGAGTTCCCCCTGTGTGTCCTTGCTGGCAATGAGGAAGAAAAAGGGACCCATAAGGATGAGATTCCTGAGTTGGAGGTTTCTGGGGGAAATTTTGGTACAGCACAAATTCAGGATTTTACGTTGAAAGGTGAATTTGACAATGTGACTGATAAATGGGGTTGCTCAAGAGTCAGGGGCTGACACCAGGTTCCCAAGTTTCACCTTAAATGAGGAGCTACTTTATCAGGTCACTAAACCAAGAGGATAAGTGATAGAGCAGTTATTGGTGCCCTATCACTATAGACGTAGGGTATTAGATTTGGCACATTCACATGTGTTAGGTGGGCATCTGGGAGTAGAGAAAACCCAAGAGCGGGTCCTGCAGAGGTCCTACTGGCCTGGGTGTCACCGAGACATTGATAACTTATGCCGGGCTTGCTCTACTTGTCAGCTAACTGCTCACGTGTCCCATTTCCGGAGTCCCCTGGTCCCGTTGCCCATTATAGAGGTCCCATTTGACCGAATTGCTATGGACCTTGTAGAGCCCTTAGTTAAGTCCGTCAGAGGTCACCAATACATCCTGGTGGTTCAGGACTATGCAACATGGTACCCAGAGGTGGTACCATTGAGAAACTCCTCTGCCCAGAGTATAGCGCGTGAACTAGTCCATATTTTCTCCCGAATGGGCCTGCCAAAGGAGATCCTGGTGGACCAAGGAACTCTGTTCATGTCTAAAGTGATGAGGAAGTTGTGTAAAGCTCTGCAAATTACCCAACTCTGGACGTCGGTGTACCGCAGACGGACGGCCTAGCAGAGAGGTTCAACAAAACCCTGAAGTCTATGCTTAAGAAGGTCATGAAGAAGGAAGGCTGAGACTGGGACGCCCTACTACTGTACCTACTGTTCTCCATTAGGGAAGTTCCCCAGACCTCTACGGGTTTCTCATCCTTTGAGTTGCTTTACTGGCGGCACCCTTGGGGACTGTTGAACATTGCGAAGGAGACCTGGGATGCCGAGGTAACACCCCATCGGAGCGTCACCAAGCATGTGGCCCAGATGCAAAACTGGATCGCAAGGGTGATGCCGATTGTAAGGGAAAGCCTCCTTCAAGCCCAAGAGGCCCAGGCAAGGGTCTGCAATCGGTCAGCGAGACTGAGAAAATTTAGCCCTGGAGACCGAGTGTTGGTGTTGATCCCCATGGTGGAGAGCAAATTCCTGGCCAAGTGGCAAGGGCCATACGAGGTTGTCGAAAAGTTGAGTGACGTCAATTACAAGGTCCACCAACCAGGAAGAAGAAAGCCTTATCAGGTGTACAAAATTAACCTGCTCAAACCTTGGCGAGATAGGGAACCGGTAGAAGCTACAAGCCTGGGGGCCCATCCTGATGAAGCCCGAGTCAAGGATGCCACAGTGGCAGAGACACTGTCACCGGCCCAGAAGCAACAGTGCTGAGAGCTGCTTCAGCAGAACCAGGACCTGGCCCAGCCAGGATGGAGAATGGCGGTTCTGTAATGACTACAGGAAGCTGAATGAGGTGTCAAAGTTCAACGCGTATCTGATGCCTCGCGTCGATGAGCTCATTGAGAGGCTAGGGTCAGCCAGATATATCACTACCCTGGACCTAACAAAAGGGTACTGCCAGATTCTCCTGTCCCCAAGTGCCAAGGAGAAGACGGCCTTTTCTACTCCTGACGGGTGCTTTCAGTACACCAGGATGCCGCTCGGTCTGCAAGGAGCCCCAGCTGCCTTCCAGAGGACCATGGACCGGATCCTAGTCTCTCACAAAAAGTACGCCACAGCTTACCTGGATGACATTGTGATATTCAGCCCAGATTGGGGAAGTCATTTACAGAAAGTCCAGGCTGTACTGGATGCACTAAGGAAAACAGGGTTTACTATAAACCCAAAGAAGTGTGCCATGGGGAAAGAAGAGGCAAAATACTTGGGCTACATTGTCGGAAGGGACGAAATAAAGCTGTAAGTAAATAAGGTGGAGGCTATCCAAAATTGTCCGCAGCCGAACTCCAAGAAGCAAGTTCGGGCGCTTCTAGGAATTGTGGGGTATTATCGGCGATTTATCCCGAATTTCGCCAGGATAGCCACCCCCCTGACTGATCTTCTTAAGGGCACAAAGACATTAATGGCTATGTGGTCCCCTGAAGCGTAGATGGCATTCCAGGAGTTGAAGCTCACACTATGTAAACAGCCAGTCTTAGTAGCGCCTGACTTCACTAAGGAGTTTGTGGTTCAGACTGACGCCTCAGAGGTCGGTTTAGGAGCTGTGCTGTGCCAGGAAATAGATTGTGACGAACATCCAGTCCTATTCCTGAGTAGGAAACTCTCCTCCTGTGAAAATAACTATGCCATTGTAAAGAATGAGTGTTGGCCATCAAATGGGCAATTGAGACCCTAAGATATTATATGGTTGGCCGAAAGTTCAGGCTAGTGTCAGGTCATGCGCCCCTGAGATGGATGAGGGAAAGGAAGGGGAAGAATGCCTGGGTAACTAGGTGGTTTCTGGCACTCCAGGACTTTAATTTTCATGTAGAGCACAGGCCCGGGAAACTACATGGTAACACACATGCCCTGTCCAGACTTCCCTGTTTAGCGAGTGAAGGTGCAAAAACCCCCAGCTCTGGGCAAAGGAGGGGGATATGAGACAAAGTCACTGGTAAAGTTCTGGAGGGGAGATATGTTTCCCTGAGGCTATTAGCTTCACTGAATTAAAACTATTACATTTCCTCCAGCATGTTATTTGCTGAGAGGGGTTGCGACACCATTTGTAAAAGGGCATGTTTTTATGAGAACAACCATAGAGCGGGCAGGAAATTGTTCTCCATATCTCCACTTCAGGTTGTTGTTTGGGGTTTAAATACAAGGCCTGCTGAGGCATTAGCTGTTCAGTGAATCTGGGGAGACAAGCTCCAGACATGTTTGTGTTGAGCTGAACCGAACCATGTGGAGTTGCTAAACTCTGAGCTGGTGGATCCATGCTAACAGAAGGACTATGTTGTGCATGACCACTTTGTTTTTGTTTGTTTCCTGTTTTTGCCCAAAGGGCTGTGTTTATTTTCATGGACTCAATGTTGGTTTATGCCACATTCTAATAAACCAACAAGAGAGTTAAAGAGACAGCATACCTTTGTCTACCTCCGTGTGCAGCTGAGTGAGCGATCTACCACAGCCCGTACATTGTAGTGCCCAGTACATTGTAGTGCCATACATTGTAGTGCCCAGTACATTATACCCAATTGTGCTTCTGGAGACATGCACCCGTAAAATAAGTGGGCTCTCATTGCTACAGAAATGGCAAAAATGTGGATGCTAAATGTGGTTTACACACACTGTGGGGCTGAGGAGAGAGGAGTGCATTTGGATTTTCGGAGTGCAAAGTTCACTGGATTTATTTTAGGGGGCAAGGAGCCATACCGCTTTTCCAGAGCCTTTGTGCCACCAGTAACATGGAAACCCCCTATATTTCCATTGACAGATGATGGACCTGAGTGGGGACTTGCTATTCTTATGGATTAAGTTGAAGCTTTTATTGGGAACTTTTACATATTATTTTGGACCACATTTATCCTGCACTCTATGCTGAGCACTTACATCGGGGCTTCCATCTAAATCTCTGAATGACATTTTTCAGATGAAACCCGAGGTATCCATTCACTATAATGAGGATGCAGAGTTACTTTGGACTCCATCTGGTCTTTGTTCAGCAGTGTTCTTCTTTTCTGAAGTGCACAAAACTGTCGCCGATGGCACTTTTATGCATGCCTAAAATGACGAACAACGCCACATCACAGGTTGGGCAACGTCCACAGTGCCTTCATCTGCCTTACTACATGAAAATTAAAGTCCTGGAGTGCCAGAATCTTCCGCCGGGGGTTCTGTCTGAATCACGTATTTCAGAGATTTACATGAAAACCCCGTTGTAAGCTCTCAGATAAATGTGAGCCCAGCCTTTCTGCGATCTTTGGGAGGCAGAATCAACAGATCAACAGCAGGTGAACAATTGGTTCCTCGTGTGGTATAAGTGATTAGATGATATTATTCCTTGGGTCAGTGTAATTACAGCGATACTAGATTTATATTGGTTTTTCTAGTTGGGTTGCTATCACACATTAAAGACGCTTTTTTTTGCGCATTGCCACATTTTGAGAGCTATAATTTTTACATATTTCGTCCGACAGAGTCATGTGAGGTCTTGTTTTTCGTGAGACGAATTGCCGTTTTTATTGGTACCATTTTTGATCACATAACATTTTTTGATCCCTTTCGATTCAGGAATTCAGGAATTGTTTTTTTCTTTTTTTTTTTCTTAATGCTGTTTACCGTGTGGTAAAGGTGATACTGCGGCTTTATTCTTCAGGTCAGTACGATTATAGCGATATCACATTTATATAATTTTTTCTATGTTTTCGCGCTTTTACACAATTAAAGCTACAGTATTTTATGGAAAAAATAATTATTTTTGCATTGCTGTATTCTGAGAGCTATAAGTTTTTTATTTCTCTGCTGACAGAGCTGTATGGCGGCTTGTTTTTTGCAGAACAAGATGGTGTTTTCAGCTATACCATTTTTTGTTCATTTTTTTTATGGTTTTCACTGAAGAGGTTAACTAGTGTGACAGCTTTATAGATCAGGTAGATTCGGACGCGATGATACCAGATATATGTAGTTTTTTTGTTTAATTTTTTTACATAAATATACGTATTTCTGGGTAACATATATTTTTTTTATTTTTTATTTTGTGATTTTGAAAAAAAATTTTTTTAAATTTTTTTTTTAAAACAATTTTTTACTTAGTGCCTCAATGGGACTTTAACTTTCATTACGATCACCATGAAGTACCTATACGTCTTCGGTTGGGAACCCCTATCTGACCATGACATATAGGTACGTCAAATGTCATGAAGGGGTTAAAGATGAGCTAGTTTGAACTATTTGGGTCCGAAGATGGATTCAATATCAACTCCCAAAGCTACTACCATTTTTTTACCACTTTCTTCAAGCATTGGTATTGGAAAAGTCTGCATCTTTCAATAATACTATAATTTTTCTGAAGGATAATGCTCCATTGCAGCATCAAAATCTCCACTGCTCAGCTGCCAGTAAAGACCGTAAAGGGTTTTTTCCCACGAACAAAGTAAATTTTAAAGTTGATGTTAATCAATAGATTTTGGAATAATAATAATTTCCACAATTAGATGTGTTTAAAAAAAACATTTGTGTGCTGAGATAATCTTATACATGTGCCCCTGCTGTGTACTGTGTAATGGCTGTGTCTGACCGTGCAGGAACATGGTCTGATCATACCACAGCTCCTGGGCAGGGGAGGAAGCAAATGAGAGTATACAGTTAGCACAGCACGGGCACATTTATAAGATTATTTCAGCATGGGAACATTTATTTTAAAAACATCCAATTATGGAACTTATTATTATTCCAAGATCTATCGATTAAAATGAACTTTGCTTGTGGGACAACCCCTTTAACCCCTTAAGCCCCGCGGGTGGTTTGCACGTTAATGACCAGGCCAATTTTTACAATTCTGACCACTGTCACTTTATGAGGTAATTACTCTGGAACGCTTCAACGGATCCCCCTGATTCTGAGATTGTTTTTTCGTGACATATTGTACTTCATGATTGTGGAAAAATTTCTTCGATATCACTTGCGTTTATTTGTGAAAAAAATGGAAATTTGGCGAAAATTTTGAAAATTTTGCAATTTTCAAAATTTGAATTTTTAAGCCCTGAAATCAGAGCAATATGTCACACAAAAGAGTTAATAAATAACATTTCCCACATGTCTACTTTACATCAGCACAATTTTGGAACCAAAATTTTTTTTTGTTAGGGAGCTATAAGGGTTAAAAGTTGACCAGCGATTTCTCATTTTTCCAACAAAATTTACAAAACCATTTTTTTAGGGACCACATCACATTTGAAGTGACTTTGAGGGGTCTTTATGACAGAAAATACTCAAAAGTGACACCATTCTAAAAACTGCACCCCTCAAGGTGCTCAAAACCACATTCAAGAACTTTATTAACCCTTCAGGTGCTTCATAGGAATTTTTTGAATGTGGAAGAAAAAAATGAACATTTAACTTTTTTTACAAAAATGTTACTTTAGACCCAATTTTTTTTATTTTCACAGGAGTAACAAGAAAAAATGGACCGCAAAATTTGTTGTGCAATTTCCCCTTTGCACGCAGATACCCAATATTTGGGGAAAAAACACTGTTTGGGCGCACTGTAGGGCTCGGAAGGGAAGGAGCGCCATTTGACTTTTTGATTGTAAAATTTGCTTGAATAATTAGCGGACACCATGTTGCGTTTAGAGAGCCCCTGTGTGCCCAAACATTGGAGCTCCCCCACAAGTGACCCCATTTTGGAAACTAGACCCCCCAAGGCACCTATCTAGATGCATAGTGAGCAGTTGCAACCCCCAGGTGCTTCACAAATTGATTCGTAAAAATGAAAAAGTGAAAAAAAAAACACTTTTTCATTGTTACGAATCAATTTGTGAAGCACCTGGGGGTTCCAACTGCTCACTATGCATCTAGATAGGTGCCTTGGGGGGTCTAGTTTCCAAAATGGGGTCACTTGTGGGGGAGCTCCAATGTTTGGGCACACAGGGACTCTCTAAATGCAACATGGTATCCGCTAACAAATTGAATGGAAAATCGTCTCAAATTGTTAGCGGACACCACATTGCGTTTGGAGAGCCCCTCTGTGCCCAAACTTTGGAGCTCCCCCACAAGTGACCCCATTTTGGAAACTAGACCCCCCAAGGCACCTTTCTAGATGCATAGTGAGCACTTGGAACTCCCAGGTGCTTCACAAATTGATTCGTAATAATGAAAAAGTGAAAAAAAAAACACTTTTTCATTTTTATGAATCAATTTGTGAAGCACCTGGGGTTCCAAGTGCTCACTATGAATCTAGATAGGTGCCTTGGGGGGTCTAGTTTCCAAAATGGGGTCACTTGTGAGGGAGCTCCAATGTTTGGGCACACAGGGACTCTCTAAATGCAACATGGTATTTGAAGTGATTAGACGACTTTATTCTTCGGGTCGGTGTGATTACAGCAATGCCAGAATCATATGGGGTTTTTATGACTGACAACTGTCACACACTAAAAGACGCATTTTTTGTAAAATCTAGTTTTTGCATCGCCATATTTTGAGAGCTATAATTTTTCCAGATTTTGGCAGACAGTCATGTGACAGCTCGTTTTTTGCGGGATGACTTGACGTTGTTATTGGTGCCATTTTCAGGCACGTGACATTTTTTGATCGCTTTCTATTCCGATTTTTGGGAGGCAGAATAAACAAAAACCAACAATTCAGGAATTGTTTTTTTTTATTCTGTTCCGCGTGTGGTAAAATTGATGAGGTAGCTTTATTCTTCGGGTCAGTACGTTTACAGCGGTACCACATTTGTATCATTTTTCTATGTTTTGGCGCTTATACACAATAAAAGCTATAGAAAAAAATATTTTTTAGTATTGCTTTATTCTGAGAGCTATAACTTTTTTATTTTTCGGCTGATGGAGCTGTATGTCAGCTTGTTTTTTGCAGGACGAGATGACGTTTTCAGCGGTATCATTTTTATTTATATTCGTCTTTTTGATCGCGTGTTATTGCATTTTTTATTTGGCGGTATGGTGATAAAGCATTGTTTTTTGCTTCGTTTTTTTTTTTTTTTTTACCGTGTTCACTGAAGGGGTTAACTAGTGCGACAGTTTTATAGGTCAGGTTGTTCCGGACGCGGCGATACCAAATATGTGTACTTTTATTGTTTTTTTTTTATTTTTTTTATAATAATATTTATTGATGGGTACATTATATTTTTATTTTTGGTGTATTATTTTTTTTATTTTTTTATAATATTTTTGCACATTTTTTTTTTTTTTTTCCACTTTCACACAGATTATACACTTTATTACTTTGTCCCACTCTGGGACTTTCACTTTTTTTTTTCTGATCGCCTGCATGGCACAGGAATGGAGCACCATCCCTATGCCATGAAGGCTGTCAGAAGTGCACAGTGTGAAGATTGCTTGGAGATGCACTGCGCATGTCCAAGCAATCTTCCTGCTCTCTGGTGACCCGGATGTTGTCATGACGACATCGAGTCGTCATGGCAACACCCGGGAAGCCTTTGCAGACTGCGCTGGAAGCCGGAAGAGGAGGTGAGTATCGGCGATCACCTCCCCTTGCCCCCGCAATGCCGCGATCGACTTCGATCGCAGCATCGCGGGGGTTAATGTGCTGGGAGCGGTGCAGGACCGCTCCCTGCACATAGTACCGGGTGTCAGCTGTGACAATCAGCTGACACCCGGCGGCGATCGCGCCCGCACAGCCTGTGTGCGCGCGCGATCGCGATGACGTACTAATACGGGTCTGGCTCTTAAGTCCCAGGGCACAGACGTGTATTAGTACGTCAGATGTTATTAAGGGGTTAAAGATGAAAGAATAATGACACGGCCAATTCCTCACCAGACCTAAACCCTACTGAGAACTTGTGGTTCCTTCTTAAACTGGAGATTTAGAGTGAAGGAATACAGTCACCTGCCTGATCAGTGCCTGGGACTAAGGTTGGTGCTGCCCAAAAAGTTGATCGTCAACAGTTGAAGAAACTGACAGACTTCATGGATGAAACTTATTGAAAAGAAGGGCAGCTATATTGGTCACTGATATATTTTTTTGAAATCTCAAAAACATAGTTTTGTCCCTTTCAAGGTGTTTGGTTCATTCTATACAATTGTATATGGGGCTGACCTGACCCTGCAATTGATCGCTGTACTAAGTTCAGTGATGAATTCATGTACTGATGGTGGTTCTCATGATGTATTTAAACACTGATGGGGTTTTAGTTCTATATTTCTGTACTGATGGTGATTCTGAAGGATGTATTCATGTTCTGATAGTGGTTGTGATACTATATTTTTGCAAGGTTGGTGGTAATGGTGCCATATTCTTATACTCATAGGGGTTCTGGTGATATTTCCTGTACTGATGAGGGTTCTGGTGATGTATTTCTGTACTGATGATGGTGGTTTTGGTGATGTATTTTTGTACTGTTGGTGGTTCTGGTGATGTATTTCTGTACTGATGGTAGTTCTGGTGATGTATTTCTGTACTGTTATTGATTTTGATCCACATACACATGTAGCAATACATATCTTGTCAGATAACCTACTGCATGACTGTTAATAAAATTTTGTGCCGTCCGAAAAGTTAAGGTTTGCTTCATGTGTATTTATATTAGTTGCATTAATAATAAAATTAAGTGCCGTTGCATGCCAAATCCTAACAGTTTGTAATATATTCTCTGTCAGGATTCGGCTCTGCTTGGCGATTCCAGTGGTTGTCACATGACCACTCACATGCAATTTTCATACTTACTGTCACATGTCAAATAGTAACTCTGTATAGGAGGGGGTGCCAAACTAACTAGATTCAGAAGCAAAAGGAAGGAAGGACACTAAGAACATGTCAGTCATGCAAGGTAGGCAGAAATTCAGCATCAAGGAGGAGAAATACTAAGCAACTGATAGGCTAGGTGGATGGAGATTTGGCAGCAGCGGGGAGGAGGGACACTAAGGAGCTGTCAGTCCAGCTCGTGAGCGGAGAATGAGCATAAACTTTAAAAAAAGATGTAAACTCATTCTGTCTTGGATTTTAAAGCAAGTACACCAGCCTCATCAGGTCTAAACGATCTATGTAATAAAGTAAATTGTTTGTACTGTGAAATTTAGTGACAGATCTGCTATAAACCATGATGGGTATGACGCGCCCCCTGGGCCAGTGCTGTAGGGGATACCCGGAGCCGGATCTCGATGGGGGTAGTAGTCCTTGTGGCGGTGACCCGGTCCGTGCCCAGGGTGTCAAACTAAGTGGCAGTCTATGGCAGTAGATGTTTAACTTGATTGTCGACTACGCCACCCGTTGAGTGCGGCTTTGAAGCCGCCGCTGCAGAGCAGTCCACTGAGGCCGGTGGTATATGTGCAGCAGTGATGGTATAACCCCCAACGGGAGGGGTATGGCCTCAGGGCAGCAGGTGTAGATGATGGGGGTTGTGATGATGCAGAAAGAAGATTCAGAGTCAGGAGATGCAGTTCAGGGTTTTTACTTACTGGTGTTCTTTTGGTCACTCTGGCCTTGAGTGACCACCCGAGCCGTGCTGCGTCCACCAGGTCCTGGACTCGGCCAACCCCCAGGCAATTCCGGAGCGTGGTCCTGAGCTCCTTTCTGACTCTCCCTTCCTCTGGCCGTTCCCACCAGGGATCCACTTTTGGCCGGCTCCCTCGAGTCTCTTGGTGGTCAAGCCTCCTCTGGGCTCCCTGACCCTATACTCGGTGTGCCTTTCTAGTGGATTTGGTGAGGGTCGTGGCAGATCCTGACCACGACCTCCGGTTCCTGGCTAAGGTTCGTTTTGGGCCTCCGCCAGCTTGGGATCCGGTACCCTTGTCCGCCAACCCTTCACCCTTCTGTCCTTATTCTGGGATCTTGGGGTTCCTTCTTGTTTCCTCTCTGGGTCCTTCTCACTCCTCTCTCTCTCTCTGCAGGCTCTGCTCTGGAGCTGGGCCCAGCCGGAGCCACAGCTCCCTGTCAGCCCTCCTGGCTGAGCTCCTCTGCTCTGCTCCTCAGGCTAAACTCTCACCCTGTCCTAAGATGGTGCCCACCTTATATACTCCCTCTATGTGTGAGCTCAGGTGACCAGCACCCAATGAGCTCCTATCTTTACCCAGACTACTCCCCCTATCTGCCCCTACACTACTGGGATGTTCCACCCCCCTCCCACTCCAGCCAGGGACAGACGCAGTCGTACCTGCACATATACTGGTGGGAGTACCGTCGTTCTGTCCCCCGGAAATGGGATGTATGTAGTGCATGCAGCCTACTAGCTCAGTTCCACACTCCATCCTTACCCGGGAGTGGAATACCACACCTCTGGCTTGAGGTGTAATACCCCTGTAGCAGCCGAGTCCTCAGGGTGCTACAGGTATTCTCCAACAGAAGACTTTCTCTAAAATGAAAGGGGTTGTCTTATGAAAACAAAATATCAAAAGAACTCCGGCACTCCAATGTAGATGCAAAAGAAATTTTTCTTTATTTGAAGAAAACCCCATAGGAGATAAGTAGGCCAACGTTTCGACCTTACATGGTCTTTTTCAGGGCCTTTTCTTAAACATAAACAAAATGATAAACATTATAAGTGACGCGCCCCTGGGCCTGCTGTGTCGCGCAGCGTCTCGCGCACGGGGGCTTACCCGGAACCGGATCAGATGAGGGTTGTAGTCTCCGAGTGGCGGGGACCCGGTCCGTGCCCAGGGAGTCAAACTCAGTGTGTGGCAGTCTTGATAGGTGTTATTTGAGTGTCGACTACGCCACCCGTTGATTTGCAGCTATGGAGCTGCCGCTGCAGGGCAGACCGCTGAGGCCGGTGTAGAATTGTGCAGCGTGATAGTATCACCCCCAACGGGAGGGGTATGGCCTCAGGGCAGCCGACGTGGAAGATGGGGGTAGCAGGAACCACTCAGAGACGGTGCGGTGTAATTCAGGGTCTTTACTGGTAACAACGATAGACCCTCCCGGAGTACTGGCTAGCGAACGGGGCCTGGTCAGTCCTTGAGCAGATGGGATCTCCCCTGGCCAGGCGGAGTTGTAGGCCTCCCAAACTGACTGTACTCTTCTGGCTACCTTGCTAGAAGCGGATATAAGTAGCCCACGTCCCTGAGTGTGCCGTGTGGTGCTCACCCGTATGGCCGGTGACTCGGGGCCTTCTAATGGCTTCCGCTCCACGATGGCGGTGCTGGTCCCACGCGTGTGACCTTGCCTTCGGGTTTCTGGGCCTGAGGACCTGAAATCCCCTGCCGGTCGGCTTCTGCTGCTGGGTAAGAGTTAGTCCCCACAGCCTCGGACGCCGGGTCCGGTAAGAAAGCTTCTCAGTCAGGGCGAGCTCTGCAGCTGCCAGCCCCTGACTCGTAGTAGTATTGCTCCCACTGAGCTTCTGCTGTTTCTTCCTATGACTGTTTCTCGTCTCTACTCTCCTTGACTCCTAACCCTGCCTCAGCCCCGGGTTTATATAGGGGAAGTTCTTCCCCTCCCAAGACTGGGCAGGAGGTGTGGCATGCACAGGATCCCTGACCAAAGGACCTCCCACCTGCTCTCAGACATAACATTACATTACTGTGGAAACCAGACCCCTGGGGTGCCACATTCCCCCCTAGTGAAATTTAGTACTCCGGGACTAAACATATTTTAGAAAAACATAACAAGATATAACAACAATAATAGTACAATAAGAAGAAACACATAAAGGTGGTCACGGCATGTCCGTAACCGGGTGCAGTCTTTGAAGAAAAGCAAGGTGTCCATTTCACCAAAACAGGGAGACGTAACCAGGTAGGGGTTTGTCCTGCCCCGAGTCCTTAACAGTCTTTAGTCCGTCCTGGGTTACGCTCCAACTATGTACAAAGGATTCCCGGTAAATCCACCAAGGACTCCTACAAATAACTAGAAACACAAAATTATACACAAGCAACAATACACAGGTAAACATAAATAAAACAATTTATACACTTCAAATCCTCCAACGTGCGGGTAACTGGCCTCTAGTGGCCCTAGTGGACCTACGGAGCTGACTGTCTAGCCCTGAACTACAGGGTGTAGGAACTGTCAAGGGTAAACTGGGCAGCTGTCTACCGGCTCTTTGGCTCACTAGGGATATGGCAGGCTCACTGCAAGCAGAGGGTTGATCCTCCTGGTCTGCGGGTGTGGGGTTTTCTGCCTCCTGGACCGGCTGTTCTTCCAGCTTTACCTGTTGCTCCGTAGGTGCTTGGGATGCTGGTTGGAGGAAGGTGAGTACGGGTACCACAACTGCACCATTGACTTGAGTCCAAGACCGAGGGAAGTCCCCGAGCACAGTACTAACCATATCTTCCCTTTCCTCTACGGGTCGATGGTCTTCTTGTTCCTCTTCAGGGTTCCTCAGTTGTTCGGGACACTTCTTCAGGTGGTCCCGGGATACAATGGCTGTGGTTTCCCCTCCGTCTTTACTGATGGTACAAACCTTCGGGTTCTCGTGGCTTGAGGGCAGTACGGTGTACGGGTCCTTCTCCCACTGGTCGTCCAACTTGTGGAGCCGTCTCTTCCTCTTCAAGACCTGCTCTCCGGGTACCAGGGGAACAGCGGGAGCATACTGGTTGTAAGTTTTCTCTTGTCTTTCCCTAGCCTGACAGAGACTTCGCTCCACGCTCTCCTGTACTCTCCGGTACTGCTGCTGCCTCTCTGTGTCCCAGTCTGCTTCTGGTGAAGTGTCCTCGGGTGTCAGGACTCCCATTTCCAGGTCAACAGGTAACTTACCAGGTCTTGCCCTCATTAGGTAAGCCGGGGTACAGTTGGTGGAACCTACCGGGATGTGGTTGTATAGGTCCACCAGATCGGGCAACTTCTCAGGCCACAGACTGCGTTCTTCCAGGGGCAACGTTTTTAGAAGATCCATTACCACCTGGTTCATTTTCTCACAAAGTCCATTAGTTTGCGGATGGTAGGGTGTCGTCCTTATCTTCCGGCAGCCATACAGATTGCAGAATTCCTGGAAGACCTCCGCTTCAAAGGCAGGTCCCTGGTCTGTCAACACTTGGTCCGGGTACCCGTGTGGACGGCAGAAATGCTGCTGGAAGGCTCTAGCTGCTGTTCGAGCTGTTAAGTCCTTGACGGGGACGACAACCAAGAACCGGGAGTAGTGATCCACGATGGTTAGTGCGTAGACGTAGCCACTTCTGCTTGGGGTCAGTTTTACATGATCCAAGGCTACCAGTTCCAACGGCTGCCGGGTGACGATGGACTGCAGGGGAGTCTTCTGGCTGGCACGGTCCTTCCTTCTTAGGTTGCACGGGCCACAGTCTCTGCACCACCTCTCGATGGTTCCCCTCATGCCTACCCAGTGGAACCGCTCGCGCAGCAGGAACTCCAGCTTCTTCCATCCGAAGTGTCCAGCCCCGTCGTGGTATGCCTCCATCACCATGGCTGCGTCTCTTCGTGGCACCACTACTTGCCAGATTAGTTCATGCGTCCGGGAGTTAACCATTCTGCGGCACAACTTCCCCTTGTAAAGGAACAGTCGACTCCTCTCTGCCCATAGTTGTTTGGCTTCCTCCGGAGCGTCTGGTTCAAGGCAAGCCTCCGGGCGAGTCAGCATCTCCTTCACCAGTCGGACGGCAGGGTCGCTGTCTTGCGTTTCCGCCCAGTTGTAGTGAGGTAAGGGGTTCAACGTAGCAGCCTGCTTACTCCTTACCCGGTGGGAATACTGGATAGTCCCATGACGGTGGAACGCAGGGAGTTCAACTTCTTCCAGTCCCTCCGGATCTTCTCCTTCGTCCGGCAGGTTGGGCATCCTGGACAGGGCGTCCGCGTTGGTATTGGAGCGTCCGGCCCGGTATTTGATTGTGAACTCGTAGTTGGACAGACGGGCCATCCACCTCTGTTCCAGGGCACCGAGTCTTGCCGTGTCCAGGTGTGTCAACGGGTTGTTATCCGTGTACACGGTGAACCGGGAAGAAGCGAGGTAATGCTTAAAGCGCTCGGTGACTGCCCATACTACGGCCAGGAACTCTAGCTTAAATGAGCTGTAATTCTCGGGGTTCCTTTCGGTGGGTCGCAGCTTTCGGCTGGCGTAGGCGATTACTCGTTCCTTCCCCTGCTGGATCTGGGACAGTACGGCTCCTAGCCCGATGTTACTGGCGTCGGTGTAGAGGATAAAGGGCTGGCTATAATCCGGGTACGCCAGGATTTCGTCTCCCGTGAGGGCCATCTTCAGCTGGCGGAAGGACTCTTCTTCCAGCTCCTCCCATTTGAAGGGCGGCTTCTGGTTCTTGGCCTTCCGGGACTGGCCTATCAGGAGGTCCTGCATAGGTGCTGCCTTTTTGGTGAAACCGGGAATAAACCTTCGGTAGTAGCCTACCAACCCGAGGAACTGCCGCACTTCTTTTACGCTGGAGGGGCTTGGCCATTCCTTAATTGCGGTGATCTTATCAGGGTCGGGAGCCACTCCGTCAGCGCTCACCACGTGTCCCAGGTACTGCACCTTTGGTTTCAGGAGGTGACACTTGGAGGGTTTCACCTTTAGGCCGTAGCTTGCCAGAGCTTCGAACACTTCCGCCAGGTGTTTCAGGTGGTCCTCATAAGTCTTAGAATATACGATGACATCGTCCAGGTACAACAGGACCGTCTCGAAGTTTCTATGGCCCAGACAGCACTCCATTAATCGTTGGAAGGTTCCTGGTGCGTTGCAGAGTCCGAACGGCATGCAGGTAAACTCGCTAAGTCACATCGGGGTGGTGAATGCGGTCTTCTCCCGGTCCGCCTCTGCTACAGGAACCTGCCAGTACCCACTAGTGAGATCCAAGGTAGAGAAGAAGTTAGCAGATCTTAAAGCAGCCAATGACTCCTCTATCCTTGGTAAGGGGTACGCATCCTTGTGTGTGATACGGTTGATTTTCCGGTAATCTACACACATCCTCATGGTGTTGTCTTTTTTTCTGACTAAGACTAGTGGAGCTGCCCAGGGGCTACAGCTATCCCTGATCACCCCAGCCTCCTTCATGTCTCTAAGCATCCCCTTGGCGTGTTGGTAGTGGGCAGGGGGTACGGGTCGATACCTCTCTTTTATAGGAGGATGGTCTCCCGTGGGGATGTGGTGTTCTACCCCCTTGACTCGCCCGAAGTCTAACGGGTGTTTACTGAACACTCTCTGTACTCTTGAACCACCCGATAGACTCCTTGTTTCTGGTGTGCGGGAGTGGAGTCAGTACCCAGATGTAGTTGCTGACACCAGTCCTCCATGTTTTTCTTAGAGCCGTTACCTTCCTCCGGGTGAGATGGAGGCAAGGGTTCCACAGATTGTATAGAATTTTGGTTAATGGTATATAATTTGGCTAGTGTGGCATACCGGGGCAGGTACACTTCCCTCTCCCCGATATTTATTATGCGAACGGGCACCCTCCCATGGCGTACATCAACCACCCCCCGTGCTGTCAAAATGGTGGGCCTACTGTCCGAGTAAACTGGTTCTACCATTGCCTGGTAATCCCTACCTCTTAGACCAATAGCTGCCCGGCACCAAATCATCATTTCACTTTTTGGGGGCATGGCAATAGGAAAAGGGTCACACATTCTTACGCTACCAATCTCACCGCCGGAGAGTTCCACCTGTTGCCGTCGCATCAGTGCCCGGATCTCTTTCTGGAGCACCCGCTGCTCGCCGGAGCTGGCGTTCTTGGCAACCTGCTGTAAAAGGAAAATCACCTCTGCAAGACAATTTTCAATTACATTAGTTCCTAGAGTTATTTTTGGGTGACTCTCATGTTTGTCAATATCTACAATGATCAGTCCCTGTGCTGCCAGTTCGACTCTACCGATTTTGATGGTCACCTCTTTAAATCCGATCTGTGGCACGGGCTGGCCATTGCTGGCGATGATACTCAAGTCGTCGTCAGGGTAGCGGGTAATATCCGAGTCATTCCAGTACTGCTTAAAGAGCACGTACGGGATGGTGGTGACCTGTGACCCGGTGTCCAGTAGGGCACTCATGGGAATGCCATCCAGTACCACAGGCAAGACTGGACGTCCTCCCACATATCTGTCGCGCCAGTTCGATGGGCCTGGTGATCTTTTTCCTGGGGGTTGGCCCTCTACCCCAGGTTGTGCCCGTTTAAAGAACAGTACCTTGCCATATGTCCGGGTTGATTGCAGCGGCGGCAGATGGGTCGTCCGTCTTCGCTGTATCGGTCACTGGGTCTTCCTCTGGCCGGTGGGGTCCTCCTTGGTCGACGCCACGGGATGTCCTCCGGTCCGGATGCCAGCTGGATCTTCCCTGGGGTGGAAACCTGTAAAGACTGCACAGTTCGGGTTAGCGCAGCAACGCTCTTAGCTAGCTCTTGGACCTGATGGTGTAGGTCTGGAGCCGGGTCATTGTCCAAAGCCTGCGCATCAGCTCCCACAGGCCCTGCCGACAAGGGCGCCGCCTCCTGGTGGTAAGTGATAGCTGGGCGCCTGTGGGTCACAACGCCACCCGGTGCCGGTTCTCGGAGCACCCGGATGGCTCTGTCCTTGAACTGTGCAAAGCCCAGATGGGGATCCTGTAAGGCCATCGCCCGCAACTGGGTTCGGTGAGCATTACAATATAGTCCCTCTATAAATTGTTCGGTCAACAGCCTGTCCTCGTTTCCCACTCCATCAGGGTCGGTCTGCTTAATGGCCCTCAGGGCCTCTTGTAGGTTTAGTGCATAGTCCCTTATACTCTCATGCGCTCGCTGCTTGCACCCGTAGAATCTAAGCTTAATCTCGGCTGAGGTGCGGGTATCAAAGGTATCCTTCAGCCGGGTTAGTATCCCTGCGACAGTCTTCCTCCCAGGTGGCCAGGATTTTACTTCCCTTTTGGCTGCCCCGGTTAGTTGGGCCACCAGGATGCTCACTTTTTGCTCTTCTGTGAGGAGGTACACCTGGAAGAGGCTATCCAGCTTTTCTCTAAAGTCATGCAGGGTATGTGACTCCCCTGAGTACTGGGGTAGCCAAGCTGCTCCCGGGATATAGGGCATGGTGAAGGGCATAACTGCAGCAGCGGTGGCGCTGGCGGGGGTTGAGGCAGTGAAGCTGTCCTCCGCATCCGACATCTTCCTCCCCCCTAGTGGACCGTGGCCTACCTTGCGATGATCCTGTTCCGTAGGCCGCGGCTCCGCAGTAGATCGTCAGGGTTGAGGACCTTCCGTTGCGCTCCGGTGACGTCGGCGTCTGCTGGGCTCCTTCCAGGACCTTACGCAACGTCCGGACGTGAGGCGGGGCTTCAGTTCTCGCGCGCTTTCGGAGTCCACGCTCTTCTTCTTCCCGCGCGGCGTCCTCAAGATGGCGTCCAATGGCGGGAAAACTCCACGGATGGCGGGAAGAAGGCCGAAGATGGCGCCGGATGGCGGGAAAACTTCGCGGATGGCGGGAAGAAGGCAGAAGATGGCGCCGGATGGCGGGAAACCTCACCACTGGTAAGTTTGAACAGTCTTTGCTTTTCAGGCACGCAGTACCCGGTGGTTGCGGGCACGAAATCCTGCCGACTACGCCAAAGTTGACGCGCCCCTGGGCCTGCTGTGTCGCGCAGCGTCTCGCGCACGGGGGCTTACCCAGAACCGGATCAGATGAGGGTTGTAGTCTCCGAGTGGCGGGGACCCGGTCCGTGCCCAGGGAGTCAAACTCAGTGTGTGGCAGTCTTGATAGGTGTTATTTGAGTGTCGACTACGCCACCCGTTGATTTGCAGCTATGGAGCTGCCGCTGCAGGGCAGACCGCTGAGGCCGGTGTAGAATTGTGCAGCGTGATAGTATCACCCCCAACGGGAGGGGTATGGCCTCAGGGCAGCCGACGTGGAAGATGGGGGTAGCAGGAACCACTCAGAGACGGTGCGGTGTAATTCAGGGTCTTTACTGGTAACAACGATAGACCCTCCCGGAGTACTGGCTAGCGAACGGGGCCTGGTCAGTCCTTGAGCAGATGGGATCTCCCCTGGCCAGGCGGAGTTGTAGGCCTCCCAAACTGACTGTACTCTTCTGGCTACCTTGCTAGAAGCGGATATAAGTAGCCCACGTCCCTGAGTGTGCCGTGTGGTGCTCACCCGTATGGCCGGTGACTCCGGGCCTTCTAATGGCTTCCGCTCCACGATGGCGGTGCTGGTTCCACGCGTGTGACCTTGCCTTCGGGTTTCTGGGCCTGAGGACCTGAAATCCCCTGCCGGTCGGCTTCTGCTGCTGGGTAAGAGTTAGTCCCCACAGCCTCGGACGCCGGGTCCGGTAAGAAAGCTTCTCAGTCAGGGCGAGCTCTGCAGCTGCCAGCCCCTGACTCGTAGTAGTATTGCTCCCACTGAGCTTCTGCTGTTTCTTCCTATGACTGTTTCTCGTCTCTACTCTCCTTGACTCCTAACCCTGCCTCAGCCCCGGGTTTATATAGGGGAAGTTCTTCCCCTCCCAAGACTGGGCAGGAGGTGTGGCATGCACAGGATCCCTGACCAAAGGACCTCCCACCTGCTCTCAGACATAACATTACATTACTGTGGGAAACCAGACCCCTGGGGTGCCACATAAATATAGTTGTAAATCAAAAACACCAACAATTAGACGATCATTGACCGTGTATACAAAAAGAGTACATAGACGTACTTGCTGTGTGATTAAACACAAGATCTAGTTAATTTGCGTGATATCCAGGGGTAAAAAGTAACATACATAATGTTAGGGCTTTATTCAGTAGTATTTAGAAACTGGCATGGAGTCACTACTGCCCAGTATTATCATGCTGCGTTTTTTGAAAAAAGGGGGGTGCAAACAGGGAGAGAGGAGAGAAGGAGTCTAAATTGCACATACATGTGTCCTTATAAATGAAAGGCACATAGAAAAGCAAACCTGGGCAATGAAAAACATACCTGGGCAATGAGAAAACGACGGTTACACACTATACCTGGTAGATGGGGATATATGCTTGACATGTGTAGCGGTGGGACGCCGTGCGGTGTAGAAGGAGTGAAACCCCATCCTTCTTATACCCGGTGGAATAATTAGTGCCATGTGCGTGGTAATACCGCTAATGCATTTCTGGTCATGCACAGTGCGAACATGCGGACTTCCGGTACGCGTGCTGGAACGCAAGAGAGAGCAGTGAGACGCAAGGAAGTTCCTGACATGCGCAGTACATACGCTGCGCTGGGAAACAATAGTGGACATTATTAGATTACAGGAAAAGAATACAGGTAATATACTAGAAGTATAATATTCAAAATGTGCCACATTTAAAGGGAATTATATGATTTGGAGGCTCTGGACATTATTCCTTCTATAGAGGAAAAGAAATTAGCCAAGAAGTTTTACAATATGCGGATGAGGGAATCCTGAACAATTGTATATGTAATTCAATTCAGGGGTAACAGAGTACTTTAGTTTGGGACCTAAAAAACAAAAAGGAGACAATCAGTGGCGTCCAATTTCACACTAAATCACTGTCATATTCAACCACTATAAAACGATTAGAAACTGTAGAAGATAAATTCAGCTATTCATATTGTACTTCATATTCCCTATTAAGTCCTTTTGGAGTAAGGGTCTGCATGGTATGTCTCCAATATAACTCTCGTTTCTTGAGTATGTGGATCCGGTTACCTCCCCGTCTGTGTGGTGGAATATGATCAATGACCTGATACCTTAATTGCGAGATACCATGTGACATAACCAAAAAATGTGCAGGTATGGGAAGCATCGTACGTCGACATCGGATCGTGGATTTATGTTGTGAGATGCGGTCTCGGATATGCTGGGTGGTTTCACCAACATATCCGAGACCGCATGGACATTTAATCAGGTACACTACATAGGTGGAGTCACAAGAGAAATATTCTTTTATAGGGAAACGTTTGCCAGAGAGAGGGTGTGTGAATGTATCACCCTTAGTGATATTCGAGCATTGCAAGCACCCGAGACAAGGAAAGGTTCCCCTGCGTGGGGTGGCCAAAGTACGTTGAACAGGTCCTATGTGTGTGGACCCTATGTCTGCCCTGATTAGATGGTCACGAATATTTCGGGGTCTTTTGTGACACAGTAGTGGGAAAACACTAAATTCCTGTACTTCGGGGTAGGATTGGCCTAACAAGGGCCAATGTTTTTTAATACACTTAATTATTGATCCACCGAAAGGATGATAAGTGTTCACGAAAGCCAATCGTGAATTATCTTTCCGCTTTGTGTTGGATTGAATAGGCTGATTCAAAATATGGTACGGATAACCCCTCTGTCGGAATCTAACATTCATTTTCTCGTGTCTGATTTTTTTAGTATCAGCATTGGATACTATGCGATCCACCCTATTGTGTTGTGACTTAGGTAGTGCCCTCTTGACGTGACGTGGATGGCAGCTATAATATAACAGTAAACTATTTTTATCCATTGGCTTTATATATAAATCGCTTATTAGACACCCGGTGTCGGTAAGCGTAATGCATGTGTCCAAAAATTGTATGGAATGTGAGTCTTGCTGAATGGTGAATTTTAAATTAGCCACTTTTGTGTTAAGATCAGTAAAAAAAGTTTTTAGGTCATTCTCTGTGCCTGTCCAAATAAAGAATATGTCATCAATAAAACGTTTCCAATACAGTACGTATTGATCAAAGAGGGGATGAGTATGTACATAGTCATTCTCAAACTTATCCATGAATATATTAGCATAAGGGGGCGCCATATTGGATCCCATTGCTGTGCCCCTCCTTTGGAAATAGAACCTGTCTTCAAACATCAAGAATTTTTTAGTAAGGATCAGGGTTAATAGATCATTACAGAAGTCAATCTGTTGCGCTGAATATGTGGTGTGGGTTCGCAAAAATTTTTGAGTGGCACTAATGCCTTCCTGATGGTCAATACTAGTGTAGAGACTGTTGACGTCCATCGTTGTTAGAATACTGTCAGTGGGAATAGGTCCTAATTCTTTTATACTTGTTAAAAAATGGGTGGTGTCCTTAAGATATGAGGCGATCTTATGGATATGTGGTGTCAAGATTTTTTCTAACGTGATTGCCAAGGGGGACAAAATCGAGTTCGTGGAGGCAACAATGGGCCTTCCTGGTGGCTTGTGTAAATTTTTGTGTATCTTAGGTAAAGTGTAAAATACCGGCATAATTGGATTGGTATAGACAAAAAAATTTTGACAATTTGATATCAATCGTACCTTTTTGAGAGTGGCATGGAACTAAGTTTTTAATGAGGTTAGCTACCTCTGAGGTGGGATTATGGGATATTGGCAAGTATGTCTCCATATCATTTAATTGAGTATGTATCTCTGATATGTAATATGTCCGGTCCATAATAACAATTGCGCCCCCTTTGTCAGCCGGCTTTATCACCTATTCCCAGGATTGGTGATAACTTACTTATCTGTGGAGTTCCAACCAATAGGTCTCACACTAATCAGCAGAACGGGGAATTTTTAAACGGATAGGGTACATTTATCTGTGTTATAAAATAGAGTGGTAGGTTGGACGCCCGATTGCTGCTCTATTCATTCTCTGTGGCGGTGAACAAATAGAGAACGATTGGAGCAGCAGTCGGACATGTTCACTTCCACGCCATTCCATCAGAGATACCCTGTTTGGCATTCAGTGTCAGTCATAGTGGTCAGATCCCCAATCAATAAGTTACTTATTACCTATCTTGTGAATAGATTGATAACTTGTTTTCACCAGACAACTCCTTTAAGATTGCGAAAACTCTAAAATACCACTAAGGGTCAATGTGAGATGAAAGTTGGACCTTAAAAAAATAAATAATATTTTTTGTAATTTTCTTCTGTCTCTTTTATGATGTTTTTTTCTGTGTTATTTATGGCGAATACAAAACTTGTTATCTGAAAGTATTCGCCGGCAATTCGTCCCGGGGGAGTGGTTGCCGGTAATCTCCATATATTTCCATGGAAACCGCATTGCCAATGCCGAGTGTTCACACAAATATCACGGCACTTACTGGAGAGCGCATTATCATAATCACACAAGGAGACACAGTTTATATTATCTTTCTTTCCATACAAAGTTCATATATATTCAGAGGTTCTGGATAATAGGAGATTACATATGGAAATGAGAGCGCATCTACATGGCTGTAAGTCACATCGCAATGTGCCGTCTCTCGGCAGGAAATAATCTGATGAATGCAGAGGAAAAGTTTTGTTACTTTGCATTATTTTGTATGGTCACCATTTTTCTCACCTATCAGGCCACTGATAGGAGGAGGTGAGAGTGGCATGCCGAAACATTGTGCTGTAGCCAAATATTATAGCCATACCACTTTTCTCTACCCAGTTGGGTTTCTTTCTTCTCCAGAGGGAAAATCCTCCAATATTATCTCCAGCTATGACATTATGACTGGTATTTCTCTGGAGAGGTCATCCCTTTAGAAAGTTAAAATGTTACACTGACCTAAATTGCCCTTGAATTTTAATAGGACAGGTGCCTATGAGCATGTTTGGTAAGATGTATGTATGGTAAGATGCTCCTCTCCCGACGTTCATGTTCAGAAAGATTATATAATACAAATTATCAATTATTAATAATTTCTAACCCAAAAATGAGGAACCTATAATAAAGTGTTAGTGCTATGGACTAGAAAAGTGGACAAATGAGAAAACAAGAGGAAAAACTTTGCACTAAAGTCCAAGGGATCATTTTTAAAAAGTTTTAATTTTATTAATAATTGTAAGGAAAATAATGAATAACAGACACAGGAGTGATTAAAAACATAGCGGTAGAGGGACACCAGAGAAAGAGTGTGGTCAGTAATACTAATCAACCAGCAAAAAAATATATAACTTCAATTGGTAAACGCGCGTCGGGGTGTGCACCATTGATGAGTGTGCTCAATCCATAGCGGATGTAAGTATTTATTAGGTGCTACATGCATGTATGTTTTGGCGGCTATTTTGACTCCTCTTGTGCTATGTGTCATATATGACAAGATTACCAATTGAAGATATATATTTTTTTACTGGTTGATTAGTATTACTGACCACATTCTTTCTCTGGTGTCCCTCTACCGCTATGTTTTTAGTCACTCCTGTGTCTGTTATTCATTATTTTCCTTACAATTATTAATAAAATGAAAACTTTTTTAAAATGATCCTTTGGAATTTGGTGCAAAGTTTTTCCTCTTGTTTTCTCATGTTTAGAAAGATGTGCTCCCGGTGGATATTGTGGAGTGATCCTACAAAAAGAATTCCTAAAAAGTTGGGACCAAATTTTAAGAAAACCAAAATACGATGATTTGGAGACCTCTTATAGCCATTTAATTCACAACAGAACATAGGACGCAGATCAAAAGTTTGAAATTTTTCCATTTTATTTGAAAAAAACTAACTCATTTAAAAATTGATGGCAGCAACATCTCAAAAAAGTTGTGCCAGGTCCATGTCCATAGTGTAGCATGTCTTCTTCTTTTTACAACAGTCTTGTGAGGAGACAATTGCTGGAGTTTTGGAAAAAGAATGTTATCCATTCTTGTCTGATGTCGGATTCCTGCAGCTTAAAACTCCGGGGTCTTTGCCAGATTTTCCATTTCATAATGGGTCAAATGTTTTCTACTGGTGAAAGGTCTGGACTACAGATGGCCCATTCATCACCTGAACTCTTCTTCTGTGAAGCCATGTTGTTGTGATGGGTGCAGGATGTCGTTTAGCATTATTTTCCTGAAATATGCAAGATCTTCCCTGAAATGGACATTGCCTGGATGAAAGCATATGTTGTTCTAACACCTCTACATAATGCTCAGAGACTTTTCAGATGTGTCAGCTGTCCATGACACAGGCAGACCCATGTCATCAAAAGTGCAGGCTTTTGAACTGTGCACTGATAATAATTTGGATAGTTTCTATAAAGTATTTCAGCTTTTGATTCATCGGACCGCAGAACAGTTTTCCATTTGCCTCAGGCCACTTCGAAGGAGTTTGGTTGAGAGAAGACAGCAATATTTTTGGATTGTCGGTATGTGGCTTCTTTGCATTATAGTGCTTTCAATTGTATTTGTGCATAAGACTATGTGCGCACATTCAGGATTTGAAGCAGAAATTTCCGCAGTGTTTCTGCATCTCCTTGGCAGGAAAAATGCTGCAGAAAAGCAGAGTGGTTTTGCCACGTTTTTGATGCGCTTTTTTACATCAATGAATGCTTTTTGGAGCTAAATAAAGTTATTTAGTGGGACATTGCTTAAACCCTTTGATTACCGTCAGAACTGGGGTGAGTATATTGGTTAATTTAAATGATTAAAGAATGTGTTTGTTGTATTTCAAATAAAGTGTTTACTCTGTGTCTGTGTGTTTATTTAACTCTTTACTTTAATTAGGTTAGCGATGAAAGGGTCTGATTGACACCTTGTCATCACCAAACAAAAGAGCTAGGTGCCAGCTAATCCCATTCGCCCAATGTCATTAGCATTTCCATTCATGTAATTTCTGGGGCAGCTGTGAGCTGCTATTTTTAGCCTAGGAAGGTGCTAATAGGCAAACATGTTCCCTGGCTATAATTAACAGCTCACAGCTGTTTCATTAGCCACTATGTCCCCCCGATCAGAACTCAGCAGCGCTTTGGACACAGCGTGTTCTAATGCCGCACTTTTGTTGTCGGTACATGTGAATCCACAGCATATAATGACACTTCAATCAGTCAAAGTCTGCTGTGGAGACTAGCTTGTCCGCTACCGAAATTGACATGCTGCGGGTGAGTTTGGGTACGTCGCCACGATCAATAGCTGATGCAGGTTTCACGCTGCGTGTTTATACAGTGTCAAACCCGCAGCGTCCAGATGTTACAGCATAGTGGATAGGATCTCTAGAAATCCCATGTCCAATATGTGTGCATCTGAGGCTGCGGATCACCCGTGGACACTGACATGCGGCGCATCTTTCAGGATCGCAGCATGTCAAATTCTCTTGCGGAGTCGCTAGTCTCCGCAACAGAAATTTGACCACTAGAATGTATTGAATGCGGTAAATCCGCATGATTCAGTGAGCACATGTGAATTTACCTGCGTTCAGTAGAATGCAACGTTTTGGATGGAGCAAAAATATGCATCCAAACACAGAGCCTAAAATTTAAAAAAAATAAATGGCGTGGGCTCCCGCATCATTTTTATAATAAGCAAAGGGAAAGCCGACTGCTGGGGGCTGATATTAGTAGCCGGGGAAGGGGCCATTAGCCAACAATGTTCCCTGGCTATTAATATCAGCCCACAGCTGTTTGTTTAGCCTTTACTGACTAGATTACTGGGAGACCCCAGAAAAAAATTGATGTAGGGTCCCCCTATAAAAATCTAACCAGAAAAGGCTAAATAGACAGCTGCAGGCTGATATTAATAGCCAAGGAAGGGGCCATGGATACTAGCCCCCTCTGCGGCTAATAATATCACCCCTCAGCAGTCCCAGAAATGGCGCATCCATAAGATGTGCCAAATCTGGGTCTTAGCCTCCGCTCTTACCACTGTCATGTAGCAGTGGCAAGTGTGGTAATAGGGTTGGGGTTCACGTCTTGTATTGGCGGCTGGCGTGAAGCCCAGGTTAATAATGGAGGGCATCTATAAGACGCCCTCATTACTAACCGTGTAGTAAAGTGGTTGCCGCTTTTTCAATAAATACAGATGAGAATAAGATTTTATATTTTATTATTTACTTTTTTTACATTTTTTTTTACTGCCAGTGATTCCCGGCTTGGCTGAGGAGACTACTGCTCCCCTCAGCAGCACCACTCTTGCTGTTATCAGCGGGAGCGGCGGTCAGATGAGGGGAGTAGTATTCTTCTGCCAAGCCGGGAATCACTGGCAGTAAAAAAAATTGTAAAAAAAGTACCACCCGCAGCACGTTTCCGCAACGTTTCACCACCCATTGGCTTTAATTGAAATGCAGCAAATCCGCAGGTATAAATATTATTTGCGGCGGAAACGGGCGCACAATTGACATGCTGCGTTTTTTTCCGCAATGGTAATCCTGAGCGTAACTTGCCGCATCATGTGCACAGCACATCAGGATTACCATTGCAATAGCTGGCAGACCAATTAGCAAGCATTTTTGCTGCGTTTCCACGCGGAAAAAATGCTGCTAAAACGCATCAAAAACGCTACGTGTGCAGATAACCTAAAGTTTGTTCTCCAACGGTGCTGAGGTAAGAAGAGGCTGCTCAAACTGCTGTCCACCGTGTCTATCTAATCTAATACTGGAGATACCAGAGGTGTTGAGGTAAAAAGAGGCTGCTCACACTGCTGTCCACCTGTCTATCTGATCTAATACTGAAGATACCAGGGGTGCTGAGGTAAGAACAGGCTGCTCACATCTGCTGTCCACCATATCTAGCTGACCTAATACTGGAGATACCAGAATGCTGAGGTGAGAAGAGACTGCTCACACTGCTGTCCAGTGTTCACCCTGTCTATCTGATCTAATACTGGAGATACCAGGAGTGCTGAGGTAAGAATAGGCAGCTCACACTGCTGTCCATGCTGCCTTTCTCATCCTATATGGAGATACTAGGAGTGCTGAGGTGAGAAGAGGCTGCCCACACTGTTGTCTACAATGTCTATCTGATCTAATACCACTAATCCTTCCTGCCTTTTAAATTTGGAGGCTTATAACCCGGCAGAGACACCAGTGGATAATCATGGCCACCGGTATCATGCTGAAGACCCTCATTTTTGCCACAGGCTGAGTTTCACAGAAAAAAACAAAGACAGAAACATAATACACAAATACCCTGCAATAAATAAATAAACCGCAATAGTGCATGAAAATAATAAAGGGTACTTAGTTAACCTAATTTTGATCAAAATAATGCGAAAGCCATCCCGCCTCGTCACGGCGACCCTTATGGGTGTATTGTGTTTCTGTCTTTGTTTTTTTCTGTTTAATGGCCATGTGTGAACATGTTCTTACATGCTGCATGCACACCAATTCACATTCCTGTTCAGTTCTTCAGGTTTTTTGAGTTTCATAGAAGACAGTAATTTCCTCTCCACATCTAGATTCTATACATCTTTTTTTTATTTTCATAAGGGATTCAAACCTGATTGCTCCTACTAATATAATATATATAGGCATGTTTGCTAAATATTAGGTTTAGGGTCCCATCAAAGAAAGGTCACCTTGCCATGGTTGATGGGCTGACATGAATTGGCCAATTTATGCTCTAAGTGCCTTCACATTTTTAAAAGTATATTCTATATAGCAAAAATGCAGTTCAAATTTCATATATTCAATGTTTGCTCATCTTAGCACTTACAGAGGCTGCTGTATTCTTTGTTTGATCTAATACTGAATATACCAGGTGTTCTGAGGTAAGAAGAGGCTGCTCACACTAGTGTCTACCATGTCTATCTGATCTAATACTGGAGATATCAGGGGTGCTGAGGTAAGAAGAGGCTGCTCACACTGCTGCCCACCCTGTCTATCTGATCTAACACTGGAGATACCAGGGATGCTGAGGTACAAAGAGGCTGCATACACTGCTATCAGGGGTGCTGAGGTAAGAAGAGGCTTCTCACACTGCTGCTCACCATGTCTATCTGATCTCACAATGGAGATACCAGGGGTGCTGAGGTAAGAAGAGGCTGCTCACACTGCTGCCCACCCTGTCTATCTGATCTAACACTGGAGATACCAGGGGTGCTGAGGTACGAAGAGGCTGCACACACTGCTATCAGGAGTGCTGAGGTAAGAAGAGGCTGCTCACACTGCTGCCCACCATGTCTATCTGATCTAACACTGGAGATACCAGGGGTGCTGAGGTAAGAAGAGGCTGCTCACACTGCTGCCCACCCTGTCTATCTGATCTAACACTGGAGATACCAGGGATGCTGAGGTACAAAGAGGCTGCACACACTGCTATCAGGGGTGCTGAGGTAAGAAGAGGCTGCTCACACTGCTGCCCACCATGTCTATCTGATCTAACACTGGAGATACCAGGGGTGCTGAGGTAAGAAGAGGCTGCTCACACTGCTGCCCACCCTGTCTATCTGATCTAACACTGGAGATACCAGGGGTGCTGAGGTACGAAGAGGCTCCACACACTGCTATCAGGAGTGCTGAGGTAAGAAGAGGCTGCTCACACTGCTGCCCACCATGTCTATCTGATCTAACACTGGAGATACCAGGGGTGCTGAGGTGCGAAGAGGCTGCACACACTGCTGCCCTCCCTGTCTATCTGATCTAACACTGGAGATACCAGGGGTGCTGAGGTACGAAGACGCTGCTCACACTGCTGCCCACCATGTCTATCTGATCTAACACTGGAGATACCAGGGGTGCTGAGGTACGAAGAGGCTGCTCACACTGCTGCCCACCATGTCTATCTGATCTAACACTGGAGATACCAGGGGTGCTGAGGTACGAAGAGGCTCCACACACTGCTATCAGGAGTGCTGAGGTAAGAAGAGGCTGCTCACACTGCTGCCCACCATGTCTATCTGATCTAACACTGGAGATACCAGGGGTGCTGAGGTACGAAGAGGCTGCACACACTGCTGCCCTCCCTGTCTATCTGATCTAACACTGGAGATACCAGGGGTGCTGAGGTACGAAGAGGCTGCTCACACTGCTGCCCACCATGTCTATCTGATCTAACACTGGAGATACCAGGGGTGCTGAGGTACAAAGAGGCTGCTCACACTGCTGCCCACCATGTCTATCTGATCTAACACTGGAGATACCAGGGGTGCTGAGGTACGAAGAGGCTGCACACACTGCTGCCCACCATATCTATCTGATCTAACACTGGAGATACCAGGGGTGCTGAGGTAAGAAGAGGCTGCTCACA
Source organism: Phyllobates terribilis (assembly GCF_046119375.1). Lineage (NCBI taxonomy): Eukaryota > Metazoa > Chordata > Amphibia > Anura > Dendrobatidae > Phyllobates > Phyllobates terribilis. The sequence goes on along the minus strand of NW_027362761.1, from coordinate 1,162,933,508 downwards.
CTGCTGCCCACCATGTCTATCTGATCTAACACTGGAGATACCAGGGGTGCTGAGGTACGAAGAGGCTGCTCACACTGCTGCCCACCATGTCTATCTGATCTAACACTGGAGATACCAGGGGTGCTGAGGTACGAAGAGGCTCCACACACTGCTGCCCTCCCTGTCTATCTGATCTAACACTGGAGATACCAGGGGTGCTGAGGTACGAAGAGGCTGCTCACACTGCTGCCCACCATGTCTATCTGATCTAACACTGGAGATACCAGGGGTGCTGAGGTACGAAGAGGCTGCACACACTGCTATCAGGGGTGCTGAGGTAAGAAGAGGCTGCTAATACTGCTGCCCACCAATCTTTCTGATCTAACACTGGAGATATCAGGGGTGCTGAGGTAAAAAGAATGTGATCACACTGGTTTCCACCCTGTCACGATAGATGTTTCCCTGTTTCCAGTGGAGAAAATTATCAACAAAGGAAAAAAATCTTTTCAAGAGATCTTTCATGATCTTTTGAGGTACATTTACATTGTTTAAGAATGTATAGTATATACCTATAAAACATATTTTAAAAAAGGTAAATAAAAAGTAAGAAAATAAGAAAAATATTTTTTTCCCACAAAATATCAATTTTATTACATATGGTATATGTAACAAAAAATAAACTACACATATTAGGTATCCATGCAACCATAATTATCTGGAGAACTTGTTCAACAGGTAATTTGCTGTGAACCAAGAACAGTTAAAAATATAGTAAAAAAATACTCTAAACCAATATAGTAATGTATATGTACCCCAAACAGAACCTCATACAGCGTCGTCAGGGAATGAAAAATAAAAAAAAAGCTGCTGAAAAAAGGAGAGACAAAACAAAACACAAAAATAAATTAAATTGGTCACTGATACTGATTAGGGTCATTTCTTGCCTAGTCATTAAGGGGATAAAGGTATAGAGGAATTTATTTATTATGACATTTTCTTTTTTTTCTATACTATAGGTATACTAATGTATTAATGCAAAAGCTTAATAATTGTGTAGTGATAAAGTTATACAACTGTGTAATATCGCCTTCATCAAGATACGGTCATATGTGTATACATAGGAGAAGCCAGTAGGTGGAGCTCTTGTTCTAGATAAATGGATATAATTTCTATGAAAACAATTATAATGCATCATTTCCAAGCTTACAGCGGGCGGACGCTGCAGAGCGCTGCAGAAAGAACATCCAGTATACCTGACTAGGAAAATCCTCTAATTGGTCACAGTTGTTGTCCTATCAAGTCATTTAGCTTGTTACATGCAGAAAGATGGATCTTTGGAATATTCCCGGGTTATCTAATATCACTCCAAACAGCTGTTGCTAAATTTTTCTCAAAAATAATCCTTTAGATTGGCAAGGATTTATGATTACACAACTGAGATTGTTACCAAGATGTGCAGAGGAAGAAATCCTGATTCTGCCGACCTGCTTATTGATTTTGCCGTCTAGATAAAATTATTATTTTTTTAATCTTTTTGCAGTCACACTATGAAAGTCTCTACCTCAGCATGTTGTAATGGTTAAAACGAAGGCTTGTCTGTGGCTATAGCTATATATGTAGGTCACCCCCATTGGGGAATGCTTTATCGTTATGTATTCCCTTTACTGCTGCTTATTCCTGAGCTTTGCTTCATTACAGTCAGCTACACGGCAATTTATCTTCATTGAAATCTAAAAAGCATCTCTTGTTTCATAAGAAACTATGACTACTGCTCCATCCCTCCACCATGATTTATACTGCAGATCTGCTTCTTCAGATTGGCTTCAGTGGATAAGCACAAGATCCCCAGGAAGGTTGTATATCCCACTGTTTTAAAGCGTGCATGTCATTTTAAATCATGTGTGTACATGAAGAATAATAACACTATCTATGACCATTATATTCATTTTTTTCTACATTTTCACCAGTTTTCTCCTTCTGTAGACTCTACCTCTAATTTCCAGTTGTCTCTGAGCTAGTGGGTGCAGACCAACTGTTATGATCTCTCCCATACACAACACATACAGTCATGAGGTATCCCTGCTCTCCTGTCACTGTGTTGTACATGTTCAGAAGCAGCAAAAACATGGAGGACATTTCACATCAGAAATGCGCAGTGTAGCTGTGAATCCAACTCTGGATGAGACAGAACACTTACTAAAAAGCAGCATTACGGGTCTGTGTGTGTTTACATCTTTCTCCTTCTTCCTTCTCTCTTCAATACAATAGGCAGCTGTAATCTGACTCTTCAGGGAGCCAGCAGCCTTTCTAGCTTTAACCAAGATGGATTTGAGATGTTTTTCAGAGAGAATGATGAGTTTAGGAGGCAAGGGTCAAAGTGGCTCATATGTGGAGAAAGAAATATATTTCTCTGATAACATATATTACACATTTTCTTATATACAAATAGCCTCTAAAGAGAGGAAGAAAACTTGGTCTCTAGTGCCACCTACTGCATGTAGCAATCCAAAAAGTCAATATCGACCCTTTAACGAGCCTTGTCACATGACTTAGGATGAGAAGCCAAACCAGAAACTCGGTTTCCAGACACGTTTTGGAATGTTTTCCCTTCCTCAGTTCAAAGCAAGCGATCTGATTTGGCTCAAGGAGAGACCTCTGTCTGAAGGTCTACTGGGGAATGTTTATCTTGTTGGAGAGTGCAAAGGTGGTGCAAGGAGGAGACTTATAGGCCATGCAATTCTCACTTGGATTTGCACTGAGGAGGGGCAACACCCTGAAACATGTGTCTGTAAATGGAGTTTCTAGTTTGGCTTCTTATCCTAAGTCATGTGTCAAGACTTATTAAAGGGTTGATATTGACTTTTAGAATTTCTACGTCCTGGTGGCACTAGAGACCAAGTTCTCTTCCTGTCTGAAGAGGCAATTTGCATATTTAAATTCCCAGGGGAGCATTGCATGGCCTATAAGTCTCCTTATGCCGACTTGGCACTCTTCACTAGGAGAAAAGTTCCCCCTAAGACCCACATTTTCTTATATTCACCTGTACCATTGATTTCTGAAACATTTGTAGAAAAGAGAGTGACCATTTAAGTGGTTCAAATTAGATAAAATAAAAAAGCGGTCTATAGTGCGCTAAAAGAATGAACACTAGAGGTGAAAAAAATTTTTTTTTAGGGCTAAAAAATAAATTTAATGAGCCCTTTCCACAACGTGTTTCGATAGTGAACGTTACGTTAGGTACCACCTGAGGAAGATAGCTCACTATCGAAACGCGTTGTGGAAAGGGCTCATTAAATTTATTTTTTAGCCCTAAAAAATTTTTTTTTTCACCTCTATTGTTCATTCTTTTAGCGCCCTATAGACCACTTTTTTATTTTATTTAATTTGGACCACTTTCAGTCCCCCTTTTGGGGGTTAGCGGCAGGAGCAGCTTCTAGTTAATCATTCTTAAATCCCCCCACTATAAAATTCCCCTTTGGCTGCTCAACTCAGGACCTGCGGTTGGGGGCTGCACTCTCCTAACTTTCAGGACCTGTGGTGATGCACATCTGATTCTGAGTCACGTGATCTGTGGGTGGACACGTGGCCTGCAATTTTGGAACCTGGAAGCGGTGAGCACGAGCAGCGGTCTGCAGCACACGGCACGTCGTGTGCCAAGCTACCTGTACCTTGCGGTGAGACGTGCCTGCTCCTTCCATCCTCACACTAACACCGGAGTTGTGCAGAGGTGCACAACTCCAATAGGTGAGTGGCCTTTTGGCTTTTTCAGTCACATCTACCTATCAGGTCCTTCATATAGCGCGCTTTTCTCCCTTTCTCTTCCAGTGACCATTTAAGAACACTTGGCATCTACTTCAAAAGGGGTTTTAAAAAACAAACAGCAGCCAGGGGATAGGTGTTTTCCAAAACCAGAAAGCCCCGATAAAGGGGTTGTCCACTACTTAGGCAACCCCTTCTGAATCCCTATGTTTCCCCCCAGTAAAATAACACCTATGTGAAGAGTATGGAGGGATTTAATGTCAGCTTACAATCCTCCTTCAGCATGTGTAGCTGTAACAGGACACATGACTTGGGTGTGTAACGGCTTCATCCAGTCAGATAGGAGATTTAAGGAGAATATGGAGTTAGTGTACATCCTTGCTGTACACTGGTTACATTTTTGACATTTTTGAGATCTTGGGAAAGGCCCGAATGCCTTCCAGGGTCTCGATCTGTTCTAGCACCGCAGGGTAAGGAGATATGCAGAATGGCTAGCAGAAGCCAGGTACTGAAGCCATGTTTGGTCTCCAAGCGTAACAGGGGCCTGGCCGGATCCGATGGTTCCAGAACCGCCGCTCTATGACCTTCCATTGAGAAATTATGATTCTTCATAGGTTTTGGGAGTTTTAGCTACAAACACCGAGGGGAGGGGGCTAAAGACTATCCTGATGGTGGAAAAAGGAGTGACCAACCGAAGGGATAAAGGCTTGTGCAAGGCCATGTGCTCTTTCTCTTTGTCATGCTTGCTGTACATTTCCAAAGTGGGGGCCACCTCGAGTAACATGCTGGAAGGAACTGGACCCAACTGGAACCCCATGTCCCATGCGGTCCGGCTCACATGGTTGAACATCAAACCGGTAACTGACATGTTTCATCTGTTTATACTGTTGTACTACTACTTGTATTTGCATATCTGACCATTGTATATGTATAACCATTGTGTATATTGTGTTTTGTCTAGTGTGCCCTTAAGGCGATTAAATATATAATTTAACCTTCGGCTGCTCTTTTATTTAGATCCATGAATCCACACTTCCGTGTTCTCGGTTTTAACTTCACATGCTACCGGGGTTGGTTTTTGGCCCGATATAATCCCGTTAATGGACAAAGCTTATATCTAACAAGGAGCTGGTGGCTGTCCTACTGGGCTGATAAGGCTCTGTTTCACTGGTGCTAGTGAAAGGGGCCTCTCAGCCTGTCAGGGTTGTGAGCGAGTGTGGTGCCACATCAGCGACTGCGTGGGCATCATCCTCTCACTCCCCGGGCATCATCCTCTCACTCCCCGTGCCTCACTGGGTCCGTGTGGACAGTGGGTGTCTGTGTAAAACTGTGCCAAGCTGACCTTATGTGTCTCCAGCGGTTGGTGCAAGTGGGGAGACCTTACCGCGTGATCCCTCTGATGTAATGCTGACGTCAGGTGGGGAGGCGAGGTGCGGGTTCGTCATAACCTATACTCATCTCTGGTGCTAGTGCCGTTCCAGACGTGTCACCACTTGCTCTCTCGGGGATCACGTGACATGTTGTAGTCAATCAGCACTGGCTTCACTCTCTTCTCCTACAGATGTAATTGACATCTGGAGGAAGTGAGAGCTGCCGCTGCTCTTTCACTTCCTCAGGTTGTCTTGATTTGTCCAAAGGCGGTAAGAGTAAATCGGCTGCTGTTTGGTATTGCGTGACATAACAATGTGAGGCGATCCCTGGGAGAGCCAGTGCCAACATCATTAGAACGGTGCTGGCACTGGAGGTGAGTATAAGTTTCATTATTTTATAAGGGGGTGAGGAAGCATAGGGCTTCAGAAGGGGTTGTCCGAGTACTGGACAACCCCTTTAAGTCCTTTCTAGCAGCAGCCACTAGTAGCCAGAATTCTATCTTTTTAACCTTTGTCTCTTTGTCTATGCAGGTCAATCTGAAGCTCTGTACCAGAAAAACAAAACTTCGACAAATATTGAAGACATTTTTCAGAATTAATCATCACTACATTTACATCTAGGAATGGTTTGATTTTAAAAGGCGGACATTCACTCCTTGTGAGATTCTAAATCATTTTGCAATATCTAGCAGGAAAAAAAAAAAGTTCTGGGATATCCAATTGCTAGATTAAAGAAATTTTACATAGTTGCCGAGAGTTCCAAATTTTTAGGAAACAATGTCAGCAAATTTGTGACTATCCCGGGCCAAGATAGGGTAGGCTTTAAGCAAACCCATAGGGCGGAGGACGAAACTTAAACATTGCAAACATCAGTTTTTCGAAGTATTTTTTAGATTTGTTTCGCCATAGACGTTACACATGTCAACACATGTCCATACATTACGCATATCCAGACACATAAATAGTTTTGAGAAAGTCCAAATTTCCATGTCTTTTCATGTCTTCTTCTATTAGGACATTAACATTTCGGAGGATATGACATTTTTCATCTTGTCTTTCATTAGGGTCGGCTACAATTAGAATAACAAATCTAAAGTAGAAAAATCCAGAGGAAGATTGAAAATATTTCCATCTGTGGAGCTACGTCACAGGTATTTGTGCCGTGTTGTGATGTGCAGCCAAGTTCTCGGATGGACTACACTGGTTGTTATTCTTTGCCTCCGTGTGAAAATCCAACTTCAAACAGAGCAAGGAAAATGAAAGACCTCGGACCGCGAAGCTCAGCGACGGAGCCCGACGGCACGACTGCAACAAATACCTTCGGTCATTTGCAGAGGATGAAACCGGGCTAATTAATCTGGTGAAGAACTGTTATGAAGGATGGAAAAGCTGATGGATCAATCGTTTCACAACTTAGGCACCTTGATGGCTACATCTATCTTCACCAACTAATCAGTCAATGAAAATGAAGCAAATTTGTAAGAAGTGTTAAAGAGGACCTCTCACCAGGTCAAAAGTGTCCAGTTTTTGCACTTGTTTTATTCTCGTTGCTCTCCTGAGTATGCAGTTTTTTGTTATTTTCAAGTCCGCCATACGGTTCCAGAGATGCGGGACTTGTTATTTAGTACTAATTTTTTATGTCTTTACAAAGGGGCGTGGCTCACAGGATCCTCGGAGGGCATGTCTTTAGGCTGCTCTGCCCCCTTGGTAAAGGCCATAATAATTAACAGCAAATTAAAAGGCCCGTATCTCTGGAACCGTATGGCGTATTTGAAAAAAAGCTAAAAAATAAAAAATGAATACTTAGCAGCAGTCTGGTGACAGGTCCTCTTTAATTAAAAATATAGAGGCAGAGACCCTGATTCCAGTGGTGTCACTTACTGGGCTGCTTCCTGCAGTTTTGATAAAATCACTGTTTTATCTGCTGCAGATCACCCAGTTCTCTGAATGCTGAGCTCTGCATAACCCCGCCCACACCACTGATTGGCAGCTTCCTGTGTATAACCCCGCCCACACCACTGATTGGCAGCTTCCTGTGTATAACCCCGCCCACACCACTGATTGGCAGCTTTTGGTGTACAACCCCGCCCACACCAATGATTGGCAGCGTTCTGTGTATAACCCCACCCACACCACTGATTGGCAGCTTTCTGTGTATAGCCCCGCCCACACCACTGATTGGCAGCTTCCAGTGTATAACCCCACACCACTGATTGGCAGCTTTCTGTGTATAGCCCCACACCACTGATTGGTAGTTTCCTGTGTATAACCCCGCCCACACCACTGATTGGTAGCTTCCTGTGTATAACCCCACCCACACCACTGATTGGCAGCTTTCTGTGTATAGCCCCACCCACACCACTGATTGGCAGCTTCCAGTGTATAACCCCGCCCACACCACTGATTGGCAGCTTTCTGTGTATAACCCCACCCACACCACTGATTGCCAGCTTTCTGTGTATAACCCCACCCACACCACTGATTGCCAGCTTTCTGTGTATAACCCCGCCCACACCACTGATTGCCAGCTTTCTGTGTATAACCCCGCCCACACCACTGATTGGCAGCTTTCTGTGTATAACCCCACCCACACCACTGATTGGCACATCACTGGAATCAGGGTCTCTGCCTCTATATCTTGCTGCTTTCAGATTACATAGCAAAAAAATGGTGACAGATTTACTTTTGTTTTTGTAGCGAGTGAGACTTTACTGCACAAATTTGAACCTGTTCTAAATACATGATCAGGGGGATAACTTGATGTCCCAGGGCTTAAATGCAGTGCACATGTCAAGCGTCACAGGTGTCTTCTTCCAAGGTGATTGGGTTCTCAAGGTTCAGAGCCCGGGTATAGCTGCTATCTCTCTGCACCCCTTATCCTCCCTCTGTATATGTTGATGTCTGACCTCAGAAACGTCTTCATGTGCGGTGAAGACGATAATTCTCCCTGAACTGGATGTGAACCGTTGGGGGATTTGCTGCACCTCTTATGGTGTCTTTCCAGTCCTCTCAGTAATCAGGAGCAGATAATAGCAGAGATTTTCTGCTCACTTTTACTAGCAGAAATACATGTTTATAATACAGTTTATGGGGTTTTCATCTGGCTTTGCCTAAAGGAAGCAGGATTAGTTTAGTTTTGGAGCACACCCCGAGACGGAGCCTTCACGTGAGAATTCATCATTAGGTTTTGTAATGAAGATTTTATCTTTATATTTGTAAAACTGCGTTACATTAAGACGTTTATAGACCATTGTGTGTTTTATAGCTTTAAAGGGCTATTCCAGCCAAAACATTTACCACTATCTACTGCAAATGTTAGTTTGGTGGTGGTGGTGGTGGGGGGGGGGGGGGCAAACAGCGGGGCAACAACAGGTCTCTGCAATGGGGAAACCTAGTCTCTTAACCTGACCTGAAGCTCAACCGAGGCGTAATAAACCATGAGCCACATTCTAGACCAATTTCAAATACAATTTCAAAAATTTTGTGACTTTTCAAAGAGTTTTGTGCCAGAAATCTGGCAAAAACACTTTGAAGAATAGGGGCCGTAACGTTTCCCTAAGGAGCTTCATCAGGTGTCATTTGAAGATTTTAGCACAATCTTTATGGTCTCAAGAAGCCTGTCCATCTAATAAAACCCAGAAATGTGGACTCACATGCATTTTGGGGGTCTGCTTGTTGAAACCTGAGGGCTGCCCAGCTCTCCAGCGGTGTAACTAAGGAGACCACGGGGGCATGTGCTCTCAATGCCAGGTGGGCAGTCACGTTGTCTTGACCATGGCATATGAATACAAAATTAGGGCAGAAAAGTAAACCTTTGCCCTCTATTAAAAAATCCAAGATAAACGCTGTCTGGAGAGTTCATATGTGGTAGAAAGTATTTGCTTGTGTCTATGAAAAAAATGAAAGGACAACACTGGGATCTCTTGGAATGGCCAAATGCTAGAAAACAAATCAAGTTCTTATTAATAACATATATAATTTTTAATTTTCCACGTCTATTTTTAATTGTATTTCCCCCCTCAAAAAAAGCAGTTTTCAAACTGAACACCATGATCTGAGAATGGGCTAATACTTTCTATTATTTTTCAGATTGTGCTGTGTACACTGATGGGCAGAATCTGTGGTCATCACAGGGAGGCAGCCGCTATATTATAAAGCTGGAGACAAATAACGCAAGGTCATACATTATGTGACACTCACAGATCCTCCTCCCTCTCTCTGTAAGCTCCACAGCATGTGTCACAGAGCATGCTCACTGCACTTTTCCATAGAAGAGTGCACTGAGCATGAGCAAGTGATGTTTTCTGATCTAGTATTTTTATGTCCAGGTACTTGCTGCCAATAACATATGTGCACCCACAGGCCAGACAACCCACATTACCAGCCACCATTGCAGGTTGCATATATGGTATCGGCAGCTCGCCTGATGTAATAGTCAGGGCTTTGGTAATAGGCTGTTATATGGACAGAGGTGCATCTCACGTAATGATATGAATAGCACCCTTTGCATTTTGAATACTAGGCAGCCACCCCATGGATGTTTGATGGATTAGTAAGTGGTTGTTGTATTAGTATTTTGCACCACTACTGCCCCCGCTTATATCATGAGAGATCTGCTGCATCTTGTTGTGCATTTGTGTTTGGACATGGTATTGCACCTATGGCTGCAACCTGTAGTCTGATACCTCTAAATAAAATCCTTAGTGAGCAATTGCATCCAGATATCATATAATTGGTACATTGAGTCCACCTGTGTGTAATTTATTCTCAGTATAACTAAAGCTGTTCTGTGAAGGCCTCAGAGGTTTGTTTGAGAACATTAGGGATCAAACAGCATCATGAAAACCAAGGAACACACCAGTCAGGTGAGGGATAAAGTCATGGAGTAAAGCAGGATTAGGTTATAAAAAAAATATCCCAAGCTCTGAACATCTCTCTGAGCACTGTTCAGTCCATCATCCAAAAATGGAAGGAGTATGGCACAACTGCAAACCTACCAAGACATGGACGTTCACCTAAACCAGTGTTTCCCAACTTCAGTCCTCAAGGCCCACCTACAGGTCATTTTTTTCAGGATTCTCTTAGCATTGCATCGGTGATGGAATTATTGCTCGTGCAAATGATGCAATTATCAACTGTGCAATACTTAGGAAATCCTGAAAACATGGCCTGTTGGTGGGCTTTGAGGACTGGAATTGGGAAACGCTGACCTTAACTGACATCCCAAGCAAGGAGAGCTGATTAGAGAAGCAGCCAAGAGGCCCATAATCACTCTGGAGGAGCTGCAGAGATCCACAGCTCAGGTGGGAGAATTTGTCCACAGGACAACCATTAGTCGTATACTCCATAAATATGTCCTTTATGAAAGAGTGGCAAGAAGAAAGACATTTCTGAAAGCAAGGCATAAGAAGACCACTTAGGGGACACAGCGAGCATGTGGAATTAGGTGCTGTGGTCAGATGAAACCAAAGTAGAACTTTTTGGGCTGAATGCAAAACACTATGTGTGGTTGGAAAATTGCACTGAAAACACCATCCCAACCATCACATGTGGTGGTGGCAGCATCATGCTGTGGGGATGCTTTTCTTCAGCAGGTACAGTGAAGCTGGTCAGAGTTGATGGGAAGATGGATGGAGCTAAATACAGGCTAATCCTGTAAGAAAACCTGCCAGAGGCTGCAAAAGATTTCAGACTGGGGCGTAGGTTCACCTTCCAACAGGAAAACGACCCCAAACATCCTGCAAGAGCTACAATGGAGGGTTTAGATCAAAGCACATTCATGTGTGTGAACGGCCCAGTCACAGTCCAGACCTACAGTACAGACCAAAGTTTGGACACACCTTCTCATTTAAAGAATTTTCTGTATTTTCATGACTATGAAAATTGTACATTCACACTGAAGGCATCAAAACTATGAATTAACACATGTGGAATTATATACTTAACAAAAAAGTGTGAAACAACTGAAAATATGTCTTATATTCTAGGTTCTTCAAAGTAGCCACCTTTTGCTTTGATGACTGCATTGCACACTCTTGGCATTCTCTTGTTGAGCTTCAAGAGGTAGTCACCAGAAATGGTCTTCCAACAATCTTGAAGGAGTTCCCAGAGATGCTTAGCACTTGTTGGCCCTTTTGCCTTCACTCTGCGGTCCAGGTCACCCCAAACCATCTCGATTGGGTTCAGGTCTGGTGACTGTGGAGGTCAGGTCATCTGGCGTAGCACCCCATCACTCTCCTTCTTGGTCAAATAGCCCTTACACAGCCTGGAGGTGTGTTTGGGGTCTTTGTCCTGTTGAAAAATAAATGATGGTCCAACTAAACGCAAACCGGATGGAATAGCATGCCGCTGCAAGATGCTGTGGTAGCCATGCTGGTTCAGTATGCCTTCAATTTTGAATAAATCCCTAATAGTGTCACCAGCAAAGCACCCCCACACCATCACACCTCCTCCTCCATGCTTCACGGTGGGAACCAGGCATGTAGAGTCCATCCATTCACCTTTTCTGCATCGCACAAAGACACGGTGGTTGGAACCAAAGATCTCAAATTTGGACTCATCAGACCAAAGAACAGATTTCCACTGGTCTAATGTCCATTCCTTGTGTTCTTTAGCCCAAACAAGTCTCTTCTGCTTGTTGCCTGTCCTTGGCAGTGGTTTCCTAGCAGCTATTTTACCATGAAGGCCTGCTGCACAAAGTCTCCTCTTAACAGTTGTTGAAGAGATGTGTCTGCTGCTAGAACTCTGTGTAGCATTGATCTGGTCTCTAATCTGAGCTGCTGTTAACCTGCGATTTCTGAGGCTGGTGACTTGGATAAACTTATCCTCAGAAGCAGAGGTGACTCTTGGTCTTCCTTTCCTGGGGCGGTTCTCATGTGAGCCAGTTTCTTTGTAGCGCTTGATGGTTTTTGCAACTGCACTTGGGGACACTTTCAAAGTTTGCCCAATTTTTCGCACTGACTGACCTTCATTTCTTAAAGTAATGATGGCCACTCATTTTTCTTTATTTTGCTGCTTTTTTCTTGCCATAATACAAATTCTAACAGTCTATTCAGTAGGACTGTCAGCTGTGTATCCACCAGACTTCTGCACAACACAACTGATGGTCCCAACCCCATTTATAAGGCAAGAAATTCCACTTATTAAACCTGACAGGGCACACCTGTGAAGTGAAAACCATTTCCAGTGACTACCTCTTGAAGCTCATCAAGAGAATGCCAAGAGTGTGCAAAGCAGTCATCAAAGCAAAAGGTGGCTACTTTGAAGAACCTAGAATATAAGACATATTTTCAGTTGTTTCACACTTTTTTGTTAAGTATATAATTCCACATGTGTTAATTCATAGTTTTGATGCCTTCAGTGTGAATGTACAATTTCCATAGTCAAGAAAATACAGAAAAATCTTTAAATGAGAGGTTATGTCCAAACTTTTGGTCTGTACTGTATATTCATGAGAATCTGTGACAAGATGTGAAAATTACTCTTCACAGACGACTCCATCCAATCTCACTGAGCGAGAGCGAGTGTGCAAAGAAGAATGGGCAAAAATGTCACCTCTAGATGTGCAAAACTGGAGAGACAGACCCCAGAAGACTGCAGCAGCAACTGTAGCGAAAGGTGGTCCTACAAAGTATTGACTCAGGGGGGCTGAATACAAATGCACCTCACAATTTTCAGATTTATATTTTTGAAATAATTAGAAAACCCTGTATCATATCTTTTACACTTCCCAAATATTGTTACTTTGTATTGGTATCACATAAAATCCCCATTAAATACATTTAAGCTTGTGGGTGTAACGTGAAAAAAATGTGTAAACGTTCCTGTGGTATGAAGACTTTTTCAAGGCACTGTATGAATATTATAAAGTGTAATCCTACGCGCGATACAAAATATTATATTTATCGGGACTTCTTTTGCTGATTCATACATTCATAACAGAGTCTGAATTGAAGACTCCCAATTTAAATATTGATGATAACCAATCCTTCAAGGGGTTGTCCGCTACCTGGACAATCCCTTTTAAAATGAAGTAGTTCCCCTTATAAAATAAAAATAACAGATGTTCACCTTCCGCACCTATAAGGGCTTCTGCGCTCTTACTATTTATTTATACTGTTCTTCTATTTATTAAAGGCAATTCTTTATTGAAACTTCCCTTTAAGAAAGTCATGAGTGAAAATAAAACCTTTATCACTAAATCATGGGGTTGTCAGTCTTCCCTGAATGTCGGATGTTTCATTTATTGTCCTTTATTGTGTTACATTGTATATTTTATAATCCTGAGTTATATATATTTTTCTTCTTGATCAGTTTTTGGTCTCTGACCTGTATGTGTGAATGAGTCCATAGATCGTACATTACTATCTTATACTCATTACTTGGTCCTTTTAGTATCTGCACTGAAGGAATTTTTGCCAAGATTATGTTTTTTTTTTGCCTTCGGGCCACTTTAATGAGAGGTTCTGCCTTCTGCTCTCGCTGCCTACTGATACTGTATATACCGACCCCGACACCGGCACAGGACAAAGACCTTCCGAGTGGAGTTAATAAACCCGGCTGCCCCGGGGGGATACGTCTTTGTTATTGTGAAAGTGCTGGAAATTATTAAATTAGCAGCTTTTTCACCAGGATTATTTACTGCATAGTTGGTAATTGTTGCCTCTCTCGGGGACAGCCTTAAACCAATAAAGCCTGGGGGAAGGATATTAGAAAAAAAACGCACAAAGAACAATAAAATAAATACAAATATTTTCCTTTGTTTTTCAGAACATTCTATGCTAAATTAAAATGTTGCATTCAAAATTACAACTCATAGCGAAAAAAAAAAAAAATCCAAGCATAAAATAAAAAAAAAAAGTTATGGCTCCTGTAATAAAAAGGACAAAAAAAAGCAAAAGAATAATATAAGGAAAAAAATTGGCTGTTGTGGAAAAAGCATGGTCTTGTTGCCTTCACTCCCCATAACAAGTTCAAACTCAAGTTTTGGTGCACATATCATTCTTATATGTTCAGAAACTGCCCAGATTCTCATGGTCCGTAAGTTGCCATCCACTCTTTGTCAGTGGGTGGTTCCTCTGGATCAGTATTCTGTCAGTACTATAGGTGCTAGGACTTTATTTTCATCACTTCCTAGTATACATTGCTCCTGGCCAACGTCCAATGCTATGCATGCCCTGAAATGAAAGGTCACCTGTCTGTTATGTCTGTATGAAGTGACAGCGCTATAAGTGCTAGGACTTCTTTCCCGTCACTTCCTAGTACACATTGCTCTAGGCCAGTATCCAATGTTATGCATGCTCTGAACTGCCTGCATGAAGTGCAGGCACTATAAGTGCTCGGACTTCCTTCCCATCATTTCCAAGTGCTTTTGCCAGTTAATCATGCCCTGAACTAAAAGCTTACCTGTATATAGAACTGCAAGCACTATAAGTGATTGGACTATCTTCCCAACATTTCCTCATATACAGTGCTTTTTTTAGTGTCCAATTTTATGCATGCCCTTAACTGAAAGCTTACCTGTCTTTTATGTCTGCTATAGTGCTAGCACTACAGGTGCTTGGACTTCCTTCCCATCACTTCCTAGTATATACAGTGCTTTTTCCAGTGTCCAATGCTATGCATGCCCTTAACTGAAAGCTTACCTGTGTGTTATATCTATAGAAGTGCCAGCACTATAAGTGTTTGGACTTCCTTCCCATCATTTTCTAGTATACAGTGCATTTGCCAGCCCTGAACTGAAAGCGTACCAGTCTGTAGAAGTGCTAGCACTATAAGTGCTTGGACTTCTTTCCTGTCACTTCCTAGTATACAGTGGTTTTTCTAGTGTCCAATGTTATGCATGCTCTTAATTGAAAACTTACCTGTCTTTTATGTCTGTAGAAGTGCCAGCACTATAGGTGCTTGGACTTCCTGCCCATCACTTCCTAGTATACAGTGCTTTTGTCAGTGTCCAATGTTATGCATGCCCTGAACTGAAAGTTCTCTGTTATGCCTATATGAAATTTGATAGACAGGAGACCAAAACCCCTACCCCAGAAGGTAGGAAGGGAGAAAGGGGACAACTATATTTTTTGAGGACAACACAAAATCATTTATAAACAGAGGGATTTGCAGATTGTGTGTTTTTCACAATATCTATCAGTTAGTATTAACTATCCTGAGCTAATTATGACTGTATCAGTCGTCCGTAGGAGTCAAGACTTGACCTGGCACTACAGCCGGCACTATGGATGCTGGCACAGGACGCCTTGAACGTGTTCTGAAATGAAACAATCTGATCTAGCGCAGACGTTTTATTATAAGAGCTGTGCGCGAATGAATCTCTGGATAATCAGCGTCTGATGGACAGTTCTCCGCCGCCTCTTTCTTCATTTACCCCTTCCTATTTCCACAGGCATTCAGGCTCTGAATGAGAATCACATAGTTCAGGCACTTACACCAGTAATAAAAAAAAGCATAAAAAATACTCGAAATCTGAAGTTTTTGTAAATGATGCAGAGAGTTTCTCAAATCCACTTCCAAATTGTACAATTTTGAGGAAGTTCGTCGTGATATTAAAGAGTAAAAATTACAAAGTGACCGGCTTCTTGTCACAGATTCTATGTAGTATATGTAACGGAAGGTGAACGGGAAGTTTTGCAGTGAACCCAGAGGTGTGACATGGAGTTACCGGGACCCCTGTGGAAAATGTGTGACTTAATTTAATATGTGCCATTTGTAATACTGCCTTCTTGCTTCATCCATCTGCCTCTAAATTGTCACCTCTGCAATATTAGAGGGGTTTTCTGGGCTAATCCTGAATTTCTGTAATGCCTTTACCGCACTGCAGATTTCCGAATACTGACAACGTGCACACTGTCAGGATTCCGCTCTGCCTGCCGGTTTGAGCAGTCATCACGTGACCAAACAAATATGATTTGCATACTTTCTGAGCTAATCCTGAATTTCTGTAATGTCTTTACTGCACTGCAGTTTCCTGAATACTGACAACGTGCACACTGTCAGGATTCTGCTCTGCCTGCTGGTTCAAGCAGTCATCACGTGACCAAACAAATGCAATTTGCATACTTGCTGGGCTAATCCTGAATTTCTGTAATGCCTTTACCGCACTGCAGATTTCCGAATACTGACAACGTGCACACTGTCAGGATTCCGCTCTGCCTGCTGGTTCGAGCAGTCGTTATGTGACAAAACGAATACAATTTGCATACTTTCGGTCATCCACTAACTAGCTTCCCATCCTTTTCTCTCAGTAGTAGGAAAGAGTCAGATGGCCATATATCTCTGGTGAGGATCACAATGCAATGCTTGGACTGGCTGGCGGCTCTCCTGCATAGAAATATATGCTGTCCAGCTCGGGTCGGGAGAGTCGTGAGCCATTCGAAGCATTGCGTTGCGATCCTCGTCTGAGTTATATGGCCATCTGACTCTTCCTGAAAAATGAGAGAAGAAAAGTTGTTAGTCAGCATGTGACTGCAAGTATGCAAATCATATGAAAGGACGACTGCTCGATGTGATGTGAAGTTGACGCGCCCCCTGGGCCTGTGCTGCGCAGGAGGATACCCGGAGCCAGATCGCTGGGGGTTGTAGTTCTCCGTGGCGGTGACCCGGTCCGTGCCCAGGGCGGTCAAACCAGTGGCAGTCTTAGGTAATAACAATGTCCGACTACGCCACCCGTGGATTGCGGTCAGTGGGGACCGCCGCTGCGCTGCAGACCGCTGAGGCTGATGTTGTTTGCGCAGCCGAGTATGGGATAACTCCCCACGGGAGAAGTATTGCCTCAGGGCAGCTAGTGTGGATGATGGGAGTGATGGTGTGAGCGTCCCAGTACTGATGGTGCTGGTGCGGCGATGAAACACAGAGACGTGTGGTGCAGTTCAGGGTCTTTACTGATGGTATAACACAGACCCTCCCGGGAGTACTGGCTATCAGTAGGGGCCTGGTCAGTCTGTGAGCAAGCAGGATCTCCCCTGGCCAGGTGGAGTTGTAGGCCTCCCCGACTATCTGCACTCTTTCCTGGATACCTTGCTTTATGCGGGTAGAAGTAGCCCACGTCCCTGAGTATACCGTGTGGTGCTCACCCGTATGGCCGGTGACTTGGGGCCTTCCGTTAGCCTCCGCTTCACGATGGCGGTGCTGGTCCCCTGCTTGTGACCGTGCCTTCAGGTTTCTAAGGCCAGAGGACATGGAATCCCCTGCCGGTTGGATTCTGCTGCTGGACCTGGATGTCCCCACAGCCTCGGACTCCGTGTCCGGGTTTAGTGTCTTCAGCCAAGGCGAGCTTTCTAGCTTCCAGCCTCTGGCACTCGCTCCTGCTCCTACAGAGCTCCTGTTGTCACTTTCCCTGTGTCTGGAACTACACTCCAGGCTCTGACTGCTCTGCTTGTTCTGCAGGCTCTGTCTGTCTGACCTAATCTCGCCCCAGACCCAGTTTATAAGGGCAGATTCCTCCCCTCCCAGGTCTGGGTGGGCCGTGTTGCATGCTTAGGGCTCCTGACCAGAGAAACCTCCCACTTGCTCTCAGACATAATATTTCTATTACTGTGGCAACTAGACCCCTGGGGTGCCACATTCCCCCCTAGTAAATTTTAGTACTCCGGGACTAAACACAATTTTAAAGAAACATAAATACAGGGTATAACAATAACACAATAACATATTTACAAGAAGCTTTAGTTCTTTAAAGGTCACGGCGTGTCCGCAACCGGGTGTCCATATCACCCAAGGTGAAGTTTGTGAAACAAGAGGGTGTCCATGTCACCCAAGGTGAAGCTTTAAGCGAAGTAGGGGACCTGTCCAAAGCAAACCCCTTGCGTTGGCCTTGGGCGTGGCTGCAAGGCTGGAGCTAGCTACTTTGGGCCGCAAGGAGGCCACGCCAGACAGGTTTTCTCTTCCGTGGCCGTCTTCGCAAGAGGCACCAAGGTGCAACTATCTACAAGAATTGTTCCGGTTATCCAGTGTCCATAACCTGTTAGTCCAAAGAAATCTGCAGGGTAACTGAGAAACATAATTAATAACAGGCAACAAACATAAACCATAAACAGTTAAACCGATAAATTCACAGTGCATTAGTTTAGATTTTCCAGCGAGCGGGCATTTGACCTCTAGTGACTCTAGTGGACCTACGGAGCTCACTAACTGGTCCTGCACTACAGGGTGTAGGAGGTTTTATGGGCAAGCTGGGCAGCTGTCTGCGCACTCTTTGGCTCACTAGGGGCACGGCAGGCTCACTACTAGCAGAGGGTTGATCCTCCTGCGCTGCTGGTGTGGACTTTTCTGCCTCCTGGGCCGGCTGCTCTTCCAGCTCCACCTGGTCTTCTGTAGGCACTTGAGGGGCTGGCTGGAGAAAGGTGAGGACGGGCACCACGATAGCGTTGTTTACTTGTGTCCAGGACCGGGGAAAGTCTCCGAGTACGGTGCTGATCATTTCCTCCTTTTCCTCTACGGGTTGAGGGTCTTCCTGATCTTCATCCGTGCTTTGCAACTTCTCGGGGCACTTTTTCAGGTGGTCTCTGGAGACAGTGGCTGTGGTCTCTCCTCCATCCTTGCTGATGACGTACACCTTTGGATTATTGTGGCTTGAGGGCAGTACGGTGTACGGGTCCTTTTCCCACTGGTCGTCCAACTTATGGAGCCGCCTTTTTCTTTTCAAGACCTGCTCTCCAGGTACCAGGGGAACAGTGGGAGCATGTTGGTTATAAGTCCTCTCCTGCCTTTCTCTTGATTGACAGAGACTTCGCTCGACGCTCTCCTGTACTTTCCGGTACTGCTGCTGCCGTTCTGTATCCCAGTCTGCCTCTGGCGAGGTGTCCTCGGGTGTCAGGACTCCCATATCCAGGTCAACAGGCAGCTTACCAGGTCTTGCTCGCATTAGGTAAGCCGGGGTACAGTTGGTGGAACCTACCGGGATGTGGTTATACAGGTCCACCAGATCGGCCAGTTTCTCAGGCCACAGACTGCGTTCTTCCAGGGGCAATGTTTTTAGCAGATCTATCACCACCTGGTTCATCTTCTCGCAGAGTCCATTGGTTTGGGGGTGATAGGGCGTTGTTCTTATCTTCTTGCAGCCATACAGGTTGCAGAACTCCTGGAAGACCTCCGCTTCGAAGGCTGGTCCTTGGTCCGTCAGCACTTGGTCCGGGTACCCGTGTGGGCGGCAGAAGTGCAGCTGGAAGGCTCTGGCTGCTGTCTGAGCTGTCAGGTCTTTGACAGGGACCACCACCAGGAACCGGGAGTAGTGATCCACGATGGTTAGGGCGTAGACATACCCGCTTCTGCTTGGAGCCAGTTTAACATGGTCCAGAGCGACCAGTTCCAGCGGCTGCCTGGTGATGATGGGCTGCAGGGGAGTTCTCTGGCTGGCACGGTCCCTTCTTCTTAGATTGCACGGGCCACAGTCTCTACATCACCTCTCAATGGTTCCTCTCATGCCTATCCAGTAGAACCGTTCACGCAGCAGGAACTCCAGCTTCTTCCATCCGAAGTGACCTGTCCCATTGTGGTAGGCCTCCAGCACCATAGCTGCATCCAGTCTCGCTACCACCACCTGCCAGATCAGCTCATGTGTCCGGGAATTGACCATTCTGCGGCACAACTTCTCCTTGTAGAGAAACAGTCTGCTCTTTTCCGTCCACAGTTGCTTGGCCTCTTCCGGAGCGTCTGGGTCCAGGCGGGCGTCAGCCTGGGTCAGCATCTCCTTCACCAGACGGACTGCAGGGTCACTGTCTTGCGTCTCCGCCCAGTTGTAGTGGGGTAAGGGGTTGAACGTAGCGGTTCGCTGGACCCTCACACGGTGGGAATACTGGGTAATCCCATGACGGTGAAACGCAGGGAGTTCGATCTCTTCCAATTCTTCTGGATCCTCCCCTTCATCCGGTAGGTTTGGCATCCTGGACAGGGAGTCCGCGTTGGTATTGGTGCGTCCTGCCCGGTATTTGATCGTGAACTCAAAATTGGACAGGCGGGCCATCCATCTCTGCTCCAGGGCACCCAGTCTTGCAGTGTCCAGGTGTGTCAACGGGTTGTTGTCCGTGTACACGGTGAACCTGGAAGAGGCAAGGTAATGCTTGAAACGTTCGGTTACTGCCCACACCACTGCCAGGAACTCGAGCTTGAACGAGCTGTAATTCTCAGGGTTTCTTTCCGTGGGTCGCAGTTTTCGGCTGGCGTAAGCAATTACCCGTTCTCTCCCCTGCTGGATCTGGGACAGTACGGCTCCTAGCCCGATGGTGCTTGCGTCCGTGTAGAGGATAAAGGGCTGGCTGTAATCAGGGTACGCCAGGATTTCATCCCCCGTGAGGGCCATCTTCAGCTGGCGGAAGGACTCCTCTTCCAGCTTTTCCCATTTGAAGGGTGGCTTCTGGTTTTTGGCCTTCCTGGACTGGCCTATCAGGAGGTCCTGCATAGGAGCTGCCTTCTTGGTAAAACCGGGAATGAATCTTCGGTAGTAGCCTACCAACCCGAGGAACTGCCGCACTTCCTTTATGCTGGATGGTCTTGGCCAGTCCTTGATCACGGTGATCTTGTCAGGGTCGGGAGCCATTCCGTCAGCACTCACCACGTGTCCCAGGTATTGTACCTTTGGCTTCTGTAGATGACACTTTGAGGGTTTTACCTTTAGGCAATAGTTTGCCAGGGCTTCAAACACTTCTGCCAAGTGTTCCAGATGGTCCTCATAGGTCTTGGAATAGACGATGACATCGTCCAGGTATAATAGGACCGTCTCGAAGTTCCGGTGTCCCAGACAGCATTCCATCAACCGTTGGAAGGTTCCTGGTGCGTTGCAGAGCCCGAACGGCATACAGTTAAATTCGCTGAGTCCCATCGGGGTGGTGAATGCGGTTTTCTCCCGGTCCGCCTCTGCTACAGGAACCTGCCAGTACCCGCTAGTGAGGTCCAAAGTAGAGAAGAAGTTAGCAGATTTTAATGCAGCTAAGGACTCTTCTATCCTTGATAACGGGTACGCATCTTTGTGTGTGATACGGTTGACCTTCCTGTAGTCTACACACATTCTCATGGTGTTGTCTTTCTTTTTCACTAAGATTAGTGGAGCTGCCCAGGGGCTACAGCTGTCCCTAATTACCCCAGCCTCCTTCATGTCTTTTAGCATCCCCTTGGTGTGTTGATAGTGTGCAGGGGGTACGGGTCGGTATCTCTCCTTTATGGGAGGATGGTCTCCCGTGGGGATGTGATGTTCTACCCCCTTTACTCACCCGAAGTCTAGCGGGTGTTTGCTAAACACTCTCTCGTACTCCTGAACCACCCGATAGACTCCCTGTTTTTGGTGTGAGGGAGTGGAGTCAGTACCCAAATGCAGTTGCTGACACCAGTCCTCCATTGGTTTCTTAGAGCCGTTACCTTCCTCTGGTTGAGATGGAGGCAAGGGTTCCACGGCCTGTATAGAGTTCTGGTTGATGGTGAACAATTTGGCTAGCGTGGCATACCGGGGCAGGTATACTTCTCTCTCCCCGATATTTATGATGCGGATGGGCACCCTCCCATGGCGTACATCGACCACCCCCCGTGCTGTCAAAATGGTGGGCCTACTGTCTGAGTAGACGGGTTCTACCATTGCTTGGTAGTCTCTACCCCTTAGACCAATAGCTGCCCGGCACCAAATCATCATCTCACTTTTTGGGGGCATGGCAATAGGGAACGGGTCACACATTCTCACGCTACCTATCTCACCACCAGATAATTCCACCTGTTGCCGCTTCATCAGTGCCCGGATCTCTTTTTGGAGGACACGCTGCTGGCTGGAACTGGCGTTCTTGGCAACCTGTTGCAAAATAAGAATCACCTCTGCAAGACAGTTTTCGATTACGTTAGTACCTAGGGTTATTTTTGGGTGACTCTCGCGACGGTCAATGTCCACAATGATCAGTCCTTGTGCCGGCAATTCAACTTTATCGACCTTGATGGTCACCTCTTTAAATCCTATCTGGGGCACGGGCTGACCATTGCTGGCTATAATGCTCAGGTCGTCATCTGGGTAGCGGGTTATGTCCGAGTCATTCCAGTACCGCTTGAAGAGCACGTACGGGATGGTGGTGACCTGTGACCCGGTGTCTAGTAGGGCACTCATAGGAATGCCATCCAGTACCACAGGCAAGACCGGACGTCCCCCTACGTATTTGTCACGCCAGTTTGATGGGCCTGATGATCTTAAGCCTGGGGGTTGGCCCTCTACCCCAGGTTGTGCCCGTTTAAATGACAGTACCTTGCCATATGTCCGGGTTGATTGCAGCGGCGGCAGATGGGTCGTCTGTCCTCGTTGTATCTGTCGCTGGGTCTTCCTCTGGCCGGCGGGGGCCTCCTCAGTCGGCGCCACGGGACGTCCTCCGGTCCGGATGCCAGCTGGATCTTTCCTGGAGAAGTGACCTGTAAAGACTGCACAGTTCTGGTTAGCGCGGCAACGCTCTTAGTCAGTTCTTAGACCTGATGGTGCAGGTCTGTTGCCGGGTCATTGTTCAAAGCCTGCGTATCAGCTCCCACAGGCCCTGCAGACAAGGGCGCCGCGTCCTGGTGATAAGTGATAGCAGGGCGCCTCTGGGTCACAGCGCCACCTGGTGCCGGTTCTCGGAGCACCCGGATGGCTCTGTCCTTGAACTGTGCAAAGTCCAGGTCAGGGTCCTGTAAGGCCATTGCCCGCAACTGGGTTCGGTGGGCATTGCACAGTAGACCCTCAATAAATTGTTCGGTCAACAGCTTGTCTTCATTTCCCACGCTGTCAGGGTCTGCCTGTTTAATGGCTCTCAGGGCCTCTTGTAAGTTTAGAGCATAGTCCCTTATACTTTCATGTGCCCGTTGTTTGCACCCGTAAAATCTGAGTTTTATTTCAGCTGAGGTTCAGGTGTCAAATGTGCCTTTCAGCCGGGCTAGTATTTCTCTGACAGTCCTCTTCTTCCCAGGTGACCAGGACTTTACCTCCCTTTGGGCTGCCCCGATTAACTGGGCCACCAGAATGCTCACTTTTTGCTCTTCTGTGAGGGGGTATACTTGGAAGAGGCTATCAAGTCTTTCCCTAAAGTCACTCAGGGTATGTGACTCCCCTGAGTACTGGGGTAGCCAGGTTACCCCTGGGATATAGGGCATGGTGAATGGCATGACCGCTGCAGCGGTTGCGCTGGCGGCCGGTGTGGCGGTGGAGCTCCCCACGGTGTCCGACATCCTCCTTCCCCCCTAGTGGACCGTGGCCTACCTTGCGATGCTCTTCTTCCGTAGGCCGCGGCTCCGCAGTCGATCGTCGGGGTTGAGGACCTGGCGTCGCGCTCCGATGACGTCAGCGTCGCTCTTCCTCCCTTCCAGGACCTTGCGCAGCGTCAGTGCGTGGGGCGGAGCTTCGAATCTCGCGCGCTTTCGGCGTCCACGCCCCTCTTCTTCCCGCGCGGCGTCCCGAAGATGGCGTCCGAAGGCGGGAAGCAGCTGCGGACGGCGGGAAGAAGGCAGAAGACGGTGGGAAACGGTCCAAGATGGCGTCCGATGGCGGGAAACGACTCTGGACGGCGGGAAACTTCGCCACAGGTAAGTTCAAAAGTCTTTTTCAGGCACGCAGTACCCGGTGGTTGCGGGCACGAAATCCTGCCGACTACGCCAAAGTTGACGCGCCCCCTGCGATCCTCGTCTGAGTTATATGGCCATCTGACTCTTCCTGAAAAATGAGAGAAGAAAAGTTGTTAGTCAGCATGTGACTGCAAGTATGCAAATCATATGAAAGGACGACTGCTCGATGTGATGTGAAGTTGACGCGCCCCCTGGGCCTGTGCTGCGCAGGGGGATACCCGGAGCCGGATCGCTGGGGGTTGTAGTTCTCCGTGGCGGTGACCCGGTCCGTGCCCAGAGCGGTCAAACCAGTGGCAGTCTTAGGTAATAACAATGTCCGACTACGCCACCCATGGATTGCGGTCAGTGGGGACCGCCGCTGCGCTGCAGACCGCTGAGGCTGATTTTGTTTGCGCAGCCGAGTATGGGATAACTCCCCACGGGAGAAGTATTGCCTCAGGGCAGCTAGTGTGGATGATGGGAGTGATGGTGTGAGCGTCCCAGTACTGATGGTGCTGGTGCGGCGATGAAACACAGAGACGTGTGGTGCAGTTCAGGGTCTTTACTGATGGTATAACACAGACCCTCCCGGGAGTACTGGCTAGCAGTAGGGGCCTGGTCAGTCTGTGAGCAAGCAGGATCTCCCCTGGCCAGGTGGAGTTGTAGGCCTCCCCGACTATCTGCACTCTTTCCTGGCTACCTTGCTCTATGCGGGTAGAAGTAGCCCACGTCCCTGAGTATACCGTGTGGTGCTCACCCGTATGGCCGGTGACTTGGGGCCTTCCGTTAGCCTCCGCTTCATGATGGCAGTGCTGGTCCCTTGCTTGTGACCGTGACTTCGGGTTTCTAAGGTCAGAGGACATGGAATCCCCTGCCGGTTGGATTCTGCTGCTGGACCTGGATGTCCCCACAGCCTCTGACTCCGTGTCCAGGTTTAGTGTCTTCAGCCAAGGCGAGCTTTCTAGCTTCCAGCCTCTGGCACTCGCTCCTGCTCCTACAGAGCTCCTGTTGTCACTTTCCCTGTGTCTGGAACTACACTCCAGGCTCTGACTGCTCTGCTTGTTCTGCAGGCCCTGTCTGTCTGACCTAATCCCGCCCCAGACCCAGTTTATAAGGGCAGATTCCTCCCCTCCCAGGTCTGGGTGGGCCGTGTTGCATGCTTAGGGCTCCTGACCAGAGAAACCTCCCACTTGCTCTCAGACATAATATTTCTATTACTGTGGCAACCAGACCCCTGGGGTGCCACAATAGCTACTTCAATTAAAAATTCTTTACCGTTTCCTCTCTACTCCATCTTCCTGCTTTTTTTTTTTTTACTTCCATTTATTTAATTCCATTGCATGCTGGGATACTCAAACGGGATGTCATCAGGGGGCCGGGACTGCAATCATTGCTGCTGCTATTTTCCCCACCCTGAAGTGAAGCATCATTAGTGACGTGACATCCTTTTCAGGGGGTGCGTTGGTCTCTGCTATACTGAGCATGTGCCAGTTGTCAATTCCGATACATGCTCAGTGTACGCTCCTTGCTCACAGTGCAAAACATCATCAGAACAGAAGTAAAAAAAAAAAAAACAGGAAGACAATGCAGAGAGGGAACGATAGGAAATTTTTAATGAAAATATATTAGAAAAGTGATTTCATTACTACATTAAACAGACAATAAGGGTGAAATTCAAATTTGTTTTCGGACGACCCCTTTAATAACTTGACATGCTCATTCCTGTCTGTTTACCAATCTATCTGTCTATCTATTTATCTATCTACAGTTGAAACCAGAAGTTTCCATACACTATATAGAAAGACACATCTTCATGTTTATCTCAATATCTGACATGAAATCAGAATAAACCTTTCCCGTTTTAGGTCAATTAGGATTACCATCATTTTTAATATTTACCAAATACCGGAATAATGAGAGAGAGAGAATGTTTTAAGACATTTTTATTACTTACTGCAAAGTCAAAAGTTTCCATACATTTCATTAGTATTTGGTACCGTTGACCTTAAACTGAATGACTTGGGTCAAACGTTTGGGATATCCTTCCACAAGCTTCTCACAATAGTTGGTCGGAATTTGGGCCCATTCCTCCTGACAAAACTGCTGTAACTGATCCAGGATTGTAGGTCTCCTTGCTCGCAGCCTTTTCAGCTTTGCCCATGAATTTCCAATAGGATTGAGATCAGGGCTTTGTGATGGCCACTCCAAAACATGGACTTTGTTATCCCTAAGCCACTTTGTTACCATTTTGGCAGTATGCTTCGGGTCATTGTCCATTTGGAAGACCCATTTCCGCTCAAGCTTTAACTTTCTGGCTGATGTCTTGAGATGTTGCTTCAGTATTGCCACATAATCTTCTTTCCTCATGATGCCATCTATTTTGTGAAGTGCACCAGTGCCTCCTGCAGCAAATCAACCCCACAACATGATGCTGCCACCCCCATGTTTCACATACAGAATAATGGCCCCACATAGTCCTCCATACAGTATAATGGGCCCACATAGTCCTCCATACAGTATAATGGGCCTCACATAGTCCTCCCTACAGTATAATGGGCCTCACATAGTCCTCTATACAGTATAATGGGCCCACATAGTCCTCCAAACAGTATAATGGGCCCACATAGTCCTCCATACAGTATAATGGGCCTCACATAGTCCTCCATACAGTATAATGGGCCTCACATAGTCCTCTATACAGTATAATGGGCCCCACACAGTGTTCCATACAGAATAATGACCCCAAATAGGGTTGGTGGTTCTGGTGTCGCGGGCCAAATGTAACCACCCTGCGAGCCAGATTTGGCCCACGTGCTGGAGTTTGACACGTATGATGTAATATCTATCTATCTATCTATCTATCTATAGTGGGATCGGAAAGTATTCAGACCCCTTTAAATTTTTCACTCTTTGTTTTATTGCAGCCATTTGATAAATTTTAAAAAGTTCATTTTTTTTCTCATTAAAGTACGCACCCCATCTTGACTGAAAAAAACAGAAATGTAGAAATTTTTGCAAATTTATTAAAGAAGAAAAACTGAAATATCACATGGTCATAAGTATTCAGACCCTTTGCTCATTATTGAGTAGAAGCACCCTTTTGAGCTGGTACAGCCATGAGTCTTCTTGGAAATAATGCAACAAGTTTTGCACACCTGGATTTGGGGATCCTCTGTCATTCTTCCTTGTAGATCCTCTCCAGTTCTGTCAGGTCGGATGGTGAATGTTGGTGTACAGCCATTTTCAGGTCTCTCCAGAGATGCTCAATTGGGTTTAGGTCAGGGCTCTGGCTGGGCCAGTCAAGAATGGTCACAGAGTTGTTCTGAAGCCACTCCTTTGTTATTTTAGCTGTGTGCTTAGGGTCATGGTCTTGTTGGAAGGTGAACCTTCGGCCAAGTCTGAGGTCCAGAGCACTCTGGAAGAGGTTTTCATCCAGGATATCTCTGTACTTGGCTGCATTCATGTTTCCTTCAATTGCAACCAGTCGTCCTGTCCCTGAAGCTGAAAAACAGCCCCATAGCAGGATGCTGCCACCACCATGTTTCACTGTTGGGATTGTATTGGGCAGGTGATGAGCAGTGCCTGGTTTTCTCCACACATACCGCTTAGAATTATCACCAAAAAGTTCTATCTTCGTCTCATCAGACCAGAGAATCTTATTTCTCATAGTCTGGGAGTCCTTCATGTGTTTTTGAGCAAACTCTATGCGGGCTTTCATATGTCTTGCACCGAGGAGAGGCTTCTGTCGGGCCACTCTGCCATAAATGCCTGACTGGTGGAGGGCTGCAGTGAGACTTTGTGGAACTTTCTCCCATCTCCCTACTGCATCTCTTGAGCTCACAGTGATCTTGGGGTTCTTCTTTACCTCTCACCAAGGATCTTCTCCCACGATTGCTTAGTTTGGCTGGACGGCCAGGTATAGTAAGACTTCTGGTGGACCCAAACTTCTTCCATTTAAGGATTATGGAGGCCACTGTGCTCTTAGGAACCGTGAGTAATGCAGAAATTCTTTTGTAACCTTGGCCAGATCTGTGCCTTGCCACAATTCTGTCTCCTAGCTCCTTGGGCAGTTCCTTTGAGCTCATGATTCTCATTTGGTCTGAGATGCCCTGTGAGCTGTGAGGTCTTATATAGACAGGTGTGTGCCTTTCCAAATCAAGTCCTATCAGTTTAATTAAACACAGCTGGACTCCAATGAAGGAGTAGAACCATCTCAAGGAGGATCACAAGGAAATGGACAGCATGTGGCTTAAATATGAGTGTCTGAGCAAAGGGTCTGAATACTTATGACTATGTGATATTTCAGTTTTTATTTTTGAATAAACTTGCAAACATTTCTACATTTCTGTTTTTTTTCAGTCAAGATGGGGTGCAGAGTGTACTTTAATGAGAAAAAAATGAACTTTTTAGAAGTTGCCAAATGGCTGCAATGAAACAAAGAGTGAAAAATTTAAAGGGGTCCGAATACTTTCTGTACCCACTATATCTATCATCTATCTATCTATCTATCTATCTATCTATCTATCTATCTATCTATCTATCTATCTATCTATCTATCACTCTCAGCCTGCAGCAGATTACGGTACACTGCTTATATAAGGAGGTGTCAGCGGTACACGTGGCTCCGGCGGCTGTTTGCACAGTGCTCTCTGTACACATATGTTGATATATTGCTCTTGCTTATTCTGACAGCAGTCTCTATACCGACCCTGACAGCACATGTAATATATTACAGTATGTTGTTCTTATCTTCACACCTTCTGCACATGTTGTAGAACTTGTGGGACTAACTTCTTTTCTTACATTGTTGGATTAAGTTTTTTGTACATCATGACTTCTGATAACGCAGGTATTCCTGCTATGTGCGGTTTAAGAATAGACAAGTACAGATGAAAAAAATAATAGGATTGAGAAGCTCCTGGGCTCCAATTGAAGCCCCCATCTGCCTGCACTAGTAAATATATACTATATATACCAAGCAATCCCCTTTTGGTGAGCTTCCTCCATCCTGGCTAACATTGTAAGCCCACATGGTTCAACACGATATTCTTTGAAGTGTCATCGTCAAAGCAGAATGGAATCTGTTCAAAGGGTTATGTGTGAATTAAAAAGGGTCCATATAATTTTTTGTTCTTTAACATGTCCTATATGTTGAAATAAGACTCTGCATCCCCTTGCCACGCCACGCTGGGTCTGTCTGAATGAAGAGACATGCTCAGTTATCTTCTATAAGATGACCTTGGCTTCCAGATGTCATGTGACATACAACCGGCAGACCACTACGATTGCATTTTATAGGGGATAGCAGCACCCACTGGGAACAAAGCAGAATAATGCAGCTGCAACACACATTAAAGACTAATTAAACTTTCTTTTTAGTTTAATTATCCTCCGGACATTGAAAAGTTCTGCATTTTTGTAACATTTTATTTTGGTCCTTCTTTCCCAAACTCTATGCTGCAGTGCTGCTTATATAATCAGTTTATGCTGCTTTATAAGCTGCTTTCAGCTGCTGCTCAGCAAGATCCATACACTGTATTCATACAATCAGGGTATGGGACTTTCCCTGTTTGAGTAGGGAAGATTTGGAGACAGAGGCTCAAACAGGGAAAGTCCCATGTCACCTTCACATTGGGGATTGAAGCTTGGCTACACCATATATTGAAGGGAAAAAAAGAGCTAGCACTCTAAACACTCCCCATGGCCCTTGTTGCTCTACGTCCCACTGCTGTGAACAGATAATTGAAGTAGGTTATCTGATGGAGAGCAGACATAAAGTTCAGACATGGAGGCTGGAAGGTGACACTTTTCTTGCATGGGAAAATAAGTTTCCTCTCTTCAAAGCCACATTTGGCTAAGAATATCAGATGCTCTGTCACCGATATCTTGTTATGAATATTGTTTTTTTGTGACAGACGCAGGTCTTATAGTTATGGGAGACATATTTTCGGGGTCATCATAAAGTGGCAGACACAATGTATTTACTTGCATCGCCATGCATTCTGCTAATCAGTCCTGAATTAATATCGGCCGGATAGATAATAATGTATATGCCATGTTTCCTATCTATCAAACTCATGATAGGAAACATGGCATTAATATCTTTCACCTGGGACCACCTGGAGGGCAGATATCCTTAAGATTGGGAATCTTATAGTTTTTTGGGCACTGATACAAATCCCATTGACCAGCCCCATCTGAGGTCACCAAGGGAAGTTATGTAGAAATGACTCTTATCTGATAAAAACAGATTTTGAATTATTGTCATTGCTCAGTGCTGGGAGATACAGCTTGCTGTAGTTCTGTACCGTTTCCAAAATGTATTGCTCTCATTCGCAAAGACCGGCACCATTTCTGTGACATCAGGTCTAGTACTTTTCTTTTGTTATCCCCTTTTATATTATGTGATTGTATATACTGTATTGTTTTGTCCCCTTACATAATATCTTTTGCATATTTTTATAAACACTGCCCGCTTTTCAGATTAAATTTTGGAATCGGAGGTGTATATACTATACATTCACTGTGAAGTTCCAATAACCTGCGTAGTAGCGAAAGCAGCCGTGACCTCATTCATCAATCGTCAGTCAATTGTGTAATTGTCATGGCGATTGAAGGCAGCAGAATGCTGCCCTTGACAAATTGGTGGCAGTGGTAGGATCTCGGCTAGATCGCCTTGCTGCCCCCTGACATCCCATATTTGTATTGCTTAAATACAGTGTATGGATCTTGCTGAGCAGCAGTTCAAAGCAGCTTCTAAAGAAGCATGAACTGATCATTGAAACAGCTCTGCAGCATGGTGTTTGGGAGAGAAGGATGCAAAATAAGATAATGAAATAAATAACAAATCATAATTTTTCACTACATAGAGGATAATAAAATAAAAAAAAAAGTTTTAGCAATATAATGTAAGTAGAACTAAGGAACCAACTTAGTCCGAGCAGCTGACATCTTTCTCTAACAGCTTAATATCTGTAGATCAGTGGATATATGATGAATGCAGGCGGACACAGAGGCTTGAGGCCAAGAAACATCCATTCTCACCGGTCTCTATGTATATTGTCATCTTTGTAAAGGGGAGATTATGAGCCCCTGTTTATTGAATGTCTGAGATGACAGACGGATATTAAATAATAGAAATCCGACCGGTCTCAGGTCTGTGAATGGGACAAGGGCCGAGGTAATTATTAAAAAGGATTAAAGATTGTCCCTTGTTTCCTTATCAGGAGCCGAAGTTTAATTAAGTCTTCTCATAATAAATAATCTTTCTTATGTGTAATGAGGGACATAATGAGCAGGTAGACCTGTATTATCATAACTTTTCAAGCTGCGACTGGGACTCTCGGTGACCCAAGCACAAGCTCATATGTATATTGTAGCTTTTCCAGTGTTACATCAGATTGTTTTCAGCCTGGAGGGAGCAAGAAGTAAAATTATGCCGTGGTTTCTCCACCAAAAAATAGATATACAGGTGCATCTCACAAAATTAGAATATCATCAAAAAGTTAATTTATTTTAGTTCTTCAATACAAAAAATGAAACTCCTATATTATATAGAGTCATTACACACAGAGTGATCTATTCCAAGTGTTTATTTCTGTTAATGTTGATGATTATGGCTTACAGCTAATGAAAACACAAAAGTCATTATCTCAGTAAATTAAAATAATTAACAAAAAACACCTGTAAAGGCTTCCTAAGCGTGTAAAAAGGTCCTTTAGTTGGTTTCAGTAGGCTCCACAATCATGGGGAAGACTGCTGACTTGACAGATGTCCAGAAGGCAGTCATTGACACACTCCACAAGGTCCCAGAGTCTGAAGGAAGAGTGGAGAGGCCACAATCCAAGCTGCTTGAGGTCTAGTGTGAAGTTTCCACAATCAGTGATGGTTTGGGGAGCCATGTCATCTGCTGGTGGAGGTCCACTGTGTTTTATCAAGACCAAAGTCAGCGCAGCCGTCTACCAGGACATTTTAGAGCAGTTCATGCTTCCCTCTGCCCACAAGCTTTTTGGAGATGGAAATGTCATTCTCCAGCAGGACTTGGCCCCTGTCCACACTGCCAAAAGTACAAATACCTGGTTTACACACAACAGTATCACTGTGCTTGATTGGCAGCAAACTCGCCTGACCTTAACCCCATAGAGAATCTATTATAGAGAATCTATGGGGTATTGTCAAGAGGAAGATGAGACACCAGACCCAACAATGCAGACGAGCTGAAGGCTGCTATCAAAGCCACCTGGGCTTCCATAACACCTCAGCAGGGCCACAGGCTGATCGCCTCCATGCCACATTGCCGCATTGATGCAGTAATTGATACAAAAGGAGCCCCGACCAAGTATTGAGGGCATTTACTGAACATACATTTCAGTAGGACAACATTTCGGATTTTAAAATACTTTTTCAAGCTGTTGTTATAAAGTATTCTAATTTACTGACTTTTGTGTTTTCATTGGCTGTAAGCCATAATCATCAACATTAACAGAAATAAACACTTGCAATAGATCCCTCTGTCTGTAATGACTATATAATATAGGAGTTTCACTTTTTGTATTGAAGAACTGAAATAAATTAACTTTTTGATGATATTCTAATTTAGTGAGATGCACCTGTATGTGTCTGAAACCTCAAGAGATTGACTCAGTAGGACGAAGTCGTATCTGGCATTCATTCTTTCCTACTTGTTTCTTACCAATTCTAAAAAGTTGATATCCTAGGATGTACATATTACTAATACATAAATGGTTGATATACCGTACTGGAGAATATTGATGTACCTCATGGCTCTCTGGTCAATGTCCGGTTCCATATGAATACCATATAGCACTGTGAAGGCACCATCTGATTAAATGGGTAAAATATGGCAATATTGGCACTGATTGGTTCCATCCAAACACAATATGGCACTATATGAACACTGTTTGATTGTCGGGATAAAGTATGGCACTCTCTGGACACAGTCTGATGCTATACGAATACAATATGGGTCTACATGAGCACTGTTTGATTATGTGAATATACAATACCATGGATGGCAAGAAGAACAAACAAATCAGTTTTGGTATAAATAAAGCCAGACATGTCACTCATAGTAAGGATCACCAAGCTACGACTTGCCTGCTTTGGACACATCATACGAAGAGATACTGGAGAAGGACATCTGGGTCGGAAGAATAGAAAGAACTAGATGAAGAGGAAGACCAGCAACCCGATGGTTTGATACGGTGGAGAAGACTCTGGTGGACCTATCTAGGCTTGCACAAGATCGATCTTCTTATAGAGCGTTCATCCATCAAGTCTCCACCATGACTCGAAAGTGAGCCGAAGACTCACAACAAAACACTACAGTATGGCATCAAGATGACAAAATTGCTGTTTTTTGTCACATTAGCTGTCCAAAAAAATGTAACAAAAAAAGAGCAATAAGTCGTATGGACTCCAAAACGATCCCACTAATATCCACATCTTGCCCAACAAAAAACTCGTTTTTGCAGGGCAACATGTAGATTTTATCGGCACCTCTTTGGTGGTTCATATGACTTTTTGATCTGTGTTTTAATCCACCTTGTTGAGAAGGACCTCATAAAGGTTTGGTTTTTTTGTAGGAAAAAAAAAAGTTATGGCTCTTAGAATATGATGACTGAAAGCAAATTTTTTTTTGCACGTTTGTTTTCTTAAGTAATAAAATGAAAAAAAAAACTATATAAATGTGGTACTATAGTGATTCATAGACCAAAGATACCAGATCATTTTTACAAAGTAAGCACCATAAAAACAAACCCCCAAATACAACGGTGGAATTGCTGTTTTTCTTTTCAGTTCTACCGCGCTTGGGATTTGTTTCCTGATTTTAAGTACAATATATTTGCTAAAACGAATTGTGTTACTGAAATTTGTTACGCAAAAAAAGCCGTTGTGTGGCTCACAGCGCCGATTGACTTTTTATTGTATTAGTCAGCGCTCCTTATGGGCATAAATCTGCCCGTATGCGTGTAGCTTTGGGCATTGATTGTTGGTTTAAATCCCTTAAATATTAACTAAATCAAACCCTGATTTCTGTGAAAATCCCCCCCAAAAAGCAATGGTAGAATTGCTATTTTTTAACCCCTCCTCCTAAAAAAAAAAATAGTAAATCAATCAACAAATTATAGATTTAAAGGGGCTACTTGTCCAACAAAACAACAAGTTCCGATACATCCAATAGAAAAATAAGTTATGGCTCTCAAAATGCAATTATGCAAAAAACAACAATTTGGTTACTTTTTTAATTCCTGAAGTGTTAAAACAGATACCTGTGAATAATATTTTGGAAATGATCAGTGAAAGGTATTTGTAAGTTTTTTTCCATAAATTAGATGGTCTTTTAATAAATCAGACATCAGAATAAATGATCATTTGCACTGGATTGAGTGCAGCCCTACAAACACTATAAAAATGTAAAACCTCCTCCCAGTGATCTACGACCATATCAAAGCGCTCCAGTAACCCAAATCTTGTCCTTTTCCTAACCCTTGTCCTATAAGACATCTTACATTATTCAGCACCACGTGTCGGTCTGAGATCATGAATTTCTTACAAGGAAGCACATCCGGCATTATGTCAAACACCATGTAGGCAAAGTGAAAACATGTGGGCATTAGAAAGAAAAGTGGAGGACGAAAAGACAGATGAAGTGTTTGAGAGGGAGTCCTCTACACACTCCGCTGAGTCTCTTGCAATGGAAAATATTACACCGAAAGCAAAAAAAAACCAAAACAAAAACAAAGTAAAACTCTGACCGACTTAAGTCATCCTGGAGAACGTAGTCGTGCTTTCATTAGGTAGGTCGTGCTGGTATTGTACGTGCAAGGCTGTGATTGAGCTGTCATAGATAACATCATGGAGCCTTTGAGTTTAAGACCATCTCGTAGGGTTCAAGAATGAATACTTTGACTATGTGACTTTCCTTTAAAATTAATATATAGATTGTAAATAGTAAAAGGAATCATGTTGTGGTCTGAATGGACAAGGATTTTGTACTTGCTATTAGGTTAGGGATCTGAAATCTATTTAGATATGGAGGCCTAAAAATTAAGACGTTTCTGTGAAAAAATGTGGCCTTTAGAGTTGAGCAGAAAGATTTTACGGACCTTGATCTGTAGTCCACGTTGGGACTACTTGGCAGCCTGACATTGTGGGAGAATAGTAGTCACAAGAGATGCACAGGATGTCAGTATTTGAGTGTGGTAGGCTGAAGAATTTCACTTTGCCCTGGACGGCTTTCATGGAGTACTGTCGAGGGTGCCGGATCAGTGGCCATATACCTTAACTAGCTGTCTGCTGAATGCTCATTTGGCGCTTCATTTCTAAACCCCTGCCATACATCCGCTCATAAGAGCATTCATGTGTAAAGTGACCGAGCGCAGTAGCTGTGGATGAGCAGCTGATGCACAATACCCTGGCACTTTACAGGAAAATTGTGTCCCAGTCCCAATGTGCTGTCAGGTGTGGGGTGAATCACACTCACTTGTAGGCAGCAGGCCTCCACTGTCTCCAGGCCTCCATCTCCAGGAGCCATAACTCAGGGGACACCCAGTTTGTTTTAACAAGCAAAGGTTTACTGGACAGTTAAAGTTTATCAGATTGTAACACGCAGTATTGGGCTCAACACTTCTTAGCTCTTGTTTCCTCAATACAGTACGTTTCCAGCATTACTATCCGTTCCTCCTGGACTATCCCTATGTTCACTGGCTCTATCAGCCCCAGAGATTTTGCATCCAGTGCCGCAGTGCACCAGAGATCCGCTACCTTCCCTTCACTCTGTTCTTCATCCATTGTCCCCTGTACGCCAAAGGATAAGGCACTAGCAGCCCACTGCACTTGAACTTGAGCTTTTGTTACATGCACGCCACTAGGTTCAGATAGGGGCGAAACAGGTTACATGAATTCTTTGGAATCCTGGGGGAACATTTACTTAGGGCAACCATAGACCATATGCTGCAGGTTCTCTCAGGCACACAGGGGTATTGTCCCTCAGGCACAGACACATAGGTTGTTTCACTTGCTGACCAGACACACTTGACAAGAGTCCTCATAAACGGTAGAACAGTAGCATTTAATAAGAAGCCGCACAGCCAGTGCAAGTTAAGTCTTATGAGCAACAGGCTCCAGTGACAAACAGTACAGTTTCCTTAGCAGCACAGCAGTTCACAGTCTCCCCAGTAGTACAGGACAGCACAGTTCTAATGCAAAGGCACATTAATAAACATAGCATTCTTTACAGTACAGTGAGATGGAGGAGGGGGGAGGGTTTGCTGACGGAGATGATCCCTGTGACACCATATCTCTTAGTCCTTATCTTTCTGCTTGACAATACTCTGCACTGCTAGTTCAGGAACTCTACCTGACCTGTGCTTAGCTTCACTTCTGACTTGAATCCTTTTCACTTGTAGGGGCGCTTCTGTGAGATACAGAACACACACACCACCTTTGTCTTCGGCTCCAGGTAGACAGTAAACAACTTCCCCACAGTTCCCCTGGGGCTCTGCTAAAACACTCCCCTTCACCTGTGACTGTGTTAACCCCTCTAGTTGCTGGATGCTTCTGGAGCACAACACTTCCTGTCTCATGTGCTTGTGTTACTTCTAATAGTTGCTGAATGCTTTTAAAGCAACAGCACTACTTCTGCATGTCACACTCTGCAGCAGCACTACTTCTGCATGTCACACTTTATTGCTGTACCTCTCTAACTATCTATCATGAATCAGACCCTTTTTACTGGGGCTTTCCCCTCCCACTATGGGCTAGTCCCTAACTTTAACTAGGTCTGTCCTTACAGCATGTGACTGGCAGATCTCCTTCACAAACATTATACATTACATTTACATGCATTAAACATATTACTTATGCATTACACTTTACCATATGTATAAAAGATGCTTAAACTTGTTCACACTATATTATAAAGTGATTGATGACTTCAGAGTCAGGAACACAATAGTAGAGTCCACCACTCTTACACATGTGTTCACAATGAGATAGAGGAGTAAGTTACTGCCAGGCAGGCACCTTTGACGGTAACTTATATCTGCGCAACCCAATGTGTCCAACCTTTCCTTCTTCCCAACATCTGCAGTGAGGAGAGAGTCGGAGGTCTATCATACACTTTGAGATAGTTCATCTGTCGCACCAAAACTAGTAGGTTCAGACAACATTTATCTAATGTGCATTAGCTTTAGATTAGCCACAACAATCAACGACAATCAAATTTCAGAGGTGGATTCTAAGTGACCAAATTGAAGGTTACAGCCCACCTTATGTTTGCTCAATCTCTCTTTCCTGGGGTCTATGGGAAACCTTACAAGACTTCTCTTCTTTACAAATAGAGTAATTTAACAAAGATGTCATGATTTTTTGCTATATTGCTAATCAAGGGGCATGGCTGTTCTTCTCTATCACAAAGGAAGAGATGTGAATGACAATATCGGCCCAGTTGCATTGTCTTGGCATGGTGGAGAGTGATTATATTGGAGCCATTACCTGAAGCACATGGGGTTCCAATTTGGAATCTGCCCCCTGGCACCAGTTGCAATCTGAACATTAATTGGGCACTATATGGTGCTATTATGTTGGCAGTGAATAGCAATGTAACCTTGGCCCTGTATTACAGTATGATTTGGGATGAAATTATTAAAACAAAACTCTTTCAAAAGGAAAGATGGGAGCCATACATACTTAATTTTCAGCCAGAGTCTCTTTTCTATAAAATTACAAATTTTTGGCTATATTTTCAAAGGCTTTCCTAGGATGACTAGTGTTTTTGTTACGCATCTGCCTTGGCTTGGCAGGGCTTCGCCACCTTCCCTTATGGCCGCTGCCTTCTGCTGTGCTCCACACTGGGTTTTAAAAGTGGACAAGTGTGCTCCTATACTATCATTTGCCTATATAATACCTAACAAGTCACATACATGTGTCTTGGTATTAAAGGCCCCGTCACACTTAGCGACGCTGCAACGATCCCGACAACGATACGACCTGTCAGGGATCGTTGCTGCGTCGCTATGTGGTCGCTGGTGAGCTGTCAAACAGGCAGGCTCACCAACGATCAGGGGAGCAGCGACATCGTGGAAAGAATCTTTCCACGATGTCCTGCTCCTGGTTACCAGCCTGCTGAAGCAGGAGCAGGCTGGTAACCATGGTAAACATCGGGTTACTAGGGGCACATGCGCACCTAGTAACCCGTTGTTTATCATGGTTACCACTCTGCTACGGTGAGCGGGAGGTTACCGCTCACTTTAGCAGGCTCGTAACCATGATAAACATCGGGTTACTAGGGACACACACACACCTAGTAACCCGTTGTTTATCATGGTTACCACTCTGCTACAGTGAGCGGGAGGTTACCGCTCACCTTAGCAGGCTCGTAACCATGATAAGCAACGGGTTATTAGGTGCGCGTGTGCCCCTAGTAACCCGATGTTTATCATGGTTAACAGCCTGATCGCTGCTCCCGCTGGTCACACACAGCGATGTGTGCTGACCAGCGGGAGAGCAACGACCAAAAAATGGTCCAGGACATTCTGCAGCGATCAGCGACCTCACAGCAGGGGTCTGATCGCTGCAAAGTGTCACACATAGCGACATCGCTGGTGAGGTCGCTGTTGCGTCACCAAAACCGTGACTCAGCAGCGATC
This sequence comes from Phyllobates terribilis, assembly GCF_046119375.1. Lineage (NCBI taxonomy): Eukaryota > Metazoa > Chordata > Amphibia > Anura > Dendrobatidae > Phyllobates > Phyllobates terribilis. Next base: position 1,162,895,185 of record NW_027362761.1, on the reverse strand, counting down.
TCGCTAGCGATCTCGCTATGTGAGACGGGGGCTTAAGACTCTTGGTTCTGTTTGTTTTACTGTGCACAACTGCCTGCATTGTCTTGAACTTTCCTTTGTCCTGTCTGCCTGTGGCCTCCAGTGCTTCAAGTACTCGCTCCATACGTTCCTTCCTGCTGAAACATCAATGCCTGGGATACATGTGCCCACCTGGACATGGGCTTAGAGGATCCAGCTCACAAGGTGTGCCATTAACAGTTTGATTCTTACTACTTACTTTAGTGCTTATATCTACAGATTCAATGACATAAAGTCCTACTCATCGTTATTGGCACCCATGAAATTTAAGTACGTAAAGTGGAATATCCCCTGAAAAAAATTAATCAAGTGAAACAGTTTTCTGTATAGAGCAGTCGTGCTAAATACAAAAGAGCAAATGATAAACAACAATTCAAAACAAAAAACAATGGGAGGGAAAAATAGAAAAACCTACAGCTTGCTGTGTCACTGGTATTGGCACCTTTACATTAATTAAGTATGGAAACACATTTTGACTCGCCTGTGGTAAATCACAAAAGAGATTCACCTGTGATTAATTGTCGGTGCCCATGTGACATGAATTAGCTAATGAATGATGACTTCAGTGTTTTAAAAAGCCCCATGGTAGGCCCTGTTCCTTTGTCACAATGATGAAGACAAAGGAGCTGTCTGAGGACATCAGAACTGCTATTATTAACAAACACAAGGCTTCCAAAGGGTACAAGGCCATCTCTAAAGACCTTCGTATCCCAGTTTCAACAGTGCGCAATATTATTGAGAAGTTTGCCAAGCATGGAACTGTCAAGAACCTCCCTGGACGTGGGGGAAAGAGGAAAATTGACAAGAGATGTCTTCAAAGGTTGGTGTGAGTGGTGGAAAAAACACCACATCAAACATCCAAAGACCTGAAGGCCAACCTGGAACAGTATGGGTTCATGGTTTCAACAAGTACCATATGCCGCACTAAACCAAGCAGAGCTTTATAGATAAAGGCTATGGAAGAAACCATTGCTGAAGAAATTACATAAAAAGGATAGACTGATCTTTGCCAAAGAGTACCTTGACAAACCACAATCCTTCTTGGAAAATGTTCTGTGGACAGATGAAATAAAAATAGAGCTTTTTTGCAATGCAAAGCAACTGTTTGTTTACAGACGACGCAATGAAGCTTATAAGGAAAAGAACACCTTACCAACAGTTAAGCATGGTGGAAGATCCATAAGGCTGTGGGGTTACTTTGCTGAGTCTGTTACTGGAGGCCCTGACCATATCACAGGAATCATGAAATCAGAAAATTATCTAGAGATTTTAGAACGAAATGTCATACCCAGTGTAAGAAAACTTGGTTTGAATTGAAGATCATGGGTCCTCCAGCAAGACAATGACCCAAAGCACACATCCATAAGTACACAGGAATGGTTGAAAAAGAAAAAATGGACTGTTTTAAAATGGCCAGCAATGAGTCCTGACCTCAATCCCATTGAAAATCTTTGGGTTGAGCTGAAATCTGCCATTGGGCAAAAGACCCCTCCAAACATTCAAAAGCCTGAACAAACTGCAAAGGAAGAGTGGGAAAAAATTCCAGCTGAGAAGTTCAAGAAGCTTATAGATGGCTACAAGAAACGTTTGGAGGCTGTCAACAATGCCAAAGGGTGTGCAACCAAGTATTAATTAGGGCGGCCTTTATTGCTGCACATGCTGTTTATTCTCTTTCTTCTTTGAAATTGCAACATGGAAGTTGAAAAACAACATTTTATTGTTGCATTACTTTGGACCACTAATTAAAAAATCCTGAGGATATAATATGGGTACATCTCCATTTATTTCTCAAGATACTGTACAGTCTATGAAAACAATGAAGAATGCCAATAATGGTGAGCAGCACTGTATACTGTGTTGAAAGGGACAACTCATCAATGCCAAAAGGCTACACCACAAATGGCTCCTAATAAATTCTGTTGCATGATGGAGGGAATTCAAGCAAGATTCTCCAAGAAAATACACAAAAATTAAGCTCCTTTAGGAAATGTACAGATATAGTGGTAAGTCCTTGAGGGTTCACAACCTTTTTTTGTTTTCATATGTACATCTGCTCGGTATATTCAAATAATTCCTTGCAAAAACATATAGCCAGGAAAAATCAAGATGTGAAGAAGCAGGTGGACGATGATCCAGGTGCTCAGCTGCACTTATATGACTTTATTGTACAGCTTTCTGTCAAATTACTGGAGTGAGACCATGTATATGCCAAGAACCCTCAAGAATGTGGTTTCTTAGTGATAAGTCTTCTTCATCATCAAAAGTATGTACAATAATCTGACTGTATGTACCAACAAGTAATGACAAGACAGATAGAAGAATTTCTGAATAGGAAGCAGATTCACTTTAGTCTTAAGGAGTTTGCACTTCTGAGCACAGCAATGATCTCATGGTAGATATCTATTAACAGCATATATGGCAGGTTTGCACAACCTTTCCATTCCAAGGGCCAAATTGTTAGGTTGTTCCACTCCCAAGGGCCACACTAAAGCTTAAAGGAGTATTTTCTTCTGCGGTATATAGTAAAAGTACTATATAATGCATGCAAAAATGTCTTATTTTATTTACTCACAAAGTATATGACTCTTACTGGTCATGCCTCATTAGCAGGTGCAAAGATTGGCGGTCAAACTCAGGTGGAAGTATAATCCTTGTGAACAGCAAAGATAAAATGAAGAATAGTCTTTATGGAAAAAAAACCTTATGTAGTGGCATCTGTTCTGTTGCATAACACATAGATGTTTACATCCTCACGCAATGAGTCCGTAGGTCACGTCTTTGGTAGTGTTGGGCGAATTTGTTTGGCATTTCAGAGTCGTGTTTGTTATCTGCGTGACACCGTGGCAAATCAGGGATATTTGTGGGTGGAACCCCGAACACAAGCCGGAACCCCGAACACAAACACGAATTTGGAATGCCGAACAAATTCACTCAACATTAGTCTTTGGTATCACCATGGTAGTCAATCACAGTCTGCTGGCAAACATTTCAGCAACACTTCCTTCACTAAGACCCATTTTTTTTGTCTCCCTCCTGATATGGGAAGGGACACAATCAGAAGATATGGAGTTCATTACATATATGAACGATAATAGCCTGAATTTAAAATTCATTTATACTTTGGAAAACACTACTATCAATTTTTTGGATATTTAACTGGTCAATCTGAATCCATCATTATTACACCCTTTATTAAACCCACTGCGACAAATTCTATCCTCCTAGCAACGTCATGTCATCCAAGGCACGTAATTAAAAACATCCCAGTTGGCAAATTTTTCAGATCTAAATGCAACACCTCTTTACATTCAGATTTCATAAAAGAATCACAGACTAAGAAGAGGAAGTTAATAGAACGTAAAGATCCGCATTGGATGTTGGATAGGGCTGATAATATTATTCAAAATATTAAAAGAAATGATATGTTGAGGGAAAAATCCAAAGTGCAAAATCACATTACTTTTAGCTCTACTTTTAGCCCGCAATTCCATGATATTACTGGCATTATAAAAAAAACACTTACCGATGTTACAGGATCAAAAATAGAGGCGGGTACTTAGTAATCCGATTAATTTTGTGGCAAAAAAAACAACCACCTTTGGTAATTACCTTTCCCCTAGCCTATATTTGAGTGGGGATCAAACTAAAAACCATCAAAAAATCAGAGTTGATCCAGCTTCTAGTAAATTTGCAGATTCATTGAAAAATAGGAGAACTTTTAAAGCTTGCTATTTAAAAAAAGCAACATGGCAGCTGTGCGTTTCAAATGCACACGACGTTCTTTGTCTGAGCTGGTATTTCTTTTTTTTTCAAACTAAAAACCATACCTGGCTAAATGTTAAGGGATTTTTTCCTTGCGGCCATAATGTTTGCACTTGTCAATCGAACAAAAACTATCACATCATCAGTTGCACAAAAGCCTTTTAATATCACTTCTTACATTAATTGCAACACGACTTCCAAAGTTTACCTAATTACATGCACCATGTGCAGACTACAATATGTTGGCTGCACAACAGGACCATTAAAAATACAAATCTGTTGACATTTATCAGATGTGGTCAAAAAAACTTTCATTCAAATGCTCTGCAGTGTCCAAACATTTTTCTGAACATGGTGGTGTGCTGGCAAACATTTCAGCAGCACTTCCTTCACTAAGATCCAATCTTTTTGTCTCCTTCATATGCACGATTACCATAAGGGCTGTAAAGGTTTTTTTTGCTTTCAGGGATCCTGGCTGCTAAGGAACCTAAACTACACAAAGGGTTACATCCACCAAGTCGTTGCATACAAGCTATGACGTTTCACTCATAAAGTCCAAGAGTATGTTTCACCTTCCTCATGCTCCCGCTAAATATAAATTATGGGCTTTAGGGTCTAAGGTGCTGATTCTAATATTTTTCTTCATTTAAAATAAGCTAGCTACTGCCTTCAATGGGTGCCAACCAAATATACATAATAAGGTCCAAAATGTGGGGTTTATAGACATCATAGAAAGTTATTGGCCCAAACTAATAACCCACTTACGTTCCAGTTATCTCTAATGGTTGCCATAAAATCAAATAATCATAGATATGCAGTATATGAGATTTACATGTTTTTTCTGTTCCTAACATTTCTCCATTCGTGACTGCTCTCCTGCCAGCAGCAATGGACTACATTGAAAACCGAGGGCTACATTGACTGAAAATGATTACCAGACCATTTTGGAGATGTCTTGTCTATGAAGATGATGCATTCTGTCTATTCTGTCTAGTAGTAGTTAACCCATTCCCGACCTAAATCTTAGTCCTGCCAGTGTCTTCAGATGTTGACTTCATGCTCCATAGTTTCACGCTGACTCCACACATGGCTCTATACATTCTTATGGGACACATGCCACCAGAACAATCAACTGAAATCTTGAAAGAGTTCTTAGCTAAAGTATGGGAAAATTTCTTAAGGCGCCGTCACACTTAGCGACGCTGCAATGATCCCGACAATGATACGACCTGTCAGGGATCGTTGCTGCGTCGCTATGTGGTCGTTGGTGAGCTGTCAAACAGGCAGGCTCACCAACGATCAGGGGAGCAGCGACATTGTGGAAAGAATCTTTCCACGATGTCCTGCTCCTGGTTACCAGCCTGCTGAAGCAGGAGCAGGCTGGTAACTATGGTAAACATCGGGTTACTAGGGGCACACGCGCTCCTAGTAACCCGATGTTTATCATGGTTACCACTCTGCTACAGTGAGCGGGAGGTTACCGCTCACTTTAGCAGGCTCGTAACCATGATAAACAATGGGTTACTAGGTGCGCGTGTGCCCCTAGTAACCCGATGTTTACCATAGTTACCAGCCTGATTGCTGCTCCCGCTGGTCACACACAGCGATGTGTGCTGACCAGCGGGAGAGCAACGACCAAAAAATGGTCCAGGACACTTTGCAGCGATCAGCGACCTCACAGCAGGGGCCTGATCGCTGCAAAGTGTCACACATAGCGACATCGCTGGTGAGGTCGCTGTTGCATCACCAAAACCGTGACACAGCAGCGATCTCGCTAGCGATCTCGCTATGTGAGACGGGGGCTTAAGACGTCAAACCTACATTTTGCTTGAATAAAACCAATTGCAGTTGAAGATCTAATGACTACCATAACATTTCCTAGTCTCCCAACGAACATTGGTTGCTTTGATATCATTTTAGGGCATAAACTACAGTATGTCACCCTCCACTCAAACCTCTCTACATGATTTTTCGGATTAAAAAGTTGGAACGTTTTCTAACTGTATGCTAGTTTTAATATATTCCAAAAATTAATCCATGTCAGTACATAAAGGCAGATAATTTTATCTGAGGTCATTGCCCTCGTCGCGAGGCTACATTCATTCCAGCTGTACTTTAGAAGGTGGTTGGCAGCACTAGAAAAATATTACAGAATGTATTTGTAATAAACATCTTGTATAAACCATAGTATGTAGTTGAGGTACTTGGCAGGACCTTTCCCCTCCATTCCCTGGATTATGTGGGATTTTCTGTGGCATTCAAACTAGGAGAGAGACAAAATAAGTAAATACACTAAAATGAGCTTGGAAAGTGCAAGCAAACATTTACTGCAAATGAGAAAATATCACTTTACATATAATCTATATCACAGTTGGATTTATTTTCTCTGTAGACAGAGAGTCTCAGATTGTTTTGGCATGGGTTTACTAATCCAATTCTACAAAATGGGCACTTACCAAGTAATAGAACAGATCTGCTTCCTAGCATTTTGCTTTGCATGAACCCCGCTCTTAAATTTTATTTTTCTTTGTAGCACCCTTTAAGGTCATGGATGACAAATATAAGCGCAGGTAACTTGCAAATATAGGCTTTTTATATTGTACCAGTAGACGTGGGCATCAATTGTAAGAGGGCTGAAAATAAGTTTGCCACCCTTTTATAAATATCATAGGCTGCTGCTATGTACATCCATTGTTACTACTTGTTGAACTGTCCAGGAATGTGCTAATGCCATGCAAATCTGAATATTTATTGCAATGTTTTAAGCTAAGCAATGTATTTACAATTGTGCTGAAATAACTGTGCGGTGGATCCAGTAAGATGCCCCATGTGTGATGAGCGAGCTAAAATGTAGTAGCAGGAATATTGACTGAAGTGATGAAAGCAAAGCATAAAGAGGTAACACACTGAGCTACTTTGTGAATTCGGGAGTGCGGGATTGATATTAGTATGCATGGCACTACCCCATGGGTGTGTACAGAGAGCTGAAATTTTCCTTTGTTGGTTTGACAGGGATGAGAAGGATTTGCAGACAAACTGACAGCTAACCAGCTGAACATCATGGCTCCTTGTCTGAGTATGTTAAGTGGCAATGGTGATGACTGAAGTGATATATATAAAGTTTATAGGCACCTGTGAAGACACGGGGGTCTCCCATGGGCAGAATAATACTCAGACAACACAGGGTGAGGGTAAAACACTGTGGCAATTGAACAACCAAACAGACAATAAGCATATAGAACAGTCCCAGCAAATACCCAAGATGGTACAAAATTACAGAGTCTCACCCTTCCGCAGACTTGCCAAGATTTGAGCAGCTGTGACTGAGGCTTCCAGGGTCAACTACCACAACCAGTGGCACCCCGCTTTGGGCGGGCACCCACAGAGAGGAGGTAGCGGCAAGCTTAGGAAGTCCATGGAGGTACGTGGCCAGGTGACCTTATTGTCCCAACCTGGATTCTTCAAAACATCTCTGAGAGTTCAGCAATGGTCAAAGGAGCAGATCCGTATTCCTCCAGCTGGAGCCATGATCTCCTAAGCTAACATCCTGTAGAGTCACACAGAACAGAGCCAGAGACTCGTTTTATAGTTCACAATTGTCCTTTCAAGCCATCATCCACAGGTCAAGGGTCAGGGATGATGACATTAACTCACAGTGCCTGAGTATCCACAGCTCATCCCACAATGTTCACTTGCAAAAACTGAAGGATAAACTATGACCACCCATACAATGCAAATCAACAAGCTGCATGTGCTGGTATGATGTGTAATCAACATATTAGCAAACAGCATTGTTCAATGACCCTATCTTGCAAAGAGAACAGTACAATAAACTGTAGGAGATAATATAAGAGGTAAATAACAGCCATTTATCAATTTATAAATACAAAGTCAACCTTCAAGAAGCATTAACATCCAGACTCATGAATAATAGTTATGTCTCTGGGCCTACTGAATTTATGTCTGGCATAATTAAGAAATGCTGTGTCGTCACAGCCTCAATTCATCAAAGCTATTACACGTAAGTCGTTTTGAAAAGTTGCTACATTTTTTGCAATGTAGAGTTGCATAAAATGTTGCGACTTTTGGTGTTTTCACTCCAGTTTCGCCCAGCTGCACCAAAATAAGTGGAGCTGAGGTGGGACAGAGGCATGACATCACAGCTCATCTAATTTATGATGAGCTGCAGAATTCCTTACATCAGAAATCTTACTCCATTCACAGATTGGAGTAATACTTGTGGCGAGACACACTGAGGTGAATGCCACTTGTCAAATGCTCTTGATTCATTATGAGTCATACACTTCTTAATGTATCAGAAGCATTTGACTTCAACACTGCCTCATCAAGATAGGCATGAAAATCGCTGGTCTTGATGAATTGGGGCCAAAAAGTTAACACACGGAGCTGTGTTAAATGGGAAGTGTGGAGTTAGTGTTACCAGCCCAGTGGTTGTGTACAGAGATTTACATTTTCATATTTTGTTTTGCTAGGGATGTGATCAGGGGTGTACATAGAAATCATGGGGCCCCATAGCTGAAGTTCTAATTGGGCCTCTCCCTAAAGAAAAAAAAAATAATATTCGTCATGGTCACAGAAGAGCATATCTCACAACTTTGCAGCCTTTACAAAGTAATTTTCCTCCTACTGAAGCCCCTACATTGCCCTTTCATTGCACCCATAAAGTATGATGACAACAAAAGGGCCCCACAAACACTGTAAGATACCCCCACAGTGAATTCCTCCACAGTACCCTCCACATGCACAGTATGATGCCTCTACTGTGACCCACCCCTCAAATCCCCCAGAAAATTATGGCGACCCCAACACAGTATGATCTCCCAACTGTGACCCTCACACAGCCCTCCATGCAGTATAATGGGCTTACATACAATATAATGGCCTCATACCTCTCCACACTGTATAATGGCCCCCAACTAGGCATGCACACAGTATGATAGACCCCAAACAAACCTTCACACTGTATAGTTGCTTGCATATGGTATAAACACCCCCACATAGCCCTCCAAATATTATAGTAGCCCCCATATAGCCTTCCATACAGTATAATGCACCCCATATTACTTCATATAATATAATGAACACCTCATAGTCACCGCACAGTATCCTGCACTCCCCATAGTCCTCCGAACAGTATCCTGCACTCTCCATAGTCTTCCATGCAGTATAATGCACTCCCCATAGTCCTCCATACAGTATAATGCACTCCCCATAGTCCTCCATATAGTATAAAGCACTCCCCATGGTCCTCCATATAGTATAATGCACACCCAATAGTCATCCATATAGTATAATGCACTCTCCATAGTCCTCCATATAGGATAATACACTCTCCATAGCCCCCATACAGTATAATGCACTCCTCATTGACCTCCATATAGTATAATGCACTCCACATAGTCCTCCATATAGGTTAAATCACTCCCCATAGTCCTTCATATAGTATAATGCACTCCCCATAGTCCTCCATATAGTATAATGCACTCCCCATAGTCATCCATATAGCATAATGCACTCCCCATAGACCTCCATATAGTATAATGCACTAACCACAGTCATCCATGTAGTATAATGCACTCCCTTCCATCCTTCTTACAGTGTAATGCACCACATAGACCTCCATACATTATAATGCACTTCACATAGTCCTCCATATAGTATAATGCACCCCCATAGACCTCCATATAGTATAATGCACTAACCATAGTCATCCATGTAGTATAATGCACTCCCTTCAATCCTTCTTACAATGTAAAGCACCCCATAGATCTCCATACAGTATAATGCACCTCACATAGTCCACCGTATAGTATAATGCACCCACCATAATCCTCCATACAGTATAATGTACTCCATATAGCATAATGCACGCCCCACAGTCCTCCATACAATATTCTGGCCACCACAAAAATCTTACTGATTTAAATGAAAAAAAAAATACAATACTTGTCTTTCCTCCTTGTTCCCCTGCTGCTCTGGTCTGTGCAGCAAGCATTCTGAAGCGCCATATATCTCAACGCAGCAGGTGCCATGTAGTTACGTCATCGCGCCCTCTTCTCTGAGATGTCAGATGTTGAGGAATAGTGATGGAGGAGGAAGCGTCAGCTGACGCTCCCTCTTTCATCATTGCTTTCAACTATATTGGCATCCAGGAGGCCGATACATTTGAACTTGCAATAATGGGTGGGGGGAAGGCGGTTCAGGCTCTGGCACTGGGCCCCACCCGGCTCACGGGCCCCATAGTGGTCGTGTGTGTTGCCGCCATTGGCAGTACGCCACTGGATGTGATGGATTTTCATGCTAAGTTTAACATGCCCAGGCAGGGAGCATTTGAGTAGCAGGAACGATGACTGAAGTGATTAATGCAAAGAATAAAGAGGTAAAAGACTGAGCTGCTGTGTGAAATGTGGAGTGTGAAGATAGCATATGCATGCTTGGCATCACCCTGTGAATGTGTACAGAGAGCTAGATATTTCTCTGTCATTTTGCTGGGGATAAGAAGGATTTGCAGATAAGTTGAAGTAAGTAAGATAAATGTCCAGAGAGAATGTTTGCAAATAAGAGGGAAGTAACACTTTCCTATTGGTGTGCCCAACCAAGAGACTAGTTAGTGCTGGAGTGCAGGGGCATAACAATCGTAGTTGCAAAGGATACCAGTGCCAATTGCACTTGGATGTGCGTTCTCGGACTCACATTCAGCCTGCCGGCTCCCTGCATTGCAATACACGCTGCCGGCAGCAGACATCGACTTGCCTGTGATGGGTGGCACCTGACATTGACATCACTCACTGCCCATGGAGGCACATTGAAATCAGCTGAAGGCTTCTGTGCTGACCATAGAGGACTCGGCACATCGTAGGAGCATGGTAAAAAGTAAGGATAATAATTTGTTTCTTTTTAAAATGTTCTGAAGCAGAACAGAAGGGGCCCAGGATGGCAGGCATTATACCAGGAAGAGGCCCATGATGGGGGACATTGTTATAAGATGGGGGCCTTATTACCTGAAGGAGCCAGGATATGGACAATATTCCTGGAAGGGGCCCAAAATGGGGGATATTATTACACTAAGGAGCCAGCATGGGGTACATTATTACATAAGGGGGGGTGAACAGACATGTTTTTATAGAATCTGGAACTCTACAAGGGCCCGTACATATGACTAAGTGCAGGTGGGGTCCCAGGCCCAAATTTTGTACTGGGGACCATTGGACCCTGGTTACGCCACTGCTAGAGAGGTTGATGTAAGATGCTGCATCCTACATTGCACTTGGCCGCTGTATCCAACAGCTGTAACTAAGTTGAGAGACAGACCTTGTGTTTCTATTTTGTAAGGTACAAGTGTTGAGAGAAACTATAACCACTATGACTGTTCCCCAGTTTGTAACTTCAACTCTTGGTCTTTGAGGTCATTATCGTCACTCATTCCTCGGCCTCAAGTCCCACTGGCTGTCATAGTTCTTACATACTTACATTTAATTTTTCTGGCGACTGGCTTATTTGGTAGAGTTACTCCATGGTTCCACATTCCAGTTCTGACTCCATTACCTGTGGCGCCCCTGCGGGTCCAGTTGTCACAGAGGTAATGCATCTCAGCCAGAGGTGTGGTACCCCACTCTCAGGTAAGGAGGGAGCACTACCCGGGACAGAACCACTCACATCCAACACTACACCACTCCATTAGGGAAGGTCCAGATAGCTCCTAAGGGAGAGCACAGGCCTGGTCCCTGTCAGGGGGATGGAACTAAGTAGAGGAGGTGGGTGGAGGTAGTAGTTCGGTGGAGCACTGATGAGAGAGTATAATAGACAGGTGTAAACATCTAGAAGAGTTCAGTTCTGCTCAGGGGAGCAAGGAAGGACTGTGTGGAGTAAGGTCCAGACGGTGAGGGGGCCCAGTCAAAGGGGCCCAGTAAGAGAGTGAGAGGAGCAGGGAGAAAGGCTCCAGAGAGAGAAAGGATCCTAGGGGCACGGGAAGTGCGGAGTCCACCCGTGCGCTCGAGTTCACGCTGACCGTGAAGGGATCAGGCCGCAGTAGGGGACCGGCCCCAGACTAGTGGAGTACTTCAAGACTCAGCTAGCAAACTGGAGGTTGCGGTATCTTCATGTGCCATAGCCAAAATCCACACACAATCATTGAAAAGGTGGCCATATAGGACAAAGGGGACAGAAAGGACGTCGCCCAACAAAGCCCGCGGCCACTGGCTCGGGACACTGTGTGTGAGGCACAGGGCAGGAGGGCGAGAGCCAGCGCCGAGAGATGACCTGGGAAGGTACATGACGTGCCCCCTGGGCCATGGGGTACTCGGTAGCCGGGCCGGTTGGTGCTGGGGATGTCACGGTAGCAGTGACCCGGTCCGTGACCTAGGGCGGTCGATTAAAGATTAAAGAAAAGGGGAATAAAGTTTTTAGAGATAATGTTCGTGATGCCACCTGTGGTATGTGGCTATATGGGGCCGCCGCTGCGGTGAAGATCCTCTGGAGCTGATGGTGACTCAGCAGAGTTGGTTCAGCTCTCCACCGGCAGAGCTTAACTCCAGGGCTGTGGATGGTGATTTTATGAGGTAGATGTTATTGGTGCTGTGTAATGCAGGGCTGGTGATGGCACAGCAATAATTCAAGGACACAGTGGGGTGCAGTCTTCAGGTTTTACTCACAGTTGTTCAATTCTCCAGGTTACAAGGGCCAGTGTGTAACCTCCCATGTCGTCCTATGTCCTCCAGGGTAGGGATCCAGCTATCTCTCAGGTACCTCAGGAGCACTTAAAACGGGACCCCGTTCTATGTACCTTTCCTGGTCATCTTCCCTGCACTGGTTCTCGCCCTCCTGCCCTGTGCCTCACAATCAGTGTCCCAAGCCAGTGGCCTCGGGCGACGTGCAGTCCCCTGGACCCTATGCGGCCACCTTTTCGGCGATGTAATTGTGGATGTTGGCTGCAGCACCTTGAAAATGCAGCAGCCTCCGGTTATCTATCTGAGCCTGGTTGCTCTCCACTAGTTAGGGGCCGGTCCCCTTCTGTGGCCTGATCCCTCCACGTCCGTGTGGATTCGGGCGCACGGGTGGCTTCCTGCACTCACTGTGCCCCTGGGATCCCCTCTGTCTTCCTCTGGAGCTCTTCTCGCTGCTCCCGTCCTCTCTCAGTCTCTCCTCTTGGGCCTCTCAGACTAGGCCCTGCTCCTTTCTCCACTCCTCCTGAGCAGAGCTCCTCCAGAGCTCCTGCTCCCAGCTCTCTCTCCTCTGTACTGGGCTGACTGAACTGTCTGCTTCTAGATAGTTCCCTTCCTTTTTATACTCCTACTGACGATGCTTCCCTGACCTACTTCCTCCACCCACCTCCTCTACCTAGTTCCACCCTCCAGCTAGGGACCAGGGACTGTGCTCTCCCTTAGGAGCAATCACTCCCTTCCCTTCTGAAGTGGAGTGTATTGGATGTGGGTGTGTGGGTCCAGGGTAGTACTCCATCCTTACCTGAGAGTGGGGTACCACACCTCTGGGTGAGATGCAGTACCTCTGTAGCGACTGAAGCCGCAGAGGCGCCATATACACAAGCAAGAGTCCCGTTCAAGTGCACCCAAGTTATCTGAGAGTTGGCTGGATCACTTCCCAGGAGAACACAGGACAACGTGGAAGGTTATAACCAGTTTCAGCGGTAACCTGGAACTGCCTAAGAACTGTGAGTAAAGCCTGAAGACTGCACCCCACTGTGTCCTTGATTTATTGCTGCGTCACCGGCCCTGCATTACTCTGTCCCTGCCAACAACATCTACCTCATCAAGTCCTATATACTGCCCGGGGCTTAGCTCTGCCCGTGGAGAGCTACACTATCTCTGCTGTGTCACCATCAGCCCCAGTGGATCTGCACCGCAGCGGCGGCCCCCTACAGCCGCATACCACGGGTGGCGTCACAAATCTTTATTCCCCAATTTACTTTATATCTGGCTTTAGTGACCGCCCTGGGCCACGGACTGGGTCACTGCCACCATGACTACTCCAAAAAGGACCGGCCACCGAGTACCCCACGGCCCCAGGGGGCGCGTCAACTTTGGCGTCATGAACAGGATGAACTGACCCGTTACAACGGGTCCCGTGCACCTATAGACTGTGCTTGTTACCGAGTAGTGGCGCCCGTCCCAGAAGAGCGGGTGCCATTATGTGTGTGCAAAAGGACGAAAAGAAGCCTCCCATCATGGGCCGAGTTCTGGAATGGCTCCAAAACGGAGCCCACCCCATGCACCTGCGGCCATATACTTAGACTTGTCCATCAAGCTGGTGGAGCCGCCCCCTGGTGTGGCCTACAGCAAGCTGGAGTGGAACCGCCCCCGAAAGGGGAGAGGAGAAGAAAAACCTTGGAGACAGGGCAAGGCCACAGGTGGAGGAGTCAGAATGCACCCGGCCGGCGCCATGGAAGGAAGTGATGACCAGACTCCCGCTCATGGCCTGCAGGAGACTCCCCCCTTAACCTGAAGGGGGTCCTGAGTCAATTACCCTCCGAGGACATGGGGTTCCTGCGCACCGAGGTGCAGGAGCTGGGGTGGCGGATGGAGGAGGCAGGTTGCATGGTGGAAGGACGAGCTGCTGGAAAAGCTTACCTGGCAGTGGCCAACGCCCAGTCCTGCCACCAGCACCCCAGCCCCGGCGGGGCCTGTCTTGAGCCCAGAGGAGACGCGCAGCACCAAAGCAACAGTAAGCGCAGGTAACAGCAGCGCCCCTGCCCCGGGCACCGACGACACCCTCCTAGGCTCCCTAGAGGAACCATCTGCCCCTGCACCCGGCTGGGTGTACAGGCGTGCAAGGTGGGACTGGTCCACACGGGTCGAGGACCAACAAAAAGCCCCTTTAGTGAGTGCCCACACCAGCGCCCCAAGTTGCCTCGCCAGAGGAGAGGAGTACAGGTGGGAAAACCCGGAGGGCAACCTCATGGGATTCCCCAGGGAGACCCAAGCGGAGGCCCTGCGGAGGGAGGAGTACTGCCGGTGACAACTCTGAAAGCTAGAGGCGAGAACGGTGGGTGCAGTGGGAGGCGATGGAGGCCCGTAATATGCAGGCCAAGACCCGGGCCCGCAAAGCCAAGCCCGCCAAGCAGAGTATCCACACAGAAGGTACCGTGGTGAAATTCGACCTAGAAGGAGGTTGGGGCTTTATCCGGGAGCCTAAGGTAGCCACGGACCTATTTGTAACCGGCGTGATGGGAAGTCCCACCTACAACAGGGACACCCGGGACGGGATCTGTACCCCGGAGACAGAGTCACCTGCACCCGTCACCGTGGAGAACGTGGGTGATACACCCTGAATGTGCACAGAGTGGAGGAGGAGGACGTACCCCTGCCATCAGAGGCTGATGACCCGGCAGGGCCATCTAGTAGTGACTAGAGATGAGCGGTGTTCGACTAGAACTGTTCGCCAATCTCAAATTCGAGCTGTTTTGGGCGGTGTTCGAGTTGTTCGACGAACCCGAACGATTTGCAAAAAATTCGGCTGTTCGAGGTTATGTTCGATAACTGTTCGTGCACCAAAAGCGTGTCCTGCATGTCTGGCGCTATTTAGAGCACCAATCATGCAGGGATTGTCTGCCACTCACTGTAATGCCACAGCCATGGTGGTTGTGGCATTACAGTGATTGCCCAAATCGATGGGAACAGTGCCAACAGTGAAACATGAAAAGCCGGCAATTCAGCAGCGGCATACACCTGTACCCGACAATTTAGAACCGAAAGAATAGAGCTTCACACATAGATTAGATAGATATAAACAGGTCAGCCACATATATACGAAGTACAGTGAAAGTGCTGCTTACTGTACTTGTCATTTAGCGTAAAGGATTTATCAAAAAAAATAATAGTGTTTTCATGCACCGTCTCTTTAAAAAAGCCGGCCGGCAATTCAGCAGCGGTACCCGACAATTTAGAATAGAAAGAATAGAGAATCACACATAGATTAGATAGATAGAAACATGTCAGTCACATATATATGAAGTACAGTGACAGTGCTGCTTACTGTACTTGTCATTTAGCGTAAAGGATTTATCAAAAAAAATAATAGTGTTTTCATGCACCGTCTCTTTAAAAAAGCCGGCCGGCAATTCAGCAGCGGTACCCAACAATTTATAACAGACAGAATAGAGCTTCACACATAGATTAGATAGATAGAAACATGTCAGTCACATATATATGAAGTACAGTGATAGTGTTGGTTACTGTACTTGTCATTTAGTATTAAAACAAAGGATTTATTATTAAAAAAATTGGCGTGGGGTTCCCCTTAATTTTAGGCTCTAGCGGAGGTTAAGCAGACGGCTGGGGCAGATGTTTGAAGCCTGGGAAGGGGGTAATACCCACGGAGCTTCCCAGGCTACTAATATCAGCCCCCAGCTGAATACATAGCCTTTACTAGCTATTAAAATGGGGGACCCCCCAAAAAAAATGACGTGGGGTCCCCCCTAATTTAATAGCTAGCAAAGGCTAGGCAGACAGCTGGGGGCTGATATTAATAGCCCAGGAAGGGAGCCATGAATATTGGCCCCCTCCCAGGCTAGAAACACCAGCCGTCAGCCGCCCCAGAAATGGCGCATTCATAGGATGCGCCAATTCTGGCACTTAGCCTCGCTCTTCCACGCTGCCCTGGTGCGGTGGCAGGGGGTAATAGGGTTGGGGTTGATGTCAGCTTATAATGCCAGCTGACATCAAGCCCAGGTTAGTAATGGAGAGGCGTCTATAAGACACCCCCATTACTAACCCCATAGTCAAAGTTAAAAAAAACACAAACACCCAGAAAAAAGTCCTTTAATTGAAATAAAGACACAATCCTTTATTGTTCTAAATTAAACCATACTTACCGTCACGCCCATTCCAGCTGAAGCCAACGATCTCCTGCAATAAAAGAAAAATAATAAAGCAACCTCATCCTTACCTTTCCATGGTTCCCACGACAGCTTCAGCTCTGCTACATCGAGATGACAGGCTGGACCGCAGCAGAACGCTGGCATCCAGCCTCTCATCCCGCAGACACTGAGAAGCGCAGCCTTGCTTGCGCTGCTCAGCGTCTCTCTGTGACGACATCCAGATGAGCCGAGTTCATGTCCAATGAACTCGGCTCACCTCATGCACGTCACTGACAGCGTGGGAAAATTCTCACGCTGAAGCGGTGAGTGCAGGAGAATTCTCCCACGCTGTCAGTGACTTGCATAAGGTGAGCTTATGTCCAATGAACTCAGCTCACCTCCTGCACGTCACTGACAGCGTGGGAGAATTCTCCTGCACTCAGCGCTTCAGCGTGAGAATTCTCCCACGCTGAAGCGCTGAGTGCAGGAGAATTTTCCCACGCTGTCAGTGACGTGCATAAGGTGAGCTCATGTCCAATGAACTCAGCTCACCTCCTGCACGTCACTGACAGCGTGGGAGAATTCTCCTGCACTCAGCGCTTCAGTGTGAGAATTCTCCCACGCTGAAGCGCTGAGTGCAGGAGAATTTTCCCACGCTGTCAGTGACGTGCATGAGGTGAGCCGAGTTCATTGGACATTAACTCGGCTCATCTGGATGCCCTCACAGAGAGACACTGCGCTTCTCAGTGTCTGCGGGATGAGAGGCTGGATGGCAGCGTTCTGCTGCGGTCCAGCCTGTCATCTCGATGTAGCAGAGCTGAAGCTGTCATGGGAACCATGGAAAGGTAAGGATGATATTGCTTTATTATTTTTCTTTTATTTCAGGAGATCGTTGGCTTCAGCTGGAATGGGCGTGACGGTAAGTATGGTTTAATTTAGAACAATAAAGAATTGTGTGTTTATTTCAATTAAAGGACTTTTTTCTGGGTGTTGTGTTTTTTTTAAATACTTTACTAGAAATTCATGGTGGTCATGTCTAATATTGGCGTGACCCCATGAATTTCGGGCTTAGGGCCAGCTGATAATGCCAAGCTGGCCCTAACCCCTTTATTACCCAGTGAGCCACCGCATCAGGGCCCTGGATGAGTTGGGTACAGCGCCAGAAGATGGCGCTTCTATGAACGCGCCATTTTCCGGGGTGGCTGCGGTCTGCAATTTGCAGCGGGGGTGGCCCAGAAAGCTTGGGCCTCCCTGCGCTGCGGATTCCAGCCCCCAGCTGCCTAGTTGTACCTGGCTGGACACAAAAACAGGGCGAAGCCCCACGTCAATTGTCTTTAAATTATTTCATGAAATAATTAAGAAAAAAAGGGCTTCCCTATATTGTTGTGTCCGGCCAGGTACAAATAGGCAGCTGGTGGTTGGGGGCAGCCCGTTCCTGCCTGCTGTACCTGGCTGGACACAAATATAGTGCGAAGCCCCACGTCAATTTTTTTTAAATTATTTCATGAATTTCCTGAAATAATTTAAAAAAATTGAAGTGGGGCTTCGCACTATGTTTGTGTCCAGCCAGGTACAGCAGGCAGGAACGGGCTGCCCCCAACCACCAGCTGCCTATTTGTACCTGGCCGGACACAACAATATAGGGAAGCCCTTTTTTTCTTAATTATTTCATGAATTTCATGAAATAATTAAAAAAAATTGAAGTGGGGCTTCGCACTATATTTGTGTCCAGCCAGGTACAGCAGGCAGGAACGGGCTGCCCCCATCCACCAGCTGCCTATTTGTACCTGGCCGGACACAACAATATAGGGAAGGCCTTTTTTGCTTAATTATTTCATGAAATTCATGAAATAATTAAAAAAAAAGTACGTGGGGCTTCGCCCTATTTTTGTGTCCAGCCAGGTACAACTAGGCAGCTGGGGGCTGGAATCTGCAGCGCAGGGAGGCCCAAGCTTTCTGGGCCCCCCCCGCTACAAATTGCAGTCCGCAGCCACCCCGGAAAATGGCGCGTTCATAGAAGCGCCATCTTCTGGCGCTGTACCCAACTCATCCAGGGCCCTGGTGCGGTGGCTCACTGGGTAATAAAGGGGTTAGGGCCAGCTTGGTATTATCAGCTGGCCCCAAGCCCAAAATTCATGGGGTCACGCCAGTATTAGACATGACCGCCATGAATTTCTAGTAAAGTATTTAAAAAAAACACAACACCCAGAATAAAGTCCTTTAATTGAAATAAAGACACAATTCTTTATTGTTCTAAATTAAACCATACTTACCATCACACCCATTCCAGCTGAAGCCAACGATCTCCTGCAATAAAAGAAAAATAATAAACCAACCTCATCCTTACCTTTCCATGGTTCCCACGACAGCTTCAGCTCTGCTACATCGAGATGACTGGCTGGACCGCAGCAGAACGCTGCCATCCAGTCTGTCATCCCGCAGACACTGAGAAGCGCAGGCTTGCTTGCGCTCCTCACTGTCTCGCTGTGACGGCATCCAGATGAGCCGAGGTCATGTCCAATGAACTCGGCTCACCTCATGCACGTCACTGACAGCGTGGGAAAATTCTCACGCTGAAGTGGTGAGTGCAGGAGAATTCTCCCACGCTGTCAGTGATGTGCATGAGGTGAGCTCATGTCCAATGAACTCAGCTCACCTCCTGCACGTCACTGACAGCGTGGGAAAATTCTCCTGCAATCAGCGCTTCAGCGTGAGAATTTTCCCACGCTGTCAGTGACGTGCATGAGGTGAGCCGAGTTCATTGGACATGAACTCGGCTCATCTGGATGTCGTCACAGAGAGACGCTGAGCAGCGCAAGCAAGCCTGCGCTTCTCAGTGTCTGCGGGATGACAGGCTGGATGGCAGCGTTCTGCTGCGGTCCAGCCTGTCATCTCGATGTAGCAGAGCTGAAGCTGTCGTGGGAACCATGGAAAGGTAAGGATGAGGTTGCTTTATTATTTTTCTTTTATTGCAGGAGATCGTTGGCTTCAGCTGGAATGGGCGTGATGGTAGGTATGGTTTAATTTAGAACAATAAAGGATTGTGTCTTTATTTCAATTAAAGGACTTTATTCTGGGTGTTTGTGTTTTTTTTAACTTTGACTATGGGGTTAGTAATGGGGGTGTCTTATAGACGCCTCTCCATTACTAACCTGTGCTTGATGTCAGCTGGCATTATAAGCTGACATCAACCCCAACCCTATTACCCCCTGCCACCGCACCAGGGCAGCGTGGAAGAGCGAGGCTAAGTGCCAGAATTGGCGCATCCTATGAATGCGCCATTTCTGGGGCGGCTGACGGCTGGTGTTTCTAGCCTGGGAGGGGGCCAATATTCATGGCTCCCTTCCTGGGCTATTAATATCAGCCCCCAGCTGTCTGCCTAGCCTTTGCTAGCTATTAAATTAGGGGGGACCCCACATCATTTTTTTTGGGGGGTCCCCCATTTTAATAGCTAGTAAAGGCTATGTATTCAGCTGGGGGCTGATATTAGTAGCCTGGGAAGCTCCGTGGGTATTACCCCCTTCCCAGGCTTCAAACATCTGCCCCAGCCGTCTGCTTAACCTCCGCTAGAGCCTAAAATTAAGGGGAACCCCACGCCAATTTTTTTAATAATAAATCCTTTATTTTAATACTAAATGACAAGTACAGTAACCAACACTATCACTGTACTTCATATATATGTGACTGACATGTTTCTATCTATCTAATCTATGTGTGATGCTCTATCTTTCTGTTCTAAATTGTCGGGTACCGCTGCTGAATTGCCGGCCGGCTTTTTTAAAGAGACAGTGCATGAAAACACTATTATTTTTTTAAATAAATCCTTTACACTAAATGACAAGTACAGTAAGCAACACTATCACTGTACTTATTATATATGTGACTGACATGTTTCTATCTATCTAATCTATGTGTGAAGCTCTATTCTTTCTGTTCTAAATTGTCGGGTACAGATGCTGAATTGCCGGCCGGCTTTTTTAAAGAGACGGTGCATGAAAACACTAATATTTTTTTTAATAAATCCTTTACACTAAATGACAAATGCAGTAACCAACACTGTCACTGTGCTTCTTATATGTGTGACTGACATGTTTCTATCTATCTAATCTATGTGTGATGCTCTATTCCTTCTTGTCTAAATTGTCGGGTACCGGTGTATGCCGCTGCTGAATTTGCCGGCCGGCTTTTTTAAACAGAGTGTCTTCTGAGCAGTTTGTCAGCTTTTGGATACCTTTGCAGGTGTTTTCTATGTGTTTCTATGTGTTTTTGTTTGCCTGCCATTGGTTTTAACGGTGTTCGACGGTGTTCTAAGGTGTTCGACGAACAGTTCGACGAACAGTTCCTCGAACATCCCGGTGTTCGACGAACCGAACCGAACCCGAACACTACGGGGGTGGCTCAACACTAGTAGTGACCATATGCTAACCCGGAGGGAGCACCACCACTGAACTACACTGTGTTCCAAATTATTATGCATATAATATTTTCTGAGATTTTCCCAAATTACCTATATGAATTGCAGTCATTGTAATTTTCCAGTCAAATAACTATTAGAGTACAATTGAAAGGTTTTTGTACAAACTGCCTATGATAACAGTATATTTTTAAAAAAATAAAAAACTCAAACTGCACTTAAAATGCATGTTCCAAATTATTATGCACAGCAGAGTTTTCAACCTTTTCATTTTAATAAAGAACAAAAAAAATTTAATTTTTGAAGTTATAAGCATTAGCAGGTTATTACAGACTGAAATCAACAGTTTTCAACTCAAAACTTTATTCTAGGTGATGTTACATTTGCACAAAGGACCGCTTGTTCGAAAGGAGCTTCTGAACTCTCTCGTCCATTGAATTTGTCAGGTTTTGGATGGTTTCTGCTTCAATTGTTTTGCATGAGGACAGAATACCCTCCCAGAACTGTTGCTTAGATGTGAACTGCCTCCCGCCATCATAGACACTCCTTTTGATGATGCTCCAGAGGTTCTCAATGGGGTTGAGGTCAGGGGAGCATGGGTGCCACACCATAAGTTTGTCCCCTTTTATGCCCATAGCAGCCAGAGATGCAGATGTGTTATGTGCAGCATGAGACGGGGCATTATCATGCATGAAATGATCTCGATGGTCCAGATGGATGGAGTGGAGGATGGCTGGTTGATGTGACGCGCCCCCTGGGCCATATTCTTTAGTGGGAATATCCGGAGCCGGATCAGATGGGGGTTGTAGTCTTCCGAGTGGCTGTGACCCGGTCCGTGCCCAGGGTGTCAAACTCAGTTGTATGTGGCAGTCCTACAGATGTTATAAGTTCTTTATTGTCGACTACGCCACCCGTTGTATTGCGGTCACTATGGCCGCCGCTGCAGCAGGGTCCGCTGAGGCTGATGGTGTAGGTGCAGCTTTTGGTGGTATAACCCCCAACGGGTGGGGTATAGCCTCAGGGGGTCAGGTGCAGAGGATGGGGGTTGTGGTGGTGCAGCATAGGTGTTAAAGGACGACAGAGTCGGGTTGTGCAGTTCAGGGTATTTACTCACTGCTGATGTTCCGGTCACTCCAGCTTCAAGTGACCTCCCGAGCCGTGCTGCGTCCACCAGGTCCTGGATCCAGCCAACCCCCAAGCGAGTCCGGAGCGTGACCCTGAGCTCTCCTTCTGTCCTTTCTCTGGCCGTCCCCACTATTGATCCACCCAGGTCCAGCTCCCTCGGGCCTTCTGTTGGGTGACCCTTGGCCTTGGGTTCCCTGACCCTCCACGTGGTATGCCTTCGTGGTGGATGTGGTGGGTGGCCGTGGCAGACGCTGCCCACGGCCTCCGGTCTCTGGCTGGGGTGTGTTTTTGCCCCCACCAGCTTGGGTTCCGGTACCCTGATGCCGACTCTTCACCCGTGGATTGGATTTGGGGTCTTAGAGTCCTCTCTTTGTCCCCTCTCTGGGTCTTTCCTTCTTTCTCCTCTCTCTCTCTCTGGGACTGCTCTGCTCCTCTTCCTCTGCTCTGCTCTGACAGACTGACTCCTCTGCAGAGACTGACTGACTGACCCTGTTCTTTGATGGTGCCCACCTTATATACACCCTCTATGTGTGAGCTCAGGTGACCAGCACCCAATGAGCTCCTATCTTTACCCAGGCTGCTCCCCCTATCTGCCCCTACACTACTTGGGATGTACCACCCCCCTCCCACTCCAGCCAGGAACAGACTCGGTCGTACCTGCACATTTCTAAGTGGGAGTACCGTCGGCCTGTTCCTCGGAAATGGGATGTGTGTAGTGCATGCAGCCTACCGAGCTCAGTTCCACACTCCATCCTTACCCGGGAGTGGAATATCACACCTCTGGGTTGAGGTGCAATACCTCTGTAGCAGCCGAATCCTCAGGGTGCTACATTCCCCCCTGGTAAATCACAGCACGTCCTCGGGCTGTAAGATAAAAACAACACCAAACATACATTTTTTTTCATAAACATATAAAACATATTAAACAACATATCTTAGCAGATAAAACATTCTCGTCGCCTCAGGCTCCTCCTCCGGTCACTGTGCAACGTGTGACCGGGTAAAGTGCGACAGTCTCTCTGGAAAACTGGTTTTCCTATAAAACCGGTAGGGGGCGCTTTAGGACGCGCAACTATATACAGGGATATGGCCGCTCTCAGTCCTCGGCCAGGTAATGGGAATAGGGATGACCGCTCTCAGTCCTCGGTCAGTGGGATTAAAGGGATAAACGGGTAAACAGTTCACAGATGCTGGTCCCAACGGGGACTATATTAGCAGCAGTAACAGTTTCAGTTTCAGTTTATGGTGCCCCGACGGGCAACTATATACAGCTCCTGCTTCGCTGTACTTAACGACGGCGTCCTCCTGCTCTTTCTTTATTGTTACCTTTGGCTCTAGTTTCAGACCCGTCCGGGTCCTCTTGTTCTTCCTCCTCACACCGCAGCTCTTCCTCCGTCAGGCGATGCACATGGAGGGCGTAGGGTCCTTTGGCACACTTGTGCCGGGTGAAGGTGACCTCGTCCCCGATGTAAAGGTCACGACCTCTGTGTCCCTCCGGTAGGTGGGACTCAACGTCTCTCCTGGTCACGAAGACGTCGCCTAGGGTGCGGTGGTCTCGGATGAAGCCCCACCCATGCTGCATATTAAACTTTATCACAGTCCCGGTGGTGCGGGGACTATGCGCTGCACGGGGGTCTCTCCTGGCCCGGCTCTTCTGCTCCGCGCTCCTTACTTGAGCTTGCTGTTCCCGGACCCGCCTCTCTCTCCGCTCCCTCTCAAAGTCCTCGAGCTGTTGGCGGCAGCACTCAGCACGCTCCGCTGCAGCTGCCCGAGTCTCTTGAGTGAACCCCATGAGATCTTCTCCGGTGGGGTCCCACTCGAACTGCGCTTCTGCTAGCGGGGGCGAGATCCTCTTTACGGGCTTTGGAGCCGGGATCAGGGGTTCATCCAGGGGTCTCTCTCTCCGGAGTCGGGGATGGTGGAACTCCGGTGGCCATATAAATGGCTGCCCATCCGGGCACGTATGCTGGGCGTACAGGTCCTCTCCCAGATGCGGCACTCTTGGTCTTATGGGCGCGGTGGTGTTAGCGCCCGGGTTGCCCGGGCCTTGCGGCCAGGCCTGGGTTATCTGGAAAGTGAAGGGCACCGTAAGGACGGCGGCGCCCTGGGCTACTTGGCCCTGCGACCAGGCCGGGGGCTCCGCGGAGGTAGGGGGCGCTGTTGGTATTGCGGCGCCCGGGGGTACTAGGCCTTGCGACCAGGCTGGTGGTACTTCCTGCTTGGTCACGCTCGGGGTCGAGGCGTGTGACGTCACAGGGGTCGCGGCTCCCGTTTGAGGCCTAGTCTGCGGCGGTGACGTTGCAGCGACGGGCACGGCAGGATAGACTTCGGGCTCTGCGACGGGGAGCTGGGGCAGGTTCGCGGTTTCCCGGTTTGGGGTATAGACGTCCCCTTTACCTGCCTCCACTCGTTCGGCTCCCTTCTCGGCGCCGTCTCCGGCCTTCAGTCCTCCCGCGCCATCCTCAGAGGCGGT
This sequence comes from Phyllobates terribilis, assembly GCF_046119375.1. Classification (NCBI taxonomy): domain Eukaryota; kingdom Metazoa; phylum Chordata; class Amphibia; order Anura; family Dendrobatidae; genus Phyllobates; species Phyllobates terribilis. The sequence continues at coordinate 1,162,870,522 of NW_027362761.1, read as the reverse complement.
CTGTTTCCTCGTCTTGGGTGGCGTGCTCCGCTGACAGGTCTCGGTCTGCTGGGCCATCTCACGGCTCCACTCCGCCAACGTCTCTCGCTGCACCCGGGCCATCCTCCTTGCGAGGCCCTCCAGAGCGGTCTGCGCACACTCCCGGTCTCGGGGAAGCTGTGCTAGGACCTCCACTAGGCCTAGTGGGGTCGTTGTTTCCAGCAGGCTCCTGACCAACGGGTCGGTGCTGCTCTGCTCTCCCTCCTCTGTTTCTAGCAGGCTCCTGGCCAACGGGCCGGTGCTGCTCTGCTTTCTCGCCATCTCCGGGTAAGCTCCTCCGATATTCTTCTCCCGGCTTCTTGCCTCCGGGTGCGCTCGCTCTAGACTGCTCCAGGCGGCACCCATCTTTGTTCTCTCCTTTCGTCTCCTCCCCCTTCGAGGGCGGTCCCGGGGCCACTTGGTGATTGTCAGCTCCAGGGGCAGTTCTTTCACGCTGACAGACACCTCTAGCATCACAGTCTCTGTTGGTGGGGGCGGTTTCCACTTTTGGCGCCATTTTCGGTCCTGGCCCACGATGGGAGGTGGCCTCTCGCCATCCTCTGGCACGCCCATAATGGCGTCCGCTCTGACAAGGCGGGAAACCTTTGGAAATGGCGGGAATCGCTTCCCAGTGGCGGGAAACTCTGCAGATGGCGGGAAAAAGCTGTTAATGGCGGACAACCGGCGGGAATCGACTGGTGATGGGGTCCGATGGCGGGGACCCTCCGGAACCGGCAGGAGACTTCTTTTTGAGGTAAACTCGTTCTTTTCTTCAGGCACGCAGTACCCGGGTGTTGCGGGCACGTAATCCTGCCGACTACGCCAAAGTTGACGCGCCCCCTGGGCCATATTCTTTAGTGGGAATATCCGGAGCCGGATCAGATGGGGGTTGTAGTCTTCCGAGTGGCTGTGACCCGGTCCGTGCCCAGGGTGTCAAACTCAGTTGTATGTGGCAGTCCTACAGATGTTATAAGTTCTTTATTGTCGACTACGCCACCCGTTGTATTGCGGTCACTATGGCCGCCGCTGCAGCAGGGTCCGCTGAGGCTGATGGTGTAGGTGCAGCTTTTGGTGGTATAACCCCCAACGGGTGGGGTATAGCCTCAGGGGGTCAGGTGCAGAGGATGGGGGTTGTGGTGGTGCAGCATAGGTGTTAAAGGACGACAGAGTCGGGTTGTGCAGTTCAGGGTATTTACTCACTGCTGATGTTCCGGTCACTCCAGCTTCAAGTGACCTCCCGAGCCGTGCTGCGTCCACCAGGTCCTGGATCCAGCCAACCCCCAAGCGAGTCCGGAGCGTGACCCTGAGCTCTCCTTCTGTCCTTTCTCTGGCCGTCCCCACTATTGATCCACCCAGGTCCAGCTCCCTCGGGCCTTCTGTTGGGTGACCCTTGGCCTTGGGTTCCCTGACCCTCCACGTGGTATGCCTTCGTGGTGGATGTGGTGGGTGGCCGTGGCAGACGCTGCCCACGGCCTCCGGTCTCTGGCTGGGGTGTGTTTTTGCCCCCACCAGCTTGGGTTCCGGTACCCTGATGCCGACTCTTCACCCGTGGATTGGATTTGGGGTCTTAGAGTCCTCTCTTTGTCCCCTCTCTGGGTCTTTCCTTCTTTCTCCTCTCTCTCTCTCTGGGACTGCTCTGCTCCTCTTCCTCTGCTCTGCTCTGACAGACTGACTCCTCTGCAGAGACTGACTGACTGACCCTGTTCTTTGATGGTGCCCACCTTATATACACCCTCTATGTGTGAGCTCAGGTGACCAGCACCCAATGAGCTCCTATCTTTACCCAGGCTGCTCCCCCTATCTGCCCCTACACTACTTGGGATGTACCACCCCCCTCCCACTCCAGCCAGGAACAGACTCGGTCGTACCTGCACATTTCTAAGTGGGAGTACCGTCGGCCTGTTCCTCGGAAATGGGATGTGTGTAGTGCATGCAGCCTACCGAGCTCAGTTCCACACTCCATCCTTACCCGGGAGTGGAATATCACACCTCTGGGTTGAGGTGCAATACCCCTGTAGCAGCCGAATCCTCAGGGTGCTACAGATGGACACCCCATGCAAACACGGCTACAGCGCTAACAAGGAGGAGGTGGAGTAATGTTTTGGGCTGGAATCATGGGGAGAGAGATTGTCAGCCCTTTTAGGATCCCTGAAGAGGTAAAGATGAACTCCATAATGTATGTTGAGTTTCTAAAACAGCACTTCCTTCCATGGTTCAAGAAGAAGAACCGTGCATTCCGCAGCAAGATCATTTTCATGCATGATAATGCCCCGTCTCATGCTGCACATAACACATCTGCATCTCTGGCTGCTATGGGCATAAAAGGGGACAAACTTATGGTGTGGCACCGATGCTCCCCTGACCTCAACCCCATTGAGAACCTCTGGAGCATCATCAAAAGGAGTGTCTATGATGGTGGGAGGCAGTTCACATCTAAGCAACAACTCTGGGATGGTATTCTGTCCTCATGCAAAACAATTGAAGCAGAAACCATCCAAAACCTGACAAATTCAATGGACGAGAGAGTTCAGAAGCTCCTTTCGAACAAGCGGTTCTATGTGCAAATATAACATCACCTAGAATAAAGTTTTGAGTTGAAAACTGTTTGATTTCAGTTTGTAATAACCTGCTAATGCTTATAATTTCAAAAATGACCATTTTTTTGTTCTTTATTAAAATGAAAAGGTTGAAAACTCTGCTGTGCATAATAATTTGGAACATGCATTTTGAGTGCAGTTTGAGTGTTTTATTTTTTAAAAAATATACTGTTATCATAGGCAGTTTGTACAAAAACCTTTCAATTGTACTCTAATAGTTATTTGACTGGAAAATTACAATGACTGCAATTCATATAGGTAATTTGGGAAAATCTGAGAAAATATTATTTGCATAATAATTTGGAACACAGTGTAATGTATAATAGTTACCCGGTTAAGGACATTATGGTTGTGGACAGTGAACAGCCAGAACTTTTATTGTAACAAGTTAGCACTTCTTAAGGTGCTTCTTGTTGGTTTTATAGACCACTGAACAAAAACCCGTTTGGCGTGGCCGAACACGTGGTCCAACAAGTGGATCAGGTATGTCCTGCAGCCACGCCCAGGGCCTACTTTGGGGGTTTTAGAACGGGTCCCTCATATTGCACTTGAAACAGTGAGATGGACACCCTGATAAGGATCTCACTACAGCCTTATGAACTTACTTGAAAAAAAAGTGATAAAATGTTTTATAGCTGATAAAATGTTATTTAAAGTGATCTTATATTGTTTTATATACCTGGTAGTTATATACCAAACCAAAAAAGATGACGAAACAGAGGCCACTAGTATTTATGCAAACTAATCCAAATTTTATTAGACAATTATAACAAGCACAAAAGGGGAATAAAGGGCACTTGCCTCCTGACGAAGGGAAACCGAAACACGCGTCGGGGCGGTAGCTCCACGTGCACAGCCTCCATCATACACCCTTGTACTAGCCTTTTCTTCTTTGATTCCCTTGTATGTATATACAAGGTTATGGTGACCATTTGATTACTAGATGACTACTCGGACACATGTGTGTGTGTATTGTATTATATAATTATGTATTAGGGGCAGCCTTGAGTTAGATTACATCTTTCCAACCATTTAGGCATATGTACAGGGCTCTGCAGGTATTACATCTTGGTACATCTAGCTATATAATATCCATTGATTGATTACGTTCTCTTATTTGTTATGTGTACAGCCTACCTGGCAGGCTCAAAATTGGGCATACACTACCGTTCAAAAGTTTGGGGTCACCCAGACAATTTTGTGTTTTCCATGAAAACTCATACTTTTATTTATCAAATGAGTTGCAAAATGATTAGAAAATATAGTCCAGACATTGACAAGGTTAGAAATAATGATTTTTATTAGAAAGAATAATTTTCTCAAACTTTGCTTTCATCAAAGAATGCTCCCTTTGCAACAATTACAGCATTGCAGACCTTTGGCATTCTAGCTGTTAATTTGCTGAGGTAATCTTGAGAAATTTCCCCCCATGCTTCCTGAAGCCCCTCCCACAAGTTGGATTGGCTTGATGGGCACTTTTTTGGTACCATACGGTCAAGCTGCTCCCACAACAGCTCAATGGGGTTGAGATCTGGTGACTGCGCTGGCCACTCCATTACAGATAGAATACCAGCTGCCAGCTTCTTCCCTAAATAGTTCATGCATAATTTAGAGGTGTGCTTTGGGTCATTTCTCCTGTTGTAGGATGAAATTGGCTCCAATCAAGCGCTGTCCACAGGGTGTGGCATGGCGTTGCAAAATGGAGTGATAGCCTTCCTTATTCAAAATCCCATTTACCTTGTACAAATCTCCCACCAGCACCAAAGCAACCCCAGACTATCACGTTACCTCCACCATGCTTGACAGATGGCGTCAGACACTCTTCCAGCATCTTTTCAGTTGTTCTGCGTCTCACAAATGTTCTTCTATGTGATCCAAACACCTCAAACTTTGATTCATCTGTCCATAAAACTTTTTTCCAATCTTCCTCTGTCCAATGTCTGTGTTCTTTTGCCCATATTAATCTTTTCCTTTTATTAGCCAGTCTCAGATATGGCTTTTTCTTTGCCACTTTGCCCTGAAGGCCAGCATCCCGGAGTCGCCTCTTCACTGTAGACGTTGACACTGGTGTTTTGCTTGTACTATTTAATGAAGCTGCCAGTTGAGGAGCTGTGAGGCATCAATTTCTCAAACTAGAGACTCTAATGTCCTTGTCTTGTTGCTCAGTTGTGCAGCAGGGCCTCCCACTTCTCTTTCTACTCTGGTTAGAGCCTGTTTGTGCTCTTCTCTGAAGAGAGTAGTACACACCGTTGTAGGAAATCTTCAGTTTCTTGGCAATCTCTCGCATGGAATAGCCTTCATTTCTAAGAACAAGAATAGACTGTTGAGTTTCACATGAAAGTTCTCTTTTTCTTGCCATTTTGAGAGTTTTATAGAACAAACAAATGTAATGCTCCAGATTCTCAACTAGCTCAAAGGAAGGTCAATTTTATAGCTTCTCAAATCAGCCAAGCTGTTTTCAACTGGGCTAATATTCTTGTGCAAGGGTTTTCTAGGGTTTTCTAAACATCCACTAAACTTCTTACACAGTTATCAAACACAATGTACCATTAAAACACTGGAGTGGTGGTTGTTGGAAATGGGCCTCTATACACCTATGTAGATATTGCAATAAAAACAAGACGTTTGCAGCTAGAATAGTCATTTACCACATTAACAATGTATAGAGTGTATTTCCGATTCATTTAATGTTAGCTTCATTGAAAAAAAATGTGCTTTTCTTTCAAAAATAATGAAATTTCTAAATGACCCCAAACTTTTGAACGGTAGTGTATATATATATACATATACATACAAGCTTATGGCAGCTGCTACGTGGTGCTATCCTTATGGTTTAAACCATTTGCACTCTGCACTTTATTCTTCTTTTGTGCTTGTTATAATTTTCTAATAAAATTTGGATTACTTTGTATAAATACTAGTGGCCTCTGTTTCGTCATCTTGTTTGGTTTGGTATGTGGTTGTTACTGACGATTTGGCCCTGACATGGTCCGTATAATGGTAGTTGAGAGATATATATGTACAGATAGTGTATAATATATGTTCCCTATAGGGTACATACACTACCACCTTCCTCCATGAATTGTATTTACTGGTAGTTATATGTAACGTTTAAGAAAAAGTGCCTCCCATAAAGGGAAGAAAAGCTATCTATTTACTGTTTTATCCGGAAAAGCATTTAAAATCTTGCATGTCTTAAAATTCTTGTTTTACGCTGTTCGAGCCCGCGGATGTGCTGTGTTTAACGGGGGGGGGGGAAATGTGGCACCCCTGCGGGTTCAGTTGCAACTGAGGTACTGCATCTCAGCCAGAGGTGTGGTACCCCACTCTCAGGTAAGGATGGAGCACTACTCGGGACCCAACCAGTCACATCCAACACTACATCACTCCATTAGGGAAGGTCCAGATAGCTCCTAAGGGAGAGCACAGGCCTGGTCCCTGTCAGGGGGATGGAACTAAGTAAAGGAGGTGGGTGGAGGAAGTAGTTCAGGGCAGCACTGAAGAGAGAGTATAAAATACAGGTAGAAACATCTAGAAGAGTTCAGTTCTGCTCAGGGGAGCAAGGGAGGACCATGTGGAGTTAGATCCAGATGGTGAGGGGGCCCAGTCAAAGGGGCCCAGTGGGAGAGTGAGGAGAGAAGACCGGAGCAGTGAGAAAGGCTCCAGAGAGAGAAAGGATCCTAGGGGCACGGGCAGTGCGGAGTCCACCTGTGCGCCCGAGTTCACGCTGACCGTGAAGGGATCAGGCCGCAGTAGGGGACCGGCCCCAGACTAGTGGAGTACTTTAAGACTCAGCTAGCAAACTGGAGGTTGTGGTATCTTCATGTGCCATAGCCAAAATTCATACTCAATCGCTGAAAAGGTGGCCATATAGGACAAAGGGGACAGACAGGACGTCGCACAACAAAGCCCACGGCCACTGGCTCTGGACACTGTGTGTGAGGCTCAGGGCACGAGGGTGAGAGCCAGCGCAGAGAGACGACCTGGGAAGGTACACAAGCAAGGGGTCCTGTTCAGGTGCACCCAAGTTATCTAAGAGTTGGCTGGATCACTTCCCAGGAGAACACAGGACGATGTGGGCGGTTATAACCGGCTGCAGCGGTAACCTGGAACTGCCTAAGAACTGTGAGTAAAGACTGAAGACTGCACCCCACTGTGTCCTTGATTTATTGCTGCGTCACCGGCCCTGCACTACACTGTCCCTGTCAACAACATCTACCTCATCAAGTCCTATATACTGCCCGGGGTCTTAAGCCCCCGTCTCACATAGCGAGATCGCTAGCGAGATCGCTGCTGTGTCACGGTTTTGGTGATGCAACAGCGACCTCACCAGCGATGTCGCTATGTGTGACACTTTGCAACGATCAGGCCCCTGCTGTGAGGTCGCTGATCGCTGCAAAGTGTCCTGGACCATTTTTTGGTCGTTGCTCTCCCGCTGGTCAGCGCACATCGCTGTGTGTGACTAGCGGGAGCAGCGATCAGGCTGGTAACCATGATAAACATCGGGTTACTAGGGGCACACGCGCACCTGGTAACCCGTTGTTTATCATGGTTACGAGCCTGCTAAAGTGAGCGGTAACCTCCCGCTCACTGTAGCAGGCTGGTAACCATGATAAACAACGGGTTACTAGGTGCGCGTGTGCCCCTAGTAACCCGATGTTTACCATAGTTACCAGCCTGCTTCTGCTTCAGCAGGCTGGTAACCAGGAGCAGGACATTGTGGAAAGATTCTTTCCACGAAGTCGCTGCTCCCCTGATCGTTGGTGAGCCTGCCTGTTTGACAGCTCACCAGCGACCACATAGCGACGCAGCAACGATCCCTGACAGGTCGTATCGTTGTCGGGATCGTTGCAGCGTCGCTAAGTGTGACGGGGCCTTTAGCTCTGCCCGTGGAGAGCTGCACTATCTCTGCTGCGTCATCAGCCCCAGTGAGTGGATCTGCACGGCAGCGGCGGCCTCCTATAGCCGCATACCACAGGTGGCGTCAAAAATCTTTATTCCCCAATTTACTTTATTTCTGACTTTACTTAGTGACCGTCCTGGGCCATGGACTGGGTCATTGCCACCGTGACTACCCCAAAAAGGACCGGCCCGGCTACCGAGTACCCCACGGCCCCAGGGGGCGCGTCATACCAGCTTGAGCTAACCTGACTATGTCTACTAACTCCTGAATCCCTGGTAGTTCATCAAACTAACTTCTCAGTTTTGCTTCGTCAGTGACTTTCAACAGTCTTTGCCCCTAACTGCAATACCACCAAACTGTCCCCGTTAATTCTGGTTCCATCTCGATAGATATTACAAGGCATTTAGAGCTAGACATAAAGGGCTTTAAACACAGGACTAGCTTAAGGCACTGAAGCAAAAAAATATTGATTATTTGGGAACAAATGCACGTTTCATGGAACATTTAAATAAATAGCTCCGTCTATCTTCTCATTCCATAAAGTTAATAGAACTTGTGCTGAATGTAATAAATCTCACCGGGACTTTTCATAATGAAGATTAAAGATTTGCACAGAATAACACAATGTTTCTAAAATCATTTAAATATTAAAAGGAAATGGCTGTCTCTGATCTCAGCACTTTAGTATGTTAATGTTCAGCATTAGCATCTAGGGATATTACAGAAAGAAGATAAATGCTGGTTTATTGTCAGAGTACATTAACAGGATGTATATTTTATGTATAAACTCAACCGAAATACAAAATTTCCCATTAACTTTGATAAGTTATTATGAATACCTGAACATAAAAATGAGCCCCCCCCCCGCAAAACCAAAGTCTCACCAAGAACATAAGAACATAAGATTTTTACAAGATGGAACTTTTTTCAATGGAAACTAGAGATGAGTGAATTTGATGTTAATCAAATTTGTGACAATCTTTCTCGGAATTCGCTCAACCCAGAGCTTAAAATAGCCACCACCATTTTAAGCATTGCAGAAGATTGCATCAGCCAGAGATGGATCACGTGACCTTGGTCGTGGCTGGGGGGATTTCCTATAATGCTTTGCAGCTATTACATCACATGGTATAGCACAGCCATATGAAAAAGACTATCATGGCCAGTATAAAAGCCAAGGCAGGAAATGCAGCAGCCAATTTATGGTGAATCTGGATAGTGAAAGGACATCACAGCTCATAGTTTAGCCATATTAGATTAGACTAGGAGGAAAAGAGAATAATACAGATTTATTTGATGGGGAGGGAGATAAGAGAGTCACTGTGTGTGTGTGAGGCAAGGACACATTGCTGGCAACATCTGTTTCATTAGTGTGGATATAACATTGCTATTCTGCCAATTTTTTATCCTACATGATTACAGGCTAAGTTTTGACTATTTTCATTTGGTGCTGGAGATCATCCCCTTTTGGACTATTGAGAACTTCTGATTTACAGTGAATCGATTCACTACTAAATTAATTTTCAGCCAAAATTTGGCAAAACTGGTGAATCCGAATTTCTAAAGCTTCACTCATATCTAATGGAATCCAGAGATTTGTAGCTACAGTGGTGGCCAAAAGTATTGGCACCCCTGCAATTCTGTCAGATAATACTCAGTTTCTTCCTGAAAATGATTGCAATCACAAATTCTTTGGTATTATTGACGCGCCCCTGGGCCTGCTGTGTCGCGCAGCGTCTCGCGCACGGGGACTTACCCGGAACCGGATCAGATGAGGGTTGTAGTCTCCGAGTGGCGGGGACCCGGTCCGTGCCCAGGGAGTCAACTCAGTGTGTCGCAGTCTTGATAGATGTTATTTGAGTGTCGACTACGCCACCCGTTGATTTGCAGCTATGGAGCTGCCGCTGCAGGGCAGACCGCTGAGGCCGGTGTAGAATTGTGCAGCGTGATAGTATAACCCCCAACGGGAGGGGTATGGCCTCAGGGCAGCCGGCGTGGAAGATGAGGGTAGCAGGAACCACTCACAGACAGTGCGGTGTAATTCAGGGTCTTTACTGGTAACAACGATAGACCCTCCCGGAGTACTTGCTAGCGAACGGGGCCTGGTCAGTCCTTGAGATGGGATCTCCCCTGGCCAGGCGGAGTTGTAGGCCTCCCAAACTGACTGTACTCTTCTGGCTACCTTGCTAGAAGCGGATATAAGTAGCCCACGTCCCTGAGTGTACCGTGTGGTGCTCACCCGTATGGCCGGTGACTCGGGGCCTTCTAATGGCTTCCGCTCCACGATGGCGGTGCTGGTCCCACGCGTGTGACCGTGCCTTCGGGTTTCTGGGCCTGAGGACCTGAAATCCCCTGCCGGTCGGCTTCTGCTGCTGGGTAAGAGTTAGTCCCCACAGCCTCGGACGCCGGGTCCGGTAAGAAAGCTTCTCAGTCAGGGCGAGCTCTGCAGCTGCCAGCCCCTGACTCGTAGTAGTATTGCTCCCACTGAGCTTCTGCTGTTTCTTCCTGTGACTGTTTCTTGTCTCTACTCTCCTTGACTGACTAACCCTGCTTCAGCCCCGGGTTTATATAGGGGAAGGTCTTCCCCTCCCAAGACTGGGCAGGAGGTGTGGCATGCACAGGATCCCTGACCAAAGGACCTCCCACCTGCTCTCAGACATAATATCTCTATCACTGTGGCAACCAGACCCCTGGGGTGTCACATTCCCCCCTAGTGAAATTTAGTAATCCGGGACTAAACATATTTTAGAAAAACATAACAAGATATAACAATAACAATACAATAAGAAACACATAAAGGTGGTCACGGCATGTCCGTAACCGGGTGCAGTCTTTGAAGAAAGCAAGGTGTCCATTTCACCAAAACAGGGAGACGTAACCAGGTAGGGGTCTGTCCTACCCCGAGTCCTTAACAGTCTCTAGTCCATCCTGGGTTACGCTCCAACTAATTGTACAAGGATTCCCGGTAGATCCACCAAGGATTCCTAAAAATAACTGGAAACACAAAATTATACACAAGCAACAATACACAGATAAACATAAATAAAACAATTTATACACTTCAAATCCTCCAGCGTGCGGGTAACTGGCCTCTAGTGGCCCTAGTGGACCTACGGAGCTGACTGTCTGGCCCTGAACTACCGGGTGTAGGAGCTGTCAAGGGTAAACTGGGCAGCTGTCTACCGGCTCTTTGTCTCACTAGGGGTACGGCAGGCTCACTATAAGCAGAGGGTTGATCCTCCTGTTCTGCTTGTGTGGAATCTTCTGCCTCCTGGACCGGCTGTTCTTCCAGCTCTACCTGTTGCCCCGTAGGTGCTTGGGATGCTGGTTGGAGGAAGGTGAGTACGGGTACCACAACTGCACCATTGACTTGAGTCCAAGACCGAGGGAAGTCCCCGAGCACAGTACTAACCATATCTTCCCTTTCCTCTACGGGTCGATGGTCTTCTTGTTCCTCTTCATGGTTCCTCAGTTGTTCGGGACACTTCTTCAGGTGGTCCCGGGATACAATGGCTGTGGTTTCCCCTCCGTCTTTACTGATGGTACAAACCTTCGGGTTCTCGTGGCTTGAGGGCAGTACGGTGTACGGGTCCTTCTCCCACTGGTCGTCCAACTTGTGGAGCCGTCTCGTCCTCTTCAAGACCTGCTCTCCGGGTACCAGGGGAACAGCGGGAGCATACTGGTTGTAAGTTTTCTCTTGTCTTTCCCTAGCCTGACAGAGACTTCGCTCCACGCTCTCCTGTACTCTCCGGTACTGCTGCTGCCTCTCTGTGTCCCAGTCTGTTTCTGGTGAAGTGTCCTCGGGTGTCAGGACTCCCATTTCCAGGTCAACAGGTAACTTACCAGGTCTTGCCCTCATTAGGTAAGCCGGGGTACAGTTGGTGGAACCTACCGGGATGTGGTTGTATAGGTCCACCAGATCGGGCAACTTCTCAGGCCACAGACTGCGTTCTTCCAGGGGCAACGTTTTTAGAAGATCCATTACCACCTGGTTCATTTTCTCACAAAGTCCATTAGTTTGCAGATGGTAGGGTGTCGTCCTTATCTTCCGGCAGCCATACAGATTGCAGAATTCCTGGAAGACCTCCGCTTCAAAGGCAGGTCCCTGGTCCGTCAGCACTTGGTCCGGATATCCGTGTGGACGGCAAAAGTGCTGCTGGAAGGCTCTAGCTGCTGTTTGAGCCGTTAAGTCCTTGACGGGGACGACAACCAGAAACCGGGAGTAATGATCCACGATGGTTAACGCGTAGACGTAGCCACTTCTGCTTGGGGTCAGTTTTACATGATCCAAGGCTACCAGTTCCAACGGTTGCCGGGTGACGATGGACTGCAGGGGAGTCTTCTGGCTGGCACGGTCCTTCCTTCTCAGGTTGCACGGGCCACAGTCTCTGCACCACTTCTCGATGGTTCCCCTCATGCCTACCCAGTGGAACCGCTCGCGCAGCAGGAACTCCAGCTTCTTCCACCCGAAGTGTCCAGCTCCGTCGTGGTATGCCTCCATCACCATGGCTGCGTCTCTTCGTGGCACCACTACTTGCCAGAGTAATTCATGCGTCCGGGAGTTAACCATTCTGCGGCACAACTTCCCTTTGTAAAGGAACAGTCGACTCTTGTCTGCCCATAGTTGTTTGGCTTCCTCCGGAGCGTCTGGTTCAAGGCGAGCCTCCGGCCGAGTCAGCATCTCCTTCACCAGTCGGACGGCAGGGTCGCTGTCTTGCGTTTCCGCCCAGTTGTAGTGGGGTAAGGGGTTCAACGTAGCAGCCTGCTTACTCCTTACCCGGTGTGAATACTGGATAGTCCCATGACGGTGGAACGCAGGGAGTTCAACTTCTTCCAGTCCCTCCGGATCTTCTCCTCCGTCCGGCAGGTTGGGCATCCTGGACAGGGCGTCCGCGTTGGTATTGGAGCGTCCTGCCCGGTATTTGATTGTGAACTCGTAGTTGGACAGACGGGCCATCCACCTCTGCTCCAGGGCACCGAGTCTTGCCGTGTCCAGGTGTGTCAACGGGTTGTTATCCGTGTACACGGTGAACCGGGAAGAAGCGAGGTAATGCTTAAAGCGCTCGGTGACTGCCCATACTACGGCCAGGAACTCTAGCTTAAATGAGCTGTAATTCTCGGGGTTCCTTTCGGTGGGTCGCAGTTTTCGGGTGGCGTAGGCGATTACTCGTTCCTTCCCCTGCTGGATCTGGGACAGTACGGCTCCTAGCCCGATGTTACTGGCGTCGGTGTAGAGGATAAAGGGCTGGCTATAATTCGGGTACGCCAGGATTTCGTCCCCCGTGAGGGCCATCTTCAGCTGGCGGAAGGACTCTTCTTCCAGCTCCTCCCATTTGAAGGGCGGCTTCTGGTTCTTGGCCTTCCGGGACTGGCCTATCAGGAGGTCCTGCATAGGTGCTGCCTTTTTGGTGAAACCGGGAATAAACCTTCGGTAGTAGCCTACCAACCCGAGGAACTGCCGCACTTCTTTTACGCTGGAGGGGCTTGGCCATTCCTTAATTGCGGTGATCTTATCAGGGTCGGGAGCCACTCCGTCAGCGCTCACCACGTGTCCCAGGTACTGCACCTTTGGTTTCAGGAGGTGACACTTGGAGGGTTTCACCTTTAGGCCGTAACTTGCCAGAGCTTCGAACACTTCCGCCAGGTGTTTCAGGTGGTCCTCATACGTCTTGGAATATACGATGACATCGTCCAGGTACAACAGGACCGTCTCGAAGTTTCTGTGGCCCAGACAACACTCCATTAGTCGTTGGAAGGTTCCCGGTGCGTTGCAGAGTCCGAACGGCATGCAGGTGAACTCGCTAAGTCCCATCGGGGTGGTGAATGCGGTCTTCTCCCGGTCCGCCTCTGCTACAGGAACCTGCCAGTACCCGCTAGTGAGATCCAAGGTAGAGAAGAAGTTAGCAGATCTTAAAGCAGCCAATGACTCCTCTATCCTTGGTAAGGGGTACGCATCCTTGTGTGTGATACGATTGATTTTCCGGTAATCTACACACATCCTCATGGTGTTGTCTTTCTTTCGGACTAAGACTAGTGGAGCTGCCCAGGGGCTACAGCTATCCCTGATCACCCCAGCCTCCTTCATGTCTCTAAGCATCCCCTTGGCGTGTTGGTAGTGGGCAGGGGGTACGGGTCGATACCTCTCTTTTATAGGAGGATGGTCTCCCGTGGGGATGTGGTGTTCTACCCCCTTGACTCGCCCGAAGTCTAACGGGTGTTTACTGAACACTCTCTCGTACTCCTGAACCACCCGATAGACTCCTTGTTTCTGGTGTGCGGGAGTGGAGTCAGTACCCAGATGTAGTTGCTGACACCAGTCCTCCATGTTTTTCTTAGAACCGTTACCTTCCTCCGGGTGAGATGGAGGCAAGGGTTCCACAGATTGTATAGAATTTTTGTTAATGGTATATAATTTGGCTAGCGTGGCATACCGGGGCAGGTACACTTCCCTCTCCCCGATATTTATTATGCGAACGGGCACCCTCCCATGGCGTACATCAACCACCCCCCGTGCTGTCAAAATGGTGGGCCTACTGTCCGAGTAAACTGGTTCTACCATTGCCTGGTAATCTCTACCTCTCAGACCAATAGCTGCCCGGCACCAAATCATCATTTCACTTTTTGGGGGCATGGCAATAGGAAAAGGGTCACACATTCTTACGCTACCAATCTCACCGCCGGAGAGTTCCACCTGTTGCCGTCGCATCAGTGCCCGGATCTCTTTCTGGAGCACCCGCTGCTCGCCGGAGCTGGCGTTCTTGGCAACCTGCTGTAAAAGGAAAATCACCTCTGCAAGACAATTTTCAATTACATTAGTTCCTAGAGTTATTTTTGGGTGACTCTCATGTTTGTCAATATCTACAATGATCAGTCCCTGTGCTGCCAGTTCGACTCTACCGATTTTGATGGTCACCTCTTTAAATCCGATCTGTGGCACGGGCTGGCCATTGCTGGCGATGATACTCAAGTCCTCGTCAGGGTAGCGGGTAATATCCGAGTCATTCCAGTACTGCTTAAAGAGCACGTACGGGATGGTGGTGACCTGTGACCCGGTGTCCAGTAGGGCACTCATGGGAATGCCATCCAGTACCACAGGCAAGACTGGACGTCCTCCCACATATCTGTCGCGCCAATTCGATCTGCCTGGTGATCTTTTTCCTGGGGGTTGGCCCTCTACCCCAGGTTGTGCCCGTTTAAAGAACAGTACCTTGCCATATGTCCAGGTTGATTGCAGCGGCGGCAGATGGGTCGTCCGTCTTCGCTGTATCGGTCACTGGGTCTTCCTCTGGCCGGTGGGGTCCTCCTTGGTCGACGCCACGGGATGTCCTCCGGTCCGGATGCCAGCTGGATCTTCCCTGGGGTGGAAACCTGTAAAGACTGCACAGTTCGGGTTAGCGCAGCAACGCTCTTAGCTAGCTCTTGGACCTGATGGTGTAGGTCTGGAGCCGGGTCATTGTCCAAAGCCTGCGCATCAGCTCCCACAGGCCCTGCCGACAAGGGCGCCGCCTCCTGGTGGTAAGTGATAGCTGGGCGCCTGTGGGTCACAACGCCACCCGGTGCCGGTTCTCGGAGCACCCGGATGGCTCTATCCTTGAACTGTGCAAAGCCCAGATGGGGATCCTGTAAGGCCATCGCCCGCAACTGGGTTCAGTGGGCATTACAATATAGTCCCTCTATAAATTGTTCGGTCAACAGCCTGTCCTCGTTTCCCACTCCATCAGGGTCGGTCTGCTTAATGGCCCTCAGGGCCTCTTGTAGGTTTAGTGCATAGTCCCTTATACTCTCATGCGCTCGCTGCTTACACCCGTAGAATCTAAGCTTAATCTCGGCTGGGGTGCGGGTATCAAAGGTATCCTTCAGCCGGGTTAGTATCCCTGCGACAGTCTTCCTCCCAGGTGGCCAGGATTTTACTTCCCTTTTGGCTGCCCCGGTTAGTTGGGCCACCAGGATGCTCACTTTTTGCTCTTCTGTGAGGGGGTACACCTGGAAGAGGCTATCCAGCTTTTCTCTAAAGTCATGCAGGGTATGTGACTCCCCTGAGTACTGGGGTAGCCAAGCTGCTCCCGGGATATAGGGCATGGTGAAGGGCATAACTGCAGCAGCGGTGGCGCTGGCGGGGGTTGAGGCAATGAAGCTCTCCTCCGCATCCGACATCTTCCTCCCCCCTAGTGGACCGTGGCCTACCTTGCGATGATCCTGTTCCGTACGCCGCGGCTCCGCAGTAGATCGTCAGGGTTGAGGACCTTCCGTCGCGCTCCGGTGACGTCAGCGTCTGCTGGGCTCCTTCCAGGACCTTACGCAACGTCCGGACGTGAGGCGGGGCTTCAGTTCTCGCGCGCTTTCGGAGTCCACGCCCCTCTTCTTCCCGCGCGGCGTCCTCAAGATGGCGTCCAACGGCGGGAAAACTCCACGGATGGCGGGAAGAAGGCTGAAGATGGCGCCGGATGGCGGGAATCTTCACAGATGGCGGGAAGAAGGCTGAAAATGACGCCGGATGGCGGGAATCTTCACCGATGGCGGGAAAACTTCACGGATGGTAAGTTTTAAAAGTCTCTTTCTTCAGGCACGCAGTACCCGGTGGTTGCGGGCACGAAATCCTGCCGACTACGCCAAAGTTGACGCGCCCCTGGGCCTGCTGTGTCGCGCAGCGTCTCGCGCACGGGGGCTTACCCGGAACCGGATCAGATGAGGGTTGTAGTCTCCGAGTGGCGGGGACCCGGTCCGTGCCCAGGGAGTCAACTCAGTGTGTCGCAGTCTTGATAGATGTTATTTGAGTGTCGACTACGCCACCCGTTGATTTGCAGCTATGGAGCTGCCGCTGCAGGGCAGACCGCTGAGGCCGGTGTAGAATTGTGCAGCGTGATAGTATAACCCCCAACGGGAGGGGTATGGCCTCAGGGCAGCCGGCGTGGAAGATGAGGGTAGCAGGAACCACTCAGAGACGGTGCGGTGTAATTCAGGGTCTTTACTGGTAACAACGATAGACCCTCCCGGAGTACTTGCTAGCGAACGGGGCCTGGTCAGTCCTTGAGCAGATGGGATCTCCCCTGGCCAGGCGGAGTTGTAGGCCTCCCAAACTGACTGTACTCTTCTGGCTACCTTGCTAGAAGCGGATATAAGTAGCCCACGTCCCTGAGTGTAGCGTGTGGTGCTCACCCGTATGGCCGGTGACTCGGGGCCTTCTAATGGCTTCCGCTCCACGATGGCGGCGCTGGTCCCACGCGTGTGACCGTGCCTTCGGGTTTCTGGGCCTGAGGACCTGAAATCCCCTGCCGGTCGGCTTCTGCTGCTGGGTAAGAGTTAGTCCCCACAGCCTCGGACGCCGGGTCCGGTAAGAAAGCTTCTCAGTCAGGGCGAGCTCTGCAGCTGCCAGCCCCTGACTCGTAGTAGTATTGCTCCCACTGAGCTTCTGCTGTTTCTTCCTGTGACTGTTTCTTGTCTCTACTCTCCTTGACTGACTAACCCTGCTTCAGCCCCGGGTTTATATAGGGGAAGGTCTTCCCCTCCCAAGACTGGGCAGGAGGTGTGGCATGCACAGGATCCCTGACCAAAGGACCTCCCACCTGCTCTCAGACATAATATCTCTATCACTGTGGCAACCAGACCCCTGGGGTGTCACATTATTATCTTCATTTAATTTGTCTTCAATGAAAAAACACAAAAAGAATTGTCCTAAAGCCAAATTGGATATAATTCCACACCAAAACTAAAAAAAGGGGATGGACAAAAGTATTGGCACTGTTTGAAAAATCCTGTGATGCTTCTCTAATTCGTGTAATTAACAGCCAGTGGGACCACCAGCCATTAACTTGTAGCCAGTTAACATGGATTAAAGTTGACTCAACCTCTGTCCTGTGTCCTTGTGTGTACCACATTGAGCATGGAGAAAAGAAAGAAGACCAAAGAACTATCTGAGGACTTGAGAAACCAAATTGTGAGGAAGCATGAGCAATCTCAAGGCTACAAGTCCATCTCCAAAGACCTGGATGTTCCTGTTTCTTCCGTGCGCAGTGTCATCAAGAAATTTAAAGCCCATGGCACTGTGGCTAACCTCCCTAGATGTGGACGAAAAAGAAAAATTGACGAGAGATTTCAACGCAAGATTGTGCGGATGGTGGATAAAGAACCTCGACTAACATCCAAACAAGTTCAAGCTGCCCTGCAGTTCGAGGGTACCACAGTGTCAACCAGTACTATCCGTCGGCGTCTGAATGAAAAGGGACTGTATGGTAGGATACCCAGGAAGACCCCACTTCTTACCCCGAGACATAAAAAAGCCAGGCTGGAGTTTGCCAAAACTTACCTGAGAAAGCCTAAAACGTTTTGGAAGAATGTTCTCTGGTCAGATGAGACAAAAGTAGAGCTTTTTGGGAAAGAGCATCAACATAGAGTGTACAGGAAAAAAAAAAGAGGCATTCAAAGAAAAGAACACGGTCCCTACAGTCAAATATGGCGGAGGTTCCCTGATGTTTTGGGGTTGCTTTGCTGCCTCTGGCACTGGACTGCTTGACCGTGTACATGGCATTATGAAGTCTGAAGACTACCAACAAATTTTGCAGCATAATGTAGGGCCCAGTGTGAGAAAGCTGGGTCTCCCTCAGAGGTCATGGGTCTTCCAGCAGGACAATGACCCAATACACACTTCCAAAAGCACTATAAAATGGTTTGAGAGAAAGCACTGGAGACTTCTAAGGTGGCCAGCAATGAGTCCAGACCTGAATCACATAGAACACCTGTGGAGAGATCTCAAAATGGCAGTTTGGAGAAGGCACCCTTCAAATATCAGGGACCTGAGGCAGTTTGCCAAAGAAGAATGGTCTACAATTCCAGCAGAGCTTTGATGATTACCGGAAGCGGTTGTTCACAGTTATTTTGGCTAAAGGTTGTGCAACCAAGTATTAGGCTGAGGGTGCCAATACTTTTGTCTGGCCCATTTTTGGAGTTTTGTGTGAAATGATCAATGATTTGATTTTTGCATCATTCTCTTTTGTGTTTATTCCTTGCAAGCAAATTAAATGAAGATAATAATACCAAAGAATTTGTGATTGCAATCATTCTCAGGAAGAAACTGAGTATTATCTGACAGAATTGCAGGGGTGCCAATACTTTTGGCCACCACTGTACAATGTACATGATTATGTTTGACATTATGGTCAAAGTTTGAGCTCTGGGAAGTATGATCTTTGAAGGTAACATGACAAACTCGGTCAACACTTTTTTTATACACTTCGTTTGTCATATGTGCCAGAAAAACTCCAGGCACATGTAGCGGACATATATATAAGGTCCTATTACTAGGCTGGTGTGCATTGGTATACCAATTTTTCACTATTTACTGTGGGTAAGGAAAGTATTCAGACCCGTTTAAATTTTTCACTCTTTGTTTCATTGCAGCCATTTGGTAAATTCTAAAAACTTCATTTTTTTCTCATTAAAGTACACTCTGCACCCCATCTTGACTGAAAAAAACAGAAATGTAGAAATTTTTGCAAATTTATTAAAAAAGAAAAACTGAAATATCACATTGTCTTAAGTATTCAGACCCTTTGCTCAGTATTGAGTAGAAGCGCCCTTTTGAGCTAATACAGCCATGAGTCTTTTTGGGAATGATGCAACAAGTTTTTCACACCTGGATTTGGGGATCCTCTGCCATTCTTCCTTGCAGATCCTGTCCAGTTCCATCAAGTTGGATGGTGAACGTTGGTGGACAGCCATTTTCAGGTCTCTCCAGAGATGCTCAATTGGGTTTAGTTCAGGGTTCTGGCTGAGCCAGTCAAGAATGGTCACAGAGTTGTTCTGAAGCCACTCCTTTGTTATTTTAGCTGTGTGCTTAGGGTCATTGTCTTGTTGGAAGGTGAACCTTTGGCCAAGTATGAGGTCCAGAGCACTCTGGAAGAGCTTTTCATCCAGGATATCTCTGAACTTGGGCACAATTAATGTTTCCTTCAATTGCAACCAGTCGTCCTGTCCCTGCAGCTGAAAAACACCCCCATAGCATGATGCTGCCACCACCATGTTTCACTGTTGGGATTGTATTGGGCAGGTGATGAGCAGTGCCTGGTTTTCTCCACACATACCTCATAGAATTATCACCAAAAAGTTCTATCTTCGTCTCATCAGACCAGAGAATCTTATTTCTCATAGTCTGGGAGTCATTCATGTGTTTTTGAGCAAACTCTGTGCGGGCTTTCATATGTCTTGCACTAAGGAGAGGCTTCCATCGGGCCACTCTGCCATAAAACTCCAACTGGCGGAGGGCTGCAGTGATAGTTGACTTTGTGGCACTCGCTCCCATCTCCCTACTGCATCTCTGGAGCTCAGACACAGTGATCTCGGGGTTCTTCTTTACCTCTCTCACCAAGGCTCTTCTCCCACGATGGCTCAGTTTGGCTGGACGGCCAGGTCTAGGAACACTTCTGGTGGTCCCAAATTTCTTCCATTTAAGGATTATGGAGGCCACTGTGCTCTTAGGAACCTTGAGTAATGCAGAAATTCTTCTGTAACCTTGGCCAGATCTGTGCCTTGCCACAATTCTGTCTCTGAGCTCCTTGGGCAGTTCCTTTGAGCTCATGATTCTCATTTGGTCTGACATGCACTGTGAGCTGTGAGGTGTTATATAGACAGGTGTGTGCCTTTCCAAATCAAGTCCTATCAGTTTAATTAAACACAGCTGGACTCCAATGAAGGAGTAGAACCATCTTTAGGAGGATCACAAGGAAATGGACAGCATGTGACTTAAATATGAGTGTCTGAGCAAAGGGTCTGAATACTTATGACCATGTGATATTTCAGTTTTTCTTTTTTAATAAATTTGCAAAAATTTCTACATTTCTGTTTTTTTTAGTCAAGATGGGGTGCAGAGTGTACTTTAATAAGAAAAAAAATGAACTTTTTAGAATTTACCAAATGGTTGCAATGAAACAAAGAGTGAAAAATTGAAAGGGGTCTGAATACTTTCCGTACCCTCTGTAAGGTACCACATATATAGATGATGTGAATCAGTCAAAATTCAAATTTGCCTATTTGCACATTTTTTTTCCGGGAAATTCGATTTGCGGAGAAGTTATTCTCAACTAATTTAACGTCCCTTATTGTGCTCTAGGGTCTCTCTAAACCCCAGAGCATAATAAAAGTAATATGTAAAAAAATATATAAAAATCCTTATCCTTATTGGTCACTTCTCACCATTTTCTGATCTCTCGCCGCTTGCACTGGAATCCACGGGCCTCTCTTGCTGAGTCGGTATTTCTGAGTATCACGGAGCCTAGAAGGGTGCTGCGCAAGAGCAGAGGAGATAACAGCGTCACAATGTCATAAGTGTAAGGTTCTTTTTGTTAATTTTTAACCTTTTTATGGTTCAGAAATATGGTGGGGGAAACTTTTATTTCCGTTACAAAATTACGCGGCAAGTTGTATGTCCAACCGCTGCTCCATTCGTTCTTTATGGGGCTGCCGGAAAAAGCTGAGCACATTGCTCGGCGGCCCCATAGGAAATAGATGGAGTGGTGCTCAAGCATGTGCAATGTCGATCCATTCTGTTGGGGATTAAAGTTCATTGGGTCCCAGAGGTCAGACCATCACTGATCAATAAGTTATCCTGTGGACAGGTGATAACTTGTTTTTTAGCAACTTTAACAAAAATACAACACACGTAACTTTTAACATTATACATCGTACATCCCAATACACAGGCTCCATAGAAACTTGTTGATACTGATGATTCATGTTGTTCATCTATCTACTTTTGCAAAAAACATTGCTAAATGTTGCATACCGATCTAATTTTCGGTAATTATAGGATTAGCTGCTTCCACTTTTACTTTACTGCAGGATGTATAACTATTTCCAGCCCTCTAGGTACTAATATATACAAATTATAGTTCCCCTCAAAATATCAACCTTCATTGAAGAAGCCTTTATTACCTGCTTTATTATTTCAAATACCTACAATTACATCATTATGACAAATGGTCAAAATAACTAGATGACACCAAAATGTTGTTTATGGTGGACGGACCCTAGATATAGTAGAAGCGAGGACGTGGGCTGAACATGTTCTTTTAGTAAATGAAGACAAGAATTGTATTAGATAAGTTCAGGTTTTTAGCTGTGTATAAAACAACATTTTTATAGCTCTTAGGTCAGAAAAGTAATACTAGGTAGTTCCTACATTTGAGGAAGTCACTCCTTTGTCATCGGTCTATAAGAGTCTGTGTAATCATTCAATACATGAGCTTGGTGAGTGTCTTGGTATTAAGACTTTCTAGTATGACTTCCTAATTGCTCTGAAGTTCTGACAGATACCTTTTTGAAGTTTCCAGTACCTCTGCTACCTGTCTGTGGTCTCCCGGATGTCTCCAGTCTGCCTGCAGCTTCCATACCTCTACTACCTGTCTGTGGTCTCCTAGACATCTCCGGTCTTCCTGCAGCTTCCATACCTCTGCTACCTGTCTGTGGTCTCCCGTAAGTCTCCAGCCTGCCTGCAGCTTCCAGTATCTCTGCTACCTGTCTCTGGTCTCCCAGACGTCTCCGGTCTGCCTGTGGCTTCCAGTACCACTGCTATCAGTTTGCAGTTTCCAGTACGTTTGCCACCTGACAGCAGTCTCCCGTACCTCTGTTACTTGTTTTATGCATGTCTCAGCTGCCTTTGCACCAATGCCCGTGGCCCATGTACCCACCTTAATCTTGGGGTTCGAGGATCCAGCTATTCCAGTGAGCCTAACACTTGAAGGCTGGAACAATCAAACAATTACGTTGCAGTCACTGGGCCCCATTTTTATTATGCATAGGACGGCCTGCATGGAAAAACAAATTACTGCATGCAAGTTTTATGGACAACAGAAAATGTCAAGATATGCTAAAATTATGGCAAAGACAGTGTCACCGTTGAGAGGGCACTATGCTAACTTTGAGTTGGGTAACAGTAAAAGGTGTCCTGCCATTATATTTATTTATGGGCTCCTTTCTATGATCTTTAAAGAATAATTAAACACAGATAATCAAGTCAGAAATTTGTAGCCCAATGTGGCTGAAGATGGGATACAGTGTTGACCCCTTGAAGGTGGAGATCAATATATAACTTTGTCAGGACTTAAATATTGATGACCTATCTTTAGGATAGCCAATTGAAATTCCTTTATTTGACCCTATTAAACCCAATCTTTCAGAAAAAAAGAAGGAACAAAGGTGCCAATCAAGTAGATGGCACTGAGTCGCAGTACCAGGCACTGATGTCTGACCAAACAAGCTGCTGTGCCTATGTTGGCATGTTGGTAATAAATGTGACATGCTACTCTCTGAACTCTCCATTGTGTTGACTGTCTGGGGTCCTGGGGGCCAGTCCTTTACCATCATCTATTCATGACATACCATATGGATAGGTCATCCATATTCAAGTACCACAAAACCCAATTAAAGATGTTGTCCCATAAACAACCACATGTATTAACTGTCCATATGAAAGATGATAAAAATAGGACCAACTGCTAAGATTACAACCTGTCCCGAGAACGTAGAGACTAAAGTACATTGTGTGAATGGAGCATGTGCGACCACCACTTCTATAGACAGAATGGAACAATGGTCGCACATGCTCACTACCACTCCACTCACACAAGGATCCCCCCCTGTTCTCATGATTGGCCAGAGTACAAGAAATCATACACTTCCCAGGAAACCTCCAATGGAAGGCCCTGACTAGAAGATCGGTGTTTACGTGTCGATCAGGGACTGAGGATCTCTTCTCTGGTCTGTAACCTCTCCAATGAATGAGGTATTAGAGGGAATTATGGACTTTGAGAATCAACAACCTTTTTTTACATCAAACTCCAAACTGTCATTGACGGAAAGTGGCGGAGGTGGAGATGAAGGAGACAAAATGGAAGGGACAAACTCTTTTAGCAGAGATTTATGGAATACATTTGGAATGCGGAAAGACGGAGGGAATTTTAATCTGAAGGCCACTGGGTTAACTACCTCCAAAATCTCATATGGACCAATAAACTTAGGACCCAACTTTGCTGATGGTACTTGACGCGCCCCCTGGGCCGTTGGGTACTCGGTGCCTGGCCGGTCGTTGCTAGGGGAGATGTGACAGTGGCGGTGACCCAGTCCGTAACCCAGGGCGGTCACTAAAAAGGGGATTATTTACAGGGGAATTTAATAAAGTTTTTATGTACAGTTCGTGACGCCACCTGTGGTATGCGGCGAAAGGGAGCCGCCGCTGCAGAGCAGGTCCTCTGGAGCTGATGTCAGTGCAGCAAAGCTGGTGTGGCTCTCCACAGGTAGAGCTTAGCTCCAGGGCAGTGTAGATGTTATAGGTGATGCTGGGCGTTGTAGTGCAGGGGTTGATGACGCAGCAATAATCAGTCCACAGCTTAATGGTGGTTTCCTCTTATCTTTACTGGCGGTTATTAGGCAAACCGGGACTAGGGTACTGGCTAGAAGTGGAAGTCCGGGCAGCCTGGAAGCAAGTAAGGAATCCACCTCGCCAGGTGAAGTTGGAGGCCTTCCCTTTCCACTAATCTTTGGCCCTGCTGCTTGTAGCTGTGCTGCGGCCCTCGTCTCTGAGCGCTACGTCTTTGTGCTCACCTGTATGGCAGGCAGCTCGGGTCTTCCTGGAGTGTCGCTCCCACGTGGCGGTGCTGGGCCCTGCGGTGCTTCTGAGCCTCCGGGCGTCTGATGGGGCTAGGAGACCTGCAGTCTCCTGCCCTCCGGTTTCTGCTGCTGGGCCTTCAGTGCCCCACAGCCTCGGACTCCGGTGTCCGGTTCTTCTGTGTTGGTTCCTTCTGGGGTGAACTGCCGCGCAGCTCCACTCCCCAGCTCCTCTCTCGTCAAGGTCCTCACTTCAACTCCTCACACTAAGTCTAACTAACCCCGCCCCCAGATCCCAGTTGCCAAGGGGAGGAGCTCCCCTTGCTGGTCTGGAGCCAGGACAGTGTTGCATGCTTAGCAAAACCTGATTAGGGGACCCCTGCTTGCTTCCAGGCAAGGCATCACCTCTTGTGAGGGAGGCAATGCCGCTGTGGCAACCGGACTCCTGGGGTGCCACATACTTTCAATTTAATATTTTTGGAAGAAAGTCATACCTTATCACCAACTTTGAATATGAGGCCCCCTGAACGTTTCCTATCAGCTTTCCGTTTCTGGTGATGCATAATTGGCAAGAGTACAAGAAATCATACTCTTATCCCCTGTCCTGTGGATAGTTTATTTATGGTTTCACAAGAGCTTAGTACATGGCAAAGTAACATAACTTTTGATGGGTGATGTTCCCGGTACTAGGACCTCCACCATGTCTTGGACAAAGGAGCAGAAGCTTTTGGCAGAAGAGTCTCATGTATGATACTTTTTGGATCTTTTCAGACTCCATATACTGGCGGTAGACTGTCTATATGTTCATGCAACGTTTTCCTTAAGTAGGTAAGTGAAAAAGATATGACCACAACCGATGAGGGGCAGTACTCCGCGGATAGGGGTTTCAAAATCTAGCCCCACTAGGACTTAAACATATCAAATAGTATGAAGATGAAGTTCCTGAATTTTAGCTGAAAAGTCAAGAACATGACCCCTTACTTTGACTATTTACCATGAGAATTTTTAAGGTTGTGAGAGTTAATATGTATATTTCTTGTCTACATGCACAAACTTCTATTTATCGATGTGAAGGTTAATATTAGATGCCCGTTTTTTTTTTGACACCTGTGCTATATAATTTTTTTTATATATATATATACAGTACAGACCAAAAGTTTGGAGACACCTTCTCATTTAAAGACTTTTCTGTATTTTCATGACTATGAAAATTGTACATTCACACTGAAGGCATCAAAACTATGAATTAACACATGTGGAATTATATACTTAACAAAAAAAGTGTGAAACAACTGAAAATATGTCTTATATTCTAGGTTCTTCAAAGTAGCCACCTTTTGCTTTGATGACTGCTTTGCACACTCTTGGCATTCTCTTGATGAGCTTCAAGAGGTAGTCACCGGAAATGGTTTTCACTTCACAGGTGTGCCCTGTCAGGTTTAATAAGTGGGATTTCTTGCCTTATAAATGGGGTTGGGACCATCAGTTGTGTTGTGCAGAAGTCTGGTGGATACACAGCTGATAGTCCTACTGAATAGACTGTTAGAATTTGTATTATGGCAAGAAAAAAGCAGCTAAGTAAAGAAAAACGAGTGGCCATCATTACTTTAAGAAATGACGGTCAGTCAGTGCGAAAAATTGGGAAAACTTTGAAAGTGTCCCCAAGTGTAGTTGCAAAAACCATCAAGCGCTACAAAGAAACTGGGTCACATGAGGACCGCCCCAGGAAAGGAAGACCAAGAGTCACCTCGGCTTCTGAGGATAAGTTTATCCGAGTCACCAGCCTCAGAAATCGCAGGTTAACAGCAGCTCAGATTAGAGACCAGGTTAATGCCACAACAGAGTTCTAGCAGCAGACACATCTCTACAACAACTGTTAAGAGGAGACTTTGTGCAGCAGGCCTTCATGGTAAAATAGCTGCTAGGAAACCACAGCTAAGGACAGGCAACAAGCAGAAGAGACTTGTTTAGGCTAAAGAACACAAGGAATGGACATTAGACCAGTGGAAATCTGTGCTTTGGTCTGATGAGTCTAAATTTGAGATCTTTGGTTCCAACCACTGTGTCTTTGTGCGACGCAGAAAAGGTGAACGGATGGACTCTACATGCCTGGTTCCCACCGTGAAGCATGGAGGAGGAGGTGTGATGGTGTGGGGGTGCTTTGCTGGTGACACTGTTGGGAATTTATTCAAAATTGAAGGCATACTGAACCAGCATGGCTACCACAGAATCTTGCAGCGGCATGCTATTCTATCCAGTTTGCGTTTAGTTGGACCATCATTTATTTTTCAACAGGACAATGGCCCTAAACACACCTCCAGGCTGTGTAAGGGCTATTTGACCAGGTGGGAGAGTGATGGGGTGCTACGCCAGATGACCTGGCCTCCACAGTCACCAGACCTGAACCCAATTGAGATGGTTTGGGGTGAGCTGGACCGCAGAGTGAAGGCAAAAGGGCCAACAAGTGCTAAGCATCTCTGGGAACTCCTTCAAGATTGTTGGAAGACCATTTCCGGTGACTACCTCTTGAAGCTCATCAAGAGAATGCCAAGAGTGTGCAAAGCAGTCATCAAAGCAAAAGGTGGCTACTTTGAAGAACCTTGAATATAAGACATATTTTCAGTTGTTTCACACTTTTTTGTTAAGTATATAATTCCACATGTGTTAATTCATAGTTTTGATGCCTTCAGTGTGAATGTACAATTTTCATAGTCATGAAAATACAGAAAAATCTTTAAATGAGAAGGTGTGTCCAAACTTTTGGTCTGTACTGTATATATATATATATATATATATATATATATATATATATATACAGGATTGGATTTATATCTTATCCAGTCAGATTTTTA
The DNA here is from genome assembly GCF_046119375.1 of Phyllobates terribilis. Lineage (NCBI taxonomy): Eukaryota > Metazoa > Chordata > Amphibia > Anura > Dendrobatidae > Phyllobates > Phyllobates terribilis. The sequence continues at coordinate 1,162,843,559 of NW_027362761.1, read as the reverse complement.
AGACTGTAATATGCGACTGTTTTAAGATCATTCTCTACACCGGAATCCAACGCTTTGTCTGTTAATGGTCTTGATGGAGATTATGCTTCCCTACATTACCCTGGAGCCCGCCAGTCCACAGCAGCGGGGGCACTGACCCCTTGTTCCAGCACATGTCACGCTCTGTAATATGTAACATTAGATAATAATTACCAGTCCCATCTGGGAGTGATGTGGAGCTCACTGCTTGCATACTAAAAGAGAGGAGCCAGATAGTAGAGAGACCAATGATGCAGGGATAAATCTCCCTCCGGATCACTGAGCCATGTGAAAGATGGACATGTCTAATATTTAGGGAGGTGCAAATAATTCTTGTCATTAGTTGAAGTCAGAGAGAAAACTGCAGCTCTCTGGAGGGTTCCTCACTGCGCAGCTTCATCCAAAGCCTTCTATGTGTTCGCAGGGAACGTGCCAAGACAAAGGCTCCTGGAGATCTGGAAGGTGAATGGTTATTGCTGACAGTTATCAAAAAATATTACTGTGCCCAAGAGTTAATCCTTTTAACTTGGGTCATAAAGAACAAATTCTGAGATGTAGCAGAGAAATAAATCACTTATGTAATTGTAGATAGGAGTTTATGAAAATCAACTGTAGCACGTGAAGTCTGTATTATTGTGATGCCATATAACGTCACGTGGTACCTGCAGTACTGTGCAAAACTTTTGGGCAGGTGTGGAAAAAAAAATTCCTGCACAGTAAGAATGCTTTCAAAAATAGAAGTGTTAATAGTATATTGTTATCAATTCACAAAATGCAAAGGGAGTGAACAAAAGAGAAATCTAAATAACAGCAATATTTGGTGACCGCCCTTTGCCTTCCAAAACGCTTTGATTTTTCTAGATACACTTTCACAAAGTCAGGGATTTTGTAGGATTATATTCAGGTGTATGAGTAACCTATTATAACAAACAGGTGATTATGATCATCATTTTCATATCTAGGTTGAAACACAGTCATTAATTAAAACAGAAACATCGATGTAGGAGGCTTAAAACTGGGTGAGGAACAGCCAACCTCTGCTAGAAAGGTGAGGTTGTGGAAGATAGTTTCGTGGTACCAGTCATACACTATGGCAAGACTGAGCACACTAGAACTAGACACAAGGTAGGGAATTGGGGAGAGGGGGGGAGGGTTAAAGCTGTTCACGCTGGTAACATGGATAAATCCGTTGCTGTGATTAGAAACCAGTGGGTACCTGTTGTTGATTGCAGCTGACAGAGAGCAAAAACAAAGGTAGCTTCTGGCACAACCAACTGGATAAAAAATATCTAGATTTATTGAATCAAATTAAAAGTCCATTAAAAGTGAAAAAACTTAATTGTTATTGGACTTTTAATTTGATTCAATAAACGTGTATATATTTTTTATCCAGTTGGTTGTGCCGTAAACTACCTTAATTTTTTCTCTAGACGCAAGGTGGTTCTACTGCTTCAGCAATGTCTCTCCCAGGCAAAGATTTCAAAGCTGACTGAGGTTTCAATATGTACTGTACAAGCTCTTTTGAAGTAGCACCTGTGACGCTAAGTCACTAACTCACGGAGCGACTGTGAGGCGGATAATCAGACGTTCTGAGGTCAATACCAAGAGAACCCGTAGATACGAAGGGATAAGACAAATGCGTAAGTCAGGTCACAGTCCATGGTCAGGCAGCAGAAGATCAGAACACAGAACAACAGAATGAGGGAAACACTCACCAGGAAGCAAAAACTACGTCTGGCAGGGAACAGGGGCAGTCAGCTCAGTTAAATAGCTTGGGCAATCTCCAGAACATGGAACACCTGGAGACTGCCCTGCAAATCCCAGTCAAAGATTGGACAGCCGAGCTGTCTATCAAAGCACCGAGAGCCCGACTTGCCACTCACAGGACTGGACAGCCAAGCAGTCCATCAAAACACAGCAAGAACCAGTTCAATAGCAATCTCACACAGAATGTAGGAATCGTGACAGTACCTCCTCTTCAATGGGCGGCCACCGGACCCCCAGGTTTCCCAGGAAACCTCCGATGGAAGGCCCTGACTAGAAGATCGGTGTTTACATCTCGAGCAGGGACCGAGGATCTCTTCTCTGGTCTGTAACCTCTCCAATGAATGAGGTATTGGAGGGAATTACGGTCTTTGAGAATCAACAACCTTTTTTACTTCACACTCCAAACTGTCATTGACGGAAACTGGCGGAGGTGGAGATGAAGGAGACAAAACGGAAGGAACAAACTCTTTTAGTAGAGATTTATGGAATACATTTGGAATGCAGAAAGACGGAGGGAGTTTTAATCTGAAGGCCACTGGGTTAACTACCTCCAAAATCGCAAATGTACCAATAAACTTAGGACCCAACTTTGCTGATGGTACTTTCAATTTAATATTTTTGGAAGAAAGCCATACCTTATCACCAACTTTGAATATGGGGCCCCCTGAATGTTTCCTATCAGCCTTCTGTTTCTGGCGATGCTAGTGTGGCACCCCAGGGGTCTGGTTACCACAGTAATAGAAATATTACGTCTGAGAGCAAGTGGGAGGTTTTTCTGGTCAGGAGCCCTTAAGCATGCAACACTTCCTGCCCAGACCTGGGAGGGTAGGAATCTGCCCTTATAAACTGGGTCTGGGGCGGGATTAGTCAGTCAGAGCCTGGAGACAGTTCCAGACACAGGGAGAGTTACAGCTAGGAGCTCTGTAGGAGCAGGAGCTGAAGACCAGGGGCTGGAGCTGAGCAGAGCTCGCCCTGGCAGAAGAATCCAAGTACCGGACACCGGAGTCCGAGGCTGTGGGGACGTATATTCACCAAGCAGCAGAAACCAGCCGGCAGGGGATTCCACGTCCTCTGGCCATAGAAGCCCGGAGGCTCAGTCACAAGGAAGGGACCAGCACCGCCATCGAGGAGCGGAGGCTATCAGAAGGCCCCAAGTCACCAGCCATACGGGTGAGCACCACACGGTATACTCAGGGACGTCGGCTACTTCCACTCGCTTACAGCAAGGTAGCCAGGAAGAGTGCAGACAGACGGGGAGGCCTACAACTCCACCTGGCCAGGGGAACTCCTGTTTGCTCGCAGACTGACCAGGCCCCTTATGCTAGCCAGTACTCCCGGGAGGGTCTGCCTTAATATCATCAGTAAAAACCCTGAACTGCACTGCAAAGACTCTGAGTCGTTCCTGCTTTCTCACCACATAGAGAACTACTAGTACTGGGACGCCCGTGCACCATCACTCCCATCATCCACGTTCCCTGACCTGAGACTATACTCTTCCCGTGGGGAGTTATCCCGTCATTTGCTGCGCACACCACACCAGCCTCAGCGGTCTGCCTGACCGCAATCCACGGGTGGCGTAGTCGGACATTAAAACCACAAAACCCTATAAAGACTGCCACTAGTTTGACCACCCTGAGCCACGGGACCGGGTCGCCGCCACGGAGACTACAAACCCCAGCATCCCCCAGAGACCTGGTTCCGGGTAACCCACTACACGTGCACACTAGGCCCAGGGGGCGAGTCACTAGGCTACCACAATATTCTTCAGAACCTCCCTCCAGACATCCCCAAGTTTCTGTATGACAACCTCTACTCCTGGACAGCCAGAACTCATTCTTGAGAATTCACCAAAATGAGGATGAAAACCATAATTGCAAAAAAAAAGGCGAGGTTCCAGTAGACTGGTTAACCCGACTGTTATAGGCAAACTCAGCAAGAGGTAAGAATGAGTCCTCCTGCTGAGCCGCAATGAAGCATCTAAGAATTTTCTCCAATGACTGATTGGTCCTCTCTGTCTGAATGCCATGCCATCTTACCACATGATTGATAAATAACCGGGAAAGCGTCTCAGCATTAGGTATCCCTGATAACGGAACAAACTGAGCTTGTTTCTCCACAACCACCACCCAAATAACGATTTTCCCACAAGACAAAGGCAAATCAGTTATGAAATCCATGGACAAATGAGTCCACAGTCTTTCTGGAATAGGCAAAGGAGCCAATTCCCCAGCCGGCCGGTCATGACAAACTTTAGCGCGAGTGCAAACCTCACAAGCGGATACAAAATCTTTAATGTCATTAATCATGGGTGGCCACCAAAAGTTTCTACGTCAGCGGTCGTGTGACCTGTCACATGACTAAATGACGTCATGGAAGGTCCTTTTAGACCATCGTGAGCTGCCGGGAAGCCAGGACGCATCGCTAAGGAGACCGGGGGCCATCAGAAGGTAAGTATAATGTTTATTTTTTATTTTAAAATCATTTTTTTTTACAGGTACTATGGAACCCGGGTCTGGAGGAGAGTCTTCTCTTCTCCAGACCTGGGTACCATCCGCACATTGAATCGCTTAATATCCGCATGTGCACATGTAGTCATGCGGATATTAAGCGAGTCAATTCAAGTCAATAGTGGAAAAAACGCCGCGCTTACACAAAATAATTGGTAGTGCTGTGGATTTTTCCGCAATGATAATCCGCAGCGGAAATCTCCGCAGCATGTGCGCAGCACATGCGGATTATCATTGGGGAACATGGTAGGCCTTCTACCAAGCGTTTTTTAAGCGTTTCTGCAGCGGAATTGCCGCTGCGGAAACGCTTAAAAAACGCATAGCGGGCACACAGCCTTAATATACGTAAGCCAGATTCTTATGCTTCAAAAGCTAACTTTACAGCAAGCAGCTCACGATTTCCAACATCATAGTTTCGCTAAGCATACGAAGATTTCCTAGAAAAATATGCACGTGGCATCCACCTCTACAATAAATGGTTTCTGAAGATCCGGCTGAATCAGAACTGGAGCAGACATGAAGCACTCTTTTCGTTTATTAAAGGCCCCAATAGCATTTGACGGCCAAACCTTAAGATCCGCCCCCTTACATGTGAGATCTGTAAGAGGTTTAACAATCTGCGAAAAACCCCTTATAAATTTTCTATAGTAGTTGGCAAATCCTAAAAAACGCTGTAGTGCTTTAAGGTCATGGGGTTGAACCCAATCAATTATAGCCTGCACCTTCCCAGGATCCATTTTAAAACCCTCAGCAGATACAATTGTGGCACCCCAGGGGTCTGGTCTCCACAATAATAGCAATATTATGTCTGAGAGCAGGTGGGAGGTCTCTTGGTCAGGGATCTTATGCATGCCACACCTCCTGCCCAGTCCTGGGAGGGGAAGAACTTCCCCTATATAAACCTGGGGCTGAGGCAGGGTTAGGAGAGAGAGAGAGAACAAGAGTAGAGAAGAGAAGCAGCATAGGAAGAAACAACAGGAGCTCTGTGGGAGCAGTGCTACAAGGAGTCAGGGGCTGGCAGCTGCAGAGCTCGCCCTGACTGAGAAGTTATCACCGGACCCGGAGTCCGAGGCTGTGGGGACTAATCCTTACCCAGCAGCAGAAACCGACCGGCAGGGGATTGCAGGTCCTCTGGCCCAGAAACCCGAAGGCACGGTCACACGCGTGGGACCAGCACCGCCACCGTGGAGCGGAAGCCATTAGAAGGCCCCGAGTCACCGGCCATACGGGTGAGCACCACACGGTACACTCAGGGACGTGGGCTACTTTTACCCGCCTCTAGCAAGGTAGCCAGAAGAGTACAGTTAGCTGGGAAGGCCTACAACTCCGCCTGGCCAGGGGAGATCCCATCTGCTCAAGGACTGACCAGGCCCCGATCGCTAGCAAGTACTCCGGGAGGGTCTATCTTTGTCACCAGTAAAGACCCTGAACTACACGCATCGTCTCTGAGTGGTTCCTGCTACCCCCATCATCCACGTCGGCTGCACTGAGGCCATACCCCTCCCGTTGGGGGTTATACCATCCCCGCTGCACCATCCTTCCACTGGCCTCAGCGGTCTGTCCTGCAGCGGCAGCTCCAAAGCTGCATTCAACGGGTGGCGTAGTCATCCAACATCTACTGCTAGTAGACTCGCCACTTAGTTTGACTCCCTGGGCACGGACCGGGTCACCGCCACGAGACTACTACCCCCATCTGATCCGGCTCCGGGTAAGCCCCCGTGCACGCGATGCCGCACGACACAGAAGGCCCAGGGGCGCGTCAACTTTTGGCGTAGTCGGCAGGATTTCGTGCCCGCAACCACCGGGTACTGCGTGCCTGAAAAAGACTGTTCAAACTTACCAGTGGTGAAGATTACCGCCATCCGGCGCCATCTTCAGCCTTCTTCCCGCCATCGGTGAAGATTCCCGCCATCCGGCGCCATTTTCAGCCTTCTTCCCGCCTTCCGTGGAGTTTTCCCGCCGTTGGACGCCATCTTGAAGACGCCTCGCGGGAAGAAGAGGGGCGTGGACTCCAAAAGCGCGCGAGAACAGACGCCCCGCCTCACGTCCAGACGTCGCGTAAGGTCCTGGAAGGAGCCCAGCAGACGCTGACGTCACAGGAGCGCGACGGAAGGTCCTCAACCCTGACGATCCACTGCGGAGCCGCGGCCTATGGAAGAGGATCATCGCAAGGTAGGCCACGGTCCACTAGGGGGGAGAAAGATGTCGGATACGGAGGAGAGCTTCACTGCCTCAACCCCCGCCAGCGCCACCGCTGCTGCAGTCATGCCTTTCACCATGCCCTATATCCCGGGAGCAGCCTGGCTACCCCAGTACTCAGGGGAGTCACATACCCTGAATGACTTTAAAGAAAAGCTGGATAGCCTCTTCCAGGTGTACCCCCTCACAGAGGAGCAAAAAGTGAGCATCCTGGTGGCCCAACTAACCGGGGCAGCCCAAAGGGAGGTAAAGTCCTGGCCACCTGGGAGGAAGACTGTCGCAGGCATACTAACCCGGCTGAGGGACACCTTTGATACCCGCACCTCAGCCGAGATTAAGCTTAAATTCTATGGGTGCAAGCAGCGAGCACATGAGAGTATAAGGGACTATGCACTAAACCTACAAGAGGCCCTGAGAGCCATTAACCAGACCGACCCCGACAGCGTGGGAAACGAGGACAGGCTGTTGACCGAACAATTTATAGAGGGACTATATTGCAATGTCCACCGAACCCAGTTGCGGGCCATAGCCTTACAGGATCCTCATCTGGACTTTGCACAGTTCAAGGACAGAGCCATCCGGGTGCTCCGAGAACCGGCACCGGGTGGCGTTGTGACCCACAGGCGCCCAGCTATCACTTACCACCAGGAGGCGGCGCCCTTGTCGGCAGGGCCTGTGGGGGCTGATGCGCAGGCTTTGAACAATGACCCGGCTCCAGACCTGCACCATCAGGTCCAAGAGCTAGCTAAAAGCGTTGCTGCGCTAACCCGAACTGTGCAGTCTTTACAGGTTTCCACTCCAGGGAAGATCCAGCTGGCATCCGGACCGGAGGACATCCCGTGGCGCCGACCAAGGAGGACCCCACCGGCCCGAGGAAGACCCAGCGACCGATACAACGAGGACGGACAACCCATCTGCCGCCGCTGCAATCAACCCGGACATATGGCAAGGTACTGTCCTTTAAACTGGCACAACCTGGGGTAGAGGGCCAACCCCCAGGAAAAAGATCACCAGGCCCATCGAACTGGCGCGACAGATATGTGGGAGGACGTCCAGTCTTGCCTGTGGTACTGGATGGCATTCCTATGAGTGCCCTACTTGACACCGGGTCACAGGTCACCACCATCCCGTACGTGCTCTTCAAGCAGTACTGGAATGACTCGGATATAACCCGCTACCCTGACGACGACTTGAGTATCATCGCCAGCAATGGTCAACCCGTGCCGCAGATCGGATTTAAAGAGATGACCATTAAAATCGGTAGAGTCGAACTGGCAGCACAGGGACTGATCATTGTAGACATTGACAAGCGTGAGAGTCACCCAAAGATAACTCTAGGAACTAATGTGATTGAAAATTGTCTTGCAGAGGTGATTTTCATTTTACAGCAGGTTGCCAAGAACGCCAGCTCCGGCCAGCAGCGAGTGCTCCAGAAAGAGATCCGGGCACTGATGCGACGGCAACAAGTGGAACTCTCCGGCGGTGAGATTGGTAGCGTAAGAATGTGTGACCCTTTCCCTATTGCCATGCCCCCGAAAAGTGAAATGATGATTTGGTGTCGGGCAGCTATTGGTCTGAGAGGTAGAGATTACCAAGCAATGGTAGAACCAGCCTATTCAGACAGTAGGCCCACCATTTTGACAGCCCGGGGGGTGGTTGATGTACGCCATGGGAGGGTGCCCGTTCGCATAATAAATATCGGGAAGAGGGAAGTGTACCTACCCCGGTATGCCACGCTAGCCAAATTATACACCATCAACCAAAATTCTATACAGTCTGTGGAACCCTTGCCTCCATCTCACCCGGAGGAAGGTAACGGCTCTAAGAAAATAATGGAGGATTGGTGTCAGCAACTACATTTGGGTACTGACTCCACTCCCTCCCATCAGAAACAGGGAGTCTATCGGGTGGTTCAAGAGTACGAGAGAGTGTTTAGTAAACACCCGTTAGACTTCGGGCGAGTCAAGGGGGTGGAACACCACATCCCCACGGGAGACCATCCTCCCATAAAAGAGAGGTATCGACCCGTACCCCCTGCGCACTACCAACACGCCAAGGGGATGCTTAGAGACATGAAGGAGGCTGGGGTAATCAAGGATAGCTGTAGCCCCTGGGCAGCCCCACTAGTCTTAGTCAAAAAGAAAGACAACACCATGAGAATGTGTGTAGATTACCGGAAAATCAACCGAATCACACACAAGGATGCGTACCCCTTACCAAGGATAGAGGAGTCTTTGGCTGCTTTAAAATCTGCTAACTTCTTGTCTACCTTGGATCTCACTAGCGGGTACTGGCAGGTTCCTGTAGCAGAGGCGGACCGGGAGAAGACCGCATTCACCACCCCGATGGGACTTAGCGAGTTTACTTGTATGCCGTTCGGACTCTGCAATGCACCAGGAACCTTCCAACGATTAATGGAGTGCTGTCTGGGACACAGAAACTTCGAGACGGTCCTGCTGTACCTGGACGATGTCATCGTATATTACAAGACTTATGAGGACCACCTGAAACACCTGGCGGAAGTGTTCGAAGCCCTGGCAAGTTATGGCCTGAAGGTGAAACCCTCTAAGTGTCACCTCCTGAAGCCAAAGGTGCAGTACCTGGGACACGTGGTGAGTGCTGACGGAGTGGCTCCCGACCCTGATAAGATCACCGCAATTAAGGAATGGCCAAGCCCCTCCAGCGTAAAGGAAGTGAGGCAGTTCCTCGGGTTGGTAGGCTACTACCGAAGGTTTATTCCCGGTTTCACCAGAAAGGCAGCTCCTATGCAGGACCTCCTGATAGGCCAGTCCAGGAAGGCCAAGAACCAGAAGCCACCCTTCAGATGGGAGAAGCTGGAAGAAGAGTTCTTCCGCCAGCTGAAGATGGCCCTCACGGGGGATGAAATCCTGGCATACCCTGATTATAGCCAGCCCTTTATCCTCTACACCGACGCCAGTAACATCGGGCTAGGAGCCGTACTGTCCCAGATTCAGCAGGGGAAAGAACGGGTAATTGCTTACGCCAGCCGAAAACTGCGACCCACCGAAAGAAACCCTGAAAATTACAGCTCATTTAAGCTAGAGTTCCTGGCAGTGGTGTGGGCAGTCACCGAACGCTTTAAGCACTACCTCGCTTCTTCCCGGTTCACCGTGTACACGGATAACAACCCGTTGACACACCTGAACACAGCAAGACTCGGTGCCCTAGAGCAGAGATGGATGGCCCGTTTGTCCAACTATGAGTTTACAATCAAATACCGGGCAGGACGCTCCAATACCAACGCGGACTCCCTGTCCAGGATGCCAAATCTACCGGACGTAGGGGAAGACTCAGAGGGACTGGAAGAAGTTGAACTCCCCGCATTCCACCGTCATGGGACTATCCAGTATTCCCACCGTGTAAGGAGTAAATCTGCTACGTTCAACCCTTTACCTCATTACAACTGGGCGGAGACGCAAGACAGTGACCCTGCCGTCCGACTGGTAAAGGAGATGCTGACTCGGCCAGATGCACGCCTTGACCCAGACGCTCCGGAGGAAGCCAAGCAACTGTGGGCTGAGAAGAGTCGACTGTTCCTTTATAAGGGGAAGTTGTGCCGCAGAATGGTTAACTCCCGGACGCATGAATTAATCTGGCAAGTAGTGGTGCCAAGAAGAGACGCAGCTATGGTGATGGAGGCATACCACGACGGAGCTGGGCACTTCGGATGGAAGAAGCTGGAGTTCCTGCTGCGCGGGCGGTTCCATTGGGTGGGCATGAGAGGAACCATCAAGAGGTGGTGCAGAGACTGTGGCCCGTGCAACCTAAGAAGGAAGGACCGTGCCAGCCAGAAGACTCCCCTGCAGTCCATCGTCACCCGGCAGCCGTTGGAACTGGTAGCCTTGGATCATGCAAAACTGACCCCAAGCAGAAGTGGCTACGTCTACGCACTAACCATCGTGGATCACTACTCCCGGTTCTTGGTTGTCGTCCCCGTCAAGGACTTAACAGCTCGAACAGCAGCTAGAGCCTTCCAGCAGCATTTCTGCCATCCACACGGGTACCCGGACCAAGTGTTGACGGATCAGGGACCTGCCTTTGAAGCGGAGGTCTTCCAAGAATTCTGCACTCTGTATGGCTGCCGGAAGATAAGGACGACACCCTATCATCCGCAAACTAATGGACTTTGTGAGAAAATGAACCAGGTGGTGATAGATCTTCTAAAAACATTGCCCCTGGAAGAACGCAGTCTGTGGCCCGAGAGGTTGCCCGACCTAGTGGACCTATACAACCACATCCCGGTAGGTTCCACTAACTGTACCCCGGCTTACCTGATGAGGGCAAGACCTGGTAAGCTACCTGTTGACCTGGAGATGGGAGTCCTGACACCCGAGGACACTTCACCAGAAGCAGACTGGGACACAGAGAGGCAGCAGCAGTACCGGAAAGTACAGGAGAGCGTGGAGCGTAGTCTCTGTCAAGCTAGGGAAAGACAAGAGAAAACTTACAACCAGTATGCTCCCGCTGTTCCCCTGGTGCCCGGAGAGCAGGTCTTGAAGAGGAAAAGACGGCTCCATAAGTTGGACGACCAGTGGGAGAAGGACCCGTACACCGTACTGCCCTCAAGCCACGACAACCCGAAGGTCTGTACCATCAGCAAAGATGGAGGGGAAACCACAACCATTGTATCCCGGGATCACCTGAAGAAGTGTCCCGAACAGCTACGGAATCCTGAAGAGGAACAAGAAGACCCTCGACCCGTAGAGGAAGGGAAAGATATGGTTAGTACTGTGCTCGGAGACTTTCCTCGGTCCTGGACTCAAGTCAATGGTGCAGTTGTGGTACCCGTCCTCACGTTCCTCCAACCAGAATCCCAAGTACTTACAGAGCAACCGGTAGAGCTGGAAGAACAGCCGGTCCAGGAGGCAGAAGACTCCACACAAGCAGACCAGGAGGATCAACCCTCTGCTTATAGTGAGCCTGCCATACCCCTAGTGAGCCAAAGGGTCCGTAGACGGCTGCCCAGTTTACCCTTGACAGCTCCTATACCCTGTAGCTCAGGACCAGTCAACCAGCTTCGTAGGTCCACTAGGGTCACTAGAGGCCAGCTGCCCGTACGGTGGAGGATCTAAGTGTTTAAGTTATTTTATTAATGTTTATCTGTTATTGTTGCTTGTGTATAATTTTGTGTTTCTAGTTATTTACAGGAGTCTTTGGTGGATTTACTGGGAATCCTTTGTGTATAGTTGGAGCGTAACCCAGGACGGACTAAAGACTGTTAAGGACTCGGGGCAGGACAGACCCCTACCTGGTTACGTCTCCCTGTTTTGGTGAAATGGACACCTTTGTTTTCTTCAAAGACTGCACCCGGTTGCGGACACACCGTGACCATCTTTATGTGTTTCCTTATTGTATTTTATTGTTGTTGTTATACCCTGTTATGTTTTTGTAAAATATGTTTAGTCCCGGAGTACTAAATTTCACTAGGGGGGAATGTGGCACCCCAGGGGTCTGGTCTCCACAATAATAGCAATATTATGTCTGAGAGCAGGTGGGAGGTCTCTTGGTCAGGGATCTTATGCATGCCACACCTCCTGCCCAGTCCTGGGAGGGGAAGAACTTCCCCTATATAAACCTGGGGCTGAGGCAGGGTTAGGAGAGAGAGAGAGAACAAGAGTAGAGAAGAGAAGCAGCATAGGAAGAAACAACAGGAGCTCTGTGGGAGCAGTGCTACAAGGAGTCAGGGGCTGGCAGCTGCAGAGCTCGCCCTGACTGAGAAGTTATCACCGGACCCGGAGTCCGAGGCTGTGGGGACTAATCCTTACCCAGCAGCAGAAACCGACTGGCAGGGGATTGCAGGTCCTCTGGCCCAGAAACCCGAAGGCACGGTCACACGCGTGGGACCAGCACCGCCACCGTGGAGCGGAAGCCATTAGAAGGCCCCGAGTCACCGGCCATACGGGTGAGCACCACACGGTACACTCAGGGACGTGGGCTACTTTTACCCGCCTCTAGCAAGGTAGCCAGAAGAGTACAGTTAGCTGGGAAGGCCTACAACTCCGCCTGGCCAGGGGAGATCCCATCTGCTCAAGGACTGACCAGGCCCCGATCGCTAGCAAGTACTCCGGGAGGGTCTATCTTTGTCACCAGTAAAGACCCTGAACTACACGCATCGTCTCTGAGTGGTTCCTGCTACCCCCATCATCCACGTCGGCTGCCCTGAGGCCATACCCCTCCCGTTGGGGGTTATACCATCCCCGCTGCACCATCCTTCCACCGGCCTCAGCGGTCTGCCCTGCAGCGGCAGCTCCAAAGCTGCATTCAACGGGTGGCGTAGTCATCCAACATCTACTGCTAGTAGACTCGCCACTTAGTTTGACTCCCTGGGCACGGACCGGGTCACCGCCACGAGACTACTACCCCCATCTGATCCGGCTCCGGGTAAGCCCCCGTGCACGCGATGCCGCACGACACAGAAGGCCCAGGGGCGCGTCACAATGAACCCCAGAAATGATATTTCCTGAACAGAGAAAGTACACTTTTCTAATTTGGCAAACAAAGAATTCTCACTGAGTCTTTGTAAAACAAAATGAACATGCTCATAGTGTTAACTTAGATCAGACGAAAAAATTAGAATGTCATTAAGGTATATCACAATAACCTTCCAATGATATCAGAAATAATGTCATTCATAAAGTTCTGAAAAACAGCAGGTGCATTGGTTAAACCAAAAGGCATGACCAGATTTTCAAATAGACCCTCGCTCGTTAAAAACGCTGTTTTCCACTAATCACCGTCCCGGATTCGTATCCGATTATACGCCCCTCTGAGATCCAGTTTAGAAAACCATTTAGCCCCAGTAAGCTGATTATATAAGTCGGGGATGAGTGAAAGGGGGTAAGTATTTTAACAGTAATTATGTTTAGTTCACGGAAATCGAGGCTGGGACGGAGGCCACCATCTTTCTTTTTCACAAAGAAAAAAACAGCAGCTGCAGGCGAGGAGGAAGGACGGATATGACCCTTCTGTAAACTTTAATATATTCTTTCATAGCGGTCTGTTCAGGTCCCGACAAATTGTACAAGCGAGCCTTAGGCAATTTGGCATTAGGAATTAAATCAATAGTACAATCATAAGAACGATGGAGAGGTAGTATCTCTGCCTCTTTTTCTGAGAACACACATTCAAAGTATTTCAGGTACATCGGCAGACCCTCCAGACTAGAGGAGCAAATTTGCACCGAATGAATACATCTTTCTTGGCAGTTGGGGCTCCATTTAACAACATCCTTTTGCCAACAATCGATAACAGGATTATGAACATGCAGCCAAGGAAAGGAAACCCCAACACCAATCCAGCAGGTAAATTATCCAACACATAACAGGAGATGGACTCATAGTGCAGTGTTCCCACTCTTAGTGTGAATTCCACCGTTACCAGCTGGACAAAGTTCTGGAGTAACGGTGCCTTGTCAATGGCGACAATTTGAATGGGTCTTTCCAATCTAACTGTTCCTAATCCTAATTTAAGAACCAGTCCAAAATCAATAACGTTTGCAGCAGACCCACAATCAATGAAAGCAAGTGCAGATAACCAGAGGTTCTGAAAACATAGTTCCACATTCAACAGTACTTTATCTGAGGAGTAAAAACGTACCTGGAAGCCTGGGTGACCTCCTCGACAATCACCCAGGCTTAGGCGTTTCCCAATGACTTATTTGCTTGAGGGCGAGTTGAGCAGTCCTTGAGAAAATGTCCTGCGCGACCACAGTAGAAGCAGAGTCCGAGATCGCGCCGACGTTTCCTCTCCATGGTCCGAGAGCTGGCTGCTTCAACCTCCATTGATTCTGTCTCAGGTAAGGAAAAAGGCTCAAGAGGAATGATCGAAACCCCTTTTCGCACATCAGACCTCTCTCGAATCCTGCGATCCATACGAATAGCCTCCCCCAAAAACAGGGGAGGGGAGGATGCAAGGCCAGAGCGTCCTTAAGAGAATCCGTTAGGCCACGGCGAAACTGCACCTGAGAGCAGCATTATTCCAAAAAACCTCAGAGGACAATTGCCGGAACTCATAATTATAATCCTCAGCGGTGCGCCCCTCTGCGTCAGGTTCATGATCTTAACCTCTGCGCCCTGGACCCTGTCAGGTTCATCATAAATCACCCCTAAAGCATCAAAAAGGGTGTCAACAGAAGACCGTTCTGGGGCTAGTGGGGACAAATAAAATGCCCAAGTTTGAGGACCCCCACGCAATAGGGACATGATTTAACCCGCCTGCTAGGACTCATCACCAGAAGACTAGGGTCGCAGAGTAAAAAATAATTTACAGCTATCCTTGAACACCCTAAATTGATCGCTCCCCCCCAAGAATTTGTCAGGAAGTGCCACAACTGGTTCGGGGGAGGTCAACTGTACGTCAGTGGGTCCAGAAGATATAACTATTGTCGCTGGCAGAGAGCTTTGGGACACACCCAGAGTACTAAACTGACCCTGCAGCTGGGACTGTGAGGATTCTAGACTCTGGAGATTCCTGGACTATCTGCGTCATACTCGTCACCTGATCATGACGCGCCCCCTGGGCCGTGGGGGTTACTCGGCAGCCGGGCCTATGGATGCCGGTGGGGGATATCACGGTGGCTGGCCCGGTCCATGGCCCAGGGCGGTCAATAAAAAGGGGAATTATTTATAGGGGATTTGTAAAGTGTTCGTGACGCCACCTGTGGAATGCGGCGAAAGGGAGCCGCTGCTGCGGAGCAGTGCTCTGAGGCAGATGTTAGGGCAGCTTATGATGGAACGGCTCTCCACAGGTGGAGCGGGCCTCAGGGAAGCGTGGGGTAATGGATGGTGGTGCAGGGGAGAGACGGCCAGGACGGTTCAGGAAGAAAGACGGACACTCACACGGGGGTAAGCTTCAGTACCTTTACTGGTGATGATGCAGGCACGGTCCAGGGTACTCCAGACGAAGGGTGCACTTTTGGACTCTCCCCAGTGAGCGGGTATAGGACCTCCTGATCCGTGGCTTTACTCGCTAAGCTTCTGACCTGCCTGGAGCTAGGCCTAGCTTGGTTATTGTCTCTCTCTCTTGCACCTGCAGACCTGGTGGTAGGGCTTTCTCTTGGAGATCACTCTCCCTGGACACTGGGGCCTCCGTGACTCCTAGCCCTGGTACTGTAGTCAGTGTTTGGTAAACCTGGGACCTGTAGTCCTCCAGAGGTTCCGGTGGTCCCTACTGGGTATAAAGGGACCAGGTAGGTGCGGACCCGGTGTTCGGTATATATCTCAGGTTGAGCCTGGTATGCTCCTCTGCCCCTTCGCTACTTCTTCCTTCTCCTCTCGCCTTCGGCCACACTCAGGGCCCTTACTAGGCTTCCATTCGTGCTGTAGGCCTTGGCTCGCCTAAGCACAGCAGCCAGCGTGCTGTCTCTTCACTGGTCTAAGTGCCAGCACACTCTCTGACTCTAGACTAGTCACTGACTAAAAACTTGAGCTGCCTGGCTCCACCCTCCCTATATATATCCCTAACGGGCTCCCTCTGGTGGTCTGAGGTGGTAGGGTGGAGGTGTGTGAATGTGTGAGGGCAGGGCCGGCGTCAGCACCCGGCACACCCGGGCAAGTGCCGGGGCCCTGAGCAGGCAGAGGGGCCCACTGACGGTCGCGCACCCCACCGGGCTATGGGCGGAGGAGAGCGGTGTCAGCGCCCGCCCTTCTCTCCCACTTGCTCAGGGCCCCGGCAGCCGGATACTTACCTCTCCCCGTGCCTCTGCAGATCCGCTGTCTTCCTGCTCTGCGCTCCCTGTGATGTCTCAGGTCAGAGGGTGCGGTGACGTCTTTCCACCGCGCGCTCCCCTGAGCCGTCACAGGGAGCGCAGTGCGGGAAGATACCGGCGACGCTGGAGTCCGAACCCGAGCAGCTGCAGCAGGTGAGGAGGAGTGAGGGGAGTATTTGATTTTTTTTTAATGTATGGAGGCATGGGGCATAATATGGGGGTGACATCCTGCATGGGGCATAATATGGGGGGGGGGGTGACATCCTGCATGGGGCATAATATGGGAGGGGTGACATCCTGCATGGGGCCTTATAAAGAGGGGGGATGACATCCTGCATTGGGCATTATAAAGAGAGGGGGGGTGACATCCTGCATGGGTCATTATAAAGAGAGGGGGGGGTGACATCCTGCATGGGGCATTATAAAGAGAGGGGGGATGACATCCTGCATGGGGCATTATAGAGAGAGGGGGTGACATCCTGCTTGGGGCATTATAGAGAGAGGGGGTGACAGCCTGCATGGGGCATTATAGAGAGAGGGGGTGACATCCTGCATGGGGCATTATAAAGAGAGGGGGGGTGACATCCTGCATGGGGCATTATAAAGAGAGGGGGGGTGACATCCTGCATGGGGCATTATAGAGAGAGGAGCGTTATATGGGGGCCAGTATCCTGTATGGAATGTTATATGGGGGCCAGTATCCTGTATGGAGCTTTATAAGGGGACCAGTATCCTGTATGGAGCGTTATATGGTGGCCAGTATTCTGTATGGAGCCTTATATGGGGGCCAGTATTCCGTATGGAGCCTTATATGGAGGCCAGTATTCCGTATGGAGCCTTATATGGAGGCCAGTATTCCGTATGGAGCCTTATATGGGGGCCACTATTCCGTATGGAGCCTTATATGGGGGCCAGTATTCCGTATGGAGCCTTATATGGGGGCCAGAATTCCGTATGGAGCCTTATATGGGGGCCAGTATTCCGTATGGAGCCTTATATGGGGGCCAGTATTCCGTATGGAGCCTTATATGGGGGCCAGTATTCTGTATGGAGTCTTATATGGGGGCCAGTATTCCATATGGAGCCTTATATGGGGGCCAGTATTCCGTATGAGGCCTTATATGGGGGCCAGTATTCCGTATGGGGCCTTATATGGGGGCCAGTATTCCGTATGGGGCCTATATGGGGGCCAGTATTCCATATGGGGCCTTATATGGTGGCCAGTATTCCGTATGGGGCGTTATATGGGGGCCAGTATTCCGTATGGAGCGTTATATAGGGGCCAGTATTCTGTAAGGATTCGCCGGTTTCTGAGCTATTGTGGAATTTATAATAGATATCGCTCATGTAATGTAAGAAGTGAAATCTTTGCATTGTACTATATATATATATATATATATTTCTCTGCGGTATCTGTGCATCATGAATCGTGGTATGTATTAAAGGGGCCCACTGAGACTCTTTCTCCTGTGTGAGGGCCTCTTGTGGAGAAGTCCATCCATGCACCCTTCTGGATTCTGTGGCACCAGTGCGCAGCAGGGCACCACATCCCCCCCTATTAAAACTCAGCACTCCTGGACTGAAGCATTTTTTTTTCAAAACAGGTTGCAACAATAACAACAATATTATAATAATAACAATAATAAGGTTACAATAAGTCCCGTAACCTGGTGTCCATTTCACTGGTGAAAGAACATGAGGGACCGCCTGAAAACCCTCAACGTAGGCCCTGGGCGTGGCTACAGGGCATAGGTGATCCAGGTGCTGGACCACGTCTTCGGCCACGCCAAACGGGTTTTTGTTCCGTGGTCACTTAAGGGGCACTCCAGGGAGTGCAACTATGTGCATGACAGTTTTTGGACTGCTCACAGTCCTCAGCCTCAGAGTCCTTATATACCCTCACGGGTAACCAATTGTTCATAAAAATTATCCATTGCAATGTAGAAACAGGGCAATAAATAAATACATAAATAACACAAAAATATACCCTACGGGGTAACTATTTATACTGCAGGTATTTCTCTATTTACTCTCTATACCTGACAGGGGCCTGGCCTTTCGTACTGCGTGTTGACCTGCGTAGTACGGGAGTGTGGGTGGTATCCGTGTCTGCACTGTCTTCCACTCTGTCAGTTCTACGTGTGGGTAGATTGTAAAACTGTCTTAACCTCTCTATGGGACTGGCAAGTACACTGGTTACTGGGCCTACTGGCTCTGCTTCTACCGGTGATCCTTCTTCCGGGGATTCTTCCTGAACAGGCTCTTCTGGGGCACTTACAGGTCTTGCTTGCAGTGGAGGGTCTTCTGGCTGTTGGTAGAAGTGTATCACAGGTATTATTACAGCTCCATCCAGTTGAGGCCAATCTGTCGGGAAATCTCCTAAGACAGTATGGAGTACATCTTCTTTGGGTTCTTCAGTCACTATAAGAGGTGCTTCTTCCTGTGGCTTCAACAGACCCGGGCACAACTTCAAGTGGTCTCTTGAGACGGTTACAGTTGTCTTACCTCCATCTTTACTGATTAGACAGGTTTTTCTATTGTCAAACCTGGAAGCCAACACAGTGTAAGGCTCTCTTTCCCACTGGTCATCAAGCTTGTGGCTTCTTCTCTTTCTCTTCAGCACAACTTCTCCAGGTGTTAAGGGTTCTGCTGGTGCACTCTTGTTGTACTGTACTTCCTGCTTATCTCTCATCCTATTTAGACTGTCTTCGACACAGGCCTGTACTCTCTTGAACTGCTCCTGTCGAGTCTTATCCCAGTCTTCAGTGGACATATCTGCTTCTGGCTCTACTACTCCAAGCTCCAGGTCCATGGGCAACTTTCCGGGTCTTGCTCTCATGAGGTACGCTGGAGTACAATTGGTGGAACTCACAGGTATGTGATTGTACAGATCTACCAGGTCAGGTAGTTTGTCTGGCCACTGGTTTCTTTCTTCTAGAGGTAAGGTATTCAGCTGGTCTATGACGATATTGTTCATCTTTTCACATAGACCATTGGTTTGAGGGTGGTACGGCGCAGTCCGAATCTTCTTACACCCGTACAGATGGCAAACCTCTTTGAACAGCTCAGCTTCAAAGGCAGGGCCTTGATACGTCAGCACCTTATCCGGGTATCCATGGGGCCTGCAGAAGTATGCTTGAAACATCCTGGCTGCAGTTTCTGCCGTCAGATCCTTGACGGGGGCTACTACCAGGAACCGGGAGTAGTGATCCACCATGGTCAGGGCATAGGAGTAGCCTGACCTGCTGGGTGACAGCTTGACGTGATCCAGAGCGACGATCTCCAGGGGCTGGGTTGTCTTGATGGACTGCAAGGGTGCTTTCTGGCTGCTGTAGTCTTTTCTTCTGAGGCTACAGGGTCCACAATCCCGGTACCACCTCTCTATGGAACTCCGCATTCCAACCCAATAAAACCGACTCTTCAGGAGGGTTTCCAGCTTCTTCCAGCCAAAGTGCCCTGCTTGATCGTGGTAGGCCTCCAACACCATCTGGATGTCTGTCCTGGGCACTACGATCTGCCATACCATCTCATGGGTCCTAGAGTTGACATACCTCCGGCACAGCTTCTCTCTATAGATGAACAGCCGGCTTCTCTCATTCCACAGTTGCTTGGCTTGTGGAGGAGTGTCCTTCTCCAGGGAGGAACCTTCCTGGGTTATCAGTTCTTTGATACGGCTGACAACCGGGTCGCTGTCCTGGGTCTCCTTCCAACTGTGATGAGGTAACGGGTTTAATGTCTTACCACGATACCTCCTGGAGGTGCGCTGCTCGTGGACCATCCCATTTCTGTGGAAGGCAGGTAGCTCAATCTCCTCCAGGTCATCCACTTCTTCTTCAGTGTCCGACTGGTGAGGCATTCTGGATAGGGCATCGGCATTGGCGTTCTTGTGGCCTGCCCGGTACTTGATGGTGAACTGATAGTTTGACAGTCGGGCCATCCAACGCTGTTCCATGGCTCCCAACTTGGCTGTCTCTAGATGCGTCAAGGGGTTGTTGTCAGTATAAGCCGTGAACTTAGTGGAGGCCAGGTAGTGCTTGAATCGTTCTGTGATGGCCCAGACCAAGGCCAGGAACTCCAACTTGAAGGAGCTATAGTTTTCTGGATTCCTCTCGGTAGGACGAAGCTTCCTGCTGGCATAGGCAATCATCTTCTCTTTGCCATACTGCTTCTGACTCAACACAGCTCCTAGTCCCTCATTGCTGGCATCATTGTACAGCAGGAAAGGTTGGCTGTGGTCAGGGTAGGCCAGGATTTCTTCGCCAGTCAGGATCTCTTTCATCACTGCAAAGGACTCAGCCTGCTCTTCACCCCACTGGAAGGGGGGGGGGGTTTGCCTCTGTTGGACTGTCCTACCAGGAGATCTTGCAAAGGCGCTGCCTTCTTGGTGTAGTCCTTTACAAATCTCCGGTAATACCCGACCAGTCCCAGGAACTGACGTACCTCCTTGAGATTCTTCGGTTCTGGCCATTTCTGGATGGCGGTGACCTTCTCCGGGTCTGGTGCTACTCCTTCTGGACTGATGATGTGCTACATGTTACGGATTCGGGTGGTGGAACCTCTGTGCTGCGGTGCAAGGAGGGACCCAGAGGGGCGTAACTAGGTATCAACTCGGAGCGACCAAGGTCGTACGGCGGCTCAATCGACTCCGTGACCAGGGAGGGTCCGAGCAGAGAGACCAGGTACCACTCTGGGGACGACCATGTAAGGGAGCAGGTGACTCCCACGGTACAGATGGCAGGGACTGACCGGTATTGCAGATGGGCACAGCAGGCAGGCTGATGAGTGATCCGGGTAGATGGACTGGCAGGCACGGCAGGCGACAGGCGGGAGCCTTTAGGTAGGCTGTCAGGTGGTCACGGCAGGTGACAGGCAGGAGCCTCTAGGTAGGCTGTCAGGTGGTCACGGCAAGTGACGGGCAGGAGCCTCCAGGTAGGCTGACAGGTGGTCACGGCAAGTGACAGGCAGGAGCCTCTAGGTAGGCTGTCAGGTGGTCACGGCAAGTGACGGGCAGGAGCCTCCAGGTAGGCTGACAGGTGGTCACGGCAAGTGACAGCAGGAGCCTCCAGGTAGGCTTGGCAGGTAGCAAGCAGGAGCCTCCAGGTAGGCACGGCAGGTAACAAGCTGGAGCCTCCAGGTAGGCATGGTAGGCGGGCAGGTGCTTCCAGGTAAGCAGGCAGGCAGAGCCCATAGAGAGACTGGTGGACTGAACGGAAGACAGACTGTCGGGCTGGGGAGTAGTCAGGCTGGCGGACTGGACTGGTAGTCTGGCTGGAGGGCAGGACTAGTAGTCAGGCTAGCAGCGGGACCTGAGGGCTGAAGCAGAGGTAAGTACACTATGCAACAACTATTGCTCGGGCACCTCCATTTTGGAGGAGGTGCCTTATATATGGGAGGACCTCCGGCAATTGGCCAGGGACTCCTTAGGACGGCGCGCGCGGCCCCTATAAGAGGGAGGGAGAGCGCGCGCGCCCTAAGCACAGTGCCCGGAAAGCTGCGCGCGCCGGCAGCAGCAGGAAGAGGAGCGCTGGAGGAAGCCGGGCGGGGAGCGCGGCGGTGAGAGGGATGGCGTCTCTGCCTGGCAGGGGGCAGAGACGCCGATGCTACACCCCATATGCTGAACCTTCTGTTTGAGCAGGTGGCACTTGGAAGGCTTCAATTTCATCCCATACAGGGATAACGACTCAAATACCTCCATCAGGTGCTTCAAATGGTCCTCATACGTCTTGGAGTACACTATCACGTCATCCAGGTATAGCAGCACGGTCTCGAAGTTACGATGTCCCAAACAACACTCCATCAATCTCTGGAACGTTCCAGGGGCGTTTCAGAGTCCGAACGGCATACTGTTGAACTCGCAGAGTCCCATCGGGGTAGTGAAGGCCGTCTTCTCCCGGTCCTCCTCAGCAACTGCTACTTGCCAGTACCCACTAGTGAGGTCAAGGGTAGAGAAGTAATTTGCAGACCTTAGTGCTGCCAGGGATTCCTCTATGCGGGGCGAAGGGTATGCATCTTTATGTGTTATGCGGTTTACCTGTCTGTAATCTACACACATCCTCATGCTTCCATCCTTTTTCCTGACCAGGACCAGGGGAGCTGCCCAGGGGCTACAGCTATCTCTTATTACCCCTGCCTTCTTCATGTCATGCAACATTTCCTTCGCTTTCTGGTAGTATGCTGGTGGTATGGGCCTGTAACGTTCTTTGATGGGTGGATGGTCACCTGTGGGTATATGGTGTTGTACCCCTTTAATCCTCCCAAAATCAAGTGGGTGTTTGCTGAATACCTGTTCGTATTCCTGAACCACCCTGTATATACCTTGTTTTTGATGGACAGGAGTGGCGTCAGTCCCAACATGGGGCTGTGGACACCAATCCCCCACCTGGGTTTCCGAGTCGTTATCCTCCACTGTGTCTGATGAGGTTAAGGACTCTACTGTGTGTATGGCATCAACATTTACAGTATACAGTCCTTGGTCCTTTAGTTCCGCTCTCCCCACCTTCACTGTCACGTCCTTAACCCCTACTAGGTTAACAGGAAGGCCGTTAGAGGCATACACGGAGAGGTTCGGGGCTGGTGGCTGGAGTTCATCTACAGACCAGTACCTTTTGTAGAGGACATCAGGTATGATGGTTACCTGTGAGCTGGTGTCCAGTAATGCAGGTGTTGCTATCCCGTCCAGCACGATGGACAGGAAAGGCCTTCCTCCTACGAACCGGTGATACCAGCTTGATGGGCCTAGTTGATTTACTCCAGGGTGTCGGCCCTCGGCCCCAGGGTTTGCTCGTTTAAAGGACAGTTCCGCGCTGTGTGGCCTGCCTTGTGGCAGCGGTAGCAGATGAATTCTCCTGGAGGGCGACGTTGGTCGTTGGTCCTCCCACGGGGTGGCGTTGTCCTCCTCCGGGGTGGCGTTGTCCTCCTCCGGGGTGGTGTTGTCCTCCTCCGGGGTGGCGTTGTCCTCCTTTGGGGTGGCATTGTCCTCCTTCTTCTCCTCATCCAGGGGACATCCTCAGGGCTGTCGGCCAGTAGGATCCTTCCCTCCGGGTCAGGCTCCGTCTGTAGCTGCAGGGTGCTCAGGACAGTGGCCAGGGTTTTACTTAACTGGCGCACTTCAGAGCACAGGCTGTCCAGCTCACTAGGAGGCACTGTTTGCATTTTTGTTTCAGCCGTTAATGAAGGAGCGGTGGGTGCTGCGGGCACTGGGGTGGCCCCACCCTGGTAACGCTGGATAGCAGTATCTGATGGTTCCAGGGGCTGCAGACCCTTAATAGCCATGTCCTTCAGGGTGTCGAAGGTGGCATCTGGATGATCTAAGGCCCACCACCGTACAGTTCTGCTCTCCTCCTGGGACCTCAACCCCCGGATGAACTGTTCCGTCAGCATTTTATTTTCATTTTGTATGCTGGCTGGACTAAGCTGTTTCAGGGCCCGCAGGGCTTCCTGTAAGCGCCAGGCGTAGTCCCGGACACTGTCCTCAGGTTTCTGGACATAGTGGTAGAACCTCATCCGGAGATCTGTCTCAGTGCGGTTTTCAAACACAGTTTGCAGTCTCTTAAAGATGATGGATACTGATTCCTGGTCTGCGGCTGGCCAGGTTTCAACTTCCCGCTCTGCGGCACCAGTCAATTGACCCAGCACAACAGCAGCTCTCTGCTTACCAGTCATAGAATACATGTCCGGTACACCGCATATATTTCTCTTGAATTCAGATAGGGTGTCTGGTTTGCCATTTTACTGGGGAAGCCATTTCGCTCCAGGGATATACGGCAGGGCCATGGGTATCAACGGGGTCACGACCCCTGCTGGTGGAGCAGCCGCTCCGGCCTGTGCAGCGCCGGGCGCAGGTTGGGCATCAGGAGCGTTAACCGGTGCTCCGGAGGCTTGCTGGTCATCGGCCATGGTTGCGCCCCCCTAGTAAACCGTAGCCTACCTTCTTCACTTCTTATCAGGTAGGCCGCAGCTCCGCGGGCGACGGTCTTCTTCCAGGACCTTGCGTCACTCGCGTCTGACGTCAGAGCGTCCACTGGACTCCTTCCAGGACCTGACGCTTCCTGGTTCGACGTCAGGGGTGGGGCGTGTCTTAGGCTTTGCGCGCTTCCAGCGGTTACGCCTCTCCGATTCCCGCGGTTACGCCCCTCTTCTTCCCGCGCGGCGACAGGAAAATGGCGGATAATGGCGGGAAACCTCGGAAATGGCGGGAAATCTTCACCGCAGTAAGTGTTACAGTCTTTTAAGGCACACAGTTCCCGGTAGCAGTGGGCACGCAATCCTGTTCGTGACGCCAAAGTTGACGTGCTCCCTTTGCTGTGGGGGTTACTCGGCAGCCGGGCCTATGGATGCCGGTGGGGGATATCACGGTGGCTGGCCCGGTCCGTGGCCTAGGGCGGTCAATAAAAAGTGGGATTATTTATAGGGGATTTGTAAAGTGTTCGTGACGCCACCTGTGGAATGCGGCTAATGGGAGCCGCTGCTGCGGAGCAGTCCTCTGAGGCAGATGTTAGGGCAGGTTATGATGGAACGGCTCCCCACAGGTGGAGCGGGCCTCAGGGCAGCGTGGGGTAATGGATGGTGGTGCAGGGGAGAGACGGCCAGGACGGTTCAGGAAGAAAGACGGACACTCACACGGGGGTAAGCTTCAGTACCTTTACTGGTGATGGTGCAGGCACGGTCCAGGGTACTCCAGACGAAGGGTGCACTTTTGGACTCTCCCCAGTGAGCGGGTATAGGGCCTCCTGATCCGTGGCTTTACTCGCTAAGCTTCTGACCTGCCTGGAGCTAGGCCTAGCTTGGTTACTGTCTCTCTCTCTTGCATCTGCTGACCTGGTGGTAGGGCTTTCTCTTGGAGATCACTCTCCCTGGATGCTGGGGCCTCCGTGACTCCTAGCCCTGGTACTGTAGTCAGCATTTGGTAAACCTGGGACCTGTAGTCCTCCAGGGGTTCCGGTGGTCCCTACTGGGTATAAAGGGACCAGGTAGGCGCGGACCCGGTGTCCGGTATATATCTCGGGATGAGCCTGGTATGCTCCTCTGCCCCCTTGTTACTTCTTCCTTCTCCTCTCACCTTCGGCCACACTCAGGGCCCTCACTAGGCTTCCACTCGTGCTGTAGGCCTTGGCTCGCCTAAGCACAGCAGCCAGTGTGCTGCCTCTTCACTGGTCTAAGTGCCAGCACACTCTCTGACTCTAGACTAGTCACTGACTAAAAACTTGAGCTGCCTGGCTCCACCCTACCTATATATATCCCTAACGGGCTCCCTCTGGTGGTCTGAGGTGGTAGGGTGGAGGTGTTATGATCTGCTACAAGAACTAAGGAAAGATAGGAAAACTGTCCCTACAATAGGACTAAGCTGATTCCCTACGATGCAGCGGGCAACCTGTTCCTTGTGAACAGACCTTCGTCCTCCGCTAGTCTGAACGCAGACCTATAGATATAAGGGAGGGGTCCCTAAAAGTACTAAGGACTGGGACAAAATTGGACACCTCCTAGCAGAAGTTGTAGCGGAGCAAAAAGACAAACAGACAAAAATACTTAGAGGTCCAAGGACCAAGCAAACTATAGAGACAGGTACAAAGCACCTGGCTAGATTAAGAGTCAAAGTAACACTGAAGTCCAGCCAAGCCAGAAGGGCGGAGCTGGAATAAATAGACAGCAGGTCATGTGACCACAAAATAGAAAAAAACTAACAGGAGGGTTCTAACAGGAGGTGTGTGAATGTGTGAGGGCCTCTTGTGGAGAAGTCTATCCATGCACCCTTCTGGGTTCTGTGGCACCAGTGTGCAGCAGGGCACCACAATCACACAGTGCACGAACTGGAACAATGTTGTGAGAGGTATTACGCCACTTTTATGGACTCACAATAAAACATACAAAAACAAAATCAAAATGGATTGTCCTGGTAAATATGTTAAGGAACATCCTTTCCAGGGTAATGATTTGTATATAAGGCAAAATAAATAACCAAAACTAGTCCTTCACACCTTGGGCTATGTTCACACGTAGCGTTTTTGATGCGTTTTTGCACTTTTGCATTACTTTCAAGCATGACAAATGCATTCATCGGGAAATGTAATTTTAACATTTTACAACCTTATTTGGCCATGTGGTGTGTGAGACATGATCAGACACATCCTATTTCTTTTATGAAGTAGGGACTCTGAAAGTCACAAAGCCTATTTTTATAGGGCCATCATGCGGCCTTTACTATTCTTATAGGGCCAGTTGTCGGCCCTCGCTATTCTTAGAGAGCCATCAGCCGGCTATACTTTGTTGCTCCCATTACTAAACTAAAGAGTGGGTCACCTTACTGTTATTGCGTATGCATTGAGTGGCAGGGCTGCCCAAAATTTGGACGCACCCCAATACCCCTTTGAAAATTTGGATGCACCCCAATACCCCTTTGAAGAAACTTAGAGGAGGGCCTCCTGAAAAAAAATGTTCCCATTATTAGGAAGTGGGTCTCCCATTGTGTTTGCCTATGCAGTGAATGCAAGGGTTGCCAAAAATTTGGAGGCACTCCAATGCCCCTTGGAAGAGACGTGGAGGTCACAGGGCCTCCTGAAAACAATGTTCCCATTATTAGGAAGTGGGTCTCACATTGTGTTTGCCTATGCAGTGAATTTAAGGGTTGCCAAAAATTTGGAGGCATTTCATTGCCCCTTGGAAGAGACGAGGAGGTCAGAGGGCTTCCTGAAAACAAGGTTCCCATTATTAGGAAGTGGGTCTCCCATAGTGTTGGCCTATGCAGTGAATGCAAGGGCTGCCAAAAATTGGGAGGCACTCCAATGCACATTGGAAAAGACGCCTCATAAAAAAATGTTCCCATTAGAAAGATTACAAACATGCAGGGAAGGGACCCGATCTCCCGCTGAGCAACCCTGGAAATACTCGGCGAGGACGAGCATCTTGAAAAGTGAGATGCTCCGGCGAGCACTGAGCA
Organism: Phyllobates terribilis; assembly: GCF_046119375.1. Lineage (NCBI taxonomy): Eukaryota > Metazoa > Chordata > Amphibia > Anura > Dendrobatidae > Phyllobates > Phyllobates terribilis. The sequence continues at coordinate 1,162,816,408 of NW_027362761.1, read as the reverse complement.
ATTGTCAGCATGCTCGCTCCTTACTAGAAAAGACAGATGCGTAAGTCAGGTTACAGTCCAGGGTCAGGCAGCAGAAGATCAGAACACAGAAGAACAGAATGAGGGAAACACTCACCAGGAAGCAAAAACTATGTCTGGCAGGGAACAGGGGCAGTCAGCTCAGTTAACCCCTTAACCCCCGAGGGTGGTTTGCACGTTAATGACCAGGCCAATTTTTACAATTCTGACCACTGAGGTAATTACTCTGGAACGCTTCAACGGATCCCCCTGATTCTGAGATTGTTTTTTCGTGACATATTGTACTTCATGATTGTGGTAAAATTTCTTCGATATCACTTGCGTTTATTTGTGAAAAAAACGGAAATTTGGCGAAAATTTTCAAACTTTGAATTTTTATGCCCTTAAATCAGAGAGATATGTCACACAAAAGAGTTAATAAATAACATTTCCTACATGTCTACTTTACATAAGCACAATTTTGGAACCAAAATTTTTTTTTGTTAGGGAGCTAAAAGGGTTAAAAGTTGACCAGCGATTTCTCATTTTTCCAACAAAATTTACAAAACCATTTTTTTAGGGACCACATCACATTTGAAGTCACTTTGAGAGGTCTTTATGACAGAAAATACCCAAAAGTGACACCATTCTAAAAACTGCACCCCTCAAGGTGCTCAAAACCACATTCAAGAACTTTATTAACCCTTCAGGTGCTTCACAGGAATTTTTGGAATGTGGAAGAAAAAAATGAACATTTAACTTTTTTCACAAAAATGTTACTTTAGACCCAATTTTTTTTATTTTCACAGGGGCAACAAGAAAAAATGGACCCCAAAATTTGTTGTGCAATTTCCCCTGGGCACGCAGATACCCCATATGTGGAGAAAAAACACTGTTTGGGCACACGGCAGGGCTCGGAAGGGAAGGAGCGCCATTTGACTTTTTGATTGTAAAATTTGCTTGAATAATTAGCGGACGCCATATTGCGTTTGGAGAGCCCCTCATGTGCCTAAACATTGGAGCTCCCCCACAAGTGACCCCATTTTGGAAACTAGAGCCCCCAAGGCACCTATCTAGATGCATAGTGAGCACTTGGAACCCCCAGGTGCTTCACAAATTGATTCGTAAAAATGAAAAAGTGTTTTTTTTTTGCACTTTTTCATTTTTACGAATCAATTTGTGAAGCACCTAGGGGTTCCAAGTGCTCACTATGCATCTAGATAGGTGCCTTGGGGGGTCTAGTTTCCAAAATGGGGTCACTTGTGGGGGAGCTCCAATGTTTGGGCACACAGGGACTCTCCAAATGCAACATGGTGTCCGCTAACAAATTGAATGGAAAATTGGCTCAAATTGTTAGCGGACACCATGTTGCGTTTGGAGAGCCCCTGTGTGCCCAAACATTGGAGCTCTGTGTGCGCGCGCAATCGCGATGACATACTAATACGGGTCTGGCTCTTAAGTCCCAGGGCACAGACGCGTATTAGTACGTCTAATGTGGTTAAGGGGTTAAATAGCTTGGGCAATCTCAAGAACATGGAACACCTGGAGACTGCCCTGCAAATCCCAGTCAAAGATTGTGACGTGCCCCCTGGGCCTGTGTGGTGCAGGGGGATACCCGGAGCCGGATCGCTGGGGGTTGTAGTCCTCCATGGCGGTGACCCGGTCCATGCCCAGGGCGGTCAAACCAGTGGCAGTCTATAGGTAAGAACAATGTCCGACTACGCCACCCGTGGATTGCGGTCAGTGGGGACCGCCGCTGCGCTGCTGACCGCTGAGGCTGATGTTGTTTGCGCAGCCGAGTATGGGATAACTCCCCACGGGAGAAGTATTGCCTCAGGGCAGCTAAGGTGGATGATGGGAGTGATGGTGTGAGTGTCCCAGTAGTAATGGTGCTGGTGCGGCAAGGAATCACAGAGACGTGTGGTGCAGTTCAGGACCTTTACTGATGGTATAAAGCAGACCCTCCCGGGAGTACTGGTTAGCAGTAGGGGCCTGGTCAGTCTGTGAGCAAGCAGGATCTCCCCTGTCCAGGTGGAGTTGTAGGCCTCCCCGACTATCTGCACTCTTTCCTGGCTACCTTGCTCTATGCGGGTAGAAGTAGCCCACGTCCCTGAGTATACCGTGTGGTGCTCACCCGTATGGCCGGTGACTTGGGGCCTTCCGTCAGCCTTCGCTTCACGATGGCGGTGCTGGTCCCTTGCTTGTGACCGTGCCTTCGGGTTTCTAAGGCCAGAGGACATGGAATCCCCTGCCGATTGGATTCTGCTGCTGGACCTGGATATCCCCACAGCCTCGGACTCCGTGTCCGGGTTAGTGTCTTCAGCCAAGGCGAGCTATCTAGCTTCCAGCCTCTGGCACTCACTCCTGCTCCTACAGAGCTCCTGTTGTCACTTTCCCTCTCCAGGCTCTGACTAACCTAATCCCGCCCCAGACCCAGCTTATAAGGGCAGATTCCTCCCCTCCCAGGTCTGGGCGGGCAGTGTTGCATGCTTAGGGCTCCTGACCAGAGAAACCTCCCACTTGCTCTCAGACATAATATCTCTATTACTGTGGCAACCAGACCCCTGGGGTGTCACATTCCCCCCTAGTAAATTTTAGTACTCCGGGACTAAACACCTTTTTTTTTTTTTAAAGAAACATAAATACAGGGTATAACAATAACACAATAACATATTTACAAGAAGCTTTAGTTCTTTAAAGGTCACGGCGTGTCCGCAACCGGGTGTCTATATCACCCAAGGTGAAGCATTAAGCGAAGTAGGGGACCTGTCCAAAGCAAACCCCTTCCGTTGGCCCTGGGCGTGGCTGCAAGGCTGGAGCTAGCTACTTTGGGCCGCAAGTAGGCCACGCCAGACAGGTTTTCTCTTCCGCGGCCGTCTTCGCAAGAGGCACAAATGGTGCAACCATCTACAAGATTGTTCCGGTTATCCAGTGTCCATAACCTGTTAGTCCAAATAAATCTGCAGGGTAACTGAGAAACATAATTAATAACAGGCAACAAACATAAACCATAAACATTTTCAAGAAACAGGTAAATTCACAGTGCATTAGTTTAGATTCTCAAGCGAGCGGGCATCTGACCTCTAGTGACTCTAGTGGACCTACGGAGCTCACTAACTGGTTCTGCACTACAGGGTGTAGGAGGTGTTAGGGGTAAGCTGGGCAGCTGTCTGCGCACTCTTTGGCTCACTAGGGGCACGGCAGGCTCACTCCTAGCAGAGGGTTGATTCTCCTGTGCTGCTGGTGTGGATTCTTCTGCCTCCTGGGCCGGTTGCTCTTCCAGCTCTACCTGGTCTTCTGTAGGTACTTGAGGGGCTGGCTGGAGAAAGGTGAGGACGGGCACCACGATAGCATTGTTTACTTGTGTCCAGGACCGGGGAAAGTCTCCGAGTACGGTGGTGATCATTTCCTCCTTTTCCTCTACGGGTTGAGGGTCTTCCTGATCTTCATCCGTGCTTTGCAACTTCTCGGGGCACTTTTTCAGGTGGTCTCTGGAGACAGTGGCTGTGGTCTCTCCTCCATCCTTGCTGATGACGTACACCTTTGGATTATTGTGGCTTGAGGGCAGTACGGTGTATGGGTCCTTTTCCCACTGGTCGTCCAACTTATGGAGCCGCCTTTTTCTTTTCAAGACCTGCTCTCCAGGTACCAGGGGAACAGCGGGAGCATGCTGGTTATAAGTCCTCTCCTGCCTTTCTCTTGATTGACAGAGACTTCGCTCGACGCTCTCTTGTACTTTCCGGTACTGTTGCTGCCGTTCTGTATCCCAGTCTGCTTCTGGCGAGGTGTCCTTGGGTATCAGGACTCCCATATGCCAGGTCAACAGGCAGCTTACCAGGTCTTGCTCGCATTAGGTAAGCCGGGGTACAGTTGGTGGAACCTACCGGGATGTGGTTATACAGGTCCACCAGATCGGGCAGTTTCTCAGGCCACAGACTGCGTTCTTCCAGGGGCAATGTTTTTAGCAGATCTATCACCACCTGGTTCATCTTCTCGCAGAGTCCATTGGTTTGGGGGTGATAGGGCGTTGTACTTATCTTCTTGCAGCCATACAGGTTGCAGAACTCCTGGAAGACCTCCGCTTCGAAGGCTGGTCCTTGGTCCGTCAGCACTTGGTCTGGGTACCCGTGCGGGCGGCAGAAGTGCAGCTGGAAGGCTCTGGCTGCTGTCTGAGCCGTCAGGTCTTTGACAGGGACCACCACCAGGAACCGGGAGTAGTGATCCACGATGGTTAGGGCGTAGACATACCCGCTTCTGCTTGGAGCCAGTTTAACATGGTCCAGAGCGACCAGTTCCAGCGGCTGCCTGGTGATGATGGGCTGCAGGGGAGTCCTCTGGCTGGCACGGTCCCTTCTTCTTAGATTGCACGGGCCACAGTCTCTACACCACCTCTCAATGGCTCCTCTCATGCCTATCCAGTAGAACCGTTCACGCAGCAGGAACTCCAGCTTCTTCCATCCGAAGTGCCCTGCCCCATTGTGGTAGGCCTCCAGCACCATAGCCGCGTCCCGTCTCGGTACCACCACCTGCCAGATCAGTTCATGTGTCCGGGAATTGTCCATTCTGCGGCACAACTTCTCCTTGTAGAGAAACAGTCTGCTCTTCTCCGTCCACAGTTGCTTGGTCTCTTCCGGAGCGTCTGGGTCCAGGCGGGCGTCAGCCTGGGTCAGCATCTCCTTCACCAGACGGACTGCGGGGTCACTGTCTTGCGTCTCCGCCCAGTTGTAGTGGGGTAAGGGGTTGAACGTAGCGGATCGCTGGCCCCTCACACGGTGGGAATACTGGATAATCCCATGACGGTGAAACGCATGGAGTTCGATCTCTTCCAATTCTTCTGGATCCTCCCCTTCGTCCGGTAGGTTTGGCATCCTGGACAGGGCGTCCACGTTGGTATTGGAGCGTCCTGCCCGGTATTTGATGGTGAACTCAAAATTGGACATGCGGGCCATCCATCTCTGCTCCAGGGCACCCAGTCTTGCAGTGTCCAGGTGTGTCAACGGGTTGTTGTCCGTGTACACGGTGAACCTGGAAGAGGCAAGGTAATGCTTGAAACGTTCGGTTACTGCCCACACCACTGCCAGGAACTCGAGCTTGAACGAGCTGTAATTCTCAGGGTTTCTTTCCGTGGGTCGCAGTTTTCGGCTGGCGTAAGCAATTACCCGTTCTCTCCCCAGCTGGATCTGGGACAGTACGGCTCCTAGCCCGATGTTACTTGAGTCAGTGTAGAGGATAAAGGGCTGGCTGTAATCAGGGTACGCCAGGATTTCATCCCCCGTGAGGGCCATCTTCAGCTGGCGGAAGGACTCCTCTTCCAGCTTTTCCCATTTGAAGGGTGGCTTCTGGTTTTTGGCCTTCCTGGGCTGGCCTATCAGGAGGTCCTGCATAGGAGCTGCCTTCTTGGTAAAACCGGGAATGAATCTTCGGTAGTAGCCTACCAACCCGAGGAACTGCCGCACTTCCTTTATGCTGGATGGTCTTGGCCAGTCCTTGATCACGGTGATCTTGTCAGGGTCGGGAGCCACTCCGTCAGCACTCACCACGTGTCCCAGGTACTGTACCTTGGGCTTCAGTAGATGACACTTTGAGGGTTTTACCTTTAGGCCATAGTTCACCAGGGCTTCAAACACTTCTGCCAGGTGTTCCAGATGGTCCTCATAGGTCTTGGAATAGACGATGACGTCGTCCAGGTATAATAGGACCGTCTCGAAGTTCCAGTGTCCCAGACAGCATTCCATCAACCGTTGGAAGGTTCCTGGTGCGTTGCAGAGCCCGAACGGCATACAGTTAAATTCGCTGAGTCCCATCGGGGTGGTGAATGCGGTCTTCTCCCGGTCCGCCTCTGCTACAGGAACCTGCCAGTACCCGCTAGTGAGATCCAAAGTAGAGAAGAAGTTAGCAGATTTTAAGGCAGCTAAGGACTCTTCTATCCTTGGTAACGGGTACGCATCTTTGTGTGTGATACGGTTGACCTTCCTGTAGTCTACACACATTCTCATGGTGTTGACTTTCTTTTTCACTAAGACTAGTGGAGCTGCCCAGGGGCTACAGCTGTCCCTGATTACCCCAGCCTCCTTCATGTGTTTTAACATCCCCTTGGCGTGTTGATAGTGTGCAGGGGGTACGGGTCGGTATCTCTCCTTTATGGGAGGATGGTCTCCCGTGGGGATGTGATGTTCTACCCCCTTTACTCGCCCGAAGTCTAGCGGGTGTTTACTAAACACTCTCTTGTACTCTTGAACCACCCGATAGACTCCCTGTTTTTGGTGTGAGGGAGTGGAGTCAGTACCCAAATGCAGTTGCTGACACCAGTCCTCCATTGGTTTCTTAGAGCCGTTACCTTCCTCTGGTTGAGATGGAGGCAAGGGTTCCACGGCCTGTACAGAGTTCTGGTTGATGGTGAACAATTTGGCTAGCGTGGCATACCGGGGCAGGTATACTTCTCTCTCCCCGATATTTATGATGCGGACGGGCACCCTCCTATGGCGTACATCGACCACCCCCCGTGCTGTCAAAATGGTGGGCCTACTGTCTGAGTAGACGGGCTCTACCATTGCTTGGTAGTCTCTACCTCTTAGACCAATAGCTGCCCGGCACCAAATCATCATCTTACTTTTTGGGGGCATGGCAATAGGGAACGGGTCACACATTCTCACGCTACCTATCTCACCACCAGATAGTTCCACTTGTTGCCCCTTCATCAGTGCCCGGATCTCTTTTTGGAGCACACGTCGCTGGCTGGAACTGGCGTTCTTGGCAACCTGCTGCAAAATAAGAATCACCTCTGCAAGACAGTTTTCAATTACGTTAGTACCTAGGGTGATTTTTGGGTGACTCTCGCGACGGTCAATGTCCACAACAATAAGTCCTTGTGCCGGAAGTTCAACTTTACCGACCTTGATGGTCATTTCCTTAAATCCTATCTGTGGCACAGGCTGACCATTGCTGGCGATAATGCTCAGGTCGTCATCTGGGTAGCGGGTTATGTCCGAGTCATTCCAGTACTGCTTGAAGAGCACGTACGGGATGGTGGTGACCTGTGACCCGATGTCTAGTAGGGCACTCATAGGAATGCCATCCAGTACCACAGGCAGGACCGGACGTCCCCCTACGTATTTGTCACGCCAGTTTGATGGGCCTGATGATCTTATGCCGGGGGGTTGGCTCTCTACCCCAGGTTGTGCCCGTTTAAATGACAGTACCTTGCCATATGTCCGGGTTGATTGCAGCGGCGGCAGATGGGTCGTCCGTCCTCGTTGTATCTGTCGCTGGGTCTTCCTCTGGCCGGTGGGGTCCTCCTCAGTCGGCGCCACGGGACGTCCTCCGGTCCGGATGCCAGCTGGATCTTTCCTGGAGAAGAGACCTGTAAAGACTGCACAGTTCTGGTTAGTGCGGCAACGCTCTTAGTCAGCTCTTGGACCTGATGGTGCAGGTCTGTAGCCGCATCAGCTCCCACAGGCCCTGCAGACAAGGGCGCCGCGTCCTGGTGATAAGTGATAGCAGGGCGCCTGTGGGTCACAGCTCCACCTGGTGCCGGTTCTCGGAGCACCCGGATGGCTCTGTCCTTGAACTGTGCAAAGTCAAGGTCAGGGTCCTGTAAGGCCATTGCTCGCAACTGGGTTCGGTGGGCATTGCACAGTAGACCCTCAATAAATTGTTCAGTCAACAGCTTGTCTTCATTTCCCACGCTGTCAGGGTCTGCCTGCTTAATGGCTCTCAGGGCCTCTTGTAGGTTTAGGGCATAGTCTCTTATACTTTCATGTGCCCGTTGTTTGCACCCATAAAATCTTAGTTTTATCTCGGCTGAGGTGCGGGTGTCAAACGTGTCTTTCAGCCAGGCTAGTATCTCTCTGACAGTCCTCTTCTTCCCAGGTGACCAGGACTTTACCTCCCTTTGGGCTGCCCCGATTAGCTGGGCCACCAGAATGCTCACTTTTTGCTCTTCTGTGAGGGGGTATACCTGGAAGAGGCTATCAAGACTTTCCCTAAAGTCACTCAGGGAATGTGACTCCCCTGAGTACTGGGGTAGCCAGGTTGCCCCCGGGATATAGGGCATGGTGAATGGCATGACCGCTGCAGCAGTTGCGCTGGCGGCCGGTGTGGCGGTGGAGCTCCCCTCGGTGTCCGACATCCTTCTTCCAAGGCCTACCTTGCGATGCTCTTCTTCCGTAGGCCGCGGCTCCGCAGTCAATCGTCGGGGTCGAGGACCTGGCGTCGCGCTCCGATGACGTCAGCGTCGCTCTTCCTCCCTTCCCGGACCTTACGCAGCGTCGGAGCGTGGGGCGGAGCTTCGGATCTCGCGCGCTTTCGGCGTCCACGCCCCTCTTCTTCCCGCGCGGCGTCCCGAAGATGGCGTCCGAAGGTGGGAAGCAGCTGCGGATGGTGGGAAGAAGGCAGAAGACGGCGGGAAACGGTCCAAGATGGCATCTGATGGTGGGAATCTTCTCCGGACGGCGGGAAACTTCACCACAGGTAAGTATAAAAGTCTTTTTCAGGCACGCAGTACCCGGTGGTTGCGGGCACGAAATCCTGCCGACTACGCCAAAGGTTGACGCGCCCCCTGGGCCTGTGCGGTGCAGGGGGATACCCGGAGCCGGATCGCTGGGGGTTGTAGTCCTCCGTGGCGATGACCCGGTCCGTGCCCAGGGCGGTCAAACCAGTGGCAGTCTATAGGTAAGAACAATGTCCGACTACGCCACCCGTGGATTGCGGTCAGTGGGGACCGCCGCTGTGCTGCCGACCGCTGAGGCTGCTGTTGTTTGCGCAGCCGAGTATGGGATAACTCCCCACGGGAGAAGTATTGCCTCAGGGCAGCTAAGGTGGATGATGGGAGTGATGGTGTGAGCGTCCCAGTAGTAATGGTGCTGGTGCGGCAAGGAATCACAGAGACGTGTGGTGCAGTTCAGGGCCTTCACTGATGGTATAAAGCAGACCCTCCCGGGAGTACTGGTTAGCAGTAGGGGCCTGGTCAGTCTGTGAGCAAGCAGGATCTCCCCTGGCCAGGTGGAGTTGTAGGCCTCCCCGACTATCTGCACTCTTTCCTGGCTACCTTGCTCTATGCGGGTAGAAGTAGCCCACGTCCCTGAGTATACTGTGTGGTGGTCCCCCGTATGGCCGATGACTTGGGGCCTTCCGTCAGCCTTCGCTTCACGATGGCGGTGCTGGTCCCTTGCTTGTGACCGTGCCTTCGGGTTTCTAAGGCCAGAGGACATGGAATCCCCTGCCGGTTGGATTCTGCTGCTGGACCTGGATGTCCCCACAGCCTCGAACTCCATGTCCGTGTTAGTGTCTTCAGCCAAGGCGAGCTATCTAGCTTCCAGCCTCTGGCACTCACTCCTGCTCCTACAGAGCTCCTGTTGTCACTTTCCCTCTCCAGGCTCTGACTAACCTAATCCCGCCCCAGACCCAACTTATAAGGGCAGATTCCTCCCCTCCCAGGTCTGGGCAGGCAGTGTTGCATGCTTAGGGCTCCTGACCAGAGAAACCTCCCACTTGCTCTCAGACATAATATCTCTATTACTGTGGCAACCAGACCCCTGGGGTGTCACAATTGGACAGCCGAGCTGTCAATCAAAGCACCGAAAGCCCGACTTGCCACTCACAGGATTGGACAGCCAAGCAGTCCATCAAAACACAGCAAGAACCAGTTCAATAGGACAGCATAGCAATCCCACACAGAATGCAGGAATCGTGACAGCACCAAGAAATGGGCAATGTTGAGGGCTGTAGACACAGTAGTCGGCCAAGGAAACAGTGCAGCAGATAAAAGACAAATCAGAAGATGTCCAGCAGTGCCATCAGCTCAGAACAGGCAGAAACCAGTGGAACCAAGATATCATTCAGAGAGCATAATAATAGTATGGTGTAACTATAAGTGTTAAGTTGTGCCAGTCCCATAGCCAAGGGTCTATGGGCTTCCATGCACATCAGACGCCAGCACATAAGATCTGTACCTTGGCACATACAAGCTCATTGTATTAAGCAAGTATCTTTTCAGGTGTCTGATTTTGGGGTCTGCTCTGGGTGGTCTATGCTGAGGAAGCTAAATTCAAAATTTTCAGTATGGGGACAGCACACTCTAGTAAAGCCACTGCTGTTATCTATGATGTCATGTGCCACTTGAAGTAATGTTTATGATGTCATGTTGTCTTGTGATGTTAACATATTCTGTGGCCTGTGATGGGAGGAAATGTCATATGATGTGTGCAGTCTGATGTAATAAAAATGTCAAAAAATGTCAAGCGGTGTCTGATATTATCAGTCATAAAATGTCATATAATGTCATGTGCCTTGTGATCAGGAAATCTATCACATCTATGATGTCATGTGTCTTGTAATGTCAAAAAAAAAGCTTTGAAATGTTGTCCCATCATGTCTATGATGAAAGGTGTCTTGTGATTTAAAAAAATTACTATGGGATATCTATGATGTTAAAAAAACATCCCATATTGTCTACAATGCAAAGTTCCCTGTGATGTCATGAAACATTGTGCGATGTCTATGATATCACGTGTTTTTTGAGGTAATGAAATGTCTTGTGATTACTATAATGTCATGTTCCCTGTGATGTCATCAAATGTGCTGTCATAGTTTATATTATGTGACCAGTGATGTCATGTCCCTTTGATTTTATGAAATGTCATATGATATTTATCATATCAAATGATCAGTGAGGTCATAAAATGTCACACAATGACATCATGCTAATTGTGATATTATCAAATGTGATGTCATTGTTTGTACCATGTCATATTATGTATCTATACATAACATATATGTCTGTTTAGACCTATTGCGATGCGTCTGGGTTTGAACCCTTGAGCCTGTGCTTTGTGGTTGGCTTCTCTGTCCGCCGAGCCACAGCTGATAGACCATTTCTTTGGGTGTTTAGTTTCTGTTATCCTTGCTTCAGTCTTTTTAGGGTAACAAGTGTTTTTATTTACTATTTTTTTTCCCTTTCATCTATCGGGTGCGACTTTATATACTTTCCCCCTGCTGGTATTTCCTGCTGGTGATAGTCTCATTTGTATGTCCAGCCATACTGCTGTAGTTTAAGCCAGTCAATGAAAGATAAGCTAGGGTTTACCTCTCTGCTATTTATGTTCTTTACCCTGCACCTATCTTTTGCTTCATTTTAGGAATTAGGAGGTATATTCTCTAACAGTACGCACTTAATCCTTTATTTTGGGTTTCTGGTTTGTTTTACTCACTCTGGGATCTGTTTCGATTTCAGCACACTTTCCCTTCTGTAGGTAATTTGCACTCTGCTCTGCCCTCCGGTTCTTTAGGAGGAATGTGAAACCCATGCGGCCTTTCAGGTAGCATAGGTCCGAGTTGCCATCGTCTATTCTGTTGTTAGGACTATCTCAGCTCATGCAGAAACCACAAGGAACTGCGGGGTTGCAATCTCTAGTCTATACACGAACCGAAGGCATCAAAACTATGAATTAACACATGTGGAATTATATACTTAACAAAAAAGTGTGAAACAACTGAAAATATGTCTTATATTCTAGGTTCTTCAAAGTAGCCACCTTTTGCTTTGATGACTGCTTTGCACACTCTTGGCATTCTCTTGATGAGCTTCAAGGGGTAGTCACTGGAAATGGTCTTCCAACAATCTTGAAGGAGTTCCCAGAGATGCTTAGCACTTGTTGGCCCTTTTGCCTTCACTCTATGGTCCAGCTCACCCCAAACCATCTCGATTGGGTTCAGGTCTGGTGACTGTGGAGGCCAGGTCATCTGGCGTAGCACCCCATCACTCTCCTTCTTGGTCAAATAGCCCTTACACAGCCTGGAGTTGTGTTTGGGGTCATTGTCCTGTTGAAAAATAAATGATGTTCCAACTAAACGCAAACCGGATGGAATAGTATGCCGCTGTAAGATGCTGTGGTAGCCATGCTGGTTCAGTATGCCTTCAATTTTGAATAAATCCCCAACAGTGTCACCAGCAAAGCACCCCCACACCATCACACCTCCTCCTCCATGCTTCACAGTGGGAACCAGGCATGTAGAGTCCATCCGTTCACCTTTTCTGCGTCGCACAAAGACACGGTGGCTGGAACCAAAGATCTCAAATTTGGACTCACCAGTAGTGTTGAGCGATACCTTCCGATATCGGGAAATATCGGATCGGATTGGATCGGACCGATACCGAAAAAGTATCGGATATCGCCGATTCCGATACCGGAAACCAATGCAAGTCAATGGGACATAAATATCGGAATTAAAATAAACCCTTTCTTTCCTTGTAGGTTATTTCTACATGAAGGAAAACAACTAAGAATAATGTAGAATGTATTGGGGGAGGTGGGGGAGACAATAAAGGCATAGAGGTTTAGCCCAGTCAAATGGAATAGCAGGAATTAATATTTTTTTATTATGTTCTGAGTTACGGAAATATTAACTATGTTAAGTATTTTTATATTTTGTCAGATATTTATGTTTCACTACTTCCATGCTCTTCACCTTCTTTTTTACTTCTCCCACACTTTCTCCTTCATCATCCTCAGCATCTTTTTCATCCACTTCTTCTTCACCTTCTTCTTCTTCACCTTCTTCGTATTATTCTTTTTTTTACATTCTTCATATTCTACTTCTTCATCTTCTTCATATTCTTCTTCTTCATCATATTCTTATTTGTGACAGGCATTCCTGTAGTTGTTATCTATAAAAGGTTGGACATTACACCTTTCGTTCTGCCCGTCACAAAAGATTTACAACAGGATTTGTCCGCGTTCAGTTTGGCCTGCAGCAGCAGGTCTTTTCCAGGGGCACCACGAGGAGGAACGGACTCACCCCCATACACTGCTTAGTCATCTTCTGCTTATAATTTAGATATTATCTTTTGCTCTGATTTTTAGTCTTATGCTTAATGTTCTTCCGCTTTTTGTTCTGCAGCTTCTTGTATTTCTGCTTCTTGGTTTTCTGTCTCTTGTTTTTCTGTATCTTGGTGCTTGTCTTCTCTTCTTTGTCTTCTTGGTCAACTTCTTCAGGGTCATCTTCTTGGTCTTCTTCGGGGTGGTCTTCAGGGTCGTCGTCTTCGGGGGTCCTCGTCTTCGGGGTCCTCGTCTTCTTCGGGTTGGTCTTCTGGGTCCTCGTCTTCGGGGTCCTCGTCTTCTTCGGGCTGGTCTTCAGGGTCCTCGTCTTCTTCGGGGTGGTCTTCAGGGTCCTCGTCTTCTTCGGGGTGGTCTTCAGGGTCCTCGTCTTCAGGGTCATTGTCTTCGGGGTCCTCGTCTTCTTAGGGTTGGTCTTCAGGGTCCTCGTCTTCAGGGTCCTCGTCAGGGAGATCCAGAGTGATTACCAAGAACCATTTCAAAAAGCTTGAACTTGGAAATGTAGCAGAAGGTACAAGAAAGCTGAGGAACTACCGAGGACCAGCTGACGGTACTGGAACCCGGATGGATAGCAGAAGGTACAAGAGCCAATGGAATTACCGAGGACCAGCTGATGTTACTGGAACTCGGTTACTAAGCAGGAGGTACCTGTGCCAGAAAGCACTACCAAGGACCAGCAGACGTTGGTGGAACTTGGATACCGAGAAGGAGGCACCTAATCCAAAGGCACTGCCGAGAACCAGCTGACGGTACTGGAACCCGGATGGGTAGCAGAAGGTACAAGAGCCAATGGAACTACCGAGGACCAGCTGATGTTACTGGAACCCGGATGGGTAGCAGAAGGTACAAGAGCCAATGGAACTACCGAGGACCAGCTGATGTTACTGGAACTCGGTTACTAAGCAGGAGGTACCTGTGCCAGAAAGCACTACCAAGGACCAGCAGACGTTGGTGGAACTTGGATACCGAGAAGGAGGCACCTAATCCAAAGGCACTGCCGAGAACCAGCTGACGGTACTGGAACCCGGATGGGTAGCAGAAGGTACCCATGTAAAAAAAAAGTTCAAGGCCGCGAGCCGGCCGCAGTTACCAAAACCCACAGTCCTACAGAGGGTGCTTGTCCTATTGGCACTATGGAACCAGCCTTCATTGCCAGATCCCGCAGCCCACATAGGAGTCACCTAAACTGCAGGCACCATAGAGTCGGCTAACCCGACCGCAACACGACAGGACAACGCATTGGAGGCAAAGTGACGTTGACACTACCCGGAAACAGCTGGCGTGCTGGAACCAGGCTGGGCAGGAGGGAGTACCCGTGCCAAAGACACTGCCGAGAACCAGCTGACGGTACTGGAACCCGGATGGGTAGCAGAAGATACAAGAGCAAATGGAACTACCGAGGACCAGCTGATGTTACTGGAACCCGGATGGGTAGCAGAAGGTACAAGAGCCAATGGAACTACCGAGGACCAGCTGATGTTACTGGAACTCGGTTACTAAGCAGGAGGTACCTGTGCCAGAAAGCACTACCAAGGACCAGCAGACGTTGGTGGAACTTGGATACCGAGAAGGAGGCACCTAATCCAAAGGCACTGCCGAGAACCAGCTGACGGTACTGGAACCCGGATGGGTAGCAGAAGGTACCCATGTAAAAAAAAAGTTCAAGGCCGCGAGCCGGCCGCAGTTACCAAAACCCACAGTCCTACAGAGGGTGCTTGTCCTATTGGCACTATGGAACCAGCCTTCATTGCCAGATCCCGCAGCCCACATAGGAGTCACCTAAACTGCAGGCACCATAGAGTCGGCTAACCCGACCGCAACACGACAGGACAACGCATTGGAGGCAAAGTGACGTTGACACTACCCGGAAACAGCTGGCGTGCTGGAACCAGGCTGGGCAGGAGGGAGTACCCGTGCCAAAGACACTGCCGAGAACCAGCTGACGGTACTGGAACCCGGATGGGTAGCAGAAGATACAAGAGCAAATGGAACTACCGAGGACCAGCTGACGGTACTGGAACCCGGATGGGTAGCAGAAGGTACAAGAGCCAATGGAACTACCGAGGACCAGCTGATGTTACTGGAACTCGGTTACTAAGCAGGAGGTACCTGTGCCAGAAAGCACTACCAAGGACCAGCAGACGTTGGTGGAACTTGGATACCGAGAAGGAGGCACCTAATCCAAAGGCACTGCCGAGAACCAGCTGACGGTACTGGAACCCGGATGGGTAGCAGAAGGTACCCATGTAAAAAAAAAGTTCAAGGCCGCGAGCCGGCCGCAGTTACCAAAACCCACAGTCCTACAGAGGGTGCTTGTCCTATTGGCACTATGGAACCAGCCTTCATTGCCAGATCCCGCAGCCCACATAGGAGTCACCTAAACTGCAGGCACCATAGAGTCGGCTAACCCGACCGCAACACGACAGGACAACGCATTGGAGGCAAAGTGACGTTGACACTACCCGGAAACAGCTGGCGTGCTGGAACCAGGCTGGGCAGGAGGGAGTACCCGTGCCAAAGACACTGCCGAGAACCAGCTGACGGTACTGGAACCCGGATGGATAGCAGAAGATACAAGAGCAAATGGAACTACCGAGGACCAGCTGACGGTACTGGAACCCGGATGGGTAGCAGAAGGTACAAGAGCCAATGGAACTACCGAGGACCAGCTGATGTTACTGGAACTCGGTTACTAAGCAGGAGGTACCTGTGCCAGAAAGCACTACCAAGGACCAGCAGACGTTGGTGGAACTTGGATACCGAGAAGGAGGCACCTAATCCAAAGGCACTGCCGAGAACCAGCTGACGGTACTGGAACCCGGATGGGTAGCAGAAGATACAAGAGCAAATGGAACTACCGAGGACCAGCTGACGGTACTGGAACCCGGATGGGTAGCAGAAGATACAAGAGCAAATGGAACTACCGAGGACCAGCTGACGGTACTGGAACCCGGATGGGTAGCAGAAGGTACAAGAGCCAATGGAACTACCGAGGACCAGCTGATGTTACTGGAACTCGGTTACTAAGCAGGAGGTACCTGTGCCAGAAAGCACTACCAAGGACCAGCAGACGTTGGTGGAACTTGGATACCGAGAAGGAGGCACCTAATCCAAAGGCACTGCCGAGAACCAGCTGACGGTACTGGAACCCGGATGGGTAGCAGAAGATACAAGAGCAAATGGAACTACCGAGGACCAGCTGACGGTACTGGAACCCGGATGGGTAGCAGAAGGTACAAGAGCCAATGGAACTACCGAGGACCAGCTGATGTTACTGGAACTCGGTTACTAAGCAGGAGGTACCTGTGCCAGAAAGCACTACCAAGGACCAGCAGACGTTGGTGGAACTTGGATACCGAGAAGGAGGCACCTAATCCAAAGGCACTGCCGAGAACCAGCTGACGGTACTGGAACCCGGATGGGTAGCAGAAGATACAAGAGCAAATGGAACTACCGAGGACCAGCTGACGGTACTGGAACCCGGATGGGTAGCAGAAGATACAAGAGCAAATGGAACTACCGAGGACCAGCTGACGGTACTGGAACCCGGATGGGTAGCAGAAGGTACAAGAGCCAATGGAACTACCGAGGACCAGCTGATGTTACTGGAACTCGGTTACTAAGCAGGAGGTACCTGTGCCAGAAAGCACTACCAAGGACCAGCAGACGTTGGTGGAACTTGGATACCGAGAAGGAGGCACCTAATCCAAAGGCACTGCCGAGAACCAGCTGACGGTACTGGAACCCGGATGGGTAGCAGAAGATACAAGAGCAAATGGAACTACCGAGGACCAGCTGACGGTACTGGAACCCGGATGGGTAGCAGAAGGTACAAGAGCCAATGGAACTACCGAGGACCAGCTGATGTTACTGGAACTCGGTTACTAAGCAGGAGGTACCTGTGCCAGAAAGCACTACCAAGGACCAGCAGACGTTGGTGGAACTTGGATACCGAGAAGGAGGCACCTAATCCAAAGGCACTGCCGAGAACCAGCTGACGGTACTGGAACCCGGATGGGTAGCAGAAGATACAAGAGCAAATGGAACTACCGAGGACCAGCTGACGGTACTGGAACCCGGATGGGTAGCAGAAGATACAAGAGCAAATGGAACTACCGAGGACCAGCTGACGGTACTGGAACCCGGATGGGTAGCAGAAGGTACAAGAGCCAATGGAACTACCGAGGACCAGCTGATGTTACTGGAACTCGGTTACTAAGCAGGAGGTACCTGTGCCAGAAAGCACTACCAAGGACCAGCAGACGTTGGTGGAACTTGGATACCGAGAAGGAGGCACCTAATCCAAAGGCACTGCCGAGAACCAGCTGACGGTACTGGAACCCGGATGGGTAGCAGAAGGTACCCATGTAAAAAAAAAGTTCAAGGCCGCGAGCCGGCCGCAGTTACCAAAACCCACAGTCCTACAGAGGGTGCTTGTCCTATTGGCACTATGGAACCAGCCTTCATTGCCAGATCCCGCAGCCCACATAGGAGTCACCTAAACTGCAGGCACCATAGAGTCGGCTAACCCGACCGCAACACGACAGGACAACGCATTGGAGGCAAAGTGACGTTGACACTACCCGGAAACAGCTGGCGTGCTGGAACCAGGCTGGGCAGGAGGGAGTACCCGTGCCAAAGACACTGCCGAGAACCAGCTGACGGTACTGGAACCCGGATGGGTAGCAGAAGGTACAAGAGCCAATGGAACTGCCGAGAACCAGCTGGCGGTGCTGGAGCCCAGGGTAAATACTAAAAACAGAAGAGCCAGAGGTGTATTTGGAGGAGGTTTTAAATCCGTACTACAGTGGATGTGGACAAAGCAGGAGAATTTGCCGGACACACAGCTGGGGATCAGCTGACGTTACTGAATCCCAATAACACTGGAGCAAGCGTTGACTGTGCAGACGGCACTTCTGAGCAGCAACTAGCGGTATTGGAGCCCAGGGTAAATACTAAAAACGGAGGAGCCAGAGGTGTAATTGGAGCAAGTTTTAAATAAGTAGCACAGTGAATATGGACAGAGCAGGAGAAATTGCCGTGAACACAGCAGGGGAACAGCTGACGTTACTGAACCCCAATAACACCGCAGCAAGTGTTGACTGTGCAGACGGCACTTCCGAGCGCCAACTGGCGGTGCTGGA
The DNA here is from genome assembly GCF_046119375.1 of Phyllobates terribilis. Lineage (NCBI taxonomy): Eukaryota > Metazoa > Chordata > Amphibia > Anura > Dendrobatidae > Phyllobates > Phyllobates terribilis. Next base: position 1,162,798,434 of record NW_027362761.1, on the reverse strand, counting down.
GCCCAGGGATAAGAATGAAAACAGAGGAGCCAGAGGTGTAATTCGAGCAACTTTAAAATGTGTAGTACAGTGGATGTGGACAAAGCAGGAGAAATTGCCGTCCGCACAGCAGGAGAACAGCTGACGTTACTGAACCCCAATAACACGGCAGCAAGTGTTGACTGTGCAGACAGCACTTCCGAGCGCCAACTGGCGGTGTTGGAGCCCAGGGTAAATACTAAAAACGGAGGAGCCAGAGGTGTAATTGGAGCAAGTTTTAAATAAGTAGCACAGTGAATATGGACAGAGCAGGAGAAATTGCCGTGAACACAGCAGGGGAACAGCTGACGTTACCGAACCCCAATAACACCGCAGCAAGTGTTGACTGTGCAGACGGCACTTCCGAGCGCCAACTGGCGGTGCTGGAGCCCAGGGATAAGAATGAAAACAGAGGAGCCAGAGGTGTAATTGGAGCAACTTTAAAATCTGTAGTAGTGAGAATGTGGACAGAGCAGGAGAAATTGCCGTCCGCACAGCAGGGGAACAGCTGACGTTACTGAACCCCAATAACATGGTAGCAAGTGTTGACTGTGCAGACAGCACTTCCGAGCGCCAACTGGCGGTGCTGGAGCCCAGGGATAAGAATGAAAACAGAGGAGCCAGAGGAGTAATTGGAGCAACTTTAAAATGTGTAGTACAGTGGATGTGGACAAATCAGGAGAAATTGCCGTCCGCACAGCAGGAGAACAGCTGACGTTACTGAACCCCAATAACACGGCAGCAAGTGTTGACTGTGCAGACGGCACTTCCGAGCGCCAACTGGCGGTGCTGGAGCCCAGGGATAAGAATGAAAACAGAGGAGCCAGAGGTGTAATTGGAGCAACTTTAAAATCTGTAGTAGTGAGAATGTGGACAGAGCAGGAGAAATTGCCGTCCGCACAGCAGGGGAACAGCTGACGTTACTGAACCCCAATAACATGGTAGCAAGTGTTGACTGTGCAGACAGCACTTCCGAGCGCCAACTGGCGGTGCTGGAGCCCAGGGATAAGAATGAAAACAGAGGAGCCAGAGGTGTAATTGGAGCAACTTTAAAATCTGTAGTAGTGAGAATGTGGACAGAGCAGGAGAAATTGCCGTCCGCACAGCAGGGGAACAGCTGACGTTACTGAACCCCAATAACACGGCAGCAAGTGTTGACTGTGCAGACAGCACTTCCGAGCGCCAACTGGCGGTGTTGGAGCCCAGGGTAAATACTAAAAACGGAGGAGCCAGAGGTGTAATTGGAGCAAGTTTTAAATAAGTAGCACAGTGAATATGGACAGAGCAGGAGAAATTGCCGTGAACACAGCAGGGGAACAGCTGACGTTACTGAACCCCAATAACATGGTAGCAAGTGTTGACTGTGCAGACGGCACTTCCGAGCGCCAACTGGCGGTGCTGGAGCCCAGGGATAAGAATGAAAACAGAGGAGCCAGAGGTGTAATTCGAGCAACTTTAAAATGTGTAGTACAGTGGATGTGGACAAAGCAGGAGAAATTGCCGTCCGCACAGCAGGAGAACAGCTGACGTTACTGAACCCCAATAACACGGCAGCAAGTGTTGACTGTGCAGACGGCACTTCCGAGCGCCAACTGGCGGTGCTGGAGCCCAGGGATAAGAATGAAAACAGAGGAGCCAGAGGTGTAATTCGAGCAACTTTAAAATGTGTAGTACAGTGGATGTGGACAAAGCAGGAGAAATTGCCGTCCGCACAGCAGGAGAACAGCTGACGTTACTGAACCCCAATAACACGGCAGCAAGTGTTGACTGTGCAGACAGCACTTCCGAGCGCCAACTGGCGGTGTTGGAGCCCAGGGTAAATACTAAAAACGGAGGAGCCAGAGGTGTAATTGGAGCAAGTTTTAAATAAGTAGCACAGTGAATATGGACAGAGCAGGAGAAATTGCCGTGAACACAGCAGGGGAACAGCTGACGTTACCGAACCCCAATAACACCGCAGCAAGTGTTGACTGTGCAGACGGCACTTCCGAGCGCCAACTGGCGGTGCTGGAGCCCAGGGATAAGAATGAAAACAGAGGAGCCAGAGGTGTAATTGGAGCAACTTTAAAATCTGTAGTAGTGAGAATGTGGACAGAGCAGGAGAAATTGCCGTCCGCACAGCAGGGGAACAGCTGACGTTACTGAACCCCAATAACATGGTAGCAAGTGTTGACTGTGCAGACAGCACTTCCGAGCGCCAACTGGCGGTGCTGGAGCCCAGGGATAAGAATGAAAACAGAGGAGCCAGAGGAGTAATTGGAGCAACTTTAAAATGTGTAGTACAGTGGATGTGGACAAATCAGGAGAAATTGCCGTCCGCACAGCAGGAGAACAGCTGACGTTACTGAACCCCAATAACACGGCAGCAAGTGTTGACTGTGCAGACGGCACTTCCGAGCGCCAACTGGCGGTGTTGGAGCTCAGGGATTACAGTTCAGGTGGTAGAAACATGAACAGAACAGGAGACCTGGATACTGTTGCCAACCAATTATTTATTCTGGAAGAGGACTGGCAAATTCATGAGAGATCCAGGCCTTGTTCATTTTGAGAAAAGTAAGCCGGTCAACGTTATCGGAGGATAGTCGCATGCGACGGTCTGTTAGTACACCACCTGCGGCACTAAAGACGCGTTCCGATAATACACTAGCAGCAGGGCAAGCTAGCACCTCCAGTGCATACTGACTAAGCTCTGGCCATGTATCCAGCTTACAGACCCAAAACTTGAAGGGAGAAGAGCCGTCTGGGAGTACACTAAGAGGGCAAGACATGTAGTCTGTCACCATCTGACGGAAACGTTGCCTCCTGCTGACTGGAGCTGTCTGTGATGGTGTAGACATTTGTGGCGGCGGGGACACAAAACTTTGCCACATTTCGGCCATACTGGTCTTGCCTTGTGCTGAGGCGCTGCTTCTGCTCCCTCTTTGTGCAGAGCTTCCTCCACTGCCTCGACGCACTGAGCTGCTTTGTAAAGCACTAGCAGCACTGCTCTCGGTTGGAATGGAGAACATGATGGAATGCACCAGTGCGTCTTGGTACTCCCGCATTTTACGCTCCCGGTTCAATGGTGTTATGAGGCTTTGTAAGTTGTCCCGGTAGCGAGGATCTAGGAGGGTGGACACCCAATAATCAGCCGTGTTGAGAATGTGGGCGATGCGGCGGTCGTTTCTGAGGCACTGCAGCATGAAATCAACCATGTGCTGCAGACTGCCAACTGGCCAAGAAACGCTGTCCCCTGCTTGAGGCGTGATCTCTGCCTGCTCTGCATCACCCCACCCTCGCTCTAGATACTGACTACTAGAGCATTGTGTACCTCCCTCCTCTGGACAGATGTCTTCCTCATCCATTGACTCCTCCTCATCCTCCTCACAAAGTGTCCCCTGCCTAGGCCTTTGTGAGGAACCACGTTGCGCAGACTGTAGAGAAGCAGATGGCATTTGTGACTCCTCATCCTCCACCTCTTCCAAAACCTCGTCCCTTAGTGCTTGCAGTGTTTTTTCAAGCAGGCAGATAAGGGGGATAGTCATGCTGACTAGTGCATCATCTGCACTCGCCATCCGCGTGGAATAATCGAAGGCACGCAAAACGTGGCAAATGTCCTTCATAGAGGCCCACTCAGTGGTGGTGAAGTGTGAACGGCGCGCACTGCGACTTGTTTGCGCCTGCTGCAGCTGGTACTCCATTACTGCTGCCTGCTGCTCACACAACCTCTCCAACATATGTAACGTTGAATTCCACCTGGTGGGTAGGTCACATATGATGCGATGTTCCGGAAGACATAATCGGCGCTGCAGAGCTGCAATGCGTGATCTTGCATTGCTGGAACGCCGCAAGTGAGCGCACTCTATGCGGACCTTGTGAAGCAGTGCATCAAGATCCGGATAGTCCCTCAAAAAACTCTGCACGACCAAGTTGAGCACATGTGCCAGACATGGGATGTGAGTGAGGTTGCCTAGGCCCAGAGCTGCCACCAGATTTCGGCCATTGTCACACACTACCATGCCTGGCTGGAGATTCGCTGGCACAAACCACACGTCACTCTGCTGCTTGATGGCATTCCAGAGCTCCTGCGCTGTGTGGCTTCGATTCCCCAAAGAAATTAATTTTAATACGGCCTGTTGACGTTTGGCCACGGCTGTGCTCATATCGGTCATCATAACAGGTAACCGTTCACGGTCGATGTGGAGGTAGACCGTGACGGCTCCTGCAGCGCTGATTCAGAGGAACTGGAGTATGAGGAGGAGTCAATGTGTACAGACTGGATTCCTGCAATCCTTGGAGTTGGCAGAACACGTACAGCGCCACTCTCAAGATCTGTACCCGGCTCCACAACATTTACCCAATGGGCAGTGAGGGAAAGGTATCGTCCCTGTCCATGCTTACTGGTCCACGCATCAGTGGTCAGGTGGACCTTGCTACTGACGGCGTTTTGTAGCGCATGTTTAATTTTTCCCTCCACATGATGTTGCAGGGCAGGGACGGCTTGCCTGCTGAAATAAAAGCGGCTGGGCACGTTGTATTGTGGGACTGCCAATGCCATAAAGTTACGGAATGTGTCAGTCTCCACCAGCCTGAATGATAGCATTTCAAGGGCCAGTAGTTTAGCAATGCCAGCATTCAGAGCCTGTGCTCGGGGGTGGTTTGCCGAGTATGGGCGCCTTTTCTCCCATGCCTGTGCTAACGATGGCTGTAGACTGGCCTGGGAGTGTGAGGATGACTGGGAAAGTGGTGCTGTGGGTGGAATTACACTGTGTCTCTGTACAACAGTGCCAGAGATTCTTCCATGGCGATCCTGTGAGGAAGCCGAACCAGCTGTGTGTGAGCTGGAGGAAGAGGCTACAACACGAGCTGAAGAGGTGGTAGGTGGCGCTGTAGGTTGGCCTAGGTCTTCAGTGTGTTTGTGTAACTCCACCACGTGCTTGGTCCGCACATGTTTCCACATATTTGTGGTATTGAGGTTGCTGACACTTTTCCCTCTTTTCACCTTCTGATTACACAGCTTGCATTTGACAAAGCAAATGTCATCTGCAACTGTGTCAAAAAAGGACCAGGCACTGCAAGTCTTGGGAGCGCCCGCTTTGGATTTTGGAAGAGCCATGCTCCTAATGGGTGCCGAAGTGGAGGCTACAGGCAACCAAGTCTGCCCCCTCCCTCTCCCTCCTTTTTGGGCCGTTCGGGGAATCTCTTCCTCAGAGCTGCTCCCACCACCTTCCTGTCCCTCACGCCATGATGGGTCAAGGACCTCATCATCTACACCACCCTCTTCAAACAACTGCTTCTCCTGGGTAGTCTCGACAGCACAGTACGCACCAGAAAGTGGCACCTGAGTCTCATCATCAGATGCGTACTGAGGTGTGCTGCTGACCATAGGCACTGGCCCACCCGCCTCTTCAGATTCAGAGAGACAAAACGGTTGCGCATCACTGCATACTACCTCTTCTTCAAATTCTCGAATTCTGCTTGGCTGGCCCCCTCTTTCCAAGCCAAGAGATTCAGAGAACAGAAGTAGAGATGGCTCCTGTCCAGGGCTCTCTGACTGCCTGGGCAATTTGGCAGGTGGTGAAGAGACAGATGGGTGCTCTTCAGTGCTCAGGACCTGAGAGGATCTGGAACTAATTGAAGTCGATGCGTTAGCTGCCATCCATCCGACAACGGCTTCAATTTGGTCCTCGCGCAGCAGTGGGGTACGGCTAGCTCCTACAAAGCTGCGCATAAAGGACTGTTCCCTGGTAAAACTGGGGGATGCTGAGTCACTGGTGCCCGCAGCAGGCACAGAATCCCCACGTCCTCTCCCTGCAGGCACAGAATCCTCACGTCCTCTCCCTGCAGAAACTCCACGCCCACGCCCACGACCACGACCACATGCCTTACTCCCTGCCTTCTTCATCTTGGTAGACTGATAAAGATAGGCAGAAAAGTACTAAGGGCTTAGTGTGCTTATTCCTGAACAGCTGCTAACAGGTATAAGAAACACTAATTTTATAAAGTGTGGACTAGACTTTAATATGAGCTAATGTGGCCTACACAACTGTAAAGTGGAGTGTTTGGTGAACTTTATTTAGGTTTTTTTTGTCACAAAAAGACACTGGATGTGCCTAAAGATGTAATAACGATAGTATCACAAACTTTTTGTAGCTATTACAATGTAGGAAGGTAACCTACAATGCAATAGATGAGGCTGCAAAAAATAGGCTAATACTAATCTGGCTGGGGCTGCAGGGCCCAATGCTGCAGAAAGGCTCCTCTATCTACTCCTATATAGTGTGTTTGGAATCAATTTAGCTGAATATGGATGGAACCACCACACTAATAGGAGATATCAGGAAAAATTATGAATTGGCAATAAAGGACAATGTATGAGGCAGTGACACACACTGAGTGCACTACAACCAGACGGGGTTGAAGCACACACTACAGGGTGAGCTGCACTCACACACCAGACCTTGCAGACAGCGGTGAACAGTACAGATGCAGAGCACTGTGCACTAGTGCTGCAAGACGGAAAAAAATTCTCTATCTACTCCTATATAGTGTGTTTGGAACCAATTTAGCTGAATACAGATGGAACCACCACACTAATAGGAGATATCAGGAAAAATTATGAATTGGCAATAAAGGACAATGTATGAGGCAGTGACACACACTGAGTGCACTACAACCAGACGGGGTTGAAGCACACACTACAGGGTGAGCTGCACTCACACACCAGACCTTGCAGACAGCGGTGAACAGTACAGATGCAGAGCACTGTGCACTAGTGCTGCAAGACGGAAAAAAATTTCTCTATCTACTCCTATATAGTGTGTTTGGAACCAATTTAGCTGAATACAGATGGAACCACCACACTAATAGGAGATATCAGGAAAAATTATGAATTGGCAAAAAAGGACAATGTATGAGGCAGTGACACACACTGAGTGCACTACAACCAGACTTGGCTGAAGCACACACTACAGGGTGAGCTGCACTCACACACACAGACCTTGCAGATAGCGGTGAACAGCACAGGGAACTGTGCACTAGCACTGCAAGGCACAGTGATTTAGAAAGTAGCTTGGGTAAAGCAGTATAGAGCAAATAGGTAGCTAAAACTGTCCCTCAGAACAACAGCGTCCTATCCCTAACTGAATTCACAGCAGAGTGAGCTCAAAATGGCGGCGGTGGCTTTTATAGTGCATCATGACATCATTTCAGCAGCCAATCACAGCCATGCCATTAGTTAAGATGCCTACATGCCTAACAGGATGTGCCCACACTTCTTAGGATCCTCATTGGCTGAATAAAATGAAAATGTCTCATTGCATTATGGGAACTTCCGATTCCGGTATACGATATTGCAATAGTATCGGAATTAAGTATCGGAATTCCGATACCGCGAATATCGGCCGATACCCGATATTTCAGTATCGGAATGCTCAACACTACTCACCAGACCAAAGCTCAGATTTCCACTGGTCTAATGTCCATTCCTTGTGTTCTTTAGCCCAAACAAGTCTCTTCTGCTTGTTGCCTGTCCTTAGCAGTGGTTTCCTAGCAGCTATTTTACCATGAAGGCCTGCTGCACAAAGTCTCCTCTTAACAGTTGTTGAAGAGATGTGTCTGCTGCTAGAACTCTGTGTGGCATTGACCTGGTCTCTAATCTGAGCTGCTGTTAACCTACGTTTCGGAGGCTGGTGACTCGGATAAACTTATCTTCAGAAGCAGAGGTGACTCTTGGTCTTCCTTTCCTGGGGCGGTCCTCATGTGAGCCAGTTTCTTTGTAGCGCTTGATGGTTTTTGCAACTGCACTTGGGGACACTTTCAAAGTTTTCCCAATTTTTCAGACTGACTGACCTTCATTTCTTAAAGTAATGATGGCCACTCGTTTTTCTTTACTTAGTTGCTTTTTTCTTGCCATAATACAAATTCTAACAGCCTATTCAGTGGGACTATCAGCTGTGTATCCACCTGACTTCTGCACAACACAACTGATGGTCCCAACCCCATTTATAAGGCAAGAAATCCCACTTATTAAACCTGACAGGGCACACCTGTGAAGTGAAAAACCATTTCCGGTGACTACCTCTTGAAGCTCATCAAGAGAATGACAAGAGTGTGCAAAGCAGTCATCAAAGCAAAAGGTGGCTACTTTGAAGAACCTAGAATATAAGACATATTATCAGCAGTTTCACACTTTTTTGTTAAGTATATAATTCCACATGTGGTAATTCATAGTTTTGATGCCTTCAGTGTGAATGTACAATTTTCATAGTCATGAAAATACAGAAAAATCTTTAAATGAGAAGGTGTGTCCAAACTTTTGGTCTGTACTGTATATATATATCTATATATATATCTATATATATATACACACACACACACATACATATATATGGGCTTTGTCATTTCATGTCTGGGATGGCATGAACACTTTAATGTCATGAAATATCATGAAATATCATATCACATTTTTAATAACATGTGAAGTCTTAAAATGTAAAATTTCATGGGACGTCTATGATGTCATGCTCCTTGTGATGTCATCAAATATGACGTGCAGTTTTATGTTATGTGACCTATGATGTCATATAATATGTCATGTGAAGGATATTGGGAAAAAAGTTTTCCAGGTGGTCTATACAACTTCATTCCGCCATATGTAGATGTACAAGTAACTTCTTTCTTATTATTGTCTCCTAAACTGTTTTAGAAGAACATAGAAAGTCAAAATAACCATATAATAAGCTGAAGTCATTTCGCTTCACATTAAAGCCTATTGTCTTCATCTTGAAAGACTCTTTTTAATGTCACTGGAGCTCGCCGTGACTCAGTGAGAGCTACAATCTCACATTTATAGAAGAGGAAACTTTAATCATTGTTCTACAGTAAACAATGAAATTGAGACCGTTATAAAAGATACTTGACACATGATTATCGTATTGTATAGTTTGTTTTGAAGCTCCTGCCATTCTTTCCTCTCAGTTTCAATTTACTGACGTGCTACATCAGCTTGGGTGATTGAATATCACAGTCGTAAAAGTTCTGTAATTATACTTGTCCACAAATGTCTGGAAGAATTTTTGGAATGTCAGCCCCCCCCTTGGTTCGTAGTGACCTGACTACCACTGAAATGTTGGCAATGAAGCTCCATCCTGGAATCTGCCAGAAAATGTCTTTGTGCAAATTTAGCTTTTTACAGATGTAAAAGTGAAAAGAATCATATATTTATGCCAATATATACTTAATAATCAAGTAAGAGCTTATTACAGCTGCAAATGACTAGTAAAAGAAGATAAGATGGTCATTGTTCTTGTTAACAAACTGTGCATAAAGAAAATATAAGACACAACCAGATTAATCACTGTTTTTGGTATAAATGATATTACTACATGTCAAACAATTTAACAGTTGGTGCAGTAGATTCTAAGAAAACCCACAGACTCAGCATTCATGATCTGCAGGTTCTTGAGTCTGTGCATTTGAATAATTAATTGAAAGGTGGTGTGTTCAAAATAATAGCAATGTGCAGTTCAATTAGTGAGGTCAATCATTCTGTGAAGAAACAGGTGTGAATCAGGTGGCCCTTATTTAAGGGTGAAGCCAGCACATGTTGTACATGCATTTCTCCTTGAAAGCCTGAGAAAAATGGGTCGTTCGTGACATTGTTCAGAAGAACAGCGTAGATTGATTAAAAAGTTGATTAGAGAGGATAAAAATTATAAAGAAGTGCAGACAATGATAGGCTGTTCAGCTAAAATGATCTCCAATGCTTTAAAATGGAAAGCAAAACCAGAGAGATGTGGAAGAAAACGGAAGACTACCATTCGAATGGATTGAAGAATAGCCAGAATGGCAAAGGCTCAGCCAATTATCAGCTCCCGGATTATCAAAGACAGTCTCAAGTTACCTGTGAGTACTGTGACAGTTAGAAGACGCCTGTGTGAAGCTAATTGCTTAGCAAGAAGTCCTCACAAAGTCCCACGGTTAAAAAAAAGAGACATGTACTGAAGTGGATACAATTTGCCAAAGAACACATCAACTGGCCTAAAGAGAAATGGAGAAACATTTTGTGGACTGATGAAAGTAAAATTTTTCTTTTTGGTTCCAAGGGCCGCAGACAGTTCGTCAGACGACCCTCAAACTCTGCTTTCAAGCCACAGTACACTCTGAAGACAGTGAAGCATGGTGAAGCATCATGATATGGGCATGTTTCTCTTACTATGGTGCCGTATCTATTTACCGCATACCAAGGATCATGGACCAGTTTGCATATATTAAAATACTTGAAGAGGTCATGTTGCCTTACGCTGAAGAGGATATGCCCTTGTAATGGATGTTTCAACAAGACAACGACCCTAAACACACCAGTAAATGAGCAAAATCTTGGTTCCAGTCCAACAAAATTGAGGTTATGCAGTGGCCAGCCCAATCCCTTAACCTTAATCTGATAGAACACTTGTAGGGTGACACCAAAAATGCAGTTTCTGAGGAAAAGCCAACAAATGCCAAAAAATTGTGGGATGTAGTGAAAGCATCCTGGGCTGGAATAACAGTTGACAGGGGCCAGAAGTTGGCTGACTCTATGCAACATAGATGTGAAGCAGTTCTGTAAAACTATGAGTATACAGCTAAATATTAGGTTAGTGATTCACAGGAGTGCTAAATCCTAAAAAAGAGAGACATATTGTGAGTTTGTAAAGACAAATGCAGATACTGCTATTTTTTGAAAAGCCCATTGTTCATTTTTGTTATTTTTTGTAAAGTAGTTAAAAAGTATATACATTTCTCTTCATGTTTTGAATTAGAAAACAGTGAGCAATGTTCCCAATACATGGAAATAAAAACTAGTATAAAGATTTTGTGCTTAACTCATGTTTTTGAACACACTTCTATTATTTTGAACACTACTGTATTGTAAGGTAGCGCTATTCATCACGCTGGGGTACTCGCTTCACCGGGTCAATTAAAGCACACATGCAACGTTTTCTGGTAATATGTAGTCCAGCAGTTTATTAAACATCATAAACCGCACATAACATAGTCCATCTCAGTGGTTCGCAGGAATATTACACATGTATCCTAGAGCTTTTTCAGTGGCAGCTATGCCCGCTAGGCTTCAAATAAAGACTTCAGCAAGGTACAGCAACAATATTCACTTATAGCGCCGATTTACCTTTGCCGGGTCTCAGCTGCTTCTGTCAGCTCGGTTCTGTCACAGCCGTGCCTTTAAGGCTTCCCTTCCAAGGCTACTGGTATCTCAAACACAGGGATCCAGCCTCTGCCTTCCAGGCTTCACCAGGCCTCTCTCTCTCTGTCTCTGTTTCAAAACCACCAGGATTTATATATCCTTCTGTGCACACAGGACCTGTGATGATGTCACAGTCATGTGATCAGTCACCTGAGGGGGAGGTAAATGGTCAGCCAGAACACACCCCCTGAACATTTTAGCAATGCAGTAAGCCGCTGCATTACAGTATATATATATATATATATATATATATATATATATATATATACAGTACAGACCAAAAGTTTGGACACACCTTCTCATTTAAAGATTTTTCTGTATTTTCATGACTTTGAAAATTGTACATTCACACTGAAGGCTTCAAAACTATGAATTAACACATGTGGAATTATATACTTAACAAAAAAGTGTGAAACAACTGAAAATATGTCTTATATTCTAGGTTCTTCAAAGTAGCCACCTTTTGCTTTGATGACTGCTTTGCACACTCTTGGCATTCTCTTGATGAGCTTCAAGAGGTAGTCACCGGAAATGGTTTTCACTTCACAGGTGTGCCCTGTCAGGTTTAATAAGTGGGATTTCTTGCCTTATAGATGGGGTTGGGACCATCAGTTGTGTTGTGCAGAAGTCTGGTGGATACACAGCTGATAGTCCTACTGAATAGACTGTTAGAATTTGTATTATGGCAAGAAAAAAGCAGCTAAGTAAAGAAAAACGAGTGGCCATCATTACTTTAAGAAATGAAGGGAGGTCAGATTACATATTACTGTTAAAGTTGATGGTGAAGCTGTTTGAGAGATCAGATTACAGCTGTTCATTAAAGTCTATGAGGAAGGTCTACGAGAAATTAGATTACAGCTGCCTATTAAAGTCTTTGGAGAAGCTCTCTGAGAGATCAGATTACAACTGTTTGTTATCTATCTATAAACGCAGTTTAGACTGCAGCTGCCTATTAAAGGCTATATTAGAGCTATCTAAGAGATCAGATTACAGCTACCTACTTTAGGCTTTGCAGAAGAGATCAAATTACAGCTGTCTACTAAAGTCTATGGAAAAATTAGCAGAGAAATCAGATTACAGCTGCCTATTAAAGTCGTCTATGGAGGGGGGCAAACACACAAACACCTGTTGTTTTCTAGTAAGTGTTTTATCTCACTCCAGAGCTGGATTCACAGCCACACTTATCAGTACTGCTGTCTAATGTTCTATGGGTTGCTGCTTCTGAACAAGACAGGAGAGCAAGAATCCCACATGTCTGTATCCCACATATCAGCTTATTCTATACGTTTCCACTTTCTTTAGATATCACATCTTTAAATAGATGTGTAAAAGATTAGATATAGTTATAGTACTTTTGTAATATTCCTGGTGGTCTTAGAGTGGTTTAGTAAGTGCTACTTCTTAAGATTAATTAATCATGAAATTCAAATCCATGGTGGTCTGTGGTGATAATAAGTTAAAAGGGTATTTCCATATCAGACATTGATGGCATATCCAGAGGATAAATGCAGATCCCACATCTGGAACCCACACCTGTCCAGAGAATGGGTCTCAGTTTTGTGCTTCCAGTTACAGAGAAGTGGTTGGGGATGTGCGGCTCACACCATAGAATGAAATGATAACATTTAGATTGCCTTTTGTCTCCACAAGAGGGAGCTCACTGCATAGGGATTGATGTAGTGCAAACTGAACACAATAATAAATCTGTTTGCACTGAGCGCCCTCTGCTGGTAAAGGAAATAATTTTATCATGTAACAGGTTATTTCTCATAAGTTGCCCATAGAGGGGCTTCCAAGCAACCGTGTACTATTGGATTTCTCGGTAGGCACCGTATGGTTTCACAGTTTTGGTTCTATAAAAGCTGATAAAACCCTCTAATAAAGCATGTTATTATTACAAACTGCATTTGACAGATGCCTTTGAGACCAGCCCGAAGTAATGTACTATTTTGCCAATCACACCTTTGGGTGGGCTACATAATTTTTTATGAATTTTGTATTTCAATCTGGCCAATGTATTGGAAATACTAAAGGAGAAATTCAGTAGCTTTTCACAGATTTTAATATAACCTTTCCTCTTACACGCGTTCTGGCATAGGATACAATATTTGCTTTTGTTAGACTGGCAGGATTAGCGGCAGACAGTATTGGCATTTGCCCTTGGCATAGGGGAGAACTGTATGAACACAGGAGCAATTCATTCACATTGCATCGGTCATGGTTGGTATAGCTTTACACTAAAAGTTCAATTTATGTCTCTTTATAACCATATTATCAATACTTTGCGCCAATTATTACTATTATGCACCACTAAAATAACACAAATGAGTGTTCCATGCAATTTTTAAAGGCGTGTTCCATGCAATTGCATGAAACCCCTTTAAACTATAAGGCAAACCCCTTTATAACAGCTAACCTTTGCATCTTAAAAATCAAAAAAATATATATACTTTCCTCTCGGACTGGTGTTGTATCTCCAATATCGGTACGTCATATTCTGTCAGTCACGTGACCGCTGCAGATAATCAGCGGCCACCGACGTTCAGTATTTGGAGAGGAGTCAGTTTTGACGGAATTGTAGAGGCTGTAACTGATTGACAGCAGAGGAAGGCGAGTACAGCTGATTCTATTATTTTAACATAGGGCGGGAGCCAGTGAGGTGAAAAAAAAATGAAAATGGAAAACCCCTACAGCTACTACCAATACTTTGCCTTTTGCAGATATAAGTGCCCCCACAAATACCCCTCTGTAGAGTGCTTCCTAAATGTCCCTAGATACTATACTATCTGAATGATTGTGCCTGAGGAAGGGGCTACAGATGAAAGTGGGGTTGTAACTATAAATGCTGGGCCCCAAAGCCCTAAATATATCAAGACTCCAGCTACATCAGCTTGGAGGCAATGTGTACGAACATGCTAAATGAAGTTAATAAGGTACCAGACCCCCTATGTCTGGGATGGGATTCAGCTGACTCCCACCGGTTCGGGGGAACCGATTGGTAAAATTACATTTGGTTCTCCAAACCGGCAGGAAGCAGAGCCCTGATCCAGCTTTCGACGTCCTCTCGTTTCAACTGATTGTGCGCCCTCGGACGCGTATTCAATTTAAATATGTTACGGTGCAGAAAGCCTTTCTTGGACCGTAACAGTTAAAATAGTCGGCCTGTCAAAGGCTAGAAGCTGACATCGGCACACATGGTATCGTTGTATGACGTCACTGCCATGCGCCGGCCTGTCCGCGCCACCAATGAAGCAGGGAGAGGGCACTGCTGGACTGCAGATGTGGCACCCCAGAGGGTCTGGTTACCACAGTGGTAGTAATACCGTGTCTGGGAGCAAAACAGGATTTTCTTGGTCAGGAACACATTACATAAAACACCCCCTGCTCCAGACCAGAAAGGGGAGGATCCTGCCCTTTATAACTGGGTCTGGAGGCGGGGTTAGGTTAGTCAAAGTCTAGTGAGGAGTCAAGTAGGACACGAAGGAGCAAGGAGCTGAGGACTGGAGCTGGCAGAGCTCATCCTGGCCAGAGTACATACAGAGAACCGGACACCGGAGTCCGAGGCTGTGGGGATTGCATACCCAGGAGCAGAAACCGCACGGCAGGAGATTGTAGGTCTCCTGGCCCCATCAGAAGCCCGGAGGCTCAGCCACACGAGAGGATCAGTGCCGCCACAGAGGAGCGAGGAATACACGGGATCCGAGTCGCCAGCCATACGGGTGAGCACAGCACGTTACACTCAGGGACGTGGGCTACAACACGACTATAAGCGGGATAGCCAAAGAGTACAGTCAGAACGGCAGGCCTACAACTCCACCTGGCCAGGAGGATTCTAGGATTGCTCCCAGACTGACCAGGCCCTCGTCCCTAGCAAGTACTCCAGTTGGGGCCTATACATAGTTACATAGTTTATAAGGCCAAAAAAAGACAAGCGTCCATCCAGTTCAGCCTATTTCTTGTGCACTGCAGCTATTCCGCAGCGTTGATCCAGGAGAAGGCAACAAAAAACCATGCGGTATAGGCCAATTTACATCATTGAGGAAAAATTCACTTCCCGACACCAATCTGGCAGTCAGATTAAATCCCTGGATTAATTAACTAAGCATAAGATGTAATTTTATTGTTCTCAAGAAAGGCGTCCAGGCCTCTCTTGAACTCATTAAGTGAGTTGGACATCACCACTTCCTCTCCCAGAGAGTTCCAGAGTCTCACGGCTCTGACCGTAAAAAATCCCCTTCTATACTGGTGCAGGAACCTCCTTTCCTCCAGACGCATAGTGTGCCCCCTTGTCTTTGTCACCATCCTTGGTATAAACAGGTCATGGGAGAGATCTCTGTACTGCCCCCTGATGTATTTATACATGTTTATGAGGTCTCCCCTAAGCCTTCTCTTTTCCAACGTAAATAGGCCTAATTTTGACAACCTCTCAGGGTATTCTAGGCCCTCCATTCCCTTTATTACCTTAGTGGCCCTCCTTTGTACCCCCTCTAGCTCCAATATGTCTTTCCTGAGCACCGGAGCCCAGAACTGTGCACAATATTCTAAGTGCGGCCTTACCAGCGCTTTATACAGAGGAAGAACAATGTTCTCATCATATGCCCCTATTCCTCTTCTGATGCATGCCATGACTCTATTTGCCTTGGCACCTGCTGCCTGACACTGGGCACTCCAATTTAATTTGCTATTAACCAAGACGCCCAGGTCCTTCTCCATGTCAGATTTCCCCAACGGTTTCCCATTTAATATGTATGGGTGACTGCTGTTTTTCTTTCCCATGTGCATGACCTTACATTTATCGGCATTGAACCCCATTTGCCATTTTTTGGCCCAACTCCCCAATTTATCTAAATCCTCCTGTAGCTGTGCCCTATCCTCATCTGTATTAACTACTTTACAAAGTTTAGTATCATCTGCAAATATTGCTATTTTACTATGCAACCCTTCCACTAGATCATTAATAAATATATTAAATAATATAGGGCCCAAGACAGACCCTTGAGGCCCCCCGCTAGTAACCCTGACACCCCCTGAGCTTACTCCATTGATAACCACCCTCTGCTTTCTATCACTCAGCCAGCTATTTACCCACTTGCACACATTATCCCCCAGACCAAGCATTCTCATTTTATAAACCATATAGCTATATAATTGCCATATAACTATATAATTGCCATATATAAACCATATAACTATATAATTGCCACCTGTAAAGAAAACCTAGGACTGCACTGCAACGACTCCGTGTTGTCATTACTGATCCCTGCACTATCACCACCATCATCCATCCACGCTGCCCTGAAGCTCCACTCTTCCTGTGGGGAGTCACATCACCTTGCTGCACACCCCTCAGCTTCAGTGGACTGCTCCGCAGCGGCGGTTCCCAATAACCGCATCCCACAGGTGGCGTAGTCGGACTATATATAACAGATACACATAGACTACCCTGGTTTGACCGCCCTGGGTCACGGACCGGGTCACCGCCATGGTGACTACAACCCCCAGCATTTACAAGCCCGGCTCCAGGTACCCCACGGCCCAGGGGGTGCGTCAACTTTGGCGTAGTCGGCAGGATTTCATGCCCGCGACCACCGGGTACTGCGCGCCTTCACAGACTGTGTCGCATACCGTGGTGAAGATTTCCCGCCATCTGCTGCCGTTTTCCCGCCATTGTCCGCCATTTTCGGGTCGCCGCGCGGGAAGAAGAGGGGCGTGATCGCTGAAAACGCACGAAGTCCAAAGCCCCGCCCCACGCACAGACGCGTGCGACGCCAGGTCCTCGACGGAGACCATCGCCTGCGGAACTGTGGCCTCTTTTTCTCAAAGATATATATATTTTTTTTTTTCTCAAAGATATATATATTTTTTTAACCCCTTAAGCCCCGCGGGTGGTTTGCACGTTAATGATCGGGCCAATTTTTACAATTCTGGCCACTGTCACTTTATGAGGTAATTACTCTGGAACGCTTCAACGGATCCCCCTGATTCTGAGATTGTTTTTTCGTGACATATTGTACTTCATGATTCTGGAAAAATTTCTTCGATATCACTTGCGTTTATTTGTGAAAAAAACGGAAATTTGGCGAAAATTTTGAAAATTTTGCAATTTTCAAAATTTGAATTTTTAAGCCCTGAAATCAGAGCGATATGTCACACAAAAGAGTTAATAAATAACATTTCCCACATGTCTACTTTACATCAGCACAATTTTGGAACCAAAATTTTTTTTTGTTAGGGAGCTATAAGGGTTAAAAGTTGACCAGCGATTTCTCATTTTTCCAACAAAATTTACAAAACCATTTTTTTAGGGACCACATCATACTTAAAGTCACTTGGAGGGGTCTTTATGACAGAAAATACGCAAAAGTGACACCATTCTAAAAACTGCACCCCTCAAGGTGCTCAAAACCACATTCAAGAACTTTATTAACCCTTCAGGTGCTTCATAGGAATTTTTTGAATGTGGAAGAAAAAAATGAACATTTACGGTAACTTTTTTCACAAAAATGTTACTTTAGACCCAATTTTTTTTATTTTCACAGGGGTAACAAGAAAAAATGGACCGCAAAATTTGTTGTGCAATTTCCCCTGGGCACGCAGATACCCAATATTTGGGGAAAAATCACTGTTTGAGCGCACTGTAGGGCTCGGAAGGGAAGGAGCGCCATTTGACTTTTTGATTGTAAAATTTGCTTGAATAATTAGCGGACACCATGTTGCATTTGGAGAGCCCCTGTGTGCCCAAACATTGGAGCTCCCCCACAAGTGGCCCCATTTTGGAAACTAGACCCCCCAAGGCACCTATCTAGATGCATAGTGAGCAGTTGCAACCCCCAGGTGCTTCACAAATTGATGGCAATTGATTGCCATTTTCAGGCACGTGACATTTTTTGATCGCTTTCTATTCCGATTTTTGGGAGGCAGAATATACAAAAACCAACAATTCAGGAATTGTTTTTTTTTTTTTTTTTTTTATTCTGTTCCGCGTGTGGTAAAATTGATGAGGTAGCTTTATTCTTCGGGTCAGTACGTTTACAGCGGTACCACATTTGTATCATTTTTCTATGTTTTGGCGCTTATACACAATAAAAGCTATAGAAAAAAATATTTTTTAGTATCGCTTTATTCTGAGAGCTATAACTTTTTTATTTTTCGGCTGATGGAGCTGTATGGCAGCTTGTTTTTTGCGGGACGAGATGACGTTTTCAGCGGTATCATTTTTTTTTATATGCGTCTTTTTGATCGCGTGTTATTCCACTTTTTGTTTGGTGGTATGGTGATAAAGCATTGTTTTTTGCTTCGTTTTTTTTTTTTTTTTTTACCGTGTTCACTGAAGGGGTTAACTAGTGGGACAGTTTTATAGGTCAGGTTTTTCCGGACGCGGCGATACCAAATATGTGTACTTTTATTGTTTTTTTTTTATTTTTTTATAATAATATTTATTGATGGGTACATTATATTTTTATTTTTGGTGTATTATTATTTTTTTTTTTTTTATAATATTTTTGCACATTTTTTTTTTTTTTTTTTTCCACTTTCACACAGTTTATACACTTTATTACTTTGTCCCACTCTGGGACTTTCACTTTTTTTTTTCTGATCGCCTGCATGGCACAGGAATGGAGCACCATCCCTATGCCATGAAGGCTGTCAGAAATGCACAGTGTGAAGATTGCTTGGAGATGCACTGCGCATGTCCAAGCAATCTTCCTGCTCTCTGGTGACCCGGATGTTGTCATGATGACATCGGGTCGTCATGGCAACACCCGGGAAGCCTTTGCAGACTGCGCTGGAAGCCGGAAGAGGAGGTGAGTATCGCCGATCACCTCCCCTTGCCCCCGCAATGCCGCGATCGACTTCGATCGCAGCATCGCGGGGGTTAATGTGCTGGGAGCGGTGCAGGACCGCTCCCTGCATATAGTACCGGGTGTCAGCTGTGACAATCAGCTGACACCCGGCGGCGATCGCGCCCGCACAGCCTGTGTGCGCGCGCGATCGCGATGACGTACTAATACGGGTCTGGCTCTTAAGTCCCAGGGCACAGACGCGTATTAGTATGTCAGATGTTATTAAGGGGTTAATGGGACTACATATACTAACTATATTTATACTCTAATGGTGTTTAAACAGTCATGCTCACCAGACATAAAGGATGCTTAGTGATTATTATGATCATTATTATGTGTTTTACTGCTCCACGGCATAAAAGATCTTTTTGTTTTTGTTTCTGCATGTATCTCTCACTCATTTTGTATTTCCACTAATTTTGTATTCCATTCTATCTCATGTCCAATTTTATGTAGTTTTTGTGCTTTTTTGCTGTAGTTAATTTTAGCTGCCAATAATGGGTTAATTCTCCTCTGGGCTGTGGTCCAACACCTGAAGCAATCACCAAGAAGTGTTTTTTATTTAACTTCAGCTAGTAGGCTTAGTTCTCACATTATTCCATGAATAAGGTTTAGCCGAAACGCGTTGGAATGTGCTGTACCTAAGAGCCGCTATATTGCTCATTCTGTAACTCATCCTTGGCTTTTATAATTTGAAATTAAAAGTGAAGTTTTAACAAGATATATACAACCCTGGTCCTGCTGGAGACATCTTTGCTTGCTTTCTCAGAAGGAAGGTAGGCCACGGTTCACTAGGGGGGAGGAAGACACCCAATATGGAGGGAACTTCAACCACCGGCGCGGCCACTGCCGCCGTAATGCCATTCACCATGCCTTATATACCGGGGGCAGCATGGTTGCCCCAGTACTCAGGAGAGTCGCACACACTGAGTGACTTCAAGGAGAGACTAAGCAGTTTATTTAAAGTATACCCCCTGTCCGAGGAGCAGAAAGTGAGCATTCTTATAGGCCAGTTGATTGGTGCAGCCCACAGAGAAGTAAAGTCCTGGTCAACCAGGGAAAAAGGGACTGTAAAAGAGATACTGGGCCGCCTAAAGGACACTTTTGACACCCGTACTACAGCAGAGATAAAGATGAAGTTTTATGAGTGCAAACAACGGGCACAGGACAGTGTACGGGACTATGCTTTAAACCTGCAGGAGGCGCTGAGGGCCATCAAACAGGTAGACCCTGACTGTGTGCGTGATGAAAACAGACTGTTAACTGAGCAATTTATTGAGGGTTTACTGTCCAGCGCCCACCGAACCCAGCTGCACATAATGGCTCTGCAAAACCCTGATTTGGACTTTGCTCAATTTAAGGACAGGGCCATCCGGGTGCTACGAGAACCAGCACCAGGTGGCGCCACAGCTCACCGCCGCCCAGTTATCACCTACCACCAGGAGGTGGCATTCTTTTCCCCGGAGCCTGTTGGAGCTGATGCACAAACTCTGGACAGTGCCCCGTCAACAGACCTGCACCATCAGGTCCAAGAGCTAACTAAAAGTGTAGCTGCACTAACCAAAAATGTGCAGTCCTTGCAGGTGTCTCCCAAAGGAAAGACCCAGCTGGCTTCCAGTCCGGAGGATGTCCCGTAGCGCCGACAGAAGAGAATTCCACCATCCAGAGGGAGGAACAGCAACCGCTACGACCAGGACGGACAACCCATCTGCCGCCGCTCTAACCAGCCAGGACATTATGCAAGGTACTGTCATTTAAACGAGCAAAACCTGGGCAGAGGGCCAACCCCCAGGCATAAGACCACCAGGCCCATCAAGCTGGCGAGACAAATATGTGGGAGGACGACCGGTCCTACCTGTCGTGCTGGACGGCTTTCCAATGAGCGCGTTGATGGACACTGGATCCCAGGTGACCACCATCCCCTACATTCTTTTTAAATGGTACTGGACTGACTCTGACATTACCCGCCGTCCAGATGAACATTTGAGCATTTATGCCAGCAATGGTCAACCCGTACCTCAGGTGGGGTTCAAAGAAGTGACCATAAAGGTTGGCAAAGTCGAACTGCCAGCACAAGGACTGATTATTGTCGACATTGATCGCCGAGAAAGTCATCCTATGATAACTTTAGGCACTAATGTCATTGAAAATTGTCTTGCAGAAATAATTGTCTTGTTACAGCAGGTTGCGGAGACCGCCAGTTCCAGCCAGCAGCGGGTTCTACAAAGAGAGATCAGAGCCCTGATGAAAAGACAACAGGTAGAACTGTCTGGTGGTGAGATTGGCAGTGTTAGGATGAGTGACCCATTCCCTATTGCCATGCCCCCAAGAAGTGAAATGCTGATATGATGCCGGGCAGCCATCGGTCTAAGGGGTAGAGATTACCAGGCCCTGGTAGAGCCCGTCTACTCTGACAGTAGGCCCACCATTTTGACAGCCAGGGGGGTGGTTGATATCCGCCATGGGAGAGTGCCAGTCCGCATCCTGAACATTGGAGAAAAAGAAGTCCATTTGCCCTGGTATGCCACCCTAGCCAAGCTATTCATCGTCAATCAAAATTCTATAAAGACAGTGGAACCATTACCTCCATCCCAACAGACGGAGGATAATGGCTCCAAGGGACAGATGGAGGACTGGTGCCAGAAGCTGCATGTGGGCACTGACTCCACCCCTCCACATCAAAAACAAGGAGTATACTGGGTGGTCCAGGAGTATGAAAGGGTCTTCAGTAAACACCCACTCGACTTCGGGCAGGTAAAGGGGGTTCAACACCATATCCCCACGGGAGACCATCCACCCATTAAAGAAAGGTACCGGCCTGTACCGCCAGCACACTACCAAAATGCCAAAGGGATGTTATGAGAGATGAAGGAGGCTGGGGTAATGAGAGACAGTTGTAGCCCCTGGGCAGCTCCATTAGTTGTAAAGAAAAAGGATGGCACAATGAGAATGTGTGTAGACTACAGGCAAATCAACCGCATAACTCATAAAGATGCATACCTGCTACCCAGGATAGAGGAGTCACTAGCTGCGTTAAAATCTGCTAATTATTTCTCTACTTTGGATCTTACTAGTGGGTATTGGCAAGTTCCTGTAGCAGAGGCGGATAAGGAAAAGACTGCATTCACCACCCCGATGTTCAACTGCATGCCATTCGGGCTCTGCAACGCCCCAGGAACCTTCCAGCGGTTGATGGAGTGCTGTCTAGGACATAAGAATTTCGAGACAGTCCTCCTGTACCTGGATGATGTCATCGTATACTCCAAGACATATGAGGATCATCTGGAGCACCTGGCGGAAGTGTTTGAAGCCCTGGCTGGCTTTGGCCTGAAGGTGAAGCCATCAAAGTGCCACTTGCTGAAGCCCAAAGTACAGTACTTAGGACATGTGGTAAGCGCTGACGGTGTAGCACCAGACCCCGACAAGATCACCATAATCAAGGACTGGCCGAGACCTTCCACCATGAAAGAAGTGCGGCAGTTCCTCGGGTTGGTAGGCTACTACCGAAGGGTTATACCAGGCTTCACCAAGATGGCGGCACCTATGCAGGACCTCCTGATAGGCCAGTCCAGAAAGGCCAAGAACCAGAAACCACCATTCAAATGGGACAAGCTGGAAGATGAGTCCTTCACCAGGCTGAAGATGGCTCTCACAGGAGACGAGGTCCTGGCCTACCCTGATTATGGACAGCCCTTCATCCTTCACACGGACGCGAGCAACGTGGGACTGGGAGCGGTGCTGTCCCAGTTCCAACAAGGCAGAGAAAGGGTAATAGCCTACGCCAGCTGGAAGCTCAGAGCCACAGAAAGGAACCCAGAAAACTACAGCTCCTTCAAGTTGGAGTTCCTCGCCGTAGTCTGGGCCGTGACAGAGCGCTTCAAGCATTATCTCGCCTCCTCCAAATTCACCGTCTTCACGGATAATAACCCGCTGACACACCTGGACACTGCAAAACTTGGTGCCCTGGAACAAAGATGGATGGCCCGACTGTCTAATTATGAATTCACCATCAAGTACCGGGCTGGGCACAAGAATGCAAACGCAGATGCGCTGTCCAGAATGCCTAACTTGCCAGACGGGGGAGAAGACCCAGAGGTGCTAGAAGAGATAGAGATCCCCGCTTTCCACCGCCATGGGATAAAGCAGTGCTCCCATTGTGTGAAGAACAGGTGCTCTGCCGACAGAGAGGCCACATTTAATCCATTGCCCCACCATGGATGGGCAGAAACACAAGACCGTGACCCGGCTGTCCGCCTAGTCAAAGAGTTGCTGACACGAGCTGACGCGCACCCTGATCCAGATGCTCCTGAGGAGACCAAGCAGCTGTGGAAAGAAAAAGACAAGCTGTTCATCTATGAAGGGAAGCTGTGTCGAAGAGCCATCAACTCCCGGACACATGAGTTGGTCTGGCAGGTGGTAGTCCCGAGGCGGGATGCGTCAATGGTCTTGGAAGCGTACCACGATGGAGCAGGACACTTCGGATGGAAGAAGCTGGAAGTCCTGCTACGTGAACGGTTCTATTGGGCTGGCATGAGGAAAGCAATCGAGAGGTGGTGTCGAGAATGCGGACCATGCAACCTGAGAAGAAAAGACCGTGACAGCCAGAGGGCTCCCCTGCAGCCCATCATCACCAAGCAGCCACTCGAACTGGTAGCCCTGGACCATGTGAAGCTATCCCCAAGCAGGTCAGGCTATGTCTACGCTCTTACCATTGAAGACCACTACTCCCGGTTCCTGGTAGCAGTGCCAGTCAAGGACCAAACGGCTCAGACAGCAGCCAGGGCTTTCCAACAGCACTTCTGCCGCCCGCATGGTTACCCAGAACGTGTGCTAACTGACCAAGGTCCGGCCTTCGAAGCGGAGGTATTCCAGGAATTCTGCAACCTGTATGGCTGCAAGAAGATCCGGACAACGCCTTATCACCCCCAGACCAACGGCATGTGTGAAAAGATGAACCAGGTGGTGATAGACCTACTGAAGACATTGCCCCTGTGGCCAGAAAAGTTGCCAGACCTGGTGGACCTCTACAATCATATCCCAGTGAATTCCACCAACTGCACACCTGCTTACCTGATGAGAGCAAGACTTGGTAAGCTGCCCATCGACCTGGATATGGGAGTTCTGATGCCAGAGGACGCCTCACCAGATGCAGATTGGGATACTGAGCGGCAGCAGCAATACCGCAAGGTACAGGAAAGTGTTGAAAGAAGTCTGTCCCAAGCAAGAGAAAGGCAAGAGAAGACTTACAATCAACATGCACCTGCTATTCCCCTGTCACCTGGAGAGCGAGTCCTAAAGAGGAAAAGGCGACTCCACAAGCTGGATGATCAGTGGGAGGAAGAACCGTACACCGTTCTACCCTCAAACCATGATAACACCAAGGTGTGCCTCATAAGTAAGGACGGAGGTGAGACAACAGCAACAGTTTCCAGAGACCACCTGAAGAAATGTCCCGAGCAGTTGCAACACGCTAAAGAAGACCAAGATAGCCCTCAACCTGCAGAGGAAGTGGAAGAAATGGTCAGCACTGTACTCGGAGAATTTCCCCGGTCATGGACACAAGTGAATAATGCAATAGGTGTGCCAGTCCTTACCTTTCTCCAACCAGCCCCGCAGGAAGCTACAGAAGTCCCAGTAGAGTTGGAAGAACCATTGGCCCCGGAGGCAGAAGATTCCTCATCAGCAGACCAGGAGAATCTACCCTCTGCTAGTAGCGAACCTGCCGTACCCATGGTAAGCCAAAGAATCCGTAGGAAATTGCCCAACCTACCAGTGTCACCTCAAAGTACCTGTAGCGCAGTTCACGCTGAACCCGCCACACCAGGGGTAGATGCATGGGACCAAGGTAGAACACAGACAGACAGTGTGTTATGTAGGTCTACCAGAATCACCAGAGGTCAGATCCCTGCTCGATGGAGAATTTGAAATGTAAAATATAACTGAAATGTTAGTATGTGTGTACTAAATATGTTTTTCCAGTTACCCGACAGGGTCCAAAAAGACTTTCAGGTTATGGACAATGGATAACCAAAAACTTTGCCTGTAAATAGTTGCACTTGTTAAAGTGCCCCCTTGTGACAGACCACAGAACAAAAACCCGTGGAGGTGGCTGAAGACGTGGTCCAGCATCCGGATCATCAATGTCCTGCAGCCACCCCAGGGCCTCCGTGGAGGGTTTTGGACGGGTCCCTCAAACTACACCTGGTTACGGACTATACTGTGACCTATAAAGACTGTAATACTTGTAAATATTCCTAATGTACCTTGTTTATTGTTACCTGTTGTATTCCTTGTAAAATATTCTCAGTCCCGGAGTACTGAAATTTACTAGGGGGGAATGTGGCACCCCAGAGGGTCTGGTTGCCACAGTGGTAGTAATACCATGTCTGGGAGCAAAACAGGGGTTTCCTGGTCAGGAACACATTACATGCAACACCCCCTGCTCCAGACCAGAAAGGGGAGGATCCTGCCCTTTATAACTGGGTCTGGAGGCGGGGTTAGGTTAGTCAGAGTCTAGTGAGGAGTCAAGTAGGACACGAAGGAGCAAGGAGCTGAGGACTGGAGCTGGCAGAGCTCGTCCTGGCCAGAGTACATACAGAGAACCGGACACCGGAGTCCGAGGCTGTGGGGATTGCATACCCAGCAGCAGAAACTGCACGGCAGGAGATTCAGTGGACTGCTCCGCAGCGGCGGTTCCCAATAACCGCATCCCACAGGTGGCGTAGTCGGACTATATATAACAGATACACATAGACTACCCTGGTTTGACCGCCCTGGGTCACGGACCGGGTCACCGCCGCGGTGACTACAACCCCCAGCATTTACATGCCCAGCTCCGGGTACCCCACGGCCCAGGGGGCGCGTCACAGACACGTAAAAAGAATCTTACTTTAATTTCTCACAGTACAGCACAATATGGGGGACATATGGGGACCTGAATATGGGACATATGGGGACCTGGATGAGGGACTTATGGGGACCTGGATATGGGACATACGGGGACTTGGATGAGGGACATATGGGGACCTGGATGAGGGACATATAGGGACCTGAATATGGATCATAAGGGGATCTGGATGAGGGACTTATGAGGACCTGGATATGGGACATATGGGAACCTGGATGAGGGATATTTGGGGACCTGCATATGGGACATAAGGGGACCTGGATGAGGGACACGTGAGGACCTGGATATGGGACATATGGAAACCTGGATATGGGACATATGGGTACCTGGATGACGGACATAGGACCTAGCTGAGGGACATATGAGGACCTGGATGAGGGACATATGGGGATCAGGATGAAGAACATTTCCTTCTATGATGGAATCACTGACTGGGTGGATCAGCGAAATGCAGTAGATATAGTACATCTCGGCTTCAGCAAAGCATTTGATAAAATCTCTCATACTATCCTTATTGAAAAAATGATTGGGATTGGGATATGGGATTGACAAGGCTATGGTTAGGTGGATTCATAACTGGCTCAGTGATCGTACACAAAGAGCGGTAATAAATGGTTGCACATCCAATTGGAAGAGTGCTTCAAGTGGTGTATCACAAGGCTCTGTTCTGGCCCCAATGTTATTCAACATTTTTCTAAATGATCTAGATAAGGAAACTGAAGGTAAACTAATCAAATTTGCAGATGATGCAAAGCTAGCAAGAATAGCTAACACTAGAGAGGACAGAGGATTCAGTAGGATCTAGATAAGCTTGAAGAATGGACAGTGACTTAGAATGGTATTTAACGGAGAAATGCAAGATTCTACATCTGGGCAAGAAAAATGGAAATTACATCTACAGAATGGGAGAAATAGAACTAAGCAACAGCACGTATGAAAAAGACTTGGGTATAATAATAGATCACAGACTGCACATGAGTCAACAGTGCGATGCAGCAGCAAAAAAAGCAAACACAGTTCTAGGATGTATTAAGAGAAGCATAGAGTATAGAGCATGTGAAGTAATTATCCCCCTCTACTCCTCCTTGGTCAGACCTCATCTGGAATACTCCAGACAATAATGTCCAGTTCTGGGCACCACATTTTAAAAAAAGACATCGAAAAACTGGAGGAAGTTTACAGAAGAGCAACCAGGATGGTGAGCGGACTGCAAAATATGTTCTACAAAGAATGGTTAAAGGATCTGGGAATGTTTAGCTTGCAAAAAAGAAGGCTAGAGGAGGCTTAATAGCTGTCTACAAATATCTGAAGGGATGTCACAGTGTAGAGGGATCATCTGTACTGTCATTTGCACATGGAAACACAAGAAGCAATGGAATGAAACTGAAAGGGAGAAGATACAGATTAGATATTAGAAAAATCTTTTCGGCAGTGAGGGTGATCAATGAGTGGAACAGGCTGCCATGAGAGGTGGTGAGTTCTCCTTCAATGAAAGTCTTCAAACAGAGGCTGGACAGACATCTGTCCGAGATGGTTTAGTGAATCCTGCATTGAGCAGTGGGTTTGACACGATGACCCTGGAGGTCCATTTTAACTCTAACATTCTAACATTTGATGCTCTGGATGAGGGACATATGGGGATCAGGATGAAAAACATATGGTATGAAGACCAGGATGAGGGACATATGGAGATCTAATGAGGGACATATGGAAACCTGAATGAGGGACATTTGGGGACCTAAATGAGGGACATATGATATGGGGATCAGGATGAAGGACATATGGCAACCTGAATGAGGGACATATGGCAACCTGAATAAAGGACATAAAGGGACCTGGATGAGTGACATGTAGGGACCTGGATGAGGGACATATGGTATGGGGACCTAGATGAGGGACATGTGGGGACCTAAATGCTTTTTCTAAGCATTTTTGTACAGCAATCAATGCTTTTAGGAACTAAATAAAGATATTTGAAAAAAGAAACGTGGGACATTCCTTTAATCCTTTCATTACCGTCGGACCTGGGGTGAGTATATTGGGTTAATTTAAATGATTAAAGAATGTATCTGTTTTATTTGAATTAAAGTGTTTTATTCTCGGTGTGTGTGTTTATTTAACTCTTTACTTGCAGGTTTAGTAATAAGGGTGTCTGGCTGACATCTCTTCAATACTAAACCAAGGGCTTGGTATCTAGGACGCCTTATGCTATTACCCCTAATCCCATTCAAATATGAAGTGCCATTTCAGGGACAGCTGAGGGCAGCTATTTTTAGCCTAGGAAGGGGCAATTAGGCCGACTTGTTCCCTGGCTATTAATACCAGCTCATAGCTGCTTGGTTTGCCTTTAGGGTACATCCCCATGATCAGGAACCAGCAGCGCTTTAGACACAGCATATTTTTGCTGCGTCCAAAACGCTGCGTTCTAATGCTGCAGTTGTTTTGTCAGTACATGTGGATCCACCGCATGTAATGACATTTCAATTGGTAAAAATCTGCAGCGGAGACTAGTGTCTCCACTACAGAAATTGACATACTGCGGGTGAGTTTATGCAGCATCAAAAACAAGCACAGTGGGCATGGAATTTCTTATAAGTGAAATAAAATGAAGAATTAAATTAAAAAAATGGCGTGGGCTTCCATGTCATTTTCATAACCAGCAGAGGGAAAGCCGACCACTGGGGGCTGATATTACTAGCCAGGGAAGGGGCCATTAGCCAAAGATGTTCCCTGGCTATTAATAACAGCTCACAGCTGTTTACTTAGCCTTTACTGGCTAGATTACAGGAGGACCCCAGAAAAAAATTGAGATAGGTTCCCCCTAGAACATCTAACCAGCAAAGGCTAAACAGACAGCTGTGAGCTAATATTAATAGCCATTGGGTCACAGTCACAGCTGCGGGATAAAGCTGAAGTCTGACAGCTTGATCCCACAGCACTCTGAACCCTAGTAATGATGTTACCCCCATTAAAGCCTCTGTTTCCTGCTCTGTCACGCAGATGACAGTGCGGGAAACCACTGATGTTCGGGGCCCCGTTCGAGTTCGTGTTCGGGCTTGGGTGCCCGAACACAAACCTTTTTTTGATGTTAGGGTTTAGTCGACAAACCCGAACATCAAAATGTTAGCTCACCTCTACTAGTGAGGCCAGAGATTAGGTGCAATCCTATAGGTCCTATAGGTTAATATACTTTTGTCAAAGTCTAATATTTTTGACTAATTTCTTTGATTTGATTTTTATTTATCTACTTTTAGGACATGTCTGAATGATGTTTTAGGTCAAACTTATGTAGAAATATGGAAAATTCTGAAGGGTTCGCAAACTTTCAAGAATCACTGTACATACTTCATGATATATCAAGGGATAAAAAAGTCTATCTGTTTTGGCTCTGTTTTGGTCAAAAGTAAGAGACCCCATTTTATAGCCTAATAGGGCATAAGGAAAGGAGTTTTCATCTTGAGACAACCCTTTTGTGGTACGGCGTACCAGATTGACAAAGTCGAAAAAGGTAGACATTTTTCCATGTTCATTTTTCCCATAACAACCAATCACAGCGCAGCTTTGGTGTTGTATTATCTTGTTAAAATATGAAAGCTGTTCTGTGATTGGTTGTTATGGACAACAGGTAGTTTTTCCTGTCGACAATTTTATAAATCTGCCCTTTGAAATTTATGCCTTTAAACCCCTGAGATTTGGCACAGACCTTCAATAAATTGGTGATTTAGGCAGATTTCTAACCTTTTATTTTTGCCATGATACTGATAAAATTACCTGTTGAGAAGATCACTCCTTTTTCAAGGCCAGATTTCTTGTGACAGAATTTCCATTGCATTGTGTATTGTGCATAATGGCCATCTCCTTTGAGATGATTAGCCCATCAGAAGACCAATTTTTAGATTCAACTTCTTTAAAAAAAAAGTTAAAATTGGCCATAGAAGGTGAAATGAATTGTCCATATATGGGAAACTGAAGACCAAAACATTTTTTTATATATTTTTTTGCAGATGGCAAAAGTGATATGATTGTTACTTGTCTCAGTGCAAGGGTCCTGCTCCCTTCCCCTATGGCCGCTAACCTTTGCGGTGGACCATACCAAGTTTCTCAAACTGCTAAGAAAACTGCTGTGATATCATTACAAAAGGCCTCCTGAGACCGACTCAGGCAGCTTAGTATCAGAAAGCATCAGGGGCGGATATATCATTTATGCAAGCTGTATGGACGCAAAGGGGTCCAAGAAGTAAGGGGTCCATTTCCCCCTCCAAAGCAAGTTGAATCGTGCATTATGATGAGCTATGGGGCTGCAAAAGGCCCATATATTGTTCGTGCACAGGGGCCTTTTTCTGTTTGTGTCCACCAGTAGTAAGCATAGTTATCGTGTGCTTTGAGTTTGCCTAATCTTCCTGTTCTCTCAGCTGGCAATCATCTGTTCAGGAAACTCATGTTTGTTTCTCTCCTATCTGCATTTACATCTTGGCTCAGACCTGCTGATTAACCCTTTTTCTGCTGTAAGCATAACAAACTCTTCACTAGTGCTGTTCACATTACAAGCACAGCTACAACAGTGCATCTTCTCTACAAGCAAGTGTTCAGTTTGGCTATACATCATCTGTCTGCTGATAGCATACAGCTCTGCCTCTACCCATTTGTTTACTGAAAGCCCTGGATCAACTATAACTCTACAGTTCCTGTGAATGTCAACACTCTTGTCTCTATATCTTCTGGTGTTTTCTGCACAGCTTGTTTGCTGCCATCCTGCATATCCAGCTGTCTTGGTTCTCGCTGATCCTTGTGCCATCCGGGTGGTTCTGTCCGCTGTAGCATCACATTCTGTCTGTGTTGCTCACCCTGACCTATGGTTTAAAGAATCCATATCAGCAGATGATCCCATAAAAATGGGGTGAATTGTACCCTCAGTTTGGTGGTGCTGACCATAGCAGGGGGAGAATGTGGCCAAAATTTCTCACCAACTTTCGTAAGTTTGGTTGGCATACAGGGATTGTCCAGGATTTAGATACTGATAATTTATCCTTAGAAGAGGTCATCAATATTAGCTGTTAACAGGTCCAAAAAAGTGATATTTGTATTGGATACAAGAACAGAAGCTGATGGAACTCCCTCTAAGACAATAGGGCATGTGAGACACCGGTGGGAACAGACAATTTAATGTTAACCATTATATCTGATGTATGAAAAGTGCATAAGCACTATCCTTCTTCAGGCATGAGTTTCTACTGCTACTGGGTGGTCAAAGATAAATAATATGACATTCTATGGCTGTCAAATTCCAAATCGAGCTGTTGATGATGACCCCTTGCACGCTCGCGTCCTGTTGGGTTAAGGAATGTATTGGTCCGTTGTCTATCGGCATACCAGTGCACCCAGTGATGTAGGGCAGTAGAATTTCTTACATTCTTTAGCGCTGATATTTTGCATTGATGAAACTGCTGCTTCGTCTTTTAGGGTATGTGCACGCGACGACTTTTTCAGGAGGATTCTGCTGTTAAAACCATCTCAAAAAGCCCTAACTCAAAAGAATGAACATAAGCATTTCGTCACAAATATGATTTGCTATTTGCATGTTCAGGCTTTTGGGCAGTTTTTAACCACTTCAGGTTCATGAAAGATGCTAAAAGAAGTGGTCTAACATTTCTTCAGGTGTTTCTGCTCTAAAGATGCTCTATATCTTATAATAGAAGGTAACAGGATGTCTTAAAAGACGGCCTTGAAGACTCCCGCATCTTGTCAACGTTTTGGCTTCAGGAACTGATAGTGGTTTATTCAATGTTGAATGGAGCAAAAAATGTCTAGAAAATAGTGATAATGGAAAAATGCTGAAAAAAATCCCACTAAGAGTCAAAAACATGGAAAAAACGTTAAGCAAATTACAAAACAAATTGTTAAAAAAAGACTCTTCAGTAAAAAAAAAAAAAAGCCGGTATTTCCTCAAGCGTCTTCCTTTTGAAAAACTAAGTGGGTTCACCCACCTGAAAAATACATTGGCCCTGATACATCAAACTGTTTATTCCAGAAAGCTTTGAAAAATTGCAAAATTTTTGTGCAAAGTGAAGCTGCACATTTTTTTTGTAACTTTTGGTGTTTTCATGCCAGTTTTGGCCAGTTCTTCCAAAATGGGTGGCGTGGGGGCGAGATGAGGCTTGGTAATGCTGGCTCCTATAATTCATAATGATCAGTGGCATTCCTTATGCCACAAATCTTACTCCAGACTGGAGTAAAATTTGTTGCGAGGTACACACATTGAAGCGGGCTGGCACGTGACTGCAAGTATACAATTTGCATACATACGGTCACATGCCAACTAGACCTGCGCGCCCTCTCTCAAGGCTGGGCACGTCTAGTTGGAATGTGGCTGTAAATATGCAAATCGTATACTTGCTGTCACATGGTCGCGCTGGCACAGGAGAATTCTGACAGTATGTGCTGTGCAAGCTGTGAGGATTGGCAAGTCTGCAGTGACATACAGTACCCAAAGCCTGTACAACCCCTTTAAGAAGCTTTTGTGTCACTTCAGTGTCGTTTCAGGAAGCCAGTAACCCTTTGGCCACCAGAAGGTGAAATACATCTGGCTTGACCTGCTAAATCATTACACTTCCATACACAAACTGGATTGAAAATGTTTGTTTAAAGTATAACTGTCTTGTCAGGAGAACTTGCAGCCGGATGTCTGTCTTCCTCTAGCTCGTCTCTCCTTCACACCCTACCCTCGCCATAGAATGTTATGACCACCAACTGTCATCTCCTATCTCAATAATAGGAAAGTCTGTATTCACTGAATACAGATTTTACAGCTTAAACCTGTGAATTGAGAGCAAAAGATCAACCCAGGATGAAAAAAATCTGATTTTTTTGATAACATATATTGCAAAGTTGCCTATTTCCATTGGTACTATTGATATATGAAATTAAATTTTAAACAGCGGTTACGCTTTAAAGTTGTGTTTAATAGTTAATCTTATTTTCCTTAAAGTGCAACACAGGATTTAAAAAGAAAACAAAGTAAAAAAAGAAAAAACATGATCGCCTTCTTTCCGAAACAGAATCACACCTGTCTATGAGCTGGTTTTGTCTCGCAGTGAATGTGACAGGGTTAACAGCTAATGTCTGCCCAGGTGGGGAGGAGTAGCTGGGCCATTTTGTACAGGAAGCTGGTTCCTGTTAAGCAGTTTATGGAGAGATCTTGAAGGAGCTAAGAACTACTGTAGAACAGAGGGCCACAAGTGGAGAGTGTGCAGCGACTGAGAGTCAAGGGCAGCTTTCAGAACAGTGATAAAGAAGCCTACTACCATCTATAAGGCCGGAGTACAGAGACCGAAAAGGAGTCTCAGCGACACACATTGACCCGTGAGACGGGATTCTTCACTGGCAGTGACTACCAGTAGTGGCTTTAACTAGAGTTGACGGAGGTGTGTTTCCTGTAGGCAGCTTGTAAGAAGTGGGCCACAGACAACATGCCAAACCGGCTCCGGAGGTTAGGAGATAGTATCCTTCTTTGGCCAGAGAGGAGCATGGGGTACTGTACCATACTGGAGAATACTGAAAGGTGGAAAGTCAGAGCTGGGCAGTCTAGAATTACTTTGTTACTCTGAAGTGTCCTACAACATCAAGATATGCCGTCTATGACTATAACTGAATTTGAGACTCTGCCTAAGGCCATGGTCCCACTATCAGTATTTGGTCAATATTTTTTCTCAGGAGTGGGAACCAAAATCAGGTGAGGAACAATCAGAGAAAAAGTATAATAGAAACAAGTCACCAATTCTGCATTTATCACCCACTCCTGAGAAAAAATACTGACCGAATACTGACCAAATACTGATAGTGGGGCCATGGCCTTAAAGGGGTATTCCCATCTCCAAGATCCTATCCCAATATGTAGTAGGTGTGATAATAGTAATATTAGCAAATACCTCCAATTAAAAATGTAGTATAGTATTTTTGATTCACTATGTCTCTTTCCTCATGTGCAGGCATCGCAGGGCCTTAGGTATTCATGGTTACGACCACTAGCAACTAGCTAACTAACTGTGACTTTATCAGTGGACGTAACCATGGATACCTAAGGTCCTGTATTGACTGCTCATGAGGAAAGAGACATAGTGAATCAAAAATACTATACTACATTTCTAATTAGAGATATTTGCTAATATTATTATTATTACACCTACTATGCATTGGGATAGAATCTTGGAGAAGGGAATACCCCTTTAAGCTGAAGAAACGTTGCCGATTTACCATGTTATCTATGAAGAGATGTTACTATGTTTGAAGCTGGACAGTCAAAATGTTTTTAACTTTTTACAACGGACTCTGGCTCTACAGAAAGTATAAGGTCTCCAATACCATCATACCACTTGTGGCCCACTCAGAAGTACCGTAGCAGGATATTTTGGGAGGCGGAGAGTGATATCGGCCAAATCCCTCCCTTACACTGGCACGACATCACATGTACATCACAATGATGGCGTCGCACCAGGCCGGCTAATCAGAAGAGGGGCTGCAGATGGTGTTTAATGAGAAGTATTTTTCAGGGCTCCCATCCAGCGACTGCAGATTTCTGACATGGCGATCGATCTGCACCATCTCTACCAGTCACTCATCTTCCTCTCAAGTCTGTGCTAAGCACAACACACTAATAGTTTTCCTCAGATTTGTATATGTCCTGATGGTTAGGGAATGAAAAGTTGGGCATTCTGGCTCATTCTGTTGTGGAATCACTACTGTATTTTTCAAGGGGTTGTCCTATTAGGATGACTCCTGTCCATGTTCTCTCTTAGGTCATATGGACATCATAGAATTGGATCATACTAAACTGAACCACAGTTTGATTCGGAAAACCCATTGTAGGGTCCACGTGTGACATCTGGAACACCAAAAGTTAAACATGGGGCAATATACCCACCCGAATGAACTTTATAGGATGGAGTACTGGAATTATTTCTATTAAACAGAATGGACGAATTGACATCACTATGTAAATCTCAATGTACTCAAGTAATACTACATTTTCCCTGCAGTGGTATGGCCGGAGTGTTATCTCCCAATCCAGAGGCTAGACATTATCCAGATGGGCATTTCTCTCCTTACTACACCTGTACACCCATGTTCCAATGGACAAATCTACGGGAGGGGTCTGGCTGTTACATCTGAAATACCAGTAGCTTAAGACAATTTACATGTATTAATCATTGTCGAATGAGCGTGACAGAGAAGCCACCCTTGTATCACACCAGTTTCTTCACCATAATGCACAGATGCAAAGGAGAAAAAAACAACTTTATTTGGTGAATCTACTATTTTAGCTCATCAGAAAATCCCACGCAGCCGTGAATCCAGACAGGGCTCAATTAATTCTTGTAGCTGTAAATATAACCTTGAATCTCAACAACTTCTTAGAAGATAAGAGTCTAGGCATTACGCCAAGAAAGATCTATTAAAAGACAATATAATTAACTTAAAGCATACAAAATGGAGTACAAGGACATACAAAATGACAGCCACTCTAACTCATTCCCAATCATTGGTCTGTATAAGGTCTGCACCGTATTATCAATCCGAGTACAATCCGACGAAACATTGGGTTGCACTTGGTCTAATGTTATGAGACGGTACACAAGTCTGAATTTTTCCTCGGACCGAGACGGTCCGAGGATAAGAATCTTTATATTCTCGAGCTGGATCTGATATTCGGATTGCACTCAGCCATGCCAGTCAATAGGTCCGTGGAAAACATTGGCCTGCACTCGGATGACATCTGAATATAGTCTGATTTCCACAGACTGACAGAATAGAGAAATTTATTTTTCCATCTTCTCCTTATCCAAGAAAATCAGATCACGCTCTGATCAAACTCTGATAAGAGTGTGGCTAGAATAATTGGACCAATTATTTCGGATGAGAGAAAATACACTGGTGTGACCCCAGCCTAAACAGAGGTTATGCTGCCAACAAAACATGCATGATGCATGGGAACAAATGATGATGCATTAACATTTGTTCTGCCCCTATACATTTTGTGTTGGGTAGTGTGAACAGGCCATAAAACAAGCGCAAATTGACTTTTTATATAGTTGATCAGCTCTCATTTATGGGCTGAAATCATGAGTAATTATCCTAATGACATGCTAAAATCAATGCGGGTCTTAATCTGTACACCGCCTGCGCCATCGCTGAAACAAGGGGATTGAAAAAGTAAGAAGAGCCATGTGTCCCTTTGGCTGTGATTGACTCCTCGAAAGAAGAGCTGAAGGGGCATAATGCTCTGCTTAGTTCTTGACACCTTCTGTTTGAGCAATTTTGATGGTGAAAATAAATAAAATTTTTGAAATGGCACTAATAAGACACGTTAAAAGTCCTACAAAATACCCCCTCTGAATAAGGAAATGACCTTGTTCATCTTTTTTTATCATTCATGGTGTTTTCAAAAATCATAGTCAACCCTAAACGTCAAAGGTGTCAATACTTTTTCTGACTTGCTCCTCCAATACACACAAAGGGCAGTTCTAAGTCTTGTTTTTCTAGACACATCATTATTACCTCTAAAGATTTTTTCTCAGGTTCCAGCCTGTATGTAATTTCTTCACTGCTTGATGTACAGTTGTAAATAATTGATCCAAGTAGTCCAAAACTGACCGGTGCCTCCAAGTTTCCCCATGAATTTTAACATTAGCTTTAGGTCCTGCTGTCATTGCTTTTAGTTTTGTTCCTTTTTATAGAAAATTCTACATTTCTGAACTGATTTTAACTTTCTGTAGGTCTCTGTATGTTTTCTTTCCTTAAAATGTCAGAAAAGTAACTCTAAACTAGAAATGAATGATACGAGTAAACAGTAGGAGATAGTATTTTTCCAACAGTATTTTTCAGGATTGTCTCCATGTTCCTGAAGGAAACTGTCTTGTAGAAATCTTGATCAAAAATAGGAGAACACTGAGAAAATAATGGTTTGAGATGCAAAATGTTTATTAGACATAATTAGGGATAAAACTGAAAAACATGACAGACAGATGGAGGTCTACTCAAAATACACAACAATAGTTTAATAAATAGCAATTCCTAGTAGAAATGGTAAGAACCCACCCAGGACAGTGTATTGCAAATATCCCAATGGCCAATAATCCCAAGCAAGTGCCTAAGCAAATATGTAAAAAGCAACCAGGATCAACCAACCAGGCTGAATCATACCTTTGTGATCAAATTAGATGGAAATCGCTAGCCTGACGCGCGTTTTGCGTCTATCAGTATGCTTTCTCAAGGGCAGGATCTCCTTATAGAAATCTTGCAGAGTAAAAAAGGGTAACTTTTTCCTTATCTGAAAGAAGAGTTCAGGTGATGAACTGGCCTACTGCAGTCCAGACCTTTCACCAATAGAAAACATTTGGCCCATTATGAAATAAAGAAATCGGCAAAGACCCCGAAGTGTTGAGCAGAGAGAATCCTACATCAGACAAGAATGGGACAACGTTCCTATTCTAAAACTCTGGCAATTAGTCTCCTCACTTCCCTGACGTTTACAGACTCTTATAAAAAGAAGAGGAGATGCTACATGGTGGACATGGCCCAGGCACAACTTTTTTGAGATGTGTTGCTGCCATCAATTTTTAAAAATAATAATTTTTACAAATGAAGTGGAAAAATATCCAACGTTCACTCTCTGATCTGTGATATATGTTTTGTTGTGGATAAAATATGGCAATAAGAGATTTCCAAATCATTGCATTCTGGTTTTCTTTATGTGTTACAAAGTGTCCCAACTTTTTTGGAATTGGGGTTGTAGTTATGCCTAACCCAACGTATCCTGTAGGGAATTATAGAAATTGCAATATGAAACGTAAAATTTCATCAGCACTATAGTGCCATTCCATGTTTTGCTTCAGTCCTGTTTGGTAAATATTCCAAATAACCATAAGTCAACTTGCGGAATAATGTAAACCTTGTTCTTCTGAGATTCTCCAGAATGGAATCTATTGAATTCTAATATATTTTGGCCTGTAATGTAAGCCTCATATAACTGAAGGGTGATATATATCGCTTCAGTAATTGCAGGGAATTTGCTTGTAAACCTGGAGTCATAAAGCACAACTGCGAAATACATTTCAGGGTGACTTTCCATGTTACTCAATGGTTGGTCGTGTTGTTGTTGTTGGATTCTTCCATTGGCTTGTATTCTTATGGTGCCAGGGACAGTTATGCTGGAACGTAGATTCAACGGGCCATTTATCTCTCAGCAGTTGCAGAATAACTGGATATATTGAAAATGTACGTCTACCTGTCAACACATCTACATCCCTTTTTCCCCATATTTGTATTTGACATGTGTTAAAGTCCTCTTTCCTTCCGGACGACAGATAATTTGCATACTTGCGATGTGCAAAGAAGACCAAAACTAATCTGCATGTTCCCCTTAAATTATTGATGTGGTGCACCAAACCAAGTGATGAAACAAATATAGAAATATTTACAGTTCAGGCCAGAAGTTTCCATACACTATATAAAAAGACACATATGATGTTTTTCTTAATATCTGACATGAAATCAGAATAAACCTTTCATGTTTTAGGTCAATTAGGATTACCATCATTTTTAATATTTGCCAAATGCCAGAATAATGAGAGAGAGAGAATGTTTTATGGCATTTTTATTACTTACTGCAAAGTCAAAAGTTTGCATACAGTAAGATTACTATGCCTTTAAACAATTCTGGACCGCCCAGATGATGATGTCATGTGTTTGGAAGCTTCTGATAGTTTTTTTGGCAACATCTGAGTTTATTACAGACACA
The DNA here is from genome assembly GCF_046119375.1 of Phyllobates terribilis. Taxonomy (NCBI): domain Eukaryota; kingdom Metazoa; phylum Chordata; class Amphibia; order Anura; family Dendrobatidae; genus Phyllobates; species Phyllobates terribilis. The sequence goes on along the minus strand of NW_027362761.1, from coordinate 1,162,759,648 downwards.
CTTGTGGATGTATTGTAATGCACACCTGAAACACACTGCTTCTTTGTGTAGCATCATGGGAAAGTCTAAAAAAATCAGCCAAAATATCAGGAAGAGAATTGTGGACTTGCACAAGTCTGGCTCATCCTTGGGTACAATTTCAAGATACCTGTAAGTGCCTCGTTCATCTGTACAAATAAGATGGGAATGTCCAGCCATCATACCGCTCAGGATGGAAATGGGTTCTGTGTCCCAGAGATGAACGTGCTTTGGTCCATCATGTGCATATCAACCCATGAACAAAAGCAAAAGACCTTGTGAAGAGGATGGTTGAAGCTGGTAAGATTGTGTCAATAACCACAGCGAAACGAGTACTGTATCAACATGGGCTGAAAGGCCACTCTGCCAGGAAGAAGCCATTACTCCAAAAGAAACATAAAAAGCCAGATTAATGTTTGCAAATGCACACAGGAACAAAGACCTTAATTTTTGGAGACATGTCCTGTGGTCTGATGAAACTAAAATTGAACTTTTTGGGCATAATGACCATCATCTGGATGGGGCAAGTCTTGCAGTGTTATGGCAACAATCTAGGAAGTTGTAAAAGAGAGGAAAGAAATGCAAAAGTCTTTGCACCCTGTCATTGTAGACAATAATACCCCCTTTGATCGAGAATAAAATAAACAGTCTTTGTGTTATTTTAGGGTTATTTTTTGCACTTTTTCAGTTGATGCAGTTAAATTTTTGATTCTGGAACATGTTTTTTTTCCTAGTGGTTCTGTTTCCCTGTTATTCCTCCTGTCATTGTATTAATTTACCAACAACTGGGTGTTTCTCTCTTTTTTGTCAATGGGGTGTCTCCCTACATAATGACATTGGCACAAAGTTGTCAATTTATTCGTAAATTTCCAGTAGGAATAACAAAGAGAAAGAATAAGTTCGGAAAAGATGATCCAGAATTGTTATTTTAAGGGAATACAAATATTTTCCATAACAGATAAGTCAGTAGAGTGGGCAATTGTCTACAATCAGCTGATTGTCACAGATCCATCTTCAAAACTCCCAGGCAGTTAGAGATTTTGAATAAATCTGCCAAAAGGGTATTGTATCTCTTTTCTTTTTGGCATTGAGGCGAACATAAAATGATGCCCATACACCCTAGAGATTAGACATGGATCTCCTATCCTGTGTTGATAAATTGTACTAAGAGAAAACCCCTTTAAGGGTAACCTGTCACATTGAGCATGGTGTCAGATCTGCAGTACCAGGATATCGAGCAGTAGGAGCTGAGAAAAGTTTTTGTACAACGTGTATTTTATTCATATATAGAAGACCTGTCACTTCATATTGATATGTATTTTTTTCTTGGCCTAGTGTAAATGCCGCTGTTCTCCCGATTCCAGCATTGGTTTTCTTTTGTTCCTGCTCCTCTCCGTTCCTGAGATATGATCCCCTCTTCTGTGTATATAAATCTAGTTTATTTAGTCAACTGGGTGTGACATCTACAGAGAAGAGTTGAGGACCACACCCACTTGCAAACAAGACTAGATTTTTATGCAGGGAAAAGAGGTTCATATCTCGGGAGCGGAGAGACACAGAAATAAAAGAAAAACATCGCCGGATTCAGGAAAACAGTGGCATTTACACCAGGTAAAAAAAAAATATGTACAGTACAGACCAAAAGTTTGGACACACCTTCTCATTTAAAGATTTTTCTGTATTTTCATGACTATGAAAATTGTACATTCACACTGAAGGCATCAAAGCTATGAATTAACACATGTGGAATTATATACTTAACAAAAAAGTGTGAAACAACTGAAAATATGTCTTATAGTCTACGTTCTTCAAAGTAGCCACCTTTTGCTTTGATGACTGCTTTGCACACTCTTGGCATTCTCTTGATTTTCAAGTGGTAGTCACCGGAAATGGTTTTCCCTTCACAGGTGTGCCCTGTCAGGTTTAATAAGTGGGATTGCTTGCCTTATAAATGGGGTTGGGACCATCAGTTGTGTTGTGCAGAAGTCTGGTGGATACACAGCTGATAGTCCTACTGAATAGACTGTTAGAATTTGTATTATGGCAAGAAAAAAGCAGCTAAGTAAAGAAAAACGAGTGGCCATTATTACTTTAAGAAATGAAGGTTAGTCAGTCCGAAAAATTGGGAAAACTTTGAAAGTGTCCCCAAGTGCAGTTGCAAAAACCATCAAGCGCTACAAAGAAACTGGCTCACATGAGGACCGCTCCAGGAAAGGAAGACCAAGAGTCACCTCTGCTTCTGAGGATAAGTTTATCCGAGTCACCAGCCTCAGAAATCGCAGGTTAACAGCAGCTCAGATTAGAGACCAGGTCAATGCCACACAGAGTTCTAGCAGCAGACACATCTCTACAACAACTGTTAAGAGGAGACTTTGTGCAGCAGGCCTTCATGGTAAAATAGCTGCTAGGAAACCACTGCTAAGGACAGGCAACAATCAGAAGAGACTTGTTTGGGCTAAAGAACACAAGGAATGGACATTAGACCAGTGGAAATCTGTGCTGTGGTCTGATGAGTCCAAATTTGAGATCTTTGGTGCCAACCACCGTGTCTTTGTGCGACGCAGAAAAGGTGAACGGATGGACTCTACATGCCTGGTTCCCACCGTGAAGCATGGAGGAGGAGGTGTGATGGCGTGGGGGTGCTTTCCTGGTGACACTGTTGGGGATTTATTCAAAATTGAAGGCATACTGAACCAGCATGGCTACCACAGCATCTTGCAGCGGCATGCTATTCCATCCGGTTTGCGTTTAGTTGGACCATCATTTATTTTTCAACAGGACAATGACCCCCAAAACACCTCCAGGCTGTGTAAGGGCTATTTGACCAAGAGGGAGAGTGATGGGGTGCTACGCCAGATGACCTGCCTCCACAGTCACCAGACCTGAACCCAATCGAGATAGTTTGGGGTGAGCTGGACCTCAGAGTGAAGGCAAAAGGGCCAACAAGTGCTAAGCATCTCTGGGAACTCCTTCAAGATTGTTGGAAGACCATTTCCGGTGATTACCCCTTGAAGCTCATCAAGAGAATGCCAAGAGTGTGCAAAGCAGTCATCAAGGCAAAAGGTGGCTACTTTGAAGAACCTAGAATATAAGACATATTTTCAGTTGTGTCACACTTTTTTGTTAAGTATATAATTCCACATGTGTTAATTCATAGTTTTGATGTCTTCAGTATGAATGTACAATTTTCATAGTCATGAAAATACAGAAAAATCTTTAAATGAGAAGGTGTGTCCAAACTTTTGGTCTGTACTGTATATGTACAGGACTGTGCAAGAAAATTTAGGAGGGTGTGGAAAGAAAACTATAAAGTAAGAATGCTTTCAAAAATAGAAGTGTCAATAGTTTATTTTTATCAATTCATAAAATGCAACTGAATGAACAAAGGATCAATATAAATTACATCAACATTTGGTGTGACCATCCTTTGTCTTTAAAACAGCATCAGTTCTTCTAAGTACACATGTAGGATTATAGTCAGGTGTATGAGTAACCAACTATACCAAACAGGTGATAATGATTATCATTTTCAAATGTATGTAGAAACACATTCATTAACTGAAACTGAGACTACTGTGTTGGAGGCTTAAAACTCAGTGAGGAACAGCCAATTTATGCTACAAAGGTGAGGTTGAGGAATACAGAATCAGTTCACAGGTCATACACCATCGAAAGACTGAGCACAGCAACAAGACACAAGGTAGTTATACTGCATCAGCAAAGTGTCTCCCAGGCAAAGATTTCAGAGCAGACTAGGGATTCAGGAAGTGAATCCCTAGTCGGCACATATAGGGTTAATCTGCAAATATAGGGTTAATCTGATGGTTAATAGCGTTAGAAAGGTGCCTGACTGCCGTACTGAAAGACTGGCACATGGAAGAAAATTAACTTTATTTCTCCCAAGAGTCGCTGGCATTTTCCTAATGCTATTAACCTGCAGAATAACCATATATCTGCCGGTTAATCATGTTTGACCTGACAGGTACCATTTAATTCCCTTCAAAATCGGAGGTTGTCCAGTAGTGCCATTGGTTCAGAACTGGCAGTAATCAGTGGGACCCAGCTACACCCATCTAATGTTTGGAAAAGTCTGGCCAGAAGAGGTCTTCATGGAAGAATTGTGGCCAAAAAACCTTACATTCCTCATGGAAACAATTTATTATCTGAAGGGCCTGAGAGTGGTACAATAAAAAGAGTCTATTAACCACTTTACCCCCTAGGGTGGTTTGCACGTTAATGACCAGGTCAATTTTTACAATTCTGACCACTGTCACTTTATGAGGTAATTACTCTGGAACGCTTCAACGGATCCCCCTGATTCTGAGATTGTTTTTTCGTGACATATTGTACTGCATGATAGTGGTAAAATTTCTTCGATATCACTTGCGTTTATTTGTGAAAAAATTGTAAATTTGGCGAAAATTTTGAAAATTTCACAATTTTCAAAATTTGAATTTTTATTCTGTTAAATCAGAGAGATATGTCACCCAAAATACACCGCGTGCAGAATTATTAGGCAAATGCGCATTTTGATCACATGATACTTTTTATACAAGTTGTCCTACTCCAAGCTGCATAGGCTTGAGAGCCAACTACCAATTAAGTAAATCTGGTGATGTGCATCTCTGTAATGAGGAGGGGTGTTGACTAATGACATCAACACCCTATATAAGGTGTGCTTAATTATTAAGCAACTTCCTTTCCTTTGGCAAAATTGGTCAGAAGAGAGATTTGACCGGCTCTGAAAAGTCCAGAATTGTGAGATGTCTTGCAGAGGGAGGCAGCAGTCTTGAAATTTCCAAACTTTTGAAGCGTGATCACCGAAAAATCAAGCATTTCATGGCAAATAGCCAAAAGGGTCGCAAGAAGCGTGTTGGCCAAAAAAGACGCAAAATAACTGCCCATGAATTGAGGAAAATCAAGCGTGAAGCTGCCAAGGTGCCATTCGCCACCAGTTTTGCCATATTTCATAGCTGCAACGTTACTGGATTATCAAAAAGCACAAAGTGTGCGATACTCAGGGACATGGCCAAGGTAAGGAAGGCTGAAAAACGACCACCTTTGAATAAGAAACATAAGATAAAACGTCAAGAATGGGCCAAGGAATATCTTAAGACTGATTTTCAAAGGTTTTATGGAGTGATGAAATGAGAGTGACTCTTGATGGGCCAGATGGATGGGCCAGAGGCTGGATCAGTAAAGGGCAGAGAGCTCCACTCCGACTCAGACGCCAGCAAGGTGGAGGTGGGGTACTGGTATGGGCAGGTATCATCAAAGATGAACTTGTGGGACCTTTTCGGGTTGAGGATGGAGTGAAGCTCAACTCCCAGACGTACTGCCATTTTCTGGAAGACAACTTCTTCAAGCAGTGGTACAGGAGGAAGTCGGTATCGTTCAAGAAAAACATGATTTTCATACAGGACAATGCTCCATCACATGCATCCAACTACTCCACAGCGTGGCTGGCCAGTAAAGGTCTAAAAGAAGAAAAAATAATGACATGGCCCCCTTGTTCACCTGATCTGGACCCCATAGAGAACCTGTGGTCCATCATAAAATGTGAGATCTACAGAGAGGGAAAACAGTACACCTCTCAGCAGGGGTGGATTAAGAGTAGCAAGGGCCCCGGGCAGTTTAGAAGGCGTGGGCCCCCCGCCCCACACCTGATTTATCACGTGACATGTCACATGATCCCCTGTGATAGATCATGTGATAGTTCACGGGAAATTAATTTGGCACAATATTAATTGTGCTGCCCCATCTGAGAGCAGCACAATGTAGGGGCAGATACACTGATTCCAGCGATGTGTCACTTTTTCAGCTGCTTGTTGTCATTTTGAGAAAATCACCGTTTTATCTGCTGCAGATCTAGCAGCTCTCTGAATGCTGCGCTCTGTATAGCCCCGCCCACACCACTGATTGGCAGCTTTCTGCCCATGCTCAGTGTACACAGAAATCTACTGATCAGTGATGGGGGTGGGGTCCTACAGAACTTACTAGTCAATTACCTTCTGACAAATCAATGATTTTATCAAAACAACACTAAGCAGCCCAGTAAGTGACACATTACTGGAATCAGTGCCTCTAACCCTACATTATGCTGCTCTCAGATTAGGTGGCAAAAACCTGATGACAGATTCCCTTTAAAGGAGCTGTAAAGACAAAAAAGTTTGTATTAAAAAAAATACAAGCCATTTATGAAATTAACTTTTTTTCATTGTTAATTCACATTAGACTGTATCTTCAACACTTTTGTCAGCAGGTCTTATTACAGACTCTGAATAGGGCAGCTCTCTCCCTCTCCCTCAGCAGAAAGTCACAGCATGGTTAAAAAACGGGATCTTTTATGATTTTCTCATAATAAATAAAAAAGGACATGCAAGTCCTCCAAACTATTTTCCGTTTCTGTATAGGGGAGGTCCTAAAGCTTTCTTGTTCTTTAGTTGATCACATGTCAAAAAGGCAAAGCATTTACTATGAACTCGCCTAAAAAAATATACACTGGGAGAGTAATATCATCATCTGCATGTAAATATTCCTTGACTCTAAGGGCTCGCTCACACTGTCGTATAACACGGCCGAATGCTATGTGATGTTTTATCGGATAGGACTCGGCCCTATGTTATACTATGGGACAGTGCAGATCTGCGATTATTGGCATGAGAAAATAATCTCATTCGATATTCGGACCATGTGCACCCATACAAGTCTACGGGTGCACGTAAAACATTGGACTGCACTCGGATGTCATCCAAGTGCAGTCCGATGAACACTCACAGAGACTATGGAGAAGATGGAGAAATTAAGTTCTCCATCTTCTCCATATCTGTGCTGCGAGAGAATCGGATCACACTCAGTTGAAGCTCTGACAGTGTTTGAGCCGAGTGTCATTAGCATAATTGGCCCTATTCTCTTGCATGAGAGAATATATGGCTTAGTGAGTGGACCCTAAAACTGAATAGTAGTAACGGACAGGCACCTCACAAGCGGGATCCATGTAGCTCTCAGATGTCATGTAGGTAGGGCTTCATTCCATGGGGTAGGGCTTAATTTCAAGGTATATAAAAAAAAATGGACTTCAAATAAAAATTAAATGAACACAAAAAGCACTAATTGAATTATTTTTTTTCGTATTTATGTTTGCAGCCCCTTTAAAAACCCTTTGAGGACCAAGGCACAAATATGTCCCATAGTTTTAAACTGGAAAAAAATTAGATTGAATAAAATTTAAGGTCCTCCAAGGTTTAAGTAGGTTATAAATTCATATGAATACTTGCTCATACAATTGCACATGCCAAAAGATGAAGAAGAACAGAATCAAAAATATGACATTAAGTGGAGCATTTACAGGTATTCAAGGTGAAAGAGACCAGCAAAGGCATCGTCTCGAATGACAGTAAATGAGTTAGATTTCAGCAAGCTGAAAATGAAGACAGCAGGTTAGAAGCGAACCAGACTTTATGGTGCTCAGAATTAGTCAAGCAGAATTTATTGACTGCTGTTGCAAAGCACTGAGACTCCCGCAGTGTATAGATGGCACCGTGCGGCCTCCCGCTGTGTATAGATGGCGCCGTGCGGCCTCCAGGTGTGTATAGATGGTGCCGTGCGGCCTCCCGCTGTGTATAGATGGCACCGTATAGATGGCTACGTGCGGCCTCCTGCTGAGTATACGTGTATAGATGGCTACGTGCGGCCTCCTGCTGAGTATAGATGCTGCACGGCGCTCCCCCAGAGACAGCAGAAGGCCGCACAGCGCCATCTATACTCAGCGGGAGACCGCACGTAGCCATCTATACACAGCAGGAGGCCACACGGCGACATCTATACTCAGCGGGGGGCCGCACGTAGCCATCTATACACAGCGGGGGGCGCACGTAGCCATCTATACACAGCGGGGGGGCGCACGGCGCTGTCTATACACAGCGGGGGGCCGCACGTAGCCATCTATACACAGCGGGGGGCCGCACGTAGCCATCTATACACAGCGGGAGGCCGCACGGCGCGCACCCCAGAGACATCAGGAGGCCGCACGGCGCCAACTATACTCAGCAGGAGGCCGCATGCAGTCATACACACACACAAACATATACAGACACGCATAAACACATTTGAAACACAAAAATACATACAAACAGACATCACACAATGACATCTGCCCACACACACACACACAAACAGACAGACATCACACACACACACCTGCCCACACACACACACACACACCTGCCCACACACACCTGCCCACACACACATCTGTGTGTGTGTATGTATAGTGTGTGTGTGTATAATGTGTGTGTATGTATAGTGTGTGTGTGTATAGTGTGTGTGTATGTATAGTGTGTGTGTATGTATAGTGTGTATAATGTGTGTGTATGTATAGTGTGTGTGTATGTATAGTGTGTGTGTGTGTGTATAATTTGTGTGTGTGTGTATTTTTTTTTTAAGTTAAAAACAAGTAAAATGCATGTGGCATCAATATCAAGACTCCAGATATAAGGGCCTATTCACACTGAATTTTGCAATGCATTCATCTCCTCTTTCCAGGCTTCTATCTAAATCCCTGAAAAATGGCATTCAGATGTGCCTTGACATAGCCATTGATTTGAACAAAGGCAAACCGAGGCTAAAGTCTGAATCTTTAGGCTCCATTTGCTCTGCTTTCAGATGTCTCATTTCAGACAGCACAATCCTGAATTTCAGGGATTCAGTTGTAAGCCTTGTGTAAAGACCTGAATGCAGCGCTGAATGTAGTGTGAATAGGTCCTTACATCCTACACCACCTCAGGGGATTGTTGTTATGGAGTATTGCCCCTGGGTGGCCGCAGTTATGACCACCACCAGGGCTTGCGGTCACCCACCCTAGCTTTGGTATTCTGGGGAGCTGGTATAATGAATATCTGAGAAGAGCCATAGAGAAGCAAGAACATTGGACAACCAAGATGTGGTGGCCTCAAGTCAGGTGTAGTGTTCAACAGGGCAAGACTTTCTAACCTGCCAACACACACACACACACACACACATACACACACACACATATACACACACCTGCCCACACAGACACACACACACACACCTGCCCACACACACACACCTGCCCACACACACACACACACCTGCCCACACACACACACACACCTGCCCACACCCATACACACACATATACACACACACACACACCTGCCCACACACAAACACACACATATACACACACCTGCCCACACACACACACACACCTGCCCCCCCACACACACACCTGCCCACACACACACACACCTGCCCACACACACACACACCTGCCCACACACACACCTGCCCACACACACACACACACCCACACACCTGCCCACACACCCACACACCTTTCCACACACACACACACACCTGCCCACACACACACACACCTGCCCACACACACACACACACCTGCCCACACACACACACCTGCCCACACACACACACACACCTGCCCACACACGCACACACACACACCTGCCCCCCCACACACACACACCTGCCCACACACACACACACACCTGCCCACACACACACCTGCCCACACACACACACACATATACACACACACACCTGCCCACACAGACACCTGCCCACAAACACACACACCTGCCCACACACACACACACACATATACACACACACACCTGCCCACAAACACACACACACCTGCCCACACACACACATATACACACACACACATATACACACACACACACACACCTGCCCACACACACACCTGCCCACAAACACACACACACCTGCCCCCACACACACACACCTGCCCACACACATATACACACACACATATACACACACACACCTGCCCACACAGACACCTGCCCACAAACACACACACACACCTGCCCACACACACACCTGCCCACACACACACACATATACACACACACACATATACACACACACACACCTGCCCACACACACACACACCTGCCCACACAGACAACTGCCCACAAACACACACACACCTGCCCACACACACATCTGCCCACACACACACACACACACATACACACACACTCACCATCCCCCGACTCCATTCCTCCTGCCTGCTCTGTCTCTTTTCCGGTGCAGCACTGCAGGCTGGGGCGCACTGCGTGACGTCACAGCTAGGAGACACAGCTGCGCACAGGGCCGTGTCTCCTAGCAGTGACGCGGCCGGGCCAGCACAGGGAAGTTAACTGCTGCAGTGCTGGCCCGGCCGATGAAGAAGTAGCGGCGGCCACTGCTGGGGAAGTGGTCCGGGCCCCCCCCCCTCCCGCCACTGCTACTGCTATGTGCCGCGGCGGCCCGCACATATAATGAGGGCAATCCGGCATTAGAAACCCCGCCTGGAGCCGCGGGCCCCCTGCCGGCTAGGGGCCCCGGGCGGTCGCCCGGATTGCACTCATTATAATCCGCCTATGCCTCTCAGAACAGTGTCTGGGAGGCTGTGGTGGCTGCTGCACGAATCTATGGATGGAGGCTGTTGAGTGTCACCATAAAGAAAGGTGGCTATACTGATCACTAATTTTTTTTTCTTTTGTTTTTTTTTGTCAGAAATGTTTATTTCTAAATTTTGAGCACTGATATTGGTTTACCTGGTGAAAATAAACAAGTGAGATGGGATTATATTTGTTTTTTATTAAGTTGCCTAATAATTCTGCACAGTCATAGTTACCCGCACAAACAGATATCCTCCTAAGATAGCCAAATCTAAAAAAATTTTTTTTTTATTAGTGCGCTATAAGGGTTAAAAGTTGATCAGCAATTTCTCATTTTTCCAACAAAATTTGCAAACCATTTTTTTAGGGACCACATCACATTTGAAGTGACTTTGAGGGGCCTTTATGATAGAAAATACCCAAAAGTGACACCATTATAAAAACTGCACCCCTCAAGGTGCCCAAAATCACATTCAAGAAGTTTGTTAACCCTTCACGTGCTTCACAGGAATTTTTGGAATGGGGAAGAAAAAAATGAACATTTAACTTTTTTCACAAAAATGTTACTTTAGACCCAAATTTTTTATTTTTGCAGGGGTAACAGGAAAAAATGGACCCCAAAATGTGTTGTGAAATTTCCCCTGAGTACGCAGATACCCCATATGTGGGGAAAAAACACTGGGCGCACAGCAGGGCTCAGAAGGGAAGGAGCGCCATTTGACTTTTTGAATGTAAAATTTGCTTGAATAATTAGCGAACGCCATGTTGTGTTTGGAGAGCCCCTGATGTGCCTAAACAGTGGAAACCTCCCATAAGTGACACCATTTTGGAAACTAAACCTCTCAGGGAACTTCCACAAAAATGATCTTTTTGCCCCAAATTTTTTAGTTTCACAAGGGTAAGAGGAGAAAATGGAACCTAAAAACTGTTTTACAATTTCTCCTGAGTACGCCAATACCCCATATGTGGGGAAAATACACTGTTTGGGCGCACGTCAGGGTTCAGAAGGGAAGGAGCACTGTGTGACTTTTTGAACGCAAATCAAGAGCGAACGCCATGTCGCATTTCGGGAGCCCCTGATGTGCTGAAATAGTGGGAACCCCCCACAATTAACTCCATTTTGGAAACTAGACCCCTCAAGAATTTTATCAAGGGGTATAGTGTACATTTTGAACTCAAAGGTACGACAGAATTTGATAACATTAGGTCATCATATTGAGTAAGTTGTCATTAGTCTTGAGCGCAAGTGCTCGCTACTTGAGTTGGCATCGGGTACTCGGGTATGTGACGCGCCCCTGGGCCTGAGTCGCGCAGCGTTGCGCACACGGGAGCCTACCCGGAGACAGATCAGATGGGGGTAGTAGTCTCGTGGCGGTGACCCGGTCCGTGCCCAGGGAGTCAGACTAAGTGGCAGTCTATTAGCAGTAGATGGTGGATGACTACGCCACCCGTTGAATGCAGCTATGGAGCTGCCGCTGCAGGGCAGACCGCTGAGGCCGGTGGAAGGATGGTGCAGCGTGGATGGTATAACCCCCAACGGGAGGGGTATGGCCTCAGGGCAGCCGACGTGGATGATGGGGGTAGCAGGAACCACTCAGAGACGATGCGGTGTAGTTCAGGGTCTTTACTGGTGACAAAGATAGACCCTCCCGGAGTACTTGCTAGCAATCGGGGCCTGGTCAGTCCTTTGGCAGATGGGATCTCCCCTGGCCAGGCGGAGTTGTAGGCCTTCCCAACTAACTGTACTCTTCTGGCTACCTTGCTAGAGGCGGGTATAAGTAGCCCACGTCCCTGAGTGTACCGTGTGGTGCTCACCCGTATGGCCGGTGACTCGGGGCCTTCTAATGGCTTCCGCTCCACGATGGCGGTGCTGGTCCCACGCGTGTGACCGTGCCTTCGGGTTTCTTGGCCAGAGGACCTGGAATCCCCTGCCTGACGGATTCTGCTGCTGGGTAGGAGTTAGTCCCCACAGCCTCGGACTCCGGGTCCGGTAAGAAATCTTCTCAGTCAGGGCGAGCTCTGCAGCTGCCAGCCCCTGACTCCTTGTAACACTGCTCCCACAGAGCTCCTGATGTTCTGTTCCTATATTTGCTTCTTTTCTCTGTCTCTACTTCTTCTCTACTCACTAACCCTGCCTCAGCCCTAGGTTTATATAGGGGAAGTTCTTCCCCTCCCAGGACTGGGCAGGAGGTGTGGCATGCATAGGATCTCTGACCAAGAGACCTCCCACCTACTCTCAGACGTAATATCTCTATCACTGTGGCAACCAGACCCCTGGGGTGTCACATTCCCCCCTAGTGAAATTTAGTACTCCGGGACTAAACATTTTTTTTTTTTTGAAAAACATAACAAGATATAACAATAACAATACAATAAAGAAACACATAAAGGTGGTCACGGCATGTCCGTAACCGGGTGCAGTCTTTGAAGAAAGCAAGGTGTCCATTTCACCAAAACAGGGAGACGTAACCAGGTAGGGGTCTGTCCTGCCCCGAGTCCTTAACAGTCTTTAGTCCGTCCTGGGTTACGCTCCAACTATGTACAAAGGATTCCCGGTAAATCCACCAAAGACTCCTATAAACAACTAGAAACACATAATTATACACAAGCAACAAGAAAAACAGGTAACCACAAATAAAACAATTTATACATTTCAAATCCTCCAACGTGCGGGTAACTGGCCTCTAGTGGCCCTAGTGGACCTACGGAGCTGACTGTCTAGCCCTGAACTACAGGGTGTAGGAGCTGTCAAGGGTAAACTGGGCAGCTGTCTACCGGCTCTTTGGCTCACTAGGGGTACGGCAGGCTCACTATAAGCAGAGGGTTGATCCTCCTGTTCTGCTTGTGTGGAGTCTTCTGCCTCCTGGACCGGCTGCTCTTCCAGCTCTACCTGTCGCTCCGTAGGTGCTTGGGATGCTGGTTGGAGGAAGGTGAGTACGGGTACCACAACTGCGCCATTGACTTGAGTCCAAGACTGAGGGAAGTCTCCGAGCACAGTAATAACCATGTCTTCCCTTTCCTCTACGGGTCGAGGGTCTTCTTGTTCCTCTTCAGGGTTCCGTAGCTGTTCGGGACACTTCTTCAGGTGATCCCGGGATACAATGGTTGTGGTTTCCCCTCCGTCTTTACTGATGGTACAGACCTTTGGGTTGTCGTGGCTTGAGGGCAGTACAGTGTACGGGTCCTTCTCCCACTGGTCGTCCAACTTGTGGAGCCGTCTTTTTCTCTTCAAGACCTGCTCTCCGGGTACCAGGGGAACAGCGGGAGCATACTGGTTGTAAGTTTTCTCTTGTCTTTCCCTAGCCTGACAGAGACTTCGCTCCACACTCTCCTGTACTCTCCGGTACTGCTGCTGCCTCTCTGTGTCCCAGTCTGCTTCTGCTGAAGTGTCCTCGGGTGTCAGGACTCCCATTTCCAGGTCAACAGGTAACTTACCAGGTCTCGCCCTCATTAGGTAAGCCGGGGTACAGTTGGTGGAACCTACCGGGATGTGGTTGTATAGGTCCACCAGATCGGGCAGCTTCTCAGGCCACAGACTGCGTTCTTCCAAGGGCAACGTTTTCAGAAGATCCATTACCACCTGGTTCATTTTCTCACAAAGTCCATTAGTTTGCGGATGATAGGGTGTTGTCCTTATCTTCCGGCAGCCATACAGAGTGCAGAATTCTTGGAAGACCTCCGCTTCAAAGGCAGGTCCCTGGTCTGTCAACACTTGGTCCGGGTACCCGTGTGGACGGCAGAAATGCTGCTGGAAGGCTCTAGCTGCTGTTCGAGCTGTTAAGTCCTTGACGGGGACGACAACCAAGAACCGGGAGTAGTGATCCACGATGGTTAGTGCGTAGACGTAGCCACTTCTGCTTGGGGTCAGTTTTACATGATCCAAGGCTACCAGTTCCAACGGCTGCCGGGTGACGATGGACTGCAGGGGAGTCTTCTGGCTGGCACGGTCCTTCCTTCTTAGGTTGCACGGGCCACAGTCTCTGCACCACCTCTCGATGGTTCCCCTCATGCCTACCCAGTGGAACCGCTCGCGCAGCAGGAACTCCAGCTTCTTCCATCCGAAGTGTCCAGCCCCGTCGTGGTATGCCTCCATCACCATGGCTGCGTCTCTTCGTGGCCCCATTACTTGCCAGATTAGTTCATGCGTCCGGGAGTTAACCATTCTGCGGCACAACTTCCCTTTGTAAAGGAACAGTCGACTCATCTCAGCCCACAGTTGCTTGGCTTCCTCCGGAGCGTCTGGGTCAAGGCGAGCCTCTGGCCGAGTCAGCATCTCCTTCACCAGTCGGACGGCAGGGTCACTGTCTAGCGTTTCCTCCCAGTTCTAGTGAGGCAAGGGGTTAAACGTAGCGGCTTGCTTACTCCTTACCCGGTGGGAATACTGGAGAGTCCCATGCCGGTGGAACGCGGGGAGTTCGACTTCTTCCAGTCCCTCTGGATCTTCTCCTACGTCCGGTAGGTTTGGCATCCTGGACAGGGCGTCCGCGTTGGTATTGGAGCGTCCTGCCCGGTATTTGATTGTGAACTCGTAGTTGGACAGACGGGCCATCCATCTCTGCTCTAGGGCACCGAGTTTTGCCGTGTCCAGGTGTGTCAACGGGTTGTTATCCGTGTACACGATGAACCGGGAAGAAGCGAGGTAGTGCTTAAAGCGTTCGGTGACTGCCCACACCACTGCCAGGAACTCTAGCTTAAATGAGCTGTAATTCTCAGGGTTTCTCTCGGTGGGTCGCAGTTTTCGGCTAGCGTAAGCGATTACTCGTTCTTTCCCCTGCTGGATCTGGGACAGCACGGCTCCTAGCCCGATGTTACTTGCGTCGGTGTAGAGGATAAAGGGCTGGCTGTAATCCGGGTACGCCAGGATTTCATCCCCCGTGAGGGCCATCTTCAGCTGGCGGAAGGACTCTTCTTCCAACTTCTCCCATCTGAAGGGCGGCTTCTGGTTCTTGGCCTTCCGGGACTGGCCTATCAGGAGGTCCTGCATAGGAGCTGCCTTTTTGGTGAAACCGGGGATGAACCTGCGGTAGTAGCCTACCAACCCAAGGAACTGCCGCACTTCCTTTACACTGGAGGGACTTGGCCATTCCTTAATTGCGGTGATCTTATCAGGGTCGGGAGCCACTCCGTCAGCGCTCACCACGTGTCCCAGGTACTGCACCTTTGGTTTCAGGAGGTGACACTTGGAGGGTTTCACCTTTAGGCCGTAGCTTGCCAGAGCTTCGAACACTTCCGCCAGGTGTTTCAGGTGGTCCTCATAAGTCTTAGAATATACGATGACATCGTCCAGGTACAACAGGACCGTCTCGAAGTTTCTGTGGCCCAGACAGCACTCCATTAATCGTTGGAAGGTTCCTGGTGCGTTGCAGAGTCCGAACGGCATACAGGTAAACTCGCTAAGTCCCATCGGGGTGGTGAATGCGGTCTTCTCCCGGTCCGCCTCTGCTACAGGAACCTGCCAGTACCCACTAGTGAGATCCAAGGTAGAGAAGAAGTTAGCAGATCTTAAAGCAGCCAAAGACTCCTCTATCCTTGGTAAGGGGTACGCATCCTTGTGTGTGATACGGTTGATTTTCCGGTAATCTACACACATCCTCATGGTGTTGTCTTTCTTTTTGACTAAGACTAGTGGAGCTGCCCAGGGGCTACAGCTATCCCTGATCACCCCAGCCTCCTTCATGTCTCTAAGCATCCCCTTGGCGTGTTGGTAGTGTGCAGGGGGTACGGGTCGATACCTCTCTTTTATGGGAGGATGGTCTCCCGTGGGGATGTGGTGTTCTACCCCCTTGACTCGCCCGAAGTCTAACGGGTGTTTACTAAACACTCTCTCGTACTCTTGAACCACCCGATAGACTCCCTGTTTCTGGTGTGAGGGAGTGGAGTCAGTACCCAAATGTAGTTGCTGACACCAGTCCTCCATTGTTTTCTTAGAGCCGTTACCTTCCTCCGGGTGAGATGGAGGCAAGGGTTCCACAAATTGTATAGCATTTTGGTTAATGGTATATAATTTGGCTAGCGTGGCATACCGGGGCAGGTACACTTCCCTCTTCCCGATATTGATTATGCAAACGGGCACCCTCCCATGGCGTACATTAACCACCCCCCGTGCTGTCAAGATGGTGGGCCTACTGTCTGAGTAAACTGGTTCTACCATTGCCTGGTAATCTCTACCTCTCAGACCAATAGCTGCCCGGCATCAAATCATCATTTCACTTTTTGGGGGCATGGCAATAGGGAAAGGGTCACACATTCTCACGCTACCAATCTCACCGCCGGAGAGTTCCACCTGTTGCCGTCGCATCAGTGCCCGGATCTCTTTTTGGAGCACTCGCTGCTCGCCGGAGCTGGCGTTCTTGGCAACCTGCTGTAAAAGGAAAATCACCTCTGCAAGACAATTTTCAATTACATTAGTAACTAGAGTTATCTTTGGGTGACTCTCGTGTTTGTCAATGTCTACAATGATCAGTCCCTGTGCTGCCAGTTCAACTCTACCAATTTTAATGGTCACCTCTTTAAATCCGATCTGTGGCACGGGCTGACCATTGCTGGCGATGATACTCAAGTCGTCGTCAGGGTAGCGGGTGATATCCGAGTCATTCCAGTACTGCTTGAAGAGCACGTACGGGATGGTGGTGACCTGTGACCCGGTGTCCAGCAGGGCACTCATAGGAATGCCATCCAGTACCACGGGTAAGACTGGACGTCCTACCACATATTTGTCGCGCCAGTTCGATGGGCCTGGTGATCTTTTTCCTAGGGGTTGGCCCTCTACCCTAGGTTGTGCCAGTTTAAAGGACAGTACCTTGCCATATGTCCGGGTTGATTGCAGCGGCGGCAGATGGGTCGTCCGTCCTCGTTGTATCGGTCGCTGGGTCTTCCTCTGGCCGGTGGGGTCCTCCTTGGTCGACGCCACGGGATGTCCTCCGGTCCGGATGCCAGCTGGATCTTCCCTGGAGTAGAAACCTGTAAAGACTGCACAGTTCGGATTAGCGCAGCAACGCTTTTAGCTAGCTCTTGGACCTGATGGTGCAGGTCTGGAGCCGGGTCATTGCTCAAAGCCTGCGCATCAGCTCCCACAGGCCCTGCCGACAAGGGCGCCGCCTCCTGGTGGTAAGTGGTAGTGGGGTGTCTGTGGGTCACAACGCCACCTGGTGCCGGTTCTCGGAGCACCCGGATGGCTCTGTCCTTGAACTGTGCAAATCCCAGATGAGGGTCCTGTAAGGCCATTGCCCGCAACTGGGTTCGGTGGGCATTGCAATATAAACCCTCTATAAATTGTTCAGTTAACAGCCTGTCCTCGTCGCCCACGCCGTCAGGGTCGGTCTGCTTAATGGCTCTCAGGGCCTCTTGTAGGTTCAGGGCATAGTCCCTTATACTCTCATGTGCCCGCTGTTTGCACCCATAGAATCTAAGCTTGATCTCGGCTGAGGTGCGGGTATCAAAGGTGTCCCTCAGCCGGGTTAGTATCCCTGCGACAGTCCTCCCCCCAGGTGGCCAGGACTTTACCTCCCTTTGGGCTGCCCCGGTTAATTGGGCCACCAGGATGCTTACTTTTTGCTCTTCTGTGAGGGGGTACACCTGGAAGAGGCTATCCAGTTTTTCTCTAAAGTCCTGCAGGGTATGTGACTCCCCTGAGTACTGGGGTAGCCAGGCTGCCCCCGGGATATAGGGCATGGTGAAAGGCATGACCGCAACAGCGGTGGCGCTGGCGGGGGTTGGAGCGGTGAAGCTCTCCTCCGTATCCGACATCCTTCTCCCCCCTAGTGGACCGTGGCCTACCTTGCGATGATCCTCTTCCGTAGGCCGCGGCTCCGCAGTGGATCGTCAGGGTTGAGGACCTTCCGTCGCGCTCCTGTGACGTCGGCGTCTGCTGGGCTCCTTCCAGGACCTTACGCAACGTCCGGACGTGAGGCGGGGCTTCAGTTCTCGCGCGTTTTCGGAGTCCACGCCCCTCTTCTTCCCGCGCGGCGTCCTCAAGATGGCGTCCAATGGCGGGAAAACTCCACGGATGGCGGGAAGAAGTCCGAAGATGGCGCCGGATGGCGGGAAAACTCCACCGATGGCGGGAAGAAAGCGGAAGATGGCGCCGGATGGCGGGAATCTTCACCACGGGTAAGTTTTCACAGTCTTTTTCAGGCACGCAGTACCCGGTGGTTGCGGGCACGATATCCTGCAGACTACGCCAAAAATTGACGCGCCCCTGGGCCTGAGTCGCGCAGCGTTGCGCACACGGGAGCCTACCCGGAGCCGGATCAGATGGGGGTAGTAGTCTCGTGGCGGTGACCCGGTCCGTGCCCAGGGAGTCAGACTAAGTGGCAGTCTATTAGCAGTAGATGGTGGATGACTACGCCACCCGTTGAATGCAGCTATGGAGCTGCCGCTGCAGGGCAGACCGCTGAGGCCGGTGGAAGGATGGTGCAGCGTGGATGGTATAACCCCCAACGGGAGGGGTATGGCCTCAGGGCAGCCGACGTGGATGATGGGGGTAGCAGGAACCACTCAGAGACGATGCGGTGTAGTTCAGGGTCTTTACTGGTGACAAAGATAGACCCTCCCGGAGTACTTGCTAGCAATCGGGGCCTGGTCAGTCCTTGAGCAGATGGGATCTCCCCTGGCCAGGCGGAGTTGTAGGCCTTCCCAACTAACTGTACTCTTCTGGCTACCTTGCTAGAGGCGGGTATAAGTAGCCCACGTCCCTGAGTGTACCGTGTGGTGCTCACCCGTATGGCCGGTGACTCGGGGCCTTCTAATGGCTTCCGCTCCACGATGGCGGTGCTGGTCCCACGCGTGTGACCGTGCCTTCGGGTTTCTTGGCCAGAGGACCTGGAATCCCCTGCCTGACGGATTCTGCTGCTGGGTAGGAGTTAGTCCCCACAGCCTCGGACTCCGGGTCCGGTAAGAAATCTTCTCAGTCAGGGCGAGCTCTGCAGCTGCCAGCCCCTGACTCCTTGTAACACTGCTCCCACAGAGCTCCTGATGTTCTGTTCCTATATTTGCTTCTTTTCTCTGTCTCTACTTCTTCTCTACTCACTAACCCTGCCTCAGCCCTAGGTTTATATAGGGGAAGTTCTTCCCCTCCCAGGACTGGGCAGGAGGTGTGGCATGCATAGGATCCCTGACCAAGAGACCTCCCACCTGCTCTCAGACGTAATATCTCTATCACTGTGGCAACCAGACCCCTGGGGTGTCACATATGCACCAAGTATCGCGGGTGCTTGAGTGACATGCTCGAGTCCCTGCCCCGCATGTTTCACGGTTATTAGACACCAAAGAAAACCATGCAGGGATCACTCGTGCATGGCAGGCGATCCCAGCAACGTTTTTTTTGGCTGCGAAGCATATGGGGCAGAGACTCGAGCATGTCACTCGAACACCCGCGATACTCAGTGCATACCCGAGCACCCGATGCAAACTCAAGTAGCGAGCACTTGCGCTCAACACTAGTCGCCATATCGTCATCATTTTTTTTTCATTACTTTTGAAAAAAACCCAACCCTAACCCCAACTCTAATACAACCCCAAACCTAACCCTAGCCCCAACCCTAACCCTAGCACAACCCTAACCCTAGCATTTATTTTTTTCCACCTTTCCTCGTGTGGTATAAGTGATTAGATGACTTTATTCTTCGGGTCGGTGCGATTACAGAGATACCAGATTCATATCGGGTTTTTATGACTGACAGCTGTCACACACTAAAAGACGCTTTTTTTTGCAAAGACTAGTGTTTGCATCACCATATTTTGAGAACTATAATTTTTCCATATTTTGGCCGACAGAGTCATGTGATGGCTTGTTTTTTGCGGGACAAGTTGACGTTTTTATTGATACCATTTTCGGGCACGTGACATTTTTTGATCGCATTCTATTCAGATTTTTGGGAGGCAGAAAAAACTTCAGGAATTGTTTTTTTGCGTTTTTTTTTAATGCCGTTCTGCGTGTGGTAAAATTGATAAGACAGCTTTAGTCTTCAGGTCAGTGCATTTACAGTGGTACCGCATTTATATAGTTTTTTTATGTTTTGGCGCTTTTGCATAATAAAAACGATTTTCTAGAAAAAATAATTTTTTTGTATCGCTTTATTCTGAGAGCATAACTTTTTTTTTTCCTGGACAATATAGCTGTGTGCTAGCTTGTTTTTTGCGGGACAAGATGACGTTTTTAGCGGTACCATTTTTATTTACATTCGTCTTTTTGATCGCGTGTTATTCCATTTTTTGTTTGGCAATATGATGATAAAGCTTTGTTTTTTGCTTCATTTTTTTTAATTTTTTTTACAGTGTTCACTAAAGGGGTTAACTAGTGGGACAGTTTTATAGGTCAGGTCGTTCCAGACGCGGCGATACCAAATATGTGTAGTTTTATTGGTTTATTTTTATTTTTTCATAATAAATAAATATTATGAGTTCAATATATTTTTATTTTTTGTGGATTATTTTTTTCATTTTTTAAAAAATATTTTTACAATTTTTTTTTTTTCACTTTTCTACTTTTTGTTTTACTTTTACACATTGTCCCATTATGGGACTTTCACTTTTTGCAGCCTGATCGGCTGCATGGCATAGAGAGCAGCAGCTCCCTTTGTCATGCAGCCTGTCAGCGCTGCACACAGGGCAGACATTACTTTGGTCGCGCACTGCGCATGACCAAAGTAACGTCCTGCCTCCTGGTGACCCGGATGTTGTCATGACGACATCGGGTCGTCATGGCAACATCCGGAAGCCGCCGCAGACATCGCTGGACGCCGGAAGGAGAGGTGAGTATAACGATCACCACCCCCCTTGCCACCGCAATGCTGTGATAGACTTTGATCGCAGCATTGCGGGGGTTAATGTGCCGGGAGTGGTGAGGGACCGCTCAGGTGAGGTGTCAGCTGTGACAATCAGCTGACAACCGGCGGCGATCGCCCTGCACCGCTTGTGTGCAGGCGCTATCGCAGCACGCGTTATAATACGTAGCTGGTCCATAAGTCCCAGGGCACAGCTACGGACTATTACTGACAAGGTCAGTAAGGGGTTAAACAGAACAAGGACAGCTATAAGTGTTTATATAACATAATTAGGACACAATGTGATGACTAAAATGACTTTATAATTTATTAAATATATTCAAAAAGACACACATTGTATAAATTCCATATAATACGAGACATAACATGGGTAGGTGTAGCAACAGAGGGTAGATGGAGACACAGTTGGTATCAATTGTAAACCAAGCCTACAACATATGAAGTCACATAGCTTAACCAATACAATTCATTGGTAACAGTAACATGTGTGCTGAAAAGTCACAGTAACATTAATCATATGACCTATATAAAGTCAGTGCAAACGACCAAAAGTCATACATTCCAACACACAATAATGCAAATATCACATAGGTTAAGCTGAATAGGACATACTTAGTAAAGGTAAGAGATGACCAACAGCGTCAGGGAGGCCCCGACACGTGTTTCCGTACTTCCTCAGGGGGCAGTGGTGGGGTGTGTGTGGATACAGGGCCTTTTATACATGTGAGCCAGTAGGGGATAAGTGGGCAATGACCAGTATTGGCGCACAGCGCTGCGTGCCCCCGGAAATTGGTGAGAGCGGCGCGGTCTCAGGCGGCGTCCCGGAAGAGGGGAACTCCCCCATTGACCTCACATGTTCTGGGACTCCGCCCCTCAGAGGCCAAGTCACAATCACATGACCGTGGCACCCGGCGCATGCGCACAGAGTCGGCCCACATAACCGCAGAGGGTGAAGTGACAATCACAAGCGAGCATAGGGCAAATATAGGGGGAGAACAGGAGATTACTCCCACATGGGAGGCAGACACCACGCCTGTTCACCCACACAAACCAATGTCACCTCATACATGATGTTATAATTAAGACGCCATACATGGTACATATCACATCATATTGCAAGAAAATGTCCAGAATGTAAATAAATGTCCATGTCCATCGTGTCATTTATTCATGTTAGGAAGAACTCGAGTTACATTTGAATCCAAATATGTTATCTGTCGTGAAGTCGTAGAATTTCATTCCAACTGCAGTTCAGAAGAAGCTCAACATATACAAAAAAGCCAGGGGAAATGAGTGGACTAAAAAGGGAACTAAAAAGTAACAAACACACACAATTAAAAAAAAGAGGTATGGGGCAAAAGAGCAGAAATATACCAATGAGGATTATCAATAATTCATACTTACAAAAGTATGCAAGGGAAGTCGCCAGGAGGTCAACGCATCCAGCGAGGAAAATTTATAATAATCACAAAATGTTCCTTCACAAAGAGAAGTCGAACAACAGCAGGTAACCTAATCTATGTTTTTTTGTGTTTTTTTATATATGTTTTTTTGGGGAAATAGCCACATAAGGTAATGGCAAGAGGATCCAATATAATCCTAGAGCTGATAAGTGAATGACCAATATACGGGTCATATCAGAAAAGGTTTCCACGTCCAGAGAGGGAGGGACGCAGAGGGAGCAGGCGGCTAATGAGGGCAGGCACTTCATGCCACACAATTAAAGGAAGGGGGAGAAGCTCAATCGTTCATTAATGCCCGCTGGTGACATAGTTCCCAGTCTATAGATCCAGCGGCACTCCAGTTTAGCCAGTGCCTTCTTTACATCACCTCCTCTTAGACCTAAATGAACCTGGTCAATGCCGCGGACCTGCAGACTTTTGGGATCACAATGATGATGTTGCTTAAAATGTCTTGTTAGGGTCCGAAGTGATGATAGATCCTCCACCTCCCTAGCTCCCAGAATATCCAAAACATGCTCCCTCACTCGTCTCCTCAACTCACTGGACGTGAGCCCCACATAAATGAGCCCACAACCACATGTGGCATGATAAATTACCCCAACACTGCTGCAGGAGATGTATCGCCTGACATCAAATAGTCTCGTACCATCCGCATTACGAAAAGTTTTTGTCCTAACTATATTTTTACATGAGAGGCAAGAACCGCAGGGATAGCAACCCCATTTGGGGTTACCAATGTTGAAAGGTGAAGTATTCTGGTGCACAAAGTGACTGTGCACCAGAGTATCACTGAGGCTTTTGCCCCTCCTCGCAGTCATAAGAGGGCGATCGGGTAGAAGCTCTCGAAGGCTTGGATCAGTTTTTAGGACCTGCCATTGTCTGTCGAGGATGCCCCTGATGGCGTGCCACTGATTATTAAATGTAGATATAAATCTCATCACGGGCCGACTCGTCAGTCTCGATGGTGGCTTGGATAAAAGCAGTTCATGTCTGGAGGTTACCTTCGCTCTCTGGTAACCCCTCTTAATATTACGATTGCTATAACCTCTAGAGACGAATCTCTCCCGCATGTCCGCCGCACACACTTTGAAGTCCACCTCATCAGACCAAATACGTCTAAGACGTAAAAATTGCCCTGTAGGTGCTGCACTGATTGTGGATCTAGTTTGTGCAGATGAGGCATGCAGGAGAGAATTAACCGAGGTCTCCTTCCTGAATATGGTCATGCCTACCTCACCATCCCCATGAATTGAAATCTTGATGTCCAAGAAGTCAATACTTTGCAGATGATGTTTATAGGTGAAGCTGATGTTGTAGTCATTAACATTCAGGGAGGAGATAAATTCCTCCAGCTCGGGGACCGATCCATCCCAGATGATCAGGATGTCGTCGATATAACGAAGCCAGCACTGCGCATGGGCCGCGCCCATCGCAGTGCCCCTCCTCTGTAGGTAGAATCGGTCCCCGAACAGGAAGAAGTTATGCTTAAGTACAAACTTTAATAGGGTTAGAACCAGAGAGCAAAGCGACGCCTCCATACTGCTCATGTCCCAAAAACATTTCACCGTCATCAATCCGTGATGGTGCTCAATACTGATATATAGGGCCTCCACGTTAACAGCAACCAGCGACACCCCACTCTCCAATATAAGCCCATCTAACAACCGCAGTACGTCCGAAGTGTCTCTGACATAGGAGGGCAGCGTCTCAACTAGTGGATGTAGATAGTGTTCAATAAACTTACGTGTCATATCGCACAGCCCTCCAATGCCAGAAACAATCGGACGACCCGGCGGAGTCAGTGGGTTTTTGTGGATCTTCAGTAATAAGTAGAAGGTGGGGATCACCGGGGCCTTGACGAGGAGGCCCTCCAACACCTTTTTAGTGATGACAACCCTATCAAAGGCATCCTCAAGAACACTGGCAAGTTCTGTTGAAAATGGAATCATGGGATTGAAATGGAGTCACTCATAATAAGATTTATTACGCAGTTGGCGCAACGCCTCTTTTTCATACATATCCGATGGCCAAATAACAACGTTTCCCCCCTTGTCGGCAGGCTTAATAACAACCCCCTTTAAATCCCGCAACTCCCGAAGGGCCTCCCTTAATTTAAAAGAGAGGTTGCATCCAGAATTAAGAGTGTTCATTTTCTCAAGGTCTCTAAGGACCAACGTATTAAAGATTTCCACTTGGGGACATATCGACAAGGGGGGAAATGTTGTTGATCTCGGGTATATATGTTGCGGAAATTTACCTTTATTGGTGGAATTCGACTCTTCTTCCAATTCCTCCAAAGTCAGCAATGCATCTGTCTCAATCTGGGAAGAGGATGTAGGAGTAGAAGCTGAAGTAGTTGCATGTCTATTATGCAGCTTGTGTAGTATATGTTTCCGGGGGAACAGGCTCAGATCCTTGGCTACAGTAAAAGAGTCAAAGTTAGAGCTGGGGACAAAAGTTTGGCCAAGTTTCAATACCTCCATCTGAGGTCTAGTTAGAGTCAATTTTGACAAATTAATTACCTCCAACTGATTTGTCTTCTGTTTAGGACGAGGTGACAATTGGTCTTTTCTAGAGGTATCTCTGAACCCCTTGCTCTTAACTGACCCAGCTCTAGTCACGGGTCTGTTTCCACCCTCTTCGCCACCTGATGGTTCTTCATCATGGGATGATAATGATGATGCTGGGGGACCTAATGGTACCAACTCAGCCGGTAACTTTTTTTCTTTTTACCAACGTTACCTCTCCATCTATATACTGGGCCATTCCTAAAATCAGCAATATCCCTCTGGTATTTTTTGTTTTGGTTTTAACTATCTCACTTCTCCCATTTGGCAAATTCTCTATCCAACATCTCAGTCATCTTAGTCTGTTCCTCTTGGGAAAGCTGTGAAGCCAACATTTCTTGTATCTTTCCAATCTCTGATTCAATGTCAGTGATCGACTTCTCATTATGATCAATTAAAAGGCCCATAAAGCTATGGGAGCAGGTGAGCGCCACTGCTTCCCAAGCTGATTTAAAGCCCTCCTCCACAACATTAAATGAGGGAAATACCTGGATGCGTAACCCCCGAGGTACTAAACCCCTCTCAATATATCTCTGCATGAAGGCCTTATTCCACCACAGCCGGTGTAGCAAGTCCTTCATATTGTCAATCTGTTCTGCCGCCATCCTCTTGTCAGCTGTCGATACCACTTCTCCCTTGTTGCCAAACACCTGTTCCAATTTAGAAAGCCAGAGTTTCTCTCTGGCTCGGTGGTCCATGATCCACTGTATATAAACTGTGAATAAACACAGGATGATTAAGATACAACAAAATGACAATGGAGAACGAGACCTCATGGGTAACAAGGAGCATACCACTAAATATTAATTAAACAGAACAAGGACAGCTATAAGTGTTTTAAGCACCCTAAAATATAACATAATTAGGACACAATGTGACGACTAAAAAGACTTCATAATTTATTAAATATATTCAAAAAGACACACATTGTATAAATTCCATATAATACGAGACATAACATGGGTAGGTGTAGCAACAGAGGGTAGATGGAGACACAGTTGGTATCAATTGTAAACCAAGCCTACAACATATGAAGTCACATAGCTTAACCAATACAATTCATTGGTAACAGTAACATGTGTGCTGAAAAAGTCACAGTAACATTAATCATATTGTGTCACCCAGGGGGAATATAGGGGACTCGGTACCCGGGCCTTTTACCTTGTTTAGGAGGTCACGGCAGTCGGCTCCCGGGCTCCTGGGTCTCTCTTTAAAAAGGGGTTTTAGTATACAGTTTGTCTTGTGACGCCACCTGTGGTTTCCGCCATGGTTACCGGCGCTGCTGCAGACCTCCGGGGGTGATGGGATGGCAGCTAGGATGTTCCTGCTCCCCACAGGGCCCCCGGGGCAGTGTAGGTGCAAATAGTGGTGATGTTGGGGCTTGTGGTACAGGAGAGATGGCGCAGCAGGAGTAACTGACAGAGACAGGAGATTCACTTCAGTACCTTTACTGGTGCGGATGTCAGGTACGGTCCAGGGTACTCGGTAAGAAGGGTGCACTTCAGGACTTCTCCCCAGTGAGCGGGTATAAGGCCTCCTGGTCCGTGTGTCCCTCTCTCTAAGCTCCTGGCCAGCCTGCAACTGGGCCTAGCTTCTGTGTTGTGCTGTTCCTAGACCTGTCGCTTGGTAGTAGGACCTTTTTCTGGCAACCACTATCCCTGGACGCCGGGGCCTTCGTGGTTCCTAGTCCTGTCAAGGGTTTAGCTTCAGGTCGACCAGGGACTTGTAGTCCTCCTGGTATGCCGGTGATCCTTACTGGGTATAAAGGACCCTGTAGGTTTCCGGTTTGTGTCTTGGGGTGAGCCTATGATGCTCCTCTGCCCCCTCAATTCCTCTCTCCTCTCCTCTTTGCCTCCGGCCACACTCGGGGCCCTCAATACAGCAGCAGACGTGCTGCGTCTTCACTGCTCTCAGTGGCAGCACACTCTCTCTCAGACTGAGACTGAACTGCCTGCCTCCACCCTCCATATATATATATATCCCTAACGGGCTCCCTCTGGTGGTATGAGGTGGAAGGGTGGAGGTGTTTGTTTGTAACGAGGGCCTCTTGTGGAGAAGTCCATCCATGAACCCTTTTGGGTCCGGTGGTACCTGTGAACAGCAGGGTGCCACAATATGACCTATATAAAGTCAGTACAAGCGACCAAAAGTCATACATTCCAACACACAATGATGCAAATATCACATAGGTTAAGCTGAATAAGACATACTTAGTAAAGGTAAGAGATGACCAACAGTGTCAGGGAGGCTCTAACTTTGACTCTTTTACTGTAGCCAAGGATCTGAGCCTGTTCCCCCAGAAACTTATACTACACAAGCTGCATAATAGACATCCAACTACTTCAGCTTCTACTCCTACATCCTCTTCTCAGATTGAGACAGATGCATTGCTGACTTTGGAGGAATTGGAAGAAGAGTCGAATTCCACCAATAAAGGTACATTTCCGCAGCATATATGACTCGCCCCCTGGGCCGAGGGGCACCCGGAGCCGGGCTTCTGGGGGTTGTAGTATCCGTGGCGGTGACCCGGTCCCGTGGCTCAGGGTGGTCAGGCCAATGGCGGTATTTTGTGGGTTTTAGATTAATTGTCCGACTACGCCACCCGTGGATTGTGGTTAGTGCGGACCGCCGCTGCAAGGCAGACCGCTGGGGCTGATGGTGTATGCAGCTGAGGTAGTGTGACTCCCCACGGGAAGAGTGCAGCCCCAGGGCAGAGAATGTGGATGATGGGAGCGATGGTGCGCGGGCGTCCCAGCACTAGTAGTGCTGGTGCGGCGATGAAGCACAGAGACGTGGGGTTGCAGTTCAAGTTCTTTACTCACAGTTCTTTATGTCCCAAGTCATTCCGCGGGCAATGACTGCCCAAGCCGTGCTGCGTCCACCAGGCAGGGGGCTCGGTCAACCCCCAGGCAATTCTGGAGTGTGGCACAGGACTCCCTTCTACTCCTTTCTCTGGCCGTGCCCCACCAGTGACACTACGTCTGTCCAGCTCCCGCGGGCCTTCTCTTGGGAGCGCTTCGTGCTCACCTCCCTAACCCTATGTGGTGTGCCTTTCTAGTAGGTGTAGTGAGGGGTCGCACCAAGATATGATCGCGACCGCCGGTCCTTGGCTGAGAATTAGTCGCCTCCACCAACTTGGGATCCGGTACCCTGTTCTGCCAACCCGTCACCCGCAATCTCCTGGGCCTTTGGGGTTCCTTCTGCCTTCGTGTCTCTGGGCCTCTCTTGGTGTTCTGTTCCTTTCTTACTTTCCTTTCTGTTCCTGTCTTTTCTGCTGGCTCTGGCCTCACAGGCTAGGCCCGCCTCCGGAGCAGAGCTCCACAGAGGCCCTGCTCTGTCACTTCATCTCTCAGACTGAACACTGTTCTAAGATGGTGCCCACCTCTTATACCTCCCTCTCTGTGTATGAGCCCAGGTGACTTGCAACCAATGGGCTCCTACCTATGCCCAGAGACCCAACCCCTATCTGCTCCTACATCACTGGGTGTGCTTCCCCCCTCCCCACTCCAGCCAGGGACAGATGCTGTCGTGCCTGCACTACTGTCTAGTGGGAGCACCGTTGAGCTGTCCCTCGGAAATGGGGTGTGTGTGATGCATGCAGCTAAACGAGCCCTGGTCCACACACCATCCTTACTCGGGAGTGGAATATTACACCTCTGGCAGAGGTGCAATACCCCTGTAGCGGCCGAACCCTCGGGGCGCTACATATATACCCGAGGTCAACAACGTTTCCCCTTGTCAATATGTCCCCAAGGGGAAATCTTTAATACATTGGTCCTTAGAGACCTTAAGAAATTGAACACTCTTAATTCTGGATGCAACCTCTCTTTTAAACAAAGGGAGGCCCTTCGGGAGTTGCGGTATTTAAAGGGGGTTGTTATTAAGCCTGCCGACAAGGGGGGAAGCGTTCTTATTTGACCATCAAATATGTATGAAAAAGAGGCGTTGCGCCAACTGCGTAATAAATCTTATTATGAGCGACTCCATTTCAATCCCATGATTCCATTTTCAGCAGAACTTGCCAGTGTTCTTGAGGATGCCTTTGATAGGGGTCTCATCACTAAAAAGGTGTTGGAGGGCCTCCTAGGCAAGGCCCCGGTGATCCCCACCTTCTACTTATTAACGAAGATCCACAAAAACCCACTGACTCCGCCGGGTCGTCCGATTGTTTCTGGCATTGGAGGGCTGTGCGATATGACATGTAAGTTTATTGAATACTATCTACATCCACTAGTTGAGACGCTGCCCTCCTATGTCAGAGACACTTCGGACGTTCTGCGGTTGTTAGATGGACTTATATTGAAAGGTGGGGTGTCGCTGGTTGCTGTTGACGTGGAGGCCCTATATACCAGTATCGAGCACCATCATGGATTGATGGCGGTGAAATATTTTTTGGAGATGAGCAGTATGGAGGCATCGCTTTGCTCTCTGGTTCTTACCCTATTGGAGTTTGTACTTAAGCATAACTTCTTCCTGTTCGGGGACCGATTCTACCTACAGAGGAGGGGCACTGCGATGGGCGCGGCCTGCGCCCCATCATACGCAAACCTTTTCCTCGGTTATTGGGAGAGGGAGGTTTTTGGTGGTGGGGCTCTGGCCGCGGCCCATGCACAGTGCTGGCTTCGTTATATCGACGACATCCGGATCATCTGAGATGGATCGGTCCCCGAGCTGGAGGAATTTATCTCCTCCCTGAATGTGAATGACTACAACATCAACCTCACCTATAAAGATCATCTGCAACATATTGACTTCTTGGACATTAAGATTTCAATTCATGGGGATGGTGAGGTAGGCATGACCATATTCAGGAAGGAGACCTCAGTTAATTGTCTCCTGCATTCCTCATCTGCACACACTAGATCCACAATCAGTGCAGCACCTACAGGGCAATTTATATGTCTTAGACGTATTTGCTCTGATGAGGTGGACTTCAAAGTGTGTGCAGCGGACATGCGGGAGAGATTCGTCTCTAGAGGTTATAGCAATCGTAATATTAAGAGGGGTTACCAGAGAGCGAAGGTAGCCTCCAGACATGAACTGCTTGTATCCAAGCCACCATCGAGACTGACGAGTCGGCCCGTGATGAGATTTATATCTACATTTAATAATCAGTGGCACGCCATCAGGGGCATCCTCGACAGACAATGGCAGGTCCTAAAAACTGATCCAAGCCTTCGAGAGCTTCTACCCCAATGCCCTCTTATGACTGCGAGGAGGGGCAAAAGTCTCAGTGATACTCTGGTGCACAGTCACTATGTGCACCAGAATACTTCACCTTTCAACATTGGTAACCCCAAATGGGGCTGCTATCCCTGCGGTTCTTGCCTCTCATGTAAAAATATAGTTAGGACAAAAACTTTTCGTAATACGGATGGTACGAGACTATTTGATGTCAGGTGATACATCTCCTGCAGCAGTGTTGGGGTAATTTATCATGCCACATGTGGTTGTGGGCTCATTTATGTGGGGCTCACATCCAGGGAGTTGAGGAAACGAGTGAGGGAGCATGTTTTGGATATTCTGGGAGCTAGGGAGGTGGAGGATCTATCATCACTTCGGACCCTAACAAGACATTTTAAACAACATCATCATTGTGATCCCAAAAGTTTGCAGGTCCGCGGCATTGACCAGGTTCATTTAGGCCTTAGAGGAGGTGATGTAAAGAAGGCACTGGCTAAACTGGAGTGCCGCTGGATCTATAGACTGGGAACTATGTCACCAGGGGCCTTATTGAACGATTGAGCTTCTCCCCCTTCCTTTAATTGTGTGGCATGAAGTGCCTGCCCTCATTAGCCGCCTGCTCCCTCTGCGTCCTTCCCTCTCTGGACGTGGGAACCTTTTCTGATATGACCCGTATATTGGTCATTCACTTATCAGCTCTAGGATTATATTGGATCCTCTTGCCATTACCTTATGTGGCTATTTCCCCCGAAAAACATATATAAAAAACACGCAAAAAAAATATAGATTAGATTGCAATATGATGTGATATGTACCATGTATGGCGTCTTGATTATAACATCATGTGTGAGGTGACATTGGGTTGTGTGGGTGAACAAGCGCGGTGTCTGCCTCCCCTTTTTAGTCCACTCATTTCCCCTGGCTTTTTTGTATATGTTGAGCTTCTTCTGAACTGCAGTTGGAATGAAATTCTACGACTTCACGACAGATAACATATTTGGATTCAAATGTAACTCGAGTTCTTCCTAACATGAATAAATGACACGATGGACATGGACATTTATTTACATTCTGGACATTTTCTTGCAATATGATGTGATATGTACCATGTATGGCGTCTTAATTATAACATCATGTATGAGGTGACATTGGTTTGTGTGGGTGAACAGGCGTGGTGTCTGCCTCCCATGTGGGAGTAATCTCCTGTTCTCCCCCTATATTTGCCCTATGCTCGCTTGTGATTGTCACCTCACCCTCTGCGGTTATGTGGGCCAACCCTATGCGCATGCACCGGGTGCCGCGGTCATGTGATTGTGACGCGGCCTCTGAGAGGCGGAGTCCTGGAACATGTGACGTCAATGGGGGAGTTCCCCTCTTCCGGGACGCCGCCTGAGACCGCGCCGCTCTCCCCAATGTCCGGGGGCACGCAGCGCTGTGCGCCATTACTGGTCATCGCCCACTTATCCCCTACTGGCTCACATGTATAAAAGGCCCTGTATCCACACACACCCCACCACTGCCCCCTGAGGAAGTACGGAAACACGTGTCGGGGCCTCCCTGACACTGTTGGTCATCTCTTACCTTTACTAAGTATGTCCTATTCAGCTTAACCTATGTGATATTTGCATTATTGTGTGTTGGAATGTATGACTTTTGGTCGTTTGCACTGACTTTATATAGGTCATATGATTAATGTTACTGTGACTTTTTCAGCACACATATTACTGTTACCAATGAATTGTATTGGTTAAGCTATGTGACTTCATATGTTGTAGGCTTGGTTTACAATTGATACCAACTGTGTCTCTATCTACCCTCTGCTGCTACACCTACCCATGTTATGTCTCGTATTATATGGAATTTATACAATGTGTGTCTTTTTGAATATATTTAATAAATTATAAAGTCATTTTAGTCATCACATTGTGTCCTAATTATGTTATATTTTAGGGTGGTTAAAACACTTATAGCTGTCCTTGTTCTGTTTAATTGATATTTATTGGTATGCCCCTTGTTACCCATGAGGTCTCGTTCGCCATTGTCATTTTGTTGTATAATAAATAGAGTCTGCAGGAACAGTGAAGCTTCGTGGAGGGTCCTTGCAAGTTTGTAGCTGCGTTTCAGCAAAAGGAGCTGTGAATTTGTCAGGATTAATGGTGCCCTGAATGCTGAGAAATACAGACAGATCCTTATCCATCATATCCTAACAGATCCTTCCTAAACCATTAGGGAGGCGTCTGACTGGCTCCAAATTTATTCCGCAGTAGGACAACATCCTCAAACATACATTCATTAAGAACGATCTTCAATGTAAAGAAGAACAGGGAGTCCTGGAAGTGATGAAGATCTGTGGTCAGTTCTCCAAGATGTTTAGAACAACCTCTTGCCGAGTTCTTTCAAAAACTGTGTACAAGTGACCGAGAAGAACTTGTGAAGGCAAAGGACGGTCACCCACAGGCTAATCAGGGAGTGCACGGAGATCTGACTTCCATTACAACAACTTAGCTTCTAGTGGGAATAAGGTATGAGTCTCAATTGTTGTTCCAGGGTTCGGCCCTATGTAATCATTTCATTATTTTAGGTGATACACCCTTGTGCTATGTCTCTATGTTATTCATGGTAGAAACTTCTATATTGTATCATTCAGCTGCTTTAATTATGATATAATTGAGTTACCTCCATTTCTGCCATTCTTTGCCAGTTCTTTCCTGATTGACTCCCTTTTAATGAGCTGTGGATTGACGGCGTGGAGACTCCAGACTATGTCTCCTTCTTGTATTACTGCAGGTATAACAGCGTGTACACTTACAGACACAGCAGGGCCAAGAGTTGCTAATAAAGAGCGGATCAGGGAAAATTAAGCAGTTTATATATTTATATTTATTTTTGAACTAGTGTCTTATTTAACATGAAAACCCCCCGCCTTGTCCTCCTCCAGCAAGTTTTAGGAAATAATTTATCAATCCTGCCTCCTGCAATGCTCGCCTAATGTATAAATAATGAAAAGGCTTTTTATATGGTAACCATGTGGGAGATTTGTATTTTTTGTAAGTAGCTTTGCATTTATTAGTAAACTAGGCTCAGGGCAGAGATATACGGGCGTAGCAGAGCTGAATTTGTTTTTTTTTTACCCATTAGTTGTGCATTGTTTAATTATTAACCTTCTCTAAAGACAGAAACTTTACTAGCAAATTGATGTAAGAATCCCAATATATTGTGGTATTACTATAATGGTGCCAGGAAACTTACTTATTTATCTTCAACACTGAATATTGAAGATTGATGATTTAGATTTCTCTTTTGTTCATTCACTTTGCATTTTGCTAATTGATAAAAATAAACTATTAACACTTCTATTTTTGAAAGCATTCTTACTTTCCAGCATTTTTTCCTCTCCTGCCTAAAACTTTTGCATAGTACCATAAGTATTTTTAAAAAATCTGGTGTAAATGCTGCTGTTCTCCTGAATTCAGTTTTCTTTAGTTCCTGCCCCTCTCTGCTCCGGAGATATGGCCTCCTCTTCCCTGTAGGTAAATCTTGTCTTGTCAGCCAAGAGAGCGTGTTCCTCACCTCTTCTCTGGGGGCGTATTCATTGGAGACCACACCTACTTGGCTGAATAGACAACATTTATATATAGGGAAAAGAGGGCTACAGCTCATGAATGGAGAGGAGTTCAAACAAGAGAAAAACCACGACGGATTCAGGAGAACATTAGGATTTAAACCAGATAAAACAATTACATACTGTATATATTATAAGTGTCCTCCATAAAGTGGTTCTTCACTTAACGACTACTTGTTGGAAAGTTTCTTTGACAATATTCTCATCTGTAATCTGTGGAGAAACCTGGTAGTAACTGTTCAATTTCCCTGGAGAAATCAAGCATTATGGAAGTGTCCATTCACATCAACTCATTTTAGAAAGTTTGGGTTCTACATCCTCTATGTACCACTATGTACCACTGTACATAGCAGACTGTAGAATATGATAACAGGAATTCCATTTTGAATGCAGGAGGGAAAGAAAGGTGAACTTTGATGTGCTCATAAATCACTTTAGAGGATTGTTTTACCAAACATTTCCTTTCTGCATATGTGCCGAACTGGTGAATTGCTGGGGCTGGGACTCAGCAAGGTGAGCAGATTCCAGAATCACGATAATTTACAATGAAAGCTGTGAGTTTCATTTGACCCTTTCCACAAGAGATCATCCAAAAAAAAAAAGTGCGCTAGAAATAGATGAGAACATCATAACCAGGGTAAAACAAGCCAAGAGGGAACAGAAAAAATGCTTAGGAAGTGATTTACTGCGCACAGGGACACGGCTCTGTAATCGTTCCCAGTTGCTTATTTTTCCATATTTCTGATGCTGCAAGGACATAAATACTACAGATAATTGTCCGCCTCAACGACTCTTCTACCTTTTTTT
Organism: Phyllobates terribilis; assembly: GCF_046119375.1. Taxonomy (NCBI): domain Eukaryota; kingdom Metazoa; phylum Chordata; class Amphibia; order Anura; family Dendrobatidae; genus Phyllobates; species Phyllobates terribilis. The sequence goes on along the minus strand of NW_027362761.1, from coordinate 1,162,724,746 downwards.
TTGGAGCAGTCAATGAAGAATATGGTACTTTAGGTCAACAAGGTTTTATGGCAGTCCTAGCTTTAGTCATAAAAAGAGATGTCTACCTGAATGCCTACCTCAATCTTTATTAATAGACGTTTGGAGATATCTTTTGAATCTAATTTGTGGCTTCTAAGTTGTACGTTTTTTTTTAGTCTGGGTTCTAATTTGAAGCAAAAATTTGGATATAATTGAAAAATTAAAAATAGTTTGAGGTGAGTTTGGTCCTTACGTTAATATTTAGAAATGTTTAACCTTATAATACCATCATATGGTGATCGTATATTTATAATACTGCAATATGGTGTTCATATACAGTACAGACCAAAAGTTTGGACACACTTTCTCATTTAAAGATTTTTCTGTATTTTCATGACTATGAAAATTGTACATTCACACTGAAGGCATCAAAACTATGAATTAACACATGTGGAATTACATACTTAACAAAAAAGTGTGAAACAACTGAAAATATGTCTTATATTCTAGGTTCTTCAAAGTAGCCTCCTTTTGCTTTGATGACTGCTTTGCACACTCTTGGCATTCTCTTGATATTATTACTATTATTATTATCCTTTCAAACCAAAACTGTGTGACACAGATGTCTTACCATTAAACTGTAGGTTCATTATTTGATTATTTAGGCTGTGATATATAATAATAATTGCATAGCAAAAGTAAATTGGGAGTTTGCAGCCAGTTCTTGGATGGACGGAAAGAAAAATTTAGAATAAAGAAATTTTATCATTAGACCCCTTTAAGAAATTATGCAAATGTACAGTCACTTGGAAATAGATATGTAGTAAATTAGTGCCTCCCAATTTACTTTGGCTATGTCATTTACCATGCAAATAGACAGCGTGTCTGAAACTCTTAATATGTCAGGATGACAATCCGAATGTCAGATATTAAAAGTAAAACACCCCTGTAGTTTGTGAGCTAAATAGGCATAATTTAAAATAAAATATTAATATCATTCCACTTGGGATTTGAACCTGACACTGTAAGTTCAGAGGCTGATGCCTTACCATTTAGCTATCCAGTCAAATGACAGTAACATGCAGCTTTTCTTGTCTTATGAGATTCACCATGAAAATGCTCAGGGTGACTAAAAGTCATTGTGATTATGATTCTGATGTTTGAAGAAAGTCACACATCAGACTCACACATCAAAATCAAGCATCATTTGAATTTGGCTTGGCGGAGGTATTTCTGAAAGTCCCAATCAGTTTCAGACAGGTTTGCACTGAAAATCATATAAACAAATAGAACTCCTACATTTCATAAGCTGAGTTTATAGCTCAGTGGTCAGGGAACTGGCTTCTGAACATAGAATTTTTGGTTCAAGTCCCATCAGTGAACAGTGACTTTTTTTATTATTATTACAGTTGTAAAAGTCAGTTATCAAAGTCACTTGTCAGGATCACTTGTCAGGATGTCAGGATATCAGGATCACTTGTCAGAATCACGTGTCAGGATCACTTGTCAGGGTATCAGTATCACTTGTCAGAATCACTAGTCAGGATCACTTGTCAGAATCACATGTCAGGATCTCTTGTCAAAATCACTAGTCAGGATCACTTGTCAAAATCACTTGTCAGAATCACTTATCAGCATCACTAGTCAGGATCACTTGTCAGAATCACTTACAGGATCACTTGTCAGGATCACTTGTCAGAATTACTTGTCAGGATCACTTGTTAGAATCACTTGTCAGACAGGGTATTTAGCCTCAAACTGACATCATTCTGATGTTTGATTTTGATATCTGTACAATAGCGAGGGCCGACTGCTGGCCCTTTAAGAATAGTAAGGGCTGCCTGATGGCCCTATAAAAATAGGCTTTGTGGCTTTCAGAGTCCCTCCATCATAAATGAAACAGGATGTGTCTGATGATGTGTCACACAGCACATGGCCAGATAAGGTTGTAAAATATTAAAATGACATTTCCCAGTGAATGCATTTGTCTTGGTTGAAAACAATGCAAAAGTGCAAAAACACTACGTGTGAAAATAGCCAAAGGTGTGGAGGAGCATTTTTGTTTTTATACATTTATTTTGCATTATACACAAGTCATTACCCCGGAAAGGATGTTCCTTAACATATTTCCCAGGAATATCCATTTTGTTTTTGTTTTTGTATGTTTTATTGTGAGTCCGTAAAAGTGGCGTAATACCTCTGACAACGTTGTTGACAGCAGTGACCTGGGAGTCAGAGATGCTTCCAGGGGTCTTCCCCATGCTGTTCCCATGTCATTTGAGCACTGTTCCCATCGATGTGGGCAATTTTTAGGCCCTCTGCAAACCGCAGGGTGGAGCCGCCTGAAAAATGCTCGAGTTTCCCATAGACTTACATTGGGCTCGTTGCTCGGGTCGAGCACCCGAGTATTCCAATTTGCTCGACCCGAGCATCGAGCACCCGAGCATTTTAGCGATCGCTCATCACTACTTATAATACATCCATATGCTGTTCATTAGTGATGAGAGTGTATGTTTTGTTAATCCTTTCGCCGAGTATGCTCGGGCGAGCACCGAGTAGTTACAGCTGCTCGGTGATGGTTGAATCGCTCCCGTGTGCATGATTTGCGACTGTTTGACAGTTTTAATACATGTGAGGAATGTCTATTTCTTACACATTGCTCACATGTAATAAAGCTGTCAAACAGTTGCAAATCATGCACACAGGAGTGAAGCGCCCCCAGGGCCGTGGGGTACTCGGCAGCTGGGCCTATGGATGCTGGTGGGGGATATCACGGTGGCTGGCCCGGTCCGTGGCCCAGGGCGGTCAACAAAAAGGGGAAATGTTATTTGTAAGGGGTTTGTAGTTTTAGGAAGTGTTCATGACGCCACCTGTGGAATGCGGCCAAAGGGAGCCGCCGCTGCGGAGCAGTCCTCTGAAGCTGATGTTACTGCAGCAGGGATGGTGTGGCTCTCCACAGGAAGAGCTAGCTCCAGGGCAGTGTAGATAGTGTTGGTTGCGCTGGGCGTTGTAGTGCAGGGGGAAAGATGGCGCTGCTGAAACAATGGACGGAGGCAGTGCGGTGCAGTCATCCGAGTCTTTACTCACAGTTCTCATGTACGTTCCACTGATACACTGCGTGGGTGCCAGCCTCCCACGTCGTGCTGCGTTCACCAGACCGGGGGTTCAACTCTTCCTCAGGTAGGTTAGGAGCACCTGACGGAACCCCGCTTTCTTATGTTCCTCTCTAGACAGACTTCACGCTGGGTCTTCTCCCTCCTGCCCTGCGCTTCCCCACTCTCAGTCCCGCTCGGGTGCTCTGAAGTCCTTCCTGTCTAACTGGAGTTCCCGGACCTCACGGAGATTAGAATGAGGCTTTGGCAACTGGACTATGAAAGCCAGAAGCCTCCGGTTTTTCCAGCCGAGACCTGGAGTAACACGGCTGGTCCAGGGGCCGTTCCCCTTCTTGCGGCCTACGATCCCTCTGTCTTCTGACAGATTCGGGGCGTACGGGTGCCGTCCTGCACTCGCCGTACCCCCTAGGATCCCTTCAACAGAACGGAGCCTACTCCTCTGCTCCCCTCCTGGGCCACTAGTACCGGCCCCTACTTGTGGAGCAGAGCTCCTAAAGAGACTCTGCTCCCTGACTGACTGTCCTCTCTCACTCATCTGCCACCCTAAGATGGCTTCCCTTTATATACCTCCTTCTATGGTGCTCCCCTAAACTGCTTCCTCCACCCACACCCACTACTGGTTCCCCCTACCTTTGGGTTCCCCCCACTCCAACCAGGGACAGGGCTCAGCACTGTGCACATGCATCTTGCCCTTCCAGCCGGCCTGGAGCAGTGTAGTGTTGGATGCGGGTGTTGGGGTTCCGGGCAGCACTCCCTGCCTACCTGAGAGATGGAGACACCACACCTCTGGGTAAGATGCAGTACCTCTGTGGCGACTGAACCCTCAGGGGCGCCACAGGAGCGATTCAACCATATCACCGAGCAGCTGTAAATACTCAGAGCTCGGCCCGAGCATACTCGGAACAGAACATACTCGCTCAACACTAGTGCTTATATGTTTACAATACTGCAATATGGTGCTCATATACTTATAATACCACTATATGGTGCACATCTACTTATAATACCACAATATGGTGCTCCTATACTTATAATATCATCATATGGTGCTCATATACTTATAAAACTGTCTTATTGGGCTCATATTCTTATAAAACCACCATAAAGTGCTCATCTACTTATAATACCACTATATGTTGCGCATTTACTTATAAAACCTCCATATGGTGCTCATCTACTTATAAAACCACAATATGGTGATAATATACTTATTACACCGCCATATGGTGCTCAGCTACTCATAATACCACAATATGGTGTTCATATACTTATAATATCACTATATGGTGCTCATTTACTTATAAAACAACCATATGGTGCTCATCTACTTATAAAACCATCATATGGTGCTCATCTACTTATGATACCACTGTATGTCGCTCATCTACTTATAAAATCACAATATGGTGATAATATGCTTATTACACCTCTATACGGTGCTCATAAAATTATAATACTGCTGGACACTACTCAAATGAGGCTGCATTGGAGGCTAGATTCGTTTTGTCTTAAGTTAGGCTCTAACTTAATGCAAAAGTTTAGATTAAACAATTCCAAATAAATATTGAAGGCATTTGTATTCTTAAATTGGTATATAATATAACAATGTAAATGAAAAATAAGTAATTAGAATAATATTTAACAGAAGTGAGTGAATCGATCTGTAACACATCGAATTTGTTACATATTTACCGTAAGTTTCAAACTTTGGCAAATCTGAAACTTAAGGAGTTCAGCGAGCCTCCATTACGCTGTCTTTTTATAAGGGCAGGTAAAGTGTGTAAATATATTGTAATAAAATGCATTATACTCACCTGTCCTCGGTCCCCACCTGTTTTCTGTCGCAGCTTCCTGCTCCTACAGTCACTGGCGTCAGCACTGGGGAGGAATGGCCAAAAGAAACGAAGACCGGCTTGGAGGACTGAAAAGCTGTGGCGGAGACAGTGTAAAAAAGGAGAGGTCCTTGTACAAATTAGGTATTTTACTTTTTAATCCCTTACTCACCCTTAAAAGAATACAGCTTAATGGCGGCCAGCTGCGATTTTGTTATATTTGCGCCAATCAAAATTCAAAAATATTACATTCGCAAGAATACAGGGGAGTATAATGTATTTTATTACTTTTGATTATTATGCTTTGGGGTTGGGAGAGACCTCAGTTCAGAGTAAATATCTTTTCTTAGCAGTCGGGGCACTTTTGATTCAGAACGATTTTCAGGAGATTTGTTCATCACTAAGATTTAACCAGTTAATTCTGCCATGTAAAAGTTTTTCATACTTAGGCCAAATAATACTGCTATACACTGCAGAAATAAGAAGCAACATGCAGCACTATTATCTTTCAAATCATAAAAATTATAAAGTAACCCAACAAACCTTATTATAAGTCATTAGGGTCCATATTAGAGAACCAAAATGATACCACTATATAGTGCCTGAGCCCAAATAATATTGTTGCAAATGATTTTATTGTATGTGACCGAGCTTCAATACCCCACACATCCTATGGACAATGGTGGCGCTGTTATGGAAAAAAAAAGAGTCCTTTTTGGTTCTTGTACAATCCATTTAAGTTTTTGGGGACTGTCATTTCTATTTAATAAATCAATCATACACTCAAAAATAAGCAGCTTTGTAATATATCTTATCAGAGAAATCTGCTTCTTTCTCCTCTTGGACTGATCTTTTGAAGAGCAATTCTGTATTTAGTGATCAAAGGTATGTGTGGAGAAAAAAGGGCACAGAATTTAAGGGAAAAGAACATCTCGTCAACCATTAAGCATGGGGGAGGATCAATCATACTTTGGGGTTGTGTTGCAGCCAATGGCACGGGGAACATTTCATGGGTAGATGGAAGAATGGATTCAATGAAATTTCAACAAAGTCTTGATGCAAAAATAACATCATATGTAAAAAAGCTGAAGTTGAAAAGAAAATGGCTTCTACAAATGGATAATGATCCTAAACACACGTCAAAATCCACAATAGACTACCTCAAAATGAGCAAGCTGAAGGTTTTACAATGGCCCTCACAGTCCCCTGATCTGAACATCATTGAAAATCTGTGACAAGACCTCAAAATAGCAGTGCATGCAAGACGACCCAGGAATCTCGCAGAACTGGAAGAATGGATGAAAATCCCTCAAACAAGAATTGAAAGACTCTTGGCTGGCTACAAAAAATGTGGTGTACCCTTGATGTATACAAATTATGTAGAAAGGGAGTGTGTGTGTGTCCTATATTGCTCCCACCGGCAAAGTAAAAAATAAATTAAGAAAAATTGTTACTCAAAATACACAAATAAGACAGAAGAGGAGCTTTATTTTTAAAGGAATAATTAATAAATGAGTTTGTTTGAGATTTAAATCTCATGTTTAAATTGCTTGTTTGACTAAATTACTAAATTATGGCGCCAAAATATTTATTGCCTAGATTTACAGCAATTAGTAGTAGAATTCTAATATAATTTCAGCTGTGTTCTTTGCTTCTATTGGGAATTTCATCACTGGATTATGGTACAGTAAGTGCAATGAATAGAAATTCCCGGTCAAAGAAGTGATTGTAGACTATTACAATCCCCAGGAAGTGATGGAGTATAGCACAAGCCCACTGAGAGCCATAATGACATTATACAGTACCTTATTTGTGTGCATAGGGTTACTATCCTGCCTTAGCTAGCTCTCTAACGATAAAAGCTGTCATTACAAATCCTATCCATGTTAAGTATAAAAATGAGATGACTCTGCTCATCATGTGCCAGTCTTCATGGCAAAGCTAATGACAGATCAATATACCTTCTTTACTATGTTCAAGTTGATTGACAGCAAGCTCCCTGCTGCTCCATCAACAGAGCAAAGGGGAAGAGAAGGAACTACTCTGTCAACATGACATCACAGGAAGAAGGAGGATTGCTGGCAGGAGCAGTCTGTGACTGCTTTAAGCCAGGAGAGTGCAGCACAGGCTGTTAGTTAGCAACTACCTACCAATAAATACTTAGCCCCATAGGGAAAATAAAAAAAAAATCCTGGATAAACCCTTGAAATTTCGTGGGTTCCAGTGCAAATGCCATGTGCTAGGTTTATTGACTGGGTGACCAAAGACAGGTTTTCATAGCCTCCAAAATGTCCATAATCACAATTAAAAAAGGGGCTCTGAACCTCAAACACCATGCCGACAAGTTCTGTATTCAAAAAACACATTTGCCAACAGTCCCGATTTTGGGGGGGCTTGTCCAGACTATTACAGTCTCTGTAAAGTTATGGAGTTTAGCTCCTGCCACCAGAGTCCGAAGAGCGACGGGCGGATAATTTACAAAGACTTATTTGATTATAAAGTGTTAATATCATGCCTTATCTTGGAACTCGGCAATAAAAGAGATACGATTAACTCCCCCACCCTCTTACGAGATAATGAAACGACTCTGCTCATTATCTCCCAGTCTACACAGCAAAGCTAACAATAGAAACTGCTCTTGTGGTCAGTGTGAAAACATCCAGCAATATTTCTGATATGAATAACCACAAGAAAAATATAAAAGAACACTAAACAACTTTATAAAAATATATTTATAATAAAACCCCGATTTATTATGAATTCATGCCTTTTTTTTTTTTACTTTACCTTTACTTGCAAAACAAACTTCAATTTCAATAGTATTTAATTAAAAAGACACAAACCACAAGCCCAGACTGCACATTGTCTAAAGTAGATTGACAACTTTTGTGAAGTTCAGGCGTCTGGCTCGATACCATTCATGCCGGCCCGGCTCTCGATAATTGTTCATTCTCTAGGAGTAAACCTGAGAAACGCGTCTTACGGAATGAACAATAAGTCACGTCAAATTGAGAATGAATGATCGGGCTTCCATATTTTTTTCTTTTGTGGGAGGCTTACCAACACCTTTCTGCTATGTGGAAGACAGGAAGCATTCAATCAGTCTCCAAGGGAAGGAAGAAATTCTCTGACTTCAGGATGTTTGCACAAATTCCTACCTCGTTTATTATGATGCTTGAGCTTTAACTGTATACTTTATGAAACACAGCTGTGACAGATTACCTGACCATTGACACTCAGCCAACCTCCATTTTTTTTTTACAATTTTCCTAACACTGCGCGGTTTTACTCCTAATGTGTTCCTGATGCTGCCAACATTGTAATCAACACCAGTCCCCGGGGACCATTGTCTTCCCATACAGACTCATAGTGAAGAACTTCTCCAAAGTCTCAAAATCAACAATGAATTTAAAGGGATTTCTCAAGATTAGAAAAAAAAAAATCACTTCTTTCTTCCAGAAATAGCGCCACACCTGTCCATGGTTTACTTCTGGTATTACAGCTCAGTCCCATTTTTTTTTAGTCTTGGACAAAATTGGGCATGTTGGAGTTCAATGATCACCAAGCCAACACCAAAGCAGCATCCTGTACTCTCCCGAATTTAAAGTACACGTCGTGTACTTCACCAAGATGAGTGTTCATGTGTGTAGGGGGATGAGGTGAATGAGCACTAGGCAGACAGTTACCTAAGGTGTATCGACCTCTTTACTGCATACTCAGATTTGCATGACCCCTGGTGTAGACTAAAAACTTGCATAACTGGGCTCCTGATTGAGCATTGACACTTCTAATGGGCTAGTAGCATTATGACACCATAGGGTTGGCTAATAATTTAACGATCGCTTTGTCCCCAGAGTTGACCCATGTAAATGGACTATGAAAATAGTGATGTTCAACTCGATGTTCGTTAATGAGTCAAAATTAGACTATAGAAAAAGGCCATTATAGTTGGTTGGCAGTTTGGTGGCAGTAGACAAATTGTCACCTCTAGGAAAAGTATAGTTGGCACACTTCAGCTGCTGGATTCTACTAATCACTAAAGTTTGGAAGGTAGGTAGTAATTGGTACCTTGGAGCCATATTTATGATTAGTTGGAGTGATCCTCTTTAGGAGTTCACCTGGTGGGGTGGATTTTCTAAGCCATAGTATAGATTGAGCAGAACTTACCAGAGCTGGACTTGCTGGACAGCACATGGAACAGCAAGGAACAGTAGACTTGGATATAAAGTGTTTACTAAAAAATGTGGTGCACCCTTGATCTATACAAATTATATAGAAAGGGAATGTGTGTGTCCTATATGGCTGCCACCGGCAAAGTAAAAAATAAATTAAGAAAAATTGTTACTCAAAATACACAAATAAGACAGAAGAGGAGATTTATTTTAAAAGGAATGACGGTTGATGGATAAGGAAGAACAGGATGCAGCAGTAGAAGATGTGATACAAGTTTGTTATTAGGTAACTAGGCTTGCAGACATGAGTTCATCAGTTGGCAGCAGCAAAGTTGAAGATGAGCTCATCACCTGAACTAACAGATATGAGTTCAGTAACAAGTACCCAGTTGCAACAGAGTTAAAAGAGTGAACAGCATTAGGCGAAGCTCAGGCAAGTTTGTTTTCAGGTACATTGTTGCAGCAAAGTTGAAGCTGTGGACAACACCAGAAGTTGCTGTATTAAGCTTGGTAATAATTGCTGGTTACAGTATAGCAGTCTGAAGCACCTGAACCGATAATCAGACACTTTTTCATTTCTCCTGTCTGTTGCAAAGATATTGTCTTCCAAAGTTTAGGGAGCCTAAGATGCTAATTTCCTCTTCAACCAATGGGACAATATTACAAAGATTCTTCTCTGAGGTGCATTTACTTTTTTCTCTGTATTGCTCAGCCCAATGATAAACAAGCAGCGTCATTCAAAGGAAGAAAAAGCAAACACCCCCAGAGAAGTTTAGAATTGTTTTTTTCACTGTGATCTGTTAAGATGTGTATAACCTTTTCACACTGAACTCTCCCCAGCCCTATCACTTACTGTCATCACAAGTGGAGAGGACCAAAGCTGTGCTATAATGTCATAACATGCAAAATCTATCCAAGGTGTCAAGGAATAATGTCTTGAAACCTGGGATAGATCTAAAGCATTGTACGTGACATGGTGCTTGTATGATCATCTTCATCACTGCTCCCTAAAGCAGCTCTCCTCTCCCGGCACTGTCACATCAATACAAAAGAGAGCTGCAGCCGATGCCTTGTATGACAGTGTCTTCTTATGATTGGGCAATGTTATACAGGGGAAAAAGTATATAGAACAATCTATGTTACCATCCCATTTATCGAAGGGGAAATTAGCATATTAGTTGCCCTAAACTTTAGAAGCCAATATCTCTACTTTGGAGAAGAGAAATAAAAAAACAAAAACTACTATTTTAAAATATGTTTTATGCAGCACTTCAGTCACTTTATCATAAGGTTGTTAGTTTTACATGCCAAAAGTGGTGAAAGGTGCTCTTTAAAAGGCGTTGAATAATCTTATCAGATGTGCTTGCCAAGATACTATAGTAACTAGGCACGGGTATTACAGAGGGAGTCAGCCATAGGAGAAGGGAGCAAAGCCCAGTGCTGGAGCCGGAATAAGTGAATAACATACAGCAGAGCAAATAAAAAATATTCTTGGCTACTTCAAATGCTGACTTAACTATTAAAGTTTTTTTTTTCTTATTAAAGCAATATCCTGAAACATATCAGCATATTTACTAATGATGTTTATTAGTTATCGTAAACTTTGTGCAGGCTGTCTAATGATGTGCTAGATAGAGTGGGTATAAAAATGTCACCTACCCCTGTTAAAATTACAGGTTTTTGTCATGTAAAAAAATCATACCAAGAAAAATCATTTCAGAACTTTTTCCACCTTTAATGTCACCATAATATGTACAAATCAACTGAGAAGCAAACTGAAATCATTTTGAGAAGGAAATAAAAATAAGAAAACTAAAATAATGTAGTTGCATAAATGTGAACACCCTCTTATAATTGGGGATGTGGTTGTGTTCATAATTAGCCAACACATTTAAACTCATGTTATATAGTAGTCAGTACACAGCTGCTATAATTTTCAGTGATTCTGATTAACCCCATATAAAGATCAGCTATTTTAGAAAAAACAATTCCTGAGATTTTTCATTTCACAGCAAAAGTCATGGTCCGTAAACAGCTTACAACACAGTAAAGGGATCTCATTGTCACAAGTTATCAGTCAGAAGTAAACTAAATTTTTTCAAAATCATTAGATATACCATGGAACACCATCAAGACGTAGTCAAGAGAGATGTAAATTTAGCACAATAATGACATTTTCTAGAACTAGATGTCCCTCAAAAATTGATAAAAAGACAAGAGGAAAAGTGGTCCAGGAGGCTACCAATAGGCATACAGCAACAAAGGAGCTGCAGGAATTTGTGGCAAGTACTGGTTGTGCACTGCATGTGGCAAGAATCCTCCATATTTTTCATATATCTGGCCTATGGATTAGGATGGCAAGTTGGAAGTCTTTTTTAAAAAAAATAAAAACATCCAAGCCTGGATATATTTTGAGAAAATTACTGCATTAAGTCTGCAAAAGGCATGTGGGAAAATATGTTATGGTCTGATGAGGCTAAGGTTGAAATTGTTGGCCATAATTCCAAAATGGTATATTTGGTGCAAAGGCAATACTGCGCACCATTAAAAGAATACTATACCCACAGTGAAGCATGGTGAAGGCAGTAATATGCTTTGAGCTATTTTTCAGTATTTGAAACTGGGGCTTTAGTTAAGATGGAGGGAATTATGAACAGTTCCGAATATCAGTCAATTTTGCGACAAAACTTTCAGGCAGCTGCTAAAAAGCTGAAGATGAAGAGGAATTTCACCTTTAGGTACGACAATGACAATAAGCAACCTCCAAATCAACAAAAGAATGGCTTCACCAGAGGAAGATCACTATGATGAAATGGCCCAGCCAGAGTCCGAACCTGAATCCAACTGAAAATCTGTGGTGACCTGAAGAGGGCGCTGTACACAGGAGATGCCCTCCCAGTCTGACAGATTTGGAGCTACTGCAAGGAAGAGTGGGCAAAATTGCCAATTCTAGATGTTCCACCGTGATAGACTCCTAACAAAAAAGACTGAATGTTGTCATACATTCAAAGGGGGCTTCAACAAAGTATTTATTTAAGGGTGTATATATTTATGCCACGTAGTGTTGATCGAGCACTAAAATGCTCGGGTGCTCGAAGCTCGGGCTGAGCTCGCCATGATACTCGGGTGCTCGACCCGAGCAACGAGCCCAATGTTAGTCTATGGGAGACCCGAGCATTTTTGCGGCAGCTCCCCCGGCAGTCTTTTAAAAGCCTAACAAGTAGAGATGAGCGGTGTTCGAATCGAACTGTTCGCCAATCTCAAATTCGAGCTGTTTTGGGCGGTGTTCGAGCCGTTCGGCGAACACAAACGATTTGAAAAAAATTTGGCTGTTCGAGGTTATGTTCGATAACTGTTCGTGCACCAAAATCATAACTGGATTTTTTCTCAGTAATGATGAAAATTAATGTTAATACGCAGTTTGAGTGTACAGCGGGGTGAGGGGAGGGGCAGGGGATGGATCTCTGCAGAAATAATGAAGATATCCAATTTTTTTTCTCTTTCCCGCATGTACAGTGGGGAGGTGCAATCTGTCAGCCTATCAGCAGCGCACACACGGAGCGAAGTGCTTTTTTTCACACAAGCAAGGGCATGTGTCATTGGCAGTGTATGTCACATGTCCTTGCCCTATAAGACCCAGCCATTTTCCCCGTCGCCACCATTTTCTCACTGCTGCAGCTGCGTGTTAGACGGCACCGCTATTGCTGTGTGCGCTATACTTTGTTAATTTCAAGCCAATTTTCGCACAAATCTACAGATAGCTTGGGAGTAGGGAATAGTTGTGATTGCAGTCCTTTTAAGGACTAGGTTACAGCATTTCATACGACTTTTATCAGGCAGGTCTGTGCTCTTAAATAGATAGGTTGGGAGTAAAGACTAATTGTAATTGCAGTCCTTTTCAGGACTAAGTTACATCAGTTCCTATCACTTTTTGCCAGCCAGGTCTGTGCCAGTGCTGTGCAAGTTTTTTTCACAGAATTTGGCTAAATCTTGCAAAGCAAATCCTTTTTGGCCTATTGCAGAGTGTGTTAGTCAGTGGAGTAGCCTATCTGTGTTGCAAGCTACACCACCTGTGTATAGAATACCAATTTTTTTACTGCACCTAGTGAAGTAAAACCTTTTGGGCATAGCATCATTCTATTAGTCCATCTATACTAACCTCCACCAGGTTGCAAATTCAATATAATTTTTTTCTGTATCCAGCTCTGAAAAAATATTTCGGCTTGTAGCAGTGTGTGGGACTTGTTCTATTAGGCTGTGTGCCCACGTAGCGTTTTTCAAGCGTTTATGCTGCGGAATTTCCGCAGCATAAACGCTTGTGAAACGCTAGGTAATCCGCACCCCATGGTCCCCAAGGGGATTCCGCATGTTCTATGCACATGCTGCGGATTTTTCCGCAGCGTTTATGCTACGTACAAAAATCCGCAGCATGTCATTTAATTTTGCGGAAATGCAGCGGAACTCCCGCCATTGACTTGCATTGAGACGCATAGAAACCGCAACTGTACATTTGTACAAGCGGCTTCTATGCGTCTCTATGTGCGGATGGTACCCAGTTCTGGAGGAGAGGAGACTCTCATCCAGACCTGGGTACCATTGTACCTGTAAAAAAAGAATAAAATAACAAATAAAGTTTATACTCACCTGTCCGGCGTCTTCTCTCTGAATGCCAGCAGCGCTGAAGGACCTTCGGTGACGTCACAGTCATGTGACCGCAGGCCCTTCACCGCTCTGTCTCGCGATATGCCGGCAGCCGGGAACCAGCCAGGAAGCAGCGCTGCAGCCACGCCGGGGCCTCGGGGGTGAGTATAGCTTTATTTGTTTTCATTTTTACGGTTCACACTGTATAAGCTGTTTGCATGGATTTATACAGTGTGACCTAGTTGTCAAGCACTTTCCAAGTGATGCTATCGCCTGGAAAGCGCTTGTCAATCTGCATGCGGAAACGCATGTGAACCCGCATGTGGATCCGCATGTATTCTGCAGGAAAAACGCATGCACAATCTGCATGCGTTTTTTTCTGCCAGGGAGATGCAGAAATGCTGCAGAAATTTTCTGCTTCATTTCTGCATCGTGGGCACATAGCCTTAGTCCATCTATACTAACCTCCACCAGGTTGCAAATTCAAAATAATTTTTAGCTGCATCTAACACAGCCAATACTTTTGGGCTAATACCACAGTTTGGCCACTCAGCTCTGCTCAGTTCCCATCCATTGTTTTTTGTGCAAACAACTCCAGAGTTGTGAATTAGTTAACCACCAAAATGAGTGGAAAAAGGCCTGCTGTTGGTGGAAAGGGGAATAGGCGTGTTGGGAAGGGAAAAAAAGGTTGTGTCCGTGGGGTAGGTGTTAAAGCAACAGTAACATCTGCAGAAGAAAGACCATCCAGCCAAACTAAGATGTCTACTTCTTTTAGCGGACAATGTGATAAGATCCCTTTCTTACGGCCACGCCAATCGCCACAAATTCCAGATGAGGCACAAAAACAGCAGGTGCTTCAACAGATATCAAGTGCTCCTTTAAGTGGGCTCTCCTCCACCTCAACTTCAACATCACAAATACTCCAGTCCTCAGAGGTGTCACCCCAATCGCACTTGCTTCCTCACAGCTCCCAAGTCTCCAGCTGCCCGTCTGAGTATGGGGTAGAACAGATGGTTGAGTCTGCAGAGCTGTTTACTCATACTATAGCCTGGGAATCGGAGGTCGGCTCCAGAGCTTCTGTGAATCCAGACGAGGAAATGATCTGCACTGATGCCCAGAATCTTTATGAGTCAGATCCAGGACCAGACGCAGAAGGTTCTGACCATAATGTCGACCCAAGTTCCCAAACTGTAACTCCTGTTGGTGGAGACAATGAGGAAGACAATGATGAGACTCAAATACCTGATTGGAGCGACAACTTTAGTTTTTTGTCAGGGCAGGAAGAGGTTGGCTCTGAGGACGACGGGTGTGATAACACACAGGGTGATGATGACGAGGTTGGAGATCCCACTTACTGTCAACCCACGGTCAGCCAGTCGATGAGGTCAGCAGAGGAGGTGGAGGAGGATGCTAGTGACTACGAGGTCAGGTTGCGCCTTCCTGGACAGAGACTTAGTACTGGAAGCACGTCAACAACTGCATCCTCAAACAAAACTCTGCCTCTGACCACAAGTCGTGGTGGCTCTTCAGGTCGCATGCGTGCTAAGCCTTGCATAGCCTGGGCATTTTTTCAGATCGATAAAGATGACCCAACTCGTGTTATCTGTAACATTTGTCAACAAAAGCTAAGTAGAGGCCAAAAAATCCATAGTTTGAGTACTTCATGCATGAACCGGCACATGGATATGAAGCATAAGTTGCAGTGGGAAGCTCACTGTGCTACAATGCGGCCTAGCCGGCCGGGCCAACCACCGTCTGCCACATCTTGTGCATCCACGGCCTCTTCATCCTCTGAGACTGGGGGGACAGCAGTCACACCTGTTTTGGGACGCAGACCTGCCACCTCTTTAGCCACAACAGCCAGCGTGATTGGCAGGTCATCATTTTCTTTGGAGGTGGAAACACCAGCTGGTGTTCAGCGCTGTCCGACATCGATAGCACCACCTTTGGATCAAGGCAACCTAACATGTCTGCCTGCATCTTCCTCACAGACCAGCAGTTTGCCAGGGACACCCTTCTCAACCCCGTCTCAGCACAACAGCCAGCCCTCGATCCCTCAGATGTGGACAAGTAAAAGACCATTTCCTCCTAGCCATGAGAAAGCTAAGAGGTTGAATTTCACCATCTGCAAGCTCTTGGCTACAGAAATGCTGCCTTTCTACCTGGTGGACACAGAGGATTTTCGAGACCTTATGTCCGTCGCAGTGCCCCAGTACCAGATGCACAGTCGGCACTACTTCTCAAAGAAAGGTGTGCCTGTTAGAACCTTGCTGTTAGGTTTTTTTTCCTTTGCTGGTCACATGACCTTGTTGGCCTATTTAATCCTGCTCCGCCCTTCTGGCTTTGCTGGACTTCATTGTATATCTACTTTCTAGCTAGCCTGTGCTCTGTATCTAACTCTGTTAGTTTGCTTGGTCTACGGACCTCTTTGTTCTATCTATTTTGTTTGTTCGTCTGTCTGCTACTATTTCTGTTAGGAGGTGTCCCATATTCCTCCCAGTCCTTAGTACTTGTAGGGATTCCCTCCCCAAATCTATAGGTCTCCGTACAGACTAGATTAGGACTTTAGCAGGTCTGATCGCAGGATCAGGTTCCCTGTTACATCGTAGGGATTCAGCTGAGTCTTATAGTAGGGACAGATCTCCTCTCTTTCCTTAGCTTTGGTAGCAGAACATAACAGTAAGTCCAGCCTGTAAATTCTCTAAGGAAAGATTTTTTTTTTGTTCCATCATGGTGTCGGTTCAGGATTTGGCTAAACACCTGCAGGGACTCTCTCTGGAAGTGGCCGAGCTCCGTCAGCACGTGAGTAACTGTCCTGGAGCATATTTCTTGGAGCCTAAGGTATGTTTGCCGGATTTATTTTTTGGTGAACATCGAGAATTTTTTTCATTTAAAAATGCTTGCTTATTGTATTTTCGTTTGAGACCCAAGTCCTCTGGGGATGAATCCCAGCGCGTAGGGTTCATAATGTCACTTTTGCGCAAAGAGCCTCAGGAGTGGGCCTTTTCTTTGCAACCTAGTGATACATGCTTCAGATCAGTGGATAGTTTTTTTTCTGCTTTAGGACTATTATATGATGATCCTGACCGTGTGGCATCAGCTGAGACTGAGTTGAGACGTTTAAAACAAGGATCAGGTAATATGGAAAAATATTGTACACATTTTCGTCGTTGGTCCACTCAAACAGGGTGGAACGATTCTGCTCTGAAAAGTCTATTTCTTGCTGGGCTCAGTGAAAAGGTTAAAGACCTGCTAATTGCTTATCCTACACCTGAGGATTTGCAACAGGCTATGCAATTAGCTATACGGGTGGATAGAAGACTGCGTGCTAGGGTTAATGAGAGCAAATCCTCTGCTATGTCAGTTTCTGGTTATGATAATGTGTGTACTAACAGTGGTGAACCGATGGAGATTGGATCGGTGGCACCTCGCTCTCAAGAAAAACACCGTCGTTTTTCAGAAGGCTTGTGTTTCTATTGCGGGAAATCTGGTCATTTGATTAAAGGCTGTGAGCTTCGTATGAAGAAAGAAAAAAAAATGGTCAGTCACGCCCGTATTGCCTGTTTAAATTCCAAGGGTATATTTTTAGCTGCTTCCACGATTGCTCAGGAAAAATTAATGGAATTTCGGGTGTTTGTTGATTGCGGGTCTACACTGAATGTTATTGATGGGGGATTCGTGGAAAAACTCAATTTAAAACCTGAACCTTTATCATCCCCCATTGCTGTGGTTTCTGTGGATGGCTCCCCTTTGAAGAATATTACTCTCAAGGTCAGTGAATTTCCTCTCACTATTAATGGTGTTCACCATGAGAAATTGGATTTGGTAGTGTTGAATAACTTGCCTTCTCCAGTAATATTGGGTTTGCCCTGGTTAAAATTTCACAATCCTGTACTGGATTGGTCTACCAGTGAAATTAAATCCTGGAGCCATAAATGTTATGACAAGTGTTGTAACGGGCGTATTGCAGCTTTGGATAGGGGAGAATTGCCTGTTCCTATTCAGGATTTTTGGAGAGTTTTTTCTGAGAAAGAATCGCAGGTTTTGCCTCCCCATAGAGACTATGATTGTTCTATTGAATTTGTCCCTGGAGCGACTCTTCCTAAAAGTCGTTTATTTAACCTTACTATTCCTGAGAGGAAGGCTTTGGAGGAATACATACAGACAAGTTTGGCCGCCGGTCACATTAGGCCCTCTAAGTCTCCTGTGGCGGTTGGATTTTTTTTTGTAAAAAAAAAGGACGGCGGTTTACGTCCTTGTCTGGATTTTCGTGAGATTAACAAAATTACGGTACGCAATCCTTACCCACTGCCATTGATTCCTGATCTGTTTAACCAGTTATTGGGGGCCAAGTGGTTCTCTAAAATTGACCTTAAGGGGGCATACAATCTGTTGCGCATGAAGGAGGGTGATGAATGGAAGACTGCTTTTAACACTCCTGTGGGTCATTTTGAGAATCTGGTTATGCCTTTTGGTCTTACTAATGCTCCTGCATTTTTTCAGAATTTGATTAATGACATCCTTAGACCTTTGATCGGTAAAAATGTGGTTGTGTATTTGGATGACATTTTGATTTATTCGCCAGATCTGGAGTCTCATTGGCGGAGCGTGCGTGAGGTATTACAGTTATTAATGGACAATTCGCTTTTTGCTAAGCTGGAGAAATGTGAGTTCGCTGTACAGAGAATTAGTTTTTTGGGCTACATTATCTCCAGCAAAGGTTTTGAGATGGATCCGGTTAAGGTTCAGGCTGTGCAGGAATGGCCTAGGCCTATTGGTTTGAAATCGATACAGAGGTTTTTGGGTTTCGCCAATTACTATAGAAAATTCATAAAAAAATTTTCTAGTATTGTCAAACCTCTGACTGATCTCACCAGGAAAGGTGCTGATGCGGTTCAGTGGTCTTCTGAGGCCATTGAAGCTTTTGTGTATCTCAAGGAGAGGTTCACCTCTGCTCCCATCCTTATGCAGCCTGATGTGACTAAGCCGTTTTTGGTTGAGGTTGATGCTTCCTCTGTGGGGGTTGGCGCAGTATTGTCTCAGGATAACGGGGATGGATTACATCCCTGTGCATTTTTTTCAAAAAAATTTTCGGAGACTGAATTGAATTACGATATTGGTAATCGGGAATTATTGGCTATTAAACTCGCATTTGAACACTGGCGCCACTTCTTGGAAGGTGCGGAATTTCCCGTTCAGGTTCTTACGGATCATAAAAATCTGATATATCTTGACGCTGCCAAGCGCCTGAATGCCCGTCAGGCTAGGTGGGCACTGTTTTTCTCGCGGTTTAATTTCTCCGTTACTTACATCCCTGGTACTAAGAATGTTAAGGCGGATGCCTTGTCTCGCAGTTTTTCTCCCATAGTCGGTGCTGAGAAAGAGGAAAACATTTTACAAGAAGGTGTTGTGATAGCTGCTTTAGACTCCGTTTTGGAAGATGAGATTCTTAAAGCTCAGGAGAATGCCCCATCTAACACTCCTCATGGGAGGTTGTTTGTGCCTGGGACCTTTAGGAGAGATTTGTTTGTTGAGTGTCACGAATCTCGGTTGGCAGGTCATCCCGGAATCTCTGAGACCAAGAGACTGGTGGGTCGCAGTTTTTGGTGGCCTGGATGGCAGAAGGAAGTCATTAAGTGGGTGCGCCAATGTACTATATGTGCTAGATCTAAGTCCTCACATACTCCTGCTGCGGGGTTGCTTTGTCCTTTGGAGGTCCCCAGTGCTCCTTGGACACATTTGGCTATGGACTTTATAACTGACCTTCCCCCCTCTGAGGGTTTTACTGTCATCTGGGTGGTCGTGGACCGTTTTAGCAAGATGTGTCACTTGGTTCCCTTCGTCAAACTGCCCTGCGCTAAAACTCTCGCTAAGGCCTTTGTCAAGGAAATTGTCAGACTTCATGGCGTTCCTACTGACATTGTTTCTGATAGGGGTCCTCAGTTCGTGGCTCGTTTTTGGCGTGCCTTTTGTGACAGGTTGGGAATTCATTTGTCGTTTTCGTCCGGATATCATCCTGAATCTAATGGCCAGACAGAAAGGAAAAACCAGGATGTTGAGCAGTTCTTGCGTTGTTTTGTGGCAGACAATCAAGAGGGGTGGTCTGAGTTTCTGCCACTTGCCGAATTTGCTCTGAACAATCATACATCTTCTTCTGCTGGTTGTTCGCCTTTTTTTTGTTGTTCTGGGAGACATCCGTCGTTTGGGTCGTTCTCCAAGTTGGGATCTGCCGTGCCTGAGGAGGAGAATTTTTCCGGTGATTTGGAAAGAGTTTGGACGGATGTGCGTGGTAATCTTCAGGAGGCCAACAGAAAATCTAAAGACTACTTTGATAGGAAACGACAGGAGGTTTTGTTCGCTGTTGGTGACATGGTTTGGTTGTCCTCTAGGAATCTGCGGTTGAGGATTCCTTCTAAGAAATTGGGTCCCAAGTTTGTAGGGCCCTTTAAGGTGCTTCAGGTTGTCAACCAATCTGCTGTTAGGTTGGAGGTTCCTACCTCCTGGAGAATTAATCCGGTCTTTCATGTCTCTCTGTTAAAAAAAGCTGTTGTGTCGGATGGTGACGCCTCTGCCTCTGTTCCTCCGGTGGTGGATGACGGGGAATATGAAATTTCTCGCATCCTTGACTCTAGACGGTATAGAGGTAGTTTGCAGTATCTTGTGGCCTGGAAAGGTTTCGGACCCGAGGATAACTCTTGGGTGAGGTCAGATGATGTTTCCGCGTCCAGACTTATCAGAGCGTTTCACAGGAGATTTCCTGATAAGCCTGGTCCTAGGGGATCCGGAGGATCCTCTTAGAAGGGGGGGTACTGTTAGAACCTTGCTGTTAGGTTTTTTTTCCTTTGCTGGTCACATGACCTTGTTGGCCTATTTAATCCTGCTCCGCCCTTCTGGCTTTGCTGGACTTCATTGTATATCTACTTTCTAGCTAGCCTGTGCTCTGTATCTAACTCTGTTAGTTTGCTTGGTCTACGGACCTCTTTGTTCTATCTATTTTGTTTGTTCGTCTGTCTGCTACTATTTCTGTTAGGAGGTGTCCCATATTCCTCCCAGTCCTTAGTACTTGTAGGGATTCCCTCCCCAAATCTATAGGTCTCCGTACAGACTAGATTAGGACTTTAGCAGGTCTGATCGCAGGATCAGGTTCCCTGTTACATCGTAGGGATTCAGCTGAGTCTTATAGTAGGGACAGATCTCCTCTCTTTCCTTAGCTTTGGTAGCAGAACATAACAGTGCCTGCGCTTCACCAGCATGTCGCACACAACATCACCGCTTCTTTGAGAAACTCTGTGTGTGACAGGGTGCATTTCACCACAGACACTTGGACGAGTAGGCATGGACAGGGGCGTTACATGTCGCTGACTGGGCACTGGGTAACTATGGTGACAGCAGGACAAGGGGCTGCTGTCCAAGTCTTGCCGTCCCCACAAGTTGTGCGTCAATCCTCTTTATCTCGAAGTTCCTCCACTGCTTCTGCCTCCTCAACCTCCTCTCGGTCCTCCACCTGCACCCAAAGCCTGTCTGGTCATGCCACATGCTTTCTAACTGCGCAGAAGGGATCCTGCACACCTCCTTACTATGCTGGCAGCAGGGCTCAACGTTATCAGGCGGTTTTTACTTTGAAATGTCTGGGAAATGTGAGTCACACAGCTGGGGAGTTGTGGTCAGCTCTGGAGAACCAGTTTCATGAATGGTTGTCTCCACTGGACCTGAAACCAGGGAAGGCCGTGTGCGACAATGCTGCAAACCTGGGTGCGGCCCTTCACCGGGGCAATGTCACACACGTGCCTTGTATGGCTCACGTGTTGAACCTGGTTGTCCAGCAATTTTTAGCCCACTATCCCGGACTAGATGGCCTTCTGCAGAGGGCACGGTCGCTGTGTGCTCACTTCCGCCGTTCACATCTCTACAGAAGTCGTTGGGCCTGCCACTTCACAGGCTAAAATGCGATGTGCCTACCCGGTGGAATTCAACTCTGCACATGTTGCAGCGACTGTGGCAGCACCGACAAGCCCTGGTGCAATACATTCTGACTTATAGCCTGGGCCAACAAGATCCAGAGGTGGGGCAAATCACGCTGGAGGAGTGGTCTCAGATCAGGGACCTATGCACCCTTCTGCACAGTTTTGAAATGGCGACGAAGATGTTTAGTGCTGACGATGCCATTATCAGCATGACTATTCCGGTGATTTACATGCTGGAGCACATGTTAAACAGAATTCGGAGTCACGTGGTGGCACAAGAGGAGGTGGAGGAAGTAAAGGAGGAGGAGTTGTATGCGGAAGGGCTAACATCTGCAAGGTCCAGACGGTCGGCAGCACCAAGGCGGCAGGCATGTGAAGGTGGGAGAGATGGTTTTACCAGGGCACATGGTAGCAGCCAAACTAGTGAGGAAGGTGCAGGAGCCCAGGAAGAAGTGGAGGACGAACTGATGGAAGACTCATCAGATGAGGGAGACCTTGATCACATTTCTGTTGTGCGAGGTTGGGGGGAGAGGACAGAGGAAGGAAGCATGATTGTTACCTCGCCACCAATACAACAGGGACTTGGTGCTCCTGGATGCGCAAGACACATGAGTGCCTTCTTGCTGCACTACCTGCAACATGACCCTCGAATTGTGAGAATTAGAAATAATCCTGAGTACTGGGTTGCCACACTGTTAGATCCCCGGTACAAAAGTAAATTTGCAGAAATTATTCCTGCCATAGAAAGGGATGCACGCATGCAGGAGTATCAGCAGAGACTGTTGCAGAATCTTACATGTGCTTTTCCACGAAACACCAGTGGTGCACATATTGAATCTCACAGTTCCAACTTGCCAACCGTGGGACCGTCTAGTGTTCAGCACTCAAACCGTAACAGAAACACAGTATCTGCTGGTAACATCAATTTTGCGGAATCATTTCACCACTTTTTTAGCCCATCCTTTGCAAGGCCACAGGAGACAAGAAGTCTGACACATAGTCAACGCCTACAGACGATGGTACAGGAGTATCTTCAAGTAAACATTGAAGCCATGACTGTGTCACTGGACCCTTGCTCTTTTTGGGCTTCCAATCTGGATAAATGGCCGGAGCTCGCCACTTACGCCTTAGAGATCTTGTCATGCCCCGCAGCCATCGTTCTGTCTGAACGTGTGTTCAGCGCTGCTGGTGGTGTGCTGACAGATAAGCGTACGCGGCTCTCCGCTGATAATGTATACAGACTCACGTTCATAAAGATGAACAAATCATGGATCCAAAACGACTTTTCTACCCCTGTGTCATCCTGGGGAGAGTAAAAGCTTGATGATTTGTTAAAATCACCTCACCAACCATTTTAAGCTTTCAAATTACTAATCATGTTTATCTGTATCTTGGCTGGAAAATAATTTGGGCCTTGTAGCAGTGTGCAGTACTGATTCTATTAGGCCATCTATACTAAACTCCACCAGATTTAAAATTACTAATCATGTTTATCTGTATCTTGGCTGGAAAATAATTTGGGCCTTGTAGCAGTTTGCAGTACTGATTCTATTAGGCCATCTATACTAAGCTCCACCAGCTTTCAAATTAATAATAATTTTTAGCTGCATCTAGCCCGGAAAATAATTTTGGGGCTCCTAGATACGCAAGACACATGAGTGCCTTCTTGCTGCACTACCTGCAACATGACCCTCAGATTGTCAGAATTCGAAATAATCCTGACTACTGGTTTGCCACACTCTAAGATCCCCCACACTCTTCGATCAACCTTTTGAATTTAATAAAGAACAAAAAAATGGTCATTTTTGAAATGATAAGCATTAGCATGTTATTAGAAACTGAAATCAAACAGTTTTCAACTCAAAACTTTATTCTAGGTGATGTTACATTTGCACATAGGACCCCTTGTTCGAAAGGAGCTTCTGAACTCTCTCGTCCATTGAATTTGTCAGGTTTTGGATGGTTTCTGCTTCAATTGTTTTGCATGAGGACAGAATACCCTCCCAGAGCTGTTGCTTAGATGTGAACTGCCTCCTGCCATCATAGACACTCCTTTTGATGATGCTCCAGAGGTTCACAATGGGGTTGAGGTCAGGGGAGCATGGGGGTCACACCATAAGTTTGTCCCATTTTATGCCCATATCAGCCAGAGATGCAGATGTGTTATGTGCAGCATGAGACGGTGCATTATCATGCATGAAAATGATCTTGCTGCGGAATACACGGTTCTTCTTCTTGAACCATGGCAGGAAGTGCTGTTTGAGAAACTTCACATACATTATGGAGTTCATCTTTACCCCTTCAGGGATCCTAAAGGGGCCGACAATCTCTCTCCCCATGATTCCAGCCCAAAACATTACTCCACCTCTTCCTTCTTGGTGCCGTAGCCGTGTTTGCATGGGGTGTCCATCAACCAGCCATCCTCCACTCCATCCATCTGGACCATCGAGCGTTGCACGGCACTCATCGGTGAACAAAACAGTTTTGAAGTCAGTCTTCATGTATTGTTTGGCCCACTGGAGCCGTTTCTGCTTGTGTATAGTGGATAGAGGAGGTCGACAGGATGGCTTACGCACAGCTGCAAACCTCTGAAGGACCCTGCATCTTGTTGTTCGGGGGACGTTGGAGGCACCAGAAGCTTCAAAAACTTGTCTGCTGCTATGACAAGGCTTTTTTGCCGCTGCTCTTTTAACCTGATGTAATTGCCTGTAGGAAAGAGTCCTCAATTTTCCCATCTCAGCATGCACACGTGTGTACTGTGAATCAGCTACATACTTCTTGATTGTGCGATGATCAGGATGAAGTGTCTTGGCAATGTTGATTGTAGTCATGCCTTGACCTAAACACTCCACAATTTGTTGCTTCTCAGCAGCCGACACATCCTTTTTCTTTCCCATTTTGGCAGAAAATGTAGGCTGCTTAATAATGTGGGACAGCCTTCTTAAGTAGTCTTGCCTTTCATTGGACACAACTGCCAAACTAATTAGCACAGGTGTCTGCAATTGCTTACAGTGATATAAAAAGCCCTGACACACATCACCATCAATGAGTTTAACTGACAAAAAAAAAAAATCTTACCTTATCTCTCCTAAACACTTTTTGCATAATAATTTGGAACACAGTGTACATGTGCTTTTCCACAAAACACCAGTGGTTCACGTAGTGAATCTTACAGTTCTAACTTGCCAACCGTGGTCTGTATGGAGTTGTTCAATAAAGGGCCCAAAATTAAGATAACATAGACGGGAGAGGTCTCTATGAATACGAATTCCTAAGTATTTGATACCCTGTGAGGGCCAGGCAAAGGGAAAGTTGGACTGGATGGAATCCTGTATGGATTTGGGGAGGGAAATATCGAGGGCCTCAGACTTCGCTGCATTGATTTTAAAATTTGACCATGTAACAAAGTGATATATTTCAGCCATAACAGCAGAGATGGATATGTGTGATTGAGTGATATATACTAGGACATCATCAGCAAATAGAGAATACTTGTAATCGGTGCCTCCCACCTCAATCCACCTAATATTGGGGTTATGGCGAATTGATGAGAGCAGGTGCTCCGTCACTAGGATGTATAAGAGAGGGGACAGAGGACATCCCTGCCTTGTCCCATTGGTAATTATGAAAGGTGATGAAAATGTTCTGACGCGCCCCCTGGGCCTTGGGACACCCAGAGCCGGACCCTTTTTGGTGGATGCTGGGGGTTGTAGTCTCCGTGGCGGCGACCCGGTTCCGTGGCTCAGGGCGGTCAAACCAGTGGCGGAACTATTTATGTGGTTTTGATGTTTAAATGTCCGACTACGCCACCCGTGGATTGCGGTCAGAGTGAACCGCCGCTGCAAGGCAGACCGCTGAGGCTGGTGTTGTGGGTGCAGCAGAGCGTAGTATAACTCCCCACTTGAGGAGTATAGCCTCAGGGCAGTGTATGTGGAGGATGGGGGTGATGGTGCAGGGCAGCAGCAGTAATGACACGGAGTCAGTGATGCAGTCCAGGGCCTTTACTCACAGTTCTTATTATCCAGACCACTTCTGCAGGTAACGGCTGCCCACGTCGTACTGTGCTCACCAGGTGAGGGGCTTCGCCAACTCCCAGATAACTTTGGAGCGCTTCACAGGATCCCCTTTGTGTGTCCTTTCTCTGGCCTTTCTTACCCCACCAGTGACCGCACTTCTGTCCGGCTGCCTCTGGCCTCCTCTTGGTAAACTTGGCGCCAGTTTCCCTGACCCTATGTGGTGCCTTCCTAGCGGGTGTAGCGAGGGGCTGCGCCACATAAAATGTCACAGCCTCCGGTTTCTAGCTGAGGGTCGTTTCCCGCCTCCACTAGTTTCGGGGACCGGTCTCCCCCTTTGGCCTGACCCCTCCACGCAGGTCGATTCGGGCGTGCGGTGGCAACTTGCCCATCCGCACCCCTGGCATCCCTTCGTTTCTCGTTCCTGGAGCCTTCTCCGCTCCTCTTCCTTCCTTCTCCCTCTTCCAGGCCTGGGCCTCTGTTACTAGGCCCGCCTCCGGAGCAGAGCTCATGCAGAGCCCCTGCTCCCTGTCACTTCTGCTCAGACTTCTCTGCACTGAACTAAAAAGGTGCCCACCTTTTATACTCCCTTCTCAATGCACCCAGGAACTGCTTCCTCCCTGCTCCTGCACTACAGGGTTCCCCTTCCTCAGTGTTCCCTCCCCCCACTCCAGCCAGGGACAGGGACTGTCGTGCCCATCTCAGAGGCATATTGGTCGCCCTGCCCCACGGCAATGTGGTGTAATGCATGCAGGTGTCGGGGTCCTGATCCACACTCCATCCTTTCCTGAGAGTGAGATATCACACCTCTGGATGAGGTGCAATACCTCCGTAGCAACCGAGCCCTCGGGGTGCTACAGTTCCATTTATCTTCAGCCTAGGTGACGTATTGCGATACAGGGCCGTGATTTTGGCTATAAAAGGGTCCCCTAGACCCCTACCCCAAGCTTTTTAAGAGAATAATATATGGCGTGCCAGGAGACTCTATGGAATGCTTTCTCAGCATCCAACGAGAGTATCTAATTACAAATTTTTAACTGCATCTAGCCCAGGAAATACTTTGTTCCTAGTAGCAGTGTCTGCTAGTCAGCGGATTATCCCAGCTGTTAAGCAAGCTACACCACCTGTAGTTTGGACACTTAATTTTTTCAAAGGAAATGCTTCGGGCCCCCGGGATACTCAGTGAAGAGCATCGGGAGGCACCGCAAGGCACAGGGGCTGGGACTGGCGGTAGGACGCCTTGCGGTGGACCGCCAAGCTCGATCCTTATAAAAGCTTTTTAACTGCAGCAGCTTTAGTGGACGCTACTGGAGCTGGAACTCTATTTTATTATAAATGTAAAAACACAAACTAGTACAAGTAACAAAAACAATTTCTAGCAATATAACCGATACATAAACAATGTATATACAAGGGACCCCACCTGCCTGACAACCACCATACAACCACAGCCTATCCAAACATACCTCAAACTTCCTCCACACTTACACCTGATTCTGCCGTAACAAAAACCAGAGATGCAGAATCAAAATACATATAACAAAATATAAACCACATAAACCATATGAAATAACACACAACACTTAAATAATGAGTAACACATAATAACACATACACTACCCCAACTCTCACTATACCCCCAACCCGAACCGGCCTCTAAGTTCCGAAAAAGTCCTTCCGGACTTAGGGCGAACCCCGACAGTTTTGGGCCCGGGCCAGTCCAAGTTCATGCTTAACCCCCCTCAAAACCCCCACCCCACCTAACTAACCCCCAAAGTAAAAGAACAATAAGACAACAATAATAATAACAACAAGAACAATAACAAAAATACCATCCGCACCGGTTCGGTGCTTGTAAACCCTTTTCATGATACCATTATCAAAACAAAAAGCTACGGTGAGAACTTAGCCCACCCCCAGGAGGCTTGGAGCAATCCAGAACTAAGGCACCTGGAAGGAGAAACCCCTCCAGAGACGGGAGGCCCCCGATGCACCCAGCCTTTCATACTCCAAGGAGCGCACCTTCACCAGGTCACCAAGGATGTTGCTACATACCTCACCCACTGGGAGGATTGTACTGCCCGTCGAACTAGGGACCAGAGGCAGGGACATGATCCCCTGGTCCCTCTCCACCACTCTCCTCGGACGCTGTTCTTTCCCTCCCGCCTCAGGGGGAGTTCTGCTCCTCACCGGTCCCTTACTTCCTACGCCGCTGCTAGTCCCTTCACCGGCTGGTCTGGTCCTCGCCTCCTCCCTACCAGCACCTCCCGGATTCAGGCCAACATTGGCATAGGAGCGCGGACAGCGACTAAACGGGTGTCCCAAGACACCACACAGGTTACACCGAATGTCCCTACAGGTTGCGGCCAGATGACCCACCCCTCCACACATTGCGCACTTCTCCACCTTGCACCCCGCGCTGAAGTGAGAGGGGCTGCCGCACCTGTGGCACAACTTCGGCTGCCCCTGGTAAAAGATCAGGATTCGGTCCCTTCCCAAGAATGTTGAAGTGGGAATGTGGGTAACCTAGTAACCCGAGACCTTCAATTTTACCATAAAGGTCCAGGCCCCTGACCAGATGCCATGCTTGTCCAGATTCTTTTTGGGAATCTGGACCACCTCCCCATACCTGCTCAGCCAGGTCATGATGTCCATCTCAGAAAGTGACTCGTTACTGGTGAGCACGGTCACTTTCTTCACTGAGTTTTGGCGAGAGATAGCCTGGACTATAAACCCTCGCCATTCAGGGCAAATCCGAGCCAGCTCATACTGAGACCAGAAGAGCTCTAGGCCCTCCGATCTCACAAAGCTGACGTAGAAAAAGGTGGCACCATAGGGATGAATCAGGGCATAGATGTCATCAGCCCTGAAGCCCATCCCCAGGAAAAGCTCCACCACCTTGTCCCTAGAGGGGCACGTTTCATTGCCTTCCCACCGGAGACGGACCACATTCCTACGGACGCCATCCTGCCCTGCTGTCGGCAGAGACCACGTAACGTTCTCTGCCCCTAACTCTGGGAAGGCGGACAGACCATGTCGGTCTATCCAGAACGATAAATCTACCTCCCTACCCTCCACTGTAATGGACTGCTCTCCCCTATTCAGGGCGTCCAGGAGACGCCATTGCAAGTAACCCTGCCCAGCGTCCCCTGACAAGGACCCTCCACTACCCGCGGCGGCGGCCACCGCAAAGGTGCGGACATGTGAACCGCCCTCTAACGAGGCCGCCAACGAACCGGGATTCCTTGGCCTCACACTTGGCCCCTCATTCACACTCACACTCTGCCTCACAGCCTCACCTACCGCCCCTGCACCACTACCATCACCACCAGCCGTACCACTCACCACTTCCATACCTGCATCCTCACCTCCATCCTCACCTCCTTCATGTACCCCATTCATCCCCACCTCATGCACCCCATCCATGCCAGCCTGAACAGGTGGGGTATTAACCGCTTTACCCAAGGTCCTGGCATCACTGGGGGGGGGTTTTCAGGACACTCACCACATCCGCAGCATTGTCCTTACTCCCCTTCTCCCCCTCTGCCACCTTGGACCCTCCAATATTCATGCGCTGGGTATCACAGGGGCCGGGATTTTGGGCGCCGGGTTTTACCAACCTCACAGGTGCAGACACCCCGGCCGGTTTACCCCCGGCAGCCTTGTCCCCAGCATGCGGCCCCTCAACCCTCTGGCCAGATATGGAAGCAGTGGCTCTCTCCTCCCCCACAATCCTCCGGACCTCAGCCAAGATCTCTGAAAAAGCTGCTCCGGCTCCACCGCCACAACCCCCACCTCCCTCTGCCCGAGACCCAGAGGCCATGGGAGGCAGAGACAGGAACTCCACCACACTGAATATGTCTGGCGCCACCGCCAGCGATGACCCTTTGCCATCCCTACTGTCCTCCGTAGGGATCGCCACACCATCACCACTCGCCTTACATTTGCCTTTACTCTCCCCACCGGACCTGCGCCGAGGACCAACTTCATGATCCGGGAGCCCTTGACCGGCAGGGGTTACACAGGAGACAGCAGCAGCATCAGTATCATCATTAAACACGTAACGCATACTCACCGTCTCCTGTGCCTTCTTCTTGCGCCCCTTCTTCTTTCCGGGTCCCGGATCTTCGTCCCCGAAACAAAAATGCTGGAGGTTCACCGGGGACTCCAGCAACCGGATGGCCGCCATGAGCCCCCCGGACCCCGAAGACGCCTCCATGTCCTCCTCCTCTGATGTGCTGGAGGCAGACAGCGCCACCTGCTCAGGACTCAGACCGGAAGATTTAGGAGGCTCCCCAGTAACGCCGGCAGGCTGCTCGACCGGGGTTACTGCCACCTCCTGGGACACTGTTCCTGGATCCGCCGCTGTCTTCCCTGCTGTTTTTCCTGCTGCCTCCCTCCCAGCCACTGGTTTCTTATGGACAACTCCAGGTGCTGTGGTGGGCAGGACGAGGGGCGGGGCACCGGCGCAAGGCTTGCTGAGCCTTGTGGTACTATAAGCATTGCTTGCTGCTTTTTCTTTCATGTCCCTCCTGCCTCCCTCTTTCCCTCCGCCCACAGACTGTACAGAGGCAGTGCAGAGAGCTGCGGTGGGCGGGACTAGAGGCGGACCAGCAGACCGGGAACTGCTGGGCTCTGCAGTTCCACTCGCGGCTCTCATGGGGGCCGCGCTGAGCGCCGAGGTGGGCGGGGCTTGGGGCGGGTTGGCAGACTGGGGGCCGCTGGGCTCGGTAGTTCCACGTGTGCCTCTCATGGTGGCCGCGCTGAGCGCCGAGGTGGGCGGGGCTAGGGGCGGACCGGCAGCCGCTGGGCTCTGCAGTTCCACGTGTGTCTCTCATGGTGGCTACGCCGAGTGTCGAGGTGGGCGGGGCTTGGGGCGGGTTGGCAGACTGGGGGCCGCTGGGCTCGGTAGTTCCACATGTGCCTCTCATGGTGGCCGCGCTGAGCGCCGAGGTGGGCGGGGCTAGGGGCGGGCTGGCAGACCGGGTGCCGCTGGGCTCTGCAGTTCCACGTGTGTCTCTCATGGTGGCCACGCCGAGCGCTGAGGTGGGCGGGGCAAGGGGCGGAGCCCCGGACCGCGATCCCCCGGCCTTTGTGCCCGCACCCACACTATCCTCTGCTCTCACTAACAGTGCGTCACTTCCTCCACCCCCCACCTTCTCCTCCTCCATGGCAGGGGTAACCCCTGGGGCAGCACCCAGCGCTGTGGTGGGTGGGACAGGGGGCGGGGCTCCAGACAAATGTTCCTTTCCAGGCTCCTGGCTGCCATGCATAGTCCTGGGAGTGCCTTCACTGGCCGGCAGGCCCCCTTCATACGCCCCCCTTCCTTGCTGCGTGGTTAACCCCTCCTGACCCGAGAACCGCCGATCATTAGAGTATTTCTCCAGAAAGGGACCCGCAGCCCTCTCTATTTCCGCCTGCCTCTGCTCCACCTCATCAATCCTATCCTTGACCCTCTGGATTTGCGTGGCGATCGCCGGGCGCTTCCTCTGGGCTGCTGCATTATATAGCGCCTTGGCCTGCCGCAAGTCCAGGAGGAGTTTCGCCAGTGCCACCTTCCCCTTTTCGTGGCACCACAACATCTCCACCACCCGCTGGGAGAAAGCCTCCGCTGACTCGTCCGGGCCCCTCTCGGCCCATGGGGTACTCCCCTTGCTTCCCTTGGGCTTGCCAGTCACCTTGTTAGCCGATGCCGGCATGCTCACCGTAGCCGCTTCACGCTGGGACAGCCTCCCAGACCTCCTCACAGAGTCCTCCGATGGATCCATATTCAGTCCTCCGACCCCACCCGGCCCAGACCGGGAGGGCCGGAGCCCGGGGATGCCCCCCGACACCCCTGCCTCTGTCCTGGGAAAACGAAGAGGCAAGGGTCGGGCTTAGAAAAAAGTCCTAGTTGGAGCTTCCCAGGAGCTCCTCCACACAGCTCTCACTCAGCTAGGAACACAGGCCACACCTCCTCCACTTCCTGCTACCGTGGCTGCTGGCATGAGACTTGCCCTCCAATAGATCCTTGGAAAAGGATTTAAAGTGTATTCATTCAAATTAGAGAGACAATTTAAATGAAAAAGCTTAGACCTGCCTCCACCGCAGGGGGGCTCGCTCGACCTACCAGCGGACAGGCACCAGTATTGGGAGAGGGGGGTTGGCCGTCAGGGTCCACCGCAGCTCTGGCACAAACCCGGTGACACGGAGGTCGCACGGGCAGGAACGGACTGGCCGTGTCGGCTTCGCACTTTTTTGGTTTTAGAAGGGCAGGACATGCCTATATCTGTTTCTCCCCCTCCTTTTACTCCTCCACCTCTTTTCTTTTCGCATGACTATATGTACTTGTCACTTTTCCATGTGTTAGTTGTGTCTTCTGAGCAGTTTGTCAGCTTTTGAACACCTTTGAAGTGTTTTCTATGTGTTTTCTATGTGTTTCTATGTGTTTTTGTTTGCCTGCCATTGGTTTTAACGGTGTTCGAAGGTGTTCGTCGAACAGTTCGACGAACAGTTCGTCGAACATACGGGTGTTCGACGAACCGAACCGAACTCGAACACTACGGGGGTGGCTCAACACTACTAACAAGTGCCCAAAACGATAGTGACAGTGCTCGAATGACATGGGGACAGCATGGGGATCGCCCCAGGAAGCATTTCTGACCCCCAGGTCACTGCTGTCAACAACGTGGTCAGAGGTATTAAGCCACTTTTAAGGGCTCACAATAAAACGTTCAAAAACGAAACTGAAACTGCTTTCCTGTGAAATATGTTAAGGAACTTCCTTTCCAGGGTAAAGAAGACTTGTGTATAAGGTAAAATAAACAACCCCCGCAAAAAAATACTCCTCCACACCTTGGGCTATGTTCACAAGTAGCATTTTTTATGTGTTTTTGCACTTTTGTATTGCTTTCAACCGTGACAAATGCATTCACCGGGAAATGTCATTTTAACATTTTACAACCTTATCTGGCCATCTGCTGTGTGACACATGCATACAGTGCTGAAAAGACACGGGAACATCATGAGGAAGACCCCTGGAAGCATCTCTGACACCCAGATCACTGCCTAAAAGTGTGCCCATCAGAAGTGATCCTTGCCGCATCAGAAGATGCAGACTTGCAACTATCCCCGTGCAAGTTCTTGTCCCAGGGCAGTGTTCAATTGTACCTCCCCCATTCCTTACAATGCAAGCGCAAATATGCAGCCAACCACCCACCCACCCCCAGGCTGCAATACCATACTGCTTGCTTGCACTTGAAATTGGGCCTTTTAGGCATGTGGAGGCGAAATCTGGCCACCACGTCATGGCTGCGTTGGCGGCCTGGAATCCATACTCAGTCCCCTGCCGCCTGGCGGCCGGGTGTCCGCACTCAGTCCCCATGCGCCAGGGGGCGGCCTGGTGTCAATACTCGGTCCCCAGCCTCCCCGCGGCCGGGTGTCCACACTTGGTCCCCAGCCGCCAGAGGGCGGCCTAATGTCCATACTCGGTCCCCAGCCTCCCCGCGGCCGGGTGTCCATAAACGGTCCCCAGCCGCCCCTATTTCCCCTGTCAACTTCCCCCCACACACTTTTCTTAGCCCGGCCTGCTTTAGGGCAGCATTGGACGAGACCACCAGAGAACCAGACTCCTCTGGTGGGCCCTGGCTTCTCCATCAGGGGAGTTGAGAGTGCCAAGGTGAGGAGCATGATGATGATGATAGAAGTTACCATCTACTTTGTTTTCTTTTAATGCAAGCGTAAGTGTGCAGCCTGCCACCCACCCACGCCCAGGCTGCAATGCCATACTGCTAGCTTGCACTTGAAATGGGGCCTTTTAGTTTGGAGGAGGCCGAAGCTGGCCACTACTTCATGGCTGCTTCGGCAGCGAGGTATCCATACTCAGTCCCCAGCCGCCCCTATTTGTCCCGGTGTGCCTTATACATAAGATTAAGCGTGTATACCAAAACATTACCTGTGCCCTCCCCAGTGCATTTAGTGGGAAGGACAGCCTATTCCGCTGTAGTGTGTGCATGCCAAACCCCTGTTCATGGTACATGCGAAGATGCCTCCCACCCTGCACCTGTCGTTGCAGACTTGCAACTATCCCCGTTCAAATCCTTGTCCCAGGGCAGTGTTCAATTGTACCTCTCCCATTCCTTGCAATGCAAGTGCAAGTATGCAGCCTGCCACCCACCCACCCCCAGGCTGCAATACCATACTGCTTGCTTGCTTGCACTTGAAATTGAGCCTTTTAGGCATGTGGAGGCGGAATCTGGCCACCACGTCATGGATGCGTTGGCGGCCTGGAATTCATACTCAGTCCCCAGCCGCCCGGCGGCCGGGTGTCCACACTCGGTCCCCAGCCGCCAGGGGGCGGCCGGGTGTGCAAACTCAGTCCCCAGCCGCCCCGCGGCCGGGTGTCCACACACGATCCCCAGCCGCCTGGGGGCAGCAGGGTGTCCATAAACGGTCCCCAGCCGCCCCTATTTCTCCTTGGAACATCCCCCCACACACTTTTCTTAGCCCGGCCTGCTTTAGGGCAGCATTGGACGAGCCCACCAGAGAACCAGACTCCTCTGGTGGGCCCTGGCTTCTCCATCAGGGGAGTTGAGAGTGCCAAGGTGAGGACCTTGATGATGATGATACAAGTTAGCATCTGCTTTGTTTTCTTGGAATGCAAGCGCATGTATGTAGTAGCGGCTAGGCCTGAGGTGGTCAGCGTTTTGGCGCATATCCTACCTCCTCCGAGGATTGCTGGATGTTTTCCTGCTACTATTCCAGTTCTATGACTCCCGTTAAAACAAAGCTTCAGGTGATAAATGATGGATGAGGTAGTGGCAAAGGAGAAAGAGCAGGAGGAACAGGGACCATTCACATCAATATCAGGCCAGTCAACCACACATGTCTTGTAGGATATGTTTCTGTAACAAAAGGAGCGGTGCGGCTACACAGTTATAGGGCATACAGTGAGTGCAATGCCTACCAAAAATTTTGAGGCACTCCAATGCCCCTTGGAAATGACATGGAGGTCAGAGGGCCTTAACTAAACCGTTTTTTCCATTTATAGCAACTGGGTTTCCTGTACACTGTTAGCCTAAGCAGTGAATGGAAGGCTTTCCAAAAATTATGAGGAACTGCAATGCCCCTTGAAACAGACGTGGATTACAGCGTACTAAAAACCTTCTACCCATTATTGGGGAGTGGGTCTCCCTTCATTTTCGCTTTTGCATTGAAAAGCAAAAGCTGACTAAAATTAGGAGGAAAGGCAATGCCCGTTGGAAGAGTCGTGGAGGTTAGAGGTAATTAAAAACAACATTTCAATGCCCCTTAGAAGAGCTGTGGAGTTCAGAGTGGCTTAAAAAGACGCTTTTAATGCCCCTTTGAAGAGACGTGGAGGTCACAGTAGCTTAACAAGACGGTTTTAATGCCCCTCAGAAGAGACGTGGAGGTCAGAGTGGTATAACAAGATGGTTTTAATGCCCCTCAGAAGAGACGTGGAGGTCAGAGTGGTATAACAAGATGCTTTTAATGCCCCTTACAAGAGACGTGGAGGTCAGAGTGGTATAACAAGACGCTTTTAATGCCCCTTACAAGAGCCATACAGTACAGCATATTACAAACATTATTCCCATTATTGGGGAGTGGGTCTTCCATAGTATTTGCTTATGCCTTCCAAGCAAAAGCTTACAAAAATTAGGACGGAGCAACTTGCAATGCCCCTTACAAGAACCATGCAGTACAGCATATTACAAACATGAGTCCCATTATTGGGGAGGGGGTCTCCCATAGTATTTGCTTATGCCTTCCAAGCAAAAGCTGCCAAAAATTATGAGGAAATGCAATGCCCGTTCGACGACTCGTGGAGGTCCCAGTAGCTTAACAAGACGGTTTTAATGCCCCTAACAAGAGACGTGGAGATCAGAGTGGTATACCAAGATGCTTTTAATGCCCCTTATAAGAGACGTGGAGGTCAGAGTGGTATAACAAGACGCTTTTAATGCCCCTTACAAGAGACATGGAGGTCAGAGTTGTATAACAAGACGCTTTTAATGCCCCTTACAAGAGACGTGGAGGTCAGAGTGGTATAACAAGACGCTTTTAATGCCCCTTACAAGAGACGTGGAGGTCAGAGTGGTATAACAAGATGCTTTTAATGCCCCTTACAAGAGACGTGGAGGTCAGAGTGGTATAACAAGATGCTTTCAATGCCCCTTACAAGAGACGTGGAGGTCAGAGTGGTATAACAAGACGCTTCAATGCCCCTCAGAAGAGACGTGGAGGTCAGAGTGGTATAACAACAATAAGCTTTTAATGCCCCTTAGAAGAGACGTGGAGGTCAGAGTGGTATAACATCAATAAGCTTTTAATGCCCCTTACAAGAGACGTGGAGGTCAGAGTGGTATAACAAGATGCTTTTAATGCCCCTTACAAGAGACGTGGAGGTCAGAGTGGTATAACAAGACGCTTTAATGCCCCTCAGAAGAGACGTGGAGGTCAGAGTGGTATAACAACAATAAGCTTTTAATGCCCCTTAGAAGAGACGTGGAGGTCAGAGTGGTATAACAAGACGCTTTTAATGCCCCTTCCAAGAGACGTGGAGGTCAGAGTGGTATAACAAGATGCTTTTAATGCCCCTTACAAAAGACGTGGAGGTCAGAGTGGTATAACAAGACACTTTTAATGCCCCTTACAAGAGACGTGGAGGTCAGAGTGGTATAACAAGATGGTTTTAATGCCCCTTACAAGAGACGTGGAGGTCAGAGTGGTGTAACAAGATGCTTTTAATGCCCCTTACAAGAGATTTGGAGGTCAGAGTGGTATAATGTACTGCACACGCCCGGGCTGAGCGGCGTGTGCGTGTGATTCCACTGGACCGTGCCGGAGAGTGAATGCCTGGAGGGGCGTAACTAGGTATTCACCCGATCCGACCAGGGTCGCATGACGGCATACGACGCCAGTGCGCCAATAAGGAACCGAGCAGAGGGACCAGGTGCTACTCCAGGACAGACCCCAGACACGACTGTTGACCCACACAGGGGAATACAGGAACAGACAGGTTAGGCTGGCACACAGACTGGTGGGTATAGGCAGGCACGACTGGTATGCAGGCAGGCGGGTATGCAGGCAGGGGGGTACAGGCAAGCACGGCTAGAGTGCAGACAGGGAGGTACTAGCAGGTAGGAACACAGGCGGGATAGGACCCAGCCCAGTACACACTGGGACTCAGGAACAGAACCACAGATGTGGCGGACAAATACAGCAGAGTATGGCCGCCCAGAGTAGTGAGGAACAGGGCAAGACGAGACCGCCTAGAGCGGTGAGCGAGAGTAGAGCAGGACGAGGTAGCCTGGAGCGGTGAACGAGAGTAGAGCGGGACGAGGCCGCCTGGAGCGGT
Source organism: Phyllobates terribilis (assembly GCF_046119375.1). Classification (NCBI taxonomy): domain Eukaryota; kingdom Metazoa; phylum Chordata; class Amphibia; order Anura; family Dendrobatidae; genus Phyllobates; species Phyllobates terribilis. The sequence continues at coordinate 1,162,687,655 of NW_027362761.1, read as the reverse complement.
GAGCAAGAGTAGAGCAGGACGAGGCCGCCTGGAGCGGTGAGCAAGAGTAGAGCAGGACGAGGCCGCCTGGAGCGGTGAGCAAGAGTAGAGCAGGGTGAGGCCGCCTGGAGCGGTGAGCAAGAGTAGAGCAGGACGAGGCCGCCTGGAGCAGTGAGCAAGAGTGGAGCAGGACGAGGCCGCCTGTAGCGGTGAGCAAGAGTAGAGCAGGACGAGGCCACCTGGAGCGGTGAGCAAAGGTTCAGAGCGGAGAGAGACTGCTGGAGCAGTGAGCAAAGGGTCAGAGCAGGCTAGAACCGCCGGAGCAGTGAGCAAAGGGTCAGAGCAGGCTAGAATCGCCGGAGCGGTGAGCAAGGGGTCAGAGCAGGCTAGAACCGCCGGAGCGGTGAGCAAAGGCAGAGCAGGCTAGAACCGCCGGAGCGGTGAGCAAAGGCAGAGCAGGCTAGAACCGCCAGAGCGGTGAGCAAAGGCAGAGCAGGCTAGAACCGCCGGAGCGGTGAGCAAAGGCAGAGCAGGCTAGAACCGCCGGAGCGGTGAGCAAAGGCAGAGCAGGCTAGAACCGCCGGAGCGGTGAGCAAAGGCAGAGCAGGCTAGAACCGCCGGAGCGGTGAGCAAAGGCAGAGCAGGCTAGAATCACCGGAGCGGTGAGCAAAGGCAGAGCAGGCTAGAACCGCCGGAGCGGTGAGCAAGGCAGAGCAGGCTAGAACCGCCGGACCGGTGAGCAAGGCAGAGCAGGGGGGACAGGGCTCTGTACACATGGAACAGACAGGAAGGGAAAGGCAGAACCAGATACCCACAGGGTACTTGCAGTGAAGTAGCGAGTGGACCACAAACTCACAAACGGAAGTACAGTGACAACGAGCAGGAGTTAGGTACGAGTTCAGACTCTGCAGAAAAAGGAAAGGTATGGACATAGAGAAACACAGGAAAACAGACTAGGAGAGTATACAGACAAGAACAGACACAGCAGCAAGATACAGGAGCGGGTCTAGGTATGCGGCCCCTAGAAGGCGGAACGAACAGGCAAGGAGCGTGTTCAGACAGGCCTGGAAATACAGCCTCCAGGAAGGGCAGGCAAGCAAACACAGAAGGGGACCTGGCACATTCAGAGTGAAAGAGCACACTGAATGAAACACAATGCTCAGGCATGGGTTAATTGGAGCAGCTGGGTTAAATACCAGGTGACAGACAGCAATAGGCTGAGGACGAACAAGGGGTGTGCCTGCAGCAGGTACAAAAAGCAGGAAGTGATCGGGCGCCGCCCTTAAGCAGCAGAAAGAGAAGCAAACAGACAGCATGGAGGGAAGCCAGAGAGATATTCTGGATTGGAGATCAAGTGCGCGCTCTTGCACAGTGGGAGATGGACCACTATGCAAGGACGCCGCTAGGTATGTTTCAGTACCCCCCCCTTATGCCCCCTCTTCTTCAGGCCTGCCAGAATCTTCTGCAGGGAATTCGAGGGCCAATCCTTCACTTCTGGGAGATCACTTCCACTGTCCACCGGAAAAACTGGTCTCCTCTGGGTAGCTAGGATGCTACCTCCTATCCAGCCATCCTCAGCAACAGACAAAATGGGTGGAGTACCAGGAGCAGCACACAAGGAAGTCTCTCTCCATATATTTTCAGGTGGCACCCCAGAGGGTACAGGAGACAACTGAAAGTCCTCCACCGGGTCGGAGGGGAGCAGAGACTTGGGGGTAATCTCTGCTTCGAGGTACATCTTGTCAAACTCACAGGAAGAAATAGACGGGTTATCAGGTACAGGTTGAGAAAAAGTCACTGTCTCTTTGTTCTCTGATGGTACCCCGGAGGATTCAGGAAACAACTGGAGGTCCTCCGCTGGGTCAGAAGAGTGCAGAGGCTCTGGGAAAACATCTGCTTCAGAGTACACTAGGTCGGACTCACTGGACGAAGCAGGCGAGGTATCGGGTGCCGAGTATAGGAAAGTCTCTGTCCATTCACCACCAGGTGGCACCCCGAAGGGTTCTGGAGACAACTGGAGGTCCTCCGCCTGGTCAGAGGGGTGTAGAGACTCATGGGTAACCTCTGCTTCAGAATACACTAGGTCGGACTCACTGGACGAAGCAAGCGAGGTATCAGATCCAGGATATAGGAAAGTCTCTGTCCATTCTCCACCAGGTGGCACCCCGAAGGGTTCTGGAGACAACTGGAGGTCCTCCGCCTGGTTGGAGGGGTGTAGAGACTCAGGAGTAACCTCTGCTTCGGAGTACACTAGGTTGGACTCACTGGACGAAGCGAGCGAGGTATCATGTACAGAGTATAGGAGAGTCTCTGTCCTTTCGCTACCAGGTAGCACCCCGAAGGGTTCTGGAGACAACTGGAGGTCCTCCGCCTGGTCGGAGGGGTGTAGAGACTCGGGGGTAACTACCACTCTGGGGTACCCATTGTCAGGCTCACAGGACGGAGCGGACAAAGTATCGAGTACCGGATGTAGAGAAGTCTCTCTCCATTTGTCATCGAGTGGTATCCCGGAGGATTCAGGAGGCAACAGGGGGTCCTCCGCCAGGTAGTAGAGGTGCACAGACTCGGAGGTAATCACAGCTTCGGAGCATGCTTGGACATGCACACTGGTTAAAGTGGGTGAAGTATCTGATGCCGGGTGCAGGAAGTTCTCCTGTGTGGAGTCTGGATGGGCAGAAGTCTCTTCGGGCAGGAGAACTGGTGCACTACCCACGCACATTACTCGTTGGGGCTTCTCCGGGATACAGGGAGATGAAGCTTCAGTAGGGACTTCAAGGTTGGGGTCAGGAGGTCTTAGTGAGGACAGACCCTGGCGTGACGGCTTGCCTCTACGTCTAGCACGTCTGGACTGCCTCTTGAGGTTGGAAGAAGTATTCCGGAGAGCGTAGTCACCCTGTGAGGATTCTGGGTGGACAGTAGTCTCATTGGGCTGGAGGACTATTGCGCTACCCACACACATTACCCATCGGGGCTTCTCCGGGATATTGGGAAGTGAAGCTTCAGCAGGAGCCTCCGGGTTAGGATCATCGAAGACCATTAGAAAGGCCACCAGGAAGGCCATTATGTCCAGGACGATAGGATCCTGTGCGTCCCATAGGGGGGTGATCCATTTCAAGGCATCACCCGCTAGGTAAGACATCATGAATCCCACCTTAGCCCGATCTGTGGGAAAACATAGAGGGTAGAACTTGAAGTGTAGCATGCATTGCTCCACAAATGCACGACTCTGTCTTGGAACCCCATAGTAACGTGGCGGATCCGCAGGAACGAGAGCTGATAGATCCATCTGGACGGGTGCGTAATTCGCCTGGAACTCAGCTAGAGAAATTTTTTTTTATTTATTTATTTTTAATGCACGTATTCGCTGGAAAACGTCTCAGAGAGCGAAGGCCGTGGGGCTCAACGGGAACCATGGCCTGAGCATGCTGTACTGCACACGCCCGGGCTGAGCGGCGTGTGCGTGTGATTCCACTGGACCGTGCCGGAGAGTGAATGCCTGGAGGGGCGTAACTAGGTATTCACCCGATCCGACCAGGGTCGCACGACGGCATACGACGCCAGTGCACCAAGGAGGAACCGAGCAGAGGGACCAGGTGCTACTCCAGGACAGACCCCAGACACGGCTGTTGACCCACACAGGGGAATACAGGAACAGACAGGTTAGGCTGGCACACAGACTGGTGGGTATAGGCAGGTACGACTGGTATGCAGGCAGGTGGATATGCAGGCAGGGGGGTACAGGCAAGCATGGCTAGAGTGTAGACAGGGAGGCACTAGCAGGTAGGAACACAGGCGGGATAGGACCCAGTACACACTGGGACTCAGGAACAGAACCACAGATGTGGCGGACAAACACAGCAGAGTAAGGCCGCCCAGAGTGGTGAGCGAGAGCAGGGCAAGACGAGACCGCCTAGAGCGGTGAGCGAGAGTAGAGCAGGACGAGGCCGCCTGGAGCGGTGAGCGAGAGTAGAGCAGGACGAGGCCGCCTGGAGCAGTGAGCAAAGGGTCAGAGCAGGCTAGAACTGCCGGAGCGGTGAGCAAAGGGTCAGAGCAGGCTAGAACCGCCGGAGCGGTGAGCAAAGGCAGAGCAGGCTAGAACCGCCAGAGCGGTGAGCAAAGGCAGAGCAGGCTAGAACCGCCGGAGCGGTGAGCAAAGGCAGAGCAGGCTAGAACCTCCGGAGCGGTGAGCAAAGGCAGAGCAGGCTAGAACCGCCGGAGCGGTGAGCAAAGGCAGAGCAAGCTAGAACCGCCGGAGCGGTGAGCAAAGGCAGAGCAGGCTAGAACCGCCAGAGCGGTAAGCAAAGGCAGAGCTGGCTAGAACCGCCGGAGCGGTGAGCAAAGGCAGAGCAGGCTAGAACCGCCGGAGCGGTGAGCAAGGCAGAGCAGGGGGGACAGGGCTCTGTACACACAGAACAGACAGGAAGGGAAAGGCAGAACCAGATACCCACAGGGTACTTGAAGTGAAGTAGCGAGTGGACCACAAACTCACAAACGGAAGTACAGTGACAACGAGCAGGAGTTAGGTACGAGTTCAGACTCTGCAGAAAAAGGAAAGGTACGGACATAGAGAAACAAAGGAAAACAGACTAGGAGAGTATACAGACAAGAACAGACACAGCAGCAAGATACAGGAGCGGGTCTAGGTATGCAGCCCCTAGAAGGCGGGAGGAACAGGCTAGGAGCGTGTTTAGACAGGACGGACAAGATACAGGAGCGGGTCTAGGTATGCAGCCCCTAGAAGGCGGAACAAACAGGCAAGGAGCGTGTTCAGACAGGCCTGGAAATACAGCCTCCAGCAATGGCAGGCAAGCAAACACAGAAGGGGACCTGGCACATTCAGAGTGAAAGAGCACACTGAATGAAACACAATGCTCAGGCATGGGTTAATTGGAGCAGCTGGGTTAAATACCAGGTTACAGACAGCAATAGGCTGAGGACGCACAAGGGGTGTTCCTGCAGCAGGTACAAAAAGCAGGAAGTGATCGGGCGCCGCCCTTAAGCAGCAGAAAGAGAAGCAAACAGACAGCATGGAGGGAAGCCAGAGAGACATTCTGGATTGGAGATCAAGTGCGTGCTCTTGCACAGTGGGAGATGGACCACTATGCAAAGACGCCGCCAGGTATGTTACATATAGCAAGACGCTTTTAATGCCCCTCAGAAGAGACGTGGAGGTCAGAGTGGTATAACAAGACGCTTTTAATGCCCCTTACAAGAGACATGGAGGTCAGAGTGGTATAACAAGACGCTTTTAATGCCCCTTACAAGAGACATGGAGGTCAGAGTGGTATAACAAGACGCTTTTAATGCCCCTCAGAAGAGACGTGGAGGTCAGAGTGGTATAACAAGACGCTTTTAATGCCCCTCAGAAGAGATGTGGAGGTCAGAGTGGTATAACAAGACTTTTAATGCCCCTTACAAGAGACGTGGAGGTCAGAGTGGTATAACAAGACGCTTTTAATGCCCCTTACAAGAGATGTGGAGGTCAGAGTGGTATAACAAGATAACAAGACGCTTTTATTGCCCGTCAGAAGAGACGTGTAGGTCAGAGTGGTATAACAAGACGCTTTTAATGCCCCTTACAAGAGATGTGGAGGTCAGAGTGGTATAACAAGATGCTTTTAATGCCCGTCAGAAGAGACATGTAGGTCAGAGTGGTATAACAAGACGCCTTTAATGCCCCTTACAAGAGATGTGGAGGTCAGAGTGGTATAACAAGACGCTTTTAATGCCCCTTACAAGAGATGTGGAGGTCAGAGTGGTATAACAAGACGCTTTTAAAGCCCGTCAGAAGAGACGTGGAGGTCAGAGTGGTATAACAGGACGATTTTAATGCCCCTCATAAGAGACGTGGAGGTCAGAGTGGTATAACAAGACGCTTTTAATGCCCCTTACAAGAGCCATACAGTACAGCATCTTAAAAATATTATTCCCATTATTGGGGAGTGGGTCTCCCACAGTCTTTGCTTATGCCTTCCAAGCAAAAGCTGACAAAAATAAGGACGGAGGAACTTTCAATAATGGCAACATGGACCACGGTCACCCTGGTGGTATAGTGGTGGTGGAGGCTGAAGATAAGGAGAAGAACATAAAACAGCTGAAATGAGGAAGCGTATACCCATGTGTGGGTGTGAAGCGGTGCATGTGAATACACCTCCCGAAATAACACAGTGGATTTGACTTTATGTTACTCGGCTGTCATTTGGTGGTGATGAGAAGTCTGGCCCAATCCATCCCTTGTTCATTTTGATAAGGGTCAGCTTGTCAGCATTGTCAGTTGACAGGCGAGTGCGCTTATCAGTTATAATTCCCCCAGTGGCACTAAAAACATGCTCCGATAACACGCTAGTGGCAGGGCAGGCCAGGATCTCCAAGGCGTACAGAGCGAGTTCATTCCAAGTGTCCAGCTTGGATACCCAATAATTAAAAGGCACAGAGGAATCACGGAGGATGCTGGTACGTTCGGCAAGGTACTCCCTCACCATCTCTTGAAACTTTCCACTCCTTGTGAGAGTACCCCGCGCCTCAGGGTCTGTCTGAAGGGAGGGTCTGAGAAAACTGTCCCAGAACGTTGACAGTGTTCCCCTGCCTCTGCTGGATTGGAGTTGCCTTTCTCTCGCTTGTACGCTTTGGTTGGTCAACGAACTGTGACCTCTGCCGCTGGCATGTTCAGATGGGAGTTTTTTTAACAGTTCTGCAGCAAGGGCCTTCTGGTACTGGCCCATTTTTGTAGACCTCTCCACCTCAGGAATAAGAGAGTGAAAGTTCTCCTTGTAGCGGGGGTCTACAAGTGTCACCAACCAGTAATGACTGTCACCCAACATTTTGACAACGCGAGGGTCACGGTTAAGGCAGCGTAACATAAAGTCAGCCATGCGTGCCAGACTGGTAACGGGCAAGATTTCCGTGTCCTCACCAAGATGACGACTGACCATGCTCTCCTCCTCCTCCTCCTCCCCCCTGTCCTCTGGCCACCCACGCTGAACTGACGGTATGACACTTGTACAGGTACTACCGTCTACAGTGCATGATAACAGCTCCTGTTCTTCCTCCTCCTCCTCTCCCTCATTGTCCCCCAATGTACGTTGGGATGAGATGAGGCTGGGCTGTGTGTAATCGCCCACTACGGCTTCTTGATCCATCTCATCATTAGTGTTGAGCCACCCCCGTAGTGTTCGAGTTCGGTTCGGTTCGTCGAACACCCGTGTGTTCGCCGAACTGTTCGTCGAACTGTTCGTCGAACACCTTCGAACACCGTTAAAACCAATGGCAGGCAAACAAAAACACATAGAAACACATAGAAAACACCTTCAAAGATGTCCAAAAGCTGACAAACTGCTCAGAAGACATAACTAACACATGGAAAAGTGACAAGTACATATAGTCATGCGAAAATAAAAGAGGTGGAGGAGTAAAAGGAGGGGGAGACACAGATATAGGCATGTCATGCCCTTCTAAAATCCAAAAAGTGAGAAGCCGACACGGCCAGTCCGCTCCTGCCCGTGCCACCTCCGTGTCGCCGGGTTTGTGCCAGAGCCGCGGTGAACCCTGATGGCCAGCCCCCCTCTCCCAATACTGGTGCCTGTCCGCTGGTGGGTCGAGCGAGCCCCCCTGTGGTGGAGGCAGCTCTAAGCTTTTTAATTTAAATTGTCTCTCTAATTTGAATGAATACACTTTAAATCCATTTACAAGGATCTATTGGAGGGCAAGTCTCATGCCAGCAGCCGCGTAATTCCAGCTCCAGTAGCGTCCACTAAAGCTGCTGCAGTTAAAAAGCTTTTATAAGGATCGAGCTCGGCTGTCCACCGCAAGGCATCCTACTGCCAGTCCCAGCCCCTATGCCTTGTGGTGCCTCCTGATGCTCTTCACTGAGTATCCCATGGTCCCGAAGCATTTCCTTTGAAAAAATTAAGTGTCTAAACTACAGGTAGTGTAGCTTGCTTAACAGCTGGGATAATCCGCTGACTAGCAGACACTGCTACTAGGCACAAAGTATTTCCTGGGCTAGATGCAGTTAAAAATTTGTAATTAGATACTCTCGTTGGATGCTGAGAAAGCATTCCATAGAGTCTCCTGGCACGCCATATATGATTCTCTTAAAAAGCTTGGGGTAGGGGTCTAGGGGACCCTTTTATAGCCAAAATCACGGCCCTGTATCACAATACGTCACCTAGGCTGAAGATAAATGGAACAGTAGCACTCTGAGGGCTCGGTTGCTACAGAGGTATTGCACCTCACCCAGAGGTGTGATATCTCACTCTCAGGTAAGGATGGAGTGTGGATCAGGACCCGACACCTGCATGCATTACACCACATTGCCGTGGGGCAGGGCGACCAATATGCCTCTGAGATGGGCACGACAGTCCCTGTCCCTGGCTGGAGTGGGGGGAGGGAACACTGAGGAAGGGGAACCCTGTAGTGCAGGAGCAGGGAGAAAGCAGTTCCTGGGTGCATTGAGAAGGGAGTATAAAAGGTGGGCACCATCTTAGTTCAGTGCAGAGAAGTCTGAGCAGAAGTGGCAGGGAGCAGGTGCTCTGCATGAGCTCTGCTCCGGAGGCGGGCCTAGTAACAGAGGCCCAGGCCTGGAAGAGGGAGAAGGAAGGAAGAGGAGTGGAGAAGGCTCCAGGAACGAGGAATGAAGGGATCCCAGGGGTGCGGACGGGCGAGTCGCCACCGCACGCCCGAATCCACCTGCGTGGAGGGGTCAGGCCAAAGGGGGAGACCGGTCCCCGTAACTAGTGGAGGCAGGAAACGACCCTCAGCTAGAAACTGGAGGCTGTGACATTTTATGTGGCGCAGCCCCTCGCTACACCCGCTAGGAAGGCACCACATAGGGTCAGGGAAACTGGCGCCAAGTTTACCAAGAGGAGGCCCGAGGCAGCCGGACAGAAGGGTTGGTAAGAAAGGCCAGACAAAGGACACACAAAGGGGGTCCTGTGAAGCGCTCCAAAGTTATCTGGGAGTTGTCTGAGCCCCTCACCTGGTGAGCACAGTACGACGTGGGCAGCCGTTACCTGCAGACGTGGTCTGGATAATAAGAACTGTGAGTAAAGGCCCTGGACTGCATCACTGACTCTGTGTCGTTACTGCTGCTGCCCTGCACCATCACCCCCATCCTCCGCATACACTGCCCTGAGGCTATACTCCTCCCGTGGGGAGTTATGCTACGCTCTGCTGCACCCACAACACCAGCCTCAGCGGTCTGCCCTGCAGCGGCGGTTCACTCTGACCGCAATCCACGGGTGGCGTAGTCGGACATTTAAACATCAAAACCACATAAATAGTTCCGCCACTGGTTTGACCACCCTGAGCCACGGAACCGGGTCGCCGCCACGAAGACTACAACCACCAGCATCCACCAAAAAGGGTCCGGCTCCGGGTGTCCCAAGGCCCAGGGGGTGCATCAGAACATTTTCATCACCTTTCACAATCACCAATGGGACAAGGCAGGGATGTCCTCTGTCCCCTCTCTTATACATCCTAGTGACGGAGCACCTGCTCTCATCAATTCGCCATAACCCCAATATTAGGTGGATTGAGGTGGGAGGCACCGAGTACAAGTGCTCTCTATTTGCTGATGATGTCCTAGTATATATCACTCAATCACATATATCCATCCATGCTGTTATGGCTGAAATAGATCACTTTGTTACATGGTCAAATTTTAAAATCAATGCAGCGAAGTCTGAGGCCCTCGATGTCTCCCTCCCCAAATCCATATAGGATTCCATCCAGTCCAACTTTCCCTTTGCCTGGCCCTCACAGGGTATCAAATACTTAGGAATTCCTATTCATAGAGACCTCTCCCATCTATGTTATCTTAATTTTGGGCCCTTTATTGAACAACTCCATACAGACCACGGTTGGCAAGTTAGAACTGTAAGATTCACTACGTGAACCACTGGTGTTTTGTGGAAAAGCACATGTACACTGCGTTCCAAATTATTATGCAAAAAGTGTTTAGGAGTGATAAGGGAAGAATTTGTTTGTTTGTCAGTTAAACTCATTGATGGTGATGTGTGTCAGGGCTCTTTATATCACTGTAAGCAATTGCAGACACCTGTGCTAATTAGTTTGGCAGATGTGTCCAATGAAAGGCAAGACTACTTAAGAAGGCTGTCTCACATTATTAAGCAGCCTACATTTTCTGCCAAAATGGGAAAGAAAAAGGATGTGTCGGCTGCTGAGAAGCAACAAATTGTGGAGTGTTTAGGTCAAGGCATGACTACAATCAACATTGTGCGATGATCAGGATGAAGTGTCTTGGCAATCAAGAAGTATGTAGCTGATTCACAGATTCACAAATTGAGGACTCTTTCCTACAGGCAATTACGTCAGGTTGAAAGAGCAGCGGCAAAAAAGCCTTGTCATAGCAGCAGACAAGTTTTTGAAGCTGCTTGTGCCTCCAACGTCCCCCGAACAACAAGATGCAGGGTCCTTCAGAGGTTTGCAGCTGTGCATACGCCATCCTGTCGACCTCCTCTATCCACTTCACACAAGCAGAAACGGCTCCAGTGGGCCAAACATTACATGAAGACTGATTTCAAAACTGTTTTGTTCACGGATGAGTGCCGTGCAGCGCTCGATGGTCCAGATGAATGGAGTGGAGGATGGCTGGTTGATGGACACCCCACGCAAACACGGCTACAGCGCCAACAAGGAGGAGGTGGAGTAATGTTTTGGGCTGGAATCATGGGGAGAGAGATTGTCGGCCCCTTTAGGATCCCTGAAGGCGCTAAAGATGAACTCGATAATGTATGTGGATTTTCTCAAACAGCACTTCCTGCCATGGTTCAAGAAGAAGAACCGTGTATTTCACAGCAAGATCATTTTTCTGCATGATAATGCACCATCTCATGCTGCACATAAAACATCTGCATCTCTGGCTGATATGGGCATAAAAGGGGACAAACTTATGGTGTGACCCCCATGCTCCCCTGACCTGTACCCCATTCAGAACCTTTGGAGCATCATTAAAAGGAGTGTCTATGATGGCGGGAGGCAGTTCACATCTAAGCAACAGCTCTGGGAGGGTATTCTGTCCTCATGCAAAACAATTGAAGCAGAGACCATCCAAAACCTGACAAATTCAATGGACGAGAGAGTTCAGAAGCTCCTTTCGAACAAGGGGTCCTATGTGAAAATGTAACATCACCTAGAATAAAGTTTTGAGTTGAAAACTGTTTGATTTCAGTTTCTAACAACCTGCTAATGCTTATAATTTCAAAAATGACCATTTTTTTGGTCTTTATTAAAATGAAAAGGTTGATCGAAAAGTTTGGGGGATCTAAGAGTGTGGCAACCCAGTAGTCATGATTACTTCGAATTCTGACAATATGAGGGTCATGCTGCAGGTAGTGCAGCAAGAAGGCACTTATGTGTCTTGCGCATCTCGGAGCCCCAAAATTATTTTCCGGGCTAGATGCAGCTAAAAATTATTATTAATTTTAAATCTGGTGAAGCTTTAGTATAGATGGCCTAATAGGATCAGTGCTGCACACTGCTACAAAGCCCAAATTATTTTCCAGTCAAGATACAGATAAACATGATTAGTAATTTTAAATCTGGTGGAGCTTATTATAGATGGCCTAATAGAATCAGTGCTGCACACTGCTACAAAGCCCAAATTATTTTCCAGCCAAGATACAGATAAACATGATTAGTAATTTGAAAGCTTAAAACGGTTGGTAGGGTGATTTTAACCAATCATCAAGCTTTTACTCTCCCCAGGATGACACAGGGGTAGAAAAGTCGTTTCGGATCCATGATTTGTTCATCTTTATGAACGTGAGTCTGTCTACATTATCAGTGGAGAGCCGCGTGCGCTTATCTGTCAGCACACCACCAGCAGCGCTGAACACACGTTCAGACAGAACGCTGGCTGCGGGGCATGACAAGATCTCCAAGGCGTAAGTGGCTAGCTCCGGCCATTTATCCAGATTGGAAGCCCAAAAAGAGCAATGGTCCAGTGACACAGTCGTGGCTTCAATGTTTACTTGGAGATACTCCTGTACCATCGTCTCTAGGCGTTGACTATGTGTCAGACTTCTTGTCTCCTGTGGCCTTGCAAAGGATGGGCTAAAAAAGTGGTGAAATGATTCCGCAAAATTGATGTTACCAGCAGATGCTGTGGTTCTGTTACGGTTTGAGTGCTGAACACTTGACGGTCCCACGGTTGGCAAGTTGGAACTGTGAGATTCACTACGTGCACCACAGGTATTTTGTGGAAAAGCACATGTAAGATTCTGCAACAGTCTCTGCTGATACTCCTGCATGCGTGCATCCCTTTCTATGGCAGGAATAATTTCTGCAAATTTACTTTTGTACCGGGGATCTAACAGTGTGGCAACCCAGTAGTCAGGATTATTTCTAATTCTCACAATTCGAGGGTCATGTTGCAGGTAGTGCAGCAAGAAGGCACTCATGTGTGTTGCGCATCCAGGAGCACCAAGTCCCTGTTGTGTTGGTGGCGAGGTAACAATCATGCTTCCTTCCTCTGTCCTCTCCCCCCAACCTCGCACAACAGAAATGTGATCAAGGTCTCCCTCATCTGATGAGTCTTCCATCAGTTCGTCCTCCACTTCTTCCTGGGCTCCTGCACCTTCCTCACTAGTTTGGCTGCTACCATGCTCCCTGGTAAAACCATCTCCCCCACCCTCACATGCCTGCCGCCTTGGTGCTGCCGACCGTCTGGACCTTGCAGATGTTAGCCCTTCCGCATACAACTCCTCCTCCTCTACTTCCTCCACCTCCTCTTGTGCCACCACCTGACTCCGAATTCTGTTTAACATGTGCTCCAGCATGTAAATCACCGGAATAGTCATGCTGATAATGGCATCGTCAGCACTAAACATCTTCGTCGCCATTTCAAAACTGTGCAGAAGGGTGCATAGGTCCCTGATCTGAGACCACTCCTCCAGCGTGATTTGCCCCACCTCTGGATCTCGTTGGCCCAGGCTATACGTCAGAACGTATTGCACCAGGGCTTGTCAGTGCTGCCACAGTCGCTGCAACATGTGCAGAGTTGAATTCCACCGGGTAGGCACATCGCATTTTAGCCGGTGAAGTGGCAGGCCCAACGACTTCTGTAGAGATGTAAGTCGCTGAGCTGCGGGATGCGAACGGCGAAAGTGAGCACACAGCGACCGTGCCCTCTGCAGAAGGCCATCTAGTCTGGGATAGTGGGCTAAAAATTGCTGGACAACCAGGTTCAACACGTGAGCCATACAAGGCACGTGTGTGACATTGCCCCGGCGAAGGGCCGCACCCAGGTTTGCAGCATTGTCGCACACGGCCTTCCCTGGTTTCAGGTCCAGTGGAGACAACCATTCATGAAATTGGTTCTCCAGAGCTGACCACAACTCCTCAGCTGTGTGACTCACATTTCCCAGACATTTCAATGTAAAAACCGCCTGATGACGTTGAGCCCTACTGCCAGCATAGTAAGGAGGTGTGCAGGATCCCTTCTGCGCAGTTAGAAAGCTTGTGGCATGACCAGACAGGCTTTGGGTGCAGATGGAAGACCGAGAGGAGGTTGAGGAGGCAGAAGCAGTGGAGGAACTTTGACATAAAGAGGATTGACGCACAACTCGTGGGGACGGCAAGACTTGGACAGCAGCCCCTTGTCCTGCTGTCACCATAGTTACCCAGTGCCCAGTCAGCGACATGTAACGCCCCTGTCCATGCCTACTCGTCCAAGTGTCTGTGGTGAAATGCACCCTGTCACACACAGAGTTTCTCAAAGAACCGGTGATGTTGTGTGCGACATGCTGGTGGAGCGCAGGCACACCTTTCTTTGAGTAGTAGTGCCGACTGGGCATCTGGTACTGGGGCACTGCGACGGACATAAGGTCTCGAAAATTCTTTGTGTCCACCAGGCGGAAAGGCAGCATTTCTGTAGCCAAGAGCTTGCAGATGGTGAAATTCAACCTCTTAGCTTTCTCATGGCTAGGAGGAAATGGTCTTTTACTTGTCCACATCTGAGGGACCGAGGGCTGGCTATTGTGCTTAGACGGGGTTGATAAGGGTGTCCCCGGCAAACTGCCGGTCTGTGAGGAAGATGCAGGCGGACATGTTAGGTTGCCTTGATCCAAAGGTGGTGCTATCGATGTCGGACAGCGCTCAACACCAGCTGGTGTTACCACCTCCAAAGAAAATGATGACCTGCCAATCACGCTGGCTGTTGCGGGTAAAGAGGTGGCAGGTCTGCGCCCCAAAACAGGTGTGACTGCTGTCCCCCCAGTCACAGAGGATGAAGAGGCCACGGATGCACAAGATATGGCAGACGGCGGTTGGCCCGGCCGGCTAGGCCACATTGTAGCACACTGAGCTTCCCACTGCAACTTATGCTTCATGTCCATGTGCCGGTTCATGCATGAAGTACTCAAACTATGTATTTTTTGGCCTCTACTTAGCTTTTGCTGACAAATGTTACAGATAACACGAGTTGGGTCATCTTTATCGATCTGAAAAAATGCCCAGGCTATGCAAGGCTTAGCACCCATGCGACTTGAAGAGCCACCACGACTTGTGGTGAGAGGCAGAGTTGTGTTTGAGGATGCAGTTGTTGACGTGCTTCCAGTACTACGTCTCTGTCCAGGAAGGCGCAACCTGACCTCGTTGTCACTAGCATCTTCCTCCACCTCCTCTGCTGACCTCATCTCTTGGCTGACTGTGGGTTGACAGTAAGTGGGATCTCCAACCTCATCATCATCACCCTGTGCGTTATCACACCCGTCGTCCTCAGAGCCAACCTGTTCCTGCCCTGACAAAAAACTAAAGTTGTCGCTCCAATCAGGTATTTGAGTCTTATCATCGTCTTCCTCATTGTCTCCACCAACAGGAGTTACAGTTTGGGAATGAGGGTCTACATTATGGTCAGAACCTTCTGCGTCTGGTCCTGGATCCGACTCATAAAGATTCTGGGCATCAGTGCAGATCATTTCCTCGTCTGGATTCACAGAAGCGCTGGAGTCGACCTCTGATTCCCAGGCTATAGTATGAGTAAACAGCTCTGCAGACTCAACCATCTGTTCTACCTCATACTCAGACGGGCAGCTGGAGATTTGGGAGCTGTGAGGAAGCAAGTGCGATTGGGGTGACAACTTTGAGGACTGGAGTATTTGTGATGTTGAAGTTGGTGTGGAGGAGAGCCCACATAAAGGAGCACTTGATATCCGTTGAAGCACCTGCTGTTTTTGTGCCTCATCTGGAATTTGTAGCGATTGGCGTGGCCGTAAGAAAGGGATCTTATCACATTGTCCGCTAAAAGAAGTAGACATTTTAGTTTGGCTGGAAGATGGTCTTTCTTCTGCAGATGTTACTGTTGCTTTAACACCTACCCCACGGACACAACCTTTTTTCCCCTTCCCAACACGCCTATTCCCCTTTCCACCAGCAGCAGGCCTTTTTCCACTCATTTTGGTGGTTAACTAATTCACAACTCTGGAGTTGTTTGCACAAAAAAACAATGGATGGGAACCGAGCAGAGCTGAGTGGCCAAACTGTGGTATTAGGCCAAAACTATTGGCTGGGTTAGATGCAGAAAAAAATTATATTCAATTTGCAACCTGATGGAGGTCTGTATAGATGGATTAATAGAACAAGTCCCACACACAGCTAGAAGCCCAATATTTTTTCAGAGGTAGATGCAGAAAAAAATATATTCAGTTTGCAACCTGATGGAGGTCTGTATAGATGGATTAATAGAACAAGTCCCACACACAGCTAGAAGCCCAATATTTTTTCAGAGGTAGATGCAGAAAAAAATATATTCTGTTTGCAACCTGATGGAGGTCTGTATAGATGGATTAATAGAACAAGTCCCACACACAGCTAGAAGCCCAATATTTTTTCAGAGGTAGATGCAGAAAAAAATATATTCAGTTTGCAACCTGATGGAGGTCTGTATAGATGGATTAATAGAACAAGTCCCACACACAGCTAGAAGCCCAATATTTTTTCAGAGGTAGATGCAGAAAAAAATATATTCAGTTTGCAACCTGATGGAGGTCTGTATAGATGGATTAATAGAACAAGTCCCACACACAGCTAGAAGCCCAATATTTTTTCAGAGGTAGATGCAGAAAAAAATATATTCAGTTTGCAACCTGATGGAGGTCTGTATAGATGGATTAATAGAACAAGTCCCACACACAGCTAGAAGCCCAATATTTTTTCAGAGGTAGATGCAGAAAAAAATATATTCAGTTTGCAACCTGATGGAGGTCTGTATAGATGGATTAATAGAACAAGTCCCACACACAGCTAGAAGCCCAATATTTTTTCAGAGGTAGATGCAGAAAAAAATATATTCAGTTTGCAACCTGATGGAGGTCTGTATAGATGGATTAATAGAACAAGTCCCACACACAGCTAGAAGCCCAATATTTTTTCAGAGGTAGATGCAGAAAAAAATATATTCAGTTTGCAACCTGATGGAGGTCAGTATAGATGGACTAATACAACAAGTCCCACACACAGCTAGAAGCCCAATATTTTTTCAGAGGTAGATGCAGAAAAAAATATATTCAGTTTGCAACCTGATGGAGGTCAGTATAGATGGACTAATACAACAAGTCCCACACACAGCTAGAAGCCCAATATTTTTTCAGAGGTAGATGCAGAAAAAAATATATTCAGTTTGCAACCTGATGGAGGTCTGTATAGATGGATTAATAGAACAAGTCCCACACACAGCTAGAAGCCCAATATTTTTTCAGAGGTAGATGCAGAAAAAAATATATTCAGTTTGCAACCTGATGGAGGTCTGTATAGATGGATTAATAGAACAAGTCCCACACACAGCTAGAAGCCCAATATTTTTTCAGAGGTAGATGCAGAAAAAAATATATTCAGTTTGCAACCTGATGGAGGTCAGTATAGATGGACTAATACAACAAGTCCCACACACAGCTAGAAGCCCAATATTTTTTCAGAGGTAGATGCAGAAAAAAATATATTCAGTTTGCAACCTGATGGAGGTCAGTATAGATGGACTAATACAACAAGTCCCACACACAGCTAGAAGCCCAATATTTTTTCAGAGGTAGATGCAGAAAAAAATATATTCAGTTTGCAACCTGATGGAGGTCTGTATAGATGGATTAATAGAACAAGTCCCACACACAGCTAGAAGCCCAATATTTTTTCAGAGGTAGATGCAGAAAAAAATATATTCAGTTTGCAACCTGATGGAGGTCTGTATAGATGGATTAATAGAACAAGTCCCACACACAGCTAGAAGCCCAATATTTTTTCAGAGCTAGATGCAGAAAAAAATTATATTCAATTTGCAACCTGATGGAGGTCAGTATAGATGGACTAATAGAATGATGCTATGCCCAAAAGATTTTACTTCACTAGGTGCAGTAAAAAAATTGGTATTCTATACACAGGTGGTATATCTTGCAACACAGATAGGCTACTCCACTGACTAACACACTCTGCAATAGGCCAAAAAGGATTAGCTTTGCTAGATTCAGCCAAATGCTGTGAAAAAAACTTGCACAGCACTGGCACAGACCTGCCTGGCAAAAACTGATAGGAACTGATGTAACCTAGTCCTGAAAAGGACTCCAATTACAATTAGTCTTTACTCCCACAATCTATCTATTTAAGAGCACAGACCTGCCTGATAAAAGTCGTAGGAAATGCTGTAACCTAGTCCTTAAAAGGACTGCAATCACAACTATTCCCTACTCCCAAGCTATCTGTAGATTTGTGCGAAAATTGGCTTGAAATTAACAAGGTATAGCGCACACAGCAACAGCGGTGCCGTCTAACACGCAGCTGCAGCAGTGAGAAAATGGTGGCGACGGGGAAAATGGCTTGGTCTTATAGGGCAAGGACATGTGACATACACTGCCAATGACACATGCCCTTGCTTGTGTGAAAAAAAGCACTTCGCTCCGTGTGTGCGCTGATGATAGGCTGACAGATTGCACCTCCCCACTGCAAATGCGGGAAAGAGAAAAAAAAATGGAGATCTTCATTGTTCCTGCAGAGATCCATCCCCTGCCCCTCCCCCCACCCCGCTGTACACTCAAACTGCGTATTAACATTAATTTTCATCATTACTGAGAAAAAATCCAGTTATGATTTTGGTGCACGAACAGTTATCGAACATAACCTCGAACAGCCGAATTTTTCTCAAATTGTTCGTGTTCGCCGAACGGCTCGAACACCGCCCAAAACAGCTCGAATTTGAGATTGGCGAACAGTTCGAGTAGAACAACGCTCATCTCTACTCATCATACTCTGGCTGCAATGCCTCCTCTTTAATTCTCTGCAGAGAACGCTGCATAAGACAGACAAGTGGGATGCTGACACTAATGATGGCGTCATCGCCACTCACCATCTTGGTGGCCTCCTCAAAGTTTGTCAGGATGGTACATATGTCAGACATCCAGGTCCACTCATGAGGTTTTATGTGTGGAGTCTGACCTGAATATCGACGGCCTTGTTGCAGCTGGTACTCCACAACTGCTCTCTTCTGCTCACAAATCCTTTGCAACATGTGGAGGGTAGAGTTCCAATGTGTGGGGACATCACACACCAGTCGGTGTGCTGGAAGCTGCAAACCCTGCTGCAACACAGCAAGGGCGGCGGAAGCTGTAGCCGACTTGCGAAAATGAGCTGACAGGCGGCGTAGTTTGACGAGCAGATCTGGCAACTCGGGGTACGATTTAAGAAACCGCTGAACCACGAGGTTAAGCACATGAGCCAGGCATGGTACGTGTGTGATCTCGCCTCGCCTCAGAGCCGCCACCAGGTTACGGCCATTGTGACACACGACCATGCCTGGATGTAGGTTCAGCAGTCTCAGCCACAGATCTGCCTGCTCTTTCACAGCTGTCCACAACTGACAAGCAGTGTGAGGTTTCTCACCTAAGCTTATGAGTTTCAGCACAGCCTGTTGCCGCTTGGCTTAGGCAGTACTGCAGTGCTTCCAGCTTGTAACTGATGTGGTGTTATCTGAGATGGAGGCTGAACATGAGGAGGAGGAGGAGGAGGATGATGCGCAGGAGCTGTACACTGTGGGGGCAACTCTGACTGACATAGGGCCCGCAATCCTCGGTGTGGGGAGGATGTGTTCCGTCCCAAGGTCCGACTGGGTCCTGGCTTCCACTATGTTTACCCAGTGTGCCGTCAGGGACATGTACCGTCCCTGGCCACAAGCACTTGTCCACGTGTCCGTTGTCAGGTGGGACTCTCCCAGTAACTGCGTTGTTGAGGGCACGGCAGATGTTTTGGAACACGTGCTTGTGTAGTGCGGGGATGGCACACCGGGCAAAATAGTGTCGGCTGGGGACCGAGTTCCGAGGGACGGCCATCGCCATAAGGTTGCGGAAGGATTCCGTCTCCATGAGCCTAAAAGGCAGCATTTGCAATGCAAGCAGTCGTGAAATGTGCGAATTTAGGACTGTGGCCTGTGGGGCGTTAGCTGCGAATTTCCGCTTTCGTTCAAAGGTCTGGGATATGGACAATTGAACGCTGCGGTGGGACGTGGACGTGGACGTTGATGCTGTTTCTTGAGAAACTGCCATAACAAGTGAAGACTGAGAGGAGGGGGCATCTTTACATGCAGTATGGTCATGGTATTGCCTTGCACACACAACAGGGGGTTCTATTGCACGCACAACAGTGGAAGAAGCAGTGGTGACACCCGCTGACACTGGTCGTGGTCCCTGGGTTTCGCCCCACAAAGTCGGGTGCTTTGCTGCCATGTGCCTGATCATGCTGGTGGTGGTCAGGCTGGTAATTTTGTCACCCCTGCTGATACTGGCATGGCAGGTGGTACAAATGGCCTTTTTGGGGTTATCAGCAGAGTCTTTAAAAAAATTCCAGACTCTGGAAGACCTACCTCTTGTACTGGCAACGTCCCTCGTGTTGGTGTTACGGGGAACGGTTGCGCGCCTTCTGTCTGCGGCCACCACGCTGCTTCTTCCTGCCTGTTGGGGTACTCTGCCTCCCTCCCCCTGTGTGCTGCTGGCCTCACTATGCATGTCCTCTTGCCACGTTGGGTCAGTTACTAGATCATCCACCACCTCTTCCTCTTCCACTTGCGCACCACGATGCTCCTCCTCACTTCCTGGCAATTGTGTCTCGTCATCGTCCACCTCTTGTGACAAATTGCCAGCGTTGACTTCCTGTGGCCGTGGCTGTTCAAATATTTGGGCATCGCTCCATGGGATCTCCTCTTCCACCACTTCAAGCGTAGCAGGCGAGGGGCACAAATATGGAAATGGACCAGTGAACAGCTCTTCAGAGTGTCCAAGTGTGGGATCAATTGCTGTCTGACGACACTTGGCATGGTTTGAGGAAGGAACATCAGGGTGAGGAGGAGTATGCGGTCGAGACTCACGGCTACTAAGAGTTGACCGTGTGGAAGACAGACCGGAGGTGGTGGTGCCCAGGTAACTGGAAGTATTATCTGCTATCCAATTAATAACCTGTTCACACTGATCAGTTCGCAATACTGGTGTTGTTCTGTGCTTCCCTAGTAATTTGGTCAAGAAGTGGGAGCGAGAAGATGTGGCTGTTGTTGTGGCACATTTTCACCTTGGCCACGGCCCCGTCCTCAGCAGGCACCATCACCAGAACGTCCAGTTCCACGTCCCTTGCCACGCGCCTTGCCCATTGTAAAGGAAGTAAAATAGCTTACACTCGCACTATCAATGGAAAAAGGGTAATAAAAAGTAGATTAGAACCGTGGAAGAGGAAAGCCTCAGTTCTATTTCTCTGCCCTACACCCGACTCTTTTAAACAATCAGAACAATCAGGGAGAATCTATTACTGTTTTTCCTTACGGAAAAAATACCAAAACCTAAATAATAGAGATTTTTTACCG
This sequence comes from Phyllobates terribilis, assembly GCF_046119375.1. Taxonomy (NCBI): domain Eukaryota; kingdom Metazoa; phylum Chordata; class Amphibia; order Anura; family Dendrobatidae; genus Phyllobates; species Phyllobates terribilis. The sequence goes on along the minus strand of NW_027362761.1, from coordinate 1,162,666,828 downwards.
TGGAACAGCAAAACCACAGTTATTGTTTACCGGGGTATACCACACTTTTTAAAATATATAGATTTGCGGCTGAACAGTGAGCGACACACTCAAACTGTTTTTTTTTAGATACCAAAGGCCAAAACTGGACACTACAGAGATTTTACCCGTAGAACTGCAAAACCACACTGGGATTTATCAGGCGTACACCAGACTATTTTCAACAGATATATTTTTGTGTCAGAGCACTCAGGAGACACTACTGTTTTTTTTACTGCAAAAAATGTGAAAAGCAGGATAATAGAGATTTTTTACCGTGGAACAGCAAAACCACATTTTTAATTTACTGGTGTATATACTAGACTTTTTTAAAAATATAGATTTGCGGCTGAACAGTGAGCGACACACTCAAACTGGGTTTTTTTTAGATACCAAAGGCCCAAAACTGGATACTACAGAGATTTTACCCGTAGAACTGCAAAACCACACTGGGATTTGTCAGGCGTACACCAGACTATTTTCAACAGATATATTTTTGTGTCAAAACACTCAGGAGACACTACTGTTTTTTTACTGCAAAAAATGCGAAAAGCAGGATAATAGAGATTTTTTACCGTGGAACAGCAAAACCACAGTTTTAATTTACTGGTGTATATACCAGACTTTTTTAAAAATATAGATTTGCGGCTGAACAGTGAGCGACACACTCAAACTGTTTTTTTTTAGATACCAAAGGCCCAAAACTGGATACTACAGAGATTTTACCCGTGGAACTGCAAAACCACACTTCTGTTTCTGTGGCCTATTCCAGATTCTTTTCAACAGATATATTTGTGTCTGAAAAATCAGAGACACACTTTTTTTTTTTTTTTGGGGGTGGGGGGACACCAATAGGTTAATAAGACGGGTATTTGTACAGTGCGTCGGAGGAAAAAAAAAAGAGGATTTAGATGAAAAAAAGGATTTTTACTGGCCCCCGAGACCTGCAGCTAAGTCCAGCAATTTCAGAAACAGGAGCACACAGGAATGTAATGCAGCGTTTGCTGGTATAACCACTGCATCTCCTATACAGCCTGCCTGCCTGCCTGATATCTGGGATTGATATTAGTCCTGAGAAGGACTGTTTGTTCTGGCAGCCTTTACAGACCCTACACTAACTATTTTGCAGGAAAAATCTCTCCCTAGCTCAGCAGCGCTGTTCCTACACTGTCTGATCCGGAGCGTCTGTGTCCAAGATGGCGGCGCCCGGTTTTAAATACTCGAGGTGATGCTGTGCGGCCAGCCAATCACTGTAATGCACTCAAACAACATGGCTGCGGCATTACAGTGACTGGCTGGCAATCCCTGCATGTTCATTGGCTCTATAAAGAGCGCCAAACATGCAGGGCGGAGACCCGAGATCCCGCCGAGTAACCTGGAAATGCTCAGTGCTCGCCGAACATCCCGAGTAGCGTGATGCTCGGGCGAGTACCGAGCAGTGTCGAGCATGCTCGCTCAACACTAAAGCCACGATAATATGTTAGTTCTTTTTTTTTTCTTTTTCCACCCAAAAAGCTTATTTTTCAACTGAACTGTACAAATTATAGGTGACATTAAAAGAAGAAAAAGGTCTGAAATTCTTCTTTTTTGGATATTTTTTTACATGACAAAACCTGGCTTTCTAACAGGGGTGTGCAGAATTTTTTATATCCACTGTATCACAGATTTTCCGCATCTTTCTAGACATTAGTACCAGTGATGAGCGAGCGTGCTCGCCACTGCTCGGCACTCGGCGAGTATTTCAAGGTTCTGGGTCCCTGTTTAGCGCTCTTTAGAGAGCCAAAGAACATGCATTGTCTGCCATGCACTGTAATGCTGTAGACATGTTGGTTGTGGCATTACAGTGATAGGCTGGCCGCATAACTTCATCGGGTCTACAAAAGACCTGGTGACGCTAGGCTCGTTACAATGTATCCCGGAAACAGTCCAGAGGAAATAGTTGGCACTCCGTGAGTATAGGTGGTGCTCATTGCACCATCAGCAACCACGTCCACGTCCCAGCGCAGCGTTCAGTTGTTCCTACCCAAGTCCTTGGAACGCAAGCGCAAATAGGCAGCCAACGCCTCACAGGCCACACTACTAAATTCACACATTTCGCGAATGCTTGCGCTCGAAATGTTGCCTTGTAGGCTCATAAGAGACAGAAGTTTTCCGCAACCTGATGGCGTCGACTGTCGCTCGGTACTCAGTCCCCAGTCGCTACTATTTCTCACTGTGTACCGTCCCCGCATTACACAAGCACGTGTTCCAGAACATTAGCCATGCCCTCAACAAAGCAGTTACTGGGAAGGTCCACCTAACCACGGACACATAGACAAGTGCTTGTGGGCAGGGATGGTACATCACGCTGAAGGCTCACTGGGTTAATATAGTGGAAGCCGGGACCCAGTCAGACCTTGGGACAGAACACGTCCTCCCGACGCCGAAGATTGCGGGCCCTGGGTCAATCAGGGTTGCCCCCACATTCTACAGCTCCTGAACCCCCTCCTCTTCATTCTCCATCTCCAAAATGCCCACATCAGTCAGAAGATAGAAGCACTGCGGCACTGCCTCGGCCAAGCGGCAACAGGCTGTGCTAAAGCTAATATACTTAGGTGACAAACCGCACACCACTGAAGAGTTGTGGACAGCTCTGAAAGAGCAGGCAGATCTGTGGATGTCACCGCTGAATCTACAGCCAGGCATTGTGTGTGACATTGGCCAGAACCTGGTGGCAGCTCTGAAGCGAGGCGGGCTCACACACCTATCATGCCTGGCCCATGTGCTTAAGCTCATGGTTCAGTTGTTTCCCAAAACCTACCCAGATCTGACAGATTTGCTTGTCAAAGTACGCCGCGTGTGTGCCCATTTTAGAAAGTCAGTTCCAGCTTCCACCGCCCTTGATTCAGCAGCATTTGCAGCTTCCAGCTCACCGACTGATGTGTGATGTCCCCACGTGTTGGAACTTAACCTTACAGATGTTGGGAAGGATTTGTGAGCAGCACAGGGCAGTTATTCAGTACCAGCTTCAAAACGTCTGTTGGTATTCAGGTCAGCCTCCGCACATAAGAGCTGAGGCGTGGGCATGAATGTCAGACATCTGTGCCATCCTCCAAAACTTTGAGGACTCCAACAAGATGGTGAGCGGCAATAACACCATAATTATCGTTACCATCCCACTTCTCTGTCTTCTGAAATGATTGCTGCTCACAATTAAAGAGGAGGCATTGCAGGCGGAGCTTGATAAGATGGAGCAAGGAACTATACAGGGTGATTCCACACAATCCAGGTTCATCTCATCCCAACATAGTTTGGGTGACAATGAGGAAGAGGAGGAGGAGGAAGAACAGGAGCTAGTTTCCTGCGCTTTAGTCAATACTACCCACAAAAATGTCATACCATCTGTTCAGCGTAGCTGGCCTGAGGAGAGGGAGGAGGAGGTGGAAGAGGAGGATGAGGAGGAGAGTATGGTCAGTTGTCCGCTTGGTGAGGACATGGAAGTCTTGCCTGTTAGCAGTCTAACACACATGGCTGAGTTTATGTTACGCTGCCTTTCCCATGACCCTCGCTTTCTCCAAATTTTGGGTGACAGTCATTACTAGTTGGTGAAACTTCTAGACCCACGCTACAAGGAGAACTTTCAATCTCTTATTCTTGCGGCAGACAGGTCTACTAAAATGGGGCAGTACCAGAAGGCCCTTGTTGCGGAATTATTAAAAAAATTCCCATCTGAAAATGCTGGCTGCAGTGGTCGCACCTCCTTGGACAACCAAGGAGTACAGGCGAGAGAGGCACGAATACGATCCAGCAGAGACAGGGGAACATTGTCAAAGTTCTGGGACAGTTTTCTTAGACCTTCCCATCACACAGGCCCTGATGCGCAGGGTAGTCTCACAAGTAGGGATAATTTTACGAAGATGCTGAAGGAGTACCTTGCCGACCGTACCAACGTCAACCATGTTCCTCTGTGCCTTATAATTATTGGGTATCCAAGCTGGACACGTGGCATGAACTGGCTCTCTATGCCTTGGAGGTCCTGGCCTGCCCTGCCGCTAGATTTTTGTCAGAGCAGGTTTTTAGTGCCGTTGGGGGAATTAAAACTGATAGGCGCATCTGCCTATCAACTGATCAAAATTAACAAGTGCTGGATTGGGCCAGACTTCTGAACACCACCCAATGATAGCAGCGTAACATAAACTCAAATCCAGTGTCTTTTTTTTGGGAGACCTATTCCTATGTACCTCTTCACACCTAGGCATCGGTATACACATCTTAATTTTGTCTATTTGCTGTATTCCTCCTCATTCTCCTCATCCTCATCCTCCATCACCGTATCAACCCCATATCTGTCATATCACCATATGTACGTCTCTTGCAAGGGGCATTGGAGTGCCTCCAAATTTTTGGCAGCCCTTGCATTCACTGCATAGGCACTAACAGTACGGGAGACCCACTTCCTAATAATGGCAACATTTTTTTCATGAGGCCCTCCTCTACATCTCTTGCAAGGGGCTTTGGAGTGCCTCCAAATTTTTGGCAGTCTTTGCAGTCACTGCATACGCAAGAACAGTATAGGAGACCCACTTTCTAATAATGGGAATTTTTTTTAGTAAGGCCCTCCTCTACGTCACTTCCAAGGGGCATGCCTTCAAAATTTTGGCAGCCGTTGCAGTCACTGCATATGCAAGAACAGTATGGGAGACCCGCTCCTTTATAGTGGGAACATTTTGTAACTGAGGGCAACCTCTATGTGTCTTCTAATTGGTATTGGGATATTTCCCAAATTTAGGCAGCCGTTGTACTCACTGCATACACAATAACTGTATAGCAGAACCGCTCCTTTCTAATGGCAACATGTTGTTACTGAGGCCCACCTCTATGTGTCTTCAAATTGGTACTGGGGTTTTTCTCAAATTTAGGTAGTCGCTATAGTCACTGCATACGCAATAATCGCTCCTTTCTAATAGGAACATGTTGTTACGGAGGCCCTGCTCTATGTGTCTTTAAATTGGTATTGGGATTTTTCCAAAATTTAGGCAGCCCTTGCAGTCACTGCATACGCAATAATAGTATATGAAACCCACTTGTTAATAATGGGAACAACAAAGCATAGCCCGGCTGATGGCTCTCTAACCATAGCGAGGGCCGAGTGCTGGCCCTTTAAGAATAGTAAGAGCTGCCTGATGGTCCTTTAAAAATAGGCTTTGTGACTTTCAGAGTCCCTCTTTCATAAATGAAAAAGGGTGTGTCTGATCATGTGTCACACACCACATGGCCAGATAAGGTTGTAAAATGTTAAAATGACATTTACTGGTAATTGTATTTTTCACCATTGAAAGCAATACAAAAGTGCAAAAAAGCATCAAAAACACTACGTGTGAACATAGTCCAAGGTGTGGAGGAGCATTTTTGTTTTTGCTTATTTATTTTGCCTTATATACAAGTCATTACCCTGGAAAGGATGTTCCTTAACATTTTTCACAAGAAAATCCATTTTGGTTTAGTTTTGTATGTTTTATTGTGAGTCAATAAAAGTGGCGTAATACTCTGACAACATTGTTGACAGAGGTGACCTGGGAGTCAGAGATGCTTCCAGGGGTCTTCCCCATGCTGTTCCCATGTCATTTGGACACTGTTCCCATCGATATGGGCAGTTTTTAGGCCCCCTCCAGACCTCCAGCTCGAGTTTCCCATAGACTTACATTGGGATCGTTACTCGGACCGAGCACCCGAGTATTCCAATTTGCTTGACTTGAGCAACGAGTACCCGAGCATTTTAGTGCTCGCTCATCACTAATTAGTACCTTTGTCTTCTTTACATCAACTTTTTTTGGCTTACTTTAAATCACAAATTTGAGTGAAAAAACTGGTGACCAACAATAATAAATTAGGAGCAAATTATGCCTCCCTTAGCCACTCATGTTGGTGCACACAGTCGTTCATTAAAAAATGAATAAATCAATCAAAAATACTTTGCACTAGAGTGTGACTGATAACACCCCTAACACAGGATCCACCATTCACAATAGGTGATGTCACAGATCACCTTCTCCTCCCCCTGTATATTGATTCATAACACCTCTACATACAGCAGATAACACAGGATCCACCATTCACAATAGGTGACATCACAGCCAACCTCCTCCTCCTGTACAATAACTGATAACACCTCTATATACAGTAGATAACACAGGATTCACAATTCAAAAAAGGTGATGTCACAGCTCACCTCCTCCCCTTCCTGTACAATGACTGATAACATCTCTATATACAGTAGATAACACAGGATCCAACATTCACAAAAGGTGATGTCACAGCTCACCTCCTCCCCCTCCCTTTCATTAAATGAATAAATGGATACATTATTGACAGGATTCCTTTTGCTTTAATAAGAACAATAAGTATTATGATCATTGATCTTATAATCTTTATAAAGCCACATACTGACCACTGTCAGGATTATCTGTCACCCATATATCATCAGAAAACCTATTGCTTGTTCTGTGGGTCACCCCACACAGTCACTCCATCCCATATGGGGTGATGAACATTATGACCTCATATATTGTAACGTACATAATGGTCTAGTCAGTTCCAGAATAAATGGTAAAAAGTGAAGAAAAGACCGGGGCCAGTGCCCTAGGTAGCTAGTGGAGGACCAGCAGGGATCTGTAGTGGTAGAGACAGGTGAGGGGTATGATGAGTATGGTATTTAATTATTTTCAAACCCCTTCCCGTTCCATACGATTCCATCAAAACCGTGGTCATCTTTTTTCAGAACGGCTGACATTTTTCTAGATTCACAGAAATTGGATCCCAAAAAATCTGGATTCTCTATAACCTGCAAATTTTGTCAAATTCTAAGTGAATTCGATTAGCTTAGAACTGATTTGCTCATCCTTGTTGAATATTAACTTTTTCAGTGTTATTATCAAAAATGATCATTGACAGTAATTACCTCTACCTTAACAGCTAGTAAGCCCTTTTTTTTCTCTACTGTTTTCCGAAGTTAGAAATCATTTATATTTTCCACCATAAGGAAGCCATAAAATGCTTTTTATTAACTTTTTAGTGGAATTGTCCAGAGCTCAGTTCTCGATGTAGGATTAATTACATGGGCAGTATTATAATCTGTTCCAATGCAAGTAATAAACAGGAGTCTCTCTGGTGAATATAGGAAAAATAAAACCAGATTTTTGACATGTGTGATATCTGGCAGCTACAATTGTTATTCCCAGCTCCACGGGAGCTCTGACCCGGGTGGTTTAAAAGGCCATAATATCAAAGAAAATAAGGAGAGATTTATTAGTGCGCCGAAAGCTGTTCCAAAACAGGGGATCAGTGCAAAAAATGTCTTCATAAACAATGGAAATCAATGACTGTAAACTACTGTATGTTGATACAAGCATATAACGTGGGTGGTGGCCATATTGTAGGGAATCAGAGGGGCTGTCTTTTAGCAATTGTGCAAAACAAAATAAGGTGTTTCTTTCACCAATTAATAGGAATGGGAAAGAAGAAGGAATCTCCTCTGGCTTCCAATAGGTTGTCCAATCATGTTATAGTCCCATACGGATTAGTCTCAGGATAATGAATGAAGCACATAAAAAAAGCTTTATTTTTGGGCTCTCCATCCAAGAGCCACGTAAAAAAAGTGCACAAGGATGTGGTCTATTGCAGCCCACTCCAATAAGGGCCCCTACCTGACCAAAACACCTCAACAAGATATAGGGTGGTCTCTCCTGGCCAAAACATACTCATAGGCTGCCACCCAAGAGGAGCTGAGCCAGTCTAGTTTCACTCCTCACCCAAAAAAGCTAGAGCCAAGGGAATGTCGAACCTAATGGCAAATAAACACCCCCCTCCCAGATCGTTCAGGGGAGAGCTCATAAGAATTAATTTGAAGTAGATGGAGATGTGCCATTACTCAAGTGGGTTCCTATAGCTAAAGAGGTCAGTCATTCCAGGGTAAGCTCTCGTAGGTCACTTCTGCACCTTGGGCTATCAAACTACTTGACCCATTGCTTCGATCCTGGGGGTGAGGGTCAACTGACTGGGTGACTACATAAGTCGCATGGCGTATACCCCAAATTTGCCAATCACTGCGTATTAGTATATCCGTTTTATGTCAACAGGCAAGGCCAAACCTATCGATAACAAGAGATATTAGACCTGTACGTAGCTAAAAGGCCAATAGACGTGCTGGGTTTATTCCAGAGGATAATTCAAGGAAAAGGAGATCTTTTGGCTCGGGTGACCTCATTACTATAAAATTCTCCAGTGAGCCAAGGGTCTGAGAGAAAAATAAGAAGTATTGATCTAGCATAAGACAACCCAATTTGGAGCTTTCTTTGAAATCTCCTAGGGTTTACAATGCCATGCTTTCCATAGATGAAGGGTTGATCTTCAAAATAATCTCTTCTGTTGGGACCAATGGACCCAAGTCCAAAACGATCTGGATGAGACCCTTTATCTTATCAATTGTTTATTTTTTATTTTTATTCCTAGAAACTCATCCCCTTTAAATATGGCCACAATAACACATACTTGTAGATCCTCCTGTAATGTCCTGGAAAGGATCGTGAAAAAAACAGGGACCCGACACGCTTCCAAAGATTTGTCAAGCCTCCAGGACATCGCAGAAACTTCCTGCGTGGCAGAGCTCTCTAAATGTTCTCTTTGCTGTTACACTGGGCCTTGGAGGCCACATGCACATTTGGGGGTAGGAATGAGATGTAAAAGAGGTGTGGGCTGAAAAATCGGGTGATGGGTTCTGAAAAAGGGGTTATGTTCATACCCCACAAAAACTTATTGATTTTCCCAGATGACAATTTATAAAAATTGGCATTGGAACTTATTATTATTCCAAGATCTATTGATTAAAATGAACTTTGTTCGTGGGAAAATCCCTTAAGTTAGCTTCGTATATTTTGTTATTATTGGTATATTCTCCATTTATGGAAACTTCTAAAATATATGGAAAACCTCTTGTATTAACTCCCTGACTCCCACGCCATGCAGCATGCATGGGTGAAGTCATTGCCATTGTTTATGAGTATCTTTTCACTTTAGACTTGTGCTACCTATTCTTCCATTATTATGATCACAGAGTTAAACGATCACGGCAAACTCCAGACAAATTCCTTTTCTTAGAGATCTCCTTATGTCAAGATGTTCTGAAATACAATGATTATAGCCTTAAATGAGTGTATTAGCTGTCAGAGCATCTCCTGCTGCCCTGGGGGAAGCGATTAGGGAGGATTACGTGTATATGCCAATGTCTACTATTACTACATATACATTCCTTTTTTTTATCTTAAAGAAGCCCAAAGGCTCATCATTTATTTTTTTCATTGTTTTAAAGCAGAGAAAGGGCGAAAATATGATTATTGAGTTATGCTACTCGCTGATCCTTAACACGAGGCCCCTTTGTATATATTCTCAGTGCAATGGACCATTGAAGGTTCCTTTGGAAGCTGCTTCTGCATTTTTAAGGTCTTCTTCTGGTGAAGTCCTTGGATGGCTAATTTGGTTTCCCATGTAGTTTGGCAAGTAGGGGCGCCAGTGAGTACATTCAAAAAGAGGTGGTAATAGGCACCATAAACCACAATATGAGTATTTGGAATAGTGAGTTGTGGCGCCCCTGAGGGTTCAGTCTCCACAGAGGTACTGCACCTCACCCAGAGGTGTGGTGTCTCCTTCTCTCAGGTAAGGAGGGAGTGCTGCCCGGAACCCCAACACCTGCATCCAACACTACACTACTCCAGGCTGGCTGGAAGGGCAAGATGCACTGTGTTTCCTGCTGAGCCTTGTCCCTGGCTGGAGTGGGGGGAACCAAAGGTAGGGGGAACCAGTAGTGGGTGTAGGTGGAGGATGTAGAGTAGGGGAGCACCATTGTAGGAGGTATATAAAGGGAAGCCATCTTAGAGTGGCAGGAGAGGCAAGACAGAGAAGTGAGTGAGCAGTAAGGAGGGGAGCAGAGTCTCGTTAGGAGCTCTGCTCCACAAGTGGGGCATAGTGATAGAGGCCCAGGAGGGGAGCAGAGGAGGAAAGCTCCGTTCTATAGAAGGGATCCCAGGGGGTACGGTGAGTGCAGGACGGCACCCGTATGCCCCGAATCTGCCAGGTGTCAGAGGGATCAGGCCGCAAGAAGGGGACCGGCCCCTGGACCAGCCGTGTTACTCCAGGTCTCGGCTGGAAAAACCGGAGGCTTCTGCACTTCCATGGTGCAGTCGCCAAAGTCTCATCCTAGTCACCGTGAGGGTCAAGTAGGTCCGGGAACTCCAGGTTGCCCAGAAGGACTTCAGAGCACCCGATCGGGACTGTGTGTGGGAGAAGACCCAGCGTGAGAAGTCAGTCTAGTAAGGAACATAAAGAATGCGGGGTTCCGTCAAGCACTCCTGACACATCTGAGGAAGAGCTGAACCCCTGGTCTGGTAGACGCAGTGCAACTCGGAGGCGGACACCCGTACAGTGTGCCTGAGAACTTTGAACAAGAACTGTGAGTAAAACTCGGATGACTGCACTGCACTGCCTCCGTCAGTTATTTCAGCTGCGCCATCCCGACTGCACTACAAGCCCCAGCATCACCACCCACCGTCAAACTCTACACTGCCCTGAGGCCCGCTCCACCTGTGGGGAGCTGTTCCATCCTAGCTGCCTATCAACTGCCTCAGAGGTCTGCAGCAGCGCTGGTACAAATTACCAGAAACCACAGGTGGCGTCACGATCGAACTACAAATCCCATATAAACTATCCCCTTTTTGTTGACCGCCCTGGGCCACGGACTGGGCCAGCCACTGTGATATATTCCCCCCCAGCATCCATAGGCCCGGACACCGAGTACCCCACTGCCCTGGGGGCGCGTCATCTTCTGGCATCACAAACAGGATACGTGACCAGCCCGTTATCAGCGGGTACTGTGTGCCTTACAATGTGTTCTGAATTATTAGGCAAGTTGTATTTTAGAGGATTATTTTTTTTATTGATCAACAACTATGTTCTCAATCAACCCAAAAGACTCATAATTATCCAAGCTTAATATTTTTGGAAGTTGGAGTGTTTTTTTTTTAGATTTGGCTATCTTAGGAGGATATCTGTTTGTGCAGGTAACTATTACTGTGCCAAATTATTAGGCAACTTAATAAAAACCAAATATAATCCCATCTCACTTGTTTATTTTCACCAGGTAAACCAATATCAGTGCACACAATTTAGAAATAAGCATTTCTGACATGCAAAATCAAAAACAAAAAAAATTAGTGATCAATATAGCCACCTTTCTTTATGATGACACTCAGCAGCCTTCTATCCATAGATTCTGTCAGTTTCTTAATCTGTTTTCGATCAATCAACATTGCGTGCAGCAGCCACCACAGCCTCCCAGACACTGTTCCGAGAGGTGTACTGTTTTCCCTCCCTATAGATGTCACATTTTATGATGGACCACAGGTTCTCTATGGGGTTCAGATCAGGTGAACAAGGGGCCCAGGTAATTATTTTTTCTTCTTTTAGACCTTTACTGGCCAGCCACGCTGTGGAGTAGTTGGATGCATGTGATTGAGCATTGTCCTGCATGAAAATCATAATTTTCTTGAATGATACCGACTTCTTCCAGTACCACTGCTTGAAGAAGTTGTCATCCAGAAACTGGCAGTAGGTCTGGGAGATGAGCTTCACTCCATCCTCAACCCGAAAAGGTCCCACAAGTTCATCTTTGATGATACCATGCCATACCAGTACCCCACCTCCACCTTGCTGGTGTCTGAGTCGGAGTGCAGCTCTCGGTCCTTTACTGATCCAGCCTCTGGCCCATCCATCTGGCCCATCCAAGAGTCACTCTCATTTCATCAGTCCATAAAACCTTTGAAAAATCAGTCTTAAGATATTTCTTGGCCCATTCTTGACGTTTTATCTCATGTTTCTTGTTCAATGGTGGTCGTTTTTCAGCCTTCCTTACCTTGGCCATGTCCCTGAGTATCGCACACCTTGTGCTTTTTGATACTCCAGTAACGTTGCAGCTCTGAAATATGGCAAAACTGGTGGCGAATGGCATCTTGGCAGCTTCACGCTTGATTTTCCTCAATTCATGGGCAGTTATTTTGCGCCTTTTTTGGCCAACACGCTTCTTGCAACCCTGTTGGCTATTTGCCATGAAACGCTTGATTGTTCGGTGATTACGCTTCAAAAGTTTGGAAATTTCAAGACTGCTGCATCCCTCTGCAAGACATCTCACAATTTTGGACTTTTCAGAGTCCGTCAAATCTCTCTTCTGACCCATTTTGCCAAAGGAAAGGAAGTTGCCTAATAATTCGGCACAGTAATAGTTACCTGCACAAACAGATATCCTCCTAAGATAGCCAAATCTTAAAAAATCCAACTCCAACTTCCAAAAATATTAAGGTTGGATATTTATGAGTCTTTTGGGTTGATTGAGAACATAGTTGTTGATCAATAATAAAAATAATCCTCTAAAATACAACTTGCCTAATAATTCTGAACACAGAGTATATGAACTGTTCTTCCACAGTGAATGTGGCGCCCGCCCCAGAAGAACGGGCACCATTATGTGCTTGATCAAAGACAACATTATGGAACCTCCCATCGTGGGCCGGGTCCCAGAATGGCGCCAAAAGCACAACCCGCCCCTTGCAACTGTGACCGTCCGCATAGATGTGTCTGTCAAGGCGGGGAGGACGTCCCAGGGACTGACCGACAGCAGGCTGCCATGGAACCGCCCCTGAAAGGGGAGGGGAGGAGGAGAGAAGGAATGGAGACAGGGTGTGGTCTTCACAAGTCTGGACAGACCACACCCGGCAGCCAGCATGGACGGAAGCCAGGATCAAGCCTCCACCTCTGGCCTGCAACAGCAAGTGTCCCCACTCACACTGGAGGGAGAAACAAGTAAACTTTCCCAGGAGGATGCGGAGTTCCTCCAGAGCGAGATCCAGGAGCTGAGCCAGCAGGTGGAATGGGCCCAGCAAGCAGCGGTTGCCAGGTGGAATAAGGAGCTGCTGGAGAAGCTAGCGGCTCGGCGGCAGCCAGCCCTGGGTACCATCAGCGGCGCCCCAGCCCCGGCGGTGCCAGATGAGCGCGAGGAGGCCGTGTGCAGCACAGGAGCAGGTAGGAAGAGTTCCCCTGTCCCGGATGCTGCAAGCGCCGACCTGCTCCTGGCCTCCTACAGCAGTATCCCCCGTACCCAGCCATGTACACCCTGGAGCAGCTGCTACATCCGGAAACTCCACCCCCGGGCACTGACTCCGAGGACCTCCTGCTCGCCTCCCTCCCGGAACCTCCACCCCCGGGTGATGACTCCGCGGACCTCTTGCTTGGCTCCCTTCCGGAACCACCACCTCCGGCGCCCGAGTGGGTGTACAGCGCACCCTCCTTCGGCTGGTCCGCCAGGTTTGAGGACCAACAGCAGTGCCCACTATTCCCGACACCAGCGCCCCCAGTAGCCTGCACCGGAGGAGAAGAGTTTAGTTGGGACAACCGGGGGGGACGACCTGATGGGGTTCCCGCAGAAGACTCAAGCCCAAGCCCTGCAGAGAAAGGAGTTCTGTAGGCGGGAGCTCCTACAACTGGAGAAGGAGTGGCGCACCCGGCGGGCGCGCTGCGAGCGGTTGGAGGCCTGGAACAAGGTCGCAAAAGCCCAGGTCTGGCAAGCAGAATCCGCCCACCCTAGTCCCCATGAAGAGGGACTGGTCGTAAAATTCGACTTGAAGGCTGGGTGGGGCTTCATCCGCGATCCCAACTTCAGCAGGGATATCTTTGTGAACCGGCGAGATGTTGAGCCCTATCTGGAGCAGGGCCATCCCGACCGGAATTTGTACCCCGGTGACCATGTCACCTATACTCGACATCACGGGGAACGCGGGTGGTATGCCCTCCAGGTATACCGCATGGTCGAGGAGGAAGAGGACACGGCCCCGCAGTTCATGGCTGATGACCCGGCTGGGTCAGCCAGCAAAAATCAAAAGTACCCCCAGCGGGGACCCCACTACTAGGTACCAGTAAGTGGAACTAAACATTGTACATAAATTACCCGTAAGGGTACCAACAGAAAATGTGTTTCTTTTTGTGTGCATAATTACCCATAAGGGTATACAGACTTCAGGCTGAGGACTGTGAGCAGAAAAAGACTGACTTTGTATATAGTTTGCACTTCTTAAAGTGCTCTCTATTGGTTTTATATTGCAACCGCAGACCTCAGAACAAAAACCCGTTTGACGTGGCCAAAGATGTGGTCCAGCACCAGGATCACTTAAGCCCTGCAGCCACGCCCAGGGCCTAGGTTGAGGGTTTTCGGACGGGTCCCTCATGCTGCTACTTTTGCACCTGGTTGAAAAAGGAATGGACACCTGGCTGCAGATCGCGCTGTAGTCGGCTGAAAATGTTCAAAGAAAAGTGCCTCCCATAAAGGGAAGAAATGTTTTGTTTGATAATCTTATAAGCGAATGCATTCTAAAAAGTTTGTATGTCTAAATACCGTGTTTTTGCTCAGTTCCAGCCCGAGGATGTGCTGTGTTTTACCAGGGGGGAGTGTGGCGCCCCTGAGGGCTCAGTCGCCACAGAGGTACTGCACCTCACCCAGAGGTGTGGTATCCCCTTCTCTCAGGTAAGGAGGGAGTGCTGCCCGGAACCCCAACACCCACATTCAACACTACACTACTCCAGGCCGGCTGGAATTGCAAGATGCACTGTGTTTCCTGCTGAGCCCTGTCCCTGGCTGGAATGGGGGGAACCAAAAGTAGGGGGAACCAGTAGTGGGTGTGGGTGGAGGATGTGGAGTAGGGGAGCACCATTGTAGGAGGTATATAAAGGGAAGCCATCTTAGGGTGGCAGGAGAGGCAAGACAGAGAAGTGAGTGAGCAGTAAGGAGGGGAGCTGAGTCTCATTAACAGCTCTGCTCCACAAGTGGGGCCTAGTGATAGAGGCCCAGGAGGGGAGCAGAGGAGGAAGGCTCCGTTCTATAGAAGGGATCCCAGGGGGTATGGTGAGTGCAGGACGGCACCCGTACGCCCCGAATCTGCCAGGTGTCAGAGGGATCAGGCCGCAAGAAGGGGACCGTCCCCTGGACCAGCCGTGTTACTCCAGGTCTCGGCTGGAAAAACCGGAGGCTTCTGCACTTCCATGGTGCAGTCGCCAAAGTCTCATCCTAGTCACCGTGAGGGTCAAGTAGGTCCCGGAACTCCAGGTTGCCCAGAGGGACTTCAGAGCACCCGATCGGGACTGTGTGTGGGAAGCGCAGGGCAGGAGGGAGAAGACCCAGCGTGAGAAGTCGGTCTAATAAGGAGCATAAAGAACGCGGGGTTCCATCAAGCGCTCCTGACACATCTGAGGAAGAGCTGAACCCCTGGTCTGGTAGACGCAGTGCGACTCGGAGGCGGACACCTGTACAGTGTACCTGAGAACTTTGAACAAGAACTGTGAGTAAAACTCGGATAACTGCACTGCACTGCCTCCGTCAGTTATTTCAGCTGCGCCATCCCGACTGCACTACAAGCCCCAGCATCACCACCCACCGTCAAACTCTACACTGCCCTGAGGCCCGCTCCACCTGTGGGGAGCTGTTCTATCCTAGCTGCCTATCAACTGCCTCAGAGGTCTGCAGCAGCGCTGGTACAAATTACCAGAAACCACAGGTGGCGTCACGATCGAACTACAAATCCCATATAAACTATCCCCTATTTGTTGACCGCCCTGGGCCACGGACCGGGCCAGCCACTGTGACATATCCCCCCCAGCATCCATAGGCCCGGACACCGAGTACCCCACTGCCCTGGGGGCGCGTCAGAGTAGTGTCCACTGCGCTAGTCTATTGGGGCCAAAAAGTAGCCAAATGAAGAGGAAAATGGTATTAAATAAAATATTATGAATTGAAATTTAAATTTAACTTTAAAAGCACGCGTGGATTAACATTATATGGTGTTCCAATCCACAGAAGTCCAGAAGGGAATGTTGGTACCGAGAGGGGGTCCAGAGACGGTAGTTTCCCTATAAAAAAATGTTGTTAAATTAATGCACTGAGTTAAATGGCTACAATAATTTGCTTTTGTATAATGACAGGGGTATATCTGATGCTGGTGGTGGTCAGAAGTTAGGGGGTAGGTAGTCAGATGATTCGTCCTGCTGAATGCTGCTGAGCAGAAGGTACTATAATAAAGAAGGTTATATATTAAGAAAAGGTGGCACCCCGTATTTAGCCCTCTTGGTCAAAATAGTTTACCTGAGGAAGCAGGATTGGTGGCCTGTGGGTAAGATATGGGTATTCCTTGGTGGTGGTTGTAGCAGCGGTTGAGGTGTGCCCCTATATTTTTTATAACTGGGTATTTAAAGGTTATACTTATAAACAGGTAGGAACAAAGGGTTAATATATTTAGCAGTCGATAGTTACCTATGGTTCTGGTTCATGTGGGTTAGCTGTAATGGATCTAGGTTCTCCTAAGTAGAAGTTTGCCTTGGCTTTGAGCACTAATTTCTGTGATGGTACGGCGATAATGGTCCCAATAGGTGACTTAGGTTAGTGATTCATTGGGCCAGGCAGCTGGTCCGAGGAGAAAAGGCACTGGCGTTGGTGGTGCTTTGAGGGCAATATTGCTCAAGAGGTTAGGAGAGTTGACATTAGCAGCCCTTGTATTGCGCCAGGTAGTAGGAGCATACAGCAGGTGCAGATCTCCACTTTAGTGGTAGCTAGTGTTGAGCATTCCGATACTGAAATATCGGGTATCGGCCGATATTCGCGGTATCGGAATTCCGATACTTAATTCCGATACTTTTACAATATCGAATACCGGAATCGGAAGTTCCCATAATGCCTGCGCTCTGCAGTGTTTCTGAAGGATGACAAGCTGGATGGCAGCGCTCAGCTGCGATCCAGCCTGTCATCAGAATGCCATCCCAGCGTGAGAGAATTCTCCTGATTGTTTAAAAGCCGGCGGGCGGTAAAAAGCCGCCGGCTTTTAAACAATCACACAGCCCCATACTGCTTCCCCGCAGCCTCCCACCCCGATCCTCCGCTCCCCTCACCACCTCCCATCCCGATCGTAAGTTAGGACCGGGCGGGGAGCGCAGCACCAAGGAGCGGGGAGCGAAGGACCCGGGCGGGGAAGCCGGCAGTGAAAAGACTTCACCGCCGGCTTTCCCGTTTTGTGCTGCGCTTTCCCGCCGGTTATTTCAAATGAACAGCTGAGGTATCAGGTGATGCTGATCAGCTGTTCATTTGAAGTAGCCGCGGTGCCCTCGGAGGGTTCATGTGAGTTTATGCTTGACTGCATTGCATGAACTCACATGAACTTTCCCACGGCCGCACAGGTCAGCCACACCTCGCAGACCATCAGCCCGTCATGATTGGTGTGTGCGCGGTGTCTGTGCGATGTCTGCGAGTGTGCGCGGTGTCTGTGCGATGTCTGCGGGTGTGTGCGGGTGTGCGAGGTGTCTGTGCGATGTCTGCGGGTGTGTGCGTGCAGGCAAACATAGGCCGATGTGACACTACTACTCCCATCGGCCTATGTCTGTCCCCCGTCCACTCGTGCCAGCAGGATCAGCTCGATGGGAGCAGTAGTTCCCATCAGCCTGATCCTGCTATTTAAATTGCCCTACTGTGTCCCCAATAAATTTTAAATACATGTCATTGGTGGCCAGTGGTTACCTACAATAAATTAGTTTATACATTACCTGCCCCCGCCGATCGCCACCTAAAATAAAGTAAAAAATAAAAAACTACACCTATACTCACCTAGACACCTAATTCCCCGAAGCCATCGATCTCCTGTAATAAAATCTAAAATAATAAACCACAACCTTATCCTTACCCCTCCGTAGTAGTCCACGAGTGTCCCACGAAGATCTCCAGTTCAGAGCAGCCACATAGAATGTGACCGCTCTAAACCGCTACCGCCGCTAGAATGATGGGGCCGTAAAGCAGCCCCGTCATTGCATAAGCGGGAGTTCAGGCAGCGCTGCTCCGGTTAGCTGCTTTACGGCCCCACTGTACCGTGAGAAATTCCCACGGTACAGCAGTGCCGTAAAGGAGGTCTCTGGAGCTGCGCTGACTGAATGCACTCCGGTGACCTCAGTCAGTGGCTCCCGCTGCCGGGAGCGGACGTGTTCTCGGCAGCGTGAGCTTACAGAAGCAATGACAGCTGTCACATCTCCAGATGTGACAGCTGTGCATGGGAGATCAGCGCTGGAACGTGGACAGGTAACTATTTTTTTTTTAGTAAACTAAGAACTAAATAGAATGGTGTGTTTTATTTCAAATAAATTATTTTTTTCTCGGTGTAGTGTGTATTTTTTATTTTTAACACTTTGTAGGTTAGTAATGGGGATGTCTTATAGACGCCTATCATTACTAACCTGGGCTTCATGGCAGCTGGCGCTGACATGAACCCCACCACTATTACCCCCTGCCACCGCACCAGGGCAGCGTGGAAGAGCGAGGCTAAGTGCCAGAATTGGCGCATCCTATGGATGTGCCATTTCTGGGGCGGCTGACGGCTGGTGTTTCTAGCCTGGGAGGGGGCCAATATTCATGGCACCCTTCCTGGGCTATTAATATCAGCCCCCAGCTGTCTGCCTAGCCTTTGCTAGCTGTTAAAATAGGGGGGACCCCACGTCATTTTTTTGGGGGGTCTCCTATTTTAATAGCTAGTAAAGGCTAGGTATTCAGCTGGGGGCTGATATAAGTAGCCTGGGAAGCTCTGTGGGTATTACCCCCTTCCCAGGCTTCAAACATCTGCCCCAGCTGTCTGCTTAACCTCCGCTAGAGACTAAAATTACGGGGAACCCCACGCCAATTTTTTTTAAAATAAATCCTTTATTTTAACACTAAATGACAAGTACAGTAACCAACACTGTCACTGTACTTCATATATATGTGACTGACATGTTTCTATCTATCTAATCTATGTGTGATGCTCTATTCCTTCTATTCTAAATTGTCGGGTACAGATGATGAATTGCTGGCCGGCTTTTTTAAAGAGACGGTGCATGAAAACACTATTATTTTTTTTTATAAATCCTTTACACTAAATGACAAGTACAGTAACCAACACTGTCACTGTACTTATTATATATGTGACTGACATGTTTCTATCTATATAAGCTATGTGTGATGCTCTATTCTTTCTATTCTAAATTGTCGGGTACCGCTGCTGAATTGCCGGCCGGCTTTTTTAAAGAGACGGTGCATGAAAACACTATTATTTTTTTTTATAAATCCTTTACACTAAATGACAAGTACAGTAATCAACACTATCACTGTACTTCATATATATGTGACTGACATGTTTCTATCTATCTAATCTAGGTGTGATACTCTATTCTTTCTGTTCTAAATTGTCGGGTACCGGTGTATGCCGCTTATGAATTGCCGGCTTTTCATGTAATACATTCTACATTATTCTTAGTTGTTTTACTGCATGTAGAATTAACCTACAAGGAAAGAAAGGGTTTATTTTCATTCCGATATTTGTGTCCCATTGACTTGCATTGGTTTCCGGTATCGGAATCGGCGATATCCGATACTTTTTGGGTATCGGTCCGATCAAATCCGATACGATATTTCCTGATATCGGAAGGTATCGCTCAACACTAGTGGTAGCTGATCTGAGCGACAATGCATTGGTGGTGGAGAGGTGTACCTTGTATTCAATGCAAATGTCCCGGCGGTAGCAAGATGTCACAGCTCCGGAGTCCTATGGATCGGGCTGGTGGCTGCCGGCGGAGGTAAGGCTGCTAACTGGAGCAGCGTCTGGGAGGATGTTTGTGTCGGAGTCCCGGCTGGAGACTTCGACAGAGCCGCGTGCCGTCATGTGACATCAATCCGGACTGTTTCAATAAATAATATTTTATTTAATACCATTTTCCTCTTCATTTGGCTACCGTTCGGCCCTAATAAACTAGCGCAGTGGTTTCCCATGTAAGCAATAAATCTCAGCATGTAAGTGCTGATGGAGAACGAAGATCTTGTTGCAATGAAGTGAATATTTTAGTTTGATCCGGGAAGAAAAGGCCCAACGTTTCGACCAACCATGGTCTTTATCAAGGACAATTGTATTGTAGAGGAGCCGATTATGAAATGGATGCGGCTGTGTGCAGGCTTCCCTGTTTGCCATGTTGAACTCATCTTTTGTAAGGTTCTTCGAGATATATCATCAGAATGAGTGATAACAGAATCTTTTGAAACAAAAAGAAAGAGAAAAGGCAAATTGGATATAATTTCACTCAAAACAACCTAAATGGGCCGGAAAAATTGTTGGCACCCTCAACTTAATATTTGGTTGCACATCCTTTGGAATAAATACCTGAAATCAATCACTTGCCTATAACCATCAGCAAGCTTGACCTCTCAACTAGAATTTTGTACCACTCTTCTTTTTCAAACTGCTCAGTTGGGAGGCTGCCTTCTCCTCCCAACTGAAATTTTAAGATCTTTCCACAGGTGATCAATGGGATTTAGATCTGGACTCATTGCTGCCCACTTCAGAACTCTTCAGCGCTTTGTTTCCATCCATTTCTGAGTGCTTCTTGAAGTATGTTTGGGATCATTGTCCTGCTGGTAGACCCATGACCTAGGGCGCAAACCCAGCTTTCTGACACTGGGCACTATATTGTGACTCAAAATTTTTTGGTAATCTTCAGATTTCATGATGCCTTGCACACAGTCAAGGCACCCAATGCCAGAGGCAGAAAAAGAACCCAAAACATCTTTGAACCTCCACTATATTTGACTGTAGGTACTGTGTTCTTTTTTTTGTAGGCCTCATTCTGTTTTTGGTAAACAGTAGAATGATGTGCTTTACTTCATCTGTCCACAAGATGCTTTCCCAGAAGGATTTTGGCTTACTCTCATACATTTTGGCAAACTGCAGTCTAGCTTTTTTATGTCTCTGTGTCACCACTAGGGTCCTCCTGCGTCTCCTGCGGTAGGGTCCTCCTCAGTCTCATTCAAATGTCGATGGATACACTGACACTGATGCACCCTGAGTCTGCAGGATAGCTTGAATTTCTTTGGAACTTAATTGGGGCTGCTTATCCACCATCTGAACTATCCTGCGTTGCAACCTTTCATAAACTTTTGTCTGCCGTCCACGTCTACGGAGATTAGCTACAATGTCATGGATTGTAACCTTATTATTTATCTTGCACACTGTGGACAAAGGAAATCAAGATCTCTGGAGATGAACTTGTAACCTTGAGATTGTTGATATCTGTCAACAATTTTAGTTCTCAAGACCTTAGAAAGTTCTCTTCTCCTCTTTCTGTTCTCCATGCTTAGTGTGGCACATACAGACACAAAGCAAAGATTGAGTCAACTTCTCCCCTTTTTATCTGGTTTCAGGTGTGATTTTCAGATTACCCACACCTGTTACTTGCAACAGGTGAGTTTGAACGAGCATCACATGCTTGAAACAAAGTTGTTTATCCACAATTATGGAAAGGTGCCAACAATTTAATTCGGCCAATTTTTGTGATTTTGTATGAAATTATGTACAATTTGCCTTTTTTTCTCTGTTTTTCTTTGTGGAAAGGAAATTAGCATTTGAATAACAAAACGTGTAATAGCAGTAGTTTCTGGGTGAAATACTTCATATTTCTGGAACAATTTCAAGGGTGCCAACACTTTTGGCCATGACTGTATATCAGTCTGCTCAGCTCTATATCTCACTACCCATAGATTGGACTGAATATTAAATTGACAATTTCCCTTTAAGACTTTGTTTCCATTAAGACTTTACTACTTAACTATGTAGACTTAGGTCTATACAGGTTGATCAGTGTGGAATACATCTGAGCAATGAAAAGTAGTTCGGTCTAGATCTATATTTTTGTCTGTAGGGTACACTATCATTCCATTTTAATTAATCATGGAATATTTGAAGATCATCTACTGGGAGAATAAGGTTTTTTTTTAGAAGTCTTGAAGACTTTAATGGAAAAGATTGTGGGAAAGTGAGGCCACCTCTACAATAAGTTAAATCGGTGGCTGTGCCTGATAGGTGACGATCTCAGAAGTGAGATCTACACCCTGGCATTTATTCCCAAGAAGTATGCCAATCTATAACCTGAGGTGGCAACAACTACTTGTAGTATGAGCCAGCAATGTACTCCCTCTCTTCTTTTTAGGAACTGATTTAAAGGGAATTTGTCGCCAGATTTTTGTCACCTATTCTGACAGCCGCATGATGTAGGGGCAGATACACTGATTCCAGCCATGAGTCACTTACTAGGCTGCTTGCAGTAATTTTAACAAAATCACAGTTTTATCAGTTATAGATTATCCCTAGAGGATTAGTGAACCTGCTGCCATGCAGTCTTCCATAGTCATAAGCTATATCTCCACCGCCACCACTGATTGGCAGCTTTCTGCCTATGCACATGTGGCGCCCTGCTGCGCATTAGTGCCACAGATCCTAGAGGGGTGCATGGACGGATTCCTCCACAAGAGGCCCTCACAGCATACACACACCTCCACCTTCCACCTCAGACCACCAGAGGGAGCCCGTTAGGGATATAAAAAGGGAAGGTGGTGCTAGGCAGTCAGTCTGGAGTTGCAGTCTAGAGAACAGTTTCCTCAGGGGACAGAGGTAGTTCCAGTCCCTCTAGAGAGAGTTCAGACTCATAAAGCTCAGACTAGTGAGCCTAAGGCGTGCCGACGCCGTAAGAGCGGTGAAGAGTAGCGAGGCCTACTGGCAGTGTGAAGCCTAGTGAGGGCCCCGAGCACGGCCGAAGGCGAGTGGAGTAAGCGAGCTACATAGGGGGCAGAGGAGCTTAACCAGCTCACCCCACAACCTTTTACCGGACACCGGGTCCGAGCCTACAGGGGCCTATATCCCCAGCAGGAATAACCGGAACCCCTGGAGAACTATATGTCCCAGGAACACCAAAAGCTGACTGTTATACCAGGGTCAGGAGTCACGGAGGCCCAAGAGACCGGAGAGTGGGATCTCCAACAGAAGGCCCTACCACCAGGTCAGCAGGTGCAAGACAGAGACCAAGTTAGGCCTAGCTCCAGGCAGGTCAGAAACTTATCAGGAAACGGCAAGAAACAGGAGGCCAGACACCCGCTCACTGGGGAGAGTCCTGATATGCACCCTTCACCCTACAGTGCCCTGGATCGTGCCTGAAAACACCACCAGTAAAGGTACTGAAGTGAACTCTGGTGTGCGTGCCTATTCTTCTATCCTTCCTCTGACCCGGGTGGGTCCCCTCTGTCCTGCATCCCCTTTCCTACACTGCCCTGAAGCCCCGCTCCACCTGTGGGGAGCCGCACCAACTAAGCTGCCTAAACACTGGCCTCAAAGGACTGTAGCAGCGCTGGTGATCCTCACCAGACACCACAGGTGGCGTCACGAACATTCCCCTATCCCATACAATTTTCCCCCTTCTTTTAAGAGTGACCCCAGGGTACGGGCCCAGGAGCCGACCACCGCAACATCCCCCAGAGTCAGGCAACAAGGCCCGGGCGCCGAGTCGTCCCCATCCCCTGGGCGCGTCACACAGTGCACACAGAAAGCTGCCAATCAGTGGTGTGGGTGGGGTTATACAGGGCTCAGCATTCAGAGAACTGGTACCTCCGCAGCAGAGAAAACTTTGTACCAAAACGGCAACAAACAGCCCAGTAAGTGACACATTGCTGGAATCAGGGTCGTTTAGGTTTGTATTATGAGGTTCTGCAGTAGCTGAGTCATGTATTATGAGGTTCTACAGCATCTGAGGTGTATTATGAGGTTCTGCAGCAGCTGAGGTGTATTATGATGTTGTGCAGCATCTGAGGTGTATATTATGAGGTTCTGCAATAGCTGAGTCGTGTATTATGAGGTTCTGCAGCAGTTGCTGGCGTCAGCACCCGGCGCACTCGGACAAGTGCCGGGGCCCTGAGCAGGTGCGGGGCCCACTCGCTGTCGTGCACCCTGCTAGGCTATCGGGGGAGGAGAGCAGTGCCAGCACCCGCCCTTCTCCCCCGCTTGCTCACGGCCCTGGCAGCCGGATACTTACCTCTCCCCGTGCCTCTGCAGATCCGCTGTCTTCCTGCTGTGCGCTCCCTGTGACGTCTCAGGTCAGAGGGTGCGGTGACGTCTTTCCACTGTGCCCTCCCCTGAGACGTCACTGGCAGCGCAGAGCGAGAAGACGCCGGCGACGGTGGAGCCTGGACCTGAGCAGCAGCAGGTGAGGAGGAGTGAGGTGAGTATTTTTTTTTTTTTTTAATGTATGTGTGGCGCCCCCGAGGGTTCGGTCGCCACAGAAGTATTGCATCTCATCCAGAGGTGTGGTACCTCACTCTCAGGTAAGGAAGGAGTATGGCTCAGGACCCTAACACCTGCATTCACTACACCACATTTCCGAGGGCAGGGCGAGATTGCTCCTACGGGAGAGCACAGTCCCTGATTCCTGGCTGGAGTGGGGAGGAACCATAAGTGAGGGGGAACCATGGGGTGGAGGAAGTAGAAAAGGGGAGCACTTGCCAGGAGCAGCATAAAAGGGGATGGAACCATCTAGAAGAAGACAGTCAGAGGAGGAGAAGTGACAGAGCAGGGGCTCTGCAGGAGCTCTGCTCCGGAGGCGGGCCTAGCCTGTGAGGCCCAGGACTGAAGGAGAAGGAGAGAGGAGAGAGGAGCAAGGAAGGCTCCAGAAGGAGAGAAGGGATCCTAGGGGTACGGGAAGTGCTGGAGGCCACCTGTACGCCTGAATCTGCAGGAACGTGGAAGGATCAAGCCGCAGAGGGGACCGGCCCTTTAACTAGTAGAGGAGGAATTCAAGCCTCAGCTAGCAACCGGAGGCGTCTGTACTTTCAGGGTGCAGTTGCCCACTGCCACAGTTAACAATAGCCGAAAAGGTGGCCACATAGGGCCCAGGGGACTGCAGGTCGCCCGCCAAGACCCGAGGCCACCGGCTTGGGACACTGACTGTGAGGCGCAGGACAGGAGGGTGAGAGCCAGCGCAGGAAGACGACTGAGGAAGGTACACAGAATGGGGTCCTGGTAAATACTCTGGAAATACCTGAGGGTGGACTGAGCCCCTCACTGAGTAAGCGCAGCACGCCGAGGGAAGTTGCACCGGTACCTGTAACTTGAACTGCAATAACCGTGAGTAAAGACCCTGGGACTGCACTACCTTGTCTCTGTGTTCCTTGCCGCGCCATCACTCACTGCACTACAATGCCCAGCACAACCACCAACATCCACGCACTGCCCTGAAGCTAACTCTTCCTGTGGGGAATAATAATACCTTTGCTGCAATATCACCAGCTTCAGAGGACTGTTCTGCAGAGGCGGCCCCCTTTAGCCGCATTCCACAGGTGGCGTAGTCGGACTCTTTAATAAAACCTATATATAAAATCCCCTTGGATTGACCGCCCTGGGTCACGGACCGGGTCACCGCCACTGTGACTACAACCCCCAGCATCTACCGGCCCGGCACCGGGTACCCCACGGCCCAGGGGGCGCGTCATGGAGGCATGGGGCATTATAAGGTGGGTGACATCCTGCATGGGGCATTGTATGGGGGGGGTGACATCCTGCATGGGGCATTATATGGGGGGTGACATCCTGAATGGGGCATTATATGGGGAGGAGAAGTGATATCCTGCATGGGGCATTATATGGGGGAAAGGGACATCCTGCATAGGGCATTATATGGGGGGGAGAAGTGATATCCTGCATGGGGCATTATATGGGGGGTGACAACGTGCATAGGGCATTATATGGGGGGGAGAAGTGATATCCTGCATGGGGCATTATATGGGGGGGAGTGACATCCTGCATGGGGCATTATATGAGGGGTGACATCCTGCATGGGGCATTATATGGCGGGAGAGTGACATCCTGCATGGGGCATTATATGGGGGGGAAGTGACATCCTGCATGGGGCATTATATGAGGGGGAAGTGACATCCTGCATGGGGCATTATATGAGGGGGAAGTGACATCCTGCATGGGGCATTATATGGGGGGGTGAAGTGACATCCTGCATGGGGCATTATATGAGGGGGAAGTGACATCCTGCATGGGGCATTATATGGGGGGGAAGGGACATCCTGCATGGTGCATTATATGGGGGAAAGGGACATCCTGCAAGGGGCATTATATGGGGGGTGGCATCCTGCATGGGACATTACATGAGGGGGTGACAACCTGCATGGGGCATTATATGGGGGGGTGACATCCTGCACGGGGCATTATATGGGGGGAGTGACATCCTGCATGGGGCATTTTAAAGAGAGGGGGTGACATCCTGCATAGGGCATTATATGGTGGGGGAAAGGGACATTCTGCATGGTGCATTATATAGGGGGTAAAGGGACATCCTTCATGGTGCATTATATGGGGGGGAGTGACATCCTACATGGGACATTATATGGGAGGGGGAGTGACATCCTGCATGGGGCATTATATGGGGGGGAGAAGTGATATCCTGCATGGGGCATTATATGGGGGGGAAAGGGACATCCTGCATGAGTCATTTTATGGGGGGAAAAGGACATCCTAAATAGGGCATTATATGGGGGGGGAAGTGACATCTTGCATGGGGAATTATATGGGGGGGAGAAGTGATATCCTGCATGGCGCTTTATTAGGGGGGGAGAAGTGATGTCCTGCATGAGGCATTATATTGGAGGGAGGGACATCCTGCATGGGGCATTATATGGGGGGGGAAGTGACATCCTGCATGGGGCATTATATGGGGGGAAGGGACATCCTGCATAGGGCATTATATGGGGGGGAGTGACATCCTGCATGGGGCATTATATGGGGGGAGGTGACATCCTGCATGGGGCATTATATGGGGGGTGACATCCTGCATGGGGCATTATATGGGGGGAAAGGGACATCCTGCATAGGGCATTATATGGGGGGAAGTGACATCCTGCATAGGGCATTATATGGGGGGAAGTGACATCCTGCATGGGGCATTATATGGGGGGGAGTGACATCCTGCATAGGGCATTATATAGGGGGTCACATCCTGCATGGGGCATTATATGGGGGGGGGGGACATCCTGCATGGAGCATTATATTTCGGGGGGAGTGACATCCTGCATGGGGCATTATATGGGGGGTGACATCCTGCATGGGGCATTATATTTGGGGGGAAAGGGACATCCTGCTTGGGGAATTATATGAGGGGTGACATCCTGCATGGAGCATCATATGGGGGGTGACATCCTGCATGGGGCATTATATGGGGGAGAAGTGATATCCTGCATGGGGCATTATATGGGGGGGAAGTGACATCCTGCATGGTGCATTATATGATGGGTGACATCCTGCATGGGGCACTATATGGGAGGGGGAAGGGACATCCTGCATAGGGCATTATATGGGGGGGAGGGACATCCTGCATAGGGCATTATATGGGGGGGAGAAGTGACATCCTATATGGGGCATTATATGGGGGGAGTGACATCCTGCATGGGGCATTATATGGGGGGTGACATCCTGATGGGGCATTATATGGGGGAGAAATGATATCCTGCATGGGGCATTATATGGGGGGAAAGTGACATCCTGCATGGGGCATTATATGAGGGGTGACATCCTGCATGGGGCACTATATGGGGGGGAAGGGACATCCTGCGTGGGGCATTATAAGTGGGGAACAGCCTAATTAGGGCATTATGTGGGGGGAACAGACTGCGTGGAGCATTGTATGGGGGCCAGTATTCTGTATGGAGCATTTTATTGGGGCCAGTATTCTGTATGGAGCGTTATATGGGGGCCAGTATTCTGTATGGAGCTTTTTATGGGGGCCAGTATACTGTGTGGAGTGATTCGCTGGTTTCTGAGCTATTGTGGAATTTACAATAGATATCACTCATGTGATGTAAGAAGTGAAATCTTTGACATTGTACTATATATATATTTCTCTGTGGTATCTGTGCATCATGAATCGTAGTACGTGCTAAAGGGGCCACTGACACTGTTTTGCCCGTGCCCACAAAGACCTGGAGCCGGCCCTGGTGTGTATTATGATGTTCTGCAACAGCTGAGCTGTATTATGAGGTTCTGCAGCAGTTGAGGTGTATTATGATGTTCTGCAACAGCTGAGGTGTATTATGAGGTTCTGCAGCAGCTGAGGTGTATTATGATGTTCTGCAGCAGGGGAGGGGCATTATGAGGTTCTGCAGCAGCTGAGGTGTATTATGAGGTTCTGCAGGATCTGAGGTGTATTATGAAGTTCTGCAGCAGCTGAGGTGTATTATGAGGCTCTGCAGCATCTGAGGTGTATTATGATGTTCTGCAGCATCTAAGGTGTATTATGATGTACTGCAGCAGCTGAGATGTATTATGAGGCTCTGCAGCAGCCGAGATGTATTATGAGGTTCTGCAGCAGCTGAGGTGTATTATGATGTTCTGCAGCCGCTGAGGTGTATTATGATGTTCTGCAACAGCTGAGGTGTATTATGATGTTTTGCAGCAGCTGAGGTGTATTATGATGTTCTGCAGCAGCTGAGGCGTATTATGAAGTTGTGCAGCAGCTGAGGTGTATTATGAGGTTTTGCAACAGCTGAGGTGTATTATGAAGTTGTGCTGCAGCTGAGGTGTATTATGAGGTTCTGCAGCAGCTGAGGTGTATTATGATGTTCTGCAACAGCTGAGGTGTATTATGAGGTTCTGCAGCAGCTGAAATGTATTATGAGGCTCTGCAGCAGCCAAGATGTATTATGAGGTTCTGCAGCAGCTGGTTGTATATTATGAGGTTCTGCAGCAGCTGAGGTGTGTATTATGATGATCTGCAGCAGCTGAGGTGTATTATGATGTACTGTAGCAGCTGAGGTGTATTATGATGTTCTGCAGCCGCTGAGGTGTATTATGATGTTCTGCAGCAGCTGAGGTGTATTATGATGTTCTGCAGCAGCTGAGGCGTATTATGAAATTAGGCAGCAGCTGAGGTGTCTTATGAGGTTCTGCAGCAGCTGAGGTGTATTATGAGGTTGTGCTGCAGCTGAGGTGTATTATGAGGTTCTACAGCAGCTGAGGTGTATTATGATGTTCTGCAGCCGCTGAGGTGTATTATGATGTTCTGCAACAGCTGAGGTGTATTATGATGATTTGCAGCAGCTGAGGTGTATTATGATGTTCTGCAGCAGCTGAGGCGTATTATGAAGTTGTGCAGCAGCTGAGGTGTATTATGAGGTTTTGCAACAGCTGAGGTGTATTATGAAGTTCGGCTGCAGCTGAGGTGTATTATGAGGCTCTGCAGCAGCCGAGATGTATTATGAGGTTCTGCAGCAGCTGAGGTGTATTATGATGTTCTGCAGCCGCTGAGGTGTATTATGATGTTCTGCAACAGCTGAGGTGTATTATGATGTTTTGCAGCAGCTGAGGTGTATTATGATGTTCTGCAGCAGCTGAGGCGTATTATGAAGTTGTGCAGCAGCTGAGGTGTATTATGAGGTTTTGCAACAGCTGAGGTGTATTATGAAGTTGTGCTGCAGCTGAGGTGTATTATGAGGTTCTGCAGCAGCTGAGGTGTATTATGATGTTCTGCAGCAGCTGAGGTGTATTATGAGGTTCTGCAGCAGCTGAAATGTATTATGAGGCTCTGCAGCAGCCAAGATGTATTATGAGGTTCTGCAGCAGCTGGTTGTATATTATGAGGTTCTGCAGCAGCTGAGGTGTGTATTATGATGATCTGCAGCAGCTGAGGTGTATTATGATGTACTGTAGCATCTGAGGTGTATTGTGATGTTCTGCAGCCGCTGAGGTGTATTATGATGTTCTGCAGCAGCTGAGGTGTATTATGATGTTCTGCAGCAGCTGAGGCATATTATGAAATTAGGCAGCAGCTGAGGTGTCTTATGAGGTTCTGCAGCAGCTGAGGTGTATTATGAGGTGGTGCTGCAGCTGAGGTGTATTATGAGGTTCTACAGCAGCTGAGGTGTATTATGAGGTTCTGCAGCAGGTTAGGTGTCTTATGAGGTTCTGCAGCAGCTGAGGTGTATTATGAGGCTCTGCAGCAGGTGAGGTGTATTATGAGCTTCTGCAGCAGCTGAGGTGTATTCTGAGGTTCTGCAGTGGCTGAGGTGTATCATGAGGTTCTGCAGCAGCTGAGGTGTATTATGAGGCTCTGCAGCAGGTGAGGTCTATTATGAGGTACTGCAGCAGCTGAGGTGTATTATGATGTTCTGCAGCAGCTGAGGTGTACTATGAGGTTCTGCAGCAGCTGAGGTGTACTATGAGCTTCTGCTGAAGCTGAGGTGTATTATGAGGTTCTGCAGCAGCTGAGGTGTATATTATGAGGTTCTGCTGCAGCTGAGGTTTACTATGAGCTTCTGCAGCAGCTGGGGTGTATTGTAATGTTCTGCAACAGCTAAGGTGTATTATGAGGATCTGCAGCAGCTGAGGTGTATTATGAGGTTCTGCAGCAGCTGAGGAGTATTATGAGGTTCTGCAGCAGCTGAGTTGTAATAAGATGTTCTGCAGCGGCTGAGGTGTATTATGAGGTTCTGCAGCTAAGATGTATTAAGAAGTTCTTAAGTAGCTGAGGTGTATTATGAGGATCTGCAGCAGCTCAGGTGTATTATGAGGTTCTGGAGCAGCTCAGGTGTATTATGAGGTTTTGCAGCAGCTGAGGTGTATTATGATGTTCTGCAGCAGCTGAGGTATATTGTGATGTTCTGCAGCAGCTGAGGTGCATTATGAGGTTCTGCGCCAGCTGAGGTGTATTATGAGGTTCTGCAGCAGCTGAGATGTATTATGAGGTTCTGCAGCAGCTGGGTTGTATTATGAGGTTCTGCAGCAGCTGTGGTGTATTATGATGTACCGTAGCAGCTGAGATGTATTATGAGGTTCTGCAGCAGCTGTGGTTTATTATGAGGCTCTGCAGCAGCTGAGGTGTATTATGAGGTTCTGCAGCAGCTGATGTGTATTATGAGGTTCTGCAGCTGCTTAGGTGTGTTATGAGGTTCTGCAGCAGCTGAGGTGTATTATGGGGTTATGCCACAGCTGAGGTGTATTATGAGGTTCTGCATCAGCTGAGGTGTATTATGAGGTTCTGCAGCAGCTGAGGTGTGTATTATGAGGTTCTGCAGCAGTTGAGGTGTATTATGAGGTTCTGCAGCAGCTGAGGTGTACTATGAGGTTCTGCAGCAGCTGAGGTGTATTATGAGGTTTTGCAGCAGCTGAGGTGTATTATGATGTTCTGCAGCAGCTGAGGTGTATTATGAGGTTTTGCAGCAGCTGAGGTGTATTATGATGTTCTGCAGCAGCTGAGGTGTATTATGAGGTTCTGCAGCAGCTGAGTTGTATTATGATGTTCTGCAGCGGCTGAGGTGTGTACCATGAGGTTCTGCAGCAGCTGAGGTGTATTATGAGGTTCTGCAGCAGCTGAGGTGTATTATGAGGTTCTGCAGCAGCTGAGGTGTTTTATGAGGATCTGCAGCATCTGAGTTGAATTATGATATTCTGCAGCAGCTGAGGTGTACTATGAGGTTCTGCAGCAGCTGAGGTGTGTATTAGGAGGTTCTGTAGCAGCTGAGGTGTATTATGAGGTTCAGCAGCAGCTGAAGTGTATTATGAGGTTCTGCAGCAGCTGAAGTGTATTATGAGGTTCTGCAGCAGCTGAGGTGTATTATGAGGTTCTGCAGCAGCTGAGGTGTATTATGAGGTTCTGCAGCAGCTGAGGTGTTTTATGAGGATCTGCAGCATCTGAGTTGAATTATGATGTTCTGCAGCAGCTGAGGTGTACTATGAGGTTCTGCAGCAGCTGAGGTGTTCTATGAGGTTCTGCAGCAGCTGAGGTGTATTATGAGGTTCTGCAGCAGCTGAGGTGTATTATGAGGTTCTGTAGCAGCTGAGGTGTGTATTAGGAGGTTCTGTAGCAGCTGAGGTGTATTATGAGGTTCAGCAGCAGCTGAAGTGTATTATGAGGTTCTGCAGCAGCAGAGTTGTACTATGAGGTTCTGCAGCAGCTGAGGTGTACTATGAGATTCTGCAGCAGCTGAGGTGTATTATGAGGTTCTGCAGCAGCTGAGGTGTATTATGAGGTTCTACAGCAGCTGAGGTGTATTATGATTTTCTGCAGCAGCTGAGGTGTATTATGAGGTTCTGCAGCAGCTGAGGTGTATTTTGAGGTTCTGCAGCAGCTGAAGTGTATTATGAGGTTCTGCAGCAGCAGAGTTGTACTATGAGGTTCTGCAGCAGCTGAGGTGTATTATGATGTTCTGCAGCAGCTGAGGTGTACTATGAGGTTCTGCAGCAGCTGAGGTGTATTATGATGTTCTGCAGCAGCTGAGGTGTGTATTATGAGGTTCTGCAGCAGCTGAGGTGTACTATGAGGTTCTGCAGCAGCTGAGGTGTATTATGAGGTTCTGCAGCAGCTGAGGTGTGTATTATGAGGTTCTGCAGCAGTTGAGGTGTATTATGAGGTTCTGCAGCAGCTGAGGTGTATTATGAGGTTCTGTAGCACCCGAGGTGTGTATTATGAGGTTCTGCAGCAGCTGAGGTGTATTATGAGGTTCTGCAGCAGCTGAGGTGTACTATGAGGTTCTGCAGCAGCTGAGGTGTATTATGAGGTTTTGCAGCAGCTGAGGTGTATTATGATGTTCTGCAGCAGCTGAGGTGTATTATGAGGTTCTGCAGCAGCTGAGTTGTATTATGATGTTCTGCAGCGGCTGAGGTGTGTACCATGAGGTTCTGCAGCAGCTGAGGTGTATTATGAGGCTCTGCAGCAGGTGAGGTCTATTATGAGGTACTGCAGCAGCTGAGGTGTATTATGATGTTCTGCAGCAGCTGAGGTGTACTATGAGGTTCTGCAGCAGCTGAGGTGTACTATGAGCTTCTGCTGAAGCTGAGGTGTATTATGAGGTTCTGCAGCAGCTGAGGTGTATATTATGAGGTTCTGCAGCAGCTGAGGTTTACTATGAGCTTCTGCAGCAGCTGGGGTGTATTATAATGTTCTGCAACAGCTAAGGTGTATTATGAGGATCTGCAGCAGCTGGGGTGTATTATGAGGTTCTGCAGCAGCTGAGGAGTATTATGAGGTTCTGCAGCAGCTGAGTTGTAATAAGATGTTCTGCAGCGGCTGAGGTGTATTATGAGGTTCTGCAGCTAAGATGTATTAAGAAGTTCTTAAGTAGCTGAGGTGTATTATGAGGATCTGCAGCAGCTCAGGTGTATTATGAGGTTCTGGAGCAGCTCAGGTGTATTATGAGGTTTTGCAGCAGCTGAGGTGTATTATGATGTTCTGCAGCAGCTGAGGTATATTGTGATGTTCTGCAGCAGCTGAGGTGCATTATGAGGTTCTGCGCCAGCTGAGGTGTATTATGAGGTTCTGCAGCAGCTGAGGTGTATTATGAGGTTCTGCAGCAGCTGAGTTGTATTATGAGGTTCTGCAGCAGCTGTGGTGTATTATGATGTACCGTAGCAGCTGAGGTGTATTATGAGGTTCTGCAGCAGCTGTGGTTTATTATGAGGCTCTGTAGCAGCTGAGGTGTATTATGAGGTTCTGCAGCAGCTGATGTGTATTATGAGGTTCTGCAGCTGCTTAGGTGTGTTATGAGGTTCTGCAGCAGCTGAGGTGTATTATGGGGTTATGCCACAGCTGAGGTGTATTATGAGGTTCTGCAGCAGCTGAGGTGTATTATGAGGTTCTGCAGCAGCTGGGGTGTATTATGATATTCTGCAACAGCTGAGTCCTATTATGAGGTTCTGCAGCAGCTGAGCTGTATTAAGAGGTTCTGCAGCAGCTGAGGTGTATTATGAGGTTCTGCAGCAGCTGAGGTGTATTATGAGGTTCTGCAGCAGCTGAGGTGTGTATTATGAGGTTCTGCAGCAGTTGAGGTGTATTATGAGGTTCTGCAGCAGCTGAGGTGTACTATGAGGTTCTGCAGCAGCTGAGGTGTATTATGAGGTTTTGCAGCAGCTGAGGTGTATTATGATGTTCTGCAGCAGCTGAGGTGTATTATGAGGTTTTGCAGCAGCTGAGGTGTATTATGATGTTCTGCAGCAGCTGAGGTGTATTATGAGGTTCTGCAGCAGCTGAGTTGTATTATGATGTTCTGCAGCGGCTGAGGTGTGTACCATGAGGTTCTGCAGCAGCTGAGGTGTATTATGAGGTTCTGCAGCAGCTGAGGTGTATTATGAGGTTCTGCAGCAGCTGAGGTGTTTTATGAGGATCTGCAGCATCTGAGTTGAATTATGATATTCTGCAGCAGCTGAGGTGTACTATGAGGTTCTGCAGCAGCTGAGGTGTGTATTAGGAGGTTCTGTAGCAGCTGAGGTGTATTATGAGGTTCAGCAGCAGCTGAAGTGTATTATGAGGTTCTGCAGCAGCTGAAGTGTATTATGAGGTTCTGCAGCAGCTGAGGTGTATTATGAGGTTCTGCAGCAGCTGAGGTGTATTATGAGGTTCTGCAGCAGCTGAGGTGTTTTATGAGGATCTGCAGCATCTGAGTTGAATTATGATGTTCTGCAGCAGCTGAGGTGTACTATGAGGTTCTGCAGCAGCTGAGGTGTTCTATGAGGTTCTGCAGCAGCTGAGGTGTATTATGAGGTTCTGCAGCAGCTGAGGTGTATTATGAGGTTCTGTAGCAGCTGAGGTGTGTATTAGGAGGTTCTGTAGCAGCTGAGGTGTATTATGAGGTTCAGCAGCAGCTGAAGTGTATTTTGAGGTTCTGCAGCAGCAGAGTTGTACTATGAGGTTCTGCAGCAGCTGAGGTGTATTATGATGTTCTGCAGCAGCTGAGGTGTACTATGAGATTCTGCAGCAGCTGAGGTGTATTATGAGGTTCTGCAGCAGCTGAGGTGTATTATGAGGTTCTACAGCAGCTGAGGTGTATTATGATTTTCTGCAGCAGCTGAGGTGTATTATGAGGTTCTGCAGCAGCTGAGGTGTATTTTGAGGTTCTGCAGCAGCTGAGGTGTATTATGAGGTTCTGCAGCAGCAGAGTTGTACTATGAGGTTCTGCAGCAGCTGAGGTGTATTATGATGTTCTGCAGCAGCTGAGGTGTACTATGAGGTTCTGCAGCAGCTGAGGTGTATTATGAGGTTCTGCAGCAGCTGAGGTGTGTATTATGAGGTTCTGCAGCAGCTGAGGTGTACTATGAGGTTCTGCAGCAGCTGAGGTGTATTATGAGGTTCTGCAGCAGCTGAGGTGTGTATTATGAGGTTCTGCAGCAGTTGAGGTGTATTATGAGGTTCTGCAGCAGCTGAGGTGTACTATGAGGTTCTGTAGCACCCGAGGTGTGTATTATGAGGTTCTGCAGCAGCTGAGGTGTATTATGAGGTTCTGCAGCAGCTGAGGTGTACTATGAGGTTCTGCAGCAGCTGAGGTGTATTATGAGGTTTTGCAGCAGCTGAGGTGTATTATGATGTTCTGCAGCAGCTGAGGTGTATTATGAGGTTCTGCAGCAGCTGAGTTGTATTATGATGTTCTGCAGCGGCTGAGGTGTGTACCATGAGGTTCTGCAGCAGCTGAGGTGTACTATGAGGTTCTGTCGCAGCTGAGGTTTATTATGAGGTTCTGCAGCAGCTGAGGTGTATTATGAGGTTCTGCAGCAGCTGAGGTGTATTATGAGGTTCTGCAGCAGCTGAGGTGTTTTATGAGGATCTGCAGCATCTGAGTTGTATTATGATGTTCTGCAGCAGCTGAGGTGTACTATGAGGTTCTGCAGCAGCTGAGGTGTTCTATGAGGTTCTGCAGCAGCTGAGGTGTATTATGAGGTTCTGCAGCAGCTGAGGTGTATTATGAGGTTCTGTAGCAGCTGAGGTGTGTATTAGGAGGTTCTGTAGCAGCTGAGGTGTATTATGAGGTTCTACAGCAGCTGAGGTGTATTATGAGGCTCTGCAGCAGCTGAGGTGTATTATGAGGTTCTACAGCAGCTGAGTTGTATTATGATTTTCTGCAGCAGCTGAGGTGTATTATGAGGTTCTGCAGCAGCTGAGGTATATTTTGAGGTTCTGCAGCAGCTGAAGTGTATTATGAGGTTCTGCAGCAGCAGAGTTGTACTATGAGGTTCTGCAGCAGCTGAGGTGTATTATGATGTTCTGCAGCAGCTGAGGTGTACTATGAGGTTCTGCAGCAGCTGAGGTGTATTATGAGGTTCTACAGCAGCTGAGGTGTATTATGAGGCTCTGCAGCAGCTGAGGTGTATTATGAGGTTCTACAGCAGCTGAGGTGTATTATGAGGTTCTACAGCAGCTGAGGTGTATTATGATGTTCTGCAACAGCTGAGTTGTATTATGAGGTCCTGCAGCAGCTGAGGTGTATTATGAGGTTCTGCAGCAGCTGAGGTGTATTATGAGGTTCTGCAGCAGCTGAGGTGTGAATTATGAGGTTCTGCAGCAGTTGAGGTGTATTATGAGGTTCTGCAGCAGCTGAGGTGCATTTTGAAGTTCTGCAGCACCCGAGGTGTGTATTATGAGGTTCTGCAGCTGCTGAGATGTATTATGAGGTTCTGCAGTGGCTGAGGTGTATTATGAGGTTCTGCAGCAGCTGAGGTGTATTATGAAGTTCTGCAGCAGCTGAGGTTTATTATGAGGTTCTGCAGCAGCTGAGGTGTATTATGAGGTTTTGCAGCAGCTGATGTGTATTATGATGTTCTGCAGCAGCTGAGGTGTATTATGAGATTTTGCAGCAGCTGAGGTGTATTATGAGGTTCTGCAGCAGCTCATGTGTATTATGAGGTTCTACAGCAGCTGAGGTGTATTATGAGGTTCTACAGCAGCTGAGGTGTACTATGAGGTTCTGCAGCAGCTGAGGTGTATTATGAGGTTCTATAGCAGCTGAGGTGTATTATGAGGTTCTACAGCAGCTGAGGTGTATTGTGAGCTTCTACAGCAGCTGAGATGTATTATGAGTTTCTGCAGCAGCTGAGGTGTATTATGAGGTTCTGCAGCAGCTGAGGTGTATTATTAGGTTCTGCAGCAGCTGAGGTGTATTATGAGGTTCTACAGCAGCTGAGGTGTGTTATGAGGTTCTACAGCAGCTGAGGTGTATTCTGAGGTTCTGCAGCAGCTGAGGTGTATTATGAGGTTCTGCAGCAGCTGAGGTGTATTATGAGGTTCTGCAGCAGCTGAGGTGTATTATGAGGTTCTACAGCAGCTGAGGTGTATTCTGAGGTTCTACAGCAGCTGAGGTGTGTTATGAGGTTCTGCAGCAACTGAGGTGTATTATGAGGTTCTACAACAGCTGAGGTATATTCTGAGGTTCTACAACAGCTGGGGTGTATTATGAGGTTCTACAGCAGCTGAGGTGTATTCTGAGGTACTGCAGCAGCTGAGGTGTATTCTGAGGTTCTACAGCAGCTGAGGTGTATTATGAGATTCTACAGCAGCTGAGGTGTATTATGAGGTTCTGCAGCAGCTGAGCTGTGTTATGAGGTTCTGCAGCAGCTGAGGTGTATTCTGAGATACTTCAACAGCTGAGGTGTATTATGAGGTTTTACCGCAGCTGAGGTGTATTATGAGGTTCTACAGCAGCTGAGGTGTATTATGAGGTTCTGCAGCAGCTGAGGTGTATTCTGAGATACTACAACAGCTGAGGTGTATTCTGAGGTTCTACCGCAGCTGAGGTGTAATATGAGGTTCTACAGCAGCTGAGGTGTATTATGAGGTTATGCAGCATCTGAGGTGTATTATGAGGTTCTACAGCAGCTGAGGTGTATTATGAGGTTTTAGAGCAGCTGAGGTGTATTATGAGGTTCTGCAGCAGCTGAAGTGTACTATGAGGTTCTGCAGCAGCTGAGCTGTATT
Source organism: Phyllobates terribilis (assembly GCF_046119375.1). Taxonomy (NCBI): domain Eukaryota; kingdom Metazoa; phylum Chordata; class Amphibia; order Anura; family Dendrobatidae; genus Phyllobates; species Phyllobates terribilis. The sequence goes on along the minus strand of NW_027362761.1, from coordinate 1,162,629,133 downwards.
ATGAGGTTCTACAGCAGCTGAGGTGTATTATGAGGTTCTGCAGCAGCTGAGGTGTGTTATGAGGTTCTGCAGCGGCTGCGGTGTATTATGAGGTTCTACAGCAGCTGAGGTGTATTATGAGGTTCTACAGCAGCTGAGGTGTATTATGAGATTCTGCAGCAGTTGAGGTGTATTATGAGGTTCTGCAGCAGCTGAGGTGTATTATGAGGTAATACAGCAGCTGGGGTGTATTATGAGGTTCTACAGCAGCTGGGGTGTATTATGAGGTTCTACAGCAGCTGAGGTGTATTATGAGGTTCTGCAGCAGATGAGGTGTATTATGAGGTACTACAGCAGCTGAGGTGTATTATAAGGTTCTACAGCAGCTGAGGTGTATTATGAGGTTCTTCAGCAGCTGAGGTGTATTATGAGGTACTACAGCAGCTGAGGTGTATTATAAGGTACTGCAGCAGTTGAGGTGTATTATGAGGTTCTACAGCAGCTGAGGTGTATTATGAGGTTCTGCAGCAGCTGAGGTGTATTCTGAGATACTACAACAGCTGAGGTGTATTCTGAGGTTCTACCGCAGCTGAGGTGTAATATGAGGTTCTACAGCAGCTGAGGTGTATTATGAGGTTAAGCAGCAGCTGAGGTGTATTATGAGGTTCTACAGCAGCTGAGGTGTATTATGAGGTTCTAGAGCAGCTGAGGTGTATTATGAGGTTCTGCAGCAGCTGAGGTGTACTATGAGGTTCTGCAGCAGCTGAGCTGTATTATGAGGTTCTACAGCAGCTGAGGTGTATTATGAGGTTCTGCAGCAGCTGAGGTGTGTTATGAGGTTCTGCAGCGGCTGCGGTGTATTATGAGTTTCTACAGCAGCTGAGGTGTATTATGAGGTTCTACAGCAGCTGAGGTGTATTCTGAGGTTCTGCAGCAGCTGAGGTGTATTATGAGGTTCTGCAGCAGCTGACGTGTATTATGAGGTTCTGCAGCAGCTGAGGTGTATTATGAGGTTCTACAGCAGCTGAGGTGTATTCTGAGGTTCTACAGCAGCTGAGGTGTGTTATGAGGTTCTGCAGCAACTGAGGTGTATTATGAGGTTCTACAACAGCTGAGGTATATTCTGAGGTTCTACAACAGCTGGGGTGTATTATGAGGTTCTACAGCAGCTGAGGTGTATTCTGAGGTACTGCAGCAGCTGAGGTGTATTCTGAGGTTCTACAGCAGCTGAGGTGTATTATGAGATTCTACAGCAGCTGAGGTGTATTATGAGGTTCTGCAGCAGCTGAGCTGTGCTATGAGGTTCTGCAGCAGCTGAGGTGTATTCTGGGATACTTCAACAGCTGAGGTGTATTATGAGGTTTTACCGCAGCTGAGGTGTATTATGAGGTTCTACAGCAGCTGAGGTGTATTATGAGGTTCTGCAGCAGCTGAGGTGTATTCTGAGATACTACAACAGCTGAGGTGTATTCTGAGGTTCTACCGCAGCTGAGGTGTAATATGAGGTTCTACAGCAGCTGAGGTGTATTATGAGGTTATGCAGCATCTGAGGTGTATTATGAGGTTCTACAGCAGCTGAGGTGTATTATGAGGTTTTAGAGCAGCTGAGGTGTATTATGAGGTTCTGCAGCAGCTGAAGTGTACTATGAGGTTCTGCAGCAGCTGAGCTGTGTTATGAGGTTCTACAGCAGCTGAGGTGTATTATGAGGTTCTGCAGCAGCTGAGGTGTGTTATGAGGTTCTGCAGCGGCTGCGGTGTATTATGAGGTTCTACAGCAGCTGAGGTGTATTATGAGGTTCTACAGCAGCTGAGGTGTATTATGAGATTCTGCAGCAGTTGAGGTGTATTATGAGGTTCTGCAGCAGCTGAGGTGTATTATGAGGTAATACAGCAGCTGGGGTGTATTATGAGGTTCTACAGCAGCTGGGGTGTATTATGAGGTTCTACAGCAGCTGAGGTGTATTATGAGGTTCTGCAGCAGATGAGGTGTATTATGAGGTACTACAGCAGCTGAGGTGTATTATAAGGTTCTACAGCAGCTGAGGTGTATTATGAGGTTCTTCAGCAGCTGAGGTGTATTATGAGGTACTACAGCAGCTGAGGTGTATTATAAGGTACTGCAGCAGTTGAGGTGTATTATGAGGTTCTACAGCAGCTGAGGTGTATTATGAGGTTCTGCAGCAGCTGAGGTGTATTCTGAGATACTACAACAGCTGAGGTGTATTCTGAGGTTCTACCGCAGCTGAGGTGTAATATGAGGTTCTACAGCAGCTGAGGTGTATTATGAGGTTAAGCAGCAGCTGAGGTGTATTATGAGGTTCTAGAGCAGCTGAGGTGTATTATGAGGTTCTAGAGCAGCTGAGGTGTATTATGAGGTTCTGCAGCAGCTGAGGTGTACTATGAGGTTCTGCAGCAGCTGAGCTGTATTATGAGGTTCTACAGCAGCTGAGGTGTATTATGAGGTTCTGCAGCAGCTGAGGTGTGTTATGAGGTTCTGCAGCGGCTGCGGTGTATTATGAGTTTCTACAGCAGCTGAGGTGTATTATGAGGTTCTACAGCAGCTGAGGTGTATTATGAGATTCTGCAGCAGTTGAGGTGTATTATGAGGTTCTGCAGCAGCTGAGGTGTATTATGAGGTACTACAGCAGCTGGGGTGTATTATGAGGTTCTACAGCAGCTGGGGTGTATTATGAGGTTCTACAGCAGCTGAGGTGTATTATGAGGTTCTGCAGCAGATGAGGTGCATTATGAGGTACTACAGCAGCTGAGGTGTATTATAAGGTTCTACAGCAGCTGAGGTGTATTATGAGGTTCTACAGCAGCTGAGGTGTATTATGAGGTTCTTCAGCAGCTGAGGTGTATTATGAGGTACTACAGCAGCTGAGGTGTATTATAATGTACTGCAGCAGTTGAGGTGTATTATGAGGTTCTACAGCAGCTGAGGTGTATTATGAGGTTCTGCAGCAGCTGAGGTGTATTATGAAGTACTACAGCAGCTGTGGTGTATTATGAGGTACTACAGCAGCTGAGGTGTATTATGAGGTTCTACAGCAGCTGAGGTGTATTATGAGGTTCTGCAGCAGCTGAGGTGTATTATGAGGTACTACAGCAGCTGGGGTGTATTATGAGGTTCTAAAGAAGCTGATTTGTATTATGAGGTTCTGCAGCAGATGAGGTGTATTATGAGGTACTACAGCAGCTGAGGTGTATTATAAGGTTCTACAGCAGCTGAGGTGTATTATGAGGTTCTACAGCAGCTGAGGTGTATTATGAGGTACTACAGCAGCTGAGGTGTATTATGAGGTTCTACAGCAGCTGAGGTGTATTATGAGGTTCTACAGCAGCTGAGGTATATTATGAGGTTCTGCAGCAGCTGAGGTGTATTATGAGGTAGTACAGCAGCTGAGGTGTATTATGAGGTACTACAGCAGCTGAGGTGTATTATGAGGTACTGCAGCAGCTGAGGTGTATTCTGAGGTTCTACAGCAGCTGAGGTGTATTATGAGATTCTACAGCAGCTGAGGTGTATTATGAGGTTCTGCAGCAGCTGAGCTGTGTTATGAGGTTCTGCAGCAGCTGAGGTGTATTCTGAGATACTACAACAGCTGAGGTGTATTATGAGGTTTTACCGCAGCTGAGGTGTATTATGTGGTTCTACAGCAGCTGAGGTGTATTATGAGGTTCTGCAGCAGCTGAGGTGTATTCTGAGATACTACAACAGCTGAGGTGTATTCTGAGGTTCTACCGCAGCTGAGGTGTAATATGAGGTTCTACAGCAGCTGAGGTGTATTATGAGGTTATGCAGCATCTGAGGTGTATTATGAGGTTCTACAGCAGCTGAGGTGTATTATGAGGTTCTACAGCAGCTGAGGTGTATTATGAGGTTCTACAGCAGCTGAGGTGTATTATGAGGTTCTGCAGCAGATGAGGTGTATTATGAGGTACTACAGCAGCTGAGGTGTATTATAAGGTTCTACAGCAGCTGAGGTGTATTATGAGGTTCTTCAGCAGCTGAGGTGTATTATGAGGTACTACAGCAGCTGAGGTGTATTACAAGGTACTGCAGCAGTTGAGGTGTATTATGAGGTTCTACAGCAGCTGAGGTGTATTATGAGGTTCTGCAGCAGCTGAGGTGTATTCTGAGATACTACAACAGCTGAGGTGTATTCTGAGGTTCTACCGCAGCTGAGGTGTAATATGAGGTTCTACAGCAGCTGAGGTGTATTATGAGGTTATGCAGCAGCTGAGGTGTATTATGAGGTTCTACAGCAGCTGAGGTGTATTATGAGGTTCTAGAGCAGCTGAGGTGTATTATGAGGTTCTGCAGCAGCTGAGGTGTACTATGAGGTTCTGCAGCAGCTGAGCTGTATTATGAGGTTCTACAGCAGCTGAGGTGTATTATGAGGTTCTGCAGCAGCTGAGGTGTGTTATGAGGTTCTGCAGCGGCTGCGGTGTATTATGAGTTTCTACAGCAGCTGAGGTGTATTATGAGGTTCTGCAGCAGCTGAGGTGTGTTATGAGGTTCTGCAGCGGCTGCGGTGTATTATGAGTTTCTACAGCAGCTGAGGTGTATTATGAGGTTCTACAGCAGCTGAGGTGTATTATGAGATTCTGCAGCAGTTGAGGTGTATTATGAGGTTCTGCAGCAGCTGAGGTGTATTATGAGGTACTACAGCAGCTGGGGTGTATTATGAGGTTCTACAGCAGCTGGGGTGTATTATGAGGTTCTACAGCAGCTGAGGTGTATTATGAGGTTCTGCAGCAGATGAGGTGTATTATGAGGTACTACAGCAGCTGAGGTGTATTATAAGGTTCTACAGCAGCTGAGGTGTATTATGAGGTTCTACAACAGCTGAGGTGTATTATGAGGTTCTTCAGCAGCTGAGGTGTATTATGAGGTACTACAGCAGCTGAGGTGTATTATAATGTACTGCAGCAGTTGAGGTGTATTATGAGGTTCTACAGCAGCTGAGGTGTATTATGAGGTTCTGCAGCAGCTGAGGTGTATTATGAAGTACTACAGCAGCTGTGGTGTATTATGAGGTACTACAGCAGCTGAGGTGTATTATGAGGTTCTACAGCAGCTGAGGTGTATTATGAGGTTCTGCAGCAGCTGAGGTGTATTATGAGGTACTACAGCAGCTGGGGTGTATTATGAGGTTCTAAAGAAGCTGATTTGTATTATGAGGTTCTGCAGCAGATGAGGTGTATTATGAGGTACTACAGCAGCTGAGGTGTATTATAAGGTTCTACAGCAGCTGAGGTGTATTATGAGGTTCTACAGCAGCTGAGGTGTATTATGAGGTACTACAGCAGCTGAGGTGTATTATGAGGTTCTACAGCAGCTGAGGTGTATTATAAGGTACTACAGCAGCTGAGGTGTATTATGAGGTTCTACAGCAGCTGAGGTGTATTATGAGGTTCTACAGCAGCTGAGGTGTATTATGAGGTTCTGCAGCAGCTGAGGTGTATTATGAGGTAGTACAGCAGCTGAGGTGTATTCTGAGGTTCTACAGCAGCTGAGGTGTATTATGAGATTCTACAGCAGCTGAGGTGTATTATGAGGTTCTGCAGCAGCTGAGCTGTGTTATGAGGTTCTGCAGCAGCTGAGGTGTATTCTGAGATACTACAACAGCTGAGGTGTATTATGAGGTTTTACCGCAGCTGAGGTGTATTATGAGGTTCTTCAGCAGCTGAGGTGTATTATGAGGTTCTGCAGCAGCTGAGGTGTATTCTGAGATACTACAACAGCTGAGGTGTATTCTGAGGTTCTACCGCAGCTGAGGTGTAATATGAGGTTCTACAGCAGCTGAGGTGTATTATGAGGTTATGCAGCATCTGAGGTGTATTATGAGGTTCTACAGCAGCTGAGGTGTATTATGAGGTTTTAGAGCAGCTGAGGTGTATTATGAGGTTCTGCAGCAGCTGAGGTGTACTATGAGGTTCTGCAGCAGTTGAGCTGTATTATGAGGTTCTACAGCAGCTGAGGTGTATTATGAGGTTCTGCAGCAGCTGAGGTGTGTTATGATGTTCTGCAGCGGCTGCGGTGTATTATGAGGTTCTACAGCAGCTGAGGTGTATTACAAGGTACTGCAGCAGTTGAGGTGTATTATGAGGTAATACAGCAGCTGGGGTGTATTATGAGGTTCTACAGCAGCTGGGGTGTATTATGAGGTTCTACAGCAGCTGAGGTGTATTATGAGGTTCTGCAGCAGATGAGGTGTATTATGAGGTACTACAGCAGCTGAGGTGTATTATAAGGTTCTACAGCAGCTGAGGTGTATTATGAGGTTCTTCAGCAGCTGAGGTGTATTATGAGGTACTACAGCAGCTGAGGTGTATTATAAGGTACTGCAGCAGTTGAGGTGTATTATGAGGTTCTACAGCAGCTGAGGTGTATTATGAGGTTCTGCAGCAGCTGAGGTGTATTCTGAGATACTACAACAGCTGAGGTGTATTCTGAGGTTCTACCGCAGCTGAGGTGTAATATGAGGTTCTACAGCAGCTGAGGTGTATTATGAGGTTAAGCAGCAGCTGAGGTGTATTATGAGGTTCTAGAGCAGCTGAGGTGTATTATGAGGTTCTAGAGCAGCTGAGGTGTATTATGAGGTTCTGCAGCAGCTGAGGTGTACTATGAGGTTCTGCAGCAGCTGAGCTGTATTATGAGGTTCTACAGCAGCTGAGGTGTATTATGAGGTTCTGCAGCAGCTGAGGTGTGTTATGAGGTTCTGCAGCGGCTGCGGTGTATTATGAGTTTCTACAGCAGCTGAGGTGTATTATGAGGTTCTACAGCAGCTGAGGTGTATTATGAGATTCTGCAGCAGTTGAGGTGTATTATGAGGTTCTGCAGCAGCTGAGGTGTATTATGAGGTACTACAGCAGCTGGGGTGTATTATGAGGTTCTACAGCAGCTGGGGTGTATTATGAGGTTCTACAGCAGCTGAGGTGTATTATGAGGTTCTGCAGCAGATGAGGTGTATTATGAGGTACTACAGCAGCTGAGGTGTATTATAAGGTTCTACAGCAGCTGAGGTGTATTATGAGGTTCTACAGCAGCTGAGGTGTATTATGAGGTTCTTCAGCAGCTGAGGTGTATTATGAGGTACTACAGCAGCTGAGGTGTATTATAATGTACTGCAGCAGTTGAGGTGTATTATGAGGTTCTACAGCAGCTGAGGTGTATTATGAGGTTCTGCAGCAGCTGAGGTGTATTATGAAGTACTACAGCAGCTGTGGTGTATTATGAGGTACTACAGCAGCTGAGGTGTATTATGAGGTTCTACAGCAGCTGAGGTGTATTATGAGGTTCTGCAGCAGCTGAGGTGTATTATGAGGTACTACAGCAGCTGGGGTGTATTATGAGGTTCTAAAGAAGCTGATTTGTATTATGAGGTTCTGCAGCAGATGAGGTGTATTATGAGGTACTACAGCAGCTGAGGTGTATTATAAGGTTCTACAGCAGCTGAGGTGTATTATGAGGTTCTACAGCAGCTGAGGTGTATTATGAGGTACTACAGCAGCTGAGGTGTATTATGAGGTTCTACAGCAGCTGAGGTGTATTATGAGGTTCTACAGCAGCTGAGGTATATTATGAGGTTCTGCAGCAGCTGAGGTGTATTATGAGGTAGTACAGCAGCTGAGGTGTATTATGAGGTACTACAGCAGCTGAGGTGTATTATGAGGTACTGCAGCAGCTGAGGTGTATTCTGAGGTTCTACAGCAGCTGAGGTGTATTATGAGATTCTACAGCAGCTGAGGTGTATTATGAGGTTCTGCAGCAGCTGAGCTGTGTTATGAGGTTCTGCAGCAGCTGAGGTGTATTCTGAGATACTACAACAGCTGAGGTGTATTATGAGGTTTTACCGCAGCTGAGGTGTATTATGTGGTTCTACAGCAGCTGAGGTGTATTATGAGGTTCTGCAGCAGCTGAGGTGTATTCTGAGATACTACAACAGCTGAGGTGTATTCTGAGGTTCTACCGCAGCTGAGGTGTAATATGAGGTTCTACAGCAGCTGAGGTGTATTATGAGGTTATGCAGCATCTGAGGTGTATTATGAGGTTCTACAGCAGCTGAGGTGTATTATGAGGTTCTACAGCAGCTGAGGTGTATTATGAGGTTCTACAGCAGCTGAGGTGTATTATGAGGTTCTGCAGCAGATGAGGTGTATTATGAGGTACTACAGCAGCTGAGGTGTATTATAAGGTTCTACAGCAGCTGAGGTGTATTATGAGGTTCTTCAGCAGCTGAGGTGTATTATGAGGTACTACAGCAGCTGAGGTGTATTACAAGGTACTGCAGCAGTTGAGGTGTATTATGAGGTTCTACAGCAGCTGAGGTGTATTATGAGGTTCTGCAGCAGCTGAGGTGTATTCTGAGATACTACAACAGCTGAGGTGTATTCTGAGGTTCTACCGCAGCTGAGGTGTAATATGAGGTTCTACAGCAGCTGAGGTGTATTATGAGGTTATGCAGCAGCTGAGGTGTATTATGAGGTTCTACAGCAGCTGAGGTGTATTATGAGGTTCTAGAGCAGCTGAGGTGTATTATGAGGTTCTGCAGCAGCTGAGGTGTACTATGAGGTTCTGCAGCAGCTGAGCTGTATTATGAGGTTCTACAGCAGCTGAGGTGTATTATGAGGTTCTGCAGCAGCTGAGGTGTGTTATGAGGTTCTGCAGCGGCTGCGGTGTATTATGAGTTTCTACAGCAGCTGAGGTGTATTATGAGGTTCTGCAGCAGCTGAGGTGTGTTATGAGGTTCTGCAGCGGCTGCGGTGTATTATGAGTTTCTACAGCAGCTGAGGTGTATTATGAGGTTCTACAGCAGCTGAGGTGTATTATGAGATTCTGCAGCAGTTGAGGTGTATTATGAGGTTCTGCAGCAGCTGAGGTGTATTATGAGGTACTACAGCAGCTGGGGTGTATTATGAGGTTCTACAGCAGCTGGGGTGTATTATGAGGTTCTACAGCAGCTGAGGTGTATTATGAGGTTCTGCAGCAGATGAGGTGTATTATGAGGTACTACAGCAGCTGAGGTGTATTATAAGGTTCTACAGCAGCTGAGGTGTATTATGAGGTTCTACAACAGCTGAGGTGTATTATGAGGTTCTTCAGCAGCTGAGGTGTATTATGAGGTACTACAGCAGCTGAGGTGTATTATAATGTACTGCAGCAGTTGAGGTGTATTATGAGGTTCTACAGCAGCTGAGGTGTATTATGAGGTTCTGCAGCAGCTGAGGTGTATTATGAAGTACTACAGCAGCTGTGGTGTATTATGAGGTACTACAGCAGCTGAGGTGTATTATGAGGTTCTACAGCAGCTGAGGTGTATTATGAGGTTCTGCAGCAGCTGAGGTGTATTATGAGGTACTACAGCAGCTGGGGTGTATTATGAGGTTCTAAAGAAGCTGATTTGTATTATGAGGTTCTGCAGCAGATGAGGTGTATTATGAGGTACTACAGCAGCTGAGGTGTATTATAAGGTTCTACAGCAGCTGAGGTGTATTATGAGGTTCTACAGCAGCTGAGGTGTATTATGAGGTACTACAGCAGCTGAGGTGTATTATGAGGTTCTACAGCAGCTGAGGTGTATTATAAGGTACTACAGCAGCTGAGGTGTATTATGAGGTTCTACAGCAGCTGAGGTGTATTATGAGGTTCTACAGCAGCTGAGGTGTATTATGAGGTTCTGCAGCAGCTGAGGTGTATTATGAGGTAGTACAGCAGCTGAGGTGTAGTCTGAGGTTCTACAGCAGCTGAGGTGTATTATGAGATTCTACAGCAGCTGAGGTGTATTATGAGGTTCTGCAGCAGCTGAGCTGTGTTATGAGGTTCTGCAGCAGCTGAGGTGTATTCTGAGATACTACAACAGCTGAGGTGTATTATGAGGTTTTACCGCAGCTGAGGTGTATTATGAGGTTCTACAGCAGCTGAGGTGTATTATGAGGTTCTGCAGCAGCTGAGGTGTATTCTGAGATACTACAACAGCTGAGGTGTATTCTGAGGTTCTACCGCAGCTGAGGTGTAATATGAGGTTCTATAGCAGCTGAGGTGTATTATGAGGTTATGCAGCATCTGAGGTGTATTATGAGGTTCTACAGCAGCTGAGGTGTATTATGAGGTTTTAGAGCAGCTGAGGTGTATTATGAGGTTCTGCAGCAGCTGAGGTGTACTATGAGGTTCTGCAGCAGTTGAGCTGTATTATGAGGTTCTACAGCAGCTGAGGTGTATTATGAGGTTCTGCAGCAGCTGAGGTGTGTTATGATGTTCTGCAGCGGCTGCGGTGTATTATGAGGTTCTACAGCAGCTGAGGTGTATTATGAGGTTCTACAGCAGCTGAGGTGTATTATGAGATTCTGCAGCAGTTGAGGTGTATTATGAGGTTCTGCAGCAGCTGAGGTGTATTATGAGGTAATACAGCAGCTGGGGTGTATTATGAGGTTCTACAGCAGCTGGGGTGTATTATGAGGTTCTACAGCAGCTGAGGTGTATTATGAGGTTCTGCAGCAGATGAGGTGTATTATGAGGTACTACAGCAGCTGAGGTGTATTATAAGGTTCTACAGCAGCTGAGGTGTATTATGAGGTTCTTCAGCAGCTGAGGTGTATTATGAGGTACTACAGCAGCTGAGGTGTATTATAAGGTACTGCAGCAGTTGAGGTGTATTATGAGGTTCTACAGCAGCTGAGGTGTATTATGAGGTTCTGCAGCAGCTGAGGTGTATTCTGAGATACTACAACAGCTGAGGTGTATTCTGAGGTTCTACCGCAGCTGAGGTGTAATATGAGGTTCTACAGCAGCTGAGATGTATTATGAGGTTATGCAGCAGCTGAGGTGTATTATGAGGTTCTACAGCAGCTGAGGTGTGTTATGAGGTTCTGCAGCGGCTGCGGTGTATTATGAGTTTCTACAGCAGCTGAGGTGTATTATGAGGTTCTACAGCAGCTGAGGTGTATTATGAGATTCTGCAGCAGTTGAGGTGTATTATGAGGTTCTGCAGCAGCTGAGGTGTATTATGAGGTACTACAGCAGCTGGGGTGTATTATGAGGTTCTACAGCAGCTGGGGTGTATTATGAGGTTCTACAGCAGCTGAGGTGTATTATGAGGTTCTGCAGCAGATGAGGTGTATTATGAGGTACTACAGCAGCTGAGGTGTATTATAAGGTTCTACAGCAGCTGAGGTGTATTATGAGGTTCTACAGCAGCTGAGGTGTATTATGAGGTTCTTCAGCAGCTGAGGTGTATTATGAGGTACTACAGCAGCTGAGGTGTATTATAATGTACTGCAGCAGTTGAGGTGTATTATGAGGTTCTACAGCAGCTGAGGTGTATTATGAGGTTCTGCAGCAGCTGAGGTGTATTATGAAGTACTACAGCAGCTGTGGTGTATTATGAGGTACTACAGCAGCTGAGGTGTATTATGAGGTTCTACAGCAGCTGAGGTGTATTATGAGGTTCTGCAGCAGCTGAGGTGTATTATGAGGTACTACAGCAGCTGGGGTGTATTATGAGGTTCTAAAGAAGCTGATTTGTATTATGAGGTTCTGCAGCAGATGAGGTGTATTATGAGGTACTACAGCAGCTGAGGTGTATTATAAGGTTCTACAGCAGCTGAGGTGTATTATGAGGTTCTACAGCAGCTGAGGTGTATTATGAGGTACTACAGCAGCTGAGGTGTATTATGAGGTTCTACAGCAGCTGAGGTGTATTATGAGGTTCTACAGCAGCTGAGGTATATTATGAGGTTCTGCAGCAGCTGAGGTGTATTATGAGGTAGTACAGCAGCTGAGGTGTATTATGAGGTACTACAGCAGCTGAGGTGTATTATGAGGTACTGCAGCAGCTGAGGTGTATTCTGAGGTTCTACAGCAGCTGAGGTGTATTATGAGATTCTACAGCAGCTGAGGTGTATTATGAGGTTCTGCAGCAGCTGAGCTGTGTTATGAGGTTCTGCAGCAGCTGAGGTGTATTCTGAGATACTACAACAGCTGAGGTGTATTATGAGGTTTTACCGCAGCTGAGGTGTATTATGTGGTTCTACAGCAGCTGAGGTGTATTATGAGGTTCTGCAGCAGCTGAGGTGTATTCTGAGATACTACAACAGCTGAGGTGTATTCTGAGGTTCTACCGCAGCTGAGGTGTAATATGAGGTTCTACAGCAGCTGAGGTGTATTATGAGGTTATGCAGCATCTGAGGTGTATTATGAGGTTCTACAGCAGCTGAGGTGTATTATGAGGTTCTACAGCAGCTGAGGTGTATTATGAGGTTCTACAGCAGCTGAGGTGTATTATGAGGTTCTGCAGCAGATGAGGTGTATTATGAGGTACTACAGCAGCTGAGGTGTATTATAAGGTTCTACAGCAGCTGAGGTGTATTATGAGGTTCTTCAGCAGCTGAGGTGTATTATGAGGTACTACAGCAGCTGAGGTGTATTACAAGGTACTGCAGCAGTTGAGGTGTATTATGAGGTTCTACAGCAGCTGAGGTGTATTATGAGGTTCTGCAGCAGCTGAGGTGTATTCTGAGATACTACAACAGCTGAGGTGTATTCTGAGGTTCTACCGCAGCTGAGGTGTAATATGAGGTTCTACAGCAGCTGAGGTGTATTATGAGGTTATGCAGCAGCTGAGGTGTATTATGAGGTTCTACAGCAGCTGAGGTGTATTATGAGGTTCTAGAGCAGCTGAGGTGTATTATGAGGTTCTGCAGCAGCTGAGGTGTACTATGAGGTTCTGCAGCAGCTGAGCTGTATTATGAGGTTCTACAGCAGCTGAGGTGTATTATGAGGTTCTGCAGCAGCTGAGGTGTGTTATGAGGTTCTGCAGCGGCTGCGGTGTATTATGAGTTTCTACAGCAGCTGAGGTGTATTATGAGGTTCTGCAGCAGCTGAGGTGTGTTATGAGGTTCTGCAGCGGCTGCGGTGTATTATGAGTTTCTACAGCAGCTGAGGTGTATTATGAGGTTCTACAGCAGCTGAGGTGTATTATGAGATTCTGCAGCAGTTGAGGTGTATTATGAGGTTCTGCAGCAGCTGAGGTGTATTATGAGGTACTACAGCAGCTGGGGTGTATTATGAGGTTCTACAGCAGCTGGGGTGTATTATGAGGTTCTACAGCAGCTGAGGTGTATTATGAGGTTCTGCAGCAGATGAGGTGTATTATGAGGTACTACAGCAGCTGAGGTGTATTATAAGGTTCTACAGCAGCTGAGGTGTATTATGAGGTTCTACAACAGCTGAGGTGTATTATGAGGTTCTTCAGCAGCTGAGGTGTATTATGAGGTACTACAGCAGCTGAGGTGTATTATAATGTACTGCAGCAGTTGAGGTGTATTATGAGGTTCTACAGCAGCTGAGGTGTATTATGAGGTTCTGCAGCAGCTGAGGTGTATTATGAAGTACTACAGCAGCTGTGGTGTATTATGAGGTACTACAGCAGCTGAGGTGTATTATGAGGTTCTACAGCAGCTGAGGTGTATTATGAGGTTCTGCAGCAGCTGAGGTGTATTATGAGGTACTACAGCAGCTGGGGTGTATTATGAGGTTCTAAAGAAGCTGATTTGTATTATGAGGTTCTGCAGCAGATGAGGTGTATTATGAGGTACTACAGCAGCTGAGGTGTATTATAAGGTTCTACAGCAGCTGAGGTGTATTATGAGGTTCTACAGCAGCTGAGGTGTATTATGAGGTACTACAGCAGCTGAGGTGTATTATGAGGTTCTACAGCAGCTGAGGTGTATTATAAGGTACTACAGCAGCTGAGGTGTATTATGAGGTTCTACAGCAGCTGAGGTGTATTATGAGGTTCTACAGCAGCTGAGGTGTATTATGAGGTTCTGCAGCAGCTGAGGTGTATTATGAGGTAGTACAGCAGCTGAGGTGTATTCTGAGGTTCTACAGCAGCTGAGGTGTATTATGAGATTCTACAGCAGCTGAGGTGTATTATGAGGTTCTGCAGCAGCTGAGCTGTGTTATGAGGTTCTGCAGCAGCTGAGGTGTATTCTGAGATACTACAACAGCTGAGGTGTATTATGAGGTTTTACCGCAGCTGAGGTGTATTATGAGGTTCTACAGCAGCTGAGGTGTATTATGAGGTTCTGCAGCAGCTGAGGTGTATTCTGAGATACTACAACAGCTGAGGTGTATTCTGAGGTTCTACCGCAGCTGAGGTGTAATATGAGGTTCTACAGCAGCTGAGGTGTATTATGAGGTTATGCAGCATCTGAGGTGTATTATGAGGTTCTACAGCAGCTGAGGTGTATTATGAGGTTTTAGAGCAGCTGAGGTGTATTATGAGGTTCTGCAGCAGCTGAGGTGTACTATGAGGTTCTGCAGCAGTTGAGCTGTATTATGAGGTTCTACAGCAGCTGAGGTGTATTATGAGGTTCTGCAGCAGCTGAGGTGTGTTATGATGTTCTGCAGCGGCTGCGGTGTATTATGAGGTTCTACAGCAGCTGAGGTGTATTATGAGGTTCTACAGCAGCTGAGGTGTATTATGAGATTCTGCAGCAGTTGAGGTGTATTATGAGGTTCTGCAGCAGCTGAGGTGTATTATGAGGTAATACAGCAGCTGGGGTGTATTATGAGGTTCTACAGCAGCTGGGGTGTATTATGAGGTTCTACAGCAGCTGAGGTGTATTATGAGGTTCTGCAGCAGATGAGGTGTATTATGAGGTACTACAGCAGCTGAGGTGTATTATAAGGTTCTACAGCAGCTGAGGTGTATTATGAGGTTCTTCAGCAGCTGAGGTGTATTATGAGGTACTACAGCAGCTGAGGTGTATTATAAGGTACTGCAGCAGTTGAGGTGTATTATGAGGTTCTACAGCAGCTGAGGTGTATTATGAGGTTCTGCAGCAGCTGAGGTGTATTCTGAGATACTACAACAGCTGAGGTGTATTCTGAGGTTCTACCGCAGCTGAGGTGTAATATGAGGTTCTACAGCAGCTGAGATGTATTATGAGGTTATGCAGCAGCTGAGGTGTATTATGAGGTTCTACAGCAGCTGAGGTGTATTATGAGGTTCTAGAGCAGCTGAGGTGTATTATGAGGTTCTGCAGCAGCTGAGGTGTACTATGAGGTTCTGCAGCAGCTGAGCTGTATTATGAGGTTCTACAGCAGCTGAGGTGTATTATGAGGTTCTGCAGCAGCTGAGGTGTGTTATGAGGTTCTGCAGCGGCTGCGGTGTATTATGAGTTTCTACAGCAGCTGAGGTGTATTATGAGGTTCTACAGCAGCTGAGGTGTATTATGAGATTCTGCAGCAGTTGAGGTGTATTATGAGGTTCTGCAGCAGCTGAGGTGTATTATGAGGTACTACAGCAGCTGGGGTGTATTATGAGGTTCTACAGCAGCTGGGGTGTATTATGAGGTTCTACAGCAGCTGAGGTGTATTATGAGGTTCTGCAGCAGATGAGGTGTATTATGAGGTACTACAGCAGCTGAGGTGTATTATAAGGTTCTACAGCAGCTGAGGTGTATTATGAGGTTCTACAGCAGCTGAGGTGTATTATGAGGTTCTTCAGCAGCTGAGGTGTATTATGAGGTACTACAGCAGCTGAGGTGTATTATAATGTACTGCAGCAGTTGAGGTGTATTATGAGGTTCTACAGCAGCTGAGGTGTATTATGAGGTTCTGCAGCAGCTGAGGTGTATTATGAAGTACTACAGCAGCTGTGGTGTATTATGAGGTACTACAGCAGCTGAGGTGTATTATGAGGTTCTACAGCAGCTGAGGTGTATTATGAGGTTCTGCAGCAGCTGAGGTGTATTATGAGGTACTACAGCAGCTGGGGTGTATTATGAGGTTCTAAAGAAGCTGATTTGTATTATGAGGTTCTGCAGCAGATGAGGTGTATTATGAGGTACTACAGCAGCTGAGGTGTATTATAAGGTTCTACAGCAGCTGAGGTGTATTATGAGGTTCTACAGCAGCTGAGGTGTATTATGAGGTACTACAGCAGCTGAGGTGTATTATGAGGTTCTACAGCAGCTGAGGTGTATTATGAGGTACTACAGCAGCTGAGGTGCATTATGAGGTTCTACAGCAGCTGAGGTGTATTATAAGGTACTACAGCAGCTGAGGTGTATTATGAGGTTCTACAGCAGCTGAGGTGTATTATGAGGTTCTACAGCAGCTGAGGTGTATTATGAGGTTCTGCAGCAGCTGAGGTGTATTATGAGGTAGTACAGCAGCTGAGGTGTATTCTGAGGTTCTACAGCAGCTGAGGTGTATTATGAGATTCTACAGCAGCTGAGGTGTATTATGAGGTTCTGCAGCAGCTGAGCTGTGTTATGAGGTTCTGCAGCAGCTGAGGTGTATTCTGAGATACTACAACAGCTGAGGTGTATTATGAGGTTTTACCGCAGCTGAGGTGTATTATGAGGTTCTACAGCAGCTGAGGTGTATTATGAGGTTCTGCAGCAGCTGAGGTGTATTCTGAGATACTACAACAGCTGAGGTGTATTCTGAGGTTCTACCGCAGCTGAGGTGTAATATGAGGTTCTGCAGCAGCTGAGGTGTATTATGAGGTTATGCAGCATCTGAGGTGTATTATGAGGTTCTACAGCAGCTGAGGTGTATTATGAGGTTTTAGAGCAGCTGAGGTGTATTATGAGGTTCTGCAGCAGCTGAGGTGTACTATGAGGTTCTGCAGCAGCTGAGCTGTATTATGAGGTTCTACAGCAGCTGAGGTGTATTATGAGGTTCTGCAGCAGCTGAGGTGTGTTATGAGGTTCTGCAGCGGCTGCGGTGTATTATGAGGTTCTACAGCAGCTGAGGTGTATTATGAGGTTCTACAGCAGCTGAGGTGTATTATGAGATTCTGCAGCAGTTGAGGTGTATTATGAGGTTCTGCAGCAGCTGAGGTGTATTATGAGGTAATACAGCAGCTGGGGTGTATTATGAGGTTCTACAGCAGCTGGGGTGTATTATGAGGTTCTACAGCAGCTGAGGTGTATTATGAGGTTCTGCAGCAGATGAGGTGTATTATGAGGTACTACAGCAGCTGAGGTGTATTATAAGGTTCTACAGCAGCTGAGGTGTATTATGAGGTTCTTCAGCAGCTGAGGTGTATTATGAGGTACTACAGCAGCTGAGGTGTATTATAAGGTACTGCAGCAGTTGAGGTGTATTATGAGGTTCTACAGCAGCTGAGGTGTATTATGAGGTTCTACAGCAGCTGAGGTGTATTATGAGGTACTACAGCAGCTGAGGTGTATTATAAGGTTCTACAGCAGCTGAGGTGTATTATGAGGTTCTTCAGCAGCTGAGGTGTATTATGAGGTACTACAGCAGCTGAGGTGTATTATAAGGTACTGCAGCAGTTGAAGTGTATTATGAGGTTCTACAGCAGCTGAGGTGTATTATGAGGTTCTGCAGCAGCTGAGGTGTATTCTGAGATTCTACAACAGCTGAGGTGTATTCTGAGGTTCTACCGCAGCTGAGGTGTAATATGAGGTTCTACAGCAGCTGAGATGTATTATGAGGTTATGCCGCAGCTGAGGTGTATTATGAGGTTCTACAGCAGCTGAGGTGTATTATGAGGTTCTAGAGCAGCTGAGGTGTATTATGAGGTTCTGCAGCAGCTGAGGTGTACTATGAGGTTCTGCAGCAGCTGAGCTGTATTATGAGGTTCTACAGCAGCTGAGGTGTATTATGAGGTTCTGCAGCAGCTGAGGTGTGTTATGAGGTTCTGCAGCGGCTGCGGTGTATTATGAGTTTCTACAGCAGCTGAGGTGTATTATGAGGTTCTACAGCAGCTGAGGTGTATTATGAGATTCTGCAGCAGTTGAGGTGTATTATGAGGTTCTGCAGCAGCTGAGGTGTATTATGAGGTACTACAGCAGCTGGGGTGTATTATGAGGTTCTACAGCAGCTGGGGTGTATTATGAGGTTCTACAGCAGCTGAGGTGTATTATGAGGTTCTGCAGCAGATGAGGTGTATTATGAGGTACTACAGCAGCTGAGGTGTATTATAAGGTTCTACAGCAGCTGAGGTGTATTATGAAGTTCTACAGCAGCTGAGGTGTATTATGAGGTTCTTCAGCAGCTGAGGTGTATTATGAGGTACTACAGCAGCTGAGGTGTATTATAATGTACTGCAGCAGTTGAGGTGTATTATGAGGTTCTACAGCAGCTGAGGTGTATTATGAGGTTCTGCAGCAGCTGAGGTGTATTATGAAGTACTACAGCAGCTGTGGTGTATTATGAGGTACTACAGCAGCTGAGGTGTATTATGAGGTTCTACAGCAGCTGAGGTGTATTATGAGGTTCTGCAGCAGCTGAGGTGTATTATGAGGTACTACAGCAGCTGGGGTTTATTATGAGGTTCTAAAGAAGCTGATTTGTATTATGAGGTTCTGCAGCAGATGAGGTGTATTATAAGGTTCTACAGCAGCTGAGGTGTATTATGAGGTTCTACAGCAGCTGAGGTGTATTATGAGGTACTACAGCAGCTGAGGTGTATTATGAGGTTCTACAGCAGGTGAGGTTTATTATGAGGTACTACAGCAGCTGAGGTGTATTATGAGGTTCTACAGCAGCTGAGGTGTATTATAAGGTACTACAGCAGCTGAGGTGTATTATGAGGTTCTACAGCAGCTGAGGTGTATTATGAGGTTCTTCAGCAGCTGAGGTGTATTATGAGGTTCTGCAGCAGCTGAGGTGTATTATGAGGTAGTACAGCAGCTGAGGTGTATTCTGAGGTTCTACAGCTGCTGAGGTGTATTATGAGATTCTACAGCAGCTGAGGTGTATTATGAGGTTCTGCAGCAGCTGAGCTGTGTTATGAGGTTCTGCAGCAGCTGAGGTGTATTCTGAGATACTACAACAGCTGAGGTGTATTATGAGGTTTTACCGCAGCTGAGGTGTATTATGAGGTTCTACAGCAGCTGAGGTGTATTATGAGGTTCTGCAGCAGCTGAGGTGTATTCTGAGATACTACAACAGCTGAGGTGTATTCTGAGGTTCTACCGCAGCTTAGGTGTAATATGAGGTTCTACAGCAGCTGAGGTGTATTATGAGGTTATGCAGCATCTGAGGTGTATTATGAGGTTCTACAGCAGCTGAGGTGTATTATGAGGTTTTAGAGCAGCTGAGGTGTATTATGAGGTTCTGCAGCAGCTGAGGTGTACTATGAGGTTCTGCAGCAGCTGAGCTGTATTATGAGGTTCTACAGCAGCTGAGGTGTATTATGAGGTTCTGCAGCAGCTGAGGTGTGTTATGAGGTTCTGCAGCGGCTGCGGTGTATTATGAGGTTCTACAGCAGCTGAGGTGTATTATGAGGTTCTACAGCAGCTGAGGTGTATTATGAGATTCTGCAGCAGTTGAGGTGTGTTATGAGGTTCTGCAGCAGCTGAGGTGTATTATGAGGTAATACAGCAGCTGGGGTGTATTATGAGGTTCTACAGCAGCTGGGGTGTATTATGAGGTTCTACAGCAGCTGAGGTGTATTATGAGGTTCTGCAGCAGATGAGGTGTATTATGAGGTACTACAGCAGCTGAGGTGTATTATAAGGTTCTACAGCAGCTGAGGTGTATTATGAGGTTCTTCAGCAGCTGAGGTGTATTATGAGGTACTACAGCAGCTGAGGTGTATTATAAGGTACTGCAGCAGTTGAGGTGTATTATGAGGTTCTACAGCAGCTGAGGTGTATTATGAGGTTCTACAGCAGCTGAGGTGTATTATGAGGTACTACAGCAGCTGAGGTGTATTATAAGGTTCTACAGCAGCTGAGGTGTATTATGAGGTTCTTCAGCAGCTGAGGTGTATTATGAGGTACTACAGCAGCTGAGGTGTATTATAAGGTACTGCAGCAGTTGAGGTGTATTATGAGGTTCTACAGCAGCTGAGGTGTATTATGAGGTTCTGCAGCAGCTGAGGTGTATTCTGAGATACTACAACAGCTGAGGTGTATTCTGAGGTTCTACCGCAGCTGAGGTGTAATATGAGGTTCTACAGCAGCTGAGGTGTATTATGAGGTTATGCAGCAGCTGAGGTGTATTATGAGGTTCTACAGCAGCTGAGGTGTATTATGAGGTTCTAGAGCAGCTGAGGTGTATTATGAGGTTCTGCAGCAGCTGAGGTGTACTATGAGGTTCTGCAGCAGCTGAGCTGTATTATGAGGTTCTACAGCAGCTGAGGTGTATTATGAGGTTCTGCAGCAGCTGAGGTGTGTTATGAGGTTCTGCAGCGGCTGCGGTGTATTATGAGTTTCTACAGCAGCTGAGGTGTATTATGAGGTTCTACAGCAGCTGAGGTGTATTATGAGATTCTGCAGCAGTTGAGGTGTATTATGAGGTTCTGCAGCAGCTGAGGTGTATTATGAGGTACTACAGCAGCTGGGGTGTATTATGAGGTTCTACAGCAGCTGGGGTGTATTATGAGGTTCTACAGCAGCTGAGGTGTATTATGAGGTTCTGCAGCAGATGAGATGTATTATGAGGTACTACAGCAGCTGAGGTGTATTATAAGGTTCTACAGCAGCTGAGGTGTATTATGAGGTTCTACAGCAGCTGAGGTGTATTATGAGGTTCTTCAGCAGCTGAGGTGTATTATGAGGTACTACAGCAGCTGAGGTGTATTATAATGTACTGCAGCAGTTGAGGTGTATTATGAGGTTCTACAGCAGCTGAGGTGTATTATGAGGTTCTGCAGCAGCTGAGGTGTATTATGAAGTACTACAGCAGCTGTGGTGTATTATGAGGTACTACAGCAGCTGAGGTGTATTATGAGGTTCTACAGCAGCTGAGGTGTATTATGAGGTTCTGCAGCAGCTGAGGTGTATTATGAGGTGCTACAGCAGCTGGGGTGTATTATGAGGTTCTAAAGAAGCTGATTTGTATTATGAGGTTCTGCAGCAGATGAGGTGTATTATGAGGTACTACAGCAGCTGAGGTGTATTATAAGGTTCTACAGCAGCTGAGGTGTATTATGAGGTTCTACAGCAGCTGAGGTGTATTATGAGGTACTACAGCAGCTGAGGTGTATTATGAGGTTCTACAGCAGCTGAGGTGTATTATAAGGTACTACAGCAGCTGAGGTGTATTATGAGGTTCTACAGCAGCTGATGTGTATTATGAGGTTCTACAGCAGCTGAGGTGTATTATGAGGTTCTGCAGCAGCTGAGGTGTATTATGAGGTAGTACAGCAGCTGAGGTGTATTATGAGGTACTACAGCAGCTGAGGTGTATTATGAGGTACTATAGCAGCTGAGGTGTATTATGAGGTTCTACAGCAGCTGAGGTGTATTATGAGGTTCTACAGCAGCTGAGGTGTATTATGAGGTTCTGCAGCAGCTGAGGTGTGTTATGAGGTTCTGCAGCAGCTGAGGTGTATTATGAGGTACTACAGCAGCTGAGGTGTATTATGAGGTTCTACAGCAGCTGAGGTGTATTATGAGGTACTACAACAGCTGAGGTGTATTCTGAGGTTCTACAGCAGCTGAGGTGTATTATGAGGTTCTTCAGCAGCTGAGGTGTATTCTGAGGTTCTTCAGCAGCTGAGGTGTATTCTTAGGTTCTTCAGCAGCTGAGGTGTATTTTGAGGTTCTATAGCAGCTGAGGTGTATTATGAGGTACTACAACAGCTGAGGTGTATTCTGAGGTTCTACAGCAGCTGAGGTGTTTTATGAGGTTCTATAGCAGCTGAGGTGTATTCTGAGGTTCTACAGCAGCTGAGGTGTGTTATGAGGTTCTGCAGCAACTGAGGTGTATTATGAGGTTCTACAACAGCTGAGGTGTATTATGAGGTTCTATAGCAGCTGAGGTGTATTCTGAGGTTCTACAGCAGCTGAGGTGTGTTATGAGGTTCTGCAGCAACTGAGGTGTATTATGAGGTTCTACAGCAGCTGAGGTGTATTCTGAGGTTCTACAGCAGCTGAGGTGTATTCTGAGGTTCTACAGCAGCTGAGGTCTATCATGAGGTTCTACAGCAGCTGAGGTGTGTTATGAGGTTCTGCAGCTGCTGAGGTGTATTATGAGGTACTACATCAGCTAAGGTGTATTATGAGGTTCTACAGCAGCTGAGGTGTATTATGAGGTACTGCAGCAGCTGAGGTGTATTATGAGGTTCTACAGCAGTGTAAACCTTCTATAATACAAAATGCAGCTCCATCTCGTCAGTTAATTAATGACACAGGACAAAAAAAATCATTTGGCATAAGTGATCTGTGACTGCTTCTCTGGGCAGATATAAGCAGCGCCTTCCTATGTTGCACCGCTGATCTTCGTATAACCGGCTGGTTCGGGAAAGCAAAATTATTATTTATTGAAAAATATTTGATTCATCTTATATTTATTACTATTATTATTATTATTTTTTATTATTATTATTATTATTATTATTTTATTATTATTATTATTATTATTATTTAGCTTTTTTATTTTGATCAAAATGATTTGATTTGACAAAAATCATCCAACTGGCAACAAGGACGACTTTCCTTTTTTTCGTTGTATTCCGCTGTCGGCCACATTCCCCTCTAGAGAACAATGGGGACGGCTCACAACGAGACACAATGTTACCAGGCGATGTCTAAGCAAGACTCAACCTGATTCCCATTGAATGGAGATGGATCCGTGTCCTCCGCAGCGGCTTCTGCCGTAGGCTCCAGCAATTACCCGCGTTTGGAATACGCCCTGCCAGTATGTTCAAAGCGGCTGCCAAAAGTGATTGGCAACGGGAACAGCATTTACTGCGCGTAGGAAAAACAAATCCATATGATTCACCTCCATCCTGGAACAATGCGTGTAATTAACAATGTGCATAATGCTATATTAATTACGTTTTCCCCAGCCAGAATGTCAGAACGATTGCAAAAAAATAAAGGAAAAAAAAAAAAAGAGAACCTACACAATCAGTGATGGAGCATGTTGTACTAAATGTAAAAATGGCAGAATGTTCCAATATATTGTAAAACCGATGCAAATGTGGAGCAAATGGCAGACAGCCGGCTGGGTACAGGACTGTCCATAGATGGAAATATTTATCATATCGCCCATGGAAAACATAATAAGATTATATCTAATAATAATAATAATAAAGTAATAAAAATAATAAAATATAGTTTAATAATAAAACTTAATAAATTATAGTTTAATAATATGAGTAACCATAATATAAAATGTTAATATTTATGAAATAATAATATAAATAATAATAATAATAATAACAATTTAAATATAGTTGAATAATTTTAATTAAATGTAGTTTAATAATGCTATAATATTAACATTAATACAGTATAATAATAATTGTTATTATTATTATATAATAATACAAATAATAATACATCAAATTTAGTTTATTGACAATAATAATAATTAATATATAATAATATAGTTCACAATTAATTAAATATACTTTAATACTGCTACTATTACTATTAATAATATTTTTAATAATAGTTTGATAATGATATAATAATACTAATTAATTATTATTATATTTATGATATAATAATACAGTTCATAATGTGGATATAATAATATGTTTGATATAATATAATAAATGATAACAGTATAAGAATTTAGTTAATAATAATGATAACATAATAATTAATATAGTCAATAAAAATGAAATAATAATATAGTTAATAACAATAATAATAAAGTAATTACTAAACTGCTATAATAATATTATTATTATAATTATTAATAATAGTAATTACTATTATTATTATTATCATTATTCTCAGGAATGCCCAACCACCATTTTTCTAGTTTCTTTTAACGGCCAGAAAGTGGTTAAAATAATAAAACATGCTGGGAACCAATTCGTCATTTATAGGTTTTTTTAGAAAGTAACTTTAGTTTTTTGTCTTGTGATATTCATTACTGGTTTTTACGCTAGATTCCTCAAAATGGCGCACACGGATCATGAATTTTGCGCAAAGTGAAAAATTGTATTTATCTTTTTTTTTTTACTTTTTTAGCACTGCAATGATGAATCAGCCCCTTTATACTCACCTTTCCTTACACCGCCCCTATAGGTCTCGGGTCCTTTTCTCCAGTTTTCGGTTATTCCATCGCTGAGGTCAATGATTGACTTCATGCAGTCAGGTGGGGTACAATGAATGTTATTGACGTGTTGACTTGCGTTGCCCCTGCCACTTGACAGCACGAGACCAATCACTGCCTCATTGCCAGAAGTGGAGAACCAACCCGGAAATGGAGCCGTAAATGGTGTAAGTACAGGTGAAGACTTAGGACCTGTCTCTACACAGCTTCCTGTTCCTCTGCTCCAGTTTTCAGCAGTGATTGAAATCTTGTGGTCACATGGGGGGGCGACACAATGGTGGCCTTAGAACTGGAAGAACCGAAGACCACAGTAGAGGACCAATGGTATTTGCAGTATAAGGACAGGTGAGGGCATATATATCACCACCTTTGCCGCCAAAGCTCTCCAGTCCTGTGCTCCAGCATTTGGTTCCTCGGCTCTCAGGCCAGTGATTGACTTCATTTGGTCTTGTCAGGGTCAATGTGTATCATTGGCAGAGGAAGAACTGGAGACCAGAGCAGAGGACCGGTCTTCAGATCGAGGCCAATCACTGCCTCATTGCCAGAAGAATGGAAGACCAGAGTGCAGGACCAGCCTGGAAATGGAGCTGGAAATGGTGTAAGTACAGGTGAAGACCTAGGACCTGTCTCTACACAGCTTCCTGTTCCTCTGCTTCAGTCATCAGTCCTTCCGGGAATGAAGCAGTGATTGGCCTCTTGTGGTCACATGAGGAGGCGACACAATGACGTTTGTCATTTCCCCACATAACTGCATGAGGCCAAACGCTGACCTCATCGCTGGAAGAACCGAAGACCACAGTAGAGGACCAATGGTATTTGCAGTATAAGGACAGATGAGAGCATATACAGGTGCATCTCACTAAATTAGAATATCATCAAAAAGTTAATTTATTTCAGTTCAATAGAAAAAGTGAAACTCATATATTATATAGAGTCATTACAAACAGAGTGATCGATTTCAAGTGTTTATTTCTGTTAATGTTGATGATTATGGCTTACAGCCAATGAAAACACACAAGTCATTATCTCCGTAAATTAGAATATTTTATAACAACAGCTTGAAATATGATTTTAAAATCCGAAATGTTGTCCTACTGAAATGTATGTTCAGTAAATGCACTCAATACTTGGTCGGGGCTCCTTTTGCATCAATTACTGCATCAATGCGGCAATGTGGCATGGAGGCGATCAGCCTGTGGCACTGCTGAGGTGTTATGGAAGCCCAGGTGGCTTTGATAGCAGCCTTCAGCTCGTCTGTATTGTTGGGTCTGGTGTCTCTCATCTTCCTCTTGACAATACCCCATAGATTCTCTATGGGGTTAAGGTCAGGCGAGTTTGCTGGTCAATCAAGCACAGTGATACTGTTGTGTAAACCAGGTATTGATACTTTTGGCAGTGTGGACAGGTGCCAAGTCCGGCTGGAGAATGAAATTTCCATCTCCAAAAAGCTTGTGGGCAGAGGGAAGCATGAAGTGCTCTAAAATTTCCTGGTAGACGGCTGCGCTGACTTTGATCTTGATAAAACACAGAGGACCTTCACCAGCAGATGACATGACTCCCGAAACCATCAATGATTGTGGAAACTTCACACTAGACCTCCAGCAGCTTGGATTGTGGCCTCTCCACTCTTCCTCCAGACTCTGGGACCTGGATTTCCAAATGAAAATTGGAACTCTGGGACCTTGTGGAATGTGTCAATGACTGCCTTCTGGACATCTGTCAAGACAGCAGTCTTCCCCATGATTGTGGAGCCTACTGAAACAGACCAAAGGACCTTTCTAAACGCTTAGGAAGCCTTTGCAGGTGTTTTTTGTTAATTATTTTAATTTACTGAGATAATGACTTTTGTGTTTTCATTGGCTGTAAGCCATAATCATCAACATTAACAGAAATAAACACTTGAAATAGATCACTCTGTTTGTAATGACTCTATATAATATATGAGTTTCACTTTTTGTATTGAAGAACTGAAATAAATGAACTTTTTGATGATATTCTAATTTAGTGAGATGCACCTGTATATCACCACCTTCGCCGCCACAACTCCATTTGGTTCATGGCTCTTAGACCAGTGATTGGCTTCACGTGGTCTTGTCAGGGTCAATGTATATCATTGACAGAGGAAGAACTGGAGACCGGAGCAGAGGACTGGGGAGCCAGGTGAAGGTATACAATCAATAAATATATAAGTTTTATCATTTTTTAACCATTCCCTTCCATGTATTAAATTTTGGAGTTTGGACAATCCTCAGGGGACTTACGATTTGGATTGAATTTATCCAGATCAAATTGAATCTTGACCGCCAAAGTTGCCGAATCAAATGTTGTGACATACAGTATGTTCATTTTTAAAACACATTTATATATATATTAACATTTTTTTAAAAATTATAAAATTTGGTATTTGTTGCAAAATCCATACCAGGGAAAGGGTTACTTTATCAACTCTCAATAATGTATACCAATGAAGTTTAGTTTCAGCCAAATCCTAAAAATTAAGAGCCCAAGAAACCGGGCTGAACAATAACTGTAGCCGTGCCGTTCCTGACACAACTTTTACAAGTTCATAGGTCCCACAGTAAAGACGATTATAGCTCTAAATAGGGGACAGAGTCCCAAGTGAAAATATCCTACCGCCCGGTTTACCGGGGGCCTCCTAATAATTGCAGTGTCTCGGACTGTCAGACTGGCCGGAGCTAAATATAACCCAGTTATTATGAAGCTATCAGTCTTGGCCAGATGTAGGTTGACAGCATTACTGTAGAAAATCGATGTGGCAGGTAACAGAGCTGATTACGTACGGAGGGTAGGGGGATTCATGTTCACTGTTACTGAAAATGAAGGCTCTCGGAGGCTGTGAAATCACACAAAAAAGAATGCGGTCAGCAAAAATGTCTACTGTGAATTTATTATGAACAGATTTATTTGCACCAAAAATCTCCATATATGTTCGGTATTCACTCTACTAGTCCATATGTATACATATATTATATACACATATAATGTCTTTAATCTGATAATACAGAATATTTCTACAGCTGTGAATTAATATAGAATATCTGATATTCCAGGCACTAGTGACACTGGTTTACTGTTTGCTTCTCTTATTCTGTATATGAAGATGCAAATGGTCTCCGGCACACGGTCTATCGGGCCAGTAATAGGCCAAACTGTACCTACGTGACCCCAGAGAGATACTATGTTGGCATGTGTGCCCAATACCTTGTGAAGAAAAGGCCTTGAAATAAATTCAGTCTCTGTACCAGATACCAAAATTAATGTAGGTTGAGGCTAACCGGCAGTACAAGTGGATGATGTTGCATTAAAACTCTCAAGGTTTTGCAACCATGACAAGCAAGTCACAAAAAATTGTACCCAGTTGGGATTTTTGTGACTTACTTTTCGCGATCTTGGTACTCTTGTGGTCACAATGTTACACTATTCACTTGTATTGCGCTGTCATGTATCAGCAACACCTTGGAAAGTTTGGCAGCATGACGTGAGTTGTGTCCAAAGTCGCCATTTAGCCCCAGCCTAATTTAACTTTTACCCCGGTCAAAAGTCTGAATTTATTCAGAGCTCTTGTCTGCACAAGATATCGGTTATATGGCATCATAAGGCAATGTAGCAGTGACACCTAGTAATGTTTGGCCACAGAAATCGTTTCGTTGCCCAAGTCGACGTGTAATCCCAGCCTAACTTTTCTTATTTTTAGCCTAGGGCTACAAGGCAATGAGGTTGCATTGCGACCCACAAGGAACCACGACTTCCACCAGCAAGTTGTAAATTTTCATATATTTAATTGAATTGCTTGAAATATCCTTGTGTTGACTGGTTACAATTTCTCATTGCGCTACCAAGATGGTTTGCCAAGTGGTCAACCTACTCTGGGATTATTGAAGAGGACCTGCAGTGTAGCTAGATTCAGTTACACAGCATACTATACTGGGTGAATCTCAAATTTACTTCAAGTCTACACATAAACCACTGTATGATTTGGAAAAGTAGATCGCACAATACATGATACAACCCTGGAACCGAGCAAGCACCTGAACCTTATCGCGCCAGGGCCATTGTGTCCTACGGTTATGTTTATCGATCATGCTGTTAACAACGAGAACGTGATTAACATCAGTTTAGTTTGTAGTTGATTTTTTTTCCAGCATTCATACTGGACAATTATGTCTGCGATACCTGAGAAACTAGGTCAACGTGATAATAATAGGGCAGTGTAAAAGGGCTTTAAAGAGGACTTTTCACTGGATTTTTAATTTAAACTGAGTACCACTACCAATTTCTTCTTCTCCACTGATTCTGGAACAGTTTTTAGTTTTCTTCTGGGCCCCTCCGTTCTAAACGTATGCCCCCGAGAAATAAAGATGCAAATTTTCCCTTCAATTAACTGGGCGTCTACCACCTAACTTCTCTGTGGGCATTTGTTTTCTATCCTGTGATGCTGGCCAATCAAAACATGGCCACACCCACATAGAAGTTCTGTGGTACACGCCTAGTTTAAGGGAAAATTTTCATCTTTATTTCTGGAGCGCATATGATTGGAACAGAGAGGCAGAGAAGAAAAAGAAAAACTGTTTTAGAATAAATGAAACTGTTTCAAATGGAGGAGGTAGTCACTTTAAATAAAAAAAAATCCAGTGAAAGATCCTCTTAGATATCTGAGAATGGGTAACTACTGGCTCTTGAGGCGAACAGCAAGTAAATGGGTGATGACAACTAAGTGGTTAGGCCACGGCCCCACTATCAGTATTTGGTCAGTATTCGGCCAGTATTTTTTCTCAGGAGTGGGAGCCAAAAGCAGGAGAGGGTGATAAACGCAGAATTGGTGACTTGTTTCTATTATACCTTTTCTGTGATTGTTCCTCACCTGGTTTTGGCTCCCAATCCTGAGAAAAAATACTGACCGAATACTGACCAAATACTGATAGTGGGGCCGTGGCCTTAGGGTAAGCCTAGTGATCATTGATATTTATTGCTTCCCTATGTGACCATTTGGGTCTTAGCGCTTGAGGAACCAGGAAGAATCAAAGTCCTGGAAGACCGGGGAGCTGCAGAGTCAGTACACATGATGTAAGGACTCAGTTGAGGGCCTAAGACAGGTGAGTATAATGTGTTTTTTTAACAATTTTAAACCTCTTCTCTCCACTCTTCTGTCAGATAACAATTATTGTCTTTTGAAGGCAGTGGGGGGACCTTCGATTCAGACGGATTTTATTCAGACCAAAGCGAATCTGCCCACCTTACAGGGCGAATCTGCCAGAAACAAATTTTGGAGAGATTAGTTCATCTGTATTTGCTAATTAAAATGAATTTTGAAAACCTGAAAAATCTGCAATTAAAGTGATATACTGCAAATGTTAAAATCAGATGAGATTGCATCTGGGCAGAAAATCTGCATAATTTCCGTTACATGTGAATATACCCTTATATTGTAGCTAGTATACACTATACATGGTTGCTTTATAGTGATATAATACGATGCTGTATGGCAGTCTTATTTCACCTCTGTATGGCAAGGCTTCCAACACTTTGTTTTACCCAGTGGATTCCAGAAACCTCAATCCAACCCTAAGGGATAGCATAATAATAACACATTGATGTCATCAATCACTAGTGCTGTTCAGAAATTGCTCATAGTGGTTCCTGTCCCAGTGGAGATCACAATATTATTTCCCTTTGACACAAGGGCAGTTTCACAGGAAACTAATCAAGGAAATTATTATTTTTTTAACATTTATTGCTTTTTCTGTAGCCGAAATTTATATTTTAAAGAGTATAATTCTTTTGTGATACCTAATTCCTAATATTTTAACATGGTTTATAAAATTCACTACGGAAGGTCCAAAAGTTACAAAATGGGTTAAAAACAATAATAATAATAATGATAATGATGAAAAAACAAAAATAGTTCTTCTCCAGAAGGAAGAAATCTGCCTCTCTGGTGTTACCTATGCATTGTTACATTGTAAATTATGAAAAATGCTCTTGCGTGGCACATCATTGTCAAAAACAATTGCTCAAGTAGGATTCCACTCCAATAATAAAAAATATATAAAATATGGTACTCCACAAGTAACGCAAAGGGTCTATGTAGTTTATTATATTTGAAAAAAAACAATCCACTGTGTAAATTGACGTTTCATCCAAATTCACAGGCCTTCATCAGAACGGATTGTAAAAGGAAAGGTACAAGCAGAAGTAATAGACAAAAATTAGTATCCAACTCTATGAGCTAAGCCAGAGACCACCATTGATGGAGTTACCACCTGTACATGGCACAAGAGAGACTGTTCCCATGAAGACTCTCTAGCAGCTGAATTTCCTTAAGGAGAATCGGTATAACAGGAAAGACAATATACTTTTAACACTGGAGTTGTCATGTCACACAACTAGGGAATTATAAATCATTGTATCTTGATTGTATTATTGCTGCTGTAACATCCCTGGCGGCGTGCTGGCATGGCTTACCACCTCCCACCATGCAAGACCGCCATCTTACCTATCAGTCCTGGCTGCACACTTTGCTCCAGTATCTGCTGTGTGCATGTCTCTTGTCTGATTGCTTAGGGCGGCGGAGCGGTTACTGTCTGATTCTTATAGCTACTGTGTGCGAACTCCTAATGCATCCCCAGCCTATTGTTGTGAGTCACTGGATACTTAAACCCCCTCCACCCAGTAGGAGGTGCCTGAGCAACACTTTCTTATAGTGTGTTCTGTGCCAGGTCCTGTCCTGTATCTTGTCTGTTTCTGCCACCCTGGGGGCTGAGTACCCAGGCCTGTTACCTGTATCTGTGACTTCTAGTCTGTTCCGCCACCCTAGGGGCTGTATAATCAGGCCTGTTACCTGTATCTGTGACTTCTAGTCTGTTTCTGCTACCCTGGGGGCTGAGTTCCCAGGCTTGTTCCTGTATCTTGTTCCTGGTTCAGTTCCTGTCTGAACAGTTTCCTAGCCCGTTACTTGTCTCTATGTTCGTATCTTCCCTTTTCCTGCAGTGTCTGAACCTGCACCTAACTCCAACTCACTGTCTCTGTACTTTTGTTTGTGAGTTTAGTGTTCACTCGCTACTTCATTGTAAGTACCTAGTGTGTATCTGCTCTGTTTGTCTACCACACCTGCGGATTTTGCTCTGCTCTGCTTGTCTACCGCACCTGCGGGTTTTGCTCTGCTCTGCTTGTCTACCACACCTGCGGGTTTTGCTCTGCTCTGCTTGTCTACCTCACCTGTGGATTTTGCTCTGCTCTGCTTGTCTACCGCACCTGCGGGTTTTGCTCTGCTCTGCTTGTCTGCCGCACCTGCGGCTCTGTTCCTGTATCCCAGTCTGTACTGGTCCCTATCCTGCCTGCGTTCCTACCTTCCAGTACCCACCTGTCTGCATACCAGCCATGCCTGCCAGTACCCACCTGTCTGCATACCAGCCGTGCCTGCCAGTACCCACCTGTCAGTATGCCAGCCTAACTTGCCTGTTCCTGCATTCCCTGGTGTGGGTCAACAGCTGTGACCGGGGTCTGACCTGGAGTAGCACCTGGTCCCTCTGCTCGGTTCCTCCCTGGTTCACGGAGTCGACTGAGCCGCCGTGCGACTGGTCCAGTGGGATCACTAATCATGCTCACGCCAGTCAGTCCGGGCGTGTGCGTAACAGCTGCTATACTGCTATGAAATCAATTTGCCTTTTGAAGTTTGTCCTATCTGTCTCCTTGTAATCTAGGTCTGATGCATGTAGCCCCTCACTTATTCTTCTTCATTTAGTACTGAGTCAGACATGATTGTCTAATGTTTATCCTCTGTACATCTCTGGTTAAGAATCATATTTTTACCTACTGCTGTTTTGTGTGCATAATAAAAGTATTCAGCCTAAAAATAAACCTCTTCTGGAATCTTCCCTCTGCAGTCGAGTTGAAGCTATCTGATGAAGTTTCTTGATGTGAGTACTGGTTCAATTATAGACATCCATAGAAAAGCTGCATAAAAAGCCTCACACTCGATACCTAGTTATGGAGTTAGAAAAGTAGTTGAAAAAAGAAAGTTTTTTCCCCGGAGGCAAAAATGACAAGGTTTTTAAGCAGAAACTGCTTCAGCAAATGCCAGTGTTTTATTTATTTTTATCCTGAAGCGTTTTTGCTAGTTTTTTTTCCTGAAGTGTTTTGTTAATGTTCTTGTTGCCCTTTTCTGTTAACTTTTTGGGAGCATTTTTAAGAATACTTGGTAAGTTTTTAAGGTGACTTTTGGAACAATTTTTTTGCATCCATTAAGCAAAATATGCTTCTAGGCATCTTCTGGATGTATTTTAAGCCTTCCTATTGACTTGTATTGCAAAGTTTTGAGCATCTTCCTAGCGGAAAATGGTAGATGAATGGATGTCCAAGGAGTCCAATGAATGGATGGACCAAGGAGATTGACCAGGATTCTACAGGTGAACAACTGGCTATGTCGATGGTGCCATTAGCAACGTTTTGGGTTTCTTGACCATGGCGTCAATTACCTGTATGATGGACTCCTTGCTAGAGATGGGTTGCATCTTACAAAAATAGGAAAACACATATTTGGTAGATGCCTTGCTACACTCAGGATGGCTTTAAACTCCAACATTATGGGATGTGAAATATACGGCCAGGAAAAAATATGTAGCTAATTAATTCATTTGAGAACCCTGCTATTAGAAGTGGAAATAATGAACAGAAATAACAAATTCTGAATGAAAATAGAGGAGCAAGAGAAACCTACTACAAACTAAAATGTGGCTATACAAATGCACAAAGCATGGAAAACAAGCAAGGAGAATTGGAACTGCTAACACGTGAAGAGAGCTATGATTTCAAAGCCATCACTGAAACTTGGTGGGATGATACACATGATTGGAATATAAAGTTTGAAGGCTACAACTTATATATCATAAAACAGGATTAACAAGTGGGGAGGAGGTGTTGTTTTATATGTTAGGAAAACATATATCTCCACAGAGATCCAAGCTTCAAAGAATGGT
This sequence comes from Phyllobates terribilis, assembly GCF_046119375.1. Classification (NCBI taxonomy): domain Eukaryota; kingdom Metazoa; phylum Chordata; class Amphibia; order Anura; family Dendrobatidae; genus Phyllobates; species Phyllobates terribilis. The sequence continues at coordinate 1,162,596,142 of NW_027362761.1, read as the reverse complement.
AGCTCTGCATTGAGCAGGGGGTTGAACACGATGACCCTGGAGATCCCTTCCAACTCTAACATTCTATGATTCTATGTCACTTCACTTATTTTAGCAACTTGGGGTCTTTGAAAGCCCAAAACATTTAAAAGTTGCTCAAGAGCCTGAGCATATTATCAGCAAGTAGTTTTTCTATAGAAATATAGAAAGACTCTTTTGAGTGCTTTGTGAGTGTTTTTATCAACGTTTTTCAGAGTGGACCCACTCAAAAAATGGCAGGATTTTGAAGATACCTAAAGGGGGCACAGAAGGAAGGATAAAATTAGTGCTAGATTCGGTCACCCAAGATGTGCAGTTTAGCTATAGAGAAAAGTCCTGTTTTTTTGTTTTTTTTTGGATGGAACAAACAAGGGTTGGACTAGCTCGCAGAAAACCCCCATAGTGGCTTCTTGGGCTGTCTCTATGTTATGAATGCTCTAAAGTTTAGATTTTATACATTTCAGTCTGTCTTAATGATTTCACACTCCAGATTCCAGGCTTTTTTCTATCTCATTTATTTTTTTTTCCTTTTGTCTTTCGAAAATGCATTTTGATTAATTCTATTCAACGTGTTAGTAATCCTCAGCAGGGTGAAAGGACCATGCCTGCTTTTTTATTTTTTTTACAATTTCCCTAAAGTATTCTGTTAAGTGTGTCATTAAAATACCTCCCAACACCTGCTAGCTGTAGAAAAGTTGATTAGCAATTAAGACATTTCGATAGCCATTAGCCAGAGAAGAGGGTGTTGTGCGCGCAAGATAAATGTTGCATCAAAGCCATGTTTGGAGACTGTTCAATAAATCGGCAGCACACACAGGAGGAGAAGGAGAAAATCTCACGTCTCCGAGTGCCTGTTCTAGTCTGGCTTTAATCTCTCAGGATCTCCAGCTGTTGAAGTATTAATAATTTCAATAAAACGTTATTAAGATCTCCGAGAACGTCTGAAGTTTTGAGGTAGGAGAACAGAAATTTCATAAACTAGAAGTGAATAAAGTTTCCGGATAGAGAGATGTTTTTGGAAGATGTACGGCAGTGTTCAAAATAATAGCAGTGTGTTCAAATACATGAGTTAAGCACAAAATCGTTATACTAGTTTTTAGTTTCATGCATTGGGAACATTGCACACTGTGTTCTAATTCAAAACATGAAGAGAAACGTATATAATTTTTAACTAGTTTACAGAAAATAGCAAAAATGAACATTGGGCTGTTCTAAAAAAATAGTAGCGTCTGTCTTTGCAAACTCACAATCTGTACTCTTTTTTTTAGGATTTAGCATTCCTGTGAATCACTAATCTAATATTTAGTTGTATACTCATAGTTTTTTAGAACTGCTTCACATCTATGTTACATAGAGTCAACCAACTTCTGGCATCTGTCAACTGTTATTCCAGCCCAGGATGCTTTGACTACATCCCACAATTTTTTCGCATTTGTTTGCTGTGCCTCAGAAACTGCATTTTTGATGTCACCCCACAAGTGTTCTATCGGATTAAAGTCTGGGGATTGGGCTGGTCACTCCATAACCTCAATTTTGTTGGACTGGAACCAAGATTTTGCTCGTTTAGTGGTGTGTTTATGGTCATTGTCTTGTTTAAACACCCATTTCAAGGGCATATCCTCTTCAGCGTAAGGCAACATGACCTCTTTAAGTATTTTAATATATGCAAACTGGTCCATGATCCCTGCTATGCGGTGAATAGGTCCGGCACCATAGTAAGAGAAACATGCCCATATCATGATGCTTGCACCACCATGCTTCACTGTCTTCAGAGTGTACGGTGGCTTGAATGCAGAGTTTGGGGTTCGTCTGACGAACTGTCTGTGCGCCTTGGATCTAAAAGGAACAATTTTACTTTCATCAGTCCACAAAATGTTTCTCCATTTCTCTTTAGGCCAGATGATGTGTTCTTTGGCAAATTGTATCCGATTCAGTACATGTCTCTTTTTTAACAGTGGGACTTTGCGGGGACTTCTTGCTAAGAGATTAGCTTCACACAGGCGTCTTCTAACTGTCACAGTACTCACAGGTAACTTGAGACTGTCTTTGACTATCCTGGAGCTGATCATTGACTGAGCCTTTGCCATTCTGGCTATTCTTCGATCCATTGAAATGGTAGTCTTCAGTTTTCTTCCACGTTTCTGGTTTTGCTTTCCATTTTATAGCATTGGAGATCATTTTAGCTGAACAGCTTATTATTGTCTGCATTTCTTTATAAATTTTACCCTCTCCAATAAACTTTTTAATCAAAGTACGCTGTTCTTCTGAACAATATCTTGAACAACCCCTATTTCTCAGGCTTTCAAGGAGAAATGCATGTACAACATGTGCTGGCTTCACCCTTAAATAAGGGCCACCTGATTCACACCTGTTTCTTCACAGAATGATTAACCTCACTAATTGAACTTCACACTGCTATTATTTTGAACACACCTCTTTCAATTATTCAAATACACAGACTCAAAAACATGCAGATCATGAATGCCAAGTCTGTTGGTTTTCTTAGAATCTACTGCACCAACTGTTAAATTGTTTGACATGTGGTAACATAATTTATACCAAAAACAGTGATTAATCTTTTTAGTCATATTGGACTGCTATTATTTTGAACACTACTGTACACCATGATTAGAAGACTATGGCCCCGATTTATCAAATCAGAACTTTTAAGACAGAAAAGTTTTCACACGATTTTCACCCAGCTCCGACAAAGTAGGAGTACCTGGAGCCAGAATGGAGTGAGACGGGGCGTGGCGACCCCGGCTGGTCAAATTCATATAGAGCAGTGGCATTCCTTAAACCACAAATGTAACTCTAGTCAGGAATACCTGGAGGTACATTATAAGTTTCATTAAACCAGATGTTGAGCACAGCAGAGGGCAACGGAACCAGAGGAAGGAAACAGAGCTCGGGATACCCCACAAAAATGCTTGTCTTTATGAATCCGGACTATTGAATCTATAGCATTGATTAGCGTCCAGAAGGAGTCACTATAGAAACTTATCAAATTTCCATAATGGGCATTATGGACTTGAAATGTATAACCAGGACAAATATAAAGTTGATTTGCCAATCAGATATCAAATATTTCTGGTGGCCAACATAAATGGTGACACAGAGTAAAAAGTTTTAAAGAACAATTCGGTGCAGTATTGGTTTTATATAGAGGCCATTAGTATTTATTAAATGGATTGTCTTATCAAGACATACAGTACAGACCAAAAGTTTGGACACACCTTCTCATTTAAAGATTTTTCTGTATTTTCATGACTTTGAAAATTGTACATTCACACTGAAGGCATCAAAACTATGAATTAACACATGTGGAATTATATACTTAACAAAAAAGTGTGACACAACTGAAAATATGTCTTATATTCTAGGTTCTTCAAAGTAGCCACCTTTTGCTTTGATGACTGCTTTGCACACTCTTGGCATTCTCTTGATGAGCTTCAAGAGGTAGTCACCGGAAATGGTCTTCCAACAATCTTGAAGGAGTTCCCAGAGATGCTTAGCATTTGTTGGCCCTTTTGCCTTCACTCTACGGTCCAGCTCACCCCAAACCATCTCGATTGGGTTCTGGTCTGGTGACTGTGGAGGCCAGGTCATCTGGCGTAGCACCCCATCACTCTCCCTCTTGGTCAAATAGCCCTTACACAGCCTGGAGGTGTGTTTGGGGTCATTGTCCTGTTGAAAAATAAATGATGGTCCAACAAAACGCAAACCAGATGGAATAGCATGCCGCTGCAAGATGCTGTGGTAGCCATGCTGGTTCAGTGTCTTTGTGCGACGCAGAAAAGGTGAACGGATGGACTCTACATGCCTGGTTCCCACCGTGAAGCATGGAGGAGGTGTGATGGTGTGGGGGTGCTTTGCTAGTGACACTGTTGGGGATTTATTCAAAATTGAAGGCATACTGAACCAGCATGGCTACCACAACATCTTGCAGCGGCATGCTATTCCATCCGGTTTGCGTTTAGTTGGACCATCATTTATTTTTCAACAGAACAATTACCCCAAACACACCTCCAGGCTGTGTAAGGGCTATTTGACCAAGAGGGAGAGTGATGGGGTGCTACGCCAGATGACCTGGCCTCCACAGTCACCAGACCTGAACCCAATCGAGATGGTTTGGGGTGAGCTGGACCGCAGAGTGAAAGCAAAAGGGCCAACAATTGCTAAGCATCTCTGGGAACTCCTTCAAGATTGTTGGAAGACCATTTCCGGTGACTACCTCTTGAAGCTCATCAAGAGAATACAAGAGTGTGCAAAGCAATCATCAAAGCAAAAGGTGGCTACTTTGAAGAACCTAGAATATAAAACATATTTTCAGTTGTTTCACACTTTTTTGTTAAGTATATAATTCCACATGTGGTAATTCATAGTTTTGATGCCTTCAGTGTGAATGTACAATTTTCATAGTCATGAAAATACAGAAAAATCTTTAAATGAGAAGGTGTGTCCAAACTTTTGGTCTGTACTGTATGTCTGTACATATGCCCCAGTTGGCCTTATTTACTTTATAGAAAGGGGTTCTGCACTCTTTACTCTGTCTATTAGGCAGAGCAGAAATCCGCTACACAGGTGCTGCCCCCACTATGATGGACTTGATCTAACATGCACTACATGCTTGTCCATTCATTTTAATGGGGGCCATCTAGTAACACATTTCAACATTCCCTTTTTAAAACAGATTTAAATAAGTTCTCCAATAGGAAGAAAGCTCTTGTGCCCCTTATTGGAGGTAGCCATTCTATATGTCGAGACAACAAGCCTTACGACACTCAAGAATATAGCAAAACCAGCAACTTGATAGAAAAAAACAAACAAAACAGCTCCGTTGACTTATTTCTTGTCCTTTTGGATGAAGGTCTGGTTTGGCCAAATATCAACAGTCACGGATTATTATAGGGTCAGACTTTGATTTATATGGTGGCTACCTCCAATAGGTGGCACTAGAGAGCCAGCTTTCTTCCTCTTGGAGGAAAGATCATTTGCATAACTTTTTGCAGAGATCATTGCCTGGATGATAAGTTTTACTAAGCGATACAGAGGTTTACTGACCACCAAAATATCTAAAGGTGGTACCATTTGGTCTATTAGTGCGCCATATTGGTTGAGGATAGGGGTAATAGGAGAACAGTTGTTATGTATTTATGAATGTGTAATGCCAAAAATTAAAAAAAAACTGTTTCATTTAAAAAGAAAAAAAATGACTAAGAAATTAATCAGCATCAAACATTGGATCGAAAAATGGCTTGACGATAAATAACAGTGACTCATTTTAATGTTAAAGGCTCCAAGTTTCACTATGCTAATAACTGGTAGTTCCAGAAAAGAATCAGTATCTAATCAGACCTGTGAGACGTCCAAGATGCTTCAGCAACACAGTCTGTAGCTGCACCCAACAAAATCTGAAATCTACTTACATACAGTACGTAGAAGCATTGAGGCATCTGACGTCTTTCTCAGTAAACTGCCTCTGAAATGCCAACTTTTTGGGTCGGGTTTGCGTAAACTCTGTCCATTTTGCCTTTTGTGTGCAGCAAGACAGGTTCTGTTTGTAAGTATGCGGTTGTGACGCACAGTCCGGTGTAAGCCCTCTTACTTTACCCTGGGTGTTGGGGTACTCGGAGTCGGGTCCTGTGATGGAGAGATGGGGTGCAGCCGTGGCCCGGACCCGATCCGTGCTCAGGGCCGTCACATTAAAAGGAGATGGTGCGTGCTCATCCGGGTTGAGTGGCTAATTAACGACTACGCCACCTGTGGTGCCTGGTGAAGGCCACCAGCGCTGCAGCAGTCCGCTGAGGCCTAATGTTATGGCGGTCAAAGTTATTACTACTCCCCACAGGCGGAGCAAGGCCTCAGGGCAGAGGGACAGGATGGAGGGGGTAGTAGTAGACGAGAAACGGATGCTGCGTCCCACGGTGTGGTGAAGAAATAACAGTCCGGAGGCCATAGGGGTGAACTTCCAAGGCTTTACTCACTTTAGAGATGGCAGAAGGAAGGCGACTCCCTGCTCCCCGCGGAGTCCTGCGGTCACCAGGGACGGGGGTCCGACAACCTCCGAGTAAGTCCAGCATTCAGTCGGGACCCTACACCAGAGTGTTCCTGAACTACAGGCGAATCCTTTCCTGACCGTGTGTGTGTGAATAGGCCGGAACTCCCTCTGCGCTCCTCTCAGAACAAGGGCACGGGTGGCAGCTCCGCTCCGTCCGATACTCGGTGGGATCCTCAGGGCCTAACCGGGCTTCCCTGACCAGGACGTAGAGTAGCAAGGTCAGGTGTCGGGGGCCGGTACCCCTTTTTGCAGCCGGACTGCCTCTGACTTGATCAGCATAAAGAGGACAGGAGGCGTACACCGCTCCGTCTGCATCCTCCCTGGGATCCATTTGCTATGGAGCTACACTCTTGAGCTCCGGGCCTTCTTGATTATGGTCCTTGACCGGGCTGAGACATTTATTATCTGCAACCTGCCCCTCGACCCCAAGGCTAAGGTGCGAGGGCCCACACAGGGTCCACTCTCAGGGAGGGAGATCACAATCGAAGAACAAGAACCAAGAGCCAAGATGGCAATCTATTAAATATGAAATTTGAAGTGTAACTAACTTGTAAGTCCTCCACCCTCACCCACTAACTGGTTCCCCTAACTATTGGTTCCCCAGTCTCCCTGTAACCAGGGGAGCAGCACCTAGTGCATACTAGCCCCCTCTGGTGGAGAAGTGTGGTGTTGGATGCAAAGGTTGGGTCACGACTATCACACTGTTCTTACCTCAGAGGAGGAACACTACACTCCATTAGAGAAGTGCAGCATCCCTGTGGCGGTCGAACCCTCAGGGGCGCCACACACTAAAAGGGATTGTCCCATAAATAACATATTAAAGATGAGCGAATCTTTTAAAATTCGAAAAGATTTGCCTATTATTCCTAGAAAATTTAATTTCCAGCAATGTCACATGAACCCCAGGAGAGCGAATGCCAACACTTCTGGAATGGCACCAGCACCGGAGGTGAGTATAAGTGTTATTATTTTACTGGGATGAAACATAGGAATTCAGAAGGGGTTGTCTGAGTAGTGGACAACCCCTTTAAGCGCTCTTGGTGTGAACAGAGCACTTCCCAAACCTCTGCCTCTTTTGTTCTATTCAGCTCCATCTTCCTATTTTCAATTGATAGCGGCCAATCAGAATTGGCTTCACTCTCCTCTCCTACGGACGTAATTGACATTTGGAGGGTAGCTGCAGCTCTGCCTTCCTCTGGATGTCTTGATTTGTCCAAAGGCGGGGAGAGTGAAGCCTACACTGATGGGCCACAGTGATCACGTGACATAACAATGCCATTTGATCCCCGGGAGAGCCAGAGCCCACAACGCTGGAATGGCGCTGGCACTAGAGGCGAGTATAAGGCCGGGGTCACACAACCATATATAGTCTCATGCAAGAGAATCAGCTCAATTATACTAATGACACTCGGCTCATACTCCGAGTGTCAGTATACTGTGATCCAAATCTCTGGCATAAGAGAACCACAGCACAGGTGATGAGAATATGGAAATGAAAATGAAGATACAGCTGTAATAGTACCTCCTGATTGGCTTTGCTATGCCATGTGATGTTAGAGCTGCAAGGCATTATGAAAAAGCCCACCCGGCTGTGCCCATGGTCATGTGTTCTTTCTCTGGCTGATACAATCATTTCCAATTTATATGTCAATGGCTATTTTAGGCGATTCACTTGAAGCGAATCACAATTTCTTTGAATTTGCTGGTTCTCGCGAATTCATAAAACTTTGACACGAAGCTAATTTGTATATAATCAATTTGCTCATCTGTACAAAATATACAGTATTACCTATGCACAAGATAAGCGATAAATATATGATTAGTGGGGGGTTTAGCTGCTGAGACCCCCACTGATTATGAGAACAGAGGTCTAAAAGTCACTTATGTGAATAAAGCATTACTGAGCATGTGCGACCACTACTCCGTCAGCTGCTTATTGTAGTGGTCACACATGCTCATTACCACTCCATTCTCACAGGGGTACTTTAGAATTCTCATTCTTATGATTAATGGGGGTCTCCGCAGCCCAACACCCAGTAATTATGCAGTTATCATCTGTCCCGGTGTTTATGGGTCAGCCCCTTTATCATCTTAGTTTCTTCAATATCTTACAGCGCTGGCAGGAATACTTCAGAATTATGCAATTTTTTTATTCAAAGTCACGCACAATGATAAGTAGGCAAACTACTCCCATGTCAGTATGAAATATGGAACAGAACAATGGATAGCTCTGGGGCATACTTGCTACATTGTAACAATAGGCAGCAAAGAAAGAACAATAGGAAGCAATCTTTCATCTTAAAGAAGCATAATGAGGTATGTATGATTGAAACAGCGTACTTTATAATCACTTAATCTGTGTGCCAAGAGCTGTGAATACAATGCAAGGATGTTATAGTCATACAAGCATGTGCGGATCTCTAGCCACCAGCTCTTCTCCAGGACTGATATATTACACAGCAAACAATGCAAAGTGAAAATAGCTCAAAAGCTTAAAGAGTAATCGTCGTTATGATTTCTATTTCATAAATCAATAGTACACATGAAAATAAGCAACTTTGTAATATATCTTATCAGAGAAATCAGCTTCTTTCTCCCCCCTGGATTGATATTTCACACTCAATTTATGAGAAAAATGTGTCTTTAATAAATATAGATTTTCCCATTAGTGAGATAGGAAATGACAGTTGGTGCTCATAAAGTTCTATGGAGAGGGGAGGAACTAGAGGCAGAACCAGACATTCTGCTGCAAGTTCTCCTGAGATGACAGTGTGCTGATCGATTCTTATTTGGACTGCACACGAACCAATGTAATTCAATAGGGCTGTTCAGATAACAGTTGTTTTTTTTTTTTTACACGGATCGTCCGTCCGTATGAGAAAAAAAATCACAGGATGAACTTTTCTCTTACCGGATGAGATTCACCTATTCAAGTCTACGGGTTCACAACAAATCCCATACAGAACATCCGTATTCATCTGATTTTTGCAAATACATTATATTCGATCATATACATTTCAATATGTCAATGCAAAAATATGGATGTCATACGGATGTAAAAAACTGACAAAACAGACACACAGATGCAAAAATGGATACACGGATGGCAGATGGATGTAAAAAATGGACGCCTGGAACAGGTACTATGGAGCCCTATCAAATGACGCCAATGGCACCACGCCACATGAACCCTGAGCCTCCATGTAAAGGAATGGGTCAGAGACTAAGGTGAAAGGACCCCTAACACACCTCTCCACCCCCTCCGATGGGTCAGATAACAAGCTCTGATGACCACTTCCACTAGAATTGTTACCTGTTTCACCAAAAAATACAAGAAAAAGTAAAATAAAGTGATGTACTTTAGAGGTGAGGCTCAACAGGCAGTGTGTTTTCATAGTTAGATATGGAATCATCCATTGCTTGCAGACCATTTACACGATTCCAGGGAAAAATAGTGATATTCATCCCTGCCATCCTACATTTTAAATGTCAAACCCAAGAACAGTCATAAAAACTAATAATACTTAACAATAATGGGGGCCATTTGGTTTCTATTAAGGTGTGCAGCATTTGGCGGATACCCCAATGGAAGCTAGACAGACCCTATTATAAAGATTATTTTTATATCATCATGCAACAAATAGAGTTTGCAACAAAACTGATGGTGGTTCTGGTGCCATATTCCTCTATGGATAGTGTTTTTGGTGACGTACTCATGTGCTGATGGTGCTTCTGGTCTCATATTCCTGTACTGATGGTGGTTGTTGTGACATCTTCAAGTAGTGATGGTGATTCTGGTGCTGTGTTCATGAACTATTGATAGATTTAGTGATGTATTCACATAGTGATGATGGTTCTGATGCTGTATTCATCACCAGAACCATCCTCAGTACATATATACACGAAACTAAAATCATCATCAGTACATGAATACATCATCAGAGCCATTAACAGTACATAAAAATGGCACCAGAACCCTCATCAGTAAATTAAGAGGTCACTACTACCACCATCAGCACTTGAATACCTCACCAACACCACCAGCAGTAGATAAGTGCATCACCAGAACCACTATCAGTACATCAATGCTTCACCAGAACCTCCATCAGTACATGAATACATTACAAGAACCACTGTCAGTAAATAAATATAACACCAGTACCATCATCACTACATGAATATGACGCGCCCCCTGGGCCATATTCTTTAGGGGAATACCCGGAGCCGGATCAGATGGGGGTTGTAGTCTCCGAGTGGCTGTGACCCGGTCCGTGCCCAGGGTGTCAAACTGAGTTGTATGTGGCAGTCCTACAGATGTTGCTAAGTTCTTAATGTCGACTACGCCACCCGTTGTGTTGCGGTCACTGTGGCCGCCGCTGCAGCAGGGTCCGCTGAGGCTGATGGTGTAGGTGCAGCTTTGATGATATAACCCCCAACGGGTGGGGTATAGCCTCAGGGGGATCAGGTGCAGAGGATGGGGGTTGTGGTGATGCAGTGTAGACGGCAATCAGAGACAGAGTCGGGTTATGCAGTTTAGGATGTTTACTCACTGCTGATGTTCTGGTCACTCCAGCTTCGAGTGGCCTCCCGAGCCGTGCTGCGTCCACCAGGTTCTGGATCCAGCCAACCCCCAAATAAGTCCGGAGCGTGACCCTGAGCTCTCCTTCTGTCCTTTCTCTGGCCGTCCCCACTATTGATCCACCCAGGTCCAGCTCCCTCGGGCCTTCTGTTGGGAGACCCTTGGCCTCGGGTTCCCTGACCCTCCACGTGGTATGCCTTCGTGGTGGATGTGGTGGGTGACCGTGACAAACGCTGCCCACGGTCTCCGGTCTCTGGCTGGGGTGTGTTTTTGCCCCCACCAGCTTGGGTTCCGGTACCCTGTGCCGACTCTTCACCCGGGGATTTAAGTTGGGTTCTTGGAGTCCTTTTCTGCTGTTTCCCCCTCTGGGTCTCTCTCTCTCTCTTCTCCTCTCTCACTCTGGGTCTTTCTTCTCCTCTGCTCGCTGACTTCCTCTCTGCAACTGACCCTGTTCTTAGTTGGTGCCCACCTTATATACACCCTCTATGTGTGAGCTCAGGTGACCAGCACCCAATGAGCTCCTATCTTTACCCAGGCTGCTCCCCCTATCTGCCCCTACACTACTTGGGATGTACCACCCCCCTCCCACTCCAGCCAGGAACAGACTCGGTCGTACCTGCACATTTCTAAGTGGGAGTACCGTCGGTCTGCTCCTCGGAAATGGGATGTATGTAGTGCATGCAGCCTACCGAGCTCAGTTCCACACTCCTTCCTTACCCGGGAGTGGAATATCACACCTCTGGGTTGAGGTGCAATACCCCTGTAGCAGCCGAATCCTCAGGGTGCTACATTCCCCCCTGGTAAATCACAGCACGTCCTCGGGCTGTAAGACATAACACCAAAAACATACAAAATTTTTCATAAACATATAAAATATATAAAACATTATATATATAAAACTTTCTCGTCGCCTCTGGCTCCTCCTCCGGTCACTGTGCAACGTGTGACCGGGTACAGTGCGACAGTCTTTCTAGAAAACATGGTTTTCCTATAAAACCGGTAGGGGGCGCTTTAGGAAGCGCAACTATGTACAAGGGTATGGCCGCTCTCAGTCCTCGGCCAGTTAAGGAGGGAAAGGGAATGGCTGCTCACAGTCCTCAGCCTGTGGAATTAAGGGTAAACGGGTAAACAGTTCACTCAGCTGGTCCCAACGGGGACTATATTTGCAGTAACAGTTTCTTTATACCCCGATCGGGTAACTATTTACAGCACCTGCTCCGCTGTACCCAACAACGTCTTCCTCCTGCTCCTTCTTTGGGGATCTCAGCTTCAGACCCGTCCGGATCCTCTTGCTCTTCTTCCTCACATCGCAGCTCCTCCTCTGTCAGGCGATGCACATGGAGGGCGTAAGGTCCTTTGGCACACTTGTGCCGGGTAAAGGTGACCTCGTCCCCGATGTAAAGGTCACGACCTCTGTGCCCCTCCGGCAGATGGGACTCCACGTCTCTGCGCGTGACAAAGACGTCGCCGGGGGTGTTGTTGTCTCTGATGAAGCCCCACCCATGCTGCAGGTTAAACTTTATTACAGTCCCGGTGGTACGGGGACTGTGCGCTGCACGGGGGTCCCTCCTGGTTCGGCTCTTCTGCTCGGCGCTCCTTATTTGGGCCTGTTGTTCCCGGACCCGCCTCTCTCTCCGCTCCCTCGCAAACTCCTCGAGCTGCTGTCGGCAACACTCAGCACGCTCCGCTGCAGCTGCCCTGGTTTCCTGAGTGAACCCCATTAGGTCTTCTCCGGTGGGGTCCCACTCAAATTGGGCCTCTTCAAGCGGGGGCGAGATCCTTATCACGGGCTTCGGAGCCGGAATCAGGGGTGCACACATGGCCCCAACTCTCCTCTGGTGCTCCAGTTCATAATACCTCTGGGGCCAGATGAAAGGCTGCCCGTCCGGCCACGTGTGCTGGGCAAACAAGTCCTCTCCCAGACGCGGCACCCTTGGTTTTACGGGTGCGGGCGCGGTGGTGGTGGCGCCCGGGTTGCCCAGGCCTTGCGGCCAGGCCTGGGGCACCTGGAAGGTGAAGGGCACCGTTAGGACGGCGGCGCCCTGGGCTACCTGGCCTTGCGGCCAGGCCGGAGGCTCCGCGGAGGTAGGGGGCGCTGTTGGTGATGCGACACCCGGGAATTCTAGGCCCTGCGACCAGGCTGGTGTTACTTCCTGCTTGGTCACGCTCGGGGTCGGTGCGTGTGACGTCACAGGGGTCGCGGCGGCGGCTTCCGGTTGGGGCCTAGTCTGCGTCGGTGACATGGCGTTTTCGGGCACAGCAGGGGGACTTTCGGGCTCTGCGACGGGGAGCTGGGGCAGGCAAGCGGTGTCCTGATTTGGGGTATAGACGTCCCCTTTACCTGCCTCCATGCGTTCGGCTCCCTTCTCGGCGCCGTCTCCGGCCTTGGGTCCTCCCGCGCCGTCCTCAGAGGCGGTCTGTCTCCTCATCTTGGCTGGCGTGCTCCGGGTCTTGGTTTGCTGGGCCATCTCTCGGCTCCACTCCGCCAATGTCTCTCGCTGTACCCGGGCCATCCTCCGTGCGAGGCCCTCCAGGGCAGTCTGTGCACACTCCCGGTCTCGGGGGAGCTGTGCAAGGACCTCCACTAGGCCTAGTGGGGTCGTGGTTTCTAGCAGGCTCCTGACCAACGGGTCGGTGCTGCTCTGCTCTTCTTCCAGCAGGCTCCTGGCCAGCGGGCCGGTGCTGCTCTGCTCTCTCGCCATCTCCGGGTGAGCTTCTCTGCTACTCCTTTCCAGGCTTCCTGCCTCCGGGTGCGCTCGCTCCAGACTGCTCCAGGCGGCACCCATCTTCGTTCTTTTCTTTCGTCTCCTCCCACTTCGAGGGCGGTCCCGGGGCCACTGGGTGACTGTCAGCTCCAGGGGCGGTTCTTTCACGCTGACAGACACCTCTAGCATCACAGTCTCTGTTGGTGGGGGCGGTTTCCACTTTTGGCGCCATTTTCGGTCCTGGCCCACGATGGGAGGTGGCCTCTCGCCACCCTCTGGCACGCCCATAATGGCGTCCGCTCTTCCAAGGCGGGAAACCTTTGGAAATGGCGGGAATCGCTTCCCAGTGGCGGGAAACTCTGCAGATGGCGGGAAAAAGTTGTTAATGGCGGACACCCGGCGGGAATCGATCTGTGATGGAGTCCGATGGCGGGGACCCTCCGGAACCGGCAGGAGACTTCTTTTTGAGGTAAACTCGTTTTTTTCTTCAGGCACGCAGTACCCGGGTGTTGCGGGCACGTTATCCTGCCGACTACGCCAAAGTTGACGCGCCCCCTGGGCCATATTCTTTAGGGGAATACCCGGAGCCGGATCAGATGGGGGTTGTAGTCTCCGAGTGGCTGTGACCCGGTCCGTGCCCAGGGTGTCAAACTGAGTTGTATGTGGCAGTCCTACAGATGTTGCTAAGTTCTTAATGTCGACTACGCCACCCGTTGTGTTGCGGTCACTGTGGCCGCCGCTGCAGCAGGGTCCGCTGAGGCTGATGGTGTAGGTGCAGCTTTGATGATATAACCCCCAACGGGTGGGGTATAGCCTCAGGGGGATCAGGTGCAGAGGATGGGGGTTGTGGTGATGCAGTGTAGACGGCAATCAGAGACAGAGTCGGGTTATGCAGTTTAGGATGTTTACTCACTGCTGATGTTCTGGTCACTCCAGCTTCGAGTGGCCTCCCGAGCCGTGCTGCGTCCACCAGGTTCTGGATCCAGCCAACCCCCAAATAAGTCCGGAGCGTGACCCTGAGCTCTCCTTCTGTCCTTTCTCTGGCCGTCCCCACTATTGATCCACCCAGGTCCAGCTCCCTCGGGCCTTCTGTTGGGAGACCCTTGGCCTCGGGTTCCCTGACCCTCCACGTGGTATGCCTTCGTGGTGGATGTGGTGGGTGACCGTGACAAACGCTGCCCACGGTCTCCGGTCTCTGGCTGGGGTGTGTTTTTGCCCCCACCAGCTTGGGTTCCGGTACCCTGTGCCGACTCTTCACCCGGGGATTTAAGTTGGGTTCTTGGAGTCCTTTTCTGCTGTTTCCCCCTCTGGGTCTCTCTCTCTCTCTTCTCCTCTCTCACTCTGGGTCTTTCTTCTCCTCTGCTCGCTGACTTCCTCTCTGCAACTGACCCTGTTCTTAGTTGGTGCCCACCTTATATACACCCTCTATGTGTGAGCTCAGGTGACCAGCACCCAATGAGCTCCTATTTTTACCCAGGCTGCTCCCCCTATCTGCCCCTACACTACTTGGGATGTACCACCCCCCTCCCACTCCAGCCAGGAACAGACTCGGTCGTACCTGCACATTTCTAAGTGGGAGTACCGTCGGTCTGCTCCTCGGAAATGGGATGTATGTAGTGCATGCAGCCTACCGAGCTCAGTTCCACACTCCTTCCTTACCCGGGAGTGGAATATCACACCTCTGGGTTGAGGTGCAATACCCCTGTAGCAGCCGAATCCTCAGGGTGCTACAAATACATCATCAGAACTACCATCAGTACATGAACACATCACCAGAATCTCCATCAATTCATGAATACATCACCAAGCTTAGTACAGCAATCAATTGTAATGTCAAGTCATTTCCATATACAATTGAATGTCATGAACCTACAACTCACAGTATGTCCTTAACAATAGTAAGGAGATGCTGGAAGTTGTTGTCATTAGTCATTATCAGACTGTGGACCAAACAGAAACCACAGTACTAATGAGACATAGTTAGTATCAACAAGTAAGCATTTTCATCCAGGTACCTTATAGGTGACATCTTCTCTGAGTAGATTCTTTTTTTTTGTCTCCATCTTGTCCAGATGCCATAGTGACTTTTCACATCCACAGATCTTCTCTGCAGACAGCTCTCTTCTCCGGTCTTCTGCAGAATATCTTGACAAATAAAAGTGTTATTAAAATGCCCTTTGCATAAAAATATCTGTCCATATTATGACCTAAATAAGCCACCTATAGTATATGGCCTTCACACTGTCTGCTTTTGTGAGCTATACTCGCCGCACTGTCCACCTTAATGAGGTATAATCGCCCCACTGTCTGACATTATCAGCTAAAACTGCCCCACTGTCTGCCACTATCAGCTATAACCGCCACACCGTCTGCCCCTATGAACCATGGCTGTCCCTTCTCCACTGTTTTCCCTTACATTCTTTATTTCTCCACACTATCCCCCAGCCATGCTAACCTGTCTCCATACTGTGCCCCCATTTCATGCTGACCCCTCTCCTTATTCATTCTATGCCACTTTTTCACACTATGTCCTCTCCCTGCCCAACACATTGTCCTATCAAAACAGTACCCCCTCCTCACCCTGTCCTCTTACACTGTATGATGGTCACCACAGCTACCTGTACAGTATAATATCCACAACAGCCCCCAATATACAGTACACTATGATGTCCATCACAGCCCCCATGCAGTATGATGTCCACCACAGCCCTCCATTATATAGTATGATGGCCTCTAGTGATGAGCGAGGACTAAAATACTTTGGTGCTCGATGCGCGGGTCGAGCACATTGGAATACTCGGGAGCAACAAGCCCAATGTAAGTCTATGGGAAACTCAAGCATTTTTCAGGCGGCACCCCCCGGCGGTCTGCAGAGGGCCTAAAAATGGCCCAAATCGATGGGAACAGTGCTCAAATGACATGGGAACAGCATGGGGAAGACCCATGGAAGCATTTCGGACTCCCAGGTCACTGCTGTGACCAACGTTGTCAGAGTATTACGCCACTTTTACGGACTCACAATAAAGCATACAAAAATGAAACCAAAATGGATTTTCCTGGGAAATATGTTCAGGAACATCCTTTCCAGGGTAATGACTTGTATATAAAGCAAAATAAATAACCAAAACCAAAAGTACTCCACCACACCTTGGGCTATGTTCACACGTAGCGTTTTTGATGCGTTTTTTTTCACTTTTGCATTGCTTTCAACTGTGACAAATGCATTCACCAGGAAATGTCTTTTTAACATTTTACAATCTTATCTGGCCATGTGCTGTGTGAGATATCATCAGACACATCATGTTTCATTTATGATGGAGGGACTCTGAAAGTCACAAAGCCTATTTTTATAGGGCCATCAGGCGGCCTTTACTTTTCTTAAAGGACCAGCAGTCAGCCCTCACTATTCTTAGAGAGCCGTCAGCCGGCTATGTTTTATTGTTCCCATTACTAAAGAGTGGGTCTCTTATACTGTTATTGTGTATGCAGTGAGTGCCAGGGCTACCCAAAATTTTGATGCACCCCAATGCCACTTTGGATGTACCCCAATTACCCTTTGAAGAGACTTAGAGGAGGGCATCCTGAAAACAATGTTCCCCTTATTAGGAAGTAGGTCTCCCATTGTGTTTGCCTATGCAGTGAATGCAAGGGTTGCCAAAAATTTGGAGGCACTTCAATGCCCCTTGGAATAGACATGGAGGTCAGAGGGCCTTCTCAAAACAATGTTCCCATTATTAGGAAGTGGGTCTCCCATAGTGTTGATCTATGCAGTGAATGCAAGGGTTGCCAAAAATTTAGAGGCACTTCAATGCCCCTAGGAAGAGACATGGAGGTCAGTGGGCCTCCACAAAACAATGTTCCCAGTATTAGGAAGTGGGTCTCCCATAGTGCTGGCCTATGCAGTGAATGCAAGGGTTGCCAAAAATTTGTAGGCACTTCAATGCCCCTTGGAAAAGACATGGAGGTCAGAGGGCCTCCTCAAAACAATGTTCCCATTATTAGGAAGTGGGTCTCCCATAGTGCTCTCCTATGCAGTGAATGTAAGGGTTGCCAAAAATTTGGAGGCACTCCAATGCCCCTTGGAAGAGACGTGGAGGAGGGCCTCATAAAAAAATGTTCCCATTAGAAAGGAGGAGGCCTCCTATACTTGTAATGCCCATGCACTAAGTGTATGGCTGACAAACATTTACCCCTGGGAGGTATACATGAACATACTGTATAAAAATTTTTTTTACGGGCATCATAAACACCCTTTAAAAAAATTATGCGGGTGTTGCATCACGGACCAAGGTCATCCTGGTGATATGGTGGTGGAGGATGAGGAGAAGGAGGAAGACAAGAGCAAATAGCCAAAATCAGGAAGCGTATACCCATGTCTGGGTGTGAAAAGGTGCATGAGAATACACCTCCCAAGAAAAGACACTGGATTTGAGTTTATGTTACGCTGCTATCATTCGGTGGTGTTGAGAAGTCTGGCCCAATCCAGACCTTGTTCATTTTTATAAGAGTCAGCCTGTCAGCGTTTTCAGTTGACAGGCGGATGCGCTTATCAGTTATAATTCCCACAGCGGCACTAAAAACCCAGGCAGGCCAGGACCTCCAAGGCATAGAGAGCCAGTTCATTCCACGTATCCAGCTTGGATACCCAATAATTATAAGGCACAGAGGGATCACGGAGGACGTTGGTACGGTCGGCAAGGTACTCCCTCAGCATCTTCCCAAACTTTGCACTCCTTGTGAGAGTACCCCGCGCCTCAGGGCCTGTGCGATGGAAGGGGCTGAGAAAACTCTCCCAGAACTTTGACAGTGTTCCCCTGCCTCTGCTGGATTGAAGTTGTGTCTCTCTCGACTGTACTCCTTGGTTGTCCAACAAAGTGTGCCCTCTGCCACCAGCGTTTTCAGATGTGAATTTTTTTAATAGTTCCGCAACAAGGGCCTTCTGGTACAACCCCATTTTTGTAGACCTGTCCACCTCAGGAATAAGAGATATAAAGTTCTCCTTGTAGCGTGGGTCTAGAAGTGTCACCAACCAGTAATGATTGTCACCCAAAATTTTTAGATCGTGAGGGTCATGGGAAAGGCAGCATAACATAAACTCAGCCATGCGTGCCATACTACTAACAGGCAAGACTTCCATGTCCTCACCAAGAGGATGACTGACCATGCTCTCCTCCTCCTCCTCTCAATCCTCTGACCATCCACGCTGAACAGACGGTATAACAGCTGTGCAGGTAGTACTGTCTATAGCGCATAAAACTAGCTCCTGTCCTTCCTCTTCCTCCTCTTCCTCATTGTCACCCAATCCACGTTGGGATGAGATGAGGCTGGGCTGTGTGTAATCAACCTGTATGGTTCCTTGCTCCATCTCATCGTGCTCCGCCTGCAATGCGTCCTCTTTGATTGTGAGCATAGAGCGTTTCAGAAGACAGAGAAGCGGGATGGTGACACTAATTATGGCGTCATCGCAGCTCACCATTTTGGTGGAGTCCTCAAAGTTTTGGAGGATGGTACATATACCTGACATCCATGTCTACTCCCCCTAGGTCTTATATGTGGAGTCTGAACTGAATACCGACAGCCTTGTTGATACTGGTACTCAACAACTGCCCTCTTCTGCTCACAAATCCTTCCCAACATCTGCAGTGTAGAGTTCAAACATGTGGGGACATCACACACCAGTCTATGAGCCGGAAGCTGCCAACGCTGCTGAAACATGGCAAGGGCGGCGGAAGCTTAAGCTGACTTTTTAAAATGGGTGTGAGAGTGTGAACTGTGATAGCAGCAGGAGAGCATTAGGACCCTGTGAGTTTTGCCTGGCTGAGCTCAGAGCAAGGGCAGAGCAGGAGACCCTGTGTGTTCTGAGGGTGTCTGCTGTGTGAGACGCTGGACAGGGCGTCTGAGGAGAACTGCAAGGACTGAACTGCAATAAGACTCTCTCTTTACAAGCTTTCCTGTGGGGGTTGATAACCCCTGGCCCTGGTGAAGCTGTGTCCCTGCTTAAGAACAAGTGCTGAGCTGGGGAAAGCTGTGTGGCTCTTTGGAGTTTTGTGGAAGTCCATGCTGAGTGACTAGAGACTTTGTGCTGAAGGAGACAAGTGTCGAGTGAGAAGGGAAAGAGACTGAGGATATCATCTCTGTGATGGAGCGCGTGGTCGGTGGTCCGGAAAACAGTGAGTGACTGCGAGAGGAGAGAAGGAATCCGGTGCCATTCACATTGAGAGGATACTGACAAGTGACGCGCCCCCTGGGCCGTGGGGTACCCGGTGCCCGGCAGGTAAATGCTGAGGGATGTCACAGTGGCGGTGACCCGGTCCGTGACCCAGGGTGGTCATTCAATAGGAAATTATTTACAGGGGATTTATATACAAAGTTCGTGACGCCACCTGTGGTATGCGGCTAAGGGAGCCGCCGCTGCGGAGCAGGTCCTCTGGAGCGGATGTTACTGCAGCAGGGATGGTGTGGCTCCACAGGTAGAGCTTAGCTCCAGGGCAGTGTAGATGTTATGGATTATGCTGGGCGTTGTAGTGCAGGGGGTGATGGCGCAGGCAATAATCACAGAGACAGTGGGGTGCAGTTTTCCGAGTTTACTCACAGTTGTTAAGTTCCTTAGGTTGCACTGTCCAGCTTACAGCCTCCCACGTCGTGCTGCGTTCACCAAGCAGGGGTTCAGCAATCCCCCTGATAACTCAGGAGCACTTAACGGGACCCCTTTCTGTGTGCCTTTCTCAGTCGTCTTCCTGCGCTGGCTCTCACCTCCTGCCCTGTGCCTCGCAACCAGTGTCCCAATCCAGTAGCCTCGGGTCTTGTCGGGCGACCTGCAGTCCCCTGGACACTCTGTGGCCACCTTCTTGGCGATATAGTTGTGGATGTGGCCACTGCACCTTGCAAGTACAGCAGCCTCCGGTTCCTAGCTGAGCCTTGTAGTTCTCCACTAGTTAAGGGGCCGGTCCCCTCTGTGGCTTGATCCCTCCACCGCCTGGCAGATTCGGGCGTACGGGTGGCCTCCATCACTGCCCGTACCCCTGGGATCCCTTCTGTTCCTGGAGCCCTTCTCCTGCTCCCTCTCCTCTTCTCTCTCTCTCCTTCTCTCTCAGTCCTGGGCCTCTCCTACAGAACCTCTGCTCCGCTCACTTTCCTCCTCTGACTGAACACTCTGACTGGACTGGACTGGCTTTCTAAGATGGCTCCTCCTTTTATACAGCTTCCTTTCATGTGCACCCCTAACTACGTCCTCTACCCACACCCATTACATAGTTCCCCCCTCACTAGGTTCCCCCCCACTCCAGCTAGGGAAGGGGCTCAGCAAGAACCAGAGGCATCTTGCCCCCTCCTGCTGGCCTGGAGTGGTGTGTTGGATGCAGGTGTTAGGGTCCCGGGCAGTACTCCATCCTTACCTGAGAGTGAAATACCACACCTCTGGGTGAGATGCAGTACCTCTGTGGCAACTGAACCCGCAGGGGCGCCACACAAGCCTTGTGACGAGTTCTTCCCAGACCTTAACCTGAGGCTACAGGACTAAAGTCCCCGGCGTGTGGGCTCGGCATCGGCCGACAAGACAAGGAACCTTTGCTGTTTTTGTGAACGTTGCTTTTGTTTGGCGCCAATGTTTTCCCGGGACTAGCTGCAGCCACCGCGATTCACAGGCCTGTGATAGATCACATCTGAGGTTAACGGTATCGTAACTTTAAGATACCCGGGTATCCCTATAGTAGGGGAATAAGAGCAATTGGTATAGTTTCATGCATTGTTATTGTTAATAGTGGTAGGATTGTACTCAGTGTGCCATCTCAAGGTTCCCTTTAGAACACCCTCACTAGATTGAGACAGTGTTTAGGTAAAATTGTTCCAGATCTTTAGAATAATTCACATAAACTGGAAAGCTTGAGATTGGCACATTGATTTCAGCTTTTGCTGATTGTGTGTATTTAGTAGGGACAGTGTCCCAGGTTAAACCTGAGACTGATTCATGCAATACTGAATTTTAGTCTTATCCCTGTTTTAGTAAAGAAAGTGTTGTTTATTTCTGCCTCTGTCTCAGTTCATGACTCACTGGATCTCTCTCGGACCTCCGGTCATTACATTTTTGGTGTAGTCGGCAGGATCCAGTGCTTGTCATGGACGGAGGCGAGGGAAGAAATGACTCTGCCGCACCAGCAGCCCCCCCGCTGGTAGCGGAACCCCTGGCAGCCGCGGTGACTTTGGGAGGATATGTGCCGGTAGGAGCTTTACTCCAGCACATGCCGAAATACGATGGGCGTAACATGCCGTTGCAGGATTGGGCTGAGAGGGTCCGGAGTGTTCTGCGGATGTGTAATCTGGTACCCGCGTTACGAGCAGAGTTGGCATTAAATGCACTAGAGGGCGACGCTAGGCGGATGGTGATGGTACGTCCAGAGTCAGAGAGGCGCACGTTAGAGAAAATCTTGGAGCTGTTAGAGGGGAGTTCGGGAGGCCAGGCTCGCGTGGCCCAGCTTCGTTCCTTGTTTTTCAATCGGCACCAAAGGGAATGTAAGACCTTGATGCAGTACTCGAATACCTTACAGGAAACATTGAATGAGGTGCAGCGACTAGACCCAGGAGCCATGGGGGCATTCCGAGAGGTAGACCGCTTGCTCCGGGATCAATTCATAACAGGGTTAGCCAATAAACTCCTTCGAGACAAACTGATGGAGATGTGACTCACCCCCTGGGCTGTGGGGCACTCGGAGCCGGGCAATCGGGAAACGATGGGGGTAGTAGTGGCAACCCGGTTCCGTGGCTCAGGGTGGTCAGACCATTGGTAGTCTGCCATGCGCTGTTGGTAATGTCCGACTACGCCACCCGTGGATTGCGGTCAGTGCGAACCGCCGCTGCAAGGCAGACCACTGGGGCTGATGGTGTATGCAGCTGGGGTAGCGTGACTCCCCACGGGAAGAGTGCGGCCCCAGGGCAGTATAGTAGAAGATGGGGGTGATGGTGTAGGGTGTCCCAGCGCCGTTAGTGCTGGAGGAGCAAGGAGCGCACAGACAACAGGTTGCAGTCCAGGGTCTTTACTAGAACAGGTGAACTGACCTACAAACAGGCTCGGCTAGGAGCGGGGCCTGGACGTCTGAGAGCAAACGGGAAATTGGCCCTGGTCAGGGTGAGGGTGTAGGCCTACTGTGCTCTCTGCGCTCCTTCTGGCTATTTCCTCCTTATAGGGTAACAGCCCACGTTCCCGAGCTCACCGTGTCTTCTCGCCCGTATGGCCTGCAACTTGGGTCCCTTTCTATTCCCGGCCTGGTACGGCTTTGCTGGTCCCTTCTGGTGTGGCGGTACCTCCGGGCTTCTTAGGCCAAGGAACATACAGTCCCCTGCGGACTGGTTATCTGCTGTAGGACATGGAGTCCTCACAGCCTCAGACGCCAAAGTCTGGTAAATTAGGTTCTTTGTCTGCCAGGACAAGCGCACTTCACCTCTTGTCCCTGGCTTGTGGCTCTCCTACCCCCACACGTCCTCTTAGGGTGCAATACAACTGTCTCTCTCTGCTCTAGGACACCTCTCAATCCAGAGACAGGTCATCCAGTTCTCTCTAACCCTGCCCCCAGTTCCAGCTTTTATAGGGGCAGCCTGCTCCCCCTACTGGCCTGAGACAGGAGGTATTGCATGCTAATGTTCCCCTGACCAGAGAACCTCCCCCTTGCTCTCAGACACAGCTTTATTATATTTGTGGCATCCAGGCCAGGGTGACACAGATGACCCGAGCTACCCCGGAATTATCCTTCTGGCAGATTTATTGGGCCGCGGTGGAAAGGGAGGAGGAGTCTACTCTGGTGGTCGAGGGGGCAGTGGACAGTGCACAGCTGGAGGGAGGTCGGGCGCCAGTTTCAGGAGGGGGAGGACTGGGGGGTCGGGTGGGCCTGGTCCAAGTGCCATCGCGGACCACGATCTCGCTAGCGCCCCGACAAGAAGAACTCTTAATGCTACCGGTGGGGGCTGCGCAGAGACTGAATGGGCTTGAAGTACTATTCGAGCCAGCCCCAGAGAAGTCCTCTTTCGCCGAGGCACATGTGGCCCGGTCTCTGGCGATTGTGAAGAATGGAAGGGTGCCGGTCAGATGCATCAAGGTTCTAGATGAGGCTGTTACAATTCCTGCTGGGACCATTCTGGCTGAACTGTTCGTGCCAGCAGGAAAGGTGCCTGACAAGGCAGTCTTCGAACTGCGCCCAGATGAACAGTCTTCCTGGACATACGCGGTCGAAGTAGGCAGGAACCGAACCTCCTACCGAAGAATGGAATGGTCGTGTGATCATGGACCAGATGGGATTGGATCGGGAGGAACTGACCCTCGTGCAATTGGAGCAGCTGGAGAGGGTCTTGGGGGAACATCAAGAGACCTTTTCGCGACATTTGGAGGATTTCGGTTGTTCCTGGAAGATTGAGCATGAGATTCCCACGGGGGATACCCCTCCTATTAGGGAATGTTATCGTCAAATTCCCCCAACGCTCTATCAAGAGTTGAAGCGCATGGTGGTCAGTATGCTTGACAACCAAGTGATCTGAGAGAGCCAGAGCCCCTGGGCAGCCCCTGTGGTCTTGGTGCGGAAAAAGGATGGAACCCTTCAGTTTTGTGTGGACTATCGCAAATTGAATGCTCACACGGTGAGGGACGCATATCCATTACCTCGCATAGAAGAGTCTCTGTCGGCATTGGGTCGGGCCAAATATTTCTCAACGTTGGATTTAGCAAGTGGCTATTGGCAGGTACCAATGGCCGAAAAAGATCGGTCCAAGACGACGTTTGTCCTACCAATGGGGCTGTATGAATTCAACCGGATGCCCTTCGGGCTCACTAATGCCCCGGGAACTTTCCAACGCCTGATAGAACATTGCTTAGGCGATCTGAATTTTGAATCAGTCCTGATATATCTAGATGACATTGTGGTGTTCGGGACCTCATTTGAAGACCATCTTGAGAAGTTCCGTCAAGTTCTCCGGCGGCTCAGTTGTTACGGCCTAAAAATAA
The DNA here is from genome assembly GCF_046119375.1 of Phyllobates terribilis. Lineage (NCBI taxonomy): Eukaryota > Metazoa > Chordata > Amphibia > Anura > Dendrobatidae > Phyllobates > Phyllobates terribilis. Next base: position 1,162,571,795 of record NW_027362761.1, on the reverse strand, counting down.
AACCAAAGAAGTGCCAACTGTTACAGAGTCACTGTTAGAACCTTGCTGTTAGGTTTTTTTTCCTTTGCTGGTCACATGACCTTGTTGGCCTATTTAGTCCTGCTCCGCCCTTCTGGCTTTGCTGGACTTCATTGTATATCTACTTTCTAGCTAGCCTGTGCTCTGTATCTAACTCTGTTAGTTTGCTTGGTCTACGGACCTCTATGTTCTATCTATTTTGTTTGTTCGTCTGTCTGCTACTATTTCTGTTAGGAGGTGTCCCATATTCCTCCCAGTCCTTAGTACTTGTAGGGATTCCCTCCCCACATCTATAGGTCTTCGTACAGACTAGATTAGGACTTTAGCAGGTCTGATCGCAGGATCAGGTTCCCTGTTACATCGTAGGGATTCAGCTGAGTCTCATAGTAGGGACAGATCTCCTCTCTTTCCTTAGCTTTGGTAGCAGAACATAACAGTAAGTCCAGCCAGCAAATTCTCTAAGGAAAGATTTTTCTGTTCCATCATGGTGTCGGTTCAGGATTTGGCTCATCGCCTGCAGGGACTCTCTCTGGAGGTGGCCGAGCTCCGTCAGCACGTGAGTAACTGTCCTGGAGCACATTTCTTGGAGCCTAAGGTATGTTTGCCGGATTTGTTTTTTGGTGAACACCGAGAATTTTTTTCATTTAAAAATGCTTGCTTATTGTATTTTCGTTTGAGACCTAAGTCCTCTGGGGATGAATCCCAGCGCGTAGGGTTCATAATGTCCCTCAGGAGTGGGCCTTTTCTTTGCAACCTAGTGATTCATGCTTCAGATCAGTGGATAGTTTTTTTTCTGCTTTGGGACTATTATATGATGATCCTGACCGTGTCGCATCAGCTGAGACTGAGTTGAGACGTCTAAAACAAGGATCGGGTAATGTGGAAAAATATTGTACACATTTTCGTCGTTGGTCCACTCAAACAGGGTGGAACGATTCTGCTCTGAAAAGTCTATTTCTTGCTGGGCTCAGTGAAAGGGTTAAAGACCTGCTAATTGCTTATCCTACACCTGAAGATTTGCAACAGGCTATGCAATTTGCTATACGGGTGGATAGAAGACTGCGTGCTAGGGTTAATGAGAGCAAATCCTCTGCTATGTCAGTTTCTGGTTATGATAATGTGTGTACTAACAGTGGTGAACCGATGGAGATTGGATCGGTGGCACCTCGCTCTCAAGAAAAAGACCGTCGTTTTTCGCAAGGCTTGTGTTTCTACTGCAGAAAATCTGGTCATTTGATTAAAGGCTGTGAGCTTCGTATGAAGAAAGAAAAAAAAATGGTCAGTCACGCCCGTATTGCCTGTTTAAATTCCAAGGGTATATTTTTAGCTGCTTCCACGATTGCTCAGGAAAAATTAATGGAATTTCGGGTGTTTGTTGATTGCGGGTCTACACTGAATGTAATTGATGGGGGATTCGTGGAAAAACTCAATTTAAAACCTGAACCTTTGTCATCCCCCATTGCTGTGGTTTCTGTGGATGGCTCCCCTTTGAAGAATATTACTCTCAAGGTCAGTGAATTTCCTCTCACTATTAATGGTGTTCACCATGAGAAATTGGATTTGGTAGTGTTGAATAACTTGCCTTCTCCAGTAATATTGGGTTTGCCCTGGTTAAAATTTCACAATCCTGTACTGGATTGGTCTACCAGTGAAATTAAATCCTGGAGCCATAAATGTTATGACAAGTGTTGTAACGGGCGTATTGCAGCTTTGGATAGGGGAGAATTGCCTGTTCCTATTCAGGATTTTTGGAGAGTTTTTTCTGAGAAGGAATCGCAGGTTTTGCCTCCCCATAGAGACTATGATTGTTCTATTGAATTTGTCCCTGGAGCGACTCTTCCTAAGAGTCGTTTATTTAACCTTACTATTCCTGAGAGGAAGGCTTTGGAGGAATACATACAGACAAGCTTGGCCGCCGGTCACATTAGGCCCTCTAAGTCTCCTGTGGCGGTTGGATTTTTTTTTGTAAAAAAAAAGGACGGCGGTTTACGTCCTTGTCTGGATTTTCGTGAGATTAACAAAATTACGGTACGCAATCCTTACCCACTGCCATTGATTCCTGATCTGTTTAACCAGTTATTGGGGGCCAAGTGGTTCTCTAAAATTGACCTTAAGGGGGCATACAATCTGTTGCGCATGAAGGAGGGTGATGAATGGAAGACTGCTTTTAACACTCCTGTGGGTCATTTTGAGAATCTGGTTATGCCTTTTGGTCTCACTAATGCTCCTGCATTTTTTCAGAATCTGATTAATGACATCCTTAGACCTTTGATCGGTAAAAATGTGGTTGTGTATTTGGATGACATTTTGATTTATTCGCCAGATCTGGAGTCTCATTGGCGGAGCGTGCGTGAGGTATTACAGTTATTAATGGACAATTCGCTTTTTGCTAAGCTGGAGAAATGTGAGTTCGCTGTACAGAGAATTAGTTTTTTGGGCTACATTATCTCCAGCAAAGGTTTTGAGATGGATCCGGTTAAGGTTCAGGCTGTGCAGGAATGGCCTAGGCCTATTGGTTTGAAATCGATACAGAGGTTTTTGGGTTTCGCCAATTACTATAGAAAGTTCATAAAAAATTTTTCTAGTATTGTCAAACCTCTGACTGATCTCACCAGGAAAGGTGCTGATGCGGTCCAGTGGTCTTCTGAGGCCATTGAAGCTTTTGTGTATCTCAAGGAGAGGTTCACCTCTGCTCCCATCCTTATGCAGCCTGATGTTACTAGGCCGTTTTTGGTTGAGGTTGATGCTTCCTCTGTGGGGGTTGGCGCAGTATTGTCTCAGGATAACGGGGATGGATTACATCCCTGTGCCTTTTTTTCAAAAAAATTTTCGGAGACTGAATTGAATTACGATATTGGTAATCGGGAATTATTGGCTATTAAACTCGCATTTGAACACTGGCGCCACTTCTTGGAAGGTGCGGAATTTCCCGTTCAGGTTCTTACGGATCATAAAAATCTGATATATCTTGATGCTGCCAAGCGCCTGAATGCCCGTCAGGCTAGGTGGGCACTGTTTTTCTCGCGGTTTAATTTCTCCGTTACTTACATCCCTGGTACTAAGAATGTTAAGGCGGATGCCTTGTCTCGCAGTTTTTCTCCCATAGTCGGTGCTGAGAAAGAGGAAAACATTTTACAAGAAGGTGTTGTGATAGCAGCTTTAGACTCCGTTTTGGAAGATGAGATTCTTAAAGCTCAGGAGAATGCCCCATCTAACACTCCTCATGGGAGGTTGTTTGTGCCTGAGACCTTTAGGAGAGATTTGTTTGTTGAGTGTCACGAATCTCGGTTGGCAGGTCATCCCGGAATCTCTGAGACCAAGAGACTGGTGGGTCGCAGTTTTTGGTGGCCTGGATGGCAGAAGGAAGTCATTAAGTGGGTGCGCCAATGTACTATATGTGCTAGATCTAAGTCCTCACATACTCCTGCTGCGGGGTTGCTTTGTCCTTTGGAGGTTCCCAGTGCTCCTTGGACACATTTGGCTATGGACTTTATAACTGACCTTCCCCCCTCTGAGGGTTTTACTGTCATCTGGGTGGTCGTGGACCGCTTTAGCAAGATGTGTCACTTGGTTCCCTTCGTCAAACTGCCCTGCGCTAAAACTCTCGCTAAGGCCTTTGTCAAGGAAATTGTCAGACTTCATGGCGTTCCTACTGACATTGTTTCTGATAGGGGTCCTCAGTTCGTGGCTCGTTTTTGGCGTGCCTTTTGTGACAGGTTGGGAATTCATTTGTCGTTTTCGTCCGGATATCATCCTGAATCTAATGGCCAGACAGAAAGGAAAAACCAGGATGTTGAGCAGTTCTTGCGTTGTTTTGTGGCAGACAATCAAGAGGGGTGGTCTGAGTTTCTGCCACTTGCCGAATTTGCTCTGAACAATCATACATCTTCTTCTGCTGGTTGTTCGCCTTTTTTTTTTTGTTCTGGGAGACATCCGTCGTTTGGGTCGTTCTCCAAGTTGGGATCTGCCGTGCCTGAGGAGGAGAATTTTTCCGGTGATTTGGAAAGAGTTTGGACGGATGTGCGTGGTAATCTTCAGGAGGCCAACAGAAAATCTAAAGACTACTTTGATAGGAAACGACAGGAGGTTTTGTTCGCTGTTGGTGACATGGTTTGGTTGTCCTCTAGGAATCTGCGGTTGAGGATTCCTTCTAAGAAATTGGGTCCCAAGTTTGTAGGGCCCTTTAAGGTGCTTCAGGTTGTCAACCAATCTGCTGTTAGGTTGGAGGTTCCTACCTCCTGGAGAATTAATCCGGTCTTTCATGTCTCTCTGTTAAAAAAAGCTGTTGTGTCGGATGGTGACGCCTCTGCCTCTGTTCCTCCGGTGGTGGAGGACGGGGAATATGAAATTTCTCGCATCCTTGACTCTAGACGGTATAGAGGTAGTTTGCAGTATCTTGTGGCCTGGAAAGGTTTCGGACCCGAGGATAACTCTTGGGTGAGGTCAGATGATGTTTCCGCGTCCAGACTTATCAGAGCGTTTCACAGGAGATTTCCTGATAAGCCTGGTCCTAGGGGATCCGGAGGATCCTCTTAGAAGGGGGGGTACTGTTAGAACCTTGCTGTTAGGTTTTTTTTCCTTTGCTGGTCACATGACCTTGTTGGCCTATTTAGTCCTGCTCCGCCCTTCTGGCTTTGCTGGACTTCATTGTATATCTACTTTCTAGCTAGCCTGTGCTCTGTATCTAACTCTGTTAGTTTGCTTGGTCTACGGACCTCTATGTTCTATCTATTTTGTTTGTTCGTCTGTCTGCTACTATTTCTGTTAGGAGGTGTCCCATATTCCTCCCAGTCCTTAGTACTTGTAGGGATTCCCTCCCCACATCTATAGGTCTTCGTACAGACTAGATTAGGACTTTAGCAGGTCTGATCGCAGGATCAGGTTCCCTGTTACATCGTAGGGATTCAGCTGAGTCTCATAGTAGGGACAGATCTCCTCTCTTTCCTTAGCTTTGGTAGCAGAACATAACAGTCACATTGAGTATTTAGGCCTTGTGGCGACTCCGGAGGGGGTGCTGCCCGCGACCAGTAAGGTCATGGTAGTGCAGGAGTGGCCACCTCCCTGTACCCTGCGAGAGGTTCGGGCCTTCTTGGGTTTAGCGGGGTACTATCGGCGATTTGTACCTTAGTTTTCACAAGTAGTGAGTCCCCTGAATGAGCTTTTAAGAGGGACGGCACAAGGCCCCCAAAATCTCCCCATCCCATGGGGACCCCAGCAGCAAAAGGCATTTGAGGAGGTGAAGGCCGCCCTAACGAGTGCTCCATTGTTGGCGTATGCCTGGTTTGATTCCCCTTTCCTGTTATACACCGATGGCAGTCTGCATGGGCTGGGGGCGGTACTAGCACAAGTGCAGGATGGTCAGGAGCGAGTAATCGCCTATGGCAGCAGGTCCTTAAGAGACACTGAACGCAACCCAGCTAACTACAGCTCGCTTCGCCTAGAGCTACTGGCCCTGGTGTGGGTGTTGACAGAACGCTTTGCCGAGTATTTAACAGGAGCCGAGGTGCTAGTCATGACTGATAATAACCCTCTGGCTCACCTAGAAAACGCAAAACTGGGAGCGTTGGAGCAACGGTGGGTTGCTCGCCTTGCTAAGTTTAACTATCGAATTAAGTTTCGCTCTGGGAGGGAAAACGGAAATGCCGATGCACTCTCAAGGGGGAAAATGGTGATAACCAGCTTGAGGACACTGAAACCCCTAACTTGGGGCAGGTACCTATCTTCCGAAGTGTGGTGCATTCAAGTGGGGTGGCGTCAGGGATGCCGTGTATTCTGGGAAAAACACCCTTGGATTGGGCGAAAGACCAGAACGATTGCCCTGACATTGCACTAGTGCGCAATTGGGTACAAAAAGGGGTCTGGCCGCGTGCAGAGGAAAAGGCCCAGCTGTCCGTGGAAGGAATGAAACTACTGCAACAGTGGGATAAGTTGTGTGTGGAACAGGGCCTCTTGTACCGCAAGGTGTACATGCCATCTGAGCTGCAGCACCGGTACCAGCTAGTAATCCCTATGGGGATGGGTCCAGTGGTCACTCGCGAGGTGCATGAGAAGGGGGCCCACTTTGGGAGTGAAAAGACACTCCAGTGGCTACAGCGAGTCCTCTATTGTCCTGAATTGGGGGGGATGGTGACAGAGGCGTGTCGGCAGTGTCAGGTCTGTGGGCTCAGTAAGAGCCCTGAGCAGCGGGCGCCCACACAATCTATTAAGACTTCTGCTCCCTTAGAGCTGCTCATGATTGACTATGTCTTGATAGGTAATGACAGATCACTTCACCAAGTATGCTGTAGCAGTGCCGACAAGAGATCAGACGGCGGAGTCGGCGGCTGAGGCCGTGTGTCGACATTTCATTCAGGTGTTTGGGTGTCCGAAAAGAATACACGCGGATCAAGGGGTATGTTTTCAGGGGGCATTGATGAAGGAGCTGTACCAGCTGTATGGTATCGCACCGTTGAGAACGACGCCTTACCATCCCCAAGGTAACGGAGCTTGTGAGAGCTTTAATTGGACTCTGTTGCAGATGTTGAGGACGTTAGAGGGTAAACAGCAAGTACGCTGGCCTGAGTATCTCCCCGAATTGATGTCGGCCTACAATAATAGAGTGCACAGCACTACTGGCTACTCACAACACATGTTGATGTTTGGGAGGCCAGGGTAGGACATTGAGGATTTGAGCATGCCAGGTCCCTCCTCCAATCCCCCTCGGACCGCATCAGAATGGGTTCGAGAACACCGGCGGCGATTAAGGGTGGTGCATCAGGTGGTGGGTGATCGACTCAGTCAGGTGACCCATAGGGACACGCGTCCCGTGCAAGCCGAGCCTTTCTCCCTGGGGGATAGAGTGTTGGTGAGAATCAAACAACGGTTCGGAAAGCTGAGTGAACGATGGGAGGCAACTCCGTACCTGGTAAAAAAGCAGGTGAGCCCTGAGATTCCAGTCTACAAGGTCGAGCCGGTGGGGACAGGTGGACCAACCAGTAATCTTCATCGTAACATGCTACAACGGTGCTGGTTTGAAGATGCGGTCCCCGTTTCCACGGAACCACAGGCCGTGTCCCGAAGGGTGGGCATTCCTAATGCTCTTGAATTTGATGGTGAGTCTGCTTCTGCGCCTGCTTACTTGCCCCCTGCAATCAATCGGTCCCCTTGTGGAGAGAGTGTTGAGAATGTGGTATGTCCTTCAGAGAACAGGGAATCAGGTCAGTTACCTGACCCGGATGATGTGGCACAGGGCGTCACACCTCAGGAGGGAGTAGCCTCATTGGCTCCCTCTGATAATACCGCTGAAGAGACTTCGGCCTCCTCAGGGACCGAGCCTGTTGGGGTGGGTCTCAGGAGAACTACTCGAGCTATGGCGGGTATACCCCCACAGCGCTATGCACAAGACGACTTTGAGTGGGGAGGTGTGTTGAGGACGCCAACCTCTAGTGAGGTGGCATGTGAGAGTGTGAACTGTGATAGCAGCAGGAGAGCATTAGGACCCTGTGAGTTTTGCCTGGCTGAGCTCAGAGCAGGGGCAGAGCAGGAGACCCTGTGTGTTCTGAGGGTGTCTGCTGTGTGAGACGCTGGACAGGGCGCCTGAGGAGAACTGCAAGGACTGAACTGCAATAAGACTCTCTAATTACAAGCTTTCCTATGGGGGTTGATAACCCCTGGCCCTGGTGAAGCTGTGTCCCTGCTTAAGAACAAGTGCTGAGCTGGGGAAAGCTGTGTGGCTCTTTGGAGTTTTGTGGAAGTCCATGCTGAGTGACTAGAGACTTTGTGCTGAAGTGTCGAGTGAGAAGGGAAAGAGACTGAGGATATCATCTCTGTGACGGAGCGCGTGGTCGGTGGTCCGGAAAACAGTGAGTGACTGCGAGAGGACAGAAGGGGTCCGGTGCCATTCACATTGAGAGGATACTGACAAGCCTTGAGAAGAGATCTTCCCAGACCTTAACCTGAGGCTACAGGACTAAAGTCCCTGGCGTGTGGGCTCGGCATCGGCCGACAAGACAAGGAACCTTTGCTGTTTTTGTGAACGTTGCTTTTGTTTGGCGCCAATGTTTTCCCGGGACTAGCTGCAGCCACCGCGATTCACAGGCCTGTGATAGACCGCATCTGAGGTTAACGGTATCGTAACTTTAAGATACCCGGGTATCCCTATAGTAGGGGAACAAGAGCAATTGGTATAGTTTCATGCATTGTTATTGTTAGTAGTGGTAGGATTGTACTCAGTGTGCCATCTCAGGGTTCGCTATAGAACACCCTCACTAGATTGAGACAGTGTTTAGGTAAAATTGTTCCAGATCTTTAGAATAATTTACATAAACTGGAAACCTTGAGATTAGCACATTGATTTCAGCTTTTCCTGATTGTGTGTATTTAGTAGAGACAGTGTCCCAGGTAGAACCTGAGACTGATTCATGCAATACTGAATTTTAGTCTAATCCCTGTTTTATTTCTGTCTCTGTCTCAGTTTGTGACTCACTGGATCTCTCTCTGACCTCCGGTCATTACATGGGCACAGAGGCGGCATACTTTAACAAGCAGATCCGGCAGCTCCGGGTAGGATTTGAGAAACCGCTGAACCACGAGGTTAAGCACATGGGCCAGGCATGGTACGTGTGTGAAGTCGCCTCACCTCAGAGCCGCCACCAGGTTCCGGCCATTGTCACACATGACCATGCCTGGCTGTAGGTTCAGCGGTGTGAGCCACATATCTTCCTGCTCTTTCAGAGCTGTCCACAACTCTTCAGCACTGTGCGGTTTGTCACCTAAGCATATTAGCTTCAGCACAGCCACCCGCAGACACTGTTCCTGGACCCTGGGGTTCGGCCCACAAAGTCAGTTGCTCTGCTGCCATGTGCCTGATCATGCTGGTGGTGGTCAGGCTGGTCGTTTTGCCACCCCTGCTGATGCTGGCCTGGCAGGTGGTGCAAATGGCCTTTTTGCGGTTATCGGCAGAGTCTTTTGAAAACAACCAGACTCGAGAAGACCTAACAGTTGTACTGGCAACTTCCTTCGTGTTGGTGTTATGGGGAATGGTTGCTTGCCTTCTGTCTGCTGCCACCACACTGCTTCTTCCTGCCTGTTGGGGTGCTCCGCCTCCCTCCCCCTGTGTGCTGCTGTCCTCGCTCTGCATGTCCTCCTGCCAGGTTGGGTCAGTTACTATATCATCCACCACCTCGTCTTCCACTTCCACACCCTGGTCCTCCTCCTGACTTCCTGGCAATTGTGTCTCATCGTCATCCACCTCTTGTGATACTTTCCCACCGTCGCCTTCGTGTGACTGTGGCTGCTCAAATATTTGGGCATCGCTACATGCGATCTCCTCTTGCCCCGCTTCAAGTGAACCAGGCGAGAGGCCCAAATCTATAAATGGAAAAGTGAACAGCTCTTCAGAGTGTCCAAGTGTGGGATCAGTTGTCTCCGGGCACTCGGCTTGGTGGGAGGAAGGAGGATCAGGGTGAGGAATATGCGGTCCAGACTCACGGCTACTGAGACTTGACCGTGTGGAAGACAGGGTGGTGGTGATGGCTAAGTGACTGGAAGCATTATCTTCTATCCAACCAATAACCTTTTGACACTGCTCTGGGTTCAATAGTGGTGTGCTGCGGTCCCCTAGGAATTGGGACAGGAAGGTCAGGCGAGAAGATGTGGGTGTTTGTTGTGCCACAATTTTAGCTTGCCCACGGCCTTGTCCTCGGCCTCTGCATGCACCATCACCATCGCGTCCAGTTCCCTGTCCCTTGCTATGTGCCTTGCCCATTTTAAATGGAGGACAGTATCTTCCACGTTCGCTATAAATGACTGAGTTTGGAGCGAACTTATATGTGATCCGTGTGACGGAGAAAACAGAGTTTTAAATACCTGGCCTGTAGGTAAGTAGTTTGAACAGCAAACCGGGGTCAAAAACTTCGCTGACACAGTGAAAAAAAATTGGAATGGAGGCCAAAAATGGCAGTATTTTCTGAAAACGCATATGTGATTCGTGTGACGGAGAAAACACAGTTTTAAATAGCTGGATTTTTAGTGCTGTAATATGGAAAGGACCTGGCTGTATTCTGCAGTGCCAACAAGCAAATGGCGCAGAAAAACTGTGTTCTCTGGATTGCTTTTAAGCAAATAATGAGGATTAAGATCCAAAATAAAGTATTTCTGGCCCCTGACATCTGGGCCTTTGTATAGAAATATCTAACAGCAGCAGAAGGCAGAATTGGAATGGAGCCTCTTGTGCTATATGCACTGCAGTCTGCTATATACCCTGCCTGTCTATATACCCTGCCTGCCTGATATCTATGCAAATGGATTAGTCCTCAAAAGGACTGTTTGTTAATATGGATATGTGTAATGTACGGTTTTTCTCCCTACTGTACCTAATACACAAGCAAATCTCTCCTTAGCTCAGCAGCACCTCTCCCTACACTGTCTGATCCGGAGTGACTGTGACGAGCATGGCGGCGCCAGGTCTGATACAGACCTGATGACGCTGTGTGGCCATCCAATCACTGTAATGCCACAATCACCATGGCTGCGGCATTACAATGAGTGGCAGGCAATCCCTGCATGTTGATTGGCGCTCTAAAGAGCGCCAAACATGCAGGGAGGAGACCCGAGCATCCGCCCGAGCATCTCGCAAGTACTCGGCGAGCTCTGAGCATCTCAAGTACTGAGATGCTCGGGCGAGTACCAAGTACTTGTGAGTATGCTCGCTCATCACTAATGGCCTCCACAGTACCCCATACATTATTATGGCCCACCAGTCACCAAGACAGTATAATGGCCCCACAGCCCCTTATATGCAGTATAATGTTCCCCACAGCACTCCACACAGTATGATATCCACCACAGTGCCCCAATATACAGTATAATGTCCCGCACAGCCCCTTATACAGTATGGTCACCACAGCCCCCAAAATAAGGTCCCCAACAGCACCCAATACAGTATGGTCACCCTTTTGTTATGTCCCCACAGCCACTCTTGTAATGTCCCCATAGCCAGCCCCCTCTTGTAATGTCCCCACAGCCAGTCCCTATTGTTATGTCCCCATAGTCAGCTCCTTATGTCCACATAGCTAACCCCTCTTGTGATGTCCCCACAGACCCTCTTATGTCCCCATAGCCAGCCCCTCTTGGAATGTTCCCATAGCCAGCTTTCTTTTGGTGTCCCCACAGCCCCTCTTATGTCCCCATAGCCAGCTCCTTATGTCACCATAGCCAGCCCCTCTTGGAATGTTCCCATAGCCAGCTTTCTTTTGGTGTACCCACAGCCCCTCTTATGTCCCCATAGCCAGCTCCTTAGGTCACCATAGCCAGCCCCTCTTGGAATGTCCCCACAGGCCCTTGATATAATAGCCTTCATTCATTAGGAAAATAATGTCCAGCACAGCGCCATCTCTTCTTCCATCTGGTGCAGCAGTGGGCGCTGGACTGTGCAATGACGTCACTGCATGTGTGGATGTAAATATGGACACATGGATGTCACATGGATGTAGAAAATGGACACATGCATGGCACACAGATATAGAAAATGGACACACATGAATGGCATATGGATGTAAAAAATGGACACATGAATGGCAGGCGGATGTAAAAAACGGACACATGGATGGCACACGGATGAAGCAGACGGGCACATGAATGGCACATGGATATAGAAAATGGACACATAAATGGCAGACGGATGTAAAAAACAAACACACAGATGACAATACAGATGAAAATTGTCCAAGATTTCAAGATAGAAAACAATTTTCATCTTAACCCAGCCCTAAATACAGACAGGGATGATGGAGCAGCAAAAAAAAAATAAAAAAAAATAAAACACAAACCTCATTTTTAGGTTTTACATCCATACAACACCAAAATGAGAGTGTCCACATTATAAAAGTCACTTTATAAACCCTCACATGGCTCCATGTAACATAGGCACTAATTTCTACCCAAAATTGTAGTGGACAGAATATTCCCAGCATTCAGTTTAAGGTAAAAAAAGGCTAAAATGACCAAAATTATAAATAAGCAAAACTTACAATGTTTCTTTCAGTTCGCTGCTGGGCGCGAAACATTGAGATTAATGGATCGTGTGGTATTGTTCAATTAACAAACAATGTAACAGCCCAAACAAAGGATGATTAATTATCGTGTGTGACCTTGAGGCTTGTGTGAAGGATTCACTATACCAATCAGCTCCATGAATAAAGAATAATATACATTGAGAAGGCGTCCTGGATCCACGTTTCACACGGCTGTCCGTACAAACATTGTGCGCTTTTCATCCATACGTGTTTATTGGTGATGCCGCTCCCATGTCTGCAGGCATTATTCAATTTATGGATCTTTTTTTGAAGCAATCCCAACGTAGGTTCTAGGTGGCTGAAAACATCACTTAGAGGACAACAAAGGTTCTATTCATCGGCCATCAATGACACACTGTAAGTCAAATACATCTAAAGTTTTCGGACAGGGGATCTCATTGTGAATGAAAAATGAACTCGCTGAAAAAAATAAAAAAAGAGGGCCGGTGGTTCTCGTACAGGCTCAAGTGTGCAAACAGAAAGGTAGCAAAAACAAAGCGGTATTGAAGAGATGTGTTTGAGAGGCTGTTGTAGGAGCCGTCAATAAGGTTGTGTCATTGCTGTGTGGGAAAAGGGCAAAAATGGAGCTTTATCTTTGCATCGAAGGACTATATTGTCCCAGGAATCCTTGTAGTTGTGTAAGAAGGATTTTTTTTGGTGAATTTGTGTCATTTAACCAAAATAACCAAAATTGAATATTATTCATGGCAGCATGGTGGCTCAGTGGTTAGCACTGGGGTCTTGGGTTCTCATCCCACCAAGGACAACATCTGTGAGGAGGTTGTATGTTCTCCCTATGTTTGCGTGGGTTTCCTCCAGGTTCTCCAGTTTCCTCCCACACTCCAAAGACATATTGATAGGGAATGTAGATTGTGTGCCCAAAAACTGCCTGAATTGTAAAGTGCTGCAGAATATGTTGGTGCTATATAAATAAAAAGATTATTATTATTATGTGTGACTTGTGATTTGCCAAACAAAAACATTAAAGGGAACCTGTGACGTTAGGTATAGGGTTAATTTCAGGTAAACAGCAGCCAGGTGCCAGGCAACCGTCCTGAAAGTGCAGCTCCATGGAGAAAATTAACTTTATTCCTCTCAGGAGCCACCAACTTTCAGTTATGCAGGCGAGATCACTCAGTCAATTCCATGAAGAATTGAGGTGGTCAGCATTTTAGCGCATATCCTACCTCCTCCGAGGATTGCTGGATGTTTTCCTGCTACTATCCCAGTTCTATGACTCCCGTTAAAACAAAGCTTCAGGTGATGAATGATGGATGAGGTGGTGGCAAAGGAGAAAGAGCAGGAGGAACAGGGACCATTCACATCAATATCAGGCCAGTCAACCACACATGTCTTGTAGGATATGTTTCTGTACCAAAAGGAGCGGTTCAGCTACACCGTTATAGGGCATACAGTGAGTGCAATGCCTACCAAAAATTTCGAGGCACTACAATGCCCCTTGGAAGTGACATGGAGGTCAGAGGGCCTTAACTAAACCGTTTTTTCCATTTATAGCAACTGGGTCTCCGGTAAACTGTTGGCCTAAGCAGTGAATGGAAGGCTTTCCAAAAATTATGAGGAACTGCAATGCCCCTTGAAACAGACATGGATTACAGCGTACAAAAAACCTTCTACCCATTATTGGGGAGTGGGTCTTAGTGTTCGCCTATGCATTGAAAAGCAAAAGCTGACTAAAATTAGGAGGAAATGCAATGCCCGTTGGAAGAGTCGTGGAGGTTAGAGGTAATTAAAAACAACATTTCAATGCCCCTTGGAAAAGCTGTGGAATTCAGAGTGGTTTAAAAAGATGGTTTTAATGTCCCTTGGAAGAGACGTGGAGGTCACAGTAACTTAACAAGACAGTTTTAATGCCCCTTGGAAGAGTGGTGGAGGTCACAGTAGCTTAACAAGATGGTTTTAATGCCCCTTGGAAGAGACGTGGAGGTCACAGTAGCTTAACAAGACAGTTTTAATGCCCCTTAGAAGAGTGGTGGAGGTCGCAGTGGAATAAAAAGGCAATATCAATGGCCCTTGGAAGAGTGGTGGAGGTCACAGTTGCTTAACAAGACGGTTTTAATGCCCCTTGGAAGAGTGGTGGAGGTCACAGTAGTTTAACAAGATGGTTTTAATGCCCCTTTGAAGAGACGTGGAGGTCACAGTAGCTTAACAAGACAGTTTTAATGCCCCTTGGAAGAGTGGTGGAGGTCGCAGTGGAATAAAAAGACAATATCAATGCCCCTTGGAAGAGTGGTGGAGGTCACAGTACCTTAACAAGACGGTTTTAATGCCCCTTTGAAGAGATGTGGAGGTCACAGTAGCTTAACAAGACAGTTTTAATGCCCCTTGGAAGAGTGGTGGAGGTTGCAGTGGAATAAAAATACAATATCAATGCCCCTTGGAAGAGTGGTGGAGGTCACAGTAGCTTAACAAGACGGTTTTAATGCCCCTTGGAAGAGCTGTGGAGTTCAGAGTGGTTTAAAAAGACGGTTTTAATGCCCCTTGGAAGAGTGGTGGAGGTCACAGTAGCTTAACAAGACGGTTTTAATGCCCCTTGGAAGCGATGTGGAGGTCACAGTAGCTTAAAAAGACAATTTTAATGCCCCTTGGAAGAGTGGTGGAGGTCGCAGTGGAATAAAAAGACAATATCAATGCCCCTTGGAAGAGTGGTGGAGGTCACAGTAGCTTAACAAGACGGTTTTAATGCCCCGTGGAAGAGACGTGGAGGTTACAGTAACTTAACAAGACAGTTTTAATGCCCCTTGGAAGATCTGTGGAGTACAGAGTGGTTTAACAAGATGGTTTTAATGTCCCTTGGAAGAGTGGTGGAGGTCACTGTAGCTTAACAAGATGATTTAATGCCCCTTGGAAGAGTGGTGGAGGTCACAGTAGCTTAACAAGACAGTTTTAATGCCCCTTGGAAGAGACGTGGAGGTCACAGTAGCTTAACAAGACAGTTTTAATGCCCCTTGGAAAAGTGGTGGAGGTCGCAGTGGAATAAAAAGACAATATCAGTGCCCCTTGGAAGAGTGGTGGAGGTCACAGTAGCTTAACAAGATGCTTTTAATGCCCCTTGGAAGATCTGTGGAGTTCAGAGTGGTTTAACAAGATGGTTTTAATGCCCCTTGGAAGAGTGGTGGAGGTCACAGTAGCTTAACAAGATGGTTTTAATGCCCCTTGGAAGAGTGGTGGAGGTCACAGTAGCTTAACAAGACAGTTTTAATACCCCTTGGAAGAGTGGTGGTGGTCACAGTGGAATAAAAAGACAATATCAATGCCCCTTGGAAGAATGGTGGAGGTCACAGTAGCTTAACAAGACAGTTTTAATGCCCCTTGGAAGAGTGGTGGAGGTTGCAGTGGAATAAAAAGACAATATCAATGCCCCTTGGAAGAGTGATGGGGGTCGCAGTGGAATAAAAAGGCAATATCAATGCCCCTTGGAAGAGTGGTGGAGGTCACAGTAGCTTAACAGGACAGTTTTAATGCCCCTTGGAAGAGTGAGGAAGGTCGCAGTGGAATAAAAAGACAATATCAAAGACCCTTGGAAGAGTGGTAGAGGTCACAGTAGCTTAATAAGACGGTTTTAATGCCCCTTGGAAGAGTTGTGGAGTTCAGAGTGGTTTAACAAGACGGTTTTCATGCCCCTTACAAGAGCCATGCAGTACAGTATATTAAAAACATTATTCCCATTATTGGTTAGTGGGTCTCCCATAGTCTTTGCCTATGCCTTCCAAGCAAAAGAAGCCAAAAATTAAGATGGAGGAACTTGCAATGCTGACAACACGGACCACGGTCACCCTGGTGGTATAGTGGTGGTGGAGGCTGAGGATAAGGAGAAGAGCAAAATACAGCCGAAATGAGGAAGCGTATACCCATGTGTGGGTGTGAAGCGGTGCATGGGAATACACCTCCCGAAATAACACAGTGGATTTGACTTTATGTTACTCTGCTGACATTTGGTGGTGATGAGAAGTCTGGCCCAATCCAGCCCTTGTTCATTTTGATAAGGGTCAGCTTGTCAGCATTGTCATTTGACAGGCGAGTGTGCTTATCAGCTATAATTCCCCCAGCAGCACTAAAAACACGCTCCGATAACACGCTAGCGGCAGGGCAGGCCAGGACCTCCAAGGCGTGCAGAGCAAGTTCATTCCAAGTGTCCAGCTTGGATACCCAATAATTAAAAGGCACAGAGGAATCACGGAGGATGCTGGTACGGTCAGCAAGGTACTCCCTCACCATCTTTTGAAACTTTCCACTCCTTGTGAGAGTACCCTGCGCCTCAGGGCCTGTAAGCTGGGTGGGTCTCAGAAAACTGTCCCAGAACGTTGACAGTGTTCCCCTGCATCTGCAGCATAGGAGTTGTGTCTCTCTCGCCTGTACGCCTTGGTTGGACAATGAACTGTGACCTCTGCCGCTTGAGTGTTCAGATGGGAATTTTTTAACAGTTCTGCAACAAGGGCCTTCTGGTACTGCCCCATTTTTGTAGATCTCTCCACCTCAGGAATAAGAGAGTGAAAGTTCTCCTTGTAGTTTGGGTCTAAAAGTGTCACCAACCAGTAATGACTGTCACCCAACATTTTGACAACGCGAGGGTCACGGTTAAGGCAGCTTAACATAAAGTCAGCCATGCGTGCCAGACTGGTAACGGGCAAGACTTCCATGTCCTCGCCAGGATGACGACTGACCATGCTCTCCTCCTCCTCCTCCTCCTCCCCCCCCTGTCCTCAGGCCACCCACGCTGAACCAATTGTATGACAGTTGTACAGGTACTACCGTCTACAGCGCATGATACAAGCTCCTGTTCTTCCTCCTCCTCCTCCTCTCCCTCTTTGTCCCCCAAAGCACATTGGGATGAGATGAGACTGGGCTGTGTGTAATCGTCTGTTACGGCTTCTTGATCCATCTCATCATACTCTGCCTTCAATGCCTCCTCTTTAATTCTCTGCAGAGAGCGTTGCAAAAGACATACAAGTGGGATGCTGATGCTAATGATGGCATCATCGCCACTCACCATCTTGGTGGACTCCTCAAAGTTTGTCAGGATGGTACATATGTCAGACATCCAGGTCCACTCCTGAGGTCTTATGTGTGGAGTCTGACCTGAATATCGACGGCCTTGTTGCAGCTGGTTCTCCACAACTGCTCTCTTCTGCTCACAAATTCTTTGCAACATGTGGAGGGTAGAGTTCCAACATGTGGGGACATCACACAACAGTCGGTGTGCCGGAAGCTGCAAATGCTGCTGCAACACAGCAAGGGCGGCGAAGGCTGTAGCCGACTTCCAAAAATGAGCTGACAGGCGGCGTACTTTGACGAGCAGATCTGGCAACTCGGGGTACGATTTAAGAAACCGCTGAACCACGAGGTTAAGCACATGAGCCAGGCATGGTACGTGTGTGATCTCGCCTCGCCTCAGAGCCGCCACCAGGTTACGGCCATTGTCACACACCACCATGCCTGGATGTAGGTTCAGCGGTCTCAGCCACAGATCTGCCTGATATTTCACAGCTGTCCACAACTCACAAGCAGTGTGAGGTTTATCACCTAAGCTTATGAGTTTCAGCACTGCCTGTTGCCGCTTGGCTGAGGCACTACTGCAGTGCTTCCAGCTTGTAACTGATGTGGTGATATCTGAGATGGAGGCTGAACATGAGGAGGAGAATGATGCGTAGGAGCTGTACACTGTGGGGGCAACTCTGACATAGGGCCCGCAATCCTCGGTGTGGGGAGGATGTGTTCCGTCCCAAGGTCCCACTGGGTCCCGGCTTCCACTATGTTTACCCAGTGTGCCATCAGGGAGATGTACCGTCCCTGGCCACAAGCACTTGTCCACGTGTCCGTTGTCAGATATACTCTCCCAGTAACTGCGTTGTTGAGGGCACGGCAGATGTTTTGGGACATGTGCTTGTGTAGTGCGGGGATGGCACACCGGGCAAAATATTGTCAGCTGGGGACCGAGTACCGAGGGACGGCCACCGCCATAAGGTTGCAGAAGGATTCCGTCTCCACCAGCCTAAAAGGCAGCATTTCCAAGGCAAGCAGTCGTGAAATGTGTGAATTTAGGACTGTGGCCTGTGGGGCGTTGGCTGCGAATTTGCGCTTTTGTTCAAATGTCTGGGATATGGAAATTTGAACGCTGTGGTGGGACGTGGACGTGGACGTTGATGCTGTTTCTTGAGAAACTGCCATAACAAGTGAAGACTGAGAGGAGGGGGCATCTTTGCATGCAGTATGGACAGGGGTTTGCCTTGCACGCTCAACAGGGGGTTCTCTTACATGCACAACAGTGGAAGAAGCAGTGGTGACACCCGCTTACACTGGTCGTGGACCCTGGGGTTCGCCCCCCAAAGTCGGGTGCTTTGCTGACATGTGCCTGATCATGCTGGTGGTGGTCAGGCTGGTAGTTTTGTCACCCCTGCTGATGCTGACATGGCAGGTGGTACAAAGGGCCTTTTTGGGGTTATCAGCAGAGTCTTTAAAAAAATTCCAGACTCTGGAAGACCTACAGGTTGTACTGGAAACATCCCTCGTATTGGTGTTAAAGGGAACTGTTGCCCGCCTTCTGTGTGCAGTCACCACACTGCTTCTTCCTGCCTGTTCGGGTACTCTGCCTCCCTCCCCCTGTGTGCTGCTGGCCTCGCTCTGCGTGTCCTCCTGCCACGATGGGTCAGTTTCTAGATCATCCACCACCTCCTCCTCTTCCACTTGCGCACCACGATCCTCCTCCTCCCTTCGTGGCAATTGTGTCTCGTCATCGTCCACCTCTTGTGACAAATTGCCAGCGTCACCTTCCTGTGGCCGTGGCTGTTCAAATATTTGGGGATTGCTACATGGGATCTC
Source organism: Phyllobates terribilis (assembly GCF_046119375.1). Lineage (NCBI taxonomy): Eukaryota > Metazoa > Chordata > Amphibia > Anura > Dendrobatidae > Phyllobates > Phyllobates terribilis. The sequence continues at coordinate 1,162,552,887 of NW_027362761.1, read as the reverse complement.
CTCTTCCACCACTTCAAGAGGAGCAGACAAGGGGCACAAATATAGAAATGGACCAGTGAACAGCTCTTCAGAGTGTTCAACTGTGGGATCAGTTGCTGTCTGATGACACTCGGCATGGTGGGAGGAAGGAGCATCAGGGTGAGGACGAGTATGCGGTCGAGATTCACGGCTACTAAAACGTGACCGTGTGGAAGACAGACCGGAGGTGGTGGTGCCCAGGTAACTGGAAGTATTATCTGCTATCCAATTAATAACCTGTTCACACTGATCAGTTCGCAATACTGGTGTTGTAGTGTGGCTTCCCTAGTAATTTGGTCAAGAAGTGGGAGCGAGAAGATGTGGCTGTTGGTTGTGGCACATTTTCACCTTGGCCACGGCCCCGTCCTCTACACGCACCATAACCAGAACGTCCAGTTCCACGTCCCTTGCCATGCGCCTTGCCCATTGTAAATGAAGTAAAATAGCTTACACTCGCACTATCAATGGAAAAAGGGTGATAAAAAGGAGATTAGAACCGTGGAAGAGGAAAACCACAGTTCTATTTCTCTGGCCTACACCAGAATCTTTTAAACAGATATATTTGTGTCTGAACACTGAGCGAGACACTCAGTTATTTTTTTTTTTAAGGAAAAAAGGCAAAAAAGTGGACAATACAGAGATTTGAACTGTGGAACTGCAAAACCACAGTTATAGTTATGTGGCCTACACCAGAATCTTTTAAACAGATATATTTGTGTCTGCACAGTCAGGGAGACAATATTACTGTTTTTTTTAATGGAAAAAAGGCCAAAATCTGGATAATACAGAGATTTGAAGTGTGGAACTGCAAAACCAAACTTCTAGTTATCTGGCCTACACCAGAACCTTTTAAATAGATATATTTGTGTCTGAACAGTCAGCGAGACACTATTACTGTTTTTTTTTACGGAAAAAAAGCCAAAAGCTGGATAATACAGAGATTTGAACCGTGGAACTGCAAAACCACAGTTCTAGTTTTCTGGCCTACACCAGAATCTTTTAAACAGATATATTTGTGTCTGAACAGTCAGCGAGACATTATTATTGTTTTTTTACGGAAAAAAAGGCCAAAAGCTGGATAATGCTGAGATTTGAGCCGTGGAACTGCAAAACCAAAGTTATAGTTATGTGGCCTACATCAGAATCTTTTAAACAGATATATTTGTGTCTGAACAGTCAGGGAGACACTATTACTGTTTTTTTTTAACGGAAAAAAGGCCAAAAGCTGGATAATACTGAGGTTTGAACCGTGGAACTGCAAAACCACAGTTCTAGTTATCTGGCCTACACCAGAATCTTTTAAACAGATATATTTGTGTCTGAACAGTCAGCGAGACACTATTACTTTGTTTTTTTATGGAAAAAAGGCCAAAAGCTGGACAATAGTGAGATTTGAACTGTGGAACTGCAAAACCACAGTTCTAGTTATCTGGCCTACACTGGAATCTTTTAAATAGATATATTTGTGTCTGAACAGTCAGCAAGACACTATTACCGTTATTTTTTTACGGAAAAAAGGCCAAAATCTGGATAATACAGAGATTTGAACCGTGGAACTGCAAAACCACAGTTCTAGTTATCTGGCCTACACCACAATCTTTTAAACAGATATATTTGTGTCTGAACAGTCAGCGAGACACTATTGCTGTTTTTTTTTTACGGAAAAAAAGGCCAAAAGCTGGATAATACAGAGATTTGAACCGTGGAACTGCAATACCAAAGTTCTAGTTATCTGGCCTACACCAGAATCTTTTAAACAGATATATTTGTGTCTGAACAGTCAGGGAGACACTATTACTTTTTTTTTTAACGGAAAAAAGGCCAAAAGCTGGATAATACAGAGATTTGAACCGTGGAACTGCAAAACCAAACGTCTAGCTATCTGGCCTACACCAGAATCTTTTAAACAGATATATTTGTGTCTGAACAGTCAGGGAGACACTATTACTGTTTTTTTTTACGGAAAAAAGGCCAAAAGCTGGATAATACTGAGATTTGAACCGTGGAACTGCAAAACCAAAGTTCTAGTTATCTGGCCTACACCAGAATCTTTTAAACAGATATATTTGTGTCTGAACAGTCAGGGAGACACTCTTACTGTTTTTTTATGGAAAAAAAGGCCAAAAGCTGGATAATACTGAGATTTGAACCGTGGAACTGCAAAACCACAGTTCTAGTTATCTGGCCTACACCAGAATCTTTTAAACAGATATATTTGTGTCTGAACAGTCAGGGAGACACTCTTACTGTTTTTTTTATGGAAAAAAAGGCCAAAAGCTGGATAATACTGAGATTTGAACCGTGGAACTGCAAAACCACAGTTCTAGTTATCTGGCCTACACCAGAATCTTTTAAACAGATATATTTGTGTCTGAACAGTCAGGGAGACACTCTTACTGTTTTTTTTTATGGAAAAAAAGGCCAAAAGCTGGATAATACTGAGATTTGAACCGTGGAACTGCAAAACCACAGTTCTAGTTATCTGGCCTACACCAGAATCTTTTAAACAGATATATTTGTGTCTGAACAGTCAGGGAGACACTCTTACTGTTTTTTTTTATGGAAAAAAAGGCCAAAAGCTGGATAATACAGAGATTTGAACCGCGGAACTGCAAAACCAAAGTTCTAGTTATCTGGCCTACACCAGAATCTTTTAAACAGATATATTTGTGTCTGAACAGTCAGGGAGACACTCTTACTGTTTTTTTTTTTTATGGAAAAAAAGGCCAAAAGCTGGATAATACTGAGATTTGAACCGTGGAACTGCAAAACCACAGTTCTAGTTATCTGGCCTACACCAGAATCTTTTAAACAGATATATTGGTGTCTGAACAGTCACAGACACATTCAATTTTTTTTTTTGGTGGGTGGAAATGCCAAAAGGTTAATAAGACGTGTATTTGTACAGTCTGACTGAGGAAAAAAAAAAAATAGAATTTAGATGAAAAAAAAAAGGATTTTTCCTGGCCCCTGAGACCGGGGGATAAGTCTAGCAATTTGACTAGCAGGAGCACACACACAGGACCGTAATGCACTGTTTGTTGGTATAACCACTGCGTCTCCTATACAGCCTGCTTTCCTGCCTGCCTGATATCTGGGATGGATATTAGTCCTGAGAAGGACTGTTTGTTTGATTTGGCAGGCTTTAGAGACCCCTATTTCGCACTATATATCTCTCCCTAACTAAGCAGCACTGACCCTACACTGTCTGATCCCGGGAGACTGGGTTCTATATGGCGGCGCCCAGTTTTAAATACTCGAGGTGATGCTGTGCGGCCAGCCAATCACTGTAATGCCCACAAACAACATGGCTGCGGCATTACAGTGACTGGCTGGCAATCCCTGCATGTTCATTGGCTCTGTAAAGAGCGCCAAACATGCAGGGCGGAGACCCGAGCTCCCGCCCGAGTAACCCGGAAATGCTCGGTGCTCGCCGAACATCCCGAGTAGTGAGATGCTCGGGCGAGTACTGAGCAGTGTCGAGCATGCTCGCTCAACACTACTAGGTATGCTAACAGCTCAGCGTTTCATTGATTTGGTGGTGGAACCAATGGTGGTATCCCAGGAGCCATTTTTCAACACAACACCAGACCGCATGTTGCCCATGCTCCTGTGAGCAACTTGCATGGCCTAAATGTCCTACCATGGCCTGCAGTGTCTCCAGACTTGTTTCCCATGAGCACATCTGGGATTTCTTTGGTTGGCAATTGCACAAGAAAATGCCAGAAGAGGATCCTGAAGATTTGTGTGCTTAAGTGCATTAATAACCTCATTGGTAGCAGCTGAGGCTGGAAGTGCCGGGATTTCTGCACGTGGCTGGCGCTCATACTCCTTACTGAATAAATCAAGATGTTTTGAAAATTTTGCTTTCATTTTTTACTCATTTGCAGATCAGTAACTTGTCTCCATCATGTCATTTCCATAACTCCAAGACTTTTCCTTCATGATTTCGCAATTTCAATATTGAGGAGAGTATAAAACATAGCATTACATATAAAAACATATCATAACCTCAACATTGGATTTGAATAGTCCTGGACAGTTCAATAGGTGATAACGGGAACTAAAGCAACACTAAAATTTATATTGTAACCTCCTTATAATCACCATTATCACTGATGTTAGTAGAGTCCGACGGGTCCTGATGCTATGTACAGAAATCTTGGCCCCCTCCTGCATGTAGGTTAGATGTATGGGCCTTTGTAGTGTTCTAAATCCTATAAAGACATATGTGTTTGCCCCCTCCATGTACTTATGTCCCCGATCCTAGCCCCCTGCCCCCTTCCTGTAATAATGTTACTCATCCAGGACCCTTCCTAGTATAATGTCCCACATCTTGAGCCCCTTTCTGGTATAAGGTTCTCCATCCCAAGCCTTTTCCTGGTATAATGTTCCCCATCCTGAGCCCCTTCCAGCAATAATGTCCCCCAGCCTGGCTCCCCTTGAGTAATAGTGTCCCCATCCTGTAATAATGTCCCCATCCTGACCCCTTACTGTAATAATGTCCCTCATCCTAGGTTCCTTCCTGTAATATTATCCTCCATCCTTGACTCTGTCCAGTAATAATGTCCCTATCCCGGCTCCTTCTAGTAAGGTCCAAATCCTGTAATACTATCCCCATCCAGGGACCCTATCTGTAATAATGTCCCCCCAATGTCTTAGGATGCATATCCAGCTGAAATAGGTGCTGGCATCAGCCCTCTGGCTCGGGGACTTGTGAGGGATAAAGGCAAAAATACCAAGCATTTCTACTAGCGCTAAATGAATATAAATGAGAGTAATTTAATTCTACTCGAATTTTACAAAATTACGCACTGGTCAAACTGCAGATTTTTTGTAACTCGCTTCTGCGTGGGTTCAGAAAGATGATGGCCGCTGGTCGGCATTTTTCTGAACCAAAAAAGGCCATAAAAAAATTATTGAAAAATCCTTGCTCGGCGTGTGAGACCCGGGACGGTTCTGCGCATGTGCACACACAGTCATAGTTTCAGTTGTAACATCGCAACGTCGTGACGTTTTGAGCGATTACACAGAACTTTCCCAGCTCGGTGTGAGAGGGGATTTCAGCACTCTTGGAAGAGAGCAGAAAATGCGATGAAGAGCGCACAGATGACGGTGAGGAGCCAGAGAGGTGAGTGGTAAGATGAGTATAATTTTTTTTTTTTTTACGTATTATGTTTATTATGCTTTGAGGTTTGGAGGGACTTTCAATTTGTGGAGAATAACTTCTCTGCTAATCAGATTTCCCCGGAAAGTCCATGCAAAGAAGTGAATTCGAATTCTGCCTGATCCACTCATCTCAAACTTCTCCTGGTTTTGTGTGAAAGTTCTGAAACACTTTCTATTTTGATTACACTTTTCTTTGAAGCTATAACCAGCAAATAACATTTACCACATGGGGCGGGGGGCACATAGTGAAACCTCTGCCGTGGGCACAGTAAGTGCTTGTCTCACCCTAGGTTGACTATATATGTCACCTTTTGTGCAATAATCTAAAATCCAGTACAATGAGCCCATTCTTTTTTATAAAGCGATGTCAAACTTCTCGGAAACAGCCTGCTCTGTGCGCTGGTCCTTTATGATAAAGCATTACCAGTATCAGGGTTAAAAAGCAGAGAAAATGATAAGGCACAAACAACACAGTATCACATTTCCTGATTCAAAGCAGAACCATATGTTTTCCATACTAATGGCCTGATCGAGCACATAAAAGCGGAATTTTGTTCCATTGTCATGATAAAAATGAAAGAAAAGTAATTTTGTGGTCCCGTAATTGAGGCGCGCGCATATACAAAGTCTTTTCATTCACTTACAGCCTACAAAGTAGCCGGAAATCCTTCGTATCCCGTTTCTAAGACTCGACGTTATAAATGCGGTGGATGAACTTGTCGAACAATTGGTGAGGAGCTGTCAGTTTCCATACGATGAATTTTATATTCAGTTACACCTTTGATTAGTTTGGAAAGTTTTTATTTTTCAATGAACATCGTCATTAAGAAAATGTTCGTCTTCGTTTCTGGAGGAATTTCATACCGGAAATAGAGTCTAGAAGTTAGTTGTCAACTTTTCGGCAAAGGCCAATACAGGGTCAACGGAAAGACTACTCATACGGCTCCATGTCTTATTTTTTTTGGCACGAGTGCAATCCATGGTTTGCACTCGTACCTATGATATTCTATGTGGCTATGTAAGTGTCCATTTTTTTTCTCAGACTGAGAGGTCCACAGAAAATATCGGCAATGCAAGTTTATGGATCCATGAAAAATCAGACCGTACTCGGATGACATCCGAGTGTGGTCCAATTTTCACGGACGGTCAGAAAGGAAAAGGTGGAGAAACTCTTTTTTTATTTCTCCACATTCGAGAAAAACTGATGACACTTGGACCACACTCTGATCAAACTCTGATCTGAATAACCTTTCCATTTTTCTCGTACGTGAGACAATCAAACATCTTAATGACCCCCAATAGTCTTGTAGAAACAACAATGGGGGTCAACGAAATATTAAATTCTAATATTGCCTCAAATATCTCGATAAAGATGAGATAATCAATTCAAAGTGAATCGAATTCACTACAATTTTTTTGCTATTTGTTTTATCCAGAAAAATGTTTTGGTAGCTAACTGACATTTCGCCAAATTCTTTTTTTTAATATTTTTTTTTTACTTGTAACAGGTCACTTGAATTTGATGCAAATTAAATTTCCGATCCTCTGCAAAAATTAAAAATTTCGGCAGATTTGTTCATCTCGATCTCTCAACAAACCAAAACTTGGGGCCATTCTCTGTTTTAGACTTCATGGGCGAGACCTCTGCCCATTTTATTTGTAACCACCAAACAGATGGGACTATTACCAGACTAATCTCTGTGATCAGCGAGACAGGAACTGATGTCATTTGTTCAGGGGTGTAGCTATAAGGGGAGGAGCGGTAACGATCAAAATTTAGCCTAAAGAGCTATCGATCGTAGAAGAAGACACCAGTATCATAAATAGCACATGGCAGGTCGAGATAGGGTTACAGATTGAGACCCAGGAGATTCAAGTTTAACTCAGAGATACAAAAAGAATATATAATTTGGAGCAGTAGGGGGCGTCACACAAAAAAAATGACTGCAAACATAATAACTACGATTACTTTTTTTTTAAGTTTATTTTTTCCAAAGAAGAGAGAAATAAAGAATCCAAAGTAACAAGCGAGGGGAAAACCTATTGCGTCAAACAGCTCCATACGTTCCACTACTAAAATAACATAAACTGAAGGTCTTTGTGCTGCCATCATGATGCTCAAAGAAACTCTGTAGACTGTAAATTACAGATGTTTTTTTGTAATGTAAAATGAAATATCTGGTACTCGGGCCCCGTACGGCCCCACAGTTTTGCCTGTGTTACAGTTGACTACTGTCCCTTGTATTTCAGGTATATCAATGAAACAGTTGTTTGCTGCGTGATAGGCGCTGTGGGCCTATAAAAGACCAGTTGTATTTCAATGGGTCATAGAAATTTCAGAAACTGCGTATGTACACAGGTATATTCCTATGGGAAAATGCTGATTTAGTCACAGAAAATTAAATCTATCACAAGGTCTGAACTGCAGCTCGTAAATCCCCGGAGCTCTGAATTTATTGAGATTTATTTTCTGAAACATTGCTAGTTAGTACTGAAGAGATGTCATGATTTGACTTCCTGAATCTGACTGCAGGGTCTTTAACCCCTGAGATTTTTCAGTCCACTGGCCGACTACTCTTTTTTTTGTTTTTCACAGAAATTCTCTTTGTTTAAAGAGTTTCTATTTTCAAAATAAAATTATATATTTTTTTTGGACGGGGGAAAAATATTGCATTTTTTTTTTGCTGCGTTTTTCTTGGTGTTGTGCTCCAGCCAGAAGTTTGCAGGAAATCACATAAGATATTTTTTGGGGATGTTTTCCTCACTTTGTGCTTTTTTGGGTCCATACCCAAAGTGTGTCATCCCCTGCTAAGCAATATATGTAGTGTATGACAAACCGCAACTCCAAAACTAGTGGCTCTGGCAACTGTTCATATTTTTTGGTTCTGGAGATTTATTATCACTTTTATAAACTTGGAAGCTTCTGACCTTAAACTAAAGGTCTCCATACACATTAGGCATTAGTCGTCCGATATGGCCAATTTCAGCCATTGTGAACGATAGTCAGCTGGATTTGTGAAATTATCGTTCATTTTAACCGATGTTTATTATCGCTGAAAGAAGCAACAATCGATTATGTTGGATTTGTATGATCGGCTAAAACAATCCAACAAAGTTTATGCCGTTTGAGATAGTTATTTTTGCTTGTTCCATTTTTTTTTCAATGTGTATGGGAGCCCTAATCGGAATCTGTCAGAAGGTTTATGCTAAGCCACCATTTTGCTGATCAGTAGAGGGCCGGCAAACGGTTAAAAAGAGAAGAAAAACATACTCACCTTACCATACTCACCTTACCACTCACTTCTCCGGGGCCTACTCACTTCCGGAAGCCCTGGACCAGAGTGAGCACTAGGCCGGATGTTGACATCTCGGAGGCACAGAGGACCGTACAGTGGTTATGGAGCAGCGGGGAGGGTTGGAAAAGTGACCGGTGAGCTATGTTTGTTTTTTTCTTTTTTTAACCCTTTGCCAGCTTCTTATAGTTCATGCCACCCCACTGTTCCTTACCCGTTGTCTGTGCCTCCATCGAACCGCATCTCTGTTTTTTCTAGGCTGGGGCTTCCCACCTCAAGCAGGTCCTGGAGTTCACTGCGCAAGCTATAGGGCCTAATTGCAGCTGTAAGCCCCAGTACAGAGTGAACACCATGCCGGATATGTGATGTGGTGGATGCGCGAAGAACCAGACAGTGGCCAGGGAGCAGTGGGAGCGCCCAGAGAGGTGAGCAGTAAGGAGAGTACAAGTATTTTATTTTTTACATTTATTATGCTCTTGAGTCTGGAGAGACCCCATAGCATCATATGGGACATTAAATAAATTCTCTGCAAATTGAATTTCCTGATAAAATCTGCATAAAACAGGTGAATTTCTATTCTATTTATCCTATAAGGGCATATGAGGGTTAAACACAATCTCTCATTGTATATTTTATTTAATTTAAGTACTTCTTCCAATTGCTGCTGCTCCAATGATTCTGGAACAGTTTTTCTTTTTCTTCTGTGTCCCTCCATTCCAAAGTTTTGCCCACCAGTAATAAAGGTGCACTTTTTCCTTTCAACTAACTGGAAGTATAACACTGATCTTCTCTTTGGACATTTGCTTTCTCTCCACTGAAACTGGCCAATCAAAACATGGCCACACCCACAGAGAAGTTCTATGGTACAAGCCTGGTTCTTTGAAGGGAAAATTTGCACCTTTATCATAGAATCATAGAATCATAGAATGGTAGAGTTGGAAGGGACCTCCTGGGTCATCTGGTCCAACCCCCTGCTCAAAGCAGGATTCACTAAATCATCTCAGACAGATGTCTGTCCAGCCTCTGTTTGAAGACGTCCATTGAAGGAGAACTCACCACCTCTCGTGGCAGCCTGTTCCACTCATTAATCACCCTAACTGTCAAAAAGTTTTTTCTAATATCTAATCTGTGTCTCCTCCCATTTAGTTTCATCCCGTTGCTTCTAGTCTTTCCCTGTGCAAATGAGAATAAAGATGATCCTTCTACAATGTGACAGCCCTTGACATATTTGTAGACAGCTATTAAGTCTCCTCTCAGTCTTCTTTTTTGCAAGCTAAACATTCCCAAATCCTGCAACCGTTCCTCATAGGACATGGTTTGCAGACCAGTCACCATTCTGGTCGCTCTTCTCTGAACTTGTTCCAGTTTGTCTATGTCTTTTTTAAAATGTGGTGCCCAAAACTGTACACAGTATTCCAGATGAGGTCTGACCAAAGAGGAGTAAAGACCGATAATGACTTCACGTGATCTAGACTGTATGCTTCTGTTAATACATCCCAGAATTGTATTTGCCTTTTTTGCTGCTGCATCACACTGTTGACTCATGTTCAGTCTATGATCTATTAGTATACCTAAGTCTTTTTCACATGTACTGTTGCTTAGCTCTATTCCTCCAATTCTGTATATGCTTTTTTCATTTTTATTGCCCAGATGTAGTACTTTGCATTTTTCCCTGTTAAAAACCATTCTGTTGGTTGCTGCCCACTGCTACAGTTTATTTAGGTCTTTTTGAATCCTCTCTCTCTCTTCTCTAGTATTAGCTATCCCTCCTAGCTTTGTGTCATCAGCAAATTTAATCAGTTTACCCTCAATTCCTTCATCTAAATCATTGATGAAGATGTTGAACAATACAGGTCCCAGGACAGAGCCCTGTGGTATCCCACTTGAGACATTCATCCAGCTGGATGTGAAGCCATTTACAACCACCCTTTGAGTCCGATCACTAAGCCAGTTATGAATCCACCTAACAGTTGCCTGGTCCATTGCATACTTGGTCATTTTTTCAATAAGGATGGTGTGAGATACTTTGTCAAATGCTTTGCTGAAGTCAAGATATACTATATCTACAGCATTTCCCTGATCCACCCAGTCAGTGATTCTGTCATAGAAGGAAATTAAGTTAGTCTGACATGACTTGTTAGTTACAAACCCATGCTGACTCTGGTTAATCACTTCATTCTTATCCAGGTACTTACATACATGATGTTTAATAATTTGTTCAAAGATCTTTCCTGGTATAGAAGTCAGACTCACCGGCCTATAGTTCCCTGGGTCCACCTTCTTCCCCTTTTTGAAGATAGGAACAACATTTGCTCTTCTCCAGTCTTCTGGGACTTCTCCTGTTCTCCAAGAATTTTCAAAGATTATGGAGAGTGGTTCTAAAATTTCTTCTACGATCTCCTTCAGTACTCTGGGGTGTAATTCATCTGGACCTGGAGACTTGAACTCATTTATGTTAGCTAAATATTCCCTCACAATCTTTCTGTTTACAGATAACTTGGATTCTTCTATTCCTTTAAAAGGACAGTGAAAATCAGTTGATGTTACATTTTCTTTCTGAGAGAAAACAGATGCAAAATAGGATTTAAAAAGTTCAGCCTTCTCAACATCCTCTCTTACCATTTCTCCATTTTCATCCTGTAAAAATCCTGTAGCATCTTTGACTTTACTTTTACTTTTGACATACCCCCAAAATCCTTTTTTATTGCTTTTGACATCTCTTGCAAGCCTTAATTCATTGTCAGCTTTAGCTAACCTGATACGTGCCCTACAGGATCTGCAGACTGCATTATAATCTTCTTTAGATATGCCTCCCTCTTTCCATTTAATAAACATTTCTTTCTTTCTTTTTAGCATGTGTTTAAGTTCTGTGTTCATCCATCCTGGTTTCCTTAAATGCTTCCCATTCTTCCTACTTTTCGGGATTGTTAACGATTGTGCTTTGAGAATCTCATTTTTAAAAATTTCCCATCCTTCCTGGACATTTTTGTCCTTAAGGACATCCAGCCATTGGATCCCTCCTATTCTCTTTCTGAGTCTCTTAAAATCTGCCTTTCTAAAATCTAACCTTGAAGTTTGAGTCTTCACATGTCTTCCTCCTCTAGTTATCCAAAATTCTATAATAGCATGATCGCTGCCTCCTAGGGTCCCAGCCACCTTTACCTCCTCAACCATTTCCTCCCTGTTTATAAGGATTAGATCCAAAGTAGCAGATCCCCTTGTTTTCTCCCCTACCTTTTGGAAGATAAAGTTGTCAGCAAGAGAGGATAAGAATTTGCTTGACCTGTTAGTTTTACTTGAGAGAGATTCCCAACAAATGTCTGGATAGTTGAAATCTCCCATGACCACTACGTCATATTTTTTGGAGAACTTGGTCATTTGATACATAAAGAGTTCATCCATATCTTCAGCTTGCCCAGGTGGCCTGTAGTAAATGCCTACAATGGTGTCCTTTCCGTTGTTCTCTCCTTGTATTCTTACCCAAACAGTTTCCACAGAACTCCCAGTCTCTGAAGCTTCAATCTCTGTGCAGATATACGCTTTTCTAACATACAATGCGACACCTCCTCCTCGTTTATCAATTCTGTTTCTTGCAAATAAGTTGTATCCTTTTAGCCTTTTATTCCAATCATGTGTATCGTCCCACCAAGTTTCAGTGATTCCAATGACATCATATTTCTTTTCCTGCATTAGTAGTTCCAATTCTCCTTGTTTGTTGCCCATGCTTTGTGCATTTGTATAAAAACATTTTAGTTTGTGATTGGTTTCTCTTCCTCCCATATTTTTATTTAGATTTTTTTGTCTTTGTTCTTTCTTTCCACTTCCAGTAGCAGAGATCTCAATAGTATTTGTCAGCTGTATGGCTTTTTCTGGCCTTTTGCTTCCCTTCCCACATTGTTCTAGTTTAAAGCTCTCCTGATGAGTGTAGCAAGGCGACTTCCAAATACATGTTTTCCAGTCTTCGCAAGGTGCACCCCATCTCTAGCAAGTAGTCCATCGTATAGGTAATTCATCCCGTGATCCAGAAATCCAAATCCTTGTTGACGGCACCATCGACGTAGCCAGTTGTTCACCTGTAGAATCTTATTCCACCTCATTGTTCCATGGTCATCCACTGGGAGGATGGATGAGAAGACCACCTGCGCTCCCAATTCTTTCACTTTCTTGCCTAAGTCTTCAAAGTCACTGCAGATGGTTTCCAGGTCCTTTCTTGCGGTGTCATTTGTCCCCACATGTATTAGCAGGAATTTATTTACTTTATTACCGTGGGGCTTAACTTTGGAATGGAGGGGCACAGGAGAAAAAGAAAAACTGTTTCAGAATCAGTGGAGGAGTGGCAATTGGAAGAAGTACTCAGTTTAATGAAGAAAAATCCAGTGAAAAGTCCCCTTTAATAGAGGGGGGTCCCCTCTTTTAGAATCATTATCTCTTTTCTTGGGTTGGGAATGATTACAAAGAGCCTATCTCTCAAGATTTGTCCTATGTTACATATACAACTCTTGATATGAATACACACTGTGCAATACATCATATTTCCTGTGGGGGCAGTGTAGGAAAACTGAAGACTGACTACCAAGTTTCAACCACAGATTATGTTACGCACACGCCCGGGCTGACTGGCGTGAGCATGATTAGTGATCCCACTGGACCATGAACCGAGGAGTGCCTGGAGGGGCGTAACTAAGTATCAACTCGGTCCCACCAAGGTCACACAGCGGCTCAGTCGACTCCGTGAACCAGGGAGGAACCGAGCAGAGGCACCAGGTGCTACTCCAGGTCAGACTCCTGTCACAGCTGTTGACCCACACCGGGGAATGCAGGAACAGGCAGGTTAGGCTGGCATTCAGACAGGTGGGTACTGACAGGCACGGCTGGTATGCAGACAGGTGGGTATTGGCAGGCACGGCTGGCATGCAGACAGGGGGGTACTCGCAGGTAGGAACACAGGCAGGATAGGGACCAGTACAGACTGGGACAGAGGAGCAGAGCCGCAGGTGCGGTAGACAAGCAGAGCAGAGCAAAACCCGCAGGTGCGGTAGACAAGCAGAGCAGAGCAAAACCCGCAGGTGCGGTAGACAAGCAGAGCAGAGCAAAACCCTCAGGTGCGGTAGACAAGCAGAACAGAGCAAAACCCGCAGATGCGGTAGACAAGCAGAGCAGAGCAAAACCCACAGATGCGGTGGACAAGCAGAGCAGAGCAAAATCCGCAGATGCGGTAGACAAGCAGAGCAGAGCAAAACCCGCAGATGTGGTAGACAAGCAGAGCAGAGCAAAACCCGCAGATGCGGTAGACAAGCAGAGCAGAGCAAAACCCGCAGATGCGGTAGACAAGCAGAGCAGAGCAAAACCCGCAGGTGCGGTAAACAATCAGAGTAGAGCAAAACCCGCAGGTGCGGTAGACAAGCAGAGCAGAGCAAAACCCCCAGATGCGGTAGACAAGCAGAGCAGAGCAAAACCCGCAGATGCGGTAGACAAGCAGAGCAGAGCAAAACCCGCAGGTGCGGTAAACAATCAGAGTAGAGAAAAACCCGCAGGTGCGGTAGACAAGCAGAGCAGAGCAAAACCCGCAGGTGCGGTAAACAATCAGAGTAGAGCAAAACCCGCAGGTGCGGTAGACAAGCAGAGCAGAGCAAAACCTGCTGATGCGGTAGACAAGCAGAGCAAAACCCGCAGATGGGGTAGACAAGCAGAGCAGAGCAAAACCCGCAGATGCGGTAGACAAGCAGAGCAGAGCAAAACCCGCAGATGCGGTAGAGAAGCAGAGCCAAACCCGCAGATGCGGTAGACAAGCAGAGCAGAGCAAAACCCGCAGGTATGGTAGACAAGCAGGGCAGAGCAAAACCCGCAGGTGTGGTAGACCAGCAGAGCAAAACCCGCAGATGCGGTAGACAAGCAGAGCAGAGCAAAACCCGCAGATGCAGTAGACAAGCAAAGCAGAGCAAAACCCGCAGATGCGGTAGACAAGCAGAGCAAAACCAGCAGATGCGGTAGACAAGCAGAGCAGAGCAAAACCCGCAGATGCAGTAGACAAGCAAAGCAGAGCAAAACCCGCAGATGCGGTAGACAAGCAGAGCAAAACCCGCAGATGCGGTAGACAAGCAGAGCAGAGCAAAACCCGCAGATGCGGTAGACAAGCAGAGCAGAGCAAAACCCGCAGGTGCAGTATACAAGCAGAGCAGAGCAAAACCCGCAGGTGCGGTAAACAAGCAGAGCAGAGCAAAACCCGCAGGTGCGGTGGACAAGCAGAGCAGAACGAAACCGCAGGGGTGGTGAACAAGCAGAGCAGAGCGAAATCGCAGATGCGGTGAACAAGCAGGGCAGAGCAAAACAGCAGGTGGGGTGAACAAGCAGAACCAGATACACACAAGTTACTTTCAATGAAGTAGCGAGTGTATACAAAACTCACAAACAGAAGTTCAGTGACGAGTTGGAGTTAGGTGCAGGTTCAGACACTGCAGGAAAAGGGAAGGTTCAGACATAGAGAGAAACAGGTAACGGGCTAGGACACAGTTCAGACAGCAGCTGAACCAGGAATAAGATACAGGAACGAGCCTGGGAACTCAGCCCCCAGGGTGGCAGAGCCAGACTAGAAGTCACAGATACAGGTAACAGGCCTGGGTATACAGCCCCCAGCGGCGGAAACAGACAAGATACAGGACAGGACCTGGCAACTCAGTTGCACAGAACACACTGAATGAAAGTGTTGCTCAGGCACCCCCTACTGGGTGGAGGGGGTTTAAGCATCCAGTGACTCACAGCAATAGGCTGGGGAGGCATTAGGCGTGCGCACACAGTAACTATAAGAATCAGGCAGTAGCCGCGCCGCCGCCCTAAGCAATGAGACAAGAGACACAGCAGGTACTGGAGAAAAGTGTGCAGCCTGGATTGATAGGTAAAATGGCGGTCTTGCATGGTGGGAGGTGGTAAGCCATGCCAGCACGTCGCCAGGGATGTTACAGATTATATATAATTGCTAGGGGTCCCAGGAGGAAAACACTTTTGTGCATAGCAATTTTTTTTAACAAGGTAAAGATTGTACATAGTGGAGAAACTCTTTAATAATGTATTGTAACCTTATTAGATTATTGAAAAATGGCTACCCTTGTGCATGCAGAGATGATGATTAGCGGAGGATAGTGGGCTCTGACTATGACTGGGTGGATATTTCTTTTAATCTGCTTAGATAGGTGCACTGGCTGATATTGTGGCTTTGGCCGGCAGTACGTAGTCATGAATCAGGGCTGGATTAACCCACTTTTAATCGTTACTCCAAATATCTCTTATTTGCTGAGTTTCCAGAGGCAGGAATTAAAGGCATTCCTGAAGGTTTACAATTTAGACTGTTCTTGTGCTGCTCCTTAAGAATGGCACTAATCCTTCTTGTAAACTAAGATAAGCTCATGCAATTTCTTCCAGTTTCTAATATGTCCTAAGAGAGCTGAAGCATTTATTAAGAGCGTCCATTGAACATGCACCTGTTACCTACGCTGCGGTGGGTCAATAGGGTCACAATGCAAATGTTTCCTCAGAGATATCATGTGGATTACAAATAAAAATTGCATTTTGGCCGCTATCATCCAGTATTTTTGATAATTTTGGAAATCCGTATTAGTATCATCAGTGCAAAATTTTCTGATTGACTTCTATATGAGACGTATATTTGTATTGCTTAGCGATTGTGATCAGTAGCATCTCAACGCCCATTTGAGAACCTGATTTACAAAATTACATCCATAAAGTCTGATGTTATCACTATATGGGGCCTTTTTCCACTTTTTTGGCCTAGCTTTTGTTCTATTTTTACCCCATTTTTTAATTTGCTCCTCTTCTTTTAATTTGCTCCTTGTTTAAAGTCACTTTTTTTTGTCTTCGTCTGTTTTTTTTCCTAAGTTTGACATTGTGGGTGTTTTTTGCCTGATTAATTATTGGCAAGTTTTGAAAAAGTTGCACATTTTTTTGCTCATTTTGCTCAACTACTTCAGTCCCCCACTCTGCTGGAGTAATTTTATGTACGCCAGGCATTTTTGAGACATTTTCCGAAATGTGCGACTTTTTTTTTGCTCTAAAAAGTTGCGTAAAAAGGCTAAAGACAAAAAAGAAAGACTTTTTTTGACTTTGCAAAAAATTCATGAAACGCGTGAGCCATTTTGAAAAATTAGGCGAAAAAGAATGCGACGAATACCACAAGACAAAAAGGAAAGGCACTTAAAAAGAAAATGCAAAGAATGAATCGTTTATTATATGGTGCCAACATATGAATGCTGAACACAATTGCGCTTGACATAATTGCCTATCTCAGGGGATGTCAGGTTAATGAATTATTCACATAGGCATAGCACCATATATACAGTTGTGACTGTGCATGGTACTGTAGCGGCAGGACCTTCATTCTATTGATTGGACCCTAATGATCAAGAATTAGTGGATTTTCTTAGGGGAAAAAAAAGACTTTGCATAGAGCCAAGACCTATTGACTAGATTTATGGCTTGCCATATACTGGCATGAGGAATATTATACAGTGCCTATTTACTACCCTAAATGGTAGGGGTTAATCTGCAGGTTAATAGCAGTACTAACCTGCTCGGCGCCTGTATGTAGCTGAACACTGCGGGGAGAAAATTAACTTTACTCTCCCCGGCAACATTCGGTTTCTGCTGGTTCAGAGCAGTCACAGACCACTCCTGCCGTCGATTCAGTGGCTTCTTTTCTGCTCTGCTCTGATGAAGGGGCATAACTGCTGACATCATGCTAATTGACAACCGGCTCCCCGCTGCCTTACTGCGGGGAGCCGGCTATCAATCAACATGACGCCACCAATTACTCCCCATTTATAAAGCAGCCAGGAAGAGGAAGAGCTACTCTGTTGACGTTGAGCAGCTGAATCAGGAGTGGTCAATGACCGCTCTGTGCCGGTAACGAGTAGAACAAGCAGTTAGTTAACAAGCGTTTTTAGGCCAATAGTAAAAAAAAATAGTCTTGGATAACCCCGTTAACTATCGTGAGGTGCAGAGAATGAGGTTGCACACAGACCCAGGAACATGAGTTGCGTAATGCATGGCCAAGGTCAAACTTCCCAATGTTCCGGCATGTATGAAATCAAACTTAAAATAAAGTTATAACAAACCCATAATAAGAGAACCTTATGTTCAATAATTATGTAACAAGTCTAGAAAAAAAAAAGAAAGAAAAAACACAAACAAGATTAATTAGAAAATAGGAATAGTCCATCCTGATATTGTACATAGGAAGGCCACATATGTAGAGGTCTCTATTGACTGGTTCCTATTGTTCCCCCCAACAAGCAGCTATTGAGTCGAACATCTGCCCTTCTCCGCTGCCGTAATAAACGTCTGAAATCCCAAGCTGTTCATTCTCCCAGGTAATAAATCACAAATTCAATATTTATGAATTCGGAAAAAATTCTGAATTACAGTCTTGTTGTTTTACATTATTCTAAAAAGTATCATAATGAATGTAAAAACGGGGGATGTCAGGGTGATGAATGTCTCCTGTATCTGCACGCCGGAGCTGCTACTGAGCAAAGATATTTAAGTGAGTTGCCTCTCAGTAACGTGGCGCACCGAGATGAGTAATTAGCACTACGGGAACTTCTAGTTGGGATTTCTAAGTTAAGGCAAACATGATAATGAAGAACCCACCACTTTCTTACAATGCTGGGGTTTCCTCTTTTTACACAATTTTGTAAAATAAATTGTAAATATAAATTATATTGTTCACAACCCAGAATATACTGCTCATAAGTAGAAATGTGCAAAGTGATTCAAAGCAAATTAGATTTGCATCATATGTTACTAAAAGTTTGGATTGGAATTTTTGGCCTTTCGATTTTTGGAAATAAAGCAAAATGGCACCCGGCGTGGATGCTGGTTTCCTAGTTTCAAAAGATGTTAGCAAAAATAAAAAAATTAATCCTCACCTCTCCCGAGCCCTCAACTTGTCCGATTAGTTGTTGCGGTCTGGTGTTCTTTCACAGGTCACTGGTCTTCTTTACTAAGTCTCACACAAAATCATGATGTACGTCGGGCCATGACATTGGAGGCACCCAAGACCTTGTGAGATGGGAATGCTTGGACATTGTTGCAGTATCGGACTTCGGCCACAAGAGGTCTTTGTAGCCTCGGAAAGGGACTCTATGGTGGACTTGATGGTGTTTTAGTCAGTGGAAGAAGGAAGTAGATAGAGCAGGTGAATCGTGTGGGATCATGAAGCGCTGTGTGTGCAATGTGCTGTGAGCTGAGCAGAACTTTGAGGAAAGGTATAACCTGTGACTCCTGCCAGACAGGAAGAATTACTTTGGGGGGACGACTATGGTTAGATGCAGAGTTGGATTCCCTCCAAAGCATCTGCTGTGACGTGAATGGCCTTCTGCTAGCCTGTCAGGCTAAAACTGCGCTCCTGTGACAAGCCTAGGATCCACTCCTCGGTCTCACAGTAAACGGCCAATCGGACGATCAGGCAGCCTCTTCAGTGATCAGTTAACGGCCGGTAAGTCCTGAGCTCAGACCCCACCACACGGATCCCAGTAGGAGCATGCACGCAGACTTTAGAGAGAATTTGGCGCCAAACCCAGATTCTCAGTTAGAGACATTGTTTGCTAATAGGGCTGTGTGAACCTTAGCTAGATTCTCCCCTCAGTGGGTGACCTTGTGTATAGATAGCATAACAGAGTTGTAATCTTAGAGAATTGTTAAGTTTGTGAATCTGTGCGCTGCAACACTGCAGGGTCTGTCTCTTGCACCCATCTGATTACATCCTTGCTCTGGGTAACTCTCGGTTACTGCATTAGGTAGAACCACAGGTCAGGCAAATTATAGTTTATCTTATAGTAAATCCTGGCCTGTTGGTTGTGCAGTGCAGAGGTCCTAGCTGTCCTGGGCTAGGTGTGTGTGAAATGACTCTTTCTTGCCTTGCCGGAGTAACCCAGTTTCCATTCCTAGTAAAAAGTGGTTCCATAGCAAATTGTCTGGTAGTATCTTTTGTCCTCGCAACGCTGTATTCTGAGAGAGACCTCCCCGGTACTCAGTCTACAACCAAATAGAACTCATTGTATGAAGAAGACCAGTAGCCTGAGAATGAAGACCAGACCAGAACTACTGAGTGGTGGATCTGCTCAGACAAGATGAGGGCTGTGGAGAGGTGGATATTATTTTTTTTCTTTTTGTTACCCTACATTTATTACATCTTGAAAGACCTCAGTGCATAATAACACACATTTTATTTTCATCGAATAAAGCAGAAATTGAATTTACTGGCCCGATTCAAAGAGCCGAGTTCGAATTTCTGAAAATTCGCTCATCATTAGTGTTTAGATAGCGGTGCCATATTTCACAATACAAAGCCGGCCTTACATGGTATAATGCCAGGGGCGTAACGATCGTTAATGCAGAGGATGTGACTGCAACCGGGCCTGTGCAGGAGGTGGGTCTGCTGATGCCAGCGCCAATTTAACCTGGATGTGCATCCTCAAATGCATATTCTGCCAAAATATTTTGTGGTGCAGAGAACCACCGGCTCCCTGCACTGCAATAAACGCTGTTGGCCAACCAGGGGCCGGCAGCAGACGTCGGCTTGCAGTGACGTCATGCGCTACCCGTGCCAGCACACCAGAGACAGCTTCTGAGCTGGCTTTAGAGCAGGACACCGCACATCATAGGAGCAGGGGAAGGTAAGAGTAATTGTTTGTTTATTTTTAAAATGTGTTGAAGAAGAAAGGAAGGGGCCCAAGATGGGGGCATTATACCAAGAAGGGGCCCAGGATGCAGGACATAATACCAGGGAGGGACCCAGAATTGGGCAAACTATTACATGAATGGGCCAGGATGCGGGAGATTATAGCAGTAAGTAGCCAGAACGGGGGGCATTATTATATGGAGGGTGAACACGCCTGTCTTTATAAGATCCAAAACGCTTCTTCAGGCTGAAGAAGGCTGCAAACAGCCAAAACGCGTTGTATATATCGTTTTTGTTTGTTTTATATTAGTGTGAATATCATTTTTTTCTTACAAGCTACCTGAAGTTCCTGTACCTTGATCTCACTTGGTAGCAAAGACAGTGCCATTCTCTGGTTCTCCATTTTGACAACAGAACTTGTATTAACTAAGTAGTGCAAAGCTGAGCTGTGTTTGATGCCTGCAGTGTGTCACCCAGGAGGAATATAGGGGACTCGGTACCCGGGCCTTTTACCTTGTTTAGGAGGTCATGGCAGTCGGCTCCTGGGCCTATACTCTGGGTCTCTCTTTAAAAAGGGGTTTTAGTGTACAGTTTGTGGTTTCCGGTAATGGTTACCGGCGCTGCTGCAGACCTCCGGGGGTGATGGGATGGCAGCTGGGATGTTTCTGCTCCCCACAGGCGGAGCGGGCCCCCGGGGCAGTGTAGGTGCAGATGGTGGTGATGCTGGGGCTTGCAGTGCAGGAGAAATGGCGCAGCAGAAATAACTGACGGAGGCAGTGCAGTGCAGTCATCCGAGTTTTACTCACAGTTCTTGTTCAAGTTTCTCAGGTACACTGTATGGGTGTCAGCCTCCCGAGGCCGCTGTGCACTTGCCAGGCAGGGGTTCAGCACTCCTTCAGGTAGATTAGAAGCACTTAACGGGACCCCCTTTCTTATGTTCCTTTCCTTGACCGACTTCACGCACTGGGTCTTCTCCCTCCTGCCCTGCGCTCCCCCACACACAGTCCCGATCGGGTGCTCTGAAGTCCCTTCTGGGCAACCTGGAGTTCCCGGACCTACTTGATGCCCTTAACGGTGACTAGGGTGAGGTTGTTGCAACTGCACCATGGAAGTGCAGAAGCCTCCGTTTTTTCCAGCCGAGACCTGGAGTAACACGGCTGGTCCAAGAACCAGTTCCCTTCTTCCGGCCTGATCCCTCTGACACCTGGCAGATTCGGGGCGTACGGGTGCCGTCCTGCACTCACCGTACCCCCTGGGATCCCTTTTGTTACCGGAGCCTTTCTCCTCTGCTCCCCTTCTGAGCCTCTCTTACTAGGCCCCACCTGTGGCGCAGAGCTCCTGAAGAGACTCTGCTCCCCTCCTCTCCTTACTACTCACTGACTGACTGTCCTCACTGACCTGCCACTCTAAGAAGGCTTCCCTTTATATACCTCCTATAATGGTGCTCCCCTACTCTACATCCTCCACCCACACCAACTACTGGTTCCCCATCTCTTTGGTTCCCCCCACTCCATCCAGAGATAGGGCTCAGCAGAGACACAAGGCATCATGCCTCTCCAGCCGGCCTGGAGTAGTGTAGTGTTGAATGTGGGTGTTGGGGTCCCGGGCAGCACTCACTCCTTACCTGAGAGAAGGAGGCACCACACCTCTGGGTGAGGTGCAGTACCTCCGTGGCAACTGAACCCTCAGGGGCGCCACACTCCCCCCTGGCAAAACACAGCACGTCCGCGGGCTGGAACTGAGCAAAAACACGGTATTTTAGACAAAATTTTTGAATGCACTCACATAGAAGACCATAAAACAAACTCGTCCCTTTATGGGAGGCACATTTTCTTAAACGTTACTGGTACTTTTATCAAACATTATAAAACTAAAACATTTCTTTTATAAAAACATTTTCAGCCGGCTACAGCGCGATCTGTAACCAGGTGTCCATACTTTTTAGTAAGTTGCAAACTAGCAAACTTGAGTATGAGGGACCCGTCCGAAAACCCTCAACGTAGGCCCTGGGCGTGGCTGCAGGGCATAGGCGATCCGGTCGTTGGACCACGTCTTTGGCCACGCCAAACGGGTTTTTATTCTGAGGCGTTCGTTGTACAGATATAAAACCAATAAGGGGCACTTTAGGAAGTGCAACTATTTACAAGATCAGTTCTTGGCTGCTCACAGTCCTCAGCCTGAAGTCTGTATACCCTCACGGTAACCAAACGCACCCAAAAACAAATTTTCTGTTTGTACCCTTACGGGTAACTTATTTACAGTTCACAGTTCCAGCTACTGTCCTCAGTAGTGGTGCTCCCTCCGGGGAAGCTCTTGTCCACTGTAGGCTGGCCCAGCCGGGTCTTCAGCACTGTAGGATAAGGAACTGCTCCCTTTCCCCACCCGGTGGACATTCAGGGCATACCAGCCCCTTTCGCCTCTGTGTCTGGTGTAGTTGACGTAATCACCCGGGTACAGATTCCGGTCCGGGTGACCATCTTTTAGGTGGGACTCCACGTCCCTCCGGTTTACAAAGAGATCTGTCTCGGACTGCGGGTCCCAGATGAAGCCCCAACCTCCCTCCAGGTTGAACTTCACTACGGTCCCTTCGGCACGGGGACCGTAGGCTGCCCTCTTGTCTTTGCAGAAGCCTCCGGTTTTTCCAGCCGAGACCTGGAGTAACACGGCTGGTCCAGGGACCGGTTCCCTTCTTGCGGCCTGATCCCTCTGACACCAGGCAGATTCGGGGCATACGGGTGCCGTCCTGCACTCACCGTACCCCCTGGGATCCCTTTTGTTACCGGAGCCTTTCTCCTCTGCTCCCCTCCTGGGCCTCTCTTACTAGGCCCCACCTGTGGAGCAGAGCTCCTGAAGAGACTCTGCTCCCCTCCTCTCCTTACTACTCACTGACTGACTGTCCTCACTGACCTGCCACTCTAAGATGGCTTCCCTTTATATACCTCCTATAATGGTGCTCCCCTACTCTACATCCTCCACCCACACCCACTACTGGTTCCCCCTCTCTTTAGTTCCCCCCACTCCATCCAGGGACAGAGTGTCACGGGTGTGTCGCCACGAAGATCGTCACGATTACACAGCCTGACTTCTCGCAGCTGACTTTTTGGTGCTTTGTGTTTTTCGGCAGTGAGGGAGTTAATTCTCTCTCTCTCTGTGCTAGACGAGGTCCAGCCTCGCCCAGCTGCAATCAATGCTGCTGTAGTGAGACTCCTTCAAATGCCTGCTGGTCTGTTAGGGAAGTGTCGGTGAAAGCATTTCATGCAGACTAACAGAGCGGATCGTGGTATTTGGAGTTTCAGAGATAAGTGTATTTGGAGTGTTTTTTCCCTTCCTCGCTTTATCATTTATCTCCTTTCCCGTTGGTGTTCCCTCTGTTGTAGTTGTGTAGTTTTTGTATGCAAGGTGGTTTTGGTTTTTCCCTTGTTCTGTCTCGTTCGTCTAAGTACTGTGTGTGGGCATATTATTACTTGTCCCCTTTTGTTGTGATCGGGGTCCTTCTCAGGACTAGATTACTTAGGTGCAGGGATCCTCAGGAGGTAGGGGTTACGCTGGCGGCCTGGACCTCTGTACCTTTAACAGTACCTCCAGGTTGAGGGATTAGTCAGGGCCCCAGCTTAGGGTCAGCTTAGGCCCCCTACCTCCAGTATACAGAGACAGCGTGACATTTTCACCGACCACTTAGTTTTTCTCCAGCTACCATGGATCCAGTAGCCGGTCTAGCTCGGCAGTTGCAGAGTTTGTCCATGGAGCTGGCGGACGTTAGTTCCAAGGTTTTGTATCCTCAGGAGCAAGCCGGACCAGAACCTAAAGTAGCTCTCCCTGACAGGTTCACTGGGGGGGCGGGACAAGTTTTTTGTTTTCCGGGAGGCATGCAAGTTATACTTTCGGCTGCGGCCTCGGTCATCGGGGAGTGAAGAACAAAGGGTGGGAATTGTCATCTCGCTCCTACAAGGGGACCCACAATCTTGGGCGTTCTCTCTTCCCCCGGGCTCCCCGGCTCTCCAGTCAGTGGATAGGTTTTTCGCTGCTCTGGGACTCATATATGATGACCCAGATCGGATCTCCCTTGCTGAGTCTAAGTTACGTAGGATCCAGCAGGGAGATCGTCCGGCGGAGGAATTCTGTTCGGAGTTCCGTAGGTGGGCCACGGACACCCAGTGGAATGACCCGGCTCTTAGGAGCCAGTTTTGTCAAGGTTTATCCGACAAATTACAGGATGTGTTGGCACAGTATGACTCTCCCGCGTCACTGGAAGCCGCTATGGCCCTTGCTATTCGCGTTGACAGACGGCTTCGGGAGAGGTGCGGGATAACTCTACCCCCTGTGATGACTCCACCTCCTACAAGGTCCCCTCATATGGTTGTTCCCCTGGTCAGTCCAGAGGAGCCTATGCAATTAGGAGGGACATCATTTCGGGGGAGGGGACCGGTGGTGCGCCATAAGACAGGAAGGTGTTTCTTCTGCGGGAGAAAGGGACATTTTATTGGGGGGTGTCCATCCCGTCCCTTGCAGAGTGAAGAGTCGTCGGAAAACTGTTGATCCCAGGTTGTGTGGTGGACGGCAATCTGGGAGTAGGTATTTCGGCCCTAGGTTCGTCTCAGTTTCTCGTACCGGCGGAGGTGGTGGTGGGTACGAGAACTGAGAGGATATCTGTTCTTCTGGATAGTGGGGCCGGGGCTAATCTGGTTGATGCTCGGTTTGCCCGGGTTCAAGGTATGCGATTGAGTGAGTTGGCTAAACCCATCCTCATATTCTCGATCGATGCCAGGCCTCTCGGTCAGGGAAGTTTTTTGCAAGCTGTGCATGACGTAAAACTTCAAGTGGGGGCGATACATAAAGAACTGTTGTCTTGCTACGTGTTGGAGGGTCTTCCCACTCCTATAGTGTTGGGTCTTCCTTGGTTAACTAAGCATAACCCGGTTATTAATTGGCAAACCAGAGAGATAAGCCAATGGAGTAAATTCTGTAATAAAAACTGCATGAACACGGTCATCGGTGCGGTTACTCCTTGGGTCTTACCTCCATTTCTGGCGGACTTTGAGGATGTATTCTCGGAGAAAGGGTGTCAGGAACTACCTCCTCATCGCGAGTATGACTGTTCTGTAAAACTGCTCCCTGAGGCCAAATTACCTAAAGCTAGGTTGTATAACCTTTCTGGTCCTGAGAGGCAGGCCATGAAGGATTATATTTCAGAAAGTCTGGCTAAGGGGCATATTAGACCTTCATCTTCACCGGTGGCTGCGGGGTTCTTCTTTGTTAAGAAGAAAGATGGAGGCCTACGCCCTTGCCTGGATTTCCGTGAACTTAATCGGATTACGGTCCGAGATCCGTATCCGCTCCCACTTATTCCCGATCTCTTTAATCAGATCGTGGGCGCCAAATGGTTCTCTAAGTTGGATCTCAGGGGGGCGTACAATCTGATTAGGATGAAGGAGGGGGATGAGTGGAAGACGGCGTTTAACACTCCGGAGGGGCATTATGAGAACCTTGTCATGCCATTCGGTCTGACTAATGCCCCGGCGGTGTTCCAACACTTTGTTAATGACATTTTTCGCCGCCTGGTGGGACAGTTTGTTGTCATATATCTGGATGATATCTTAATTTACTCGCCGGATCTGGTGTCTCATCAGGAGCACGTTAGGCAGGTGTTACAGATCTTGCGGGATAATAAACTGTATGCCAAATGGGAAAAGTGTGTGTTCGCCGTACAGGAACTCCAGTTTTTAGGCTTCCTGGTTTCAGCGTCCGGTTTTCGTATGGACCCTGGGAAAGTGCGGGCAGTTCTTGAGTGGGATCGGCCAGAGAATCTTAAGGCACTACAACGTTTCCTGGGGTTTGCTAATTATTGCCAGAAGTTCATTCGTAATTTCTCGTCCATGGTTAAGCCTCTCACAGACATGACTAAAAAGGGGACGGATTTTTCTAGGTGGTCTGACAAGGCTTGTCAAGCATTCTCCTCCTTGAAAAAATGTTTTGCCTCGGCACCCATACTCATTCAACCTGATGCGTCACAGCCATTCATTGTAGAGGTAGACGCTTCCGAGGTAGGGGTGGGAGCAGTATTGTCACAAGGTTCGTCCCCTGGTAAGTGGCATCCGTGCGCCTTTTTCTCTAAAAAATTGTCGTCCGCTGAGAGGAATTACGATATCGGCAATAGGGAACTCTTGGCCATTAAGTTAGCTTTTGAGTAGTGGCGCCATTTTTTGGAGGGGGCAGTCCATCCGGTCACCGTCATCACCGATCACAAGAACCTGCTATATCTGGAGTCCGCGAAACGTCTGAATCCCAGACAAGCTAGGTGGTCATTGTTTTTTACCAGGTTTAATTTTGTCGTTACATATCGTCCTGGGTCAAAAAATGTAAAGGCGGATTTCCCTGGGGCCGGGAATACGGACGACCCGATTCCTATCCTTCAGGAGGGGGTGGTGGTTTCGGCAGTATGCTCTGAGCTGGAGGAGGAGGTATTGGAGGCTCAGGGGGACGCCCCTGTTGGACCTCCGGGGAGACTGTTTGTTCCAGATCAGTTGCGACAAAAGGTGATCGAGGCACACCATAACTCAGTTTTCGCAGGACACCCGGGGAGTAGAGCAACTGTGGATCTCCTCTCGCGTCGGTTTTGGTGGCCTAACTTACATAAGGAGGTGGTAACTTTTGTCGCATCCTGTGGGGTTTGTGCGCGCTCTAAGACCTCACATACCCGTCCGTCTGGGGCCCTCTTACCTTTGAAGATCCCGGAGCGTCCTTGGACTCATCTGTCTATGGACTTTATTACGGACCTCCCTCCGTCTTCGGGTAAAACGGTCATACTCGTTGTAGTGGACAGGTTCAGCAAGATGGCACATTTTATCGCTCTTCCGGCTCTCCCTAATGCTAAAACTCTTGCGCAGGTGTTCATTGGGGAGATTGTGAGGCTTCACGGGGTACCCTCCGAGGTGGTGTTTGATCGGGGGTCTCAGTTTGTGTCCAAGTTCTGGAAGGCGTTTTGTGCACGGCGGGGGATGCATTTGTCGTTCTCATCGGCTTTTCATCCTCAGACCAATGGTCAGACGGAACGTATGAACCAGAGCTTGGAGACATATCTCCGGTGTTTTGTGTCAGAGAAACAGGAGGACTGGGCTTCTTTCTTACCTCTGGCAGAGTTTGCTCTTAATAATAGGCGGAGCGAGTCTACTGGTAAGTCCCCGTTTTTTGGGGCATATGGTTTTCACCCCCAGTTTTTTACTTTCAGTAGGGGGGGCTCTTCGGGGGTTCCTGAGGAGGAACGATTTTCCTCATCACTCGCTTCAGTATGGAGAGGGGTGCTGAAGAATCTGAATACTATGGGGAACCGATACAAACGTATGGCTGATAGGAGGAGAGTGTCTGGTCCGGACCTAAGTGTGAACGATCGGGTATGGTTGTCTACCAGGAATATAAAACTTAAGGTTCCCTCCTGGAAACTGGGTCCCAGGTTCATCGGGCCGT
This sequence comes from Phyllobates terribilis, assembly GCF_046119375.1. Lineage (NCBI taxonomy): Eukaryota > Metazoa > Chordata > Amphibia > Anura > Dendrobatidae > Phyllobates > Phyllobates terribilis. The sequence goes on along the minus strand of NW_027362761.1, from coordinate 1,162,525,254 downwards.
ACAGAATCAGTTCTATTTTTAATCCGGTGGCATTCCGTCTTGACCTCCCCCCTACGTTTAAAATTCACAACGTGTTCCACAGATCGTTGCTTAAGAGGTATGTGGCGCCGGTGGTACCGTCACCTTTACCTCCCCCTCCAGTGGTGGTCAAGGGTAACTTGGAGTTCCAGGTATCGAGGGTCATCGATTCATGCTTTAATCGCCGGTCCCTTCAGTACCTGGTTCATTGGAAAGGGTATGGTCCTGAGGAGAGGATGTGGGTTCCTGCGTCGGATATTAACGCAGACCGATTAGTTCGGGCCTTCCACACGACTCACCCGGATAAACCTGGCCCTGAGGGTCCGGAGGTCCCTCGTAGAAGGGGGGGTACTGTCACGGGTGTGTCGCCACGAAGATCGTCACGATTACACAGCCTGACTTCTCGCAGCTGACTTTTTGGTGCTTTGTGTTTTTCGGCAGTGAGGGAGTTGATTCTCTCTCTCTCTGTGCTAGACGAGGTCCAGCCTCGCCCAGCTGCAATCAATGCTGCTGTAGTGAGACTCCTTCAAATGCCTGCTGGTCTGTTAGGGAAGTGTCGGTGAAAGCATTTCATGCAGACTAACAGAGCGGATCGTGGTATTTGGAGTTTCAGAGATAAGTGTATTTGGAGTGTTTTTTCCCTTCCTCGCTTTATCATTTATCTCCTTTCCCGTTGGTGTTCCCTCTGTTGTAGTTGTGTAGTTTTTGTATGCAAGGTGGTTTTGGTTTTTCCCTTGTACTGTCTCGTTCGTCTAAGTACTGTGTGTGGGCATATTATTACTTGTCCCCTTTTGTTGTGATCGGGGTCCTTCTCAGGACTAGATTACTTAGGTGCAGGGATCCTCAGGAGGTAGGGGTTACGCTGGCGGCCTGGACCTCTGTACCTTTAACAGTACCTCCAGGTTGAGGGATTAGTCAGGGCCCCAGCTTAGGGTCAGCTTAGGCCCCCTACCTCCAGTATACAGAGACAGCGTGACACAGAGCCCAGCAGAGACACAAGGCATCTTGCCCCTCCAGCCGGCCTGGAGTAGTGTAGTGTTGAATGTGGGTGTTGGGGTCCCGGGCAGCACTCCCTCCTTACCTGAGAGAAGGAGGCACCACACCTCTGAGTGAGGTGCAGTACCTCTGTGGCGACTGAACCCTCAGGGGCGCCACAGCAGCAGATAGCTCAGTGATGTGAAACTGCAAGGGCTCCTCATAGATTCTCAAACATAAAATCATACTGGCACAGTTGTATATGGAGCTGTCACGGGTGTGTCATAAGTGACAGACAGCCTCACTGCAGTTGGTTGCAGGAGATCTCTGCATTTGGCATTACAGACATCTTCTTAGAGACTGTCTCTAAGACCCAGAGGCTACCTCCCTCTGTCTAATTAACTCCCTGGCCTGTGTGTATAAATACCAGGTGTGTTCTAGAGGGAGGTGCCAGCAATATTCATTGTTCCTTGTTAAGGCTTAGCAAAAGCAGTATCTTTTCCTCTCTGTAGCTTGAGGACGTGTTTGCGCATTTGTCTGGAATCATCTAAAGCTAAGTACTTTTCCCCTGTTTGTCCTTCCTTGTTGTCTATAGTGTTTAGTGGAGATCGACTAGTGCTCATATCCTCCCTTCCCTAGCTTGAGCCAAACGCCAGGGAAAGACAGGGCGAGGTACGCGTGCGCCGATTGGTTAAGAGCCAATACAGGTACGTTAGGGGAGACAGGGTGACGCTAGATCAACCTAGGAGGTCTCCACTTTCCCCCCTTTCCCTAGAGTCTGGGCTCCCTTTCCCTCTACCCTTTGCTATGTCCTGGACAATCTTCCCACACCTATTGTTTTGGGTATTCCTTGGCTTGTTAAACATATTCCGTTGGTGGATTGGCAAGCTGGGGAGATTATTTAATGGGGAGATTACTGCCATTTAGATATTTCCCTTGCTACTGTCTCTACGGAAATATTACCTGTTTTTCTGTCTGGTTTTGAAGAATTTTTTTCTGAGAGAGGGTGTCAGGATTTTCCTCCTCATCGTGCTTATGACTGTCCTATTAACCTGACCCCCGGAACTAAACTAACGAACTCCAGAATGTATAATCTTTGTGGCGCAGAGAGACAAGCCATGAAGGATTTCATTGTGGAAAGTCTGGAGAAGGGACATATCAGACCCTCATCTTCGCCCATGGCGGCAGGGTTCTTCTTTGTGAAGAAAAAAGATGGCGGTCTACGTCCCTGATTAGATTTCCGGGAATTAAATCAAATAACCATCTGTGATCCATACCCTCTTCCTCTGATTCCTGATTTGTTCAGCCAGGTTGTGAGAGCTAAGGTATTCTCCAAGTTGGTTAGAATCAGAGAGGGGGATGAATGGAAAACAGCGTTCAAAACCCCAGAAGGACATTTCGAGAGTCTGGTTATGCCTTTTGGTTTGACCAATGCACCTGCGGTATTCCAGCATTTCATAAATTATATTTTCCATAATTTGGTGGGGAGGTTTGTGATGATATTTTGGTTTACTCACCTGATTTTAAGACACATTGGGGGCATGTTAAGCAGGTGCTCCAGATATTAAGGGATAACAAACTTTATGCCAAACTGGAAAAATGTGTTTTCATTGCTCAGGAGGTACAGTTTTTTGGGCACTTGTTGTCATCTTCAGGTTTTCAGATGAATCCGGAGAAGATCCTTGCAGTCCTTGATTGGGAACGTCCCGAGAACCTGAAGGCTCTACAAGATTTTCTGGGATTTACTAATTTTTACCGGAAATTCATGCAAAATTACTCTGTTATTGTGAAACCCCTTACTGATATGACTAAGAAGGGGTCTGATTTTTCCAAATGGTCGGATGTTTCCCTCCAGGCTTTTTCTTCCTTAAAGAATCATTTTGCCACTGCACCTATACTCAGTCAATCCGATTGCTCCCAACCCTTTATTGTAGAGGTTGATGCGTCGGATGTCGGGGTTGGAGCTGTGTTGTCTCAGGGTCAGTCCCCAGGTAAATGGTGTCGGTGCGCCTTCTTTTCTAAAAAATTGTCTTCGGCTGAGAGAAATTATGACGTAGGTAATAGGGAATTTTTGGTGATCAAATTGGCGTTCGAAGAATGGCAACATTGGTTAGAGGGGGCTGTCCATCCTATTATTATTATTACTGACCATAAGAGCATGTAATATCTCCAGTCAGCTAAACGTCTCAAGCCAGATGGTCTCTATTTTTTACTAGATTCAATTTTGTTGTCACTTTTCGTCCAGGAGTCAAAAATGTCAAGGCTGATGCTTTGTCCCGGTGCTTCCCTGGTGGTGGTGACTAGTGTTGAGCCACCCCCGTAGTGTTCGAGTTCGGTTCGGTTCGTCGAACACCCGTGTGTTCGCCGAACTGTTCGTCGAACTGTTCGTCGAACACCTTCGAACACCGTTAAAACCAATGGCAGGCAAACAAAAACACATAGAAACACATAGAAAACACCTTCAAAGGTGTCCAAAAGCTGACAAACTGCTCAGAAGACACAACTAACACATGGAAAAGTGACAAGTACATATAGTCATGCGAAAAGAAAAGAGGTGGAGGAGTAAAAGGAGGGGGAGACACAGATATAGGCATGTCATGCCCTTCTAAAATCCAAAAAGTGAGAAGCCGAGACGGCCAGTCCGCTCCTGCCCGTGCCACCTCCGTGTCGCCGGGTTTGTGCCAGAGCCGCGGTGAACCCTGACGGCCAGCCCCCCTCTCCCAATACTGGTGCCTGTCCGCTGGTGGGTCGAGAGAGCCCCCCTGTGGTGGAGGCAGCTCTAAGCTTTTTAATTTAAATTGTCCTTCTAATTTGAATGAATACACTTTAAATCCATTTACAAGGATCTATTGGAGGGCAAGTCTCATGCCAGCAGCCGCGTAATTCCAGCTCCAGTAGCGTCCACTAAAGCTGCTGCAGTTAAAAAGCTTTTATAAGGATCGAGCTCGGCTGTCCACCGCAAGGCATCCTAGTGCCAGTCCCAGCCCCTATGCCTTGGGGTGCCTCCTGATGCTCTTCACTAAGTATCCCGTGGTCCCGAAGCATTTCCTTTGAAAAAATTAAGTGTCCAAACTACAGGTGGTGTAGCTTGCTTAACAGCCGGGATAATCCGCTGACTAGCAGACACTGCTACTAGGCACAAAGTATTTCCTGGGCTAGATGCAGTTAAAAATTTGTAAGTAGATACTCTCGTTGGATGCTGAGAAAGCATTCCATAGAGTCTCCTGGCACGCCATATATGATTCTCTTAAAAAGCTTGGGGTAGGGGTCTAGGGGACCCTTTTATAGCCAAAATCACGGCCCTGTATCACAATACGTCACCTAGGCTGAAGATAAATGGAACTGTAGCACCGAGGGCTCGGTTGCTACAGACGTATTGCACCTCACCCAGAGGTGTGATATCTCACTCTCAGATAAGGATGGAGTGTGGATCAGGACCCGACACCTGCATGCATTACACCACATTGCCGTGGGGCAGGGCGACCAATATGCCCCTGAGATGGGCACGACAGTCCCTGTCCCTGGCTGGAGTGGGGGGAGGGAACACTGAGGAAGGGGAACCCTGCAGTGCAGGAGCAGGGAGGAAGCAGTTCCTGGGTGCATTGAGAAGGGAGTATAAAAGGTGGGCACCATCTTAGTTCAGTGCAGAGAAGTCTGAGCAGAAGTGGCAGGGAGCAGGGGCTCTGCATGAGCTCTGCTCCGGAGGCGGGCCTAGTAACAGAGGCCCAGGCCTGCAAGAGGGAGAAGGAAGGAAGAGGAGCGGAGAAGGCTCCAGGAACGAGGAATGAAGGGATCCCAGGGGTGCGGACGGGCGAGTCGCCACCGCACGCCCGAATCCACCTGCGTGGAGGGGTCAGGCCAAAGGGGGAGACCGGTCCCCGAACTAGTGGAGGCAGGAAACGACCCTCAGCTAGAAACCGGAGGCTCTGACATTTTATGTGGCGCAGCCCCTTGCTCCACCCGCTAGGAAGGCACCACATAGGGTCAGGGAAACTGGCGCCAAGTTTACCAAGAGGAGGCCCGAGGCAGCCGGACAGAAGTGTTGGTAAGAAAGGCCAGACAAAGGACACACAAAGGGGGTTCTGTGAAGCGCTCCAAAGTTATCTGGGAGTTGTCTGAGCCCCTCACCTGGTGAGCACAGTACGACGTGGGCAGCCGTTACCTGCAGACGTGGTCTGGATAATAAGAACTGTGAGTAAAGGCCCTGAACTGCATCACTGACTCCGTGTCGTTACTGCTGCTGCCCTGCACCATCACCCCCATCCTCCACATACACTGCCCTGAGGCTATACTCCTCCCGTGGGGAGTTATGCTACGCTCTGCTGCACCCACAACACCAGCCTTAGCGGTCTGCCCTGTAGCGGCGGTTCACTCTGACCGCAATCCACGGCTGGCGTAGTCGGACATTTAAACATCAAAACCACATAAATAGTTCCGCCACTGGTTTGACCGCCCTGAGCCACGGAACCGGATCGCCGCCACGAAGACTACAACCACCAGCATCCACCAAAAAGGGTCCGGCTCCGGGTGTCCCAAGGCCCAGGGGGCGCGTCAGAACATTTTCATCACCTTTCACAATCACCAATGGGACAAGGCAGGGATGTTCTCTGTCCCCTCTCTTATACATCCTAGTGACGGAGCACCTGCTCTCATCAATTCGCCATAACCCCAATATTAGGTGGATTGAGGTGGGAGGCACCGAGTACAAGTGCTCTCTATTTGCTGATGATGTCCTAGTATATATCACTCAATCACATATATCCATCCATGCTGTTATGGCTGAAATAGATCACTTTGTTACATGGTCAAATTTTAAAATCAATGCAGCGAAGTCTGAGGCCCTCGATGTCTCCCTCCCCAAATCCATATAGGATTCCATCCAGTCCAACTTTCCCTTTGCCTGGCCCTCACAGGGTATCAAATACTTAGGAATTCCTATTCATAGAGACCTCTCCCATCTATGTTATCTTAATTTTGGGCCCTTTATTGAACAACTCCATACAGACCACGGTTGGCAAGTTAGAACTGTAAGATTCACTACATGAACCACTGGTGTTTTGTGGAAAAGCACATGTACACTGTGTTCCAAATTATTATGCAAAAAGTGTTTAGGAGTGATAAGGGAAGAATTTGTTTGTTTGTCAGTTAAACTCATTGATGGTGATGTGTCTCAGGGCTCTTTATATCACTGTAAGCAATTGCAGACACCAGTGCTAATTAGTTTGTCAGGTGTGTCCAATGAAAGGCAAGACTACTTAAGAAGGCTCTCTCACATTATTCAGCAGCCTACATTTTCTGCCAAAATGGGAAAGAAAAAGGATGTGTCGGCTGCTGAGAAGCAACAAATTGTGGAGTGTTTAGGTCAAGGCATGACTACAATCAACATTGTGCGATGATCAGGATGAAGTGTCTTGGCAATCAAGAAGTATGTAGCTGATTCACAGTACACACGTGTGCGTGCTGATAAGGGCAAATTGAGGACTCTTTCCTACAGGCAATTACGTCAGGTTGAAAGAGCAGCGGCAAAAAAGCCTTGTCATAGCAGCAGACAAGTTTTTGAAGCTGCTTGTGCCTCCAACGTCCCCCGAACAACAAGATGCAGGGTCCTTCAGAGGTTTGCAGCTGTGCATACGCCATCCTGTCGACCTCCTCTATCCACTTCACACAAGCAGAAACGGCTCCAGTGGGCCAAACATTACATGAAGACTGATTTCAAAACTGTTTTGTTCACGGATGAGTGCCGTGCAGCGCTCGATGGTCCAGATGGATGGAGTGGAGGATGGCTGGTTGATGGACACCCCACGCAAACACGGCTACAGCGCCAACAAGGAGGAGGTGGAGTAATGTTTTGGGCTGGAATCATGGGGAGAGAGATTGTCGGCCCCTTTAGGATCCCTGAAGGCGCTAAAGATGAACTCCATAATGTATGTGGATTTTCTCAAACAGCACTTCCTGCCATGGTTCAAGAAGAAGAACCGTGTATTTCACAGCAAGATCATTTTTCTGCATGATAATGCACCATCTCATGCTGCACATAAAACATCTGCATCTCTGGCTGATATGGGCATAAAAGGGGACAAACTTATGGTGTGACCCCCATGCTCCCCTGACCTCTACCCCATTCAGAACCTTTGGAGCATCATTAAAAGGAGTGTCTATGATGGCGGGAGGCAGTTCACATCTAAGCAACAGCTCTGGGAGGGTATTCTGTCCTCATGCAAAACAATTGAAGCAGAAACCATCCAAAACCTGACAAATTCAATGGACGAGAGAGTTCAGAAGCTCCTTTCGAACAAGGGGTCCTATGTGAAAATGTAACATCACCTAGAATAAAGTTTTGAGTTGAAAACTGTTTGATTTCAGTTTCTAACAACCTGCTAATGCTTATAATTTCAAAAATGACCATTTTTTTGGTCTTTATTAAAATGAAAAGGTTGATCGAAAAGTTTGGGGGATCTAAGAGTGTGGCAACCCAGTAGTCATGATTACTTCGAATTCTGACAATATGAGGGTCATGCTGCAGGTAGTGCAGCAAGAAGGCACTTATGTGTCTTGCGCATCTCGGAGCCCCAAAATTATTTTCCGGGCTAGATGCAGCTAAAAATTATTTTTAATTTTAAATCTGGTGGAGCTTATTATAGATGGCCTAATAGGATCAGTGCTGCACACTGCTACAAAGCCCAAATTATTTTCCAGTCAAGATACAGATAAACATGATTAGTAATTTGAAAGCTTAAAACGGTTGGTAGGGTGATTTTAAACAATCATCAAGCTTTTACTCTCCCCAGGATGACACAGGGGTAGAAAAGTCGTTTCGGATCCATGATTTGTTCATCTTTATGAACGTGAGTCTGTCTACATTATCAGTGGAGAGCCCCGTGCGCTTATCTGTCAGCACACCACCAGCAGCGCTGAACACACGTTCAGACAGAACGCTGGCTGCGGGGCATGACAAGATCTCCAAGGCGTAAGTGGCTAGCTCCGGCCATTTATCCAGATTGGAAGCCCAAAAAGAGCAAGGGTCCAGTGACACAGTTGTGGCTTCAATGTTTACTTGGAGATACTCCTGTACCATCGTCTCTAGGCGTTGACTATGTGTCAGACTTCTTGTCTCCTGTGGCCTTGCAAAGGATGAGCTAAAAAAGTGGTGAAATGATTCCGCAAAATTGATGTTACCACCAGATACTGTGGTTCTGTTACGGTTTGAGTGCTGAACACTTGACGGTCCCACGGTTGGCAAGTTGGAACTGTGAGATTCACTACGTGCACCACTGGTATTTTGTGGAAAAGCACATGTAAGATTCTGCAACAGTCTCTGCTGATACTCCTGCATGCGTGCATCCCTTTCTATGGCAGGAATAATTTCTGCAAATTTACTTTTGTACCGGGGATCTAACAGTGTGGCAACCCAGTAGTCAGGATTATTTCTAATTCTCACAATTCGAGGGTCATGTTGCAGGTAGTGCAGCAAGAAGGCACTCATGTGTGTTGCGCATCCAGGAGCACCAAGTCCCTGTTGTGTTGGTGGCGAGGTAACAATCATGCTTCCTTCCTCTGTCCTCTCCCCCCAACCTCGCACAACAGAAATGTGATCAAGGTCTCCCTCATCTGATGAGTCTTCCATCAGTTCGTCCTCCACTTCTTCCTGGGCTCCTGCACCTTCCTCACTAGTTTGGCTGCTACCATGCGCCCTGGTAAAACCATCTCCCCCACCCTCACATGCCTGCCGCCTTGGTGCTGCCGACCGTCTTGACCTTGCAGATGTTAGCCCTTCCGCATACAACTCCTCCTCCTCTACTTCCTCCACCTCCTCTTGTGCCACCACCTGACTCCGAATTCTGTTTAACATGTGCTCCAGCATGTAAATCACCGGAATAGTCATGCTGATAATGGCATCGTCAGCACTAAACATCTTCGTCGCCATTTCAAAACTGTGCAGAAGGGTGCATAGGTCCCTGATCTGAGACCACTCCTCCAGCGTGATTTGCCCCACCTCTGAATCTCGTTGGCCCAGGCTATATGTCAGAACGTATTGCACCAGGGCTTGTTGGTGCTGCCACAGTCGCTGCAACATGTGCAGAGTTGAATTCCACCGGGTAGGCACATCGCATTTTAGCCGGTGAAGTGGCAGGCCCAACGACTTCTGTAGAGATGTAAGTCGCTGAGCTGCGGGATGCGAACGGCGGAAGTGAGCACACAGCGACCGTGCCCTCTGCAGAAGGCCATCTAGTCTGGGATAGTGGGCTAAAAATTGCTGGACAACCAGGTTCAACACGTGAGCCATACAAGGCACGTGTGTGACATTGCCCCGGCGAAGGGCCGCACCCAGGTTTGCAGCATTGTCGCACACGGCCTTCCCTGGTTTCAGGTCTAGTGGAGACAACCATTCATGAAATTGGTTCTCCAGAGCTGACCACAACTCCTCAGCTGTGTGACTCACATTTCCCAGACATTTCAATGTAAAAACCGCCTGATGACGTTGAGCCCTACTGCCAGCATAGTAAGGAGGTGTGCAGGATCCCTTCTGCGCAGTTAGAAAGCTTGTGGCATGACCAGACAGGCTTTGGGTGCAGGTGGAAGACCGAGAGGAGGTTGAGGAGGCAGAAGCAGTGGAGGAAAAATGACATAAAGAGGATTGACGCACAACTCGTGGGGACGGCAAGACTTGGACAGCAGCCCCTTGTCCTGCTGTCACCATAGTTACCCAGTGCCCAGTCAGCGACATGTAACGCCCCTGTCCATGCCTACTCGTCCAAGTGTCTGTGGTGAAATGCACCCTGTCACACACAGAGTTTCTCAAAGAAGCGGTGATGTTGTGTGCGACATGCTGGTGGAGCGCAGGCACACCTTTCTTTGCGAAGTAGTGCCGACTGGGCATCTGGTACTGGGGCACTGCGATGGACATAAGGTCTCGAAAATCCTCTGTGTCCACCAGGCGGAAAGGCAGCATTTCTGTAGCCAAGAGCTTGCAGATGGTGAAATTCAACCTCTTAGCTTTCTCATGGCTAGGAGGAAATGGTCTTTTACTTGTCCACATCTGAGGGACCGAGGGCTGGCTATTGTGCTTAGACGGGGTTGATAAGGGTGTCCCCGGCAAACTGCCGGTCTGTGAGGAAGATGCAGGCGGACATGTTAGGTTGCCTTGATCCAAAGGTGGTGCTATCGATGTCGGACAGCGCTCAAGACCAGCTGGTGTTACCACCTCCAAAGAAAATGATGACCTGCCAATCACGCTGGCTGTTGCGGGTAAAGAGGTGGCAGGTCTGCGCCCCAAAACAGGTGTGACTGCTGTCCCCCCAGTCACAGAGGATGAAGAGGCCGCGGATGCACAAGATATGGCAGACGGTGGTTGGCCCGGCCGGCTAGACCGCATTGTAGCACACTGAGCTTCCCACTGCAACTTATGCTTCATGTCCATGTGCCGGTTCATGCATGAAGTACTCAAACTATGTATTTTTTGGCCTCTACTTAGCTTTTGCTGACAAATGTTACAGATAACACGAGTTGGGTCATCTTTATCGATCTGAAAAAATGCCCAGGCTATGCAAGGCTTAGCACCCATGCGACCTGAAGAGCCACCACGACTTGTGGTGAGAGGCAGAGTTGTGTTTGAGGATGCAGTTGTTGACGTGCTTCCAGTACTACGTCTCTGTCCAGGAAGGCGCAACCTGACCTCGTCGTCACTAGCATCTTCCTCCACCTCCTCTGCTGACCTCATCTCTTGGCTGACTGTGGGTTGACAGTAAGTGGGATCTCCGACCTCATCATCATCACCCTGTGCGTTATCACACCCGTCGTCCTCAGAGCCAACCTGTTCCTGCCCTGACAAAAAACTAAAGTTGTCGCTCCAATCAGGTATTTGAGTCTTATCATCGTCTTCCTCATTGTCTCCACCAACAGGAGTTACAGTTTGGGAATGAGGGTCTACATTATGGTCAGAACCTTCTGCGTCTGGTCCTGGATCCGACTCATAAAGATTCTGGGCATCAGTGCAGATCATTTCCTCGTCTGGATTCACAGAAGCGCTGGAGTCGACCTCTGATTCCCAGGCTATAGTATGAGTAAACAGCTCTGCAGACTCAACCATCTGTTCTACCTCATACTCAGACGGGCAGCTGGAGATTTGGGAGCTGTGAGGAAGCAAGTGCGATTTGGGTGACACCTTTGAGGACTGGAGTATTTGTGATGTTGAAGTTGATGTGGAGGAGAGCCCACTTAAAGGAGCACTTGATATCCGTTGAAGCACCTGCTGTTTTTGTGCCTCATCTGGAATTTGTAGCGATTGGCGTGGCCGTAAGAAAGGGATCTTATCACATTGTCCGCTAAAAGAAGTAGACATTTTAGTTTGGCTGGAAGATGGTCTTTCTTCTGCACCTACCCCACGGACACAACCTTTTTTCCCCTTCCCAACACGCCTATTCCCCTTTCCACCAGCAGCAGGCCTTTTTCCACTCATTTTGGTGGTTAACTAATTCACAACTCTGGAGTTGTTTGCACAAAAAAACAATGGATGGTAACCGAGCAGAGCTGAGTGGCCAAACTGTGGTATTAGGCCAAAACTATTGGCTGGGTTAGATGCAGAAAAAAATTATTTTTAATTTGCAACCTGATGGAGGTCAGTATAGATGGACTAATAGACCAAGTCCCACACACCGCTAGAAGCCCAAATATTTTTTCAGAGCTAGATGCAGAAAAAAATTATTTTTAATTTGCAACCTGATGGAGGTCAGTATAGATGGACTAATAGACCAAGTCCCACACACCGCTAGAAGCCCAAATATTTTTTCAGAGCTAGATGCAGAAAAAAATTATTTTTAATTTGCAACCTGATGGAGGTCAGTATAGATGGACTAATAGACCAAGTCCCACACACTGCTAGAAGCCCAAATATTTTTTCAGAGCTAGATGCAGAAAAAAATTATTTTTAATTTGCAACCTGATGGAGGTCAGTATAGATGGACTAATAGACCAAGTCCCACACACCGCTAGAAGCCCAAATATTTTTTCAGAGCTAGATGCAGAAATTTTTTTTATTCAATTTGCAACCTGATGGAGGTCAGTATAGATGGACTAATAGACCAAGTCCCACACACTGCTAGAAGCCCAAATATTTTTTCAGAGCTAGATGCAGAAAAAAATTATTTTTAATTTGCAACCTGATGGAGGTCAGTATAGATGGACTAATAGACCAAGTCCCACACACTGCTAGAAGCCCAAATATTTTTTCAGAGCTAGATGCAGAAAAATATTATTTTTAATTTGCAACCTGATGGAGGTCAGTATAGATGGACTAATAGACCAAGTCCCACACACCGCTAGAAGCCCAAATATTTTTTCAGAGCTAGATGCAGAAAATTTTTTTATTCAATTTGCAACCTGATGGAGGTCAGTATAGATGGACTAATAGACCAAGTCCCACACACCGCTAGAAGCCCAAATATTTTTTCAGAGCTAGATGCAGAAAAAAATTATTTTTAATTTGCAACCTGATGGAGGTCAGTATAGATGGACTAATAGACCAAGTCCCACACACTGCTAGAAGCCCAAATATTTTTTCAGAGCTAGATGTAGAAAAAAATTATTTTTAATTTGCAACCTGATGGAGGTCAGTATAGATGGACTAATAGAACAAGTCCCACACGCTGCTAGAAGCCCAAATATTTTTTCAGAGATAAATGAAGAAAAAAATTATTTTTAATTTGCAACCTGATGGAGGTCAGTATAGATGGACTAATAGACCAAGTCCCACACACCGCTAGAAGCCCAAATATTTTTTCAGAGCTAGATGCAGAAAAAAATTATTTTTAATTTGCAACCTGATGGAGGTCAGTATAGATGGACTAATAGACCAAGTCCCACACACTGCTAGAAGCCCAAATATTTTTTCAGAGCTAGATGCAGAAAAAAATTATTTTTAATTTGCAACCTGATGGAGGTCAGTATAGATGGACTAATAGACCAAGTCCCACACACCGCTAGAAGCCCAAATATTTTTTCAGAGCTAGATGCAGAAAAAAATTATATTCAATTTGCAACCTGCTGGACGTCAGTATAGAAGGACTAATAGAACAAGTCCCACACACTGCTAGAAGCCCAAATATTTTTTCAGAGCTAAATGAAGAAAAAAATTATTTTTAATTTGCAACCTGATGGAGGTCAGTATAGATGGACTAATAGACCAAGTCCCACACACTGCTAGAAGCCCAAATATTTTTTCAGAGCTAGATGCAGAAAAAAATTATTTTTAATTTGCAACCTGATGGAGGTCAGTATAGATGGACTAATAGACCAAGTCCCACACACCGCTAGAAGCCCAAATATTTTTTCAGAGCTAGATGCAGAAATTTTTTTTATTCAATTTGCAACCTGATGGAGGTCAGTATAGATGGACTAATAGACCAAGTCCCACACACTGCTAGAAGCCCAAATATTTTTTCAGAGCTAGATGCAGAAAAAAATTATTTTTAATTTGCAACCTGATGGAGGTCAGTATAGATGGACTAATAGACCAAGTCCCACACACTGCTAGAAGCCCAAATATTTTTTCAGAGCTAGATGCAGAAAAAAATTATTTTTAATTTGCAACCTGATGGAGGTCAGTACAGATGGACTAATAGAACAAGTCCCACACGCTGCTAGAAGCCCAAATATTTTTTCAGAGATAAATGAAGAAAAAAATTATTTTTAATTTGCAACCTGATGGAGGTCAGTATAGATGGACTAATAGACCAAGTCCCACACACCGCTAGAAGCCCAAATATTTTTCAGAGCTAGATGCAGAAAAAAATTATTTTTAATTTGCAACCTGATGGAGGTCAGTATAGATGGACTAATAGACCAAGTCCCACACACTGCTAGAAGCCCAAATATTTTTTCAGAGCTAGATGCAGAAAAAAATTATTTTTAATTTGCAACCTGATGGAGGTCAGTATAGATGGACTAATAGACCAAGTCCCACACACCGCTAGAAGCCCAAATATTTTTTCAGAGCTAGATGCAGAAAAAAATTATATTCAATTTGCAACCTGCTGGACGTCAGTATAGAAGGACTAATAGAACAAGTCCCACACACTGCTAGAAGCCCAAATATTTTTTCAGAGCTAAATGAAGAAAAAAATTATTTTTAATTTGCAACCTGATGGAGGTCAGTATAGATGGACTAATAGACCAAGTCCCACACACTGCTAGAAGCCCAAATATTTTTTCAGAGCTAGATGCAGAAAAAAATTATTTTTAATTTGCAACCTGATGGAGGTCAGTATAGATGGACTAATAGACCAAGTCCCACACACCGCTAGAAGCCCAAATATTTTTTCAGAGCTAGATGCAGAAATTTTTTTTATTCAATTTGCAACCTGATGGAGGTCAGTATAGATGGACTAATAGACCAAGTCCCACACACTGCTAGAAGCCCAAATATTTTTTCAGAGCTAGATGCAGAAAAAAATTATTTTTAATTTGCAACCTGATGGAGGTCAGTATAGATGGACTAATAGACCAAGTCCCACACACTGCTAGAAGCCCAAATATTTTTTCAGAGCTAGATGCAGAAAAAAATTATTTTTAATTTGCAACCTGATGGAGGTCAGTATAGATGGACTAATAGACCAAGTCCCACACACCGCTAGAAGCCCAAATATTTTTTCAGAGCTAGATGCAGAAATTTTTTTTATTCAATTTGCAACCTGATGGAGGTCAGTATAGATGGACTAATAGACCAAGTCCCACACACTGCTAGAAGCCCAAATATTTTTTCAGAGCTAGATGCAGAAAAAAATTATTTTTAATTTGCAACCTGATGGAGGTCAGTATAGATGGACTAATAGACCAAGTCCCACACACTGCTAGAAGCCCAAATATTTTTTCAGAGCTAGATGCAGAAAAAAATTATTTTTAATTTGCAACCTGATGGAGGTCAGTATAGATGGACTAATAGAACAAGTCCCACACACTGCTAGAAGCCCAAATATTTTTTCAGAGATAAATGAAGAAAAAAATTATTTTTAATTTGCAACCTGATGGAGGTCAGTATAGATGGACTAATAGACCAAGTCCCACACACTGCTAGAAGCCCAAATATTTTTTCAGAGCTAGATGCAGAAAAAAAATATTTTTAATTTGCAACCTGATGGAGGTCAGTATAGATGGACTAATAGACCAAGTCCCACACACTGCTAGAAGCCCAAATATTTTTTCAGAGCTAGATGCAGAAAAAAATTATATTCAGTTTGCAACCTGATGGAGGTCAGTATAGATGGACTAATAGAATGATGCTATGCCCAAAAGATTTTACTTCACTAGGTGCAGTAAAAAAATTGGTATTCTATACACAGGTGGTATATCTTGCAACACAGATAGGCTACTCCACTGACTAACACACTCTGCAATAGGCCAAAAAGGATTAGCTTTGCTAGATTCAGCCAAATGCTGTGAAAAAAACTTGCACAGCACTGGCACAGACCTGCCTGGCAAAAACTGATAGGAACTGATGTAACCTAGTCCTGAAAAGGACTCCAATTACAATTAGTCTTTACTCCCACAATCTATCTATTTAAGAGCACAGACCTGCCTGATAAAAGTCGTAGGAAATGCTGTAACCTAGTCCTTAAAAGGACTGCAATCACAACTATTCCCTACTCCCAAGCTATCTGTATATTTGTGCGAAAATTGGCTTGAAATTAACAAGGTATAGCGCACACAGCAACAGCGGTGCCGTCTAACACGCAGCTGCAGCAGTGAGAAAATGGTGGCGACGGGGAAAATGGCTTGGTCTTATAGGGCAAGGACATGTGACATACACTGCCAATCACACATGCCCTTGCTTGTGTGAAAAAAAGCACTTCGCTCCGTGTGTGCGCTGCTGATAGGCTGACAGATTGCACCTCCCCACTGCAAATGCGGGAAAGAGAAAAAAAAATGGAGATCTTCATTGTTCCTGCAGAGATCCATCCCCTGCCCCTCCCCCCGCCCCGCTGTACACTCAAACTGCGTATTAACATTAATTTTCATCATTACTGAGAAAAAATCCAGTTATGATTTTGGTGCACGAACAGTTATCGAACATAACCTCGAACAGCCGAATTTTTCTCAAATTGTTCGTGTTCGCCGACCGGCTCGAACACCGCCCAAAACAGCTCGAATTTGAGATTGGCGAACAGTTCGAGTAGAACAACGCTCATCTCTAGTGGTGACCATGAGAACCCTGCCCTGACATTACCGAAATTGGTAGTCATTTTGGCACTGTTTCCTGAACTGGAGGGTGATGTGTTGGAGGCTCAGGGGGACACCCCTCCCTCCTGCCCTTCATGAAGTTTATTTGTACCATCTGATCTGCGCCACAAAGTAATTAAGGAACATCACAACTCTGTGCTTGCTGGGCATCCAGGTGGTAAGGCAACCACAGACCTTCTCTCTCGTCGGTTTTTGTGGCCGGGGTTGCATCGGGATGTGATTGAACACGTATCCTCTTGTAGTATTTGCACGTGTTCTAAGTAGTGATGAGCGAGCACTAAAATGCTCAGGTACTCGTTGCTCGGGTCGAGCACATTGGAATACTTGGGCGCTCGACCCGAGCAACGAGCCCAATGTAAGTCTATGGGAAACTCGAGCATTTTTCAGGCGGCTCCCCCCGGCGGTCTGCAGAGGGCCTAAAAATTGCCCAAATCGATGGGAACAGTGCTCAAATGACAAGGGAACAGCATGGGGAAGACCCCTGGAAGCATCTCTGACTCCCAGATCACTGCTGTCAACAACGTTGTCAGAGTATTACGCCACTTTTACGAACTCAAAATAAAACATACAAAAACGAAACCAAAATGGATTTTCCTGGGAAATATGTTAAGGAACATCCTTTCCAGGGTAATGACTTGTATATAAGGCAAAATAAATAACCAAACACAAAAATACTCCTCCACACCTTAGGCTATGTTCACACGTAGCGTTTTTGATGCGTTTTTGCACTTTTGCATTATTTTCAACCAAGACAAAAGCATTCACCAGGAAATGCCATTTTAACATTTTACAACCTTATCTGGCCATGTGGTGTGTGACACATCATCAGACACATGCATACAGTGCTGAAAAGACATGGGAACAGCATAGGGAAGACCTCTGGAAGCATCTCTGACTCCCAGGTCACTGCCTAAATGTGTGCCCATCATAAGTGATTGTGGCACCCTGCTACTACAGGTACCACAGGACCCAAAAGGGTGCATGGACGGATTTCTCCACAAGAGGCCCTCACTACAAACAGACACCTCCACCCTTCCACCTCATACCACCAGAGGGAGCCCTGTTAGGGATATACAGTACAGACCAAAAGTTTGGACACACCTTCTCATTTAAAGATTTTTCTGTATTTTCATGACTATGAAAATTGTACATTCACACTGAAGGCATCAAAACTATGAATCAACACATGTGGAATTATATACTTAACAAAAAAAAGTGTGAAACAACTGAAAATATGTCTTATATTCTAGGTTCTTCAAAGTAGCCACCTTTTGCTTTGATGACTGCTTTGCACACTCTTGGCATTCTCTTGATGAGCTTCAAGATTTAGTCACCGGAAATGGTCTTCCAACAATCTTGAAGGAGTTCACAGAGATGAACTCCTTGGTCTGTACTGTATATATGGAGGGTGGAGTCAGGCAGTGAGTTAGTTCAGTCAGAGAGTAGTCTGAAGAGAGTGTGCTGACACTGAGAGCAGTGAAGACGCAGTACGTCGGCTGCTGTACTGAGAGCCCCGAGTGTGGCCGAGGCAAGGAGAGAGGAGTTGAGGGGGGAGAGGAGCATCTGAAGCTCACCCCAGGACAAAAGCCGGACACCGGGTCTGTGCCTACAGGGTTCTCTACACCCAGTAGGGACAACCGGCATACCAGGAGGCTTCCAGACCCCTGGTCTTCCTGAAGCTACCATCAATTACAGGATTAGGAACCATGAAGACCCCAGCATCCAGGGATAGTGGTTGCCAGAGAAAAGTCCTACTACCAAGCAGTCAGGTGAGAGAGCAAAACAGCATAGAAGCTAGGCCAAGTTCCAGGCTGGCCAGAAGCTTAGAGAGAGGAAGACACGGACCAGGAGGCCTACAACCCGCTCACTGGGCAGAGTCCTGAAGTGCACCCTTCCTATTAAGTAGAGATGAGCGTTGTTCTACTCGAACTGTTCACCAATCTCAAATTCGAGCTGTTTTGGGCGGTGTTCGAGCCGGTCGGCGAACACGAACAATTTGAGAAAAATTCGGCTGTTCGAGGTTATGTTCGATAACTGTTCGTGCACCAAAATCATAACTGGATTTTTTCTCAGTAATGATGAAAATTAATGTTAATACGCAGTTTGAGTGTACAGCGGGGCGGGGGGAGGGGCAGGGGATGGATCTCTGCAGGAACAATGAAGATCTCCATTTTTTTTTCTCTTTCCCGCATTTGCAGTGGGGAGGTGCAATCTGTCAGCCTATCAGCAGCGCACACACGGAGCGAAGTGCTTTTTTTCACACAAGCAAGGGCATGTGTGATTGGCAGTGTATGTCACATGTCCTTGCCCTATAAGACCAAGCCATTTTCCCCGTCGCCACCATTTTCTCACTGCTGCAGCTGCGTGTTAGACGGCACCGCTGTTGCTGTGTGCGCTATACCTTGTTAATTTCAAGCCAATTTTCGCACAAATATACAGATAGCTTGGGAGTAGGGAATAGTTGTGATTGCAGTCCTTTTAAGGACTAGGTTACAGCATTTCCTACGACTTTTATCAGGCAGGTCTGTGCTCTTAAATAGATAGATTGTGGGAGTAAAGACTAATTGTAATTGGAGTCCTTTTCAGGACTAGGTTACATCATTTCCTATCAGTTTTTGCCAGGCAGGTCTGTGCCAGTGCTGTGCAAGTTTTTTTCACAGCATTTGGCTGAATCTAGCAAAGCTAATCCTTTTTGGCCTATTGCAGAGTGTGTTAGTCAGTGGAGTAGCCTATCTGTGTTGCAAGATATACCACCTTTGTATAGAATACCAATTTTTTTACTGCACCTAGTGAAGTAAAATCTTTTGGGCATAGCATCATTCTATTAGTCCATCTATACTGACCTCCATCAGGTTGCAAACTGAATATAATTTTTTTCTGCATCTAGCTCTGAAAAAATATTTGGGCTTCTAGCGGTGTGTGGGACTTGGTCTATTAGTCCATCTATACTGACCTCCATCAGGTTGCAAATTAAAAATAATTTTTTTCTGCATCTAGCTCTGAAAAAATATTTGGGCTTCTAGCAGTGTGTGGGACTTGGTCTATTAGTCCATCTATACTGACCTCCATCAGGTTGCAAATTGAATAAAAAAATTTTCTGCATCTAGCTCTGAAAAAATATTTGGGCTTCTAGCGGTGTGTGGGACTTGGTCTATTAGTCCATCTATACTGACCTCCATCAGGTTGCAAATTAAAAATAATTTTTTTCTGCATCTAACTCTGAAAAAATATTTGGGCTTCTAGCAGTGTGTGGGACTTGGTCTATTAGTCCATCTATACTGACCTCCATCAGGTTGCAAATTAAAAATAATTTTTTTCTTCATTTAGCTCTGAAAAAATATTTGGGCTTCTAGCAGTGTGTGGGACTTGTTCTACTAGTCCTTCTATACTGACGTCCAGCAGGTTGCAAATTGAATATAATTTTTTTCTGCATCTAGCTCTGAAAAAATATTTGGGCTTCTAGCGGTGTGTGGGACTTGGTCTATTAGTCCATCTATACTGACCTCCATCAGGTTGCAAATTAAAAATAATTTTTTTCTGCATCTAGCTCTGAAAAAATATTTGGGCTTCTAGCAGTGTGTGGGACTTGGTCTATTAGTCCATCTATACTGACCTCCATCAGGTTGCAAATTGAATAAAAAAAATTTCTGCATCTAGCTCTGAAAAAATATTTGGGCTTCTAGCGGTGTGTGGGACTTGGTCTATTAGTCCATCTATACTGACCTCCATCAGGTTGCAAATTAAAAATAATTTTTTTCTGCATCTAGCTCTGAAAAAATATTTGGGCTTCTAGCAGTGTGTGGGACTTGGTCTATTAGTCCATCTATACTGACCTCCATCAGGTTGCAAATTGAATAAAAATTTTTTCTGCATCTAGCTCTGAAAAAATATTTGGGCTTCTAGCGGTGTGTGGGACTTGGTCTATTAGTCCATCTATACTGACCTCCATCAGGTTGCAAATTAAAAATAATTTTTTTCTGCATCTAGCTCTGAAAAAATATTTGGGCTTCTAGCAGTGTGTGGGACTTGGTCTATTAGTCCATCTATACTGACCTCCATCAGGTTGCAAATTAAAAATAATTTTTTTCTGCATCTAGCTCTGAAAAAATATTTGGGCTTCTAGCAGTGTGTGGGACTTGGTCTATTAGTCCATCTATACTGACCTCCATCAGGTTGCAAATTAAAAATAATTTTTTTCTGCATCTAGCTCTGAAAAAATATTTGGGCTTCTAGCAGTGTGTGGGACTTGGTCAATTAGTCCATCTATACTGACCTCCATCAGGTTGCAAATTGAATAAAAAAAATTTCTGCATCTAGCTCTGAAAAAATATTTGGGCTTCTAGCGGTGTGTGGGACTTGGTCTATTAGTCCATCTATACTGACCTCCATCAGGTTGCAAATTAAAAATAATTTTTTTCTGCATCTAGCTCTGAAAAAATATTTGGGCTTCTAGCAGTGTGTGGGACTTGGTCTATTAGTCCATCTATACTGACCTCCATCAGGTTGCAAATTGAATAAAAAAATTTTCTGCATCTAGCTCTGAAAAAATATTTGGGCTACTAGCGGTGTGTGGGACTTGGTCTATTAGTCCATCTATACTGACCTCCATCAGGTTGCAAATTGAATAAAAAAAATTTCTGCATCTAGCTCTGAAAAAATAATTGGGCTTCTAGCGGTGTGTGGGAGTTGGTCTATTAGTCCATCTATACTGACCTCCATCAGGTTGCAAATTAAAAATAATTTTTTTCTGCATCTAACCCAGCCAATAGTTTTGGCCTAATACCACAGTTTGGCCACTCAGCTCTGCTCGGTTACCATCCATTGTTTTTTTGCGCAAACAACTCCAGAGTTGTGAATTAGTTAACCACCAAAATGAGTGGAAAAAGGCCTGCTGCTGGTGGAAAGGGGAATAGGCGTGTTGGGAAGGGGAAAAAAGGTTGTGTCCGTGGGGTAGGTGCAGAAGAAAGACCATCTTCCAGCCAAACTAAAATGTCTACTTCTTTTAGCGGACAATGTGATAAGATCCCTTTCTTACGGCCACGCCAATCGCTACAAATTCCAGATGAGGCACAAAAACAGCAGGTGCTTCAACGGATATCAAGTGCTCCTTTAAGTGGGCTCTCCTCCACATCAACTTCAACATCACAAATACTCCAGTCCTCAAAGGTGTCACCCAAATCGCACTTGCTTCCTCACAGCTCCCAAATCTCCAGCTGCCCGTCTGAGTATGAGGTAGAACAGATGGTTGAGTCTGCAGAGCTGTTTACTCATACTATAGCCTGGGAATCAGAGGTCGACTCCAGCGCTTCTGTGAATCCAGACGAGGAAATGATCTGCACTGATGCCCCGAATCTTTATGAGTCGGATCCAGGACCAGACGCAGAAGGTTCTGACCATAATGTAGACCCTCATTCCCAAACTGTAACTCCTGTTGGTGGAGACAATGAGGAAGACGATGATAAGACTCAAATACCTGATTGGAGCGACAACTTTAGTTTTTTGTCAGGGCAGGAACAGGTTGGCTCTGAGGACGACGGGTGTGATAACGCACAGGGTGATGATGATGAGGTCGGAGATCCCACTTACTGTCAACCCACAGTCAGCCAAGAGATGAGGTCAGCAGAGGAGGTGGAGGAAGATGCTAGTGACGACGAGGTCAGGTTGCGCCTTCCTGGACAGAGACGTAGTACTGGAAGCACGTCAACAACTGCATCCTCAAACACAACTCTGCCTCTCACCACAAGTCGTGGTGGCTCTTCAGGTCGCATGGGTGCTAAGCCTTGCATAGCCTGGGCATTTTTTCAGATCGATAAAGATGACCCAACTCGTGTTATCTGTAACATTTGTCAGCAAAAGCTAAGTAGAGGCCAAAAAATACATAGTTTGAGTACTTCATGCATGAACCAGCACATGGACATGAAGCATAAGTTGCAGTGGGAAGCTCAGTGTGCTACAATGCGGTCTAGCCGGCCGGGCCAACCACCGTCTGCCATATCTTGTGCATCCGCGGCCTCTTCATCCTCTGTGACTGGGGGGACAGCAGTCACACCTGTTTTGGGGCGCAGACCTGCCACCTCTTTACCCGCAACAGCCAGCGTGATTGGCAGGTCATCATTTTCTTTGGAGGTGGTAACACCAGCTGGTCTTGAGCGCTGTCCGACATCGATAGCACCACCTTTGGATCAAGGCAACCTAACATGTCCGCCTGCATCTTCCTCACAGACCGGCAGTTTGCCGGGGACACCCTTATCAACCCCGTCTAAGCACAATAGCCAGCCCTCGGTCCCTCAGATGTGGACAAGTAAAAGACCATTTCCTCCCAGCCATGAGAAAGCTAAGAGGTTGAATTTCACCATCTGCAAGCTCTTGGCTACAGAAATGCTGCCTTTCCGCCTGGTGGACACAGAGGATTTTCGAGACCTTATGTCCGTCGCAGTGCCCCAGTACCAGATGCCCAGTCGGCACTACTTCTCAAAGAAAGGTGTGCCTGCGCTCCACCAGCATGTCGCACACAACATCACCGCTTCTTTGAGAAACTCTGTGTGTGACAGGGTGCATTTCACCACAGACACTTGGACGAGTAGGCATGGACAGGGGCGTTACATGTCGCTGACTGGGCACTGGGTAACTATGGTGACAGCAGGACAAGGGGCTGCTGTCCAAGTCTTGCCGTCCCCACGAGTTGTGCGTCAATCCTCTTTATGTCATTTTTCCTCCACTGCTTCTGCCTCCTCAACCTCCTCTCGGTCTTCCACCTGCACCCAAAGCCTGTCTGGTCATGCCACAAGCTTTCTAACTGCGCAGAAGGGATCCTGCACACCTCCTTACTATGCTGGCAGTAGGGCTCAACGTCATCAGGCGGTTTTTACATTGAAATGTCTGGGAAATGTGAGTCACACAGCTGAGGAGTTGTGGTCAGCTCTGGAGAACCAATTTCATGAATGGTTGTCTCCACTGGACCTGAAACCAGGGAAGGCCGTGTGCGACAATGCTGCAAACCTGGGTGCGGCCCTTCGCCGGGGCAATGTCACACACGTGCCTTGTATGGCTCACGTGTTGAACCTGGTTGTCCAGCAATTTTTAGCCCACTATCCCAGACTAGATGGCCTTCTGCAGAGGGCACGGTCGCTGTGTGCTCACTTCCGCCGTTCGCATCCCGCAGCTCAGCGACTTACATCTCTACAGAAGTCGTTGGGCCTGCCACTTCACCGGCTAAAATGCGATGTGCCTACCCGGTGGAATTCAACTCTGCACATGTTGCAGCGACTGTGGCAGCACCGACAAGCCCTGGTGCAATACGTTCTGACGTATAGCCTGGGCCAACGAGATTCAGAGGTGGGGCAAATCACGCTGGAGGAGTGGTCTCAGATCAGGGACCTATGCACCCTTCTGCACAGTTTTGAAATGGCGACGAAGATGTTTAGTGCTGACGATGCCATTATCAGCATGACTATTCCGGTGATTTACATGCTGGAGCACATGTTAAACAGAATTCGGAGTCAGGTGGTGGCACAAGAGGAGGTGGAGGAAGTAGAGGAGGAGGAGTTGTATGCGGAAGGGCTAACATCTGCAAGGTCCAGACGGTCGGCAGCACCAAGGCGGCAGGCATGTGAGGGTGGGGGAGATGGTTTAACCAGGGCGCATGGTAGCAGCCAAACTAGTGAGGAAGGTGCAGGAGCCCAGGAAGAAGTGGAGGACGAACTGATGGAAGACTCATCAGATGAGGGAGACCTTGATCACATTTCTGTTGTGCGAGGTTGGGGGGAGAGGACAGAGGAAGGAAGCATGATTGTTACCTCGCCACCAACACAACAGGGACTTGGTGCTCCTGGATGCGCAACACACATGAGTGCCTTCTTGCTGCACTACCTGCAACATGACCCTCGAATTGTGAGAATTAGAAATAATCCTGACTACTGGGTTGCCACACTGTTAGATCCCCGGTACAAAAGTAAATTTGCAGAAATTATTCCTGCCATAGAAAGGGATGCACGCATGCAGGAGTATCAGCAGAGACTGTTGCAGAATCTTACATGTGCTTTTCCACAAAATACCAGTGGTGCATGTAGTGAATCTCACAGTTCCAACTTGCCAACCGTGGGACCGTCAAGTGTTCAGCACTCAAACCGTAACAGAACCACAGTATCTGCTGGTAACATCAATTTTGCGGAATCATTTCACCACTTTTTTAGCCCATCCTTTGCAAGGCCACAGGAGACAAGAAGTCTGACACATAGTCAACGCCTAGAGACGATGGTACAGGAGTATCTCCAAGTAAACATTGAAGCCACGACTGTGTCACTGGACCCTTGCTCTTTTTGGGCTTCCAATCTGGATAAATGGCCGGAGCTAGCCACTTACGCCTTGGAGATCTTGTCATGCCCCGCAGCCAGCGTTCTGTCTGAACGTGTGTTCAGCGCTGCTGGTGGTGTGCTGACAGATAAGCGCACGCGGCTCTCCACTGATAATGTAGACAGACTCACGTTCATAAAGATGAACAAATCATGGATCCGAAACGACTTTTCTACCCCTGTGTCATCCTGGGGAGAGTAAAAGCTTGATGATTGGTTAAAATCACCCTACCAACCGTTTTAAGCTTTCAAATTACTAATCATGTTTATCTGTATCTTGACTGGAAAATAATTTGGGCTTTGTAGCAGTGTGCAGCACTGATCCTATTAGGCCATCTATAATAAGCTTCACCAAATTTAAAATTAAAAATAATTTTTAGCTGCATCTAGCCCGGAAAATAATTTTGGGGCTCCGAGATGCGCAAGACACATAAGTGCCTTCTTGCTGCACTACCTGCAGCATGACCCTCATATTGTCAGAATTCGAAGTAATCATGACTACTGGGTTGCCACACTCTTAGATCCCCCAAACTTTTCGATCAACCTTTTCATTTTAATAAAGACCAAAAAAATGGTCATTTTTGAAATTATAAGCATTAGCAGGTTGTTAGAAACTGAAATCAAACAGTTTTCAACTCAAAACTTTATTCTAGGTGATGTTACATTTTCACATAGGACCCCTTGTTCGAAAGGAGCTTCTGAACTCTCTCGTCCATTAAATTTGTCAGGTTTTGGATGGTTTCTGCTTCAATTGTTTTGCATGAGGACAGAATACCCTCCCAGAGCTGTTGCTTAGATGTGAACTGCCTCCCGCCATCATAGACACTCCTTTTAATGATGCTCCAAAGGTTCTGAATGGGGTAGAGGTCAGGGGAGCATGGGGGTCACACCATAAGTTTGTCCCCTTTTATGCCCATATCAGCCAGAGATGCAGATGTTTTATGTGCAGCATGAGATGGTGCATTATCATGCAGAAAAATGATCTTGCTGTGAAATACACGGTTCTTCTTCTTGAACCATGGCAAGAAGTGCTGTTTGAGAAAATCCACATACATTATGGAGTTCATCTTTAGCGCCTTCAGGGATCCTAAAGGGGCCGACAATCTCTCTCCCCATGATTCCAGCCCAAAACATTACTCCACCTCCTCCTTGTTGGCGCTGTAGCCGTGTTTGCGTGGGGTGTCCATCAACCAGCCATCCTCCACTCCATTCATCTGGACCATCGAGCGCTGCACGGCACTCATCCGTGAACAAAACAGTTTTGAAATCAGTCTTCATGTAATGTTTGGCCCACTGGAGCCGTTTCTGCTTGTGTGAAGTGGATAGAGGAGGTCGACAGGATGGCGTATGCACAGCTGCAAACCTCTGAAGGACCCTGCATCTTGTTGTTCGGGGGACGTTGGAGGCACAAGCAGCTTCAAAAACTTGTCTGCTGCTATGACAAGGCTTTTTTGCCGCTGCTCTTTCAACCTGACGTAATTGCCTGTAGGAAAGAGTCCTCAATTTGCCCTTATCAGCACGCACACGTGTGTACTGTGAATCAGCTACATACTTCTTGATTGCCAAGACACTTCATCCTGATCATCGCACAATGTTGATTGTAGTCATGCCTTGACCTAAACACTCCACAATTTGTTGCTTCTCAGCAGCCGACACATCCTTTTTCTTTCCCATTTTGGCAGAAAATGTAGGCTGCTTAATAATGTGAGAGAGCCTTCTTAAGTAGTCTTGCCTTTATTGGACACACCTGCCAAACTAATTAGCACAGGTGTCTGCAATTGCTTACAGTGATATAAAGAGCCCTGACACACATCACCATCAATGAGTTTAACTGACAAACAAACAAATTCTTCCCTTATCACTCCTAAACACTTTTTGCATAATAATTTGGAACGCGGTGTACATGTGCTTTTCCACAAAACACCAGTGGTTCACGTAGTGAATCTTACAGTTCTAACTTGCCAACCGTGGTCTGTATGGAATTGTTCAATAAAGGGCCCAAAATTAAGATAACATAGATGGGAGAGGTCTCTATGAATAGGAATTCCTAAGTATTTGATACCCTGTGAGGGCCAGGCAAAGGGAAAGTTGGACTGGATGGAATCCTATATGGATTTAGGGAGGGAGACATCGAGGGCCTCAGACTTCGCTGCATTGATTTTAAAATTTTACCATGTAACAAAGTGATCTATTTCAGCCATAACAGCAGGGATGGATATATGTGATTGAGTGATATATACTAGGACATCATCAGCAAATAGAGAGCACTTGTACTTGGTGCCTCCCACCTCAATCCACCTAATATTGGGGTTATGGCGAATTGATGAGAGCAGGTGCTCCGTCACTAGGATGTATAAGAGAGGGGACAGAGGACATCCCTGCCTTGTCCCATTGGTGATTGTGAAAGGTGATGAAAATGTTCTGACGCACCCCCTGGGCCTTGGGACACCCGGAGCCGGACCCTTTTTGGTGGATGCTGGTGGTTGTAGTCTTCGTGGCGGCGATCCGGTTCCGTGGCTCAGGGCGGTCAAACCAGTGGCGGAACTATTTATGTGGTTTTGATGTTTAAATGTCCGACTACGCCACCCGTGGATTGCGGTCAGAGTGAACCGCCGCTACAGGGCAGACCGCTAAGGCTGGTGTTGTGGGTGCAGCAGAGCGTAGCATAACTCCCCACGGGAGGAGTATAGCCTCAGGGCAGTGTATGTGGAGGATGGGGGTGATGGTGCAGGGCAGCAGCAGTAACGACACAGAGTCAGTGATGCAGTTCAGGGCCTTTACTCACAGTTCTTATTATCCAGACCACGTCTGCAGGTAACGGCTGCCCACGTCGTACTGTGCTCACCAGGTGAGGGGCTCAGACAACTCCCAGATAACTTTGGAGCGCTTCACAGGACCCCCTTTGTGTGTCCTTTGTCTGGCCTTTCTTACCAACACTTCTGTCCGGCTGCCTCGGGCCTCCTCTTGGCAAACTTGGCGCCAGTTTCCCTGACCCTATGTGGTGCCTTCCTAGCGGGTGGAGCAAGGGGCTGCGCCACATAAAATGTCAGAGCCTCCGGTTTCTAGCTGAGGGTCGTTTCCTGCCTCCACTAGTTCGGGGACTGGTCTCCCCCTTTGGCCTGACCCCTCCACGCAGGTGGATTCGGGCGTGCGGTGGCGACTCGCCCGTCCGCACCCCTGGGATCCCTTCATTCCTCATTCCTGGAGCCTTCTCCGCTCCTCTTCCTTCCTTCTCCCTCTTGCAGGCCTGGGCCTCTGTTACTAGGCCCGCCTCCGGAGCAGAGCTCATGCAGAGCCCCTGCTCCCTGCCACTTCTGCTCAGACTTCTCTGCACTGAACTAAGATGGTGCCCACCTTTTATACTCCCTTCTCAATGCACCCAGGAACTGCTTCCTCCCTGCTCCTGCACTGCAGGGTTCCCCTTCCTCAGTGTTCCCTCCCCCCACTCCAGCGAGGGACAGGGACTGTCGTGCCCATCTCAGGGGCATATTGGTCGCCCTGCCCCACGGCAATGTGGTGTAATGCATGCAGGTGTCGGGTCCTGATCCACACTCCATCCTTATCTGAGAGTGAGATATCACACCTGCCACCCACCCCCAGGCTGCAATACCATATTGTTAGCTTGCTTGCACTTGAAATGAGGCCTTTTAGGCTTGTGGAGGCAGACGCCGGCCACTACCTCATGGCTGTGTCGGCGGCCTGGTATCCATATTCAGTCCACAGCCGCCCGGCGGCCGGGTGTCCATGCTTGGTCCCCAGCCGACAGTGGGCGGCCGGGTGTCCACACTCGGTCCCCAGCCGCCAGGGGGCAGCCGGGTGTCCATACTCGGTCCCCAGCCACCCCTATTTGTCCCGGTAACCTTCCCCACACTTTTCTTTGCCTGGCCTGCTTTAGGGCAGCATTGGCCGAGCCCACCAGAGAACCAGACTCCTCCGGTGGGCCCTGGCTTCTCCATCAGGGGAGTTGAGAGTGCCAAGGTGAGGAGCATGATGATGATGATAGAAGTTAGCATCTGCTTTGTTTTCTTGGAATGCAAGCATAAGTGTGCAGCCCGACACCTACCCACCCCCAGGCTGCAATACCATACTGCTAGCTTGCTTGCACTTGAAATGAGGCCTTTTAGGCTTGTGCAGGCAGACACCGGCCACCATGTCATGGCTGCGTCGGCTTCCTGGTATCCATACTCAGTCCCCAGCCGCCTGGCGGCCGGGTGTCCACACTCGGTCCCCAGCCGCCAGGGGGCGGACGGGTGTCCATACTCGGTCCCCAGCCACCCCTATTTGTCCCGGTAACCTTCCCCACACTTTTCTCAGCCTGGCTTGCATTAGGGCAGCATTGGCCGAGCCCACAAGACAACCTGACTCCTCCGGTGGGCCCTGGCTTCTCCATCACGGGAGTTGAGAGTGCCAAGGTGAGGAGCAAACCAGGGGAGGAGTCCTGAGGAGATAATTTGCATATTCCCACTGCATTTTGGGGTAAGTGAAGAGTCTCCGCGAGCTCAAAGAACACTGGATTTTGGCTGTTGGAGCTGAAAAGAGGACATCGGTAAACCAGGGGAGGAGTCCTGAGGAGATAATTTGCATATTCCCACTGCATTTTGGGGTAAGTGAAGAGTCTCCGCGAGCTCAAAGAACACTGGATTTTGGCTGTTGGAGCTAAAAAGAGGACATCGGTAAACCAGGGGAGGAGTCCTGAGGAGATAATTTGCATATTCCCACTGCATTTTGGGGTAAGTGAAGAGTCTCCGCGAGCTCATAGAACACTGGATTTTGGCTGTTGGAGCTGAAAAGAGGGCATCAGTAAACCAGGGGAGGAGTCCTGAGGAGATAATTTGCATATTCCCACTGCATTTTGGGGTAAGTGAAGAGTCTCCGCGAGCTCAAAGAACACTGGATTTTGGCTGTTGGAGCTGAAAAGAGAACATCGGTAAACCGCGCGCCGGTAGGTGCGTGCATTTTGAAGCTTTTTTTTTCACTGTTTTCAGAGCATTAGCAATAAGAACATGGAAGAGTCCAGGAGCCATTTGGTGAGCTGCATATCCTGCTACATGTTCACAGACTTGCCAGTGGAAAAGCCAAACTTCACATGCCAGAAATGCAAGCTTGTGTCCCTGTTGGAGGAAAAGTTGCGAAATCTAGAAGAGAGGTTAACTACCTTGAAAATCATTAAGGAAGGTGAAGAGTTCTTAGACAGAGCAGAATTATCTCTTCATGATTCAGAAAGAGAAGAAATTCGAACTGCACCTGACGAAACAGAGGAATGGAAGCATGTGACCCACAGAAGCAGGAGGATCGAGAGGCAGTCAGCACCCATACTGCTCAGGAACCAGTACCAGGCTCTCACGCAGGAGAACCATGAAGAAATACAGCAAAATAAGACTTTGCCAGCAATGAATAACCTTGTAAGCCCTCAGAATCCTCCTGGATGGAGAAAGAAGAATGTTGTGAAGAAAAAACGGAGAGTGGTGGTCATGGGGGATTCCCTGTTAAGAGGAACAGAGGCCGCTATCTGCAGACCAGATATAACCTCAAGAGAAATGTGCTGTCTTCCAGGAGCAAATATTAAAGATGTGTCTGACAGGATATCAAGACTCTTCAGACCTACAGATCACTACCCATTCCTGCTAATACATGTGGGGACAAATGACACCGCAAGAAAGGACCTGGAAACCATCTGCAGTGACTTTGAAGACTTAGGCAAGAAAGTGAAAGAATTGGGAGCGCAGGTGGTCTTCTCATCAATCCTCCCAGTGGATGGCCATGGAACAATGAGGTGGAATAAGATTCTACAGGTGAACAACTGGCTACGTCGATGGTGCCGTCAACAAGGATTTGGATTTCTGGATCACGGAATGAATTACCTATACGATGGACTACTTGCTAGAGATGGGGTGCACCTTACGAAGACTGGAAAACATGTATTTGGAAGTAGCCTTGCTACACTCATCAGAAGAGCTTTAAACTAGAACAATGTGGGAAGGGAAGCAAAAGGCCAGAAAAAGCCATACAGCTGACAAATACTATTGAGATCTCTGCTACTGGAAGTGGAAAGGAAGAACAAAGACAAAACAATTTAAATAATAAAAATATGGGAGGAAGAGAAACCAATCACAAACTAAAATGTTTTTATACAAATGCACAAAGCATGGGCAACAAACAAGGAGAATTGGAACTACTAATGCAGGAAAAGGAATATGATGTCATTGCAATCACTGAAACTTGGTGGGACGATACACATGATTGGAATAAAAGGCTAAAAGGATACAACTTATTTGCAAGAAACAGACTTGATAAACGAGGAGGAGGTGTTGCATTGTATGTTAGAAAAGCGTATATCTGCACAGAGATTGAAGCTTCAGAGACTGGGAGTTCTGTGGAAACTGTTTGGGTAAGAATACAAGGAGAGAACAACGGAAAGGACACCATTGTAGGCATTTACTACAGGTCACCTGGGCAAGCTGAAGATATGGATGAACTCTTTATGTATCAAATGACCAAGTTCTCCAAAAAATATGACATAGTGGTCATGGGAGATTTCAACTATCCAGACATTTGTTGGGAATCTCTCTCAAGTAAAACTAACAGGTCAAGCAAATTCTTATCCTCTCTTGCTGACAACTTTATCTTCCAAAAGTTAGGGGAGAAAACAAGGGGATCTGCTACTTTGGATCTAATCCTTATAAACAGGGAGGAAATGGTTGAGGAGGTAAAGGTGGCTGGGACCCTAGGAGGCAGCGATCATGCTATTATAGAATTTTGGATAACTAGAGGAGGAAGACATGTGAAGACTCAAACTTCAAGGTTAGATTTTAGAAAGGCAGATTTTAAGAGACTCAGAAAGAGAATAGGAGGGATCCAATGGCTGGATGTCCTTAAGGACAAAAATGTCCAGGAAGGATGGGAAATTTTTAAAAATGAGATTCTCAAAGCACAATCGTTAACAATCCCGAAAAGTAGGAAGAATGGGAAGCATTTAAGGAAACCAGAATGGATGAACACAGAACTTAAACACATGCTAAAAAGAAAGAAAGAAATGTTTATTAAATGGAAAGAGGGAGGCATATCTAAAGAAGATTATAATGCAGTCTGCAGATCCTGCAGGGCACGTATCAGGTTAGCTAAAGCTGACAATGAATTAAGGCTTACAAGAGATGTCAAAAGCAATAAAAAAGGATTTTGGGGGTATGTCAAAAGTAAAAGAAAAGTCAAAGATGCTATAGGATTTTTACAGGATGAAAATGGAGAAATGGTAAGAGAGGATGTTGAGAAGGCCGAACTTTTTAATTCCTATTTTGCCACTGTTTTCTCTCAGAAAGAAAATGTAACATCAACTGATCTTCACTGTCCTTTTAAAGGAATAGAGGAATCCAAGTTATCTGTAAACAGAAAGATTGTGAGGGAATATTTAGCTAACATAAATGAGTTCAAGTCTCCAGGTCCAGATGAATTACACCCCAGAGTACTGAAGGAGATCGTAGAAGAAATTTTAGAACCACTCTCCATAATCTTTGAAAATTCTTGGAGAACAGGAGAAGTCCCAGAAGACTGGAGAAGAGCTAATGTTGTTCCTATCTTCAAAAAGGGGAAGAAGGTGGACCCAGGGAACTATAAGCCGGTGAGTCTGACTTCTATACCAGGAAAGATCTTTGAACAAATTATTAAACAACATGTATGTAAGTACATGGATAAGAATGAAGTGATTAACCAGAGTCAGCATGGGTTTGTAACTAACAAGTCATGTCAGACTAACTTAATTTCCTTCTATGACAGAATCACTGACTGGGTGGATCAGGGAAATGCTGTAGATATAGTATATCTTGACTTCAGCAAAGCATTTGACAAAGTATCTCACACCATCCTTATTGAAAAAATGACCAAGTATGCAATGGACCAGGCAACTGTTAGGTGGATTCATAACTGGCTTAGTGATCGGACTCAAAGGGTGGTTGTAAATGGCTTCACATCCAGCTGGATGAATGTCTCAAGTGGGGTACCACAGGGCTCCGTCCTGGGACCTGTATTATTCAACATCTTTATCAATGATTTAGATGAAGGAATTGAGGGTAAACTGATTAAATTTGCTGATGACATAAAGCTAGGAGGGATAGCTAATACTAGAGAAGAGAGAGAGGATTCAAAAAGACCTAAATAAACTGGAGCAGTGGGCAGCAACCAACAGAATGGTTTTTAACAGGGAAAAATGCAAAGTACTACATCTGGGCAATAAAAATGAAAAAAGCATATATAGAATGGGAGGAATAGAGCTAAGCAACAGTACATGTGAAAAAGACTTAGGTATACTAATAGATCATAGACTGAACATGAGTCAACAGTGTGATGCAGCAGCAAAAAAGGCAAATACAATTCTGGGATGTATTAACAGAAGCATACAGTCTAGATCACGTGAAGTCATTATCGGTCTTTACTCCTCTTTGGTCAGACCTCATCTGGAATACTGTGTACAGTTTTGGGCACCACATTTTAAAAAAGACATAGACAAACTGGAGCAAGTTCAGAGAAGAGCGACCAGAATGGTGACTGGTCTGCAAACCATGTCCTATGAGGAACGGTTGCAGGATTTGGGAATGTTTAGCTTGCAAAAAAGAAGACTGAGAGGAGACTTAATAGCTGTCTACAAATATGTCAAGGGCTGTCACATTGTAGAAGGATCATCTTTATTCTCATTTGCACAAGGAAAGACTAGAAGCAATGGGATGAAACTAAATGGGAGGAGACACAGATTAGATATTAGAAAAAACTTTTTGACAGTTAGGGTGATTAATGAGTGGAACAGGCTGCCACGAGAGGTGGTGAGTTCCCCTTCAATGGACGTCTTCAAACAGAGGCTGGACAGACATCTGTCTGAGATGATCTAGTGAATCCTGCTTTGAGCAGGGGGTTGGACCAGATGACCCAGGAGGTCCCTTCCAACTCTACCATTCTATGATTCTATGATTCTATGATGATAGAAGTTAGTATCTGCTTTGTTTTCTTGGAATGCAAGCCCAAGTGTGCAGCCTGCCACCCACCCACCCCCAGGCTGCAATACCATACTTCTAGCTTGCTTGCACTTGAAATTGGGCCTTTTAGGCATGTGGAGGCGGAATCTGGCCACCACGTCATGGCTGCATCGGCGGCCTGGTATCCATACTCAGTCCCCAGCCACCTGGCGGCCGGGTGTCCTTAAACGGTCCCCAGCCACCCCTATTTGAAGGACAGCCTAACCACAAACACGTGGACAAGTGAATGTGGCCAGGGATGGTCCATCTCACTGACGCCTTCACACTGGGTTAATATTGTGGAAGACGGGACACAGTTGGACACTGGGATGCAACACGTCATCCAGACATAGAGGATTGCGGGTCCTGGGTCAATCAGGCTTCAACACAAAGTTCAGAAGGTAGACAGCAGCAGTGGTCGGCCTCCTACACAACGAGTAAATTATTCATGATCATGAGACCATCCATCTCCTTAGCTTTCTGTTCCTTGGAATGCAAGCGCATGTATGTAGTAGCTTCTAGGCCTCAGATGGTCAGCGTTTTGGCGCATATCCTACCTCCTCCAATGATTGCTGGATGTTTTCCTGCTACTATCCCAGTTCTATGACTCCCATTAAAACAAAGCTTCAGGTGTTGAATGATGGATGATGTGGTGGCAAAGGAGAAAGAGCAGGAGGAACAGGAACCATTCACATCAATATCAGGCCAGTCAACCACACATGTCTTGTAGGATATGTTTCTGTACCAAAATGAGCGGTTCGGCTACACAGTTATAGGGCATACAGTGAATGCAATGCCTACCAAAAATTTCGAGGCACTCCAATGCCCCTTGGAAGTGACATGGAGGTCAGAGGGCCTTAACTAAACCATTTTTTCCATTTATAGCAACTGGGTCTCCTGTACACTGTTGTCCTGAGCAGTGAGTGGAAGGTTTCCAAAAAATTATGAGGAACGGCAATGCCCCTTGAAACAGACGTGGATTACAGCGTACTAAAAACCTTTTACCCATTATTGGGGAGAGGGTCTCCCTTTGTGTTCGCCTATGCATTGAAAAGCAAAAGCTGACTAAAATTAGGAGGAAATGCAATGCCCGTTGGAAGAGTCATGGAGGTTAGAGCATTTCAATGCACGTTGGAAAGGCTGTGGAGTTCAGAGTGGTTTAACAAGATGGTTTTAATGCCCCTTGGAAGAGACCTGGAAGTCACGGTAGCTTAACAAGACGGTTTTAATGCCCCTTGGAAGAGTGATGGAGGTCGCAGTGGAATAAAAAGACAATATCAATGCCCAGTGGAAGAGACATGGATGTCATAGTAGCTTAACAAGACGGTTTTAATGCCCCTTGTAAAAGTGGTGGAGGTCGCAGTAGCTTAACAAGATGGTTTTAAAGCCCCTTGGAAGAGTGGTGGAGGTCGCAGTAGCTTAACAAAACAGTTATAATGCCCCTTGGAAGAGTGGTGGAGGTCGCAGTAGCTTAACAAGACGGTTTTAATGCCCCTTGGAAGAGACGTGGAGGTCACAGTGGAATAAAAAGACAATATCAATGCCCCTTGGTAGAGTGGTGGAGGTCGCAGTAGCTTAACTAGACGGTTTTAATGCCCCTTGGAAGAGTGGTGGAGGTTGCAGTGGAATAAAAAGACAATATCAATGCCCCTTGGAAGAGTGGTGGAGGTCGCAGTAGCTTAACAAGATGGATTTAATGCCCCTTTGAAGAGACGTGGAGGTCCCAGTGGAATAAAAAGACAATATCAATGTCCCTTGGAAGAGTGGTGGAGGTCGCAGTAGCTTAACAAGACGGTTTTAATGCCCCTTGGAAGAGACGTGGAGGTCACAGTGGAATAAAAAGACAATATCAATGTCCCTTGGAAGAGTGCTGGAGGTCGCAGTAGCTTAACAAGACGGTTTTAATGTCCCTTGGAAGAGTGGTGGAGGTCGCAGTAGCTTAGCACGACGGTTTTAATGCTCCTTGGAAGAGTGGTGGAGGTCGCAGTAGCTTAACAAGATGGTTTTAATGCCCCTTGGAAGAGTGGTAGAGGTCGCAGTAGCTTAACAAGACGGTTTTAATGCCTCTTGGAAGAGACGTGGAGGTCGCGGTAGCTTAACAAGATGGTTTTAATGCCCCTTGGAAGAGTGGTGGAGGTCACAGTGGAATAAAAAGACAATATCAATGCCCCTTGGAAGAGTGGTGGAGGTCACAGAAGCTTAACAAGATGGTTGTAATGCCCCTTGAAATAGTGGTGTAGGTCACAGTGGAATGAAAAGACAATATCAATGCCCCTTGGAAGAGTGGTGGAGGTCGCAGCAGCTTAACAAGACGGTTTTAATGCCGCTTGGAAGAGACGTGGAGGTCACAGTAGCTTAACAAGACGGTTTTAATGCCCCTTGGAAGAGACGTGGAGATCACAGTAGCTTAACAAGACGGTTTTAATGCCCCTTGGAAGAGTGGAGGAGGTCGCAGTAGCTTAAGAAGACGGTTTTAATCTCCTTTAGAAGAGTGGTGGAGGTCGCAGTGGAATAAAAAGACAATATCAATGCCCAATGGAAGAGTGGTGGAGGTCGCAGTAGCTTAACAAGACGGTTTTAATGCCCCTTGGAAGAGACGTGGAGGTCACAGAGGAATAAAAAGACAATATCAATGCCCCTTGGTAGAGTGGTGGAGGTCGCAGTAGCTTAACAAGACAGTTTTAATGCCCCTTGGAAGAGTGGTGGAGGCCTCAGTAGCTTAACAAGACGGTTTTAATGCCCCTTGGAAGAGACGTGGAGGTCACAGTGGAATAAAAAGACAATATCAATGCCCCTTGGTAGAGTGGTGGAGGTCGCAGTAGCTTAACTAGACGGTTTTAATGCCCCTTGGAAGAGTGGTGGAGGTTGCAGTGGAATAAAAAGACAATATCAATGCCCCTTGGAAGAGTGGTGGAGGTCGCAGTAGCTTAACAAGATGGTTTTAATGCCCCTTTGAAGAGACGTGGAGGTCCCAGTGGAATAAAAAGACAATATCAATGTCCCTTGGAAGAGTGGTGGAGGTCGCAGTAGCTTAACAAGACGGTTTTAATGCCCCTTGGAAGAGACGTGGAGGTCACAGTGGAATAAAAAGACAATATCAATGTCCCTTGGAAGAGTGCTGGAGGTCGCAGTAGCTTAAAAAGACGGTTTTAATGTCCCTTGGAAGAGTGGTGGAGGTCGCAGTAGCTTAGCACGACGGTTTTAATGCCCCTTGGAAGAGTGGTGGAGGTCGCAGTAGTTTAACAAGATGGTTTTAATGCCCCTTGGAAGAGTGGTAGAGGTCGCAGTAGCTTAACAAGACGGTTTTAATGCCTCTTGGAAGAGACGTGGAGGTCGCGGTAGCTTAACAAGACGGTTTTAATGCCCCTTGGAAGAGTGGTGGAGGTCTCAGTGGAATAAAAAGACAATATCAATGCCCCTTGGAAGAGTGGTGGAGGTCGCAGTAGCTTAACAAGATGGTTGTAATGCCCCTTGAAATAGTGGTGGAGGTCACAGTGGAATGAAAAGACAATATCAATGCCCCTTGGAAGAGTGGTGGAGGTCGCAGCAGCTTAACAAGACGGTTTTAATGCCCCTTGGAAGAGACGTGGAGGTCACAATAGCTTAACAGGACGGTTTTAATGCCCCTTGGAAGAGACGTGGAGATCACAGTAGCTTAACAAGACGGTTTTAATGCCCCTTGGAAAAGTGGTGGAGGTCGCAGTAGCTTAACAAGACGGTTTTAATGCCCCTTGGAAGAGTGGAGGAGGTCGCAGTAGCTTAAGAAGACGGTTTCAATCTCCTTTAGAAGAGTGGTGGAGGTCGCAGTGGAATAAAAAGACAATATCAATGCCCAATGGAAGAGTGGTGGAGGTCGCAGTAGCTTAACAAGACGGTTTTAATGCCCCTTGGAAGAGACGTGGAGGTCACAGAGGAATAAAAAGACAATATCAATGCCCCTTGGTAGAGTGGTGGAGGTCGCAGTAGCTTAACAAGACGGTTTTAATGCCCCTTGGAAGAGTGGTGGAGGTTGCAGTGGAATAAAAAGACAATATCAATGCCCCTTGGAAGAGTGGTAGAGGTCGCAGTAGCTTAACAAGACGGTTTTAATGCCTCTTGGAAGAGACGTGGAGGTCGCGGTAGCTTAACAAGACGGTTTTAATGCCCCTTGGAAGAGTGGTGGAGGTCGCAGTGGAATAAAAAGACAATATCAATGCCCCTTGGAAGAGTGGTGGAGGTCGCAGTAGCTTAACAAGATGGTTGTAATGCCCCTTGAAATAGTGGTGGAGGTCACAGTGGAATGGAAAGACAATATCAATGCCCCTTGGAAGAGTGGTGGAGGTCGCAGCAGCTTAACAAGACGGTTTAATGCCCCTTGGAAGAGACGTGGAGATCACAGTAGCTTAACAAGACGGTTTTAATGCCCCTTGGAAAAGTGGTGGAGGTCGCAGTAGCTTAACAAGACGGTTTTAATGCCCCTTGGAAGAGTGGAGGAGTTCGCAGTAGCTTAAGAAGACGGTTTTAATCTCCTTTAGAAGAGTGGTGGAGGTCGCAGTGGAATAAAAAGACAATATCAATGCCCAATGGAAGAGTGGTGGAGGTCGCAGTAGCTTAACAAGACGGTTTTAATGCCCCTTGGAAGAGACGTGGAGGTCACAGAGGAATAAAAAGACAATATCAATGCCCCTTGGTAGAGTGGTGGAGGTCGCAGTAGCTTAACAAGACGGTTTTAATGCCCCTTGGAAGAGTGGTGGAGGTTGCAGTGGAATAAAAAGACAATATCAATGCCCCTTGGAAGAGTGGTAGAGGTCGCAGTAGCTTAACAAGATGGTTTTAATGCCCCTTGGAAGAGACGTGGAGGTCACAGTGGAATAAAAAGACAATATCAATGTCCCTTTGAAGAGTGGTGGAGGTCGCAGTAGCTTAACAAGACGGTTTTAATGCCCCTTGGAAGAGTGGTGGAGGCCGCAGTAGCTTAGCATGACGGTTTTAATGCCCCTTGGAAGAGTGGTGGAGGTCGCAGTAGCTTAACAAGATGGTTTTAATGCCTCTTGGAAGAGTGGTGGAGGTAGCAGTAGCTTAACAAGACGGTTTTAATGCCTCTTGGAAGAG
Source organism: Phyllobates terribilis (assembly GCF_046119375.1). NCBI lineage: Eukaryota > Metazoa > Chordata > Amphibia > Anura > Dendrobatidae > Phyllobates > Phyllobates terribilis. The sequence goes on along the minus strand of NW_027362761.1, from coordinate 1,162,486,589 downwards.
ACGTGGAGGTCACGGTAGCTTAACAAGACGGTTTTAATGCCCCTTGGAAGAGTGGTGGAGGTCGCAGTGGAATAAAAAGACAATATCAATGCACCGTGGAAGAGACATGGAGGTCACAGTAGCTTAACAAGATGGTTTTAATGCCCCTTGGAAGAGACGTGGAGGTCACAGTAACTTACCAAGATGGTTTTAATTCCCCTTGGAAGAGACATGGAAGTCAGAGTGGTTTAACAAGACGGTTTTAATGCCCATTGGAAGAGACGTGGAGTTCAGAGTAGCTTAACAAGACGGTTTTCATGCCCCTTACGAGAGCCATGCAGTACAGCATATTAAAAACATTATTCCCATTATTGGGGATTTGGTCTCCCATCGTCTTTGCCTATGTCTTCCAAGCAAAAGCTGCCAAAAAAAATTAGGACAGAGGAACTTGCAATGCTGGCAAACAAGAGCCATGCAGTACAGCATATTCAAAACATTATTCCCAGTAGTGGGGAGTGGATCTCCCATAGTCTTTGCCTATGCTTTCCAATCAAAAGCTGCCAAAAATTAGGACAGAGGAATTTGCAATGCTGGCAACACGGACCACGGTCACCCTGGTGGTATAGTGGTGGTGGAGGCTGAGAATAAGGAGAAGAGCAAAACACAGCCAAATGAGGAAGCGTATACCCATGTGTGGGTGTGATTCGGTGCATGGGAATACACCTCCCGAAATAACACAGTGGATTTGACTTTATGTTACTCTTCTGTCATTTGGTGGTAATGAGAAGTCTGGCCCAATCCAGCCCTTGTTCATTTTGATAAGGGTCAGCTTGTCAGCATTGTCAGTTGACAGGCGAGTGCGCTTTTCAGTTATAATTTCCCCAGTGGCACTAAAAACACGCTCCGATAACACGCTAGCGGCAGGGCAGGCCAGGACCTCCAAGGTGTACAGAGCGAGTTCATTCCAAGTGTCCAGCTTGGATACCTAATAATTAAAAGGCACAGAGGAATCACGGAGGACCCTGGTACGGTCGGCAAGGTACTCCCTCACCATCTTTTGAAACTTTCCACTCCTTGTGAGAGTACCCCGCGCCTCAGGGCCTGTAAGCTGGGAGGGTCTCAGAAAACTGTCCCAGAATGTTGACAGTGTTTCCCTGCCTCTGCTGGATTGGAGTTCCGTCTCTCTCGCCTGTATGTCTTGGGGCAACGAACTGTGACCTCTGCCGCTAGAGTGTTCAGATGGGAATTTTTTTAACAGTTCTGCAGCAAGGGCCTTCTGGTACTGCCCCATTTTTGTAGACCTCTCCACCTCAGGAATAAGAGAGTGAAAGTTCTCCTTGTAGCGGGGGTCTAAAAGTGTCACCAACCAGTAATGACTGTCACCCAACATTTTGACAACGCGAGGGTCACGGTTAAGGCAGCGTAACATAAAGTCAGCCATGCATGCCAGACTGGTAACGGGCAAGACTTCCGTGTCCTCACCAAGATGACGACTGACCATGCTCTCCTCCTCCCTCTGTCCTCAGGCCACCCACGATGGAGTCCCATCTTGGTGGACTCCTCAAAGTTTGTCAGGATGGTACATATGACAGACATCCAGGTCCACTCCCGAGGTCTTATGTGTGGAGTCTGACCTGAATATCGACGGCCTTGTTCCAGCTGGTACTCCACAACTGCTCTCTTCTGCTCACAAATCCTTTGCAACATGTGGAGGGTAGAGTTCCAATGTGTGGGGTCATCACACACCAGTCGGTGTGCCGGAAGCTGCAAATGCTGCTGCAACACAGCAAGGGCGGCGGAAGCTGTAGCCGACTTCCAAAAATGAGCTGACAGGCGGCGTACTTTGACAAGCAGATCTGGCAACTCGGCATACGATTTAAGAAACCGCTGAACCACGAGGTTAAGCACATGAGCCAGGCATGGTACGTGTGTGATCTCGCCTCGCCTCAGAGCCGCCACCAGGTTACGGCCATTGTGACACACGACCATGCCTGGATGTAGGTTCAGTGGTCTCAGCCACAGATCTGCCTGCTCTTTCACAGCTGTCCACAACTCACAAGCAGTGTGAGGGTAATAACCTAAGCTTATGAGTTTCAGCAAAGCCTGTTGCCGCTTGGCTGAGTCAGCACTGCAGTGCTTCCAGCTTGTAACTGATGTGGTGATATCTGAGATGGAGGCTGAACATGAGGAGGAGGAGGAGGATGATGCGCAGGAGCTGTACACTGTGGGGGAAACTCTGACTGACATAGGGCCCGCAATCCTCGGTGTGGGGAGGATGTGTTCCATCCCATGGTCCGACTGGGTCCCGGCTTCCACTATGTTTACCCAGTGTGCCATCAGGGAGATGTACCGTCCCTGGCCACAAGCACTTGTCCACGTGTCCGTTGTCAGGTGGACTCTCCAAGTAACTGTGTTGTTGAGGGCACAGCAGATGTTTTGGGACACGTGCTTGTGTAGTGCGGGGATGGCACACCAGGCAAAATAGTGTCGGCTGGGGACCAAGTACCGAGGGACGACCACCGCCATAAGGTTGTGGAAGGATTCCGTCTCCACCAGCCTAAAAGGCAGCATTTTCAACGCAAGCAGTCGTGAAATGTGCGAATTTAGGACTGTGGCTTGTGGGGCGTTGGCTGCGAATTTGCGCTTTCGTTCAAGGCTCTGGGATATGGACAATTGAACGCTGTGGTGGGACGTGGAAGTGGACGTTGATGCTGTTTCTTGAGAAACTGCCATACCAAGTGAAGACTGAGATGAGGGGGAATCTTTGCATGCAATATGGACAGGGGATTGCCTTGCACGCACAACAGGGAGATCTCTTACACGCACAACAGCTGAAGAAGCAGTGGTGACACCCGCTGACACTGGTCGTGGACCCTGGGGTTCGCCCCACAAAGTCGGGTGCTTTGCTGACATGTGCCTGATCATGCTGGTGGTGGTCAGGCTGGTAGTTTTGTCACCCCTGCTGATGCTGGCATGGCAGGTGATACAAATGGCCTTTTGGGGGTTATCAGCAGAGTCTTTAAAAAAATTCCAGACTCTGGAAGACCTACCGGTTGTACTGGCAACGTCCCTCGTGTTGGTGTTACAGGGAACTGTTGCCCGCCTTCTGTGTGCGGCCACCACACTGCTTCTTCCTGCCTGTTGGGGTACTCTGCCTCCCTCCCGCTGTGTGCTGCTGGCCTCGCTCTGCGTGTCCTCCTGCCACGTTGGGTCAGTTACTAGATCATCCACCACCTCCTCCTCTTCCACTTCCGCACCACGATCCTCCTCCTCACTTCGTGGCAATTGTGTCTCGTCATCGCCCACCTCTTGTGACAAATTGCCAGCGTCGACTTCCTCTGTCCGTGGCTGTTCAAATATTTGGGCATCGCTACATGGGATCTCCTCTTACACCACTTCAAGTGGAGCAGGCGAGGGGCACAAATATGGAAATGGACCAGTGAACAGCTCTTCAGAGTGTCCAACTGTGGGACTGTTGCTGTATGATGACACTCGGCATGGTGGGGGGAAGGAGCATCAGGGTGAGGAGGAGTATGCGGTCGAGACTCACGGCTACTAAAACTTGACCATGTCGAAGACCGGAGGTGGTGGTGCCCAGGTAACTGGAAGTATTATCTGCTATCCAATTAATAACCTGTTCATACTGCTTCCCTAGGAATTCAGTCAAGAAGTGGGAGCAAGAAGATGTGGCTGTTGGTTGTGGCACATTTTCACCTTGGCCATGGCCCCGTCCTCTATACGCACCATCACCTGAACGTCCAGTTCCACGTCCCTTGCCACGCGCATTGCCCATTGTAAATGAAGTAAAATAGCTTACACTTGCACTATCAATGGAAAAAAGGTAATAAAAAAGAGATTAGAACCGTGGAAGAGGAAAACCACAGTTCTATTTCTCTGGCCTACACCAGAATATTTTAAATAGATATATTTGTGTCTGAACAGTCAGGGAGACGCTATTACTAGTTTTTTTTTACAGAAAAAAGGCCAAAAGCTGGATAATACAGAGATTTGAACCGTGGAACTACAAAACCAAACTTCTAGTTATCTGGCCTACACCAGAATATTTTAAACAGATATATTTGTGTCTGAACAGTCAGGGAGACACTATTACTGTTTTTATTCATGTAAAAAAGGTCAAAAGCTGGATAATACAGAGATTTGAACCATGGAACTGCAAAACCAAACGTCTAGTTATCTGGCCTACACCAGAATATTTTAAACAGATATATTTGTGTCTGAACAGTCAGGGGGACACTATTACTGTTTTTTTATGTAAAAAATGGCCAAAAGCTGGATAATATAGAGATTTGAACCGTGGAATTGCAAAACCAAACTTCTAGTTATCTGGCCTACACCAGAATATTTTAAACAGATATATTTCTGTCTGAACAGTCAGGGAGACACTATTATTGTTTTTTTTTTAATGTAAAAAAGGCCAAAAGCTGGATAATACAGAGATTTGAACCGTGGAACTGCAAAACCAAACTTCTAGTTATCTGGCCTACACCAAAATATTTTAAACAGATATATTTGTGTCTGAACTGTCAGGGAGACACTATTACAGTTTTTTTTTACGGATAAAAGGCCAAAAGCTGGATAATGCAGAGATTTGAACCATGGAACTGCAAAACCAAACTTCTAGTTATCTGTCCTACACCAAAATATTTTAAACAGATATATTTGTGTCTGAACAGTCTGGGAGACACTATTACTGTTTTTTTACGGTAAAAAGGCCAAAAGCTGGTTAAGACAGAGATTTGAGCCATGGAACTGCAAAACCAAACTTCTAGTTATCTGGCCCACACCAGAATATTTTAAACAGATATATTTGTGTCTGAACAGTCAGGAAGACGCTATTACTGTTTTTTTTATGTAAAAAAGGCCAAAAGCTGGATAATACAGAGATTTGAAACGTGGAACTGCAAAGCCAAACTTCTAGTTATCTGGCCTACACCAGAATATTTTAAACAGATATATTTGTGTCTGAACTGTCAGGGAGACACTATTACTGTTTTTTTTAATGTAAAAAAGGCCAAAAGCTGGATAATACAGAGTTTTGAACCGTGGAGCTGCAAAACCAAACTTCTAGTTATCTGGCCTACACCAGAATATTTTAAACAGATATATTTGTGTCTGAACTGTCTGGGAGACACTATTACTGTTTTTTTTTACGGAAAAAAGGCCAAACGTTGGATAATACAGAGATTTGAACCGTGGAACTGCAAAACCAAACTTCTAGTTATCTGGCCTACACCAAAATATTTTAAACAGATATATTTGTGTCTGAACAGTCAGGGAGACACTATTACTGTTTTTTTACGGTAAAAAGGCCAAAAGCTGGTTAATACAGAGATTTGAGCCATGGAACTGCAAAACCAAACTTCTAGTTGTCTGGCCTACACCAGAATATTTTAAACAGATATATTTGTGTCTGAACAGTCAGGAAGACACTATTACTGTTTTTTTTTACAGAAAAAAGGCCAAAAGCTGGATAATACAGAGATTTGAACCGTGGAGCTGCAAAACCAAACTTCTAGTTATCTGGCCTACACCAGAATATTTTAAACAGATATATTTGTGTCTGAACAATCAGGGAGACACTATTACTGTTTTTTTACGGAAAAAATGCCAAAAGCTGGATAATACAAAGATTTGAACCGTGGAGCTGAAAAACCAAACTTCTAGTTATCTGGCCTACACCAGAATATTTTTAACAGATATATTTGTGTCTGAACAGTCAGGGAGACACAATTATTGTTTTTTTTTATGTAAAAAGGCCAAAAGCTGGATAATACAGAGATTTTAACCGTGGAACTGCAAAACCAAACTTCTAGTTATCGGGCCTGCACAAGAATATTTTAAACAGATATATTTGTGTCTGAACAGTCAGGGAGACACTATTACTGTTTTCTTTTATGGAAAAAAGGCCAAAAGCTGCATAATACAGAGATATGAACCATGGATCTGCAAAACCAAACTTCTAGTAATCTGGCCTACACCAGAATATTTTAAACAGATATATTTGTGTCTGAACAGTCAGGGAGACACTATTACTGTTTTTTTATGGAAAAAAGGCCAAAAGCTGGATAATACAGAGATTTGAACCGTGGAACTGCAAAACCAAACTTCTAGTTATCTGGCCTACACCAGAATATTTTAAACATATATATTGATGTCTGAATAGTCACAGACACACTCAATTTTTTTTTTTGTGGGGGGGGGAAATACCAAAAGGTTAATAAGACGCGCATTTGTACAATCTGGCTGAGGAAAAAAAAATACAGGATTTAGATTAAAAAAAAAGGATTTTTCCTGGCACCTGAGACTGGGGGATAAGTCTAGCAATTTGACCAGCAGTAGTACACAGGACAGTAATGCAGTGTTTGTTGGTATAACCACTCCGTCTCCTATACAGCCCGCCTGCCTGCCTGATATCTGGGATGGATATTAGTCCTGAGAAGGACTGTTTGTTTGATTTGGCAGGCTTTAGAGTCCCTATACTAACTATTTTGCAGAATAAATCTCTCCCTAGCTCTGCAGAACTGACCCTACACTGTCTGATCCGGAGCGACTGTGTCCAAGATGGCGGTGCCCGGATTTAAATACTCGAAGTGACACTGTGCGGCCAGCCAATCACTGTAATGCCCACAAACAACATGGCTGCGGCATTACAGTGACTGGCTGGCAATCCCTGCATGTTCATTGGCTCTGTAAAGAGCGCCAAACATGCAGGGCGGAGACCCGAGCTACCGCCCGAGTAACCCGGAAATGCTCGGAGCTCGCAGAACATCCCAAGTAGCGAGATGCTCGGGCGAGTAACCGAGCAGTGTCGAGCATGCTCGCTCAACAACTAGTGACACATCATCAGACACATCCTCTTTCATTGATGATGGAGGGACTCTGAAAGACACAGAGAGCAGGGCCACAGTAACGAGTACAACATGTTCCCATTAGAGAGAGTCTGCTATACAGTTATAGGGTATGCAGTGAGTCTAACGGCTGACCAAATTTAGGAAAAACCACACTAAGAAATTAAAGACACATAGAGCAGGGCCACAGTAACAACAAATTCCCATTAGAAAGGAGAGAGTCTGCTATACAGTTATAGGGTATGCAGTGAGTCTAACGGCTGACCAAATTTAGGAAAAACCCCACTAACAATTTAAAGAGACATAGAGCAAGGCCACAGTAACAACAAATTCCCATTATAAAGGAGAGAGTCTCCCAAAGTGTTGGCCTATGCAGTGAATGCAAGGGCTGCCAAAAATTTGGATGCACTTCAATGCCCTTTGGAAGAGACGTGGAGAAGGGCCTCATAAAAAAATGTTCCCATTAGAAAGGAGCGGGCCTCCTATACTTGTAATGCCCATTCACTAAGTGTATGGGCTGACAAACATTTACCCCTGGGGGGGGTATACATGAACATACTGTATAAAAATCTTTTTTACGGGCATCATAAACACCCTTTAAAACAATTATGTGGGTGTTGCATCACGGACCGCGGTCACCCTGGTGATATGGTGGTGGAGGATGAGGAGAAGGAAAAGGACAAGAGCAAATAGCCAAAATCAGGAAGCGTATACCCATGTGTGGGTGTGAAAAGGTGCATGGGAATACACCTCCCAAGAAAAGACACTGGATTTGAGTTTATGTTACACTGCTATCATTCGGTGGTGTTGAGAAGTCTGGCCCAATCCAGCCCTTGTTCATTTTTATAAGAGTCAGCCTGTCAGCATTTTCAGTTGACAGGCGGATGCTCTTATCAGTTATAATTCCACCAGCGGCACTGAAAACCCGCTCTGATAAAATGCTGGCGGCAGGGCAGGACCTCCAAGGCATAAATAGACAGTTCATTCCACTTATCCAGCTTGGATACCCAATTTTTATAAGGCACAGAGGAATCACGGAGGACGTTGGTACGGTCGGCAAGGTACTCCATCAGCATCTTTCCAAACTTTGCACTCCTTGTAAGAGTACCCCGCACCTCAGGGCCTGTGCGATGGGAGAGGCTGAGAAAACTCTCCCAGAACTTTTACAGTGTTCCCCTGCCTCTGCTGGATTGAAGTTGTGTCTCTCTCGCCTGTACTCCTTAGTTGTCCAACGAAGTGTGTCCTCTGCTGCCAGCATTTTCAGATGGGAATTTTTTAATAGTTCCGCAACAAGGGCCTTCTGGTACAACCCCATTTTTGTAGACCTGTCCACCTCAGGAATAAGAGATATAAAGTTCTCCTTGTAGCGTGGGTCTAGAAGGGTCACCAACTAGTAATGACTGTCACCAAAAATTTTGAGAACGCGAGGGTCGTGGGAAAGGCAGCGTAACATAAACTCAGTCATGTGTGAAAGACACATGATGTCCTCTGAACATGCTCTCCTCCTCCACCTCTCTGTCCTCTGGCCATCCACGCTGAACACACGGTTTAGGTAATACCGTCTATAGTGCATGAAACTATCTCCTGTCCTTCCTCCTCCTCCTCTTCCCCATTGTCACCCAATCCACGTTGGGGTGAGATGAGGCTGGGCTGTGTGTAATCTCCCTTTATGGTTCCTTGCTCTATCTCATCATGCTCCGCTTGCAATGCATCCTCTTTGATTCTGAGCAGAGAGCGTTTCAGAAGACAGGGATCCGGGATGGTGACACTAATTATGGCGTCATCGCCGCTCACCATCTTGGTGGAGTCCTCAAAGTTTTGGAGGATGGTACATATGTCTGACATCCATGTCCACTCCTGAGGTCTTATGTGTGGAGTCTGAGCTGAATACCGACGTCCTTGTTGATGCTGGTACTCAATAACTGCCCTTTTCTGCTCACAAATCTTTCCCAACATCTGCAGTGTAGAGTCCCAATGCGTGGGGACATCACGCACCAGTCTGTGAGCCGGAAGCTGCAAACGCTGCTGAAACACGGCAAGGGCGGCGGAAGCTGTAGCTGACTTTCTAAAATGGGCACACAGGCGGTGTACTTTAACAAGCAGATCCGGCAGCTCCGGGTAGGATTTGAGAAACCGCTGAACCACGAGGTTAAGCACATGGGCCAGGTATGGTACGTGTGTGAGCTCACCTCGCCTCAGAGCCGCCACCAAGTTTCGACCCTTGTCACACACGACCATGTCTGGCTGTAGGTTCAGCGGTGTGAGTCACAGATCTGCCTGCTCTTTCAGAGCTGTCCATAACTCTTCAGCATTGTGTTGTTTGTCACCTAAGCATATTAGCTTCAGCACAGCCTGTTGCCGCTTGGCCGAGGCTGTGCTGCAGTGCCTTCAGCTTGTGACTGATGTGGTCATTTCGGAGATGGAGGCTGAAGAGGAGGAGGAGGCTGAGGAGGATGAGGTGCAGGAGCTGTAGACTGTGGGGACAACCCTGATTGACCTAGGGCCCGCAATCCTTGGCGTCGGGAGGATGTGTTCCGTCCCAAGGTCTGACTGGGTCCCGGCTTCCACTATGTTAACCCAGTGTGCCGTCAGCGAGATGTACCATCCCTGCCCACAAGCACTTGTCCACGTGTCCGTGGTTAGGTGGACTTTCCTGGTAACTGAGTTGTTGAGGGCACGGCTAATGTTTTGGGACACGTGCTTGTGTAATGCGGGGACGGCACATCGGGATAAATAGTGGCGGCTTTGGACCGAGTACCGAGGGACGGCCACCGCCATCAGGTTGCGGAATGCTTCCGTCTCCACGTGCCTAAAAGGCAACATTTCGAGCGCAAGCAGTCGTGAAATGTGAGAATTTAGTAGTGTGGCCTGTGAGGCGTTGGCTGCATATTTGCGCTTGCGTTCCATGGACTGGGGTATGGACAACTGAACGCTGCGCTGGGACAAGGACGTGGACGTGCTTCCTGATGCTGCTACTTGAGAGTGCGCAACGACAGGTGCAGGGCAGGAGGCATCTTCGCATGCACCATGGAGAGGGGATTGGCTTGCATGCACAACAGCGGAAGAAGCCATGGTTCCACCTGCAGACAATGTTCCTGGACCCTGGGGTTCGGCCCACAAAGTTGGGTGCTTTGCTGCCATGTGCCTGATCATGCTGGTGGTGGTCAGGCTGGTTGTTTTGCCACCCCTGCTGATGTTGGCGTGGCAGGTGGTGCAAATGGCCTTTTTGGGGTTATCGGCAGAGTATTTAAAAAATAACAAGACTCGGAAAGACCTAACAGTTGTACTGGCAACTTCCTTCGTTTTGGTGTTACGGGGAACAGTTGCCTGCCTTCTGTCTGCGGCCACCACACTGCTTCTTCCTGCCTGTTGGGGTGCTCTGCCTCCCTCCCCCTGTTTGCTGCTGTGCTCGCTCTGCATGTCCTCCTGCCAGGTTGGGTCAGTTACTATATCATCCACCACCTCGTCTTCCACTTCCGCACCCTGGTCCTCCTCCTGACTTTCTGGCAATTGTGTCTCATGATCGTCCACCTCTTGTGACACTTTCCCACCGTCGCCTTCGTGTGACCGTGGCTGCTCAAATATTTGGGCATCGCTACATGTGATCTCCTCTTGCCCCGCTTCAAGTGGACCGGGCGAGAGGCCTGAATCTATAAATGGAAAAGTGAACAGCTCTTCAGAGTGTCCAAGTGTGGGATCAGTTGTCTCCGGGCACTCGGCATGGTGGGAGGAAGGAGGATCAGGGTGAGGAATATGCCGTCCAGACTCAAGGATACTGAGACTCGACCGTGTGGAAGACAGGGTGGTGGTGGTGGCTAAGTGACTTGAAGCATTATCCGCTATCCAAGCAACAACCTTTTGACACTGCTCTGGGTTCAATAGTGGTGTGCTGCGGTCCTCTAGGAATTGGAACAGGAAGGTAGGGCGAGAAGATGTGGGTGTTTGTTGTGGCACAATTTCAGCTTGCCCACGGCCTTGTCCTCGGCCTCTGCATGCACCATCACCATCACGTCCAGTTCCCCGTCCCTTGCCACGTGCCTTGCCGATTTTAAATGGAGGACAGTATCTTCCACGCTCACTGCAAATGACTGAGTTTGGAGCGAACTTATATGTGATCCGTGTGACGGAGAAAACAGAGTTTTAAATACCTGGCCTGAAGGTAACTAGTTTGAACAGCAAACTGGTGTGAATTGCTTCACTGACACACTAAAGGAAATTTTTAATGGAGGCCAGAAATGGCAGTATTTTCTGACAACGTATATGTGATCCGTGTGACGGAGAAAACAGAGTTTTAAATACCTGGCCTGTAGGTAACTAGTTTGAACAGCAAACCGGTGTCAAAAATGTCGCTGGCACAGTGGAAAAAATTTGGAATGGAGGCCAAAAATGGCAGTATTTTCTGAAAACGTATATGTGGTCCGTGTGACAGAGAAAACACAGTTTTAAATAGCTGGATTTCTAGTGCTGTAATATGGAAAGGACCTGGCTGTATTCTGCAGTGCCAACAAGCAAATGGCGCAGAAAAACTGTTCTCTGGATTGCTTTTTAAGCAAATAATGAGGATTAAGATCCAAAAAAAAGTATTCCTGGCCCCTGAGACCTGGGTCTTTGTATAGAAATATTTAACAGCAGCAGAAGGCAGAATTGGAATGGAGCCTCTTGTGCTGTATGCACTGCAGTCTGCTATGTACCCTAACTGCCTATATACACTGCCTGCCTGATATCTCTGTAGATGGATTAGTTAGTCCTCAAAAGGACTGTTTATTAAGATGGATATGTGTAATGTACAGTTTTTCTCCCTACACTACCTAATACACAAGCAAATCTCTCCCTGACCCAGCAGCACCTCTCCCTACTCTGTCTGATTCCGGAGTGACTGTGACGAGCACAGCGGCGCCAGGTCAGATATAGACCTGATGATGCTGTGCGGCCAGCCAATCACTGTAATGCTACAACCACCATGGCTGCGGCATTACAATGAGTGGCAGGCAATCCCTGTATATTTATTGGCGCTCTAAAGAGCGCCAAACATGCAGGTAGGGGACCCGAGCTCCTGCCGAGCGACCCCGGAAATACTCGGTGAGTGCCGAGCATCTCGAGCAGTGAGATGCTCGGGCATGCACCGAGCAGTAGCGAGCATGCTCGTTCATCACTAGTTCTAAGGTTTCGCATATGTGGCACCCCAGGAGTCCGGTTGCCACAGTGGCATTGCCTCCGTCACAAGGGGTGATGCCATCCCAGGAAGCAAGTAGGGGTCCCCTAATCAGGTATACTAGCATGCAACACTTTCCTGGTAAGAGGAGTTGGAGACAGGACAGCGACGAGGAAAGACCTGGGAATGGAGCCAGCTCACCCCAGAGAGAAGCGCAGAAGAACTGGACACCGGAGTCCGAGGCTGTAGGGCACTGAAGGCCCAGAAGCAGAAACCGGAGGGCAGGAGACTGCAGGTCTCCTGGCCCCACCAGACGCCGGAGGCTCAGCAGCACATAGGGCCCAGCACAGCCACGTGGGAGCGACCCTCCAGGAAGACACGAGCTGCCTGCCATACGGGTGAGAACAAAGACGTTTTACTCAGGGACGAGGGCCGCAGCATAGCTACAAGCAGCAGGGCCAAAGAGATTAGCGCAGAGGGAAGGCCTACAACTTTACCTGGCGAGGTGGATCCCCAACTTGCTTCCAGGCCGCCTGGACCTCTACTACCAGCTAGTTACCGTGCCCCGGTCTGCCTAACAACCGCAAGTAAAGATAAGAGGAAACCGCCATTAAGTTGTGGACTGGTCATTATCTGCGCCATCACCTGCATTGCACTACACCAGCAACATCTATAAAATCACCACATACTGCCCTGGAGCTAAGCTCTGCCTGTGGAGAGCTGAACCAACTCTGCTGCGTCATCATCAGCTCCAGAGGATCTGCACCGCAGCGGCGGCCCCATATAGCCACATACCTCAGGTGGCGTCATGAACATTATATATGAAAACTTTATTCCCTTTTCTTTATTCCCCTTTTATTGACCGCCCTGGGTCACAGACCGGGTCACTGTCACTGTGACACCCCCAGCAACGACCGGCCCGGCTACAGAGTACCCCACCGCCCAGAGGGCGCGTCAACTTTGCATCACAAACAGGATACACGAAGCCCGGTATAACCGGGTACTGTGTGTCATAGATTTTACTGAACTGTGTGATCACGACATTTGCCATCAGCCGAAGGGAAGCAGGATGCCCCGATCCGGAACAGCCGGGTAAGCGATCCCTCTCGTCGGCAGAGCAGCATACTGGTAAGTCAGCAGACACCCAGGACCTGGCTGAGGTTCACTAGGGGGTAGGAAGATGCCCAACCTGGGAGAGGATTCAGCTGCGGGTGCAGCCGCCGCCACTGTAATGCCGTTATCAATGCCATATATACCAAGGGCGGCGTGGCTGCCCCAGTACTCGGGGGAGTCGCACACCCTGACCGACTTTGAGGAGAGACTGCGCAGTTTGTTTAAAGTGCACCATCTGTCTGAGGAGCAAAAAGTCAGCATCCTCATAGGCCAGCTAATCGGTGCAGCCCAGAGAGAGGTGAAGTCCTGGCCGGGCAGGGACAAAAGCACTGTTAAGGAAATACTGGCCCGGTTGAAGGATACCTTTGACACCCGCACAGCAGCAGAGATTAAAATGAAGTTCTACGGGTGCAAACAAAGGGTGCAGGACAGTATGCGGAATTATGCTCTAAACCTGCAGGAGGCGCTGCAGGCCATTAAACAGGTAGACCCCGACAGTGTGCGAGACGAGGACAGATTGCTAACTGAGCAGTTTATTGAGGGGCTCCTGTCTAACGCTCACCAGACACAGCTACGCATAATGGCTCTGCAAAACCCTGATCTGGATTTTGCGCAGTTTAAAGACCGAGCCATCCGGGTGCTGCGAGAATCAACCCCAAGTGGCACTGCACCCCTCCAGCGCCCGGCTATCACATGCCACCAGGAGGTGGCGTCCTTTTCCCCAGCACCTGTGGAGGCTCACGCGCAGACCCTAGATAATGACCCGTCTACGGACCTACGCCTTCAGGTCCAGGAGCTGACCAAAAGTGTGGCTACACTAACCAAAACCGTTCAGGCCATGCAAGTGTCTCCAAAGGAAAAGATCCTGCTGGCTTCCAGTCCAGATGACGTACCATGGCGACGGCAGAGAAGAATTCCACAGACCAGAGGGAGGAACAGCGATCGCTACGACCAGGACGGACAACCCATTTGTCGCCGCTGTCAAAAGGCGGGGCACCTCGCAAGATTCTGCGATTTAAAACGAGCAACCCCTGGGGTAGAGGGCCAACCCCCAGGAGTAAGACGACCAGGCCCACAAAGCTGGCGAGACAAGTACGTGGGAGGGCGACCGGTCCTACCTGTCGTGCTTGATGGAATCCCGATGAACGCATTGCTCGACACTGGTTCCCAGGTGACAACGATGCCATATGTCCTTTATAAACAATACTGGACTGATTCAGACATTACCCGCAGTCCAGATGAACATCTTAACATTTATGCCAGCAATGGTCAGCTCTTGCCTCAGGTGGGGTATAAAGAGGTGACCATAAAGGTTGGCCGAGTAGAATTGCTATCACAAGGAATGATTACTGTTGATATTGATCACCGAGAAAGTTATCCTATGATAACTATAGGCACCAATGTGAGTGAATTGTCTTGGGGAAATTATTGTTTTGTTGCAACAGGTCGCAGAGACTGCCAGCTCCAGTTCTGCAGAAGGAGATTAGAACCCTGATGAAAAGACCACAGGTAGAGCTGTCTGGAGAGGAAATTGGCAGTGTCAGGATGAGTGATCCATACCCCATTGCAATGCCCCCTAGGAGTGAAATGTTAATATGGTGTCGGACAGCAATCGGTCTCAGGGGTCAAGATTATCAGGCCCTGGTAGACCCCTTGTACTCTGAAAGTAGGCCCACCAACTTGACAGCCAGGGGGGTAGTCGATGTCCGCAAGGGGAGAGTACCGATATGCATTCTGAATTGTGGGGAGAAAGAGGTCCATTTACCCCGGTATGCCACCCTTGTTAAGCTGTTCACTGTCAGTAACAATGCGATAAAGGCACTGGAACCCTTGCCTCTGTCTAAACCGGCGGAGGATAATGGCTCCAAGGGGCAGATGGAGGATTGGTGTCAGAAGCTACAAGTAGGCACTGACTCCACCCCTTTGCACCAAAAGCATGGGGAGTACGGGTGGTCCAAGAATATGAGCGAGTCTTTAGCAAACACCCACTAGACTTTGGGCAGGTAAAAGGGGTCCAACATCATATCCCCACAGGAGATCATCCGCCCATTAAAGAGAGGTACCGGCCTGTACCCCCGGCTCACTATTGTTATTATCTGCAACATAGGCTAAGGAAAGATGGGGAGAGCTGTCCCTACAGTAAGACTAAGCTGAGCCCCTACGTTGTAGCGGGCTACCTGTTCCTTGTGAACAGACCCGCCTTCGTCCTCGGCTAGTCTGAACGGAGACCTATAGAGATAGGGAGGGGTCCCTAAAAGAACTAAGGACTGGGACAAAAATGGGACACCTAACAGAAGTTGTTGCAGAGCAAAAGATAAACTGACAAAAAGTACTAGAGGTCCCAGAGGACCAAGCAAACTAGAGAGAGATAGGCACAAAAGCACCAGGCTAGAGAGACAGTCAAAACAACACTGAAGTCCAGCAAAGCCAGAAGGGCGGAGCTGGAATATATAGGCAGCTGGTCAAGTGACCGCACAACACAAGATAGCAAAAACTAACAGGAGGGTTCTAACAGTACCCCCTCTTCTATGAGGATCCTCCGGATCCTCCAGGCCCAGGCCTATCAGGAAACCTCCTGTGGAAAGCTCTGACAAGTCTAGGGGCAGAGACATCATCCGCCCTTACCCAGGAGTTATCCTCGGGACCGAAACCTTTCCAAGCGACGAGATACTGCAATCTCCCTCTATGCCCTCTGGAATTCAGGATACGAGAAATTTCATATTCGCCGTCTTCCACCACCGGAGGAACTGTGACAGTGGCATCCCTATTCGATAAATCAGCCTTTTTTAACAAGGAAACATGAAACACAGGATTAATCTTCCAGGAGGTGGGGACCTCCAACCTAACAGCAGACTGGTTAACCACCTGAAGCACCTTAAATGGCCCCACAAACTTCGGACCCAATTTTGTAGAGGGAATCCTCAACCGCAGATTCTTTGAGGACAACCAAACCATGTCACCCTCAGTAAACAAAACCTCTTTACGTTTCCTGTTAAAATACTTCTTGGACTTTTTGTTAGCCTCTTGAAGGTTACAACGTACATTAATCCAAACTCTCTCCAAATCACCGGAAAAATTCTCCTCCTCCAGCACCGCCGACCCCAATTTTGAGAACGAACCAAACAACGGATGTCTCCCAGTACAACAAAAAAAAGGAGAACACCCGGCAGAGGAGGATGTATGGTTGTGAAGAGCAAATTCTGCGAGTGGCAGAAACTCAGACCACCCCTCTTGATTGTCTGCTACAAAACAACGCAAAAACTGTTCAACATCCTGGTTCGTTCTTTCTGTCTGTCCATTAGACTCAGGATGATACCCAGATGAAAATGACAAATGGACTCCCAACCTGTCACAAAAAGCATGCCAAAAGCGAGCCACAAACTGAGGTCCCCTATCAGAAACAATGTTGGTGGGAACGCCATGGAGCCTGACAATTTCCTTAACAAACGCCTTAGCGAGTGTCTTAGCGCAGGGTAGCTTAATGAATGGAACCAAATGACACATCTTGCTAAAACGGTCCACGACCACCCAGATGACAGCGAAACCCTCGGACACAGGAAGGTCAGTAATACAATCCATTGCCAGATGCGTCCAAGGCGAACTAGGAACCTCCAGAGGGCAAAGCAACCCCGCAGCAGGGGTATGTGAAGCCTTTGACCTAGCACACACCGTACATTGACGCACCCACTTGATGACTTCCTTCTGCCACCCAGGCCACCAAAAACTGCGACTGATAAGTCTCTTAGTCTCAGAAATTCCTGGATGACCTGCCAACCGAGACTCACGATACCCCACAAACAAATCTCTCCTAAAGGTTCTAGGCACAAACA
This sequence comes from Phyllobates terribilis, assembly GCF_046119375.1. Classification (NCBI taxonomy): domain Eukaryota; kingdom Metazoa; phylum Chordata; class Amphibia; order Anura; family Dendrobatidae; genus Phyllobates; species Phyllobates terribilis. Next base: position 1,162,469,646 of record NW_027362761.1, on the reverse strand, counting down.
ACCTCCCATGGGGAGTGTTAGATGGGGCATCCTCTTGGGCTTTCAGAATCCCATCTTCCAAAACGGAGTCCAATGCTGCTACCACAACTCCTTCCTGTAAAATGCTCTCCTCCTCCTCGGTACCAACCATGGGAGAAAAGCTGCGAGATAAAGCATCGGCTTTAACATTCTTAGTACCAGGGATGTAAGTAACAGAAAAATTAAACCGAGAAAAAAAAAGTGCCCACCTAGCTTGACGGGCATTCAAGCGCTTGGCAGCATCCAGATAGATCAAATTCTTATGATCTGTGAAAGCCTGAATAGGAAATTTAGCATCTTCCAAGAAATGACGCCAATGTTCAAACGCAAGTTTAATAGCCAGCAATTCCCGATTACCAACATCGTAATTAAGTTCGGTTTCTGAAAATTTTTTCGAAAAAAAAGCACAGAGATGTACTCTGTAGCGGCCCGAGGGTTCGGTTGCTACAGGGGTATTGCACCTCAACCAGAGGTGTGATATTCCACTCCCAGGTAAGGATGGAGTGTGGACCAGGGCTCAGTTAGCTGCACACACACACACACCCCATTTCCGGGGGACAGCTCGACGGTGCTCCCAGATGCAGGCACAACTGACCATGTCCCTGGCTGGAGTGGGGAGGGGGGAAGAGAACCCAGTGGTGTAGGAGCAGAAAGGGGATGGTTTCTGGAGCATAGGAAGGAGCTCATTGGGTGCAGGTCACCTGAGCTCAGACACAGAGAAGCAGATAAAAGGTGGGAGCCATCTTTAGAGTGAAGTCAAGTCAGTCAGAGCAGGAGGGAGAGAGAGCTGACAGGGAGCCGAGGCTCAGCCTGAACTCAGCTCCACGAGCCAGGCCTAGAGAGAAGGCCGGGGACAGAGAGGAGAAGAGGAGAAGGAGAAAGAGAAGGAAGGAAGGAGAAGAGACAGAGGAGTGGAAGGGCTCCAGAAACAAGAAGGCAGAAGGGACCCTAAGAGAGCAGAACGGACAGCAACCATTGCATACCCCATTATACCGGGTGGAAGGGTCAGGCTGTGGAAAGGTACCGGATCCCTAAATTGGTAGAGGCGAATCTACCCTCAGCCAAGAACCGGAGGTCGTGATCATTTATTGGTGCGACCCCCGCCAAACCTGCTAGGAAGGCGCCATATAGGATAGCGGGAAGCGGAGGCCAACACTCACCCGACACGGTCCGCGGTAGCCGGACAGAAGTTTGGTCACTGGTGGGGCACGAGAGGCCAGAGAAAGGACAGAAGGGGGTCCTGTGCCATACTCCTGAATTGCCTGGGGGTTGACCGAGCCCCTCACCTGGTGAGCGCAGCACGGCTTGGGCAGTCATGGCTGACAGAAGTGACTTGGATAACAACTGTGAGTAAAAGACCCTGGACTGCATCATTGGACTCTGTGTGATTTCTGCTGCGCCTGCACCATCACCCCCAGCATCCACTTACACTGCCCTGAGACTACACTCTTCCCGTGGGAAGTTATCCTACCCCTGTGCTGCACACCAACATCAGCCTCAGCGGTCTGCCTCGCAGCGGCGGTTATCTCTGACCGCAATCCACGTGTGGCGTAGTCGGACATTTAAAGCACTGATTGATAGACTGCCACAATTTGGTCTGACCATCCTGAGCCACGGGATCGGGTTGCCACTACTACCCCCATCAGCACCGTACACCAGAAGGCCCGGTTCCGGGTACCCCATGGCCCAGGGGGCGAGTCAACTCCATCCTTGTTCTCCTGAGACAAAACTGCACCGACCCCCACCGAAGAAGCATCAACCTCGACCAAAAAAGGCTTGGTCTCATCAGGCTGCATAAGGATAGGGGCAGAACTGAACCTCTCCTTGAGATACACAAAAGCTTCAATGGCCTCAGTAGTCCACTGGACCGTATTCGCACCTTTCCTGGTGAGATCGGTCAGCGGCTTAACAATTATAGAAAAACTCTTAATGAATTTCCTGTAATAATTGGCGAAACCCAAAAATCTCTGTATCGATTTCAAACCAATAGGCCTAGGCCATTCCTGCACAGCCTGAACCTTCACTGGGTCCATCTCAAAGCCCTCACTGGAGATAATGTAGCCCAAAAAACTAATTCTCTGCACAGCGAACTCACATTTCTCCAGCTTAGCAAAAAGTGAATTATCACTCAATAACTGCAACACTTCACGTACACTCTGCCAATGGGACTCCAGATCTGGTGAATAAATCAGAATGTCATCCAAATACACAACCACATTCTTACTGTTATGATCTGCTACAAGTACTAAGGAAAGATAGGAAAACTGTCCCTACAATAGGACTAAGCTGATTCCCTACGATGCAGCGGGCAACCTGTTCCTTGTGAACAGACCCGCCTTCATCCTCAACTAGTCTGAACGCAGATCTATAGATATAAGGGAGGGGTCCCTAAAAGTACTAAGGACTGGGACAAAATTGGACACCTCCTAGCAGAAGTTGTAGCGGAGCAAAAAGACAAACAGACAAAAATACTTAGAGGTCCAAGGACCAAGCAAACTATAGAGATAGGTACAAAGCACCTGGCTAGATTAAGAGTCAAAGTAACACTGAAGTCCAGCAAAGCCAGAAGGGCGGAGCTGGAATAAATAGGCAGCAGGTCACGTGACCACAAAATAGAAAAAAACTAACAGGAGGGTTCTAACAGTACCCCCTCTTCTATGAGGATCCTCCGGATCCTCCAGGCCCGGGCCTATCAGGAAACCTCCTGTGAAATGCTCTGATAAGTCTAGGAGCAGAGACATCATCCGCCCTTACCCAGGAGTTATCCTCAGGACCGAAACCTTTCCAAGCGACGAGATACTGCAATCTCCCTCTATGCCTTCTGGAATTCAGTATACGAGAAATTTCATATTCACCGTCTTCCACCACCGGAGGAACTGTGACAGTGGCATCCCTATCCGATACATCAGCTTTTTTCAACAAGGAAACATGAAACACCGGATTAATCTTCCAGGAGGAGGGAACCTCCAACCTAACAGCAGACTGGTTAAGCACCTGAAGCACCTTAAATGGTCCCACAAACTTCGGACCCAATTTCTTAGAAGGAATCCTCAACCGCAGATTCTTTGAGGACAACCAAACCATGTCACCAACAGTAAACAAAACCTCTTGACGTTTCCTGTTAAAATACTTCTTGGACTTTTTGTTAGCCTCTTGAAGGTTACAACGTACATCAGTCCATACTCTCTCCAAATCACCGGAAAAATTCTCCTCCTACGGCACAGCCGACACCAATTTGGAGAACGAACCAAACAACGGATGTCTCCCAGTACAACAAAAAAATGGAGAGCACCCAGCAGCATGTATGGTTGTTAAGAGCAAATTCAGCAAGCGGCAGAAACTCAGACCACCCCTCTTGATTGTCTGCCACAAAACAACGCAAAAACTGCTCAACATCCTGGTTCTTTCTTTCTGTCTGTCCATTAGACTCAGGATGATACCCAGATGAAAATGACAAATGGACTCCCAACCTGTCACAAAAGGCACGCCAAAAACGAGCCACAAACTGAGGTCCCCTATCAGAAACAATGTCGGTGGGAACGCCATGGAGTCTGACAATTTCCTTGACAAAAGCCTTAGCGAATGTCTTAGCGCAGGTAGTTTAATGAAAGGAACCAAGTGACACATCTTGCTAAAACGGTCCACGACCACCCAGATGACAGTAAAACCCTCGGACACAGGAAGGTCAGTAATAAAATACATTGCAAGATGCGTCCAAGGTGCACTAGCAACCTCCAGAGGGCAAAGCAACCCCGCAGCAGGAGCATGTGAAGCCTTTGATCTAGCACACACCGTACATTGACGCACCCACTTGATGACTTCCTTCTGCCACCCAGGCCACCAAAAACTGCGACCTACCAGTCTCTTAATCTCTGAAATTCCTGGATGACCTGCCAACTGAGACTCATTATACTCCACAAACAACTCTCTCCTAAAGGTTCTAGGTACAAACAACCTCCCATGGGGAGTGTTAGATGGGGCATCCTCCTGCGCTCTCAGAATCCCATCTTCCACAACGGAGTCCAATGCTGCTATCACAACTCCTTCCTGTAAAATGCTCTCCTCCTCCTCGGTACCAACCATGGGAGAAAAGCTGCAAGATAAAGCATCGGCTTTAACATTCTTAGTACCAGGGATGTAAGTAACAGAAAAATTAAGCAGCGAAAAAAAACAGTGCCCACCTAGCCTGATGGGCATTCAAGTGCTTGGCAGCATCTAGATAGATCAGATTCTTAATATCAGTGAAAACCTGAATGGGAAATTTAGCACCTTCCAAGAAATGACGCCAATGTTCAAATGCAAGTTTGATAGCCAGCAATTCCCGATTACCAACATCGTAATTAAGTTCGGTTTCAGAAAATTTTTTCGAAAAAAAGGCACAGGGATGAACCCCATCCTTGTTCTCCTGAGACAAAACCGCACTGACCCCCACCGAAGAAGCATCAACCTCGACCAAAAAAGGCTTGGTCTCATCAGGCTGCATAAGGATGGGGGCAGAACTGAACCTCTCCTTGAGATACACAAAAGCTTCAATGGCCTCAGTAGTCCACTGGACCGTATTCGCACCTTTCCTGGTGAGATCGGTCAGCAGCTTAACAATTATAGAAAAATTCTTAATGAATTTTCTGTAATAATTGGCGAAACCCAAAAATCTCTGTATCGATTTTAAACCAACAGGCCTAGGCCATTCCTGCACAGCCTGAACCTTCACCGGGTCCATCGCAAAGCCCTCGCTGGAGATAATGTAGCCCAAAAAACTACAGTAATTCTCTGCACAGCGAACTCGCATTTCTCCAGCTTAGCAAAAAGTGAATTGTCACTTAATAACTGCAATACCTCACGTACGCTCTGCCAATGGGATCTAGATCTGGCGAATAAATCAAAATGTCATCCAAATACACCACCACATTCTTACCAATCAAAGGTCTCAGGATGTCATTGATAAGGTTCTGAAAAAACGCTGGTGCAATGGTAAGACCAAAAGGCATAACCAGATTCTCAAAATGACCCACCGGAGTGTTAAAAGCAGTCTTCAATTCATCACCCTCCTTCATTCGCAAAAAATTGTATGCCCCCCGGAGATCAATTTTAGAGAACCACTTGGCCCCCACTAACTGGTTAAACAAGTCAGGAATTAACGGCAGTGGGTAGGAATTGCGTACGGTAATTTTATTAATTTCTCGAAAGTCCAGACATGGACTTAAACCGCCAACTTTTTTTTTTACAAAAAAAAATCCAACAGCCACAGGTGACTTAGAATGTCTAATGTGACCAGCAGCCAAGCTCGTCTGTATGTATTCCTCCAAGGCATTTCTTTCAGGGATAGTAAGATTAAATAAGCGACTCTTGGGAAGAGTAGCTCCAGGAACAAACTCAATGGTGCAATCATAGTCCCTATGAGGAGGTAGAATCGCAAATTCCTCCTCCGAAAAAACCTTCCAAAAATCCTGAATGGGTACAGGTAATTCCCCTTTTTCCACAGCAGCAATCCGACCGTTACAACATTTATCATAACACTTAGGACTCCAAGATTTAATCTCATTAGTAGACCAGTCCAGTAAAGGATTGTGCAGTTTTAACCAAGGCAAACCTAACACTACTGGAGAAGGTAAATTATTTAATACCACTAAATCCAAATTCTCTTGGTGAATACCATTAATAGTGAGGGGAAATTCAAAAACCTTGTGAGTAACACATTTCAAAGGAGTGTTATCAACAGCAACCACAGAAATAGGAGATGACAAAGGTTTAGGTTCCAATTTAAGTTTTTCCAAAAATCCCTTATCAATCACATTAAGTGTAGAACCACAATCCACAAATACCTGAAATTCAATCAACTCCTCCTGCAATGAGGTACTCCCTGAAAGAAATACTCCCTTAGAGTTTAAACAAGCAATACGGGCGTAGCTGACCTTTTTTTTTTCTTTGTTTAACAGAAGCTCACAGTTCTTAACAAAATGGTCAGATTTACCACAGTGAAAACACAATCCCTTGGAAAACCTGCGGTCTTTTTCCTGAGAGCCCCAATTTCCATCGGTTCTCCGTCGTCCGAGCAGACCCTCTGATGACTAGGAGCTGCCATAGCAGGAGTTTTCTCCTCATTAACCCTGGCACGCAGTCTCCTGTCCACCCGTATAGTTAATTGCATGGCTTCCTGCAAGTTTCCAGGTGCAGGGAAAGCAATCAGCAGATCCTTAACCCTTTCACTTAGACCAGCAAGAAACAAACATTTTAACGCTGAATCATTCCATCTCACTTCAGAAGACCACCTTCTGAAGTGTGTACAATAATTTTCAACATCCCCTGACCCCTGCTTTAAACGTCTCAGTTGTGTCTCAGCAGAAGAGACTCGATCAGGATCGTCATACAACAACCCCATAGCAGAAAAAAAAACCTTCCACTGATCTAAAACACGGATCATTAGGTTGGAGAGAAAAGGCCCACCCCTGTGGTTCCTTGCGCAAAAGTGACATGATAAACCCAATGCGCTGTGATTCATTCCCAGAGGACCTGGGTCTCAAACGAAAATATAATAAACAAGCATTTTTAAAGGAAAAAAAATCTTGTTGTTTACCATAAAAAAAATCAGGCAGTCCTACCTTCCGTTCAACAAAATGCGCTCCAGGACAGCTACTCACATGTTGCTGGAGCTCGGCCACCTCAAGAGACAATCCCTGTAGGCGTTGAGCCAATTCCTGAACAGACACCATGCTGATCTCCGGATCTCGTTCCTTGGGATTTTTTTTTTTTTTTTTTAGGCTGGACTTACTGTTATGATCTGCAACAAGTACTAAGGAAAGATAGGAAAACTGTCCCTACAATAGGACTAAGCTGATTCCCTATGATGCAGCGGGCAACCTGTTCCTTGTGAACAGACCCGCCTTCGTTCTCAACTAGTCTGAACGCAGACCTATTGATATAAGGGATGGGTCCCTAAAAGTACTAAGGACTGGGACAAAATTGGACACCTCCTAGCAGAAGTTGTAGCGGAGCAAAAAGACAAACAGACAAAAATACTTAGAGGTCAAAGGACCAAGCAAACTATAGAGATAGGTACAAAGCACCTGGCTAGATTAAGAGTCAAAGTAACACTGAAGTCCAGCAAAGCCAGAAGGGCGGAGCTGGAATAAATAGGCAGCAGGTCACATGACCACAAAATAGAAAAAAACTAACAGGAGGGTTCTAACACCAATCAAAGGTCTCAGGATGTCATTAATAAGGTTCTGATAAAACGCGGGTGCATTGGTAAGACCAAAAGGCATCACCAGATGCTCAAAATGACCTACCGGAGTGTTAAAAGCAGTTTTCCATTCATCACCCTCCTTCATACGTAACAAATTGTATGCCCCCCGGAGATCAATTTTAGAGAACCACTTGGCCCCCACTAACTGGTTAAACAAGTCAGGAATTAATGGCAATGGGTAAGAATTGCATACGGTAATCTTATTAATTTCTCGAAAGTCCAGACATGGACATAAACCCCCGTCCTTTTTTTTAACAAAGAAAAATCCAACGGCCACAGGCGACTTAGAAGGTCTAATGTGACAAGCAGCCAAGCTCGTCTGTATGTATTCCTCCAAGGCCTTTCTCTCAGGGATAGTCAGATTAAATAAGCGACTCTTGGGAAGAGTAGCTCCCGGAACAAACTCAATGGTGCAATCATAGTCACTATGAGGAGGTAAAACTTGCGACTCCTCCTCTGAAAAAACCTTCCAAAAATCCTGAATAGGAACAGGTAATTCCCCTTTTTCCACAGCCGCAATGCGACCATTACAACACTTATCATAGCACTTAGGACTCCAAGACTTAATCTCATTAGTAGACCAGTCCAGTAAAGGATTGTGCAGTTTTAACCAAGGTAAACCTAAAACGACTGGAGAGGGTAAGTTATTTAATACCACCAAGTCCAAAATTTCTTGGTGAATACCATTGATAGTGAGGGGAAATGCCGCAACCTTGTGAGTAATACATTTCAAAGGAGTGTTATCAATTGCAATCACAGAAATAGGTGATGACAAAGGTTTGGATTCCAATTTAAGTTTTTCCAAAAACCCCTTATCAATCACATTAAGTGTTGAACCACAATCCACAAATACCTGAAATTCAATCAAATCTTCCTGCAATGAGGTACTCCCTGAAAGAAATACTCCCTTAAAGCTCAAACAAGCAATACGGGCGTAACTGACCTTTTTTTTTCTTTACTTAAACGAAGCTCACAGTTTTTAATCAAATGGTCAGTTTTACCACAATAAAAACACAATCCCTTAGAAAACCTGGGGTCTCTTTCCTGAGAGTGGAGTGACATCGCCCCAACCTCCATCGGTACTCCGCCATCCGAGCAGACTCTCTGGGGACTGGAGCTGCCATTGCAGGAATTTTTTCATCATTAACCATGGCACGCATTCTCCTGTCCACACGTATAGCTAATTGCATGGCTTCCTGCAAGGTCTCAGGTGCTGGAAATGCAATCAGCAGATCCTTAACCCTTTCACTTAGACCAGCAAGAAAAAAACATTTTAACGCCGAATCATTCCATTTCACTTCTGAGGACCACCTTCTGAAGTGTGTACAATAATTTTCAACATCACCTGACCCCTGCTTCAAACGTCTCAGTTCTGTCTCAGCAGATGAGACTCGATCAGGATCGTCATACAATAGCCCCATAGCAGAAAAAAAATCCTCCACTGACCTAAAACACGGATCATTAGGTTGGAGAGAAAAGGCCCACGCCTGTGGTTCCTTGCGCAAAAGTGGCATGATAAACCCAATGCACTGTGATTCATTCCCAGAGGACCTTGGTCTCAAACAAAAATATAATAAACAAGCATTTTTAAAGGAAAAAAAATTTTGTTGTTTACCATAAAAAATATCAGGCAGTCCTACCTTTGGTTCCACAAAATGCGCTCCAGAGCAGCTACTCACGTGTTGCCGGAGCTCGGACACCTCCAGAGACAATCCCTGCAGGCGTTGAGCCAAATCTTGAACAGAAACCAAACTGATCCCCGGATTTCTTTCCTTAAAATTTTTGTTTGGGCTGGACTTACTGTTATGATCTGCAACATAGGCTAAGGAAAGATGGGGAGAGCTGTCCCTACAGTAAGACTAAGCTGAGCCCCTACGTTGTAGCGGGCTACCTGTTCCTTGTGAACAGACCCGCCTTCGCCCTCGGCTAGTCCGAACGGAGACCTATAGAGAAAGGGAGGGGTCCCAAAAGGAACTAAGGACTGGGACAAAAATGGGACACCTCCTAACAGAAGTTGCTGCAGAGCAAAAGATAAACTGACAAAAATTACTAGAGGTCCCAGAGGACCAAGCAAACTAGAGAGAGATAGGCACAAAAGCACCAGGCTAGAGAGACAGTCAAAACAACACTGAAGTCCAGCAAAGCCAGAAGGGCGGAGCTGGAATATATAGGCAGCTGGTCACGTGACCACAAAACACAAGATAGCAAAAACTAACAGGAGGGTTCTAACAACTATCAATGTGCCAAAGGATAGTTACGGGAGATGAAGGAGGCTGGGGTGATCAGAGATATTTGTAGCCCCTGGGCAGCTCCATTAATTCTCGTTAGAAAGAAAGATGGTACAATGAGGATGTGTGTTGATTACAGGCAGATTAACCGCATTACACATAAGGATGCCTACCCATTACCAAGAATTGAGGAATCATTAGCTGCACTAAGATTCGCTAATTATTTCTCCACTTTGGATCTCACCAGTGGGTATTGGCTAGTTCCCGTGGCAGAGGCGGACAGAGAGAAAACCGCGTTTACGACACCAATGGGCCTCAGCGAGTTCAACTGCATGCCATTCGGGCTCTGCAACGCCCCGGGAACTTTCCAGCGGTTAATGGAGTGTTGCCTAGGACACAAAAACTTCAAAACCGTTCTGCTGTACCTAGATGACGTAATCGTCTACTCCAAGACGTATGAAGACCACCTGGAGCACCTGGCCGAGGAGTTCGAAGCCCTATCTGGTTTTGGCCTGAAAGTAAAGCCGTCCAAGTGCCACCTGTTGAAGCCCAAGGAGCAGTACCTAGGTCATGCGGTAAGCACCTAAGATGTAGCACCAGACCCTGAAAAAGTCACCATGATCAAGGACTGGCCAAGACCCTCCACTATCAAGGAAGTGCGGCAGTTTCTCGGGCTGGTAGGCTATTACAGGAGATTCATCAAGGGTATCCCCAAGATAGTGGCACCCATGCAGGACCTCTTAGTGGGCCAGTCCAAAAAGGCCAAGAACTCGAATCCTCCGTTCAAATGGGGTAAAACAGAAGATGAATTCTTCACTTGACTGAGAGTGGCTCTTACAGGAGACGAGGTCTTGGCCTACCCCGACTATGGCCAACCTTTTATACTCTATACGGATGCCAGCAACGTGGGATTGGGAGCGGTGCTGTCCCAGGTACAGCAGGGCAGAGAGAGAGTAATTTCCTACACCATCAGGAAGCTACGGCCCACGGAAAGGAATCCCGAAAACTATAGTTCCTTTAAGTTGGAGTTTTTAGCCATAGTCTGGGCTGTAACAGAGCGCTTCAAACATTACCTCGCCTCCTCCAGATTTACAGTCTTCATGGATAACAACTCGCTGACGCACCTGGAGACGGTGAAGCTTTGTGCCCTAGAACAACGATCGATGGTTCGACTGTCTAACTACGAGTTTACCATCAAGTATCGGGTGGGCCATAAAAACACTAATGCTGATGCGCTGTCCTGGATGCCCAACTTGCCAGATGGGCGAGAAGACCCAGAAGAGCTAGAGGAGATAGAGATACCGGCTTTCCATCGTCACGGGGTGACCCAGTGCTCCCACTGTGTGAAGGACAAGCGCTCAGCCAACAGAGAGGCCATGTTTAACCCATTGCCCCACCATGGATGGGCAGATACGCAGGATAGCGACCCGGCAATCCACCTAGTCAAAGAGTTGCTGACACAAGCTGACTCGCGCCCTGATCCAGATGCTGCACAGGAGACCCAACAGTTGTGGAAGGAGAAGGGCAAGCTGTTCATCTACGAGGGAAAGCTGTGTCAGAGAAGCATCAACTCCCGGACACACAATCTGGTCTGGCAGGTGGTAGTCCCGAGGCGGGATGCGGCAATGGTCTTAGAAGCGTACCATGATGGAGCAGGGCACTTCGGGTGGAAGAAGTTGGAAGCCCTGCTACGTGAGTGATTCTACTGGGCTGGCATGAGGAAAGCAATCGAGAGATGGTGTCAAGAATGTGGTCCATGCAACCTGAGACGGAAAGACCGTGATAGCCAGAGGGCTCCTCTGCAGCCCATAATCACCAAACAACCACTTGAACTGGTAGCCTTGGACCACGTGAAGCTAGCCCCAAGCCGGTCAGGCTATATCTACGTTCTCACCATAGTAGACCACTACTCCCGGTTCTTGACAGTAGTGCCAGTGAAAGACCAGATGGCTCAGACGGCAGCCAAAGCGTTCCAACATCACTTTTGTTGCCCTCATGGTTACCCTGAACAGGTGCTTACAGACCAAGGTCCAGCCTTTGAAGCAGAGGTGTTCCAGGAACTCTGTAACTTGTACGGCTGCAAGAAAATAAGGACGACACTGTATCATCCCCAGACCAACGGGTTGTGTGAGAAGATGAACCAGGTGGTAATAGACCTGTTGAAGACGTTGCACCTTGAAGAACGTAGCCTGTGGCCAGAGAAGTTACCAGATTTGGTGGACGTATATAACCACATCCCGGTGAACTCCACCAACTGTACACCCGCTTACTTGATGAGAGCAAGACCTGATAAGCTACCTATTGACTTAGACATGGGAGTTCTAACACTGGAGACAACATCAACAGATGCGGATTGGGATACCGAGTGGCAGCAACAATACCGCAAGGTGCAAGAGTGTGTTGAGAAAAGTTTGTCCCAGGCGAGACAGGAGCAAGAGAAAACTTATAATCAGCATGCACCGTCCGTTCCCTTATCACCTGGAGAACAGGTACTTAAGAGGAAAAGACGAGTCCACAAATTAGATGACCAGTGGGAGGTTGAGCCATACACCGTCCTACCCTCGAATTTCGATAACACAAAAATGTGCCTCATCAGTAAAGATGGAGGGGAAACTTCAGCGGCAGTCTCAAGAGACCACTTGAAGATATGCCCTGAACAGTTGAAACACAAATATGAAGACCAAGATAGCCCTCAGCCCACAGAAAAGGTGGAAGAAATGGTCCAGACAGTCCTTGGAGCATTTCCCCGGTCTTGGACGCAGGTGAACAGAGCAATTGTGGTACCTGTCCTGACCTTTCTCCAAGCGGCCTCACCGGAAGCTGCAGAGGCTCCAGAACATCTGGAAGACCAGTCGGCCCCAGAGACAGATGCTTCATCAGCAGCAGATCTGGAGAATCTGCCCTCTGCTAGCAGTGAACCTGTCGCACCCAGGGTGAGTCAAAGAATTCGTAGAAGATTACCCATCCTACCGGTGTTACCTCAGACTACCCGGAGTGTAGTTCACACTGAACCCACCACACCAGGGGTAGACACTAGGGACCAGGGTAGGTCAGTGACAACAAATGTACTACGTAGATTGACCCAGAGTACTAAAGGTCAGCTCCCTGTCCGCTGGAGTAACTAAAGTGTATGTTATATATAGTTGTAACCGTTAAATAATCCTATATATATATATTTGTTAAATTTATGGACAATTGGACTACAGGACTAGGTGTGGTCAGGACAATATTGAAAATAGTTAGTAAGTGGCCTTGAAAATAAACCACAGGCGTGGCCGAAGACCAGGCCCAACGACAGTGTGCCCTGAAGCCACGCCCTATACACAAAGTGGGTTGATGCGGTTTCCACCAGCCAAATTTCAGTTATCCGGATTGTGGCGTAAAGACTAAGCGCCGCAGTAACTGCTATACGTTTTTGGTTGGGTTTTTGTAATTTTTGACTTTGTAAACTATTTGTAATGTGAATTATTATTGTTAATTTGAAAAGGTGTCCTCAGTCCGGGAGTACTGAAGTTAACTAGGGGGAAATGTGGCACCCCAGGAGTCCGGTTGCCACAGTGGCATTGCCTCCCACACAAGGGGTGATGCCATGCCTATTTCTTACACATTCCTCACATGTAATAAAGCTGTCAAACAGTTGCAAATCATGCACACGGGAGCAATTCAACCTTATCACCGAGCAGCTGTAAATACTCGGAGCTCGGCCCGAGCATACTTGGACAGAACATACTCGCTCAACCCTAGTCTGAAGTCATCTAAAGCTAAGCACTTTTCCCTTGTTTGTCCTTCCTTGTTGTCTATAGTGTTAAGTGCTCATCTCCTCCCTTCCGTAGCTTGAGCCAAACGCTACGGAAAGACAGAGCGAGGTACGTGTGCGGCGATTGGTTAAGAGCCAATACAGGGACGTTAGGGGAGACAGGGTGATGCTAGATCAACCTAGGAGGTCTCCACTTCCCCCCTTTCCCTTTCCCTCTTCCCTTTGTGTTGCACTAAGTCTTTCCCACACGTTGCATGACAGGAGCCACACAGTACACAGATGAATATAGCGTAATTTACACTTAGATTTGCTTGATGATATGCCAAATATCAGTGGTAGATACGGTTGAGCTGACTGTAGCATGGTAGAGCTGACATATTCATCAGTCAATCAGCTTTCGGCATAGATCTGAGTCATCAACTCCGAGAAGTGGGGCTTGTTAGGGGAACACATGAGAGAGAGAAAGGGTTCAGCAGCACTGAGGAGCAGCAGGTTGCTGCTGGGAAAAGATGTTTTAGCAGTGTGGGAACAAGACTGGCCATTCAGTTATGAGAAGCTGGATGTACAGAGGGACAGACAGAGATTAAAGACTTTAACATTATCCTTAGAATAGGTCATCAATGTCTGATCGGTGGGGGTGTGACACGTGTGCCACCTGCCGATCAGCTATTCCTGGTGTCGTCTGGAACAGCTCAGTTGCACAGCACAGCTCTATGGACTGTATAGGGGCTGCGGAAGAGTACTGCACATCCGGCTCCTATTCAGATCATTAGGTGGCGGATGTGATGCGCCCCCTGGGCCAGTGCTGTAGTGCGGCGCGCGTGCGCGCGGGGAATACCCGGAGCCGGATCCGATGGGGGTAGTAGTCTTCGTGTGGCGGTGACCCGGTCCGTGCCCAGGGTGGTCAAACTAAGTGGCAGTTATTAGTATGATGGTATTTAGTGTCCGACTACGCCACCCGTTGAATGCGGCTATTAAGCCGCCGCTGCAGAGCAGTCCGCTGAGGCCGGTGGTACGGATGTGCAGCGTGGATGGTATAACCCCCAACGGGAGGGGTATGGCCTCAGGGCAGAGGATGAGGTTGATGTTGGGAGTGATGGTGTGGATGTCCCAGCACTAGTGGTGCGACAAGGAAGCACGAAGATGCGAGGGTACAGTTCAGGGTCTTTACTGATGGTACAAGGCAAATTCCCCCGGGAGTACTGGCTAGTAGTTGGGGCCTGGCTAGTCTGCGAGTAAGCTGGAGTTCCCCTGGCCAGGTGGAGTTGTAGGCCTTCCCGTTAGTCTGTACCCTTCCTGGCTACCCTGCTTTCGGCGGTTACAAGTAGCCCACGTCCCTGGGTATACCGTGTGGTGCTCACCCGTATGGCTAGTGACCTGGGGCCTCCTGTTAGCCTCCGCTCCGGGGTGGCGGTGCTGGTTCCTTCGTTGTGACTGAGCCTCCGGGCTTTTATGGCCAAAGGACCTGGAATCCCCTGCCGGATGGATTCTGCTGCTGGGTATATCTTAGTCCCCACAGCCTCGGACTCCTGTGTCCGGTTTTAGTACCTTCTCCCAGGGCGAGCTCTGCACAGCTCCAGCCCCTGGCGCTTCTCCTTGGCTCCTACAGAGCTCCTGATGTTTATCTGTCCCTGTTTCTGCGTGTCCAGACCAGACTCCGTCTCTGTCTGGAACTCCTCTCTTCTAACCCTGCCTCAGCCCCAGTTTATGTAGGGGAAGTTCTTCCCCTCCCAGGACTGGGCAGGAGGTGTGGCATGCTTAGGATTCCTGCCCAGGAGACCTCCCACCTGCTCACAGACGTAATATTGCTATTACTGTGGAAACCAGACCCCTGGGGTGCCACATTCCCCCCTAGTATTGTTTATACCCGGACTAAACATAACAGGGTATAAACAATAACAATTAAATACATGAGATGGTCACGGCGTGTCCGTAACCGGGAAGCAATAAGGGTGTCCATTTCACCAAAGAACAGGGAGCCGTAACCAGGTAGGGGTCTGTCCTGCCCCGAGTCTTTAACAGTCTGTAGTTCATTCCTGGGTTACGCTCCAAACATATTTACAACAGAGTTCCGGTTACTCACTGTCCATAAACTGTCAGTCCATATAAAGAAATCTGTAACTGAAAAACATAATTAGCAACGGCTACAACAAAACAGGTAAACATAAAATAGTTAAAGCAATTAGCCAACTTAGATTCTCCAACGTACGGGCATCTGGCCTCTGGTAACCCTAGTGGACCTACGGAGCTCACTCACTGGTCCTGCACTACAGGGTGTAGGAGGTGTTATGGGCAGGCTGGGCAGCTTTCTGCGCACTCTTTGGCTCACTAGGGGCACGGCAGGCTCACTACTAGCAGAGGGTTGATCCTCCTGTACTGCTGGTGTGGACTCTTCTGCCTCTTGGGCCGGCTGCTCTTCCAGCTCTACTGGTTCTTCTGTAGGCACTTGCGGGGCTGGCTGGAGAAAGGTGAGGACGGGTACCACGACAGCACCGTTTACTTGTGTCCAAGACCGGGGGAAGTCTCCGAGTACAGTCCTGATCATTTCTTCCCTTTCCTCTGCGGGTCGAGGGTTTTCTTGATCTTCTTCTTCAGCGCTTTGCAGCTGCTCGGTACACTTCTTCAGGTGGTCTCTGGAGACAACAGCTGTGGTTTCTCCTCCATCCTTACTGATCACGCAAATCTTTGGGCTCTCATGGCTTGATGGCAGTACGGTGTACGGGTCCTTCTCCCACTGGTCGTCCAACTTGTGGAGCCGTCTTTTCCTCTTCAAGACCTGCTCTCCAGGTACCAGGGGAACAGCGGGAGCATACTGATTATAAGCCCTCTCTTGCCTTTCTCTAGCTTGAGACAGACTTCGCTCCACGCTCTCCTGCACTTTCCGATACTGCTGCTGCCGCCCTGTATCCCAGTCTGCCTCTGGCGAGGTGTCCTCGGGCGTCAGGACTCCCATATCCAGGTCGATAGGCAGCTTACCAGGTCTCGCTCTCATTAGGTAAGCCGGGGTACAGTTGGTAGAACCTACAGGGATGTGGTTGTATAGGTCCACCAGATCAGGCAGCTTCTCAGGCCACATACTGCGTTCTTCCAGGGGCAATGTTTTCAGGAGGTCTATCACCACCTGGTTCATCTTCTCGCAGAGTCCATTAGTTTGTGGGTGATATGGCGTTGTTCTTATCTTCGTGCAGCCATACAGGTTGCAGAACTCCTGGAAGACTTCCGCTTCGAAGGCTGGCCCTTGGTCTGTCAGCACTTGGTCCGGGTACCCGTGTGGACGGCAGAAGTGCTGCTGGAAGGCTCTAGCTGCTGTTTGAGCCGTTAAGTCCTTGACCGGGACCACCACCAGGAACCGGGAGTAATGATCTACGATTGTGAGGGCGTAGACATACCCAGATCTGCTTGGAGCCAGTTTCACATGGTCCAGGGCTACCAGTTCCAGTGGCTGTCGGGTGATGATGGGCTGCAAGGGAGTCTTCTGGCTGGCACGGTCCTTCCTTCTTAGGTTGCACGGTCCACAGTCTCTGCACCACCTCTCGATGGCTCCTCTCATGCCTACCCAGTAGAACCGTTCACGCAACAAGAACTCCAGCTTCTTCCACCCGAAATGTCCGGCTCCGTTGTGGTACGCCTCCAGAATCATAGCCGCGTCTCGTCTGGGGACCACTACCTGCCAGGTCAACTCATGTGTTCGAGAGTTAACCATTCTCCGGCACAACTTCTCCCTGTAGAGGAACAGCCTACTTTTCTCCTTCCACAGTTGTTTAGTCTCCTCTGGGGCGTCTGGGTCCAGACTGGCATCGGCTTGGGTCAGCATTTCCTTTACCAGACGGACTGCGGGATCACTGTCTTGCGTCTCTGCCCAGTTGTAGTGGGGCAAGGGATTGAACGTCGCGGAGCGCCTGTCCTTCACACGGTGGGAATACAGGGTAATCCCATGACGGTGGAACGCAGGGAGCTCAACTTCTTCCAGATCTTCTGGATCTTCCCCTACGTCCGGTAAGTTCGGCATTCTAGACAGGGCATCCGCGTTGGCATCGGAGCGTCCTGCCCGGTATTTTATGGTGAATTCAAAGTTGGACAGGCGAGCCATCCATCTCTGTTCCAGAGCACCGAGCCTTGCAGTGTCCAGGCGTGTCAACGGGTTGTTATCCGTGTACACGATGAATTTGGAGGAGGCAAGGTAATGCTTGAAACGTTCGGTCACTGCCCACACTACTGCCAGGAACTCCAGCTTGAATGAGCTATAATTCTCAGGGTTCCTCTCGGTGGGTCGTAGCTTTCGGCTAGCGTAAGCGATTACCCGTTCTTTTCCTTGCTGGATCTGGGACAGTACGGCTCCTAGCCCGATGTTGCTTGCGTCCGTGTGGAGGATAAAGGGCTGGCTGTAGTCTGGATATGCCAGGATTTCATCCCCCGTGAGGGCCATCTTCAGCTGGCAAAAGGACTCCTCTTCCAGCTTTTCCCACCTGAAGGGCAGCTTCTGGTTTTTGGCTTTCCGAGATTGACCTATCAGGAGGTCCTGCATAGGGGCTGCCATTTTAGTGAAACCGGGAATGAATCTTCGGTAGTAGCCTACCAACCCGAGGAACTGCCGCACTTCCTTTATGCTGGAGGGTCTTGGCCAGTCCTTAATTACGGTGATCTTATCAGGGTCGGGAGCCACTCCGTCAGCACTCACCACGTGTCCCAGATATTGCACCTTTGGTTTCAGGAGGTGACACTTGGAGGGTTTCACCTTTAGGCCGTAGTTTGCCAGAGCTTCAAACACTTCCGCCAGATGTTTCAGGTGATCCTCGTAGGTCTTGGAATAGACGATGACATCGTCCAGGTATAACAGGACCGTCTCGAAGTTCCGGTGTCCCAGACAGCATTCCATCAACCGTTGGAAGGTTCCTGGTGCGTTGCAGAGCCCGAACGGCATACAGTTAAATTCGCTGAGACCCATCAGGGTGGTGAATGCGGTCTTCTCCCGGTCTGCCTCTGCTACAGGAACCTGCCAGTACCCGCTAGTGAGATCCAAAGTAGAGAAGAAGTTAGCAGATTTTAATGCCGCTAAGGACTCTTCTATCCTTGGTAACGGGTACGCATCTTTGTGTGTGATACGGTTGACCTTCCTGTAGTCTACACACATTCTCATAGTGTTGTCCTTCTTTTTCACTAAGACTAGTGGAGCTGCCCAGGGGCTACAGCTGTCCCTGATTACCCCAGCCTCCTTCATGTCTCTAAGCATCCCCTTGGCGTGTTGGTAGTGTGCAGGGGGTACGGGTCGGTATCTCTCCTTTATGGGAGGATGGTCTCCCGTGGGGATGTGGTGTTCTACCCCTTTTACTCGCCCGAAGTCTAACGGGTGTTTACTAAACACTCTCTCGTACTCTTGAACCACCCGATAGACTCCTTGTTTCTGGTGTGAGGGAGTGGAGTCAGTACCCAGATGTAGTTGCTGACACCAGTCCTCCATTGGTTTCTTAGAGCCGTTACCTTCCTCTGGTTGAGATGGAGGCAAGGGTTCCACGGCCTGTACAGAATTCTGGTTTATGGTGAACAATTTAGCTAGCGTGGCATACCGGGGCAGGTGTACTTCTCTCTCACCGATATTTATGATGCGAACGGGCACCCTCCCATGGCGTACATCGACCACCCCCCGTGCTGTCAAAATGGTGGGCCTACTGTCTGAGTAGACGGGTTCTACCATTGCTTGGTAGTCTCTACCTCTTAGACCAATAGCTGCCCGGCACCAAATCATCATCTCACTTTTTGGGGGCATGGCAATAGGGAACGGGTCACACATTCTCACGCTACCTATCTCACCACCAGATAGTTCCACCTGTTGCCGCTTCATCAGTGCCCGGATCTCTTTTTGGAGCACACGCTGCTGGCCGGAACTGGCGTTCTTGGCAACCTGCTGTAAAATGAGAATCACCTCTGCAAGACAATTTTCAATTACATTGGTTCCCAGGGTGATTCTAGGGTGACTCTCATGACGGTCTATGTCCACTATAATCAGTCCTTGTGCCGCCAGTTCGACTTTACCGATTTTAATGGTCACCTCCTTGAATCCCACCTGCGGCACGGGCTGACCATTGCTGGCGATGATACTCGGGTCGTCGTCTGGGTAGCGGGTTATGTCCGAATCATTCCAGTACTGCTTGAAGAGCACGTACGGGATGGTGGTGACCTGTGACCCAGTGTCTAGTAGGGCACTCATAGGAATGCCATCCAGTACCACAGGCAAGATTGGACGTCCCCCTACGTATTTATCACGCCAGTTTGATGGGCCTGATGGTCCTATGCCTGGGGGTTGGCCCTCTACCCCAGGTTGTGCCCGTTTAAATGACAGTACCTTGCCACATCTCCGGGTTGATTGCAGCGGCGGCAAATAGGTCGTCCGTCCTCGTTGTATCGATCGCTGGGTCTTCCTCTGGCCGGTGGGGTCCTCCTTGGTCGGCGCCACGGGATGTCCTCCGGTCCGGATGCCAGCTCGATCTTCCCTGCAGTAGAAACCTGTAAAGACTGCACAGTTCGGGTTAGCGCGGCAACGCTTTTAGTTAGCTCTTGGACCTGATGGTGCAGGTCTGTAGCCGGGTCACTGTTTAAAGCCTGCGCATCAGCTCCCACAGGCCCTGCAGACAAGGGCGCCGTCTCCTGGTGATAAGTGATAGCAGGGCGCCTGTGGGTCACAGCGCCACCTGGTGCCGGTTCTCGGAGCACCCGGATGGCTCTGTCCTTGAACTGTGCAAAGTCCAGGTCAGGGTCCTGTAAGGCCATTGCCCGCAACTGGGTTCGGTGGGCATTGCACAGTAGACCCTCAATGAATTGTTCAGTCAACAGCTTATCTTCATTTCCCACGCTGTCAGGGTCTGCCTGCTTAATGGCTCTCAGGGCCTCTTGTAGGTTTAGAGCATAGTCTCTTATACTCTCATGTGCCCGTTGTTTGCACCCATAAAATCTTAGTTTTATTTCGGCTGAGGTGCGGGTGTCAAATGTGTCTTTCAGCCGGGTTAGTATGTCTCTGACAGTCCTCTTCCTCCCAGGTGGCCAGGACTTTACCTCCCTTTGGGCTGCCCCTATTAATTGGGCCACCAGGATGCTCACTTTTTGCGCCTCCGTGAGGGGATACACCTGGAAGAGGCTATCCAGCCTTTCTCTGAAGTCATTTAGGGTATGTGACTCCCCTGAGTACTGGGGTAGCCAGGCTGCCCCCGGGATATAGGGCATGGTGAAAGGCATGACCGCAGCAGCGGTGGCACTGGCGGCGGCTGTGGCGGTGAAGCTCTCCTCCGTATCCGACATCCTCCTCCCCCCTAGTGGACCGTGGCCTACCTTGCGATGATCCTCTTCCGTAGGCCGCGGCTCCGCAGTGGATCGTCAGGGTTGAGGACCTTCCGTCGCGCTCCTGTGACGTCGGCGTCTGCTGGGCTCCTTCCAGGACCTTACGCAACGTCCGGACGTGAGGCGGGGCTTCAGTTCTCGCGGGCTTTCGGAGTCCACGCCCCTCTTCTTCCCGCGCGGCGCCCTCAAGATGGCGTCCAATGGCGGGAAAACTCCACGGATGGCGGGAAGAAGGCAGAAGATGGCGTCGGATGGCGGGAATCGGCTGCAGATGGCGGGAAACGACTCCGGACGGCGGGAAACTTCACCACAGGTAAGTATAAAAGTCTCTTTTTTCAGGCACGCAGTACCCGGTGGTTGCGGGCACGTAATCCTGCCGACTACGCCAAAGTTGACGCGCCCCCTGGGCCAGTGCTGTAGTGCGGCGCGCGTGCGCGCGGGGAATACCCGGAGCCGGATCCGATGGGGGTAGTAGTCTTCGTGTGGCGGTGACCCGGTCCGTGCCCAGGGTGGTCAAACTAAGTGGCAGTTATTAGTATGATGGTATTTAGTGTCCGACTACGCCACCCGTTGAATGCGGCTATTAAGCCGCCGCTGCAGGGCAGTCCGCTGAGGCCGGTGGTACGGATGTGCAGCGTGGATGGTATAACCCCCAACGGGAGGGGTATGGCCTCAGGGCAGAGGATGAGGTTGATGTTGGGAGTGATGGTGTGGATGTCCCAGCACTAATGGTGCGACAAGGAAGCACGGAGACGCGAGGGTACAGTTCAGGGTCTTTACTGATGGTACAAGGCAAATTCCCCCGGTAGTACTGGCTAGTAGTTGGGGCCTGGTTAGTCTGCGAGTAAGCCGGAGTTCCCCTGGCCAGGTGGAGTTGTAGGCCTTCCCGTTAGTCTGTACCCTTCCTGGCTACCCTGCTTTCGGCGGTTACAAGTAGCCCACGTCCCTGGGTATACCGTGTGGTGCTCACCCGTATGGCTGGTGACCTGGGGCCTCCTGTTAGCCTCCGCTCCGGGGTGGCGGTGCTGGTCCCTTCGTTGTGACTGAGCCTCCAGGCTTTTATGGCCAGAGGACCTGGAATCCCCTGCCGGATGGATTCTGCTGCTGGGTATATCTTAGTCCCCACAGCCTCGGACTCCTGTGTCCGGTTTTAGTACCTTCTCCCAGGGCGAGCTCTGCACAGCTCCAGCCCCTGGCGCTTCTCCTTGGCTCCTACAGAGCTCCTGATGTTTATCTGTCCCTGTTTCTGCGTGTCCAGACCAGACTCCGTCTCTGTCTGGAACTCCTCTCTTCTAACCCTGCCTCAGCCCCAGTTTATGTAGGGGAAGTTCTTCCCCTCCCAGGACTGGGCAGGAGGTGTGGCATGCTTAGGATTCCTGCCCAGGAGACCTCCCACCTGCTCACAGACGTAATATTGCTATTACTGTGGAAACCAGACCCCTGGGGTGCCACAGATGCATATCAATATGTTGGAGAAAATATTGGGGGACGTATTAGACAAAAACATCAGGCTTGATACATTGCAAAAGGGGTATAAATTGCAAAAGGCGGAGGACAAAGTATCACAATTCATAAGGTGTGTGCAGTTTTGAGTCTGGTAGGTCAGAATGTGAGTACAGGTAGCAGCAGCATGCACTGAGGTGGTCACAGGAAGCTTTCTGCTGTACAGTGTACTGCCTTTCCATGAAACACAGACTCGTGATTATCCATTCTACAGGAGAAGAATGCAGCTTTCGGAAAGAATGAAGACAAAGTGTAGTTTGGAGCTATAGGAGATATATAAGGAGATAATAAAGACATAAAAATGATAACGTTGGCGCCACTCGGGTTGTAATTGGTGACACTAGAACTATCCGGAAGCGATTATTTTCATATGGTCAATTGTGCATTATAGACAATGACAGGTATGTCTGTTCTAAAGTATCTCAGACTGCAGAATAATTGTACCGCCATGATACTAAGATGTGTGAGGTATCATTATACCCGCGACCATTAGCCAGAATGAATACTCGGATGGTCATTAGATGACAGGGTGTCAGGGCGTGACATCACAATAATAGGCTTTTCATGTGCACTCTGACAGCAAACTAATGCAAGCTCCAAGCTGAAACTCACGAGAAGGTAATGAGAGAAATCAGTGTATCTTCCAGTGGCTTTGGTTTCATACAGAAGCTCGACTCATCCAATGCTTTTTGCTTTTAGGGGAAAATGTATTCAGGATAACGCGTTGGGGCTAAGTCACCACAGGATAGCACATAGTGTGGCACAGCACACTCATAATGACGTTTATCAGTATTTTCCTCCTGTGCAACCTCTCTAGCATTTTGCTCGGAACATTTATTTGAACTTAACCTTATATCAGTAATTAAACCATTTTTTTCAGTGACATAATGTATATTCATATTCTGCCATAGACTGAGAACATCTCCATATTCAGTACATGACACATAATGTCATGATGTCACAGCTCACCTCCTCCTCCTCCTGTACAATGATTGATAACACCTCTATATCCAGTATATAATACAGGATCCATAATTCTCAATAGGTGATGTCACAGCTCACCTCCTCCTCCTCTTGTACAATGACTGATAACACCTCTATATACAGCAGATAATACAGTATCCACCATTCACAATAGGTGATGTCACAGCTCACCTCCTCCTCCTCCTGTACAATGTCTGATAACACTTGGCTGCTTCCAGAAGAAGACGCAGGAACGTTTTCGTCTGCAGGTTTATTTAAATTGGCATAAAGAACTGCAGGTTCCACAAAATAAACACAGCCTTGCTGGCATAATGGCAAAACAAAAGATAAACGATAGCACAGTCCTTATGTATGCGGGATTCACCTGCATAAGTTGAGTCACACTTCAGGTCCTCCTGAGCTCAAGTTCCACAGTCTGAAGACTTCCTCCTCCAAACTCACAACAGAAAAAAAACCTCAATGCTAGAGATTTAACTCCTTCAGCCACACCCTTGAGGTGGAGATATATTGTGTAGGCATCCCACCCATCTCACACCTACTCACAAAGGACCCATCCCAAAATGTATAATTAACCTCTTCAGCACCTAACATGCTGAAGAAAACTTGTAGGTTCAGTTCACTGAGGCTAACAGCCACAGTGAAACATATCTCCCCTCACATATATCACCAGTGACTTTGTCACACTATATACAGAAGATAACACAGGATCCACCATTCACAATAGATGATGTCACAGCTCACCTCCTCCTCCTTTTGTACAATGACTGATAAAACCTCTATAAACAGCAGATAATACAGGATCCACCATTCACAATAGGTGATGTCACAGCTCACCTCCTCCACCTCCTGTACAAAGACTAATAACACCTCTATATACAGCAGATAACACAGGATCCACCATTCACAATAGATGATGTCACAGCTCACCTCCTCCTGTACAATGACTAATAACACCTCTATATACAGTAGATAACACAGGATCCACCATTCACAATAGGTAATATCACAGCTCACCTCCTCCCCCTCCTGTACAATGACTGATAACACCTCTATATACAGTAGATAACACAGGATCCACCATTCACAATAGATGATGTCACAGCTCACCTCCTCCTGTACAATGACTAATAACACCTCTATATACAGTAGATAACACAGGATCCACCATTCACAATAGGTAATATCACAGCTCACCTCCTCCCCCTCCTGTACAATGACTGATAACACCTCTATATACAGCAATTAACACAGGATCCACCATTCCTGTCCCGAAGATCGATTCAATATTAGAATTTACAAATATTTTCTATGGCATTTTGGTGAGCTGATGGTTTCTTTCTTTTTATAGAACATTATTGGGTTCCTTGTTTGCTTTTATTTGGATTAGAAATTCATTGCCCGGATCTTAAGAATCACATTTTCGGGCATTTTATTTATTTATTTTTTTTTTTTTACTAATTACTGTTTTATGTTGCTTTTTGTCTTTTTCCAATTAATGAAGAATTTTCACCTCATTCCTTCCTTGCCCATCGACCCATTCTTCTTCTTGGCAATCCTTCCCAAGAGACAGTCCCAGGACCTCACTTGAACCTAAATGTGCCAAGACGTTAATCTGGATTCTGAAGTGTTTTAGAGCAAATAGTGTCTTAGTCAGAACAAGGCCCTCCTCTGTACATTTCATTTTGTCTCCTTCACCGTGCAAACATAGATGACATTTTTATGCACAATGGCCCGACACAAGGAAAAAAAATAGAAAAAGCCTTTTCGGGAGGGATTTCTTATGAACCTATTCTTCCACATCTGAGCTCATCTCGAGCCGTGTAGTAAATACATAATCATCTGCCAAATACCAGATTAGACGCTGCCCGATGGTGACAAAGACATGTGTAGAACGAGGCACGGAATGTGCAAAGGAATATTTTGGAATTAATGAAGAGCTGCCAACAGTTTAATTTTGGAGATTTGCAAACTGTATTATTTTCTCCTGCCTATCCAACGACCAGATCTCTTTTTTTGGTTGGGGTAAGCAAAAGGATTTGAGCACTTAACACGATGGCAGACTTGATGTCTGAAACTTTTGAGATTGAAGTGGTTCTCGGAATTTTGGTAATAGGAACTTAAGTGGCTGCTCTTCTTGGCCACATTGTGATCTGTTCTCCACTTTTGTCTCCAGCATCTGGTTCTCTCTTCATTCTAAAGACTCTAAAAAATAATAGAGATGCAACACAAAACACAGGAATACCTTCCCAAGTCTCTTTTTTTTTTTTATTATCATTATTTGCACGTATTATGTCCAGCTAATTGGGAATGAACGATCAACGCGTTGTTGGTCTCAATAACTTCAAGTGGAAATAGTAACTAAAGAAAAAATTGTTCTTTATCAAAAAACTGGGTCAACGTTTGGGGAAAGGAATTTTTTTTCTTTTTAAAAATAGATTTACAATGAGCTGGGCACCATTCAGGTTTTGGTTTTTTTTCAAAAAAAAACATTGATTCTTCTGCTAGAGGTGGTAAAATATCGCGCCTCGTTATGACTGTTTACAGATTTATGGATGATTAGTAATCCTAGATAAAGGAAAACTATCAGCAGGGTTTTACATCCCAAAGTAACGTAATAACATCAAAGTACCTGTACTGATGATTACTCCCATACCTTTATACAGGGCCGGCTACAGGTTTTTGTGGGCCCCGGGCAAAAGAGTCTCAGTGGGCCCCTTTAACACATACCACGATTCATGATGCAGAGATACCGCAGAGAAATATATATATATATATAGTACAATGCCAAGGATTTCACTTCTTATATTACATGAGCGATATCTATTGTAAATTCCACAATAGCTCAGAAACCGGCGAATCGCTCCACACAGTATACTGGCCCCCATATAACGCTCCATACGGAATACTGGCCCCCATATAACGCCCCATACGGAATACTGGCCCCCATATAATGCTCCATACGGAATACTGGCCCCCATATAACGCTCCACACGGAATACTGGCCCCCATATAACGCCCCATACGGAATACTGGCCCCCATATAACGCTCCATACGGAATACTGGCCCCCATATAACGCTCCATACCGAATACTGGCCCCCATATAACGCTCCATACAGAATACTGGCCCCCATATAACGCTCCATACCGAATACTGGCCCCCATATAACGCTCCATACAGAATACTGGCCCCCATATAACGCTCCATACGGAATACTGGCCCCCATATAATGCTCCATACGGAATACTGGCCCCCATATAACGCTCCACACGGAATACTGGCCCCCATATAACGCCCCATACGGAATACTGGCCCCCATATAACGCTCCATACGGAATACTGGCCCCCATATAACGCTCCATACCGAATACTGGCCCCCATATAACGCTCCATGCCGAATACTGGCCCCCATATAACGCTCCATACTGAATAACGGCCCTCATATAACGCTCCATACGGAATACTGGCCCCATACAACGCCCCATACGGAATACTGGCCCCCATATAACGCTCCATACGGAATACTGGCCCCCATATAATGCTCCATACGGAATACTGGCCCCCATATAACACTCCATACAGAATACTGGCCCCCATATAACGCCCCATACGGAATACTGGCCCCCATATAATGCTCCATACGGAATACTGGCCCCCATATAACACTCCATACAGAATACTGGCCCCCATATGACGCGCCATACGGAATACTGGCCCGCTCAATACGGAATACTGGCCCCCATATAACGCTCCATACGGAATACTGGCCCCCATATAACGCTCCATACGGAATACTGGCCCCCATATAACGCTCCATACGGAATACTGGCCCCCATATAACACTCCATATGGAATACTGGCCTTCATATAACACTCCATACAGAGTACTGGCCCCCATATGACGCTCCATACAGGATACTGGTCCCCTTATAACGCTCCATACAGGATACTGGCCCCCATATAACGCTCTATACAGGATACTGGTCCCCTTATAATGCTCCATGCGGGATACTGGCTCCCATATAATGCTCCGTGCAGGCTGTTCCCCCCACATAATGCCCCATACAGGCTGTTCCCCCCCTTATAATGCTCCATGCAGGATGTCACCCCCCCTCTTTATAATGCCCCATGCAGGATGTCACCCCCTCTCTTTATAAGGCCCCATGCAGGATGTCACCCCCCCTCTTTATAAGGCCCCATGCAGGATGTCACCCCCCCTCTTTATAATGCCCCATGCAGGATGTCACCCCCCCTCTTTATAAGGCCCCATGCAGGATGTCACCTCCCTCTTTATAATGCCCCATGCAGGATGTCACCCCCCGCCGCCATTTTATGCCACATGCCTCCATACATTAAAAAAAAAATAAATCCAATACTCACCTAACTCCTCCTCACCTGCTGCCTCTGCTCAGGTCCGGACTCCAGCGTCGCCGGCGTCTTCCCGCAGAGCGCAGAGCGGGAAGACAGCGGATCTGCGGAGGGACGGGGAGAGGTAAGTATCCGGCTGTCGGGGCCCTGAGCAAGCGGGGGAGAAGGGCGGGCTCTGGCACCGCTCTCCTCCGCCCATAGCCCAGCGGGGTGCCCGACCGCGAGTGGGCCCCCGCCTGCTCAGGGCCCCGGAATTTGCCCGGGTGCTGACGCCGGCCCAGCCTTTATATCATAAGTCAGTGTCACCGTTGTCTTTTAATCAATCAGTGAATTCTTATGTAAATGAGCTTGCAAGTGCCAGGGCTGGGTCTATACTTACAGTTCTTTGGATTCTCCAGCCTCTTTCTCCTCCCAGTGCCGACCTCCTGCCAGTGATTGACAGGTTACTCTTCTCTGTGATCTGCTTACCCCATCTTACCAACATCTCAGGTAGGTGCCATCATTCCAGGGGTGGTGCATGTGCAGTAACATCCTGATGATGTAGCAAGAGCCGGAATATCCATCTGAACATTCACCTCTCTGGCACAAAATATCAGTTTCTGTGAGCTGCTTCCCCAGCCAAAATAGGCGGCATCATTCCAGGGGTGGTGCACGCGCAGTTACATCGTGAAATTGCGAGAGACAGAATATCCATCTGTGTATGCGCTACCCCTAGAAATAATGGTGCCTGTGCACGATGTCAGTTGTTGTGACCTCTTGCCCCCACCAACATATCTGTGGCAGGCGCCATCATTCCAGGGGTGGTGCATGCGCAGTTACATTGTGATATTGCGAGAGCCAGAATATCCATCTGTGCATGCGTTACCCCTAGAAATAATGCCGCCTGTGCACAAGGTCAGCTGTTGTGACCTGTTCCCCCCACCAACATATCTGGGACAGGCGCCATCATTCCAGGGGTGGTGCATGCAGATTAACATTCCCAGTCAAAATAGGTGGCATTATTCCAGGGGTGATGCATGCGCAGTTACATCGTGATGATATTGCGAGAGCCAGAATATCCATCTGTGCATGCGCCGCCCCTAGAAATGATCGCGCCTGTGCGAGATGTCAGCTGTTGTGACCTGTTCCCCCCACTAACATATGGGGGGCAGGCGCCATCATTCTAAGGGTGGTGCACGCGCAGTTACATCGTGATATTGTGAGAGCCAGAATATCCATCTGTGCATGCGCTACCCCTAGAAATAATGGTGCCTGTGCATGACGTCAGCTGTTGTGACCTGATCCCCCCAAGAACATATCTGGGGCAGGCGTCATCATTCCAGGGGCGATGCATGCACAGCCAAAACAGGCGCCATCATTCCAGGGGTGTTGCATGCGCAGTTACATCATGATGATATGGCTAGAGCCAGAATATCCATCTGTGTATGCGCCACCCCAGGAATAATGGCAACTGTGCGATATGTTAGTTGTTGTGGTCTTCTCCCTCGGCCAACATCACATGTAAGCGCCGTCATCACGAGAAGATGCATGCGCAGGTGGATATTCTAGTGACGCGCCCCTGGGCCTTCGTCGCGCGGCATCGCGCGCACGGGAGCTTACCCGGAGCCGGATCTGTTGAGGGTTGTAGTCTCGTGGCGGTGACCCGGTCCGTGCCCAGGGAGTCAAACTGAGCGGCGATGTATTAGCGGTAGATGTTGAACGACTACGCCACCCATTGAATGCAGCGAAGGAGCTGCCGCTGCAGGGCAGACCGCTGAGGCCGGTGGTAGGATTGTGCAGCGTGATAGTATCACCCCCAACGGGAGGGGTATGGCCTCAGGGCAGCCGACGTGGATGATGGGGGAAGCAGGAATCACTCAGAGACGATGCGGTGTAGTTCAGGGTCTTTACTGGTGATAAAGATAGACCCTCCCGGAGTACTGGCTAGCGATCGGGGCCTGGTCAGTCCTTGGGCAGATGGGATCTCCCCTGGCCAGGCGGAGTTGTAGGCCTCCCAAACTGACTGTACTCTTCTGGCTACCTTGCTAGAGGCGGGTATAAGTAGCCCACGTCCCTGAGTGTACCGTGTGGTGCTCACCCGTATGGCCGGCGACTCGGGCCTTCTAGTGGCGTCCGCTCCACGACGGCGGTGCTGGTCCCACGCGTGTGACCGTGCCTTCGGGTTTCTTGGCCAGAGGACCTGAAATCCCCTGCCGGGCGGTTTCTGCTGCTGGGTAAAGATTAGTCCCCACAGCCTCGGACTCCGGGTCCGGTAAGAAATCTTCTCAGTCAGGGCGAGCTCTGCAGCTGCCAGCCCCTGACTCCTTGTAACACTGCTCCCAGAGAGCTCCTGTTGTTTCTTCCCATAGCTGCTTCTCTTCTCTGTCTCTACTCCTGGCATGGCCCAGGAGCTGGGCCCAGCCGGAGCCACAGCTCCCTGTCAGCCCTCCTGGCTGAACTCTCCCTCTGAACTCTCTAACCCTGCCTCAGCCCCAGGTTTATATAGGGGAAGTCCTTCCCCTCCCAGGACTGGGCAGGAGGTGTGGCATGCATAGGATTCCTGACCAAGAGACCTCCCACCTGCTCTCAGACATAACATTGCTGTTACTGTGGAAACCAGACCCCTGGGGTGCCACATTCCCCCCTAGTGAAATTTAGTACTCCGGGACTAAACATATTTTTAGAAAAACATAACAAGGTATAAACAATAATAATACAATAAGAAAAACACATAAAGATGGTTACGGCGTGTCCGCAACCGGGTGCAGTCTTTGAAGAAAAGCAAGGTGTCCATTTCACCAAAACAGGGAGACGTAACCAGGTAGGGGTCTGTCCTGCCCCGAGTCCTTAACAGTCTTTAGTCCATTCCGGGTTACGCTCCAACTATGTACACAGGATTCCCGGTAAATCCACCAAAGACTCCTATAAATTACTAGAAACACATAATTATTTACAGGATATGGCCGCTCTCAGTCCTCGGCCAGGTAGAGGGAAAGAACGACCGCTCTCAGTCCTCGGTCAGTGGGGATAAGGAATGGCTGCTCACAGTCCTCAGCCTGGTTTAAGATAGGGGCACATGGGGAACAATTCACTAATCCCAACGGGGACCATATTTTGATTAGCAGCAGTCCTTGTACCCTTACGGGTAACTATTTACAGCTCTTTATTCACGCTACTTCCCTTCAGTAGCTATGTCCTCTTTGTGCTCCCTCCTGAGGGTAGTCCTCAGACCCGTCCGGGTCCTCTTGGCTTTCCTCGTATTGGTAGTACTGCAGCTCCTCCTCGGTTAGCTGGGTTAGTATCTCTGCGACAGTCCTCCTCCCAGGTGGCCAGGACTTTACCTCCCTTTGAGCTGCCCCGGTTAATTGGGCCACCAGGATGCTCACTTTTTGCTCCTCTGTGAGGGGGTACACCTGGAAGAGGCTATCCAGCTTTTCTCTAAAGTCATGCAGGGTATGTGACTCCCCTGAGTACTGGGGTAGCCAGGCTGCCCCCGGGATATAGGGCATGGTGAAAGGCATGACCGCAACAGCGGTGGCGCTGGCGGGGGTTGAAGCGGTGAAGCTCTCCTCCATATCCGACATCCTTCTCCCCCCTAGTGGACCGTGGCCTACCTTGCGATGATCCTCTTCCGTAGGCCGCGGCTCCGCAGTGGATCGTCAGGGTTGAGGACCTTCCGTCGCGCTCCTGTGACGTCGGCGTCTGCTGGGCTCCTTCCAGGACCTTACGCAACGTCCGGACGTGAGGCGGGGCTTCAGTTCTCGCGCGCCTTCGGAGTCCACGCCCCTCTTCTTCCCGCGCGGCGTCTTCAAGATGGCGTCCAACGGCGGGAAAACTCCACGGATGGCGGGAAGAAGGCAGAAGATGGCGCCGGATGGCGGGAAAACTTCGCGGATGGCGGGAAGAAGGCAAAAGATGGCGCCGGATGGCGGGAAACTTCACCACTGGTAAGTTTGAACAGTCTTTTTCAGGCACGCAGTACCCGGTGGTTGCGGGCACGAAATCCTGCCGACTACGCCAAAAGTTGACGCGCCCCTGGGCCTGTGTCGCGCTGCGTTGCGCACGCGGGAGCTTACCCGGAGCCGGATCTGTTGAGGGTTGTAGTCTCGTGGCGGTGACCCGGTCCGTGCCCAGGGAGTCAAACTGAGCGGCGATGTATTAGCGGTAGATGTTGGACGACTACGCCACCCGTTGAATGCAGCGAAGGAGCTGCCGCTGCAGGGCAGACCGCTGAGGCCGGTGGTAGGATTGTGTAGCGTGATAGTATCACCCCCAACGGGAGGGGTATGGCCTCAGGGCAGCCGACGTGGATGATGGGGGAAGCAGGAATCACTCAGAGACGATGCGGTGTAGTTCAGGGTCTTTACTGGTGATAAAGATAGACCCTCCCGGAGTACTGGCTAGCGATCGGGGCCTGGTCAGTCCTTGGGCAGATGGGATCTCCCCTGGCCAGGCGGAGTTGTAGGCCTCCCAAACTGACTGTACTCTTCTGGCTACCTTGCTAGAGGCGGGTATAAGTAGCCCACGTCCCTGAGTGTACCGTGTGGTGCTCACCCGTATGGCCGGCGACTCGGGGCCTTCTAGTGGCGTCCGCTCCACGACGGCGGTGCTGGTCCCACGCGTGTGACCGTGCCTTCGGGTTTCTTGGCCAGAGGACCTGAAATCCCTTGCCGGGCGGTTTCTGCTGCTGGGTAAAGATTAGTCCCCACAGCCTCGGACTCCGGGTCCGGTAAGAAATCTTCTCAGTCAGGGCGAGCTCTGCAGCTGCCAGCCCCTGACTCCTTGTAACACTGCTCCCAGAGAGCTCCTGTTGTTTCTTCCCATAGCTGCTTCTCTTCTCTGTCTCTACTCCTGGCATGGCCCAGGAGCTGGGCCCAGCCGGAGCCACAGCTCCCTGTCAGCCCTCCTGGCTGAACTCTCCCTCTGAACTCTCTAACCCTGCCTCAGCCCCAGGTTTATATAGGGGAAGTCCTTCCCCTCCCAGGACTGGGCAGGAGGTGTGGCATGCATAGGATTCCTGACCAAGAGACCTCCCACCTGCTCTCAGACATAACATTGCTGTTACTGTGGAAACCAGACCCCTGGGGTGCCACACTAGCTCTTGCAACGTCACTGTGCATGCGCTGCTCCGTAATGATGGCTCCTTTGCAAGACATCGGCAAGGAAGAGATGACACAGAAATGAGTAACCTGTCAATCACTGGCAGGAGGAGGAGAAAGAGGCCGGAGAAGCAAGTGAGCTGTAAGTGTAGACCAAGTCTCTGCACTTGTGAGCTCATTTACATAAGAATTCACAGATAGATTACAAGACAATAGAGAGAGGGACCTGTAGTATAAAGGTATGGAAGTAATAAAAGGTACACTTTACCATGATGACGTTACTCTGGGGTCTAAAAACCTGCTGACAGGTTCCCTTTAAATGGGTCATCTGGGACTAAGATATTGATGACTGGTCTTTTACTTATATTTAATGAAGGCTTTAATTTGTTTATTCTCTTTTAGGATTTATTATTTCTCTGAACTCTTTTCCTTTGCCAGACCATTTCTGCTCCCCAGTATGTCTCTATTATAGCATCACTAGGGAAAGCTTGCTTTACACTGAGCTATACAGCTGACCTTAAAGGGAAACTCACAGCACGATCCACCTCCCATTCTGTTATATGGTTATGTTGCTCTCCAAGATATGTAATTTATTGCTCCATCAACAAACAAACAAAAAAATCACTGATTTCATTAATATGTAAATAGTGCTTAAAGGGGCTGTCTACTACTAGGACAACCCCTTCTCATACCCCACGCTTGGCCCCGATAAAACAAAAAAGCTTATACTCACCTCCCATGCCGGTGCTGTTCCAGCGGTGTCAGCACTCGCGGTTCCGGGGCTCTTGCGTGGTTGTATGACACGTGGTACCCATCGCGCCCAATCAGCGCTGGCGTCACTGACTCCGCCTACTGTCCAATTGAACATGAAGAGGAAGTCAGGGCTGCAGCTGATCTCTGACTTCCTCTTCATGTTCAATTTGTCCAAAGGCGAGGACAGTGACGCCTGGTTCATGTGTCACAACAACCGCACGAGAGCCCCGGGACCGAGAGCGCCGACACCGCTGGAACGGCGCTGGCATGGGAG
Source organism: Phyllobates terribilis (assembly GCF_046119375.1). Classification (NCBI taxonomy): domain Eukaryota; kingdom Metazoa; phylum Chordata; class Amphibia; order Anura; family Dendrobatidae; genus Phyllobates; species Phyllobates terribilis. The sequence goes on along the minus strand of NW_027362761.1, from coordinate 1,162,436,111 downwards.
GTGAGTATAGGCTTTTTTATTTTATCGGGGCCAAGTGTGGGGTATGACAAGGAGTTGTCCAAGTAGTGGACAACTTCTTTAAGTGCTCTTGACATGCCAAAGCACTTTCAGAAGCGTTGCCTCCACAGTTCATTCTCGCTAAAACGTATGTAAAAAAGCTGCATTCCAAAAACACAAGAAAAATACTCAAGTGAACTAATAGGTGGAGAAATGCTTTAGGAAATCTGCAACATTACAAGCTCATCAAATACTCAACGCGGGAATGCAGCGTTGGACAGTGTGTCTGTGCAATATTCATACGCTATTGTGCACAGGTCAGTCGGTAGTACAAGGCTCTACCAGGCTTTACTTCCCAGACGCCACTCACAAATGATACGTCTTTGATGACTTTTCTTTCATGGCCTAGCAACCATAATGAAAGAATAATCAATTCAATTTATAGCCTGAGACTGATCTTGCCTAAGGGTAACATGTCCCAGACATCATGACCGGGGACTGACGGTAGCCGGTGGAGGCTTCACTTGCTGGGAAAATCCTAGTTTATGTAGCATTTGCTGGGAATGTGTTGACTGCTTAGTGCTCATTGCATGGCACATTGAACATTCAGTGCATGCTCTCTGGGCTGAAAAGCTGCTCTGGATCTGTCATTCTGTCCATGTTATGCCAGGTTACCCTATCCCCATAGAAAGCTATAATATCTCCATTCAGTCAGAAAAATTGCTTTCTCACTGGTGTGGCCTCAGGCTGGTTGTCGGCGCTGGTGTCATGGGAAAGACACGTACAGCTAGGAAACATCTTAACTTTCAGTCTAAACCTAAATGGAAAGGGTTTGAAGTTTTTTTTTTTTATGAAAATAAATATTAATCTTTACAGATGTGAAAAGTTCTATAACTTTCTTCTATACTTTATGTTTCAATTCTTGAGCAGCTAAGAAGTAGAAACAAATATATCAGGTGTAGACAATGCTCTGTGAGCTAAACAGCTGACTGATACATTGTAGCAAACTACCAGAGAGATTTGTAGAGCTACAGCTAATGTATTTAGCTCACAGAGCATTGTCTAGACTGGATACAATTTTATATGATAATGCTTTAGCTATGCACTGGTTTACTGCCTCTTAAAGGGGCAGATTTTTAGACCCTAAATGGAAGTCACCGATGTAGAGCATCTGAAATGTTGTTGACATCCATACTTTCATATTAGAAGTCAGTTTCTCTATTTTCTAGAAATAGATTGGTGAATGTTTGAGCAAATGAGCATGCAACTGCAGGGGGGGTGGCTTGGACCTTCATTAACAGCTCTCTGGCCTCTTTCCCACTATCTCCTCCCACCACCGGCCTTCTGTTAGTGACTGACAGGTCCCTCTTCTCTCTGTCTTCCAGCTTTGCCCAAAATCTTGCGCCGGTGCTGTCTTTCCCGGGAGCAGCACAATAAGATCCTGATGGCTTTTCGAGAGCTGTACTATAGATCTGCGCATACGCCACCCTGGAGAATGATGGCGCCTACACAAGATCTTGGGCGGGGGAGAAGGTTGCAGAGAAGAGTGACCTGTTAGTCACAAACAGGAAGGCAGTGGTTGGAGGAGGAAGAGGGATGGAGGCCGGAAGACCAAACCAATCCCCCTTTAGTTGCAAACTCTTTTGTACAAACATTAGCCGATGGATTTATAAAAAATGAACGGGGTTATGATACGAAGGTATGGAGGCCATCAACATTTCAGATGCTTTACATAGATGATGTTAGTTTTGGGTCTAAAATCTTGCTAACAGGTTTCCAGAAATGAGAGTTCTAATTCACTGAAAGGAAACACTTAACTTGAAAATGGCGAGGAATTGAAGTAGAACATTCAAACGTTGTAGAACTTTATATACGTAATGATAGAAACCCCCTTTAAACAAGCCAGGAACCAGTAATACCAGCATAACCTGTATTCCCAAGTAATACACTGATGATCATTTAGGAAATGCCCCATCATTTTGCTAAGAGTTAAATGGAAGGGAGTGAAGTAACACATGATCTTAAAGGGGGTTACCCTGGATTATAAATATGGATCTGACACTCATATGTCTCTGAACTGTGTCTAATATAGAAGTTTATTAACAAGTATAGGAAGATATCCTGGAAATACATGTTCAAATAATTCACTTGAAGTATATATAAAAAACTTTTGAGAGAAAGACAGAGAAGACAAAGAAAAAGACAAGAAGAATATTAGTAGAGGGAAAAGCAGAAAAAAAGCAAGTGGAAAAAGAAGCAAAAAAAAGTGAAAGTAAGATGAAGGCAATGAAGAACAAAAAGAAAGGAGTAGAAGAAGACAATGGTGGAGTTAAAGCAGAAAAATCAGAGCTAAATAGGATAACATTTAAAAAAGGAGAAAGAAGAAGAGAAAGTATAAAAAGGTGAAGTTAATGTAGAAACAGGACAGAAGCCATCAAATGGAGGAGAAAGGAGGAGAGCAAAAAAGAAGCAGAAGCATGAAGAAGAGAAAAATAAATTGGGGAAGACAAATAGGAAAAAAAAATGTGTACAAGAAGAAAGTGTACAGGAAAAAAAAGAATAAAAGGCCAAAAAGGAAAATGAGAAGACAACAAAGAAAGCAGTAAAAAAAGAAAAAGACAAAGGTGATGGAGGTGAAATAGGTGAAGTCAAAGAAGGAAAAGGAGAGAAAATGAATAAAGGAGAGTAAGAGGTTGACAAGAAAAAAGGAGGACAAATAAAGGTAGTGAAAAGGGGAGAAGAAGCATATTACAATAAGCCAAGTACGGAAGATAAAAAAGGAAAAAGAAGGAGCAGGAAAAATAAATAAGAATTAAAGAAGAATAAAAAGGAAAATAGATAATGACAAAAAGTAGAAAAGGTAAGAAGAAACAAGAAAAAGGAAAAGAAGAAGTCAAGAGGAAAAGAATAAAGCAGAGTTGAAGAAATACAGTAGTAGGGGATGAGAATAAAGATAGAAGAAAAGGTAAGAGGAAGCAGTGTGACGCAGTGCCATGTCACTATGTGGCGGTTTTTATCTTTTGCCCAATGTCACCAACCTTCACACTTTTTAGGATGCAATGTATGGATAAGAAAATGTAAAAACATCAGCAGCTGCCATTGTCAGTGAGGACGGGCATCATATCTGTGGTTTCTAAGAACATCGACATAACAGTAGTTCGCAGCCCTGCAGCAGGGGAGAACTAATAGGACATAGCTGATATTTTCCATTTAAACTCACTTTGATAAATGTTTTCCCCCTATATTCTTGTAAAGTGTTAGGAGGGGGAGGTTGAGTTCATTTCTGCTTTCCCCGGTTCCCACAGAAACACTGCTCCTCGTCTAGATTGCAGACATCCATTTATTTAATGTATGGATGTGTAGCAATCTGGGAAGCTGCACTTTAAGCGAAAACACGTAAGATTGCTGTATTAATCCTTGAATCTAAGAAGGTAAAAAAAAAAACCTGTAACAGTTCATTTATAATGTTCCTTCATCTGACACATCGAATGAGGACGTGTGACTGACGGAAGGAGCCTCCTTATCTGAGCGGGCTTTAATACACAGTAACATAATTCTTTGGTTGTAGGTCTTAATGGATGTTGTAAACTTGAGACTAATCTATCCAACTGGTTGACTTTTTTTTTTACTGGATGTAGAAAGTTTTATGGACATATGTGGTTGATAATTGCTTGCAGAAGTGATATGATATATGATATAAGTGATAGGAAGCCACAATGGACATTAGAATGAACAAATTTAAAAATGAACTCTGAAAAATTGCAAAATTTGGGGTCAGTTGGGAGTTGCGTCAAAATTTAGCGACTTTTGGCATTTTCACACCAGTTTCTCCCAACTACGCCAATTTTAGTTCATGATGAGCTGTGGCTCACTCAGATTTTTTGGCTTAGCGCATTGAGGCGTATGCAGCTCATTAGATGTTCCTGATTCATGAAGAGGCGTGCACCTCTTCATGAGTCAGAAGGGTCTGACTCCACCATACCCTCTCAACAAGACCAGCAAAAATAATCGCCGGTTTTGATAAATCAGGGCCTAAATTATTATTTTTTTTTTTTTAAAAATAGAGGTCTATTTCTTTGTGTTATAAGCTGCATCTTCTGGGTTTCCAACTTGAAGGACCTACTTAAAAGTTCTGAGGACATTTTTTGAATTCACCTTCAAAAAAATCCCAGTGCACAATAGTCCTCTTCATCAAAAATGACCCAGAGGTCCATAGTGAAAACTAGAAGGGCCAACACATATGGATCTTTACAATGAGAAACTTGAAAAGCTCAAGGTAAGCAAACATCAGAAATAAACTATAGAGTAAGACAGGCTCGCCATAGACTTAGAAAATAATTCTTATTAGGTAGAACATCAGTGATTGGTCCACTTAGCCTTTGAGGGTCCCTCCATTCACTGAAACTAATGAATTAATTAATAGATGAGCATTTAGAAATGTCTGTTAGATGCTAGTTGCCACTAGGGATATTCCATTAGGAGGAGAATAAGGGTCTGTAACTCCTACTGACTGCAATAAAGAGGAGGATCATTTTGATGGAGAGCCACCACTGCACTGAAGTGAGAAGTGAAGCCCTGGAATTGAAAGGTAAATGTCCAAGTGGAGAGTCCGGCACAAATCATGTATTTATAGTTTATGGCATGAATAGTGTTTGATGGGAATCCTGCTCAACTTAAAAACAATAATACAAAGGTTAGGTAGCTCTGGTGTAGCAAGGCAATCTAGTTGGAGCAAAGGTCAAAGCTGTAGTAACAGCGACTGGAGTGGCTGAACTGGAACAATGGCAGCAGAATGGGAACAATAGTATAGCAGAGCTGACTCTAAGAGGAGTAACCGTTGGAGCAGAGCTGAGTTTGCAATAGTGGCTCAGTGCAGGAGAGGAAAGTAGAAGAATGACTAGGACTAAGCAGACCTACATCCCTACATCGGAGTACCAATGCAGCTGTCACGGGTGTGTCAGAGGTGACAGACAGTCGCCCTGTAGTTGGTTGCAGGAGATCTCTGCATTACAGACATCTTCTTAGAGGCTATCTCTAGGACCCAGCGGCTACCTCCCGCTGGCTAGTTAACACCCTGCCTGGGTGTATAAATACCTGCTGTATTCCACATGCGGAATTGCCTTGCTTTTTTTAATGCATTGTAAAAGGCAATTCCGCTTGCGGAAACGCAAAATTAATGAACATGCTGCGGATTTTTGAACGCAGCAGAAAAATCCGCAGCGTGGGCATAGAACTTGCGGAATCCCCTTGGGGACCATGAGGTGCGGATTGCCTAGCGTTTAACAAGCGTTTACGCTGCGGAAATTCCGCAGCGTAAACGCTTGAAAAACGCTACATGGGCACGCAGCCTGAGGACGTGTGCCCATTTGTCTGGAGTTCATCTAAAGCTAAGCAATTTCCCCCTGTTTGTCCACCCCTGTTGTATATCGTGTTTAGTGGAGATCGACTAGTGCTCATCTCCTCCCTTCCCTAGACTTAGTCATACGCCAGGGAAAAACACTCCACTTCCCCCCTTTCCTTAGAGTATGGGCTCCCTTTCCCTCTTCCCTTTGTGTTACACTAAGTCTTTCCCACACCTTGCGTGACATTATCGCCGGCTGAGCACATTTTGAAAAGAAAAAAAAAAGAAAGACTGACACTTTGTTTTTGCTTTTTTTTCCCTGTGTGTTTTTGGGCAAGGACTTTTTTTTTTTCCTTTCTCCCTTGGTATGGGTCCTGTTGCATGGCTTGCAGAGCAGTTCTGCTGTCTGTCCCTGGAGGTGAATGACCTCCGTTGTGAGATTCAGCAGCAACATCAGCAGCTACTGGTCGCTAATGTGGGGGTCTCTGCAGGTAGGCCTGCCCAGCCTGAACCCAAGGTTGCCCCCCCGGATAGGTTTTCAGGAGGTAGGGGTAAGTTTTTTGTTTTCAAGGAGGCCTGCAAACTGCATTTTAAACTTCGTCCTTACTCCTCCGGAAATGAGGAGCAACGGGTTGATATTGTGATCTCTCAACTGCAGGGAGATCCTCAGTCGTGGGCGTTTTTGTCTCCAGTCTGTGGAGGGGTTTTTCGGGGCTCCGACCCTCATCTATGATGACCCTGACCGAGTCACCTTTGCTGAGTCGAGGCTACGTCGCCTTCAGCAGGGGAATTGGTCAGTGGAGACATGCAGTTTGGAATTCCGTAGATGGGAAACGGATTGCAAATGGAATGACTCAGACCTTAGAAGTCAATTTTGTGAGGGGCTTACTGAAAGGTTGAAAGATGCCTTGGCAGTATATGAAACCCCTCAGAGGCTGCCATGTCATTGGCCATACGTCTTGATAGACGCCTTCGGGATAGACGGGTGAGACCACCTTCTCTGGGCCTTCTTAATGGGGTTGTGTACCTCTGCCGGGTGAGCAGTCTGGGGTTGAGCCAGTACTGGGGAAGGTGGAGGAACCCATGCAGTGAGGGGGTGTCTCTACATCATACATCTCCCCAGAGATTCGCAGGAAAAAAGGCATATGTTTTTTTTATGGGAAAAAGGGACATTTTGTTGGGACCTGTCCTGCAATTCCTAATCAAAAGGAGTCTCGATTAACTTTTGACAGTCTGGAGTTGGATAAACAAGGGGTACATTTGTTACCAACCTGCAGTTACCACTTTGTCCTGTCAGCAGAGTTGGTGCTAGAGAGCAAAACAGTGTTGACAGTGGAGACGGAGTCAGCATGGTTGATGCTGAGTATGTGAAAACTCATGGTCTTGCTTGCTGTGCTTTAGCTGAACCTATTTCCATCTTTGCCATTGACGCGGCGCCACTTGCACAGAAAGCATTTACTCAGATTGTACATAATGTAAAACTGAGGGTGGGGTCAGTTCATTGTGAAATAATCCCTTGCTATGTCCAGGACAATCTTCCCATACCGATTGTTTGGTGGCTTGACAAGCCGGGGAGATTATTGAATGGGGTGCGTACTGCCATGAGAACTGTTTAGATATTTCCATTGCTACTGTCTCTATGGAAATATTACCTGCTTTTCTGTCTTGCTTTAAGGATGTTTTTCTGAGAGGGGGTGTCAGGATTTGCCTCCTCATCGTGCTTATGACTGTCCTATTAACCTGACCCCCGGAGCTAAACAACCGAAGTCCAGTCTGTGTAATCTTTCAGGCCCTGAGAGACAAGCCATGAAGGATTTCATTGCGGAAAGTCTGGAGAAGGGACATATCAGACCCTCATCTTCGCCCGTGGCGGCAAGGTTCTTCTTTGTGAAGAAAAAAGATGGTGGTCTACATCCCTGTTTAGATTTCCAGGAATTAAATCAAATTACCATCCATGATCCATACCCTCTTCCTCTGATTCCTGATTTGTTCAGCCAGGTTGTGGGAGCTAAGGTAATCTCCAAGTTGGATTTAAGGGCAGCCTACAATCTGGTTTGAATCAGAGAAGGGGACGAATGGAAAACAGCGTTCAATACCCCGGAACGACATTTCGAGAGTCTGGTTATGCCTTTTGGTTTGATCAATGCACCTGCGGTATTCCAGTATTTTATAAATTATATTTTCCATCATTTGGTGGGGAGGTTTGTGGTGGTCTATCTGGACGATATTTTGGTTTACTCACCTGATTTTGAGACTCATCGGGGGCATGTTAAGCATGTGCTCCAGATATTAAGGGATAACAAACTTTACGCCAAACTGGAAAAATGTGTTTTTGCTGTTCAGTAGGTGCAGCTTTTGGGGTACTTGTTGTCATCTTTGGGTTTTCAGATGGATCCGGAGGAGATCCGTGCATTCCTTGATTGGGAATGTCTCGAGAACCTAAAGGCTCTACAATGATTTCTGGGCTTTACTAATTTGTACTGGAAATTCATCCAAAATTACTCTGTCATGACTGACATGACTAAAAAGGGGTCTGATTTTTCCAAATGGTCGGATGCTTCCCTCCAGGCTTTTTCTTCCAAAAAGAATAATTTTGCCACTGCATCTATACTCAGTCAACCCGATGTTTCCCAACCCTTTATTGTGGAAGTTGATGCGTCGGATGTCGAGGTTGGGGCTGTGTTGTCTCGGGGTTCGTCCCCTGGTAAATGGTGTCCATGCTCCTTATTTTCTAAAAAATTGTCTTTGGCTGAGATAAATTATGACATGGGTAATAGAGAACTTTTGGCGATCAAATTTACGTTCAAGGAATAGCGACATTGGTTGGAGGGGGCTGTCAATCCTATTACTGTTATTACTGACCATAAGAACCTGTCATATCTCCAATCAACTAAACGTCTCAACCTTAGGCAAGCCAGATGGTCCCTGTTTTTACTAGGTTCAATTTTGTTGTCACTTTTCGTCCAGGGGTTAAAAATATCAAGGCTGATGCTTTGTCCCGGAGCTTCCCTAGTGGTGGTGAACATGAGAATATTTCCCCCGATATTACAGAAATTGGTAGTCATTTCAGTACTGTATCCTGAATTGGAGGGTGAGGGTGAGGTGTTGGAGGCTCAGGGGGCACCTTCAGGAAGGTTATTTGTACCATCTAATCTGCGCCGCAAAGTAATTAAGGAACATGATAACTCTGTGCTTGCTGGGCATCCAGGTGGTAAGGCAGCTGTGGACCTCCTCTCTCGTCGTTTTTGGTGGCCGGAATTGCATCGGGATGTGATGGAAGACGTAGCTGCTTGTAGTATTTGCACGTGTCCTAAGGTTTCGCATACCCGTCTGTCTGGTACTCCTCTTCCGCTACCTATCCCTAGTAGGCCATGAACACACTTGTCCATGGATTTTATTACTGACCTACCGGTTTCTGCAGGCAAAACTGTGGTTTTGGTGGTAGTAGATAGGTTCAGTAAAATGGTTCACTTTGTTGCATTGCCTGCACTTCCAAATTCCAAGACACTTGCTCAGGTGTTCATACAGTTAGGTCCATATATATTTGGACAGAGACAACATTTTTCTAATTTTGGTTCTAGACATTACCACAGTGAATTTTAAACAAAACAATTCAGATGAAGTTGAAGTTAAGACTTTCAGCTTTCATTTGAGGGTATCCACATTAAAATTGGATGAAGGGTATAAACAAGTATAAACGTATGGCTGACCAGAAATATAAGATTGAAAGTTCCTTCTTAGAAGCTGGGACTTAGGTTTATTTGTCCCTATAAAATAACCCCCGTCATTAACCCAGCAGGGTTTCATCTTGAACTTCCTCAGGTCCTTAAGGTCTACAACGTGTTCCACAGGTCCTTACTCAAAAAGTATGTGGAACCTCTTGAGCCCTCCCCTCTACCCAGGGCCGGCTCCAGGTTTTTGTGGGCCCCGGGCGAAAGAGTATCTGTGGGTCCCTTTAACACATACCACGCTTCACGATGCACAGATACAGCAGAGAAATATATATATAGTACAAGGCCAAAGATTTCACTTCTTACATTACATGACTGATATCTATTGTAAATTCCAACAGCTCAGAAACCGGTGAATCGCTCCATACAGAATAATGGCCCCCATAAAATGCTCCATACAGGATACTGGCCCCCATATTACGCTCTGTACAGGATACTGGCCCCCATATAACGCTCCATACAGAATACTGGCCCCAAAATCGCGGCCCATGCAGGATACTAGCCCCCATATTACGCTCTGTACAGGATACTGGCCCCCTTATAATGCTCCATACAGAATACTGGCCCCAAAATAATGCTCCATGCAGGATACTGGCCCCCATATTACGCTCTGCACAGGATACTGACCCCCTTATAATGCTCCATACAGAATACTGGCCCCCAAATAATGCTCCTAGCAGGATACTGACCCCTATATTATGCTCTGTACAAAATACTGGCCCCCTTATAATGCTTCATACAGAATACTGGCCCCCAAATAATTCTCCATACAGGACACTGGCCCCCATATTACGCTCTGCACAGGATACTGGCCCCCTTATAATGCTCCATACAGAATACTGGCCCCAAAATAATGCCCCATGCAGGCTGTTCCCCCCACATAATGCCCCATGCAGTCTGTTCCCCCACATAATGCCCCATGCAGGCTGTTCCCCCCACATAATGCCCCATGCAGTCTGTTCCCCCACATAATGCCCCATGCAGGATGTCACCTCTCCCCTCCCTTATAAAGCCCCATGCAGGATGTCACCCCCCCTTATAATGCCCCATGCAGGATGTCACCCCCTTTATATTGCCCCATGCAGGATGTTACCACCCCTTATAATGCCCCATGCAGGCTGTTTCCCCCACATAATGCCCCATGCAGAATGTCACCCCCCCCTTATAATGCCCCATGCAGGATGTCACCCCCCTTATATTGTCCCATGCAGGATGTCACCGCCCCTTATAATGTCCCATGCAGGCTGTTCCCCCCACATAATGCCCCATGCAGGATGTCACCCCCCCTTATAATTCCCCATGCAGGATGTCACCCCCCCTTATAATGCCCAATGCAGGATGTCTTCCCTCATTTAATGCCCCACGCAGGATGTCACCCCTCATATAATGCCCCATGCAGGATGTCACCCCTCATATAATGCCCGATGCAGGATGTCAACTCTCCCCCTATATAATGCCCCTTGCAGGATGTCACCTCCTCTTATAATGCCCCATGCAGGATGTCACCTCTCCCCCCTCATATAATGCCCCATGCAGGATGTCACCCCCTCTTATAATGCACCATGCAGGATGTCATCTCTCCCCCCCTTATAATGCCCCACGCCTCCATATATTAAAAAACAAAAAAACAAATACTCACCTCACTTCTTACCTGCTGCAGCTGCTCCAGACTCCTCACCCGCGCCGGCGTCTTCCCGCTCTGCGCTGTGACGGCTCAGGAGAGAGCGCGGTGTAAAGATGTCACCGCGCCCTCTGACCTGAGATGTCACAGTGCAGCAGCCGCGGAAGAGACCGGAGCTGCTGCAGAGGCACGGGGAGAGGTAAGTATTGCAATATTGTGCCGGAGCCCTGAGCAAGTGGGGGGGAGCGGGCGCTGGCACCGCACAGCTCACGGGACTCATAGCGCGCAGGGGTCCCCAACAGTGAGTGAGCCCCTCCGCCTGCTCAGGGCCCCGGCATTTGCCCGGGTGCGCAGGGTGCTGACGCCGGCCCTGCCTCTACCACCACCCCCAGTAATGGCTGATGGTAATCTGAAGTTCCAGATTTCAAGGATTGTAGATTCTCGTCTCTGGCGTTCTCTACAATACTTGGTGAACTGGAAAAGCTATGGTCCAGAGGAGAGGATGTGGGTTTCAGCGTGAGAGGTGAACGCTCCCAGGTTGGTTCGCTCATTCCACATCTCTTATCCTGAGAAACCTGGTCCTGAGTGTCCGGAGGCCACTTTTAGAGGGGGGGGGCTAATGTCACGGGTGTGTCAGAGGTGACAGACAGTCGCCCTGTAGTTGGTTGCAGGAGATTTCTACGTTTGGAATTACAGACATCTTCTTAGAGGCTGTCTCTAGGACCCAGTGGCTACCTCCCTCTGGCTAATTAACACCCTGCTTGGGTGTATAAATACCTGCTGTATTTCAGAGGGAGGTGCCGGCAATATTCATTACTACCTGTGAAAGCTTTAGCAAGAGAAGTACTTCGTCCTCTCTGGAGCTTCAGGATGTGTGCGCATTTGTCTGGAGTTCGTCTAAAGCTAAGCAATTTCCCCCTGTTTATCCACCCTTGTTGTCTATAGTGTTTAGTGGAGATCGACTAGTGCTCATCTCCTCCCTTCCCTAGCCTTAGTCATACACCAGAGAAAGACAGGGTGAGACCCGAGTGTGACGATTGGTGAAGAGCCAATACAGGGATGTTAGGGGAAACAGGGTGACGCTAGATCAACCTAGGAGGTCTCCACTTCCCCCCTTTCCCTAGAGTCTGGGCTCCCTTTCCCTCTTCCCTTTGTGTTGCACTAAGTCTTTCCCACACCTTGCATGACAGCAGCAGAGCTGGTAGAGGGATTTAGCAGAGTAGACTCAGTGAAGAGGAACTGATATTGCAGGGCTGTGTTTGCAACTGAAGCTCAGTGTAGCAGAGGTGGCACAGCAAAGTAGCAGAGTTGACTTAAATAAGGTTGAAGTAGCAATACTAGAACCGTGGAATAGCAGAGCGAGACAATGAGATACTATAGTTCCCAGTCCCACATAGAAACAAGAAGAAAATTACCTGATTACTCAGGAGGCATCTGTCTGCCTGAGCTGAGCTAAATGACCTGGGAAAGTGACGTCACAGGAGCTCATCGGGTTGCTGTGGCAGAGGGGCGTTGAGTAGCAATAAATAAAACAAAATGATATGCATTCCAATATGGTCAGCCTAGAAAGTACACCATGTCCTATAAAAAAAGGCTTAATGTAATGCTTGGATATATTTATAAATATTTACCCTGGTGGTAATGCGGAATTAGCCATTTCATGAATATTTTTTTTTCTGCTTCCACAGATTATCCTATGAATGTATTCCAAGTTATTCTGAGTTTACCTGCTGTAAGGAGACGTAAGAAAAATAAAGTAGGAGAGAAAGTGCGGAGGAGAAAGAGGAGGTTTATTTCTATGTTTGGTGCCACTGGGAGGTACAATAAATTCACCGCTGTATGGTAAACCCATTAAAGCAGTGGAAAATTGGGCAGTGACGTAGGTAGACAGCTGGAGAAGGTAGAGGGGAACGGTGGCTTCAGAAGACATGCCTGGAAAATGCAACAAGCACAGAACACATGGGCTAATTGATATTGATGGAACGGGTTTTGAGTGCGAGATGTGTTTAGGTTTAAGGTGGAAAATGTTTACATTACAGTCCACTTGAGATCTGGATGCAAAGCAGACGGGTAATTAGGGTGTTTGGGACTTCACATTGACTTATAATGAGGTTTTCCAATGTGTGCATTGTGAAAAATACAAAGGTGCCTATTCATTGTTGCATTTGCACCTTTTGTTTTGTCTACTTTTTGTTTCTTTTCTTCTGTTTTTCATTTGCAAGTAATTCTTTTATTTTGCACATTTTCTAAAGCATATTTTATATGTGTTCACCTTTTTTTTATGTTCATCATTACAGGTTGAGATTAGGGTTTCCAGATGTTTTCGCCTGATTCATTATTTGCAACTAGAGATGAGCGTTGTTCTACTCGAACTGTTCGCCAATCTCAAATTCGAGCTGTTTTGGGCGGTGTTCGAGCCGGTCGGCGAACACGAACAATTTGAGAAAAATTCGGCTGTTCGAGGTTATGTTCGATAACTGTTCGTGCACCAAAATCATAACTGGATTTTTTCTCAGTAATGATGAAAATTAATGTTAATACGCAGTTTGAGTGTACAGCGGGGCGGGGGGAGGGGCAGGGGATGGATCTCTGCAGGAACAATGAAGATCTCCATTTTTTTTTCTCTTTCCCGCATTTGCAGTGGGGAGGTGCAATCTGTCAGCCTATCAGCAGCGCACACACGGAGCGAAGTGCTTTTTTTCACACAAGCAAGGGCATGTGTGATTGGCAGTGTATGTCACATGTCCTTGCCCTATAAGACCAAGCCATTTTCCCCGTCGCCACCATTTTCTCACTGCTGCAGCTGCGTGTTAGACGGCACCGCTGTTGCTGTGTGCGCTATACCTTGTTAATTTCAAGCCAATTTTCGCACAAATATACAGATAGCTTGGGAGTAGGGAATAGTTGTGATTGCAGTCCTTTTAAGGACTAGGTTACAGCATTTCCTACGACTTTTATCAAGCAGGTCTGTGCTCTTAAATAGATAGATTATGGGAGTAAAGACTAATTGTAATTGGAGTCCTTTTCAGGACTAGGTTACATCAGTTCCTATCAGTTTTTGCCAGGCAGGTCTGTGCCAGTGCTGTGCAAGTTTTTTTCACAGCATTTGGCTGAATCTAGCAAAGCTAATCCTTTTTGGCCTATTGCAGAGTGTGTTAGTCAGTGGAGTAGCCTATCTGTGTTGCAAGATATACCACCTGTGTATAGAATACCAATTTTTTTACTGCACCTAGTGAAGTAAAATCTTTTGGGCATAGCATCATTCTATTAGTCCATCTATACTGACCTCCATCAGGTTGCAAATTAAAAATAATTTTTTTCTTCATTTAGCTCTGAAAAAATATTTGGGCTTCTAGCAGTGTGTGGGACTTGTTCTATTAGTCCATCTATACTGACCTCCATCAGGTTGCAAATTAAAAATAATTTTTTTCTGCATCTAGCTCTGAAAAAATATTTGGGCTTCTAGCAGTGTGTGGGACTTGGTCTATTAGTCCATCTATACTGACCTCCATCAGGTTGCAAATTAAAAATATTTTTTTTCTGCATCTAGCTCTGAAAAAATATTTGGGCTTCTAGCAGTGTGTGGGACTTGGTCTATTAGTCCATCTATACTGACCTCCATCAGGTTGCAAATTAAAAATAATTTTTTTCTGCATCTAGCTCTGAAAAAATATTTGGGCTTCTAGCAGTGTGTGGGACTTGGTCTATTAGTCCATCTATACTGACCTCCATCAGGTTGCAAATAAAAAATAATTTTTTTCTTCATTTATCTCTGAAAAAATATTTGGGCTTCTAGCAGCGTGTGGGACTTGTTCTATTAGTCCATCTATACTGACCTCCATCAGGTTGCAAATTAAAAATAATTTTTTTCTGCATCTAGCTCTGAAAAAATATTTGGGCTTCTAGCAGTGTGTGGGACTTGGTCTATTAGTCCATCTATACTGACCTCCATCAGGTTGCAAATTAAAAATAATTTTTTTCTGCATCTAGCTCTGAAAAAATATTTGGGCTTCTAGCAGTGTGTGGGACTTGGTCTATTAGTCCATCTATACTGACCTCCATCAGGTTGCAAATTGAATAAAAAAAAATTCTGCATCTAGCTCTGAAAAAATATTTGGGCTTCTAGCGGTGTGTGGGACTTGGTCTATTAGTCCATCTATACTGACCTCCATCAGGTTGCAAATTAAAAATAATTTTTTTCTGCATCTAGCTCTGAAAAAATATTTGGGCTTCTAGCAGTGTGTGGGACTTGGTCTATTAGTCCATCTATACTGACCTCCATCAGGTTGCAAATTGAATAAAAAAAATTTCTGCATCTAGCTCTGAAAAAATATTTGGGCTTCTAGCGGTGTGTGGGACTTGGTCTATTAGTCCATCTATACTGACCTCCATCAGGTTGCAAATTAAAAATAATTTTTTTCTGCATCTAACCCAGCCAATAGTTTTGGCCTAATACCACAGTTTGGCCACTCAGCTCTGCTCGGTTACCATCCATTGTTTTTTTGTGCAAACAACTCCAGAGTTGTGAATTAGTTAACCACCAAAATGAGTGGAAAAAGGCCTGCTGCTGGTGGAAAGGGGAATAGGCGTGTTGGGAAGGGGAAAAAAGGTTGTGTCCGTGGGGTAGGTGCAGAATAAAGACCATCTTCCAGCCAAACTAAAATGTCTACTTCTTTTAGCGGACAATGTGATAAGATCCCTTTCTTACGGCCACGCCAATCGCTACAAATTCCAGATGAGGCACAAAAACAGCAGGTGCTTCAACGGATATCAAGTGCTCCTTTAAGTGGGCTCTCCTCCACATCAACTTCAACATCACAAATACTCCAGTCCTCAAAGGTGTCACCCAAATCGCACTTGCTTCCTCACAGCTCCCAAATCTCCAGCTGCCCGTCTGAGTATGAGGTAGAACAGATGGTTGAGTCTGCAGAGCTGTTTACTCATACTATAGCCTGGGAATCAGAGGTCGACTCCAGCGCTTCTGTGAATCCAGACGAGGAAATGATCTGCACTGATGCCCAGAATCTTTATGAGTCGGATCCAGGACCAGACGCAGAAGGTTCTGACCATAATGTAGACCCTCATTCCCAAACTGTAACTCCTGTTGGTGGAGACAATGAGGAAGACGATGATAAGACTCAAATACCTGATTGGAGCGACAACTTTAGTTTTTTGTCAGGGCAGGAACAGGTTGGCTCTGAGGACGACGGGTGTGATAACGCACAGGGTGATGATGATGAGGTCGGAGATCCCACTTACTGTCAACCCACAGTCAGCCAAGAGATGAGGTCAGCAGAGGAGGTGGAGGAAGATGCTAGTGACGACGAGGTCAGGTTGCGCCTTCCTGGACAGAGACGTAGTACTGGAAGCACGTCAACAACTGTATCCTCAAACACAACTCTGCCTCTCACCACAAGTCGTGGTGGCTCTTCAGGTCGCATGGGTGCTAAGCCTTGCATAGCCTGGGCATTTTTTCAGATCGATAAAGATGACCCAACTCGTGTTATCTGTAACATTTGTCAGCAAAAGCTAAGTAGAGGCCAAAAAATACATAGTTTGAGTACTTCATGCATGAACCGGCACATGGACATGAAGCATAAGTTGCAGTGGGAAGCTCAGTGTGCTACAATGCGGCCTAGCCGGCCGGGCCAACCACCGTCTGCCATATCTTGTGCATCCGCGGCCTCTTCATCCTCTGTGACTGGGGGGACAGCAGTCACACCTGTTTTGGGGCGCAGACCTGCCACCTCTTTACCCGCAACAGCCAGCGTGATTGGCAGGTCATCATTTTCTTTGGAGGTGGTAACACCAGCTGGTCTTGAGCGCTGTCCGACATCGATAGCACCACCTTTGGATCAAGGCAACCTAACATGTCCGCCTGCATCTTCCTCACAGACCGGCAGTTTGCCGGGGACACCCTTATCAACCCCGTCTAAGCACAATAGCCAGCCCTCGGTCCCTCAGATGTGGACAAGTAAAAGACCATTTCCTCCTAGCCATGAGAAAGCTAAGAGGTTGAATTTCACCATCTGCAAGCTCTTGGCTACAGAAATGCTGCCTTTCCGCCTGGTGGACACAGAGGATTTTCGAGACCTTATGTCCGTCGCAGTGCCCCAGTACCAGATGCCCAGTCGGCACTACTTCTCAAAGAAAGGTGTGCCTGCGCTCCACCAGCATGTCGCACACAACATCACCGCTTCTTTGAGAAACTCTGTGTGTGACAGGGTGCATTTCACCACAGACACTTGGACGAGTAGGCATGGACAGGGGCGTTACATGTCGCTGACTGGGCACTGGGTAACTATGGTGACAGCAGGACAAGGGGCTGCTGTCCAAGTCTTGCCGTCCCCACGAGTTGTGCGTCAATCCTCTTTATGTCAAAGTTCCTCCACTGCTTCTGCCTCCTCAACCTCCTCTCGGTCTTCCACCTGCACCCAAAGCCTGTCTGGTCATGCCACAAGCTTTCTAACTGCGCAGAAGGGATCCTGCACACCTCCTTACTATGCTGGCAGTAGGGCTCAACGTCATCAGGCGGTTTTTACATTGAAATGTCTGGGAAATGTGAGTCACACAGCTGAGGAGTTGTGGTCAGCTCTGGAGAACCAATTTCATGAATGGTTGTCTCCACTGGACCTGAAACCAGGGAAGGCCGTGTGCGACAATGCTGCAAACCTGGGTGCGGCCCTTCGCCGGGGCAATGTCACACACGTGCCTTGTATGGCTCACGTGTTGAACCTGGTTGTCCAGCAACTTTTAGCCCACTATCCCAGACTAGATGGCCTTCTGCAGAGGGCACGGTCGCTGTGTGCTCACTTCCGCCGTTCGCATCCCGCAGCTCAGCGACTTACATCTCTACAGAAGTCGTTGGGCCTGCCACTTCACCGGCTAAAATGCGATGTGCCTACCCGGTGGAATTCAACTCTGCACATGTTGCAGCGACTGTGGCAGCACCGACAAGCCCTGGTGCAATACGTTCTGACATATAGCCTGGGCCAACGAGATTCAGAGGTGGGGCAAATCACGCTGGAGGAGTGGTCTCAGATCAGGGACCTATGCACCCTTCTGCACAGTTTTGAAATGGCGACGAAGATGTTTAGTGCTGACGATGCCATTATCAGCATGACTATTCCGGTGATTTACATGCTGGAGCACATGTTAAACAGAATTCGGAGTCAGGTGGTGGCACAAGAGGAGGTGGAGGAAGTAGAGGAGGAGGAGTTGTATGCGGAAGGGCTAACATCTGCAAGGTCCAGACGGTCGGCAGCACCAAGGTGGCAGGCATGTGAGGGTGGGGGAGATGATTTTACCAGGGCGCATGGTAGCAGCCAAACTAGTGAGGAAGGTGCAGGAGCCCAGGAAGAAGTGGAGGACGAACTGATGGAAGACTCATCAGATGAGGGAGACCTTGATCACATTTCTGTTGTGCGAGGTTGGGGGGAGAGGACAGAGGAAGGAAGCATGATTGTTACCTCGCCACCAACACAACAGGGAGTTGGTGCTCCTGGATGCGCAACACACATGAGTGCCTTCTTGCTGCACTACCTGCAACATGACCCTCGAATTGTGAGAATTAGAAATAATCCTGACTACTGGGTTGCCACACTGTTAGATCCCCGGTACAAAAGTAAATTTGCAGAAATTATTCCTGCCATAGAAAGGGATGCACGCATGCAGGAGTATCAGCAGAGACTGTTGCAGAATCTTACATGTGCTTTTCCACAAAATACCAGTGGTGCACGTAGTGAATCTCACAGTTCCAACTTGCCAACCGTGGGACCGTCAAGTGTTCAGCACTCAAACCGTAACAGAACCACAGTATCTGCTGGTAACATCAATTTTGCGGAATCATTTCACCACTTTTTTAGCCCATCCTTTGCAAGGCCACAGGAGACAAGAAGTCTGACACATAGTCAACGCCTAGAGACGATGGTACAGGAGTATCTCCAAGTAAACATTGAAGCCACGACTGTGTCACTGGACCCTTGCTCTTTTTGGGCTTCCAATCTGGATAAATGGCCGGAGCTAGCCACTTACGCCTTGGAGATCTTGTCATGCCCCGCAGCCAGCGTTCTGTCTGAACGTGTGTTCAGCGCTGCTGGTGGTGTGCTGACAGATAAGCGCACGCGGCTCTCCACTGATAATGTAGACAGACTCACGTTCATAAAGATGAACAAATCATGGATCCGAAACGACTTTTCTACCCCTGTGTCATCCTGGGGAGAGTAAAAGCTTGATTATTGGTTAAAATCACCCTACCAACCGTTTTAAGCTTTCAAATTACTAATCATGTTTATCTGTATCTTGACTGGAAAATAATTTGGGCTTTGTAGCAGTGTGCAGCACTGATCCTATTAGGCCATCTATAATAAGCTTCACCAGATTTAAAATTAAAAATAATTTTTAGCTGCATCTAGCCCGGAAAATAATTTTGGGGCTCCGAGATGCGCAAGACACATAAGTGCCTTCTTGCTGCACTACCTGCAGCATGACCCTCATATTGTCAGAATTCGAAGTAATCATGACTACTGGGTTGCCACACTCTTAGATCCCCCAAACTTTTCGATCAACCTTTTCATTTTAATAAAGACCAAAAAAATGGTCATTTTTGAAATTATAAGCATTAGCAGGTTGTTAGAAACTGAAATCAAACAGTTTTCAACTCAAAACTTTATTCTAGGTGATGTTACATTTTCACATAGGACCCCTTGTTCGAAAGGAGCTTCTGAACTCTCTCGTCCATTGAATTTGTCAGGTTTTGGATGGTTTCTGCTTCAATTGTTTTGCATGAGGACAGAATACCCTCCCAGAGCTGTTGCTTAGATGTGAACTGCCTCCCGCCATCATAGACACTCCTTTTAATGATGCTCCAAAGGTTCTGAATGGGGTAGAGGTCAGGGGAGCATGGGGGTCACACCATAAGTTTGTCCCCTTTTATGCCCATATCAGCCAGAGATGCAGATGTTTTATGTGCAGCATGAGATGGTGCATTATCATGCAGAAAAATGATCTTGCTGTGAAATACACGGTTCTTCTTCTTGAACCATGGCAGGAAGTGCTGTTTGAGAAAATCCACATACATTATGGAGTTCATCTTTAGCGCCTTCAGGGATCCTAAAGGGGCCGACAATCTCTCTCCCCATGATTCCAGCCCAAAACATTACTCCACCTCCTCCTTGTTGGCGCTGTAGCCGTGTTTGCGTGGGGTGTCCATCAACCAGCCATCCTCCACTCCATTCATCTGGACCATCGAGCGCTGCACGGCACTCATCCGTGAACAAAACAGTTTTGAAATCAGTCTTCATGTAATGTTTGGCCCACTGGAGCCGTTTCTGCTTGTGTGAAGTGGATAGAGGAGGTCGACAGGATGGCGTATGCACAGCTGCAAACCTCTGAAGGACCCTGCATCTTGTTGTTCGGGGGACGTTGGAGGCACAAGCAGCTTCAAAAACTTGTCTGCTGCTATGACAAGGCTTTTTTGCCGCTGCTCTTTCAACCTGACGTAATTGCCTGTAGGAAAGAGTCCTCAATTTGCCCTTATCAGCACGCACACGTGTGTACTGTGAATCAGCTACATACTTCTTGATTGCCAAGACACTTCATCCTGATCATCGCACAATGTTGATTGTAGTCATGCCTTGACCTAAACACTCCACAATTTGTTGCTTCTCAGCAGCCGACACATCCTTTTTCTTTCCCATTTTGGCAGAAAATGTAGGCTGCTTAATAATGTGAGAGAGCCTTCTTAAGTAGTCTTGCCTTTCATTGGACACACCTGCCAAACTAATTAGCACAGGTGTCTGCAATTGCTTACAGTGATATAAAGAGCCCTGACACACATCACCATCAATGAGTTTAACTGACAAACAAACAAATTCTTCCCTTATCACTCCTAAACACTTTTTGCATAATAATTTGGAACGCGGTGTACATGTGCTTTTCCACAAAACACCAGTGGTTCACGTAGTGAATCTTACAGTTCTAACTTGCCAACCGTGGTCTGTATGGAATTGTTCAATAAAGGGCCCAAAATTAAGATAACATACAGTACAGACCGAAAGTTTGGACACACCTTCTTATTTAAAGATTTTTCTGTATTTTCATGACTATGAAAATTGTACATTCACACTGAAGGTATCAAAACTATAAATTAACACATGTGGAATTATATACCTAGCAAAAAAGTGTGAAACAACTGAAAATATGTCTTATATTCTAGGTTCTTCAAAGTAGCCACCTTTTGCTTTGATGACTGCTTTGCACACTCTTGGCATTCTCTTGATGAGCTTCAAGAGGTAGTCACCGGAAATGGTCTTCCAACAATCTTGAAGGAGTTCCCAGAGATGCTTAGCACTTGTTGGCCCTTTTGTCTTCACTCTGCGGTCCTGCTCACCCCAAACCATCTCGATTGGCCTCAGGTCTGGTGACTGTGGAGGCCAGGTCATCTGGCGTAGCACCCATCACTCTCCTTCTTGGTCAAATAGCCCTTACACAGCCTGGAGGTGTGTTTGGGGTCATTGTCCGGTTGAAAAATAAATGATGGCACAACTAAACGCAAACTGGGTGGAATAGCATGCTGCTGCAAGATGCTGTGGTAGCCATGCTGGTTCAGTATGCCTTCAATTTTGAATAAATCCCCAAGAGTGTCACCAGCAAAGCACCCCCACACCATCACACCTCCTCCTCCATGCTTCACGGTGGGAACCAGGCATGTAGAGTCCATCCGTTCACCTTTTCTGCATCGCACAAAGACACGGTGATTGGAACCAAAGATCTCAAATTTGGACTCATCAGACCAAAGCACAGATTTCCACTGGTCTAATGTCCATTCCTTGTGTTCTTTAGTCCAAACAAGTCTCTTCTGCTTGTTGCCTGTCCTTAGCAGTGGTTTCCTAGCAGCTATTTTACCATGAAGGCCTGCTGCACAAAGTCTCCTCTTAACAGTTGCTGTAGAGATATGTCTGCTGCTAGAACTCTGTGTGGCATTGACCTGGTCTCTAATCTAAGCTGCTGTTAACCTGTGATTTCTGAAGCTGGTGACTCGGATAAACTTATCCTCAGAAGCAGAGGTGACTCTTGGTCTTCCTTTCCTGGGGCGGTCCTCATGTGAGCCAGTTTCTTTGTAGTGCTTGATGGTTTTTGCAACTGCACTTGGGGACACTTTCAAAGTTTTCCCAATTTTTCGGACTGACGGACCTTCATTTCTTAAAGTAATGATGGCCACTTGTTTTTCTTTAGTTAGCTGCTTTTTTCTTGCCATAATACAAATTCTAACAGTCTATTCAGTAGGACTATCAGCTGTTTATCCAACAGACTTCTGCATAACACAACTGATGGTCCCAACCCCATTTATAAGGCAAGAAATCCCACTTATTAAGCCTGACAGGGCACACCTGTGAAGTGAAAACCATTTCCGGTGACTACCTCTTGAAGCTCATTAAGAGAATGCCAAGAGTGTGCAAAGCAGTCATCAAAGCAAAAGGTAGCTACTTTGAAGAACCTAGAATATAAGACATATTTTCAGTTGTTTCACACTTTTTTGTTAAGTATATAATTCCATATGTGTTAATTCATAGTTTTGATGCCTTCAGTGTGAATGTACAATTTTCATAGTCATGAAAATACAGAAAAATCTTTAAATGAGAAGGTGTGTCCAAACTTTTGGTCTGTACTGTAGATGGGAGAGGTCTCTATGAATAGGAATTCCTAAGTATTTGATACCCTGTGAGGGCCAGGCAAAGGGAAAGTTGGACTGGATGGAATCCTATATGGATTTAGGGAGGGAGACATCGAGGGCCTCAGACTTCGCTGCATTGATTTTAAAATTTTACCATGTAACAAAGTGATCTATTTCAGCCATAACAGCAGGGATGGATATATGTGATTGAGTGATATATACTAGGACATCATCAGCAAATAGAGAGCACTTGTACTCGGTGCCTCCCACCTCAATCCACCTAATATTGGGGTTATGGCGAATTGATGAGAGCAGGTGCTCCGTCACTAGGATGTATAAGAGAGGGGACAGAGGACATCCCTGCCTTGTCCCATTGGTGATTGTGAAAGGTGATGAAAATGTTCTGACGCACCCCCTGGGCCTTGGGACACCCGGAGCCGGACCCTTTTTGGTGGATGCTGGTGGTTGTAGTCTTCGTGGCGGCGATCCGGTTCCGTGGCTCAGGGCGGTCAAACCAGTGGCGGAACTATTTATGTGGTTTTGATGTTTAAATGTCCGACTACGCCACCCGTGGATTGCGGTCAGAGTGAACCGCCGCTACAGGGCAGACCGCTAAGGCTGGTGTTGTGGGTGCAGCAGAGCGTAGCATAACTCCCCACGGGAGGAGTATAGCCTCAGGGCAGTGTATGCGGAGGATGGGGGTGATGGTGCAGGGCAGCAGCAGTAACGTCTGCAGGTAACGGCTGCCCACGTCGTACTGTGCTCACCAGGTGAGGGGCTCAGACAACTCCCAGATAACTTTGGAGCACTTCACAGGACCCCCTTTGTGTGTCCTTTGTCTGGCCTTTCTTACCAACCCTTCTGTCCGGCTGCCTCGGGCCTCCTCTTGGTAAACTTGGCGCCAGTTTCCCTGACCCTATGTGGTGCCTTCCTAGCGGGTGGAGCAAGGGGCTGCGCCACATAAAATGTCAGAGCCTCCGGTTTCTAGCTGAGGGTCGTTTCCTGCCTCCACTAGTTCGGGGACCGGTCTCCCCCTTTGGCCTGACCCCTCCACGCAGGTGGATTCGGGCGTGCGGTGGCGACTCGCCCGTCCGCACCCCTGGGATCCCTTCATTCCTCGTTCCTGGAGCCTTCTCCGCTCCTCTTCCTTCCTTCTCCCTCTTGCAGGCCTGGGCCTCTGTTACTAGGCCCGCCTCCGGAGCAGAGCTCATGCAGAGCCCCTGCTCCCTGCCACTTCTGCTCAGACTTCTCTGCACTGAACTAAGATGGTGCCCACCTTTTATACTCCCTTCTCAATGCACCCAGGAACTGCTTCCTCCCTGCTCCTGCACTGCAGGGTTCCCCTTCCTCAGTGTTCCCTCCCCCCACTCCAGCCAGGGACAGGGACTGTCGTGTCCATCTCAGGGGCATATTGGTCGCCCTGCCCCACGGCAATGTGGTGTAATGCATGCAGGTGTCGGGTCCTGATCCACACTCCATCCTTATCTGAGAGTGAGATATCACACCTCTGGGTGAGGTGCAATACGTCTGTAGCAACCGAGCCCTCGGTGCTACAGTTCCATTTATCTTCAGCCTAGGTGACGTATTGTGATACAGGGCCGTGATTTTGGCTATAAAAGGGTCCCCTAGACCCCTACCCCAAGCTTTTTAAGAGAATCATATATGGCGTGCCAGGAGACTCTATGGAATGCTTTCTCAGCATCCAACGAGAGTATCTACTTACAAATTTTTAACTGCATCTAGCCCAGGAAATACTTTGTGCCTAGTAGCAGTGTCTGCTAGTCAGCGGATTATCCCGGCTGTTAAGCAAGCTACACCACCTGTAGTTTGGACACTTAATTTTTTCAAAGGAAATGCTTCGGGACCACGGGATACTCAGTGAAGAGCATCAGGAGGCACCCCAAGGCATAGG
Source organism: Phyllobates terribilis (assembly GCF_046119375.1). Taxonomy (NCBI): domain Eukaryota; kingdom Metazoa; phylum Chordata; class Amphibia; order Anura; family Dendrobatidae; genus Phyllobates; species Phyllobates terribilis. The sequence goes on along the minus strand of NW_027362761.1, from coordinate 1,162,411,835 downwards.
GGCTGGGACTGGCACTAGGATGCCTTGCGGTGGACAGCCGAGCTCGATCCTTATAAAAGCTTTTTAACTGCAGCAGCTTTAGTGGACGCTACTGGAGCTGGAATTACGCGGCTGCTGGCATGAGACTTGCCCTCCAATAGATCCTTGTAAATGGATTTAAAGTGTATTCATTCAAATTAGAGGGACAATTTAAATTAAAAAGCTTAGAGCTGCCTCCACCACAGGGGGGCTCTCTCGACCCACCAGCGGACAGGCACCAGTATTGGGAGAGGGGGGCTGGCCGTCAGGGTTCACCGCGGCTCTGGCACAAACCCGGCGACACGGAGGTGGCACGGGCAGGAGCGGACTGGCCATCTCGGCTTCTCACTTTTTGGATTTTAGAAGGGCATGACATGCCTATATCTGTGTCTCCCCCTCCTTTTACTCCTCCACCTCTTTTCTTTTCGCATGACTATATGTACTTGTCACTTTTCCATGTGTTAGTTGTGTCTTCTGAGCAGTTTGTCAGCTTTTGGACACCTTTGAAGGTGTTTTCTATGTGTTTCTATGTGTTTTTGTTTGCCTGCCATTGGTTTTAGCGGTGTTCGAAGGTGTTCGACGAACAGTTCGGCGAACACACGGGTGTTCGACGAACCGAACTCGAACACTACGGGGGTGGCTCAACACTATTTGCAACTTTTTGAAAATGGCAAAATTTGTTACAAATGTCCTCTTACCCCATTCTGGAGTGATTTTATGTACGCCGGATATTTAGGAGCAATTTTTTTTGCTGCCATTTCAAGAAACATGCAACTTTTTTTTGCTCTAAATAGTCAGAAAAAAGGTTCAAGACAAAAATAATGGGCATTTTTGACTTTGCGCAATATTTACCAACCATTTTGATGGATTTGGAGAAAAGAAGTAGCTGCGAATAGCGCAAGACAAAAAAGAGAAGTGAGTTACCAAAACCAAACCAATGCAAATGATGAATGAAGGCCCTAGTTCTACCAATGGTAACATAAAAGTTCTCTGGGCATTTATGATGTGGGCCATCAGGATCTTATAACTTCTTATGATGTCCTAATGTTGGAATGTAAGTAGTGATGAGCAAATCTGCTGAATTTCGAATTTGGCCAGAAAATTCAATTCACATTAAATTTATTCGTTGCAAATCGAATGTGTCTTATAAAATACTCTCGAGTCTCTCCAGAATATAATACATTTAGTTAAGGAAAATAAAAAGAGGGTTTAAAAAGTGCTGCCAGTTATGGACCAAGGGATGGGTATCAATATTCGGTATAAAAAATATTTATTGAAATGCTACACGTTTCTGAGCTGAACTAGCTCTTTCTTCAGGCATATACCAGAATATAATAAAGGTAAGATGAAAAAAATAAAAAAAAATATGAATGTTCCCCTTTCCCTAGCCCTCACCTTGTCCTCACAGCTCTCATCTACACATGATGTCATAATCAGAAGTGTAACTAGAACCTCTTGTAAAATTAAATAGTGAAAAGAAAAAAACAATTCCACCATTATTCTTTTGGGTTTTGCCTTTATGGCATTCATTGTGCAGTAAAATGCTTGTTTAAACATAATTTTAATTTTAATTACCTATACCAAAATTATATAATGTTTTTTAATATTTTACTGGCTTAAAAATGAAAAAAAAAGTTTTGGTCTGTTTCACTATCTTTTGTGAACTTTTTTTTATTGTTTTGGTCATTTGGGCTGTACGAAGTCTTATTGTTTGTGTGCCAGGCTACAGTTTTAGAATGTATTATTTGATAATTTTGACAAGTCGTTATTGCATCTTTTTGTAAGAGGTGAAGCAGTCAAAAACGGCAATTTATTTGTTTGGATTTTTTCCCTTTAGAGCGTTTAATGTATGGATTAAACTATTTTATCATTTTTTGTAGATCTGACTACTGAGGACTTGGCAATGATAAATCTACTTAATTTTTGTTTATTAACTTGTCAAAAAAATAGTTAGACTTTTTTAAAACTTTATTTCCTTTACTTTTCACTGTTTTTTTAGTCCTCACAGGGGACATGAACCTGCGATCATTTGATCACTTCTACCATATACTGTAATACTACAGTAGGTTCATGTGGCTTAAATGCCGCTGTCAGTGATTGACAGTATCATTAAAGGGATTAACAGTAGCGATTGGCGCTAGCTCAGGTTGCTGCTGTTAGAGGCTGACGCCGGTTGTGCAGATGGCACCTGTCGTGTGTGGATCAGGCTCAGAGCCTGAGCAAATTCCACACTCCCCAACCCACTTGGTGAAAGATATATCTCTAATTTTGCATCTAAATACCCTGGCCAAGGCAATGTGGCTTATTGGTGCCTCCATTGAAACCCAGCACATGGGGCAAATGTCCATCAGCACCCTATAGCTAATCATCTGCAGTAATAATAGGTTCTCAGGCGCTGTCTTGATTATTTAATGGGAAGGTTTCAGACATGAAAGCTTTTTATAATTCATCAAAGATCAAGACCCTTAAAGAGACAACAACTTCTCGCTAATGTGATGTTTCGAGACAATAAACAAAAGTTTCCGTCATCCGTATGACAGGGGAGTCACATTTATTTTGCTACTTTGACCAGTGCTGTATCATTTAATGTAAACCCTTTTATTGAAATCATTCAGGAGATAAAGTCTCTGTGCTTTCAGCCTGCAACCTGCAGGCGCGTAATTGCTCTTGGCAATGTGCATGGGAAAGGGATGACTTGTGCGATACAGATGTTAACTTTCATCTTCTTCCAAACATAAGAAAACTTTTTTCTTGTACCGAACTCGCTGACTGCACATTTCTCCATATTATGTCAGGTATAAACGTTAACGAGACTAGCACTTGAAGGTAACAGAAGCCATTGCCCAGGGGCCTCCGATATCCTCCAGGGCTTCTCAGATGCTACATGTAACAAGACATGGGGGATTGTAGAAGCAAGGTATTTGGAAAAAATGCCAGAAAAACTGGTGTAGAAATTGTAGTAAAAATTTTGGAAAACAGGTCTCGATCCTGGGACAAAGTGGTCAAACCAAGAATTGGGACGTTGACCTCCATGGGAGTCCTGTCTCAACACAGTCATAATTTATTGGGCCCCTTGCACCTTTGCTGGGGTCTAACTGAGATTTGAGAGTGTGATCCCAATGGGGGTCCCTTTTTAGCATGATCATAACTCACTGGAGGCCCTTACCACCTTTGCCAGTGGTTAAACCGAGATTTGAGACCTGAACCCCAATGGACCTCCCTTCTGATCATGACCAACACTCACTGGAGCCCTTTGCACCTTTGACGATGGTCAGCCAAGATTTGGGACAGTGACTCACATAGGAGTTCCTTTTCAGCATGGTCACTGGAGCTTTTGCACCTTTGCCGGCCATGATGGGAGCTACCAACTACAGAACAAGCACCATGAGTACAGTTTGTACTAGCTGAGACTCCTGCGGGTCCTCATGGCAGATGCTACCTTTCATGCAGATTATTGGGAGAGCAAAACAAAAGAGTCAGTTAACAGGAGCTTCCACCACCAAGAGCCATCACCACTCTGTTCTCACCAGACCTTTCCAGGCACTACCAGCAGAAATATATGGGGATTTGAAAACACGCCAGGTCAGACTATAGGGAAAACAACTGCCCAGGGCTCCCTCCACTGTTCCCATGCCTATCACCACTAGCTTAAAAAGATTTGTACCCCTAACAACACTTTATGGCATACTTAGAGTCTTGCATGGAGATTCAATGTTCTTCCTGATTTCACTGCTAACTTGAATAAATCTGATGGTTCAACAACTTGAATAAATCTAATGGTTAAGCATCTGCCACTTACGTCTTCCTTTGCTTATGTCCCAGTTTTATGAGGAATTGGGCATGTTAAATTTCCTGCAATGCCACCACAAGGCACATGATGCAGTAGTACTATGCAGTTCCCATTGAATTATTTGTATTTTTAGCAATGTAATGCAGGGAGGAGGCTTGTTCTCCACCTGCCTCTTGGTATCAACATCTATTGAAGGAGTCTCATGAGCACTGCAGCCAATCAGCTGCTATTGATCGACTACAGTGGTCATATTAGTCACAGTGGAAGAAACAGGCTTTACCAAGATGTGAACACTGCAGCTTATTTGCCCTGGCAGATATTTATTTCCACTAAACTTCCTCCTGACTATCACTGAAGGAGAGCTTACTTATCTCAACTCCAAATTACACCTCCCCACCTGCGGACTTGATCCCATCCCACTTCCTCCCAAACCCTAACCCATCTCTTAAACTCAATACTAACTTCCGGTACTTTCCCTTCTGCTTTTAAACATGCCACAATTACACCTATCCCGAATAAGCCAACCCTCAACCCTTCCTCTACATGAAACTAACGCGCCCCCTGGGCCATGCTCGGGGAATACCCGGAGCCGGATCTGATAGGGGTAGTAGTCCTCGTGGCGACGATCCGGTCCGTGCCCAGGGTGTCAAACCAAGTGGCAGAATTTAGTATAAGAGGTTATAGTGTTCGACTACGCCACCCGTTGAATGCGGTTATGAGACCGCCGCTGCAGGGCAGACCGCTGAGGCCGGTGGTATGGTTGTGCAGCGTAGTTGGAACAACCCCCAACGGGAGAGGTATAGCCTCAGGGCAGCAGGTGAAGCGGGTAATGATGATAGTGGTGTTGTGGTAGTTCCCGCACTAATGGTGCTGGTGCGACAAGGAACCTCAGAGACGTGTGTTGCAGTTTCCAAATCTTTACTCACAGTTGTTGCTCCGGTCACTTCGGCCGAGAGTGACCACCCGAGCCGTGCTGCGCCCACCAGGTGCGGGACTCGGCCAACTCCCAGGCAATTCCAGAGCGTGGTTCAGAGCTCCCTTCTCTTCCTCTCTACTGGCCGTCCCCACCAGGGACCCACCTCTGTCCGGCTTCCTCAGGCCTTCTGGCGGCGAAACCTCTCCCGATTTCCCTGACCCTATATGGCGTGCCTTCCTGGTGGATATGGTGAGGGGTCGCGCCAAGACTTGACCACGACCTCCGGTTCCTGGCTAAGGATAATTGGCCTCCACCAGTTTGGGATCCGGTACCCTGCTCGGCCAACCCTTCACCCGTTATCTCGTGGGATCTTAGGGTTCCCTCTTTACTTGCGTCTCTGGGCCTTTCCCTGTGTTCCTGTTCCGGAGCTGGGCCCGGACTGAGCCACAGCTCCCTGTCAGCCCTCTTTGGCTGAACTCTCTCTGCTTCTCCTCCAGACTGAACTCCCTCCCTCCTAGATGGTGCCCACCTTTTTATACTTCCTTCTGACACCCGAGCCCAGGTGACTAGCACCCAATGGGCTCCTACCTATGCCCAGAGTCCCTCCCCTCTCTGCTCCTACACCACTGGGATATTCCTCCCCCCTCCCCACTCCAGCCAGGGACAGACGCTGTCGTACCTGCACATCTATCTGGTGGGAGTACCGTAGATCTGTCCCCCGGAAATGGGGTGAGTGTAGTGTATGCAGCTAACTGAGCCCCGCTCCACACTCCATCCTTACCCGGGAGTGGAATATCACACCTCTGGTTCGAGGTGCAACACTCCTGCAGCAGCCGAGTCCTCGGGGTGCTACAAAACTATCGACCCATATCACCGCTCCGTTCGCCTCCAAACTCCTCGAAAGCACATTCACACCATACCTTCTTCCCACCTCTCATCTAACCTACTCTTTGACAACTTTCAATCTGGCTTCCTTCCCCACCATTCCACTGAAACTGCCTTAACCAAAATTGCCAATGACTTACTACCAAAGCCAACAGGAATTTCTCTATACTCCTCCTTCTCAACTACTGCAATATCCTCCTCTTTGGCCTACCTGCTAACAATCTCGCCCCTCTCCAGTCTGTCAGCCTAATCCACCTCTCTCTTTGCTGCTCCTCCGCTTCCCCTCTCTGCAAAAACCTGTACCTTCATTTGCTCCCAATTCTTCAACATATCCACTTCAAGCTATTAACATTGACCTACAAAGCTGTACATAATCTGTCTCCCCCCTACATCTCTGAACTAATCTCCCGAGTTTCGATATCTCCCACCATGTTATCTCCAGTCCTCCAAAGACCTCCTTCTCCACCACGCTCGTACGTTTTTCATCCAATCGCCTGCAAGACTTCTCCTGAGTATCCCGCATCCTCTGGAATTCTAATAGGGTATTTTAAAATAGATTTTATAATTCAAACATCCTCTTTAAAAGAATAAAGGGATACACATATATACAGTGGGTACGGAAAATATTCAGACCCCTTTAAATTTTTCAATCTTTGTTTCATTGCAGCCATTTGGTAAATTCCTCAAAGTTCATTTCTTTTTCTCATTAAAGTACACTCTGCACCTAATTGAGCATCTCTGGAGACACCTGAGAATGGCTGTCCTCCAATGTTCACCATTTAACCTGACGGAACTGGAGAGGATCTGCAAGGAAGAATGGCAGAGGATCCCCAAATCCAGGTGTGAAAAACTTGTTACATCATTCCCAAGAAGACTCATGGCTGTACTAGCTCAAAAGGGGGCTTCTACTCAATAATGAACAAAGGGTCTGAATACTTATGACCATGTGATATTCCAATTTTTCTTTTTTTAAAAAATTTGCAAAAATCTATATATTTCTGTTTTTTTTTCAGTCAAGATGGGGAGCAGAGTGTACTTTAATGAGAAAAAAATGAACATTTTAAAATTTACCAAATGGCTGCAATGAAACAAAGAGTGAAACATTTAAAGGGGTCTGAATACTTTCTGTACCCATTGTAAGTAAATAATAAACTAGCTATTCCAATTAACATATCCAGGATATTGTATTTATACTCATTAGAAATTCGAATGTTTCAATTTAGCCATATTTTCCTTTGCAGATCGATCTGATCATCTCTAATACTCATATATGTTTTGGAGCCATTAAAAAGGCAAATAGTGGTTTACAGGCCATGGTTATGGAGCGATCTTGGGAATATGAGGACACGTAAGCATAAAAGTATATAAAAATATTTAGAAAAAAATCTAATAGAATACAAGATATTATTCATCCCAATGAAGAAAAAAAAATCCACCCAGAACATTCCAGTTACTGAGGCTTCTCTGAGGATAACCACTTTGTATGGTGATTGTTCCCGGTTGCTAAAGAAACCAAATGTTATGCAAAGTGCGTTGTTTATTGCAAAAAATATCTGCCTTCTCCTCCACATCTATCAAGTGTAAGGGTTTTATGAAAACAGAGCACTTAGAAGCTGTTAATAATTCTAAACTTCATACAGGTGAGCAGAAGGCAATTTCATCAGCCTGCATCTGCTGACGGGAGACTTAAAAAAAAATAGATAAAAATGATTGTGCTTAGTTCGTCTCCATCGTTAGACAACAAGTTGCTGATGTTTGCTTTTTTCCATTCCTGCAAAGGAGATCTAATGATTACACCACATTTGTGCCAATGTGTCCAATGGCGTAATGTGTAGGTGACCAAAGGGGAAATTGCTTTGGGTGCTAAATTCTTAGGGGTGCAAAACTTTCCAAGCTCCAAACATGGAGGAAGTTCACATGCCCTGGAGTTCTGGACAGGTGCCCTGGATCTCCTGGGTGAGTGCCATATTGAACTGTATAGTTTTAACAGGTGCCGGAATGCAACGCACAGAGACCACGAGGCGGGAACAGTCAGGGATTGATATAACCACTTTATATGTATAACAATTATTCTGAAAGGGGTTAGTAACAATGATAACAAACAGTAACTTGGAATAACAATAAGAAGTCTTTTTAATAAGTAACAGTAAAGTTCTTAGCAGAAATGTGATGCACCCAGTCGTGGGAGTCACCACATGAGTTCTCTTTCTATCTATGTGGCCCTAGCGGGGGTCACCGGTTCTTCCTGCTAGGCCGCAAGTCTCTTCCTGATATAGTCAATCAGGTCCCTTTTAGCCTCCCATGCACCAACTGGCCCCCACCCAACCTAAAGTCCTAATCCCAATGGTCCCCGCGGTACCGTAGGTGAAAGTTGGAAGTGACGGCTCTGTTCACTTGTGCTATTACTCCGCTTCTGCTGGTGTGTCTCTCCTGTCGCAGTCCTCACTTAGCTCTTCTTGGCTTGATCGTCAACAGTAGTCTCTTACACTTGGGGTAAGGGAGTCTAGGCCTCGGCTCTTGACAGACGACATTGGATTCCGGGAACGTACTTAATGTAGTGTGCAGGTCCTGGCTCTGGCCAATGTGCACAGAACTCGGGGCACTTCTGTGAGGAGCCCCGGACCTTATCAGACGGCGTCCGGCTCTTAGGCAACGCAAGCCTCTGGCTGAGGCCTGTCGCGCAGGGCTCTGTGGCACCTCTGGAGCACATCTGCTCTGCTCTGCAGCCTGGCGCCAAATCTCCCTGTGTCTTTGCGCACTTGACTTTTATATCCAGGAAGTCCTTCATAGAGGTCACCTGATCAGGTCCGGCATCTGAATTTACTCCCCCTTCAAATATTCTAGCACAACTTGGTTCCCTTGATTTCGCCTGGCCAGCAGATGGAAGTCTCTACTCACCACTGGCACATTCTGCAAGAGTTCTCCTGATGTTTCATTGCCTTCTACTACATCAGCGCCAACATGACGCCTGTGGTGGACCAGGGAGTCATAGTGTTCTCTACCACTTTACTTTCTCTAGGTTGCTGGAATCCTACTGCTTAGAAGACATCAGCATCCTGGTGCAGGTAGTATAATGACGTCACTGCTTTATGCCAGCTGTGCCAGCCCGCTCTGTGTGCAGGGGAAAAAAGGACACGTTCAGTCAGATTACTTGATTATTTATACTCGATACATGTGTAACACGGGTACTTTAGATGGAGTGACACAGAAACACAGAGCAGCCAATACAGGGTTAATAAACAGGGGAGGTTTATGATAACAGGGTCAATCTCCACGCAGGGAGTAACAGGGGAAAATATGGGGAAAAATAAGGGAAGTAGAGGTAAAAGTCTATAACTGACAGTTCACAGTTTAACTAGATGTAGCAGAGTCGAACCGGTTGTAATTGATAGTTTTTACACTTAGCTGACTCTTATCCTCCACAAGTCAGTTGCCAGCTGATGCCGGTGTTACTTTCTTCAGGCTTCCCCGCCTAAACAATGCTCCGTCTTTGGGCGGCAGCGGGCGGTCTCCGGTTTTACCCGCTGAGCCCCTAGTCCATAACATGGCACCTCACGTGCCCGGCTGCACGGAACCCGCGTCTCTTCTCCCTCTAGTCGGCTTGACTCCTCCGGTCCACTGCTCTCTGATCTTGCTCCAAGTACTGGAGCCAAGAGCCTGGACCCTCTCACACTGCTCTCCTAAGCGGGACTCTCCTGCCGCTTTCCCGCGCAAAAGTCCTCGTCTCCCCCTCTGTCTAGCCACGCCACCAGTTTCCCGGTCACCTGACCTCCTAGCTCTCACTCTGGACACACCCCCAGCTTCCCAGTCACCTGACTCCTGTGCTCGCAGTCTGTCTTCCCCCTGCAACCAGAGGTACGGCCCAGGAAGTTCCAGATCCCTTGTTCTGAAAGTACTTACACCCCGGTCTTCCCCCTTACACCCATGCATATAAAATTGGATTTTTTTTGGGGGGGGGGTTGAATAAAGGTGGTGCTATTACTTTTGGGGGTACTACTGATGAAGTATCATAACTTTTTAAGTAGGCACTAAGGAGGCATTATTTCTTTCTAAGGGGGGTACAATACTTGCCTTGCCCCACGCACTGGCAACTCACTCAAAGCCGCAACCAATTTGACACAAAGTCTAATGCTGTCTACACATTAGAAGAAACTTATCCAAACTGATTTTTTAGCAGATGATTTATGGGTACAGGGGCTACCCAAATCTTCCCTGATGGCAGAGTGAGATGGTGGGGTGTGGGATCAGGTGTGTTAGATGCTTTCTTTAACCAGGTCTGAATTTCGTATGCGTTATATTCTCACCTTGTGAGGTGAGGTGGATCCTCTAAGCCCTTGGTCCGGGTGGGCCCAAGGGCCATGGGCATTGGTGCAGCAGGTAAGTAAGGCACATGGGAAACAAGGACTATAAGCAATGGAGTCTACAGGCAGACAGGATACTGGAAAGCTGGTAATTGAGGCACTGGAGGCCGCAGGTAGACAGGACACAGGGAGACAAGTAGGGGAGCATAATCAAACTTAGAGTCAAACTAAAAGTTTCTTGGTGGGCCTTATATAGGCCTAAGTAGATGATCACATGGTAGCACGCCAGGCTACTTGCAAAGCCTGACATGGAGCACAACAGAGTTTAGTGGACCAGGGTGAAGGGATCAGAACCTGGACCCGGGACAGGAGTGTAACAATGGGGGCTTTTTGAAATTGGGTACTTTTGATAGGTACTCCAGAAGGACCAGTCACTTGTGAAAAAACAATTATAAAGACCCAAATGTAGAGCTAGAGGAGCATAAATCTACCATAAGAAAGCAACTGAGATCCTGTCCATTACTTTTGAACTATTGTATCTGCACAGTCTTTGAGACCGCTAATGCCACTAATCTCTTCAGTTCAAGAAAAAAAACAAAACAAGAAATGCTTCATAAGTTTAGAAACTTCTTCCTTCATTTCAATTATCCTCATTCTCCTGGAAGATAAAGGACAAGTGTGACAGTAGCCAGGGATCGTGGAGTCAGAGATCATAGATGGAAAGAAGCATAGTGGTGTCCGGAATAAAGAAAAAGAAAACTTTTTAATTGGACACAGAGGCCCCACAGCAAAAAGAAGACAGAAGCGGGAACATAATGATTGTGATCACACCCCAGACACTTGCTGGAGGGGGCCAGCCAATGTCTGCACCTATTTCAGCTTGATGTGTGTCCAAGGACGCACATTCAGCTGAAATGCATTGTAGTGCAGAGACCCATCGGCTCCCTGCACTGCAATACATGCTGCTGGTGAATCAGAAGCTGGTAGCTTATATCAACTTGCCGTTCAGGGGCAGTGAATGGCTGACACAGCGAAGTCAGCTGTCGGCATCTCCGCCAGCTATAGAAAAGGATGTAGCTCAATGTTGGAGTGGGAGAAGGCGAGAAGAATCATTTATTTTTTTGTAACTGTGTTGGAGAAGAGAGGAGAATGGGGCACATTTTACCAGAATATGAGACGTCATAACTGGAAGGGGCTCAGGAGGATGGGGCTATTATAACTGAAAAACTTAGGATGGGGGACATTATTACTGGATGGGACCTAGAATGGAGGACATTATACCAGGAGGGGGCTCAGGGTGGGGGACATCATTATATGACATGCAGAAGTAGTGCTGTTGGAGAGTGTGACATGCAGAAGTAGTGCTGTTGCTTTAAAAGCATTCAGCAACTATTAGAAGTAACACAAGCACAGGAGACAGGAAGTGTTGTACTCCAGAAGCATCCAGCAACTAGAGGGGTTAATGACGCGCCCCCTGGGCCGTGTGTGTGTGGGGATACCCGGAACCGGACCCGTTGCGGATGCTGGGGGTTGTAGTCCTCGTGTGGCGGGTCCCGGTCCCGTGGCTCAGGGTGGTCAATAGTGTTGAGCCACCCTCGTAGTGTTCGGGTTCAGTTCGGTTCGTCGAACACCGGGATGTTCGAGGAACTGTTCGTCGAACTGTTCGTCGAACACCTTAGAACACCGTCGAACACCGTTAAAACCAATGGCAGGCAAACAAAAACACATAGAAACACATAGAAAACACCTGCAAAGGTGTCCAAAAGCTGACAAACTGCTCAGAAGACACTCTCTTTAAAAAAGCCGGCCGGCAAATTCAGCAGCGGCATACACCGGTACCCGACAATTTAGACAAGAAGGAATAGAGCATCACACATAGATTAGATAGATAGAAATATGTCAGTCACACATATAAGAAGCACAGTGACAGTGTTGGTTACTGCACTTGTCATTTAGTGTAAAGGATTTATTAAAAAAAATATTAGTGTTTTCATGCACCGTCTCTTTAAAAAAGCCGGCCGGCAATTCAGCATCTGTACCCGACAATTTAGAACAGAAAGAATAGAGCTTCACACATAGATTAGATAGATAGAAACATGTCAGTCGCATATATAATAAGTACAGTGATAGTGTTGCTTACTGTACTTGTCATTTAGTGTAAAAGATTTATTTAAAAAAATATTAGTGTTTTCATGCACTGTCTCTTTAAAAAAGCCGGCCGGCAATTCAGCAGCGGTACCCGACAATTTAGAACAGAAAGATAGAGCATCACACATAGATTAGATAGATAGAAACATGTCAGTCACATATATATGAAGTACAGTGATAGTGTTGGTTACTGTACTTGTCATTTAGTATTAAAATAAAGGATTTATTATTAAAAAAATTGGCGTGGGGTTCCCCCACGGAGCTTCCCAGGGTACTAATATCAGCCCCCAGCTGAATACATAGCCTTTACTAGCTATTAAAATGGGGGACCCCCCCAAAAAAATGACGTGGGGTCCCCCCTAATTTAATAGCTAGCAAAGGCTAGGCAGACAGCTGGGGGCTGATATTAATAGCCCAGGAAGGGAGCCATGAATATTGGCCCCCTCCCAGGCTAGAAACACCAGCCGTCAGCCGCCCCAGAAATGGCGCATTCATAGGATGCGCCAATTCTGGCACTTAGCCTCGCTCTTCCACGCTGCCCTGGTGCGGTGGCAGGGGGTAATAGGGTTGGGGTTGATGTCAGCTTATAATGCCAGCTGACATCAAGCCCAGGTTAGTAATGGAGAGGCGTCTATAAGACACCCCCATTACTAACCCCATAGTCAAAGTTAAAAAAAACACAAACACCCAGAATAAAGTCCTTTAATTGAAATAAAGACACAATCCTTTATTGTTCTAAATTAAACCATACTTACCATCACGCCCATTCCAGCTGAAGCCAACGATCTCCTGCAATAAAAGAAAAATAATAAAGCAACCTCATCCTTACCTTTCCATGGTTCCCACGACAGCTTCAGCTCTGCTACATCGAGATGACAGGCTGGACCGCAGCAGAACGCTGCCATCCAGCCTGTCATCCCGCAGACACTGAGAAGCGCAGGCTTGCTTGCGCTGCTCAGCGTCTCTCTGTGACGACATCCAGATGAGCCGAGTTCATGTCCAATGAACTCGGCTCACCTCATGCACGTCACTGACAGCGTGGGAAAATTCTCACGCTGAAGCGCTGATTGCAGGAGAATTTTCCCACGCTGTCAGTGACGTGCAGGAGGTGAGCTGAGTTCATTGGACATGAGCTCACCTCATGCACATCACTGACAGCGTGGGAGAATTCTCCTGCACTCAGCACTTCAGCGTGAGAATTTTCCCACGCTGTCAGTGACGTGCATGAGGTGAGCCGAGTTCATTGGACATGACCTCGGCTCATCTTTATGCCGTCACAGCGAGACAGTGAGGAGCGCAAGCATGCCTGCGCTTCTCAGTGTCTGCGGGATGACAGACTGGATGGCAGCGTTCTGCTGCGGTCCAGCCAGTCATCTCGATGTAGCAGAGCTGAAGCTGTCGTGGGAACCATGGAAAGGTAAGGATGAGGTTGGTTTATTATTTTTCTTTTATTGCAGGAGATCGTTGGCTTCAGCTGGAATGGGTGTGATGGTAAGTATGGTTTAATTTAGAACAATAAAGAATTCTGTCTTTATTTCAATTAAAGGACTTTATTCTGGGTGTTGTGTTTTTTTTAACTTTGACTATGGGGTTAGTAATGGGGGTGTCTTATAGACGCCTCTCCATTACTAACCTGGGCTTGATGTCAGCTGGCATTATAAGCTGACATCAACCCCAACCCTATTACCCCCTGCCACAGCACCAGGGCAGCGTGGAAGAGCGAGGCTAAGTGCCAGAATTGGCGCATCCTATGAATGCGCCATTTCTGGGGCGGCTGACGGCTGGTGTTTCTAGCCTGGGAGGGGGCCAATATTCATGGCTCCCTTCCTGGGCTATTAATATCAGCCCCCAGCTGTCTGCCTAGCCTTTGCTAGCTATTAAATTAGGGGGGACCCCACGTCATTTTTTTGGGGGGTCCCCCATTTTAATAGCTAGTAAAGGCTATGTATTCAGCTAGGGGCTGATATTAGTAGCCTGGGAAGCTCCGTGGGTATTACCCCCTTCCCAGGCTTCAAACATCTGCCCCAGCCGTCTGCTTAACCTCCGCTAGAGCCTAAAATTAAGGGGAACCCCACGCCAATTTTTTTAATAATAAATCCTTTATTTTAATACTAAATGACAAGTACAGTAACCAACACTATCACTGTACTTCATATATATGTGACTGACATGTTTCTATCTATCTAATCTATGTGTGAAGCTCTATTCTGTCTGTTATAAATTGTCGGGTACAGATGCTGAATTGCCGGCCGGCTTTTTTAAAGAGACGGTGCATGAAAACACTATTATTTTTTTTGATAAATCCTTTACGCTAAATGACAAGTACAGTAAGCAGCACTTTCACTGTACTTCGTATATATGTGGCTGACATGTTTATATCTATCTAATCTATGTGTGAAGCTCTATTCTTTCGGTTCTAAATTGTCGGGTACAGGTGTATGCCGCTGCTGAATTGCCGGCTTTTCATGTTTCACTGTTGGCACTGTTCCCATCGATTTGGGCAATCACTGTAATGCCACAACCACCATGGCTGTGGCATTACAGTGAGTGGCAGACAATCCCTGAATGATTGGTGCTCTAAATAGCGCCAGACATGCAGGACACGCTTTTGGTGCACGAACAGTTATCGAACATAACCTCGAACAGCCGAATTTTTTGCAAATCGTTCGGGTTCGTCGACCAACTCGAACACCGCCCAAAACAGCTCGAATTTGAGATTGGCGAACAGTTCTAGTCGAACACCGCTCATCTCTAGTGGTCAACTCAAATGGCGGTCTATAAGCTGAATGTCCGACTACGCCACCCGTGGATTGCGGTCAGAATGAACCGCCGCTGCAAGGCAGACCGCTGAGGCTGGTGATGGGAGTGCAGCAGGGGATAGTATAACTCCCTATCGGGAGGAGTGTAGCCTCAGGGCAGCAAGTGTAGATGTTGGGGGTGATGGTGCGCTGGAGCAGCAGTAACGACACAGAGTCCTGTAATGCAGTCTAGAGTATTTACTCACAGTTCTTTATCCACGTTACTACAGCTGGTCATAACGTCCCTCGTCACACTGTGTTCACCAGGTGAGGGGCTCGGCCTACTCCCAGATAACTTTGGAGCGTTTCACAGGACCCCCTTTGTGTGTCCTTCCTCTGGCCTGTCGTACCCCACTAGTGACCATGCTTCTGTACGGCTGCCTTGGGCCTTCTCTGGTAAACTTTGGCGCCAGTTTCCCAGACCCTATATGGTGCCTTCCTAGCGGGTATAGCGAGGGGCTGCGCCACATGAAATGTCACAGCCTCTGGTTTCTAGCTGAGGGTAGTTCCCCGCCTCCACTAGTTTCGGGGACCTGTCTCCCCCTTTGGCCTGACCCTTCTACGCAGGTTAAATTGGGCGTGCGGTGGCGACTCGCCGGTCCACACCCCTGGGGTCCCTTCGTTCCTTGTTCCTGGAGCCTCCTCCTCTCCTCTTCCTTCCTTATTCCTCCTTCTCCTTCCTCCAGGCTCCGGCCGCCCTCTCCGGCCTGCCTGCCGAGCAGAGCTCGTGCAGAGCCTCTGCTCCCAGCTACTGAGCTGACTGACTTCCCACTGACTTCTCTCCGAACTAAGATGGTGCCCACCTTTTATACCTCCCTCTAGGTGCAACCAGGAACTGCCCTCTCCCTCCTATGCACTACAGGGTTCCCCCTTCCTCGGTGTTCCCTCCCCCCACTCCAGCCAGGGACAGGGACTGTCGTGCTCTGCTTGGAGCATATGGTCGCCCTGTCCCCAGGAAATGTGGTGTAATGCATGCAGGTGTCGGAGTCCTGATCCACACTCCATCCTTACCTGGAAGTGAGATATCGCACATCTGGCTGAGATGCAATACCTCTGTAGCAACCGAGCCCTCGGGGTGCTACATTAACATAGTCACAGGAGAAGGGGCATGTTTTAGGAGAGCCCCAGGGGGATTGTGGGGAAGTTGTTTCCTGTCTGGCCGGAGATGAAGAGAAAGGTGGCTTATGATCTGTATCTCACAGAAGGCAAGGGAACAGAATTCAGGTCAGGAGGGAAGCTAAACAAAGGTCAGTTAGACTCCCTGAGCTAACAGTGTGGAGTATTATCGGCCAGGAAGATAAGGACTAGAAGAAAGCCTGTCATAGAGATCATCTCCCTCATCACACCCTTCCCCCTCCATTCAGGATAAAGAATGCTGTGTACTATTGAGTCCTTGTGAAGGAAAAAGCTGTGATTGTGTATGCATTAAAACTGTGCTGTGCTACCTTATAATAGACTGTGTATGTTATGTTCTGCTACCAGAGCTAAGGAAAGAGAGGAGATCTGTCCCTACGATAGAACTCAGCTTAATCCCTACGATGTAACAGGGAACCTGATCCTGCGATCAGACCTGCTAAAGTCCTAAGCTAGTCTGTACGGAGACCTATAGATGTGGGGAAGGAATCCCTACAAGTACTAAGGACTGGGAGGAATATGGGACACCTCCTAACAGAAATAGTAGCAGACAGACGAACAAACAAAATATATAGAACATAGAGGTCAGTAGACCAAGCAAACTAACAGAGCAAGACACAGAGCACAGGCTAGCTAGAAAGTAGATATACAATGAAGTCCAGCAAAGCCAGAAGGGCGGAGCAGGATTAAATAGGCCAACAAGGTCATGTGACCAGCAAAGGAAAAAAAAACTAAGAGCAAGGTTCTAACAGTACCCCCCCTTCTAAGAGGATCCTCCGGATCCCCTAGGACCAGGCTTATCAGGAAATCTCCTGTGAAACGCTCTGATAAGTCTGGACGCGGAAACATCATCCGACCTCACCCAAGAGTTATCCTCGGGACCGAAACCTTTCCAGGCCACAAGATACTGCAAACTACCTCTATACCGTCTAGAGTTAAGGATGCAAGAAATTTCATATTCCCCGTCCTCCACCACCGGAGGAACAGAGGCAGAGGCGTCACAATCCGATACAACAGCTTTTTTCAACAGAGACATGAAATACCGGATTAATTCTCCAGGAGGTAGGAACCTCCAACCTAACAGCAGATTGGTTGACAACCTGAAGCACCTTAAAGGGCCCTACAAACTTGGGACCCAATTTCTTAGAAGGAATCCTCAACCGCAGATTCCTAGAGGACAACCAAACCATGTCACCAACAGCGAACAAAACCTCCTGTCGTTTCCTATCAAAGTAGTCTTTAGATTTTCTGTTGGCCTCCTGAAGATTACCACGCACATCCGTCCAAACTCTCTCCAAATCACCGGAAAAATTCTCCTCCTCAGGCACGGCAGATCCCAACTTGGAGAACGACCCAAACGACGGATGTCTCCCAGAACAACAAAAAAAAGGTGAACAACCAGCAGAAGAAGATGTATGATTGTTCAGAGCAAATTCAGCAAGTGGCAGAAACTCAGACCACCCCTCTTGATTGTCTGCCACAAAACAACGCAAGAACTGCTCAACATCCTGGTTTTTCCTTTCTGTCTGGCCATTAGATTCAGGATGATATCCGGACGAGAACGACAAATGAACTCCCAACCTATCACAAAAGGCACGCCAAAAACGAGCCACGAACTGAGGACCCCTATCAGAAACAATGTCAGTAGGAACGCCATGAAGTCTGACAATTTCCTTGACAAAGGCCTTAGCGAGAGTTTTAGCGCAGGGCAGTTTGACGAAAGGAACCAAGTGACACATCTTGCTAAAACGGTCCACGACCACCCAGATGACAGTAAAACCCTCAGAGGGGGGAAGGTCAGTTATAAAGTCCATAGCCAAATGTGTCCAAGGAGCACTGGGAACCTCCAAAGGACAAAGCAACCCCGCAGCAGGAGTATGTGAGGACTTAGATCTAGCACATATAGTACATTGACGCACCCACTTAATGACTTCCTTCTGCCATCCAGGCCACCAAAAACTGCGACCCACCAGTCTCTTGGTCTCAGAGATTCCGGGATGACCTGCCAACCGAGATTCGTGACACTCAACAAACAAATCTCTCCTAAAGGTCCCAGGCACAAACAACCTCCCATGAGGAGTGTTAGAAGGGGCATTCTCCTGTGCTTTAAGAATCTCATTTTCCAAAACGGAGTCCAAAGCAGCTATCACAACACCTTCTTGTAAAATGTTCTCCTCTTTCTCAGCACCGACTATGGGAGAAAAACTGCGAGACAAGGCATCCGCCTTAACATTCTTAGTACCAGGGATGTAAGTAACGGAGAAATTAAACCGCGAGAAAAACAGTGCCCACCTAGCCTGACGGGCATTCAGGCGCTTGGCAGCATCAAGATATATCAGATTTTTATGATCCGTAAGAACCTGAACGGGAAATTCCGCACCTTCCAAGAAGTGGCGCCAGTGTTCAAATGCGAGTTTAATAGCCAATAATTCCCGATTACCAATATCGTAATTCAGTTCAGTCTCCGAAAATTTTTTTGAAAAAAAGGCACAGGGATGTAATCCATCCCCGTTATCCTGAGACAATACTGCGCCAACCCCCACAGAGGAAGCATCAACCTCAACCAAAAACGGCCTAGTAACATCAGGCTGCATAAGGATGGGAGCAGAGGTGAACCTCTCCTTGAGATACACAAAAGCTTCAATGGCCTCAGAAGACCACTGAACCGCATCAGCACCTTTCCTGGTGAGATCAGTCAGAGGTTTGACAATACTAGAAAATTTTTTTATGAATTTTCTATAGTAATTGGCGAAACCCAAAAACCTCTGTATCGATTTCAAACCAATAGGCCTAGGCCATTCCTGCACAGCCTGAACCTTAACCGGATCCATCTCAAAACCTTTGCTGGAGATAATGTAGCCCAAAAAACTAATTCTCTGTACAGCGAACTCACATTTCTCCAGCTTAGCAAAAAGCGAATTGTCCATTAATAACTGTAATACCTCACGCACGCTCCGCCAATGAGACTCCAGATCCGGCGAATAAATCAAAATGTCATCCAAATACACAACCACATTTTTACCGATCAAAGGTCTAAGGATGTCATTAATCAGATTCTGAAAAAATGCAGGAGCATTAGTAAGACCAAAAGGCATAACCAGATTCTCAAAATGACCCACAGGAGTGTTAAAAGCAGTCTTCCATTCGTCACCCTCCTTCATGCGCAACAGATTGTATGCCCCCTTAAGGTCAATTTTAGAGAACCACTTGGCCCCCATTAACTGGTTAAACAGATCAGGAATCAATGGCAGTGGGTAAGGATTGCGTACAGTAATTTTGTTAATCTCACGAAAATCCAGACAAGGACGTAAACCGCCGTCCTTTTTTTTTTACAAAAAAAAATCCAACCGCCACAGGAGACTTAGAGGGCCTAATGTGACCGGCGGCCAAACTTGTCTGTATGTATTCCTCCAAAGCCTTTCTCTCAGGAATAGTAAGGTTAAATAAACGACTTTTAGGAAGAGTCGCTCCAGGGACAAATTCAATAGAACAATCATAGTCTCTATGGGGAGGCAAAACCTGTGATTCCTTCTCAGAAAAAACTCTCCAAAAATCCTGAATAGGAACAGGCAATTCTCCCCTATCCAAAGCTGCAATACGCCCGTTACAACACTTGTCATAACATTTATGGCTCCAGGATTTAATTTCACTGGTAGACCAATCCAGTACAGGATTGTGAAATTTTAACCAGGGCAATCCCAATATTACTGGAGAAGGCAAGTTATTCAACACTACCAAATCCAATTTCTCATGGTGAACACCATTAATAGTGAGAGGAAATTCACAGACCTTGAGAGTAATATTCTTCAAAGGGGAACCATCCACAGAAACCACAGCAATGGGGGATGATAAAGGTTCAGGTTTTAAATTGAGTCTTTCCACGAATCCCCCATCAATAACATTCAGAGTAGACCCACAATCGACAAACACCCGAAATTCCATTAATTTTTCCTGAGCAATCGTGGAAGCAGCTAAAAATACACCCTTGGAATTTAAACAGGCAATACGGGCATGACTGACCATTTTTTTTTCTTTCTTCATACGAAGCTCACAGCCTTTAATCAAATGACCAGATTTTCCGCAATAGAAACACAAGCCTTCAAAAAATCGATGGTCTTTTTCTTGAGAGCGAGGTGCCACCGATCCAATCTCCATCGGTTCACCACTGTTAGTACACACATTCTCATAACCAGAAACTGACATAGCAGAGGATTTGCTCTCATTAACCCTTGCACGCAGTCTTCTATCCACCCTTATAGCTAATTGCATAGCCTGTTGCAAATCTTCAGGTGTAGGATAAGCAATTAGCAGGTCTTTAACCCTTTCACTGAGCCCAGCAAGAAATAGACTTTTCAGAGCAGAATCGTTCCACCCTGTTTGAGTAGACCAACGACGGAAATGAGTACAATATTTTTCCACATTACCTGATCCTTGTTTTAAACGTCTCAACTCAGTCTCAGCTGATGCGACATGGTCAGGATCATCATATAATAGTCCCAAAGCAGAAAAAAAACTATCCACTGATCTGAAGCATGTATCACTAGGTTGCAAAGAAAAGGCCCACTCCTGAGGCTCTTTGCGCAAAAGTGACATTATGAACCCTACGCGCTGGGATTCATCCCCAGAGGACTTAGGTCTCAAACGAAAATACAATAAGCAAGCATTTTTGAATGAAAAAAATTCTCGGTGTTCACCAAAAAATAAATCCGGCAAACATACCTTAGGCTCCAAGAAATGTGCTCCAGGACAGTTACTCACGTGCTGACGGAGCTCGGCCACCTCCAGAGAGAGTCCCTGCAGGCGATGAACCAAATCCTGAACCGACACCATGATGGAACAGAAAAATCTTTCCTTAGAGAATTTGCTGGCTGGACTTACTGTTATGTTCTGCTACCAGAGCTAAGGAAAGAGAGGAGATCTGTCCCCACGATAGAACTCAGCTTAATCCCTACGATGTAACAGGGAACCTGATCCTGCGATCAGACCTGCTAAAGTCCTAAGCTAGTCTGTACGGAGACCTATAGATGTGGGGAAGGAATCCCTACAAGTACTAAGGACTGGGAGGAATATGGGACACCTCCTAACAGAAATAGTAGCAGACAGACGAACAAACAAAATATATAGAACATAGAGGTCAGTAGACCAAGCAAACTAACAGAGCAAGACACAGAGCACAGGCTAGCTAGAAAGTAGATATACAATGAAGTCCAGCAAAGCCAGAAGGGCGGAGCAGGATTAAATAGGCCAACAAGGTCATGTGACCAGCAAAGGAAAAAAAAACTAAGAGCAAGGTTCTAACAGTGTACTGCTGTGCTGCAAAGGAGACTGTACTGTTATTACTGGAGCCTGTTGCTCAAAGAGACATTTGCATTGCACTGGCAGTGCCTCATTAAATGTTACTGTTCTACCGTTTATGAAGGCTCTTGTCAGATGTGTCTAGTCAGCAACTGAATCTATCGTGTGCCAGAAGCTGCAGCCTATGGTTTTCCTGAGTAACGGTTCCCTCAGGATTCCAACAAATTCATGTAACCGGTCTCGCCTCTATCTGAACTTAGGCGGCGTGCGTATAACATTGGTGGCCCGTACGGGAAATCCTGAGCAGGAATTAGCGTGTAGAGGGAGAAGAGGAAAAGTGTCTGGTTAAACACAACAGCACAGTACCTCAACTCAACACTGCTACACCAGTTAAAGGGGACCAGCCCTAAAGAAAAACTCACTAGCAGCAATGGATGTGGAAATACAAATGGACAGAATTAGTGAGCGGCTTCTTCAGTTAACATGTGAAGAATTGCGAAAAGTACCAGAACATATAAAGATGTCAGTAGAACAGATTTCCAAAGCACACAACCGCAGGCAACTGTTAGCTGCCATTAATGCAAAAATGGATGAGCTGGGGGAGAGAGTAGCTGAAGATGTAATGGGGACATTCCTCCAGGAACTAGCACAATTTCTAACTAGATTGAAGTTGGAGGATGGAGGGGTGGCACCAATTACCAAAAGCGGGAATCTCTGTCCACAGACTGAACTACAGGAATTGAAAGAACAATTCAAAGCCCTAACAACAGCCCTGCAGGAATCGACCAAAACCTCTGAATCGGTGATAGACTCAGACAGGATATTTAACCTGCTCGGGTTAGGTAAATCAGGGAGACAGTCCTCTCTAACACCACAAATCACCATAAGGAAAAAATTCAAGATCATGGGACACCTGAGAGTGGAAAGGACAACAAATTTAATCCGTGAACTTTTCTTCTGGCATACATGCAGAGAGATATTGAGAGGTACGTGACCAGGGCGTGTGGGTGTCTGAAAGATAAACGTCCCAACACATCAACCCGGGCACCTATGGGCAACATCCAAACTACTTTCTACATCTTGAGATGTTCAAGGGTGGTTACAAATACATCTTGATGGTGATGGACCATTTCACTCGATTTGCTCAAGCATATGCCACCACCAATAAATCGGGTCGAACAGCGGCAGAGAAGATCTTCAATGATTTTGCTTAGAGGTTTGGGTTCCCTACGAGGTTACACCACGACCAAGGAAGAGAATTTGAGAACCAGCTCTTTGCCAAGCTAGGAAAGTACTGTAGAATTCTGAGATCCCACACAACGCCCTATCACCCAGATGGTAATGGACAAGTGGAACGTTTTAACCGGACTTTATTGTCGATGTTGCGCACTTTAACAGCTGATGAAAAGAAAGACTGGAAGAGTTCTCTGTCAAAAGTGATACATACCTATAACTGTACAAAGAGCGATGCAACGGGTTACTCACCCTTTTTCCTATTGTATGGACGATCGCCAAGACTGCCAATTGACATCATGTTCGATACTCCGGAGTCAGAGACTTACAGAACGTATCCAGAGTATGTTCGGAAATGGAAGGAATGGATGGCAGAGGCATACAACATAGCATCCAAAGTGGTTATGCAAGGACAGAGCAAGAGTAAGGAGTATTATGATCGAAAATGTCATGGAGCAGAATTGACACAGAGAAGCCGGCCGCTAGTCAAGAATGTACGTGAGAAAGGCGGTCCAGGAAAACTTTGTTCTTACTGGGAAGACAAGGTGTATTTGGTCATAAGGAGGAACGCTGATGACAGCCCAGTGTATGAAATCCGATTGTAAACGTGAGGCAAGAAAACCAGAATAGTCCATCGGAATTTACTACTACCCTGTGATTTTCTCCCACCACATCAAGACTTCCCAGAAGTAGACCAACATCGTCCGAGATCGACTAAGGGACCACCACAGACTGAAGCTCCGGAGGTGGATAGTGACCTTGAAAGTTCCGATGGAGAAGAACATACCGTTATATTTCTCGGAACGGCAAGGAGAGGGATGTACTATCCTCAGGAGAGTGAACTAAGTCCTGAGGCTCCAGAGTTCATACCAAGGAGTACAGATGAAGTCCAATTCAGATCTGATGATCGAACACCGGCCATTGAAGAGACCGTTCAACACTCAGGAGGAGCGGAATTACCCGACCATGCGGAAACAAGCGACTCCGGAGAAGTACAGGAACTTACAGAGGCAGATCCAAGAGCATCTGAGGAAACACGGGAAATGAGTGTGGCAAAAGAAACTTCTGTGACTGAAGAACTCGTGGTCTCTGAGGAACAACCCACCAGGAGGATGTCAACTCGAGAAGTGAGGAGGCCCGTGATGCTGACGTATGAGCCACTTGGTGAACCGAGTCAAGTGCCAAGGTCTGTCGACTGGAAACAGGTATCTCTGCCTGCGGACCAAGTAACCCCACTTGAGTGGTATTCACCAACGAAAGACTTGTTTTCATGCTTTGAATTTCCTTAAAAGAACAAAAAACAAAGAACTGTTAAAGCATAGAGAAAGACAGCTAGTTGAAGACGTACGAAAAGCTCCAGCTGAAGAGTTGCTGATTGTTTTAATTGTGTTGTTTATTTCTTACAGGCATCCTACAAGAATAAAGGTCGTAAGATTAGGTTGTTATCAATGTTTATGAATGTTATACCAATTTCACAATGCCAATTTGTATATAAAGTTATCCAACTTTCACCACGGTCTCAGAATTGGTCAGATTGACCAATTAAGATGAATGTCGAGGACGACATTCAAAAAGGAGGGAAGAGTGTGACATGCAGAAGTAGTGCTGTTGCTTTAAAAGCATTCAGCAACTATTAGAAGTAACACAAGCACAGGAGACAGGAAGTGTTGTGCTCCAGAAGCGTCCAGCAACTAGAGGGGTTAACACAGTCACAGGAGAAGGGGAGTGTTTTAGCAGAGCCCCAGGGGGATCGTGAAGTTGTTTACTGTCTATCCGGAGCCGAAGAGAAAGGTGGCTTATGATCTGTATCAAACAGAAGGCAAGGGAACAGAATTCAGGTTAGGAGGGAAGCTAAACAAAGGTCAGTTAGACTCCGTGAGCTAACAGTGTGGAGTATTATTGGCCAGGAAGATAAGGACTGAAAGGAAGCATGTCATAGAGATCATCTCCCTCATCACACCCCCCCCCCTCCATCTCCATTTAGGATAAAGAATGCTGTGTACTATTGAGTCCTTGTGAAGGAAAAGCCTGTACTTGAGTATGCATTAAAACTGTGCTGTGCTGTGCTACCGGATAATAGACTGTGTACTGCTGTGCTGCAAAGGAGACTGTACTGTTATTACTGGAGCCTGTTGCTCAAAGAGACTTTTGCATTGCACTGGCCATGCCTCATTAAATGTTACTGTTCTACCGTTTACGAAGACTCTTGCCAGATGTGTCTGGTCAGCAACTGAATGTATCGTGTGCCTGAGAGAAGCTGCAGCCTATGGTCGCCCTGAGTAACGGTTCCCCCAGGATTCCAATGAATTCATGTAACCGGTCTCGTCCCTATCTGAACTTAGGCGGCGTGAAAATAACAATTACTTCAAGGGGTTTAGGATGGAGGACATTATACCAGTAAGAGGCCCAGGATGGAGGACTTTATTGCTCTAAGGGGCTCAGGATGGGAGACATTATTACAGGAAGGGGCCCAGGATGAGGGACATTATTACTGAAAAGGGCTTAGAATGGGGGACATTATTACTGGAAAGGACCCAGAGTGTGGGACATTATACCAGGAAAAGGCCTAGGATGGGGGATATTATTACTGGAAGACACTCAGGATGAGGGAAATTATTACTAGAAGGGCCCCAGAATGGGAGATATTATAAGAAGAAAAGGTCAAAGATGGGGGACATTATTATTGGAATGCGCTTAGGATGGGGGACATTATACCAGGAAGGGGTCCAGAGTGGGGGATATTATTACTAGAAGAGCTTAGAATGAGGGAAATTATTACTGAAAAAAGCCTAGGAAGTGGGAATATTATTATAGGAAGGGGCCAAGGATGGGCAAAATTATTACTGAAACAGTCTCAGAAAGGGCGACATTATACAAGGAAGAGGCCCAGAATAGGAGACATAATTACTAGAAGGGGCCCAGGATGATGGATAGTACAGAAAGGGTGCCATGATGGGGGAAGTTATTACAGGAAGGGGCCAGGATGGGGTAGATTATTATAGGATGGGTGACTTTATTAAATGAGGGAACAACATGTACTGCATATGGCATCACAGACTTGGCCCTATCTTGGATCTCTTCATACCTAACAGACAGGACATTCAGTGTCTCCCACTCACACACCACTTCCTCATCTCGCCCCCGATCTGTTGGTGTCCCCCAAGGTTCAGTTCTAGGACCCCTGCTCTTCTCCATCTACACCTTTGGCCTGGGACAGTTCATAGAGTCTCACGTTTTCAGTATCACCTCTGTGCTGATGACACACAGATCTACGTCTCCGGTCTCCTCCCTACTAACCAAAATCCCACAATGTCTGTCTGCTATTTCATCCTTCTTCTCTGCTAGATTTCTGAAACTTAACATAGATAAAACTGAATTTATCATCTTTCCACCATCTTATTCATCCCCCCCACCTGACTTATCTATCAACGTTAATGGCTGTTCACTCTCCCCAGTCCTGTAAGCTCACCGCCTTGGGGTATCCCTGGACTCTGATCTCTCCTTCAAACCACATATCCAAGCCCTTTCCACTTACTGCCTACTCCAACTCAAAAATATCTCTCAGATCCGCACATTCCTCAACCACGAATCTGCAAAAACAGTAGTGCACGCCCTTATCATCTCACGTCTTGACTACTGCAACCTCCTGCTCTGTGGCCTCCCTTCCAACACTCTCGCACCTCTTCAATCTATCCTAAACTCTGCTGCCCAACTAATTCACCTGTCCCCCCGCTATTCCCCGGCCTCTCCTCTCTGTCAATCTCTTCACTGGCTCCCCATTGCCCAGAGACTCCTGTTCAGAACCCTAACCACGTCATACAAAGCCATCCACAACCTGTGTCCCCCATATATTTGTGGCCTAGTCTCCCAATACATACCTGCACACAACCTCCGATCCTCACAAGATCTCCTGCTCTACTCCCGTCTTATCTCCTCTTCCCACAATCGCATACAAGATTTCTCCAGTGCATCCCCCCCCCTACTCTGGAACTCTCTACCCCAACACATCAGACTACCGTGGAACCTTCAAACGGAACCTGAAGACCTACCTCTTTCGACAAGCCTGCAACCTGCAGTAACCCCTCGCTCTACCATAATGCTGCACGACCAGCTCTATCCTCACCTACTTTATTATCACCCATCCCTTGTAGATTGGGGGTCCTCACGGGCAGGGTCCTTGCTCCTCCTGTACCAGTCGCTGTCACGTTTTGTTCAAGATTATTGTAATTGTTTTTGTATGTATACCCCTTTTTCACATGTAAAGTGCCATGAAATAAATGGCGCTATAACAATAAATAATAATAATATCATTAAAAGATCTAGAATGCTACAAAGGCCTATACATCTGACCAACATGCAGGAGGGGGACCAGGTGCAAATTTTGCATCAGGACTAGTGATGGATGAGCACTAAAATGCTCAGGTGCTCGGGTCGAGCACATTGGCATACTCGGGTGCTCGAACCAAGCAACGAGCACAATGTAAGTCTATGGGAAACTTGAGAATTTTTCAGGGGGCTCCCCCTGGCGGTCTGCAGAGACCCTAAAAATAGGGCAAAATAAATTACCAAAAACAAAAGTACTTCTCCACACCATAGGCTATGTTCACACGTAGCGTTTTTGATGCGTTTTTACACTTTTGTATTGCTTTCAACCGTGACAAATGCATTCACCGTGAAATGTTATTTTAACATTTTACAACCTTATCTGGCCATGTGGTGTGGGAGACATGATCAGACACATCCTGTTTCATTTATGAAGGAGGGACTCTGAAAGTCACAAAGCCTATTTTTGTAGGGCCATCAGGCGCATTTTACTATTCTTAAAGGGCCAAAAGTCGGCCCTCACTATTCTTAGAGAGTCATCAGCCGGCTATGCTTTTTTGTTCCCATTACTAAAGAGTGGGTCTCCTATACTGTTATTGCAGTGAGTGGCAGGGCTGCCCAAAATTTGGACACATCCCAATACCCCTTTGAAAATTTGGATGCACCCCAATAACCCTTTGAAGAGACTTAGAGGAGGGCTTCCTGAAAACAATGTTCCCATTATTAGGAAGTGGGTCTCCCATTGTGTTTGCCTATGCAGTGAATGCAAGGGTTGCCAAAAATTGGGAGGCACTCCAATGCCCCTTGGAAGATACGTAGAGGGCCTCATGAAAAAATGTTCCCATTATTAGGAAGTGGGTCTCCCACAGTGTTGGCCTATGCAGTGAATGCAAGGGCTGCCAAAAATTGGGAGGCACTCCAATGCCCCTTGGAAGAGACGTGGAGGGCCTCATAAAACATGTTTCCATTATTAGGAAGTGAGTCTCCCATTATGTTGGCCTATGCAGTGAGTGCAAGGGTTGCCAAAAATTGGGAGGCACTCCAATGGCCCTTGGAAAAGACGTGGAGGAGGACCTCATAAAAAAATGTTCCCATTAGAAAGGAGCGAGTCTCCTATACTTGTAATGCCCATGAAGGAAGTGTATGGGCTGACAAACATTTACCCCTGGGGGGTATACATGAGCATACTGTATAAATTTTTTTTTTATGAGCATCATAAATACCCTTTAAAAAAATTATGTGGGCGTTGCATCACGCACCATGGTCACCCTGGTGATATGGTGGTGGAGGATGAGGATGAGGAGAAGGAGGAGGACAGGAGCAAATAGCCAAAATCAGGAAGCGTATACCCATGTGTGGGTGTGAAAAGGGGCATGGGAATTCATCTCCCAAAAAAGACACTGGATTTAAGTTTCTGTTATGCTGCTATCGTTCGGTGGTGTTCAGAAGTCTGGCCTAATCCAGCCCTTGTTCATTTTTATGAGTCAGCCTGACAGGCGAATGCGCTTATCAGTTATAATTCCACCAGCGGCATTAAAAACCCGCTCTGATAAAACGCTAGCAGCAGGGTAGGCCAGGACCTCCAAGGCATAGAAAGCCAGTTCATTCCACGTGTCCAGCTTGGATATCCAATAATTGTAAGGCACAGAGGAATCACGGAGGACGTTGGTACGGTCGGCAAGGTACTCCCTCAGCATCTTCCCAAACTTTGCACTCCTTGTGAGACTACCCCACGCCTCAGGGCCTGTGCGATGGGAGGGGCTGAGAAAATTCTCCCAGAACTTTGACAGTGTTCCACTGCCTCTGTTGAATTGGAGTTGTGTCTCTCTCGCCTGTAGTCCTTCGTTGTCCAATGAACTGTGACCCCTGCCGCCAGCGTTTTCAGATGGGAATTTTTTTAATAGTTCTGCACTCAACAAAGGCCTTCTGGTACTGTCCCATTTTTGTAGACCTGTCTGCCTCAGGAATCAGAGATAGAAAGTTCTCCTTGTAGCGTGGGTCTAGAAGTGTCACCAGTAATGACTGTCACCCAAAATTTTGAGAACGCGAGGGTCATGGGAAAGGCAGCGTAACATATACTCAGCCATGCATGCCAGATTGTTAACAGGCAAGACTTCGGTGTCATCACCAAGAGGACGACTGACCATGCCTTCCTCCTCCTCTCTGTCCTCAGGCCATCTAAGCTGAACAGACGATATGACAGTTGTGCAGGTAGTACCATCTATAGCGCATGAAACTAGCCCCTGTTCTTCCTCCTCCTCTTCATCTTCCTCATTTTCACCCAATCCACATTGGGATGAGATGAGGCTGGGCTGTGTGTAATCACCCTGTATGGTTCCTTGCTCCATCTCATCGTGCTCCACCTGCAATGCATCCTCTTTGATTGTGAGCAGAGAGCGTTTCAGAAGACAGAGAAGCGGGATGGTGACACTAATTATGGCGTCATCGCCGCTTGTCATCTTGGTGGAGTCCTCACAATTTTGGAGGATGGTACAGATGTCTAACATCCATGTCCACTCCTGAGGTCTTATGTGTGGAATCTGAACTGAATACCGATGGCCTTGTTGATGCTGGTACTCAACAACTGCCCTCTTCTGCTCACAAATCCTTCCCAACATCTGCAGTGTAGAGTTCCAACACGTGGGGACATCACACACCAGTCTGTGAGCAGGAAGCTGCAAACGCTGCTGAAACACGGCAAGGGCGGCAGAAGCTGTAAGTGACTTTCTAAAATGGGCACACAGGCGGCGTACTTTAACAAGCAGATCCGGCAGCTCCGTGTAGGATTTGAGAAACCCCTGAACCATGAGGTTAAGCACATGGGCCAGGCATGCTATGTGTGTGAGCTCGCCTCACCTCAGAGCCGCCACCAGGTTCCGGCCATTGTCACACACGACCATGCCAGTCTGTAGGTTCAGCGGTGTGAGCCACAGATCTGCCTGCTCTTTCAGAGCTGTCCACAACTCTTCAGCATTCTGCGGTTTGACACCTAAGCATATTACCTTCATCACAGCCTGTTGCCACTTGGCCGAGGCAGTGCTTCAGTGCTTCCAGCTTGGGACTGATGTGGTCATTTCAGAAATGGAGGCTGAAGAGGAGGAGGAAGCTGAGGAGGATGAGGTGCAGGAGCTGTAGACTGTGGGGGCAACCCTGATTGACCTAGGGCCCGCAATCCTTGGTGTCGGGAGGACGTGTTCCGTCCATAGGTCCGACTGGGTCCCGGCTTCCACTATGTTAACCCAGTGTGCCGTCAGCGAGATGTACCATCCCTGCCCACAAGCACTTGTCCATGTGTCCGTAGTTAGGTGGACTTTCCCGGTAACTGCGTTATTGAGGGCACGGCTTATGTTTTGGGACATGTGCTTGTGTAATGCGGGGACGGCACACCGGGAGAAATAGTGGTGACTGGGGAACGAGTACCGAGGGACGGCCGCCGCCATCAGGTTGCCGAATGCTTCCATCTCCACGAGCATAAAAGGCAACATTTTGAGCGCAAGCCGTCACGAAATGTGGGAATTTAGTAGTGTGGCCTGTGGGGCGTTGCCTGCATATTTGCGCTTGCATTCCAAGGACTGGGGTATGGACAACTGAACGCTGCGCTGGGACAAGGATGTGGACGTGCTTCCTGATGCTGCTACTTGAGAGTGTGCAACGACAAGTGCAGGGCAGGAGGCATCTTCGCATGCACCATGGACAGGGGATTGGCTTGCATGCATAACAGTGGAAGAAGCAGTGGTGCCACCCGCAAACACTGTTCCTGGACCCTGGGGTTCAGCCCACAAAGTTGGGTGCTTTGCTGCCATGTGCCTGATCATGCTGGTGGTGGTCAGGCTGGTAGTTTTGCCACCCCTGCTGTTGCTGGCCTGACAGGTGGTGCAAATGGCCTTTTTGGGGTTATTGGCAGAGTCTTTAAAAATTAACCAGACTCAGGAAGACCTAACAGTTGTACTGGCAACTTCCTTCATGTTGGTGTTACGGGGAACGGTTGCCTGCCTTCTGTCTGCGGCCACCACACTGCTTCTTCCTGCCTGTTGGGGTGCTCTGCTTCCCCCTGTGTGCTGCTGTCCTCGCTCTGCATGTCCTCCTGCCAGGTTGGGTAAGTTACTATATCATCCACCACCTTGTCTTCCACTTCCGCACTCTGATCCTCCTCCTGACTTTCTGGCAATTGTGTCTCATCATCGTCCACTTCTTGTGACACTTTCCCACTGTCGTCTTCATGTGACCGTGGCTGCTCAAATATTTGGGCATCGCTACATGCGATCTCCTGTTGCCCCGCTTCAAGTGGACCAGGCGAGAGGCCCGAATCTATAAATGGAAAAGTGAACAGCTCTTCGGAGTGTCCAAGTGTGGGATCAGTTGTCTCTGGGCACTCGGCATGGTGGGAGGAAGGAGGTTCAGGGTGAGGAATATGCGGTCCAGACTCACGGCTACTGAGACTTGACCATGTGGAAGACAGGGTGGTGGTGGTGGTGGCTAAGTGACCGGAAGCATTATCCACTATCCAACCAACAATCTTTTGACACTGCTCTGGGTTTAATAGTGGTGTCTTGCGATCCCCTAGGAATTGGGACAGGAAGGTCAGGCAAGAAGATGTGCGTGTTTGTTGTGGCACAATTTCAGCTTGCCCACAGCCTCGGCCCAGGCCTCTGCATGCACCATTACCATCACGTCCAGTTCCCCATCCTTTACCTTGCCCATTTTAAATGGAGGAGAATATCTTCCACGCTCACTACAAATGGCTGAATTTGGAGCAAAGTTATATATGATCCGTGTGACGACGGTCAAACCACAGTTTTAGATACCTGGCCTGTAGGTAACTATTTTGAACAGCAAAACGGTGTCAAAAACTTCACTGACACACTTACATTTTAAATGGAGGCCAGAAATGGCAGAATTTTCAGAAAACGTATATATGATCCATGTGATGGAGAAACCAGTTTTAAATAGCTGTATTTTTAGCGCTGTAATATGGAAAGGACCTGGCTGTATTCTGCAGTGCCAACAAGCAAATGGCGCAGAAAAACGGTGTTCTCTGGATTGGATTGCTTTTTAAGCAAATAATGAGGATTAAGATCCAAAAAAAAAAATATTCCTGGCCCCTTAGACTTGGGCCTTTGTCTACAAATGTCTAACAGCAGCAGACAGAACTGGAATGGAGTCTCTTGTGCTATATGCACTGCAGTCTGCTGTATACACTGCCTGCCTATACACCCTGCCTGCCTGATATCTCTGCAGATGGATTAGTCCTCAGAAGGACTGTTTGTTGAGATGAATATGTGTAATATACTTATTTTATACCTATACTACCTAATAAATAAGCGAATCTCTCCCTAGAGAGATGGCTGCGGCATTACAGTGAGTGGCAGGCAATTCCTGCATGTTCATTGGCTCTGTGAAAAATGCCAAACATGCAGGGAGGGGATCTGAGCATCCACCCGAGCATCTCGCAAGTACTCGGCGAGCTCCGAGCATCTCGAGTACTGAGATGCTCGGGCGAGTACCGAGTACTTGCGAGTATGCTCACTCATCACTAATCAGGACCCATCGGACTCTAGTTACACCACTGGACAGCAGTGTTTAAAAAGACTCATGGTAATCGGGGGCACTGTTACAGATTTTACTTGGGTCAAAAAGCTTCTGGTTACGACTCCGGGAGCCAATACTTCATAGTGACTTCTCATCTTTCTGATAATGCTGTTTAACCCTCATCAATTTAACAATATCCAACTTCCAGTGGTATTGCAGCTCATCCATATTCAAGTAAAAGGGGTGGAACTGCAATACCAGACACAGCCCATAGATAGAGGAGGCGCTGTTTCCTGGGGGGAAAAGAATACACCCTTGGTAAATAAAATATTTTTATTTTTCCTTTGTCAAGATTTCCATTTTAAAGATTTATATAATTAAATTCCCAGACCGGGTAACACATATGATATTTTCACACCTGACCTAAGTTGTTCGCATCATATAATAATGAACCTTTTACAGCCCAGTGAACAAATCACACAGTGTATGCTTTTTTTTGCAGGTCAATGAAATAATAAGAGTCAGAGTTTTTATCTTTCGCCAAAGTCGGATTAAGGACCGATGATTCCCAGGACGAGTTGTTTTTCTACTTTGCCCTATTGAGCCCTAATCTACCAGCTGTCTGCTGTTTGAGCGGAGTCAGCTCCTAATCCTACAGGATGGCCACTGGAAGCCACTGGTGTGGAAATGTTATGAGTGTCCCGACAAAACTCCTGGCTCCATGTTATATTTAAGGTGCTATTACATCCCCTCCTGTTTCCAGGCAGTGCCTCCGTAGAATGCAAACTGCTCATAATGGGAATCATTGAGGAGACAGGCTCTGTGCATTGCAGTAAGATGTCACCAGCCTCCGGCTACTCATTCTTGGCTGGGTTTCATTATATGTTCTATTAAGTCTATTTACTATTCAGGCAAAGACTACTGAGTTCCAATGGAAAGTCTGTAACAGGGCCCTCTACCACCGTGTGCCATTAATAATGCTGGTTTTTCTATGTGGCTGATGGGTCTTCAGTCCCCCTTAATGCCTCAGGGCCTGGTGATGATGGCACCCTCTTTGGCTATGCAGAAATAAACAGCCATAAAAAGAAGAGGAATTCCATCATCCCAAAAAATTCATATTTAGATCCATGAGGAGAATAAAGGAACTGGCTCACAACTCTTTCCACTGCTTCCATAGGATTAAGTGGAGCGAGCCACTGCTGAGCGGTCACGTCTCCATCCGTTTTAGCAGTCATCAATTTTCCGTGCACACTTAAAGAGGTTGTCCAATATTTTTACATTGCTGTCTGATGTCTGATCGGCAGGGATTCGACACCCGGAACCCCTGCCGATCAGATGTTAACGGTGGTGGTAGCCGCCGGCTGGAAATACTCATTTGCAGGGCTAGCCGTCTTCTGATGGCCGAGGCAAGGTACGCCTCCTATTGATTTGAATAAGAGGCAGATATGCAGTGCCAAGCCTCAGCCACTACCAGAAGACAGAGCAGGTCGATAAGTGAGTACTTCCGGCCGCCGCCACCGATTACGGATGATCGGCGGGGTGCCGGGTGTTGGACCCCAGCCGATCAGACATTGATGACCTATCCTAAGGATAGGTCATCAATGGAAAAGTAGTAGACAACCTCTTTAAGGGCTAATTCAGTCTTCAGTTTTTCACAGATAGAACTCGTGCTTAGTTTGGTCTTTGAGGCTGTTCACATGTCCAAATTTTTTTTGTGGACTAAATCCGCAAAATGGGGAGACATATCCAATATTGCTGTGAGTGTCAGATCAAAATTGGCAAAGCAAGTCTATGAGTTAGTGAAAAAACGGATTGCTAGATAGGAGAAAGTAGAGAAACTTTTTTATTGTTTCTTATCTGAGAAAAGCTGATGAAACTTGCACCAAGTTCAGATGAAAGGCTGATGAAAATCTGATAAAACTCAGCACAATATTACTGATGAAGCTAGGACCGTTTTTCACTTACGTGAAAAACAAACAGACATCCGAATGAGCCCTAATACTACAAGCAATATTCATTAAGGGCAGCTTTGTCGTGTGATCTCCAGTCCAGGACTTGCGCTACTATGTAGATAGGAAGTCTCTGATTTCCTGTGAACCACGGGATGACCTACTGTAGTTACATAGTTAACATAGTTGAAAAAAGACTCATGTCCATCAAGTTCAACCAAGAGATCGAAGATAATAAAGCAGATTGGGTACAACCACAATGCATGATCCAGTCTGCCCCAAAACAGCTAATCTTTCTCTTTTTTGTTGATCCTTTTGACCAAACATTCAGAACTTTACACAAGTACATAATTATCTATGTTATTTTATTCTAAGAAAGCATCTAAGTCTTTTTTTAAACTATCAATGGTTCATGCTGTGACCAGCTCTTGAGGTCATCCAGCTCATCATTACCTATCAAAGCCCTCCTTGCAGCCTTCAGAAGTATTACCTACAAAGCAAGGTCTGCCCTCCTTTTTCCTCGGTATTTTCCCCATGCAGCTGAAGATATATTTTTTGCTTTATTAAGAGAATAGGTGAGTCCCAACAATGATTATCTATAGTATAATAAAATTACAATAACCGACATAGAAAAAAATTCTCCACCTTCTCCATTCTATCAGTCTGTGAAAATCAGACCAAGTGCGGCCTGATGAATTTCACAAACTAATTGACTTGCATGGCTGAGAGCAATCTGAATATCGGATATAAATCGAGCATGCTGCAATTTTTTCCTTGGACCGGCTCTTTCCGAGGAAAAAATCTGACATGTGTACGGCCCCTTAGAATAACATTGGTGCGAGTGTGATTTGTGGGATCGCACTGGAACCGAAAATACGGTCATCTGCACCTGCCCTAAGTGTGACACCCATACTCTTAGATCAGAAGGACTACCCAGCACTATTCCAGCACTCCATAAGGACAGTCAAACCAATTTCCTAATCCAGCTCTAAAAGGCTTTGTTCTCCTTTGCAAATGATGAAAAAATGTCCAATGAAAAGGATGTAAAAAATACTTGAGGTACTGGTCGATATTTTGACCAAAATACATAATCTCGCAACCCACGTCAAAAGTAATTTTTACATCTTTTGCAGGGTGCAGTTGGGACATTTAGTGTTGGCGGGGGTAATTGGGGTGTCTGACCTTTAAGGGTACCTGAGGAACTAGTTGTCAGCTCACAGATGCAGTATTTCCTCAGTGATTGGTGTGATGTCCAGGCCGTCCAGGCCATCAATCACACTGCGTTGGGCGTGACTACTGTCCTGAGGACCCTGACTGCAACGATGTGCAGTGCCACCCAAATGACCGAAAGCAAAGATCTGGTAGACAATTGACTAAAGATTAAAAGTGTTTTTTTACTTGTATACTAAGACATTTAGCTTGAGAACAACATGTTAGTGATGCACATTGAATGACCTGTAAGACATTGGAGGCAGTTTAGTGGGGATAGTTGACGTGACAGGTCCCCTTTAAGATAATAATTTGTTTGTCCAAATTTCCAAATGTCAAATTGATCACGAAAGTTTTTTTATTTCTTCTATCACCAAGCCATTGGTATAAATAAAGTGACCACCAACCTTGGGGCAGGCCATGTTGTACCCTGACACTTGTGTCTGGGTACTTCTCTGTCCCATCAGGAAGAGCTTTAGTGAACTTTTTTCAAGCTTGCTGTCCAACTCAAAACCCATTACTCCAACATTGTTATAATTTTTTGCGGTTCTCTTTCGCTATCAGAAATGAAGTTGAAAAGATTAAAGTCAATGAATTACTTTTAATCCTAACAATGTAATGATGCGTTCTTAGTCACCAAACATATGATTTATCTACTGGGTCATTAATCTGATATGGAAATGGAAATGAAATGGCATTTATCACGCAGATAAAGAGTTTAAAGGATTACAGTCCAGTAGAAGAAAGGAAATTCATCAGGAATGTTCATGTATCACTGGATATTGCCTCAATGGGAGAATATTAATTACTTTAATCTTTCCGTAAAATCTTCTTCTGTGAATGCCTTAAGTTAATGGTTAATGACCAGAAAAAAAGTTCAGTACTTAAAATGAATGAATTTGTAGTAAAAAGAAACTAAAATAAATAGATTTAGATCATAAGTTAAAAATTCAGAAACATAACATCATAAAAAAGTTATCCATGTATCCAGTCATATTGAGGTTATCTGTACATATCGTAGGGGTAGACCATGAATCTCCTTGGAAAGGAGAGCCAATACCCAATCGTCTCCTTCTCATTTGCGATTAGTTGGCCAGAACCTATGGCCCTTCAATTCCAAAAATGTTGGCATGACGCAGCAAAGGGCAATATTCTGACTTTGACTATGACCATTGGCTACATATACAGCACTGAGAAAAAGGACATTGAGCCCCCTGAAGCAGCATGCCTCTCAGATTTCTGACTTTAACATCTCAAGAAATACCGTAGGATACAGTCTAGAGTTGAGAGAATTGATTGAAGCAAATAAATTCACAACATACAGAATATCACAATAAATTTGGATTAGCCAGAAACCAACGTTTTTGTGATTAGATTCCCTCAAATTCAACAAAATGGCAGTCGTAATTCTTTTTGGAGGAGAGGGGTAAAAAATAAAAAATATTATATGGAACGTGCTCCATACCAGTCTCGCTGGTGCTGCTCCTTACCCTTTCCTTCACTGGCTCCATCCCTTTTCATCTCCTGTCTTTTTTTCTTCAGTATTCATTCTTCGGTACCTCCAGAACAAACTAGGCCTCATACAACATCATGGAGCGATGCATGTCATGACGTAGTGTGAGATCTAGCCAACATGCCCAGCATCAACTTCAACATCCCCATAAACAGCCCCACCTCCCCATCTGTATCCCAGCTTCTCTAACCACTCATTTTGGCCTCTTACAGCTTTAAACCTCTGAAACACACAAAGATGGTAACACCCTTGATCAGCAAATTAATTATAGAATTTTGTCCCTGGTGTCCTTAGACAGCTCTTTGGTCTTGGCCATGGTGGAGAGGTTGGAGTGTGATTGATTGAGTGTGTGGACCATTGTCTTTTATACAAGTAAAGAGTTCAAACAGGTGCAATTAATACAGGTAATGAGTGCAGAGTAAAGAAAAACTAACTGATCTGTGAGAGACAGAATTCTTGTTGGTTGGTAGGTGACAAAATACTTATTTTATGTAATAAAATGCTATTTAATTATGTAAAATTCATACAATGTTATTTTCTGGTTATTATTTTTTGATTCTGTCACTCACAGTTGAAGTGTACCTACGAAAAAAATTACAGACCTCTCCATTCTTTGTATGTGGGAAAATTTGCAAAATCGGCAGTGTATCAAATACTTATTTTCCCCACTGTATCATCAGATAGCTTGAACTCGACTGCAGGAGGCACGTATGAAGATTCCAGAAGGTTTATTTTCCAGCTGAATTTTTGTAGTTATGCACAAATACAGTAGGTAAAAAAGATTTTTCTGAATCAGAGATGCAAGCACATGAGTTTCTAAAATGGTTGACAAAAAGTGAATGAGGAAGAAGAATGAGGAGGAAGAAGAATGAGGAGAAAGGACGTGCTTCTAAAGAGGGGAAAATCTTATTGTATAGCAATTAAACAGCACAATATAACAACAATACAATACTGTCTGTATTATTCCCAAGTTGTGGGACATAACATTACATGTCTCACAAAAGAAGGCCTGTTCTTTTCATCTTCTAGGGGGCGCGTACTTCTTCCTTACGCCTCCTGCTTATGATTGGTCGATGACAAGCAGGGTAAAAAGTATAAAAACGCCCCCTTAGACTTATCATGAATTACAACCTAAACTTTACAAACTAATATCTCCGCAACGAAGATGATAATTTAAAAAATAAAAACTACATTTTATTCAGCTCTGTAGCCATTATTCCATGATGCTGCCAGTTTAAAATCCTAAAACTGGTGAAAGATCCTCTTTACATGAGTATGGGTTAATAATTGTGATATTTACTAAAATATTTTTGAATATTTAATTTCTTTTTATATTTCTGCAATTTTACCGATTTTTTTCCCCCTTCTCTAGCTAAGATTGAGTCAAAGAAAATAAGAAAAGTATCTTATTATTCTAGAAAAAAAAAAAAACACCAAAATCTACATTTGCAGCTACTGAGCAATTTCGCTTATGTTTTCGGAATATTGATTTCTTTCAGAAGTTATCTAGAAGAAAACATTTAGCACACTAATTAGAGAGAAAAAAGCCTTGGACATAGTAGCTTTTTTTTTATGAAATCCAGACACCCCACCGTGTGTGCTGTCTAAACTCCAAGAGAAACAGCAAAGACCCGGCCGGCAAGGAAAAAACAAGGTTTCAGTGTTATTTTTTATTTTGCCTTTTGATTGTGATAAACATGAGAAAGGGAACTGCTGACTTCACGCAAAGAAACCAACTGGCAAAAAATATAATTGTGTCTGTGTTTAGCCAGAGTCAATAAAATCTCCGAAGACCTGGCAACGTCAATGAGGACGCAAAATAAATTTCCTGGGCATAAACAGGTCTACAATGCCTTTTACCGAGAGAGGAAGAAGACTTTTTTTCATTCCCTTTCTTCCTCTGAAGGAAACGGCTTTTGGCAATACTGACCACACTTTAGCGTAAAGGGTTGTATAGATTTTTTTTTCTCTTTGTTTTTGCAGAGAGCAATAAATATATCAGTGATGTGATGTCTGCTACTGAAAAGGTAGAACTTTAAGGAAAACATAAGCCCTTCTCAGTCTTCTCGCATCGTCTAGATTTAGTGGTATCATGCTTGTTCTGCCAGTTCTTCAAGATTCTCAATAGACCATTGTCCATTCTTGAGATTAACCGGTTCAGGTCCAGGGTATTTTAGACCTTTAGAACTAAACTCATTTTAGCCTTGTTTAAGTATGCTGTAGTTTAAGTGCTTTAACTTTTTTATTTGTTGGGCTATCAAGATGGTTTTTGCAATGTTTGCAGGTTTCTTTTTTGATTATATTATACATATAATTTTCTCTTTTTTCCTTTTTAAATAATTTTTCCCTTTAGGTCATATTGCAAGGCTTGTTAAAGAGATGTTATGGACTTTTAGGATTTCTGCTTTCAATAGGTGGCGCTAGAGTTGTAGTTCTCTTCCTCTCTGAAGATCCAATTTACATATTTAATTTCCCAGAGAAGCATGTATAGCTTATAAGTCTCTTCGCTCTGTCATGTCAGGCCTGGTTTGTCATTATCCACAAGGAGAAACTTTACCCCTTAGACACCAGTGTTAAGCCTCTCACTTAGCCAAATCAAATCTCATGCTTTGCACTGATGAGGGGCAATACCCTGAAACACTGTGTCTACAAACTGAGATTGTAGTTAGGCTTTTAACCTAAGTCATATTGCAAGGTTCGTTAAAGAGTTCATATTGACTATTAGGATTGCTAATTCAAATAGGTGACTCTAGAGTTATAGTCCTCTTCCACTCTAAAGAGATAATTTGCATATTTAATTTCCCAGAGAAGCATGCATGGCTTACAGTTATATGAAAAAGTTTGGGCACCCCTATTAATCTTAAGCTTAATGTTTTATAAAAATTGGTGTTTTTGCAACAGCTATTTCAGTTTTATTTATGTAATAACTGTTGGACACAGTAATGTTTCTGCCTTGAAATGAGGTTTATTGTACTAACAGAAAATGTGCAATCTGCATTCAAACAAAATTTGACAGGTGCATAAGTATGGGCACCTCACCAGAAAAGTGACATTAATATTTAGCAGATCCTCCTTTTGCAAAAATAACAGCCTCTAGTCGCTTCCTGTAGCTTTTAATGATTTCCTGGATCCTGGATGAAGGTATTTTTGACCATTCCTCTTTACAAAACAATTCCAGTTCAGTTAAGTTTGATGGTCGCCGAGCATGGACAGCTCTCTTCAAATGATCCCACAGATGTTCAATGATATTCAGGTCTGGGGACTGAGATGGCCATTCCAGAACATTGTAATTGTTCCTTTTCATGAATGCCTGAGTAGATTTGTAGCGGTGTTTTGGATCATTGTCTTGCTGAAAGATCCATCCCCTGCGTAACTTCAACTTTATCACTGATTCTTGAACATTATTGTCAAGAATCTGCTGATACTGAGTGGAATCCATGCGTCCCTCAACTTTAACAAGATTCCCGGTGCCGGCATTGGCCACACAGCCCCAAAGCATGATGGAACCGCCACCAAATTTTACTGTGGGTAGCAAGTGTTTTTCTTGGAATGCTGTGTTTTTTTGCCGCCATGCATAACGCCTTTTTGTATGACCAAACAACTCAATCTTGGTTTCATCAGTCCACAGGACCTTCTTCCAAAAAGAAATTGGCTTCTCCAAATGTGCTTTTGCATACCTCAGCCGACTCTGTTTGTGGCGTGCTTGCAGAAGCGGCTTCTTTCTCATCACTCTCCCATACAGCTTCTCCTTGTGCAAAGTGCGTTGTATAGTTGACCGATGCACAGTGACACCATCTGCAGCAAGTTGATGCTGCAGCTCTCTGGAGGTGGTCTGAGGATTGTCCTTGACTGATCTCACCATTCTTCTTCTCTGCCTTTCTGATGTTTTTCTTGGCCTGCCACTTCTGGGCCTTAACAAGAACTGTCCCTGTGTTCTTCCATTTCCTTACTATGTTCCTCACAGTGGAAACTGACAGGTTAAATCTTTGAGACAGCTTTTTGTATCCTTCCCCTGAACAACTATGTTGAATAATCTTTGTTTTGAGATCATTTGACAGTTGTTTTGAGGAGCCCATGATGCCACTCTTCAGAGGAGATTCAAACAGGAGAACAACTTGCAAGTGGCCTCTTTAAGTAGCTTTTCTCATGATTGCATACACCTGGCTATGAAGTTCAAAGCTCAATGAGGTTACAAAACCAAAAAAAGTGCTTTAGTACATCAGTAAAAAGTAGGTAGGAGTATTTAAAACAAGAAAATGATAAGGGTGCCCATACTTATGCACCTGACAAATTTTGTTTGAATGCAGATTGCACATTTTCTGTTAGTACAATAAACCTCATTTCAAGGCAGAAACATTACTGTGTCCAACAGTTATTACATATATCAAACTGAAATAGCTGTTGCAAAAACACCAATTTTTATAAAACATTAAGCTTAAGATTAATAGGGGTGCCCAAACTTTTTCATATAACTGTATAAGTCCCCTCACTCTGACATGTCAGGCTTGGCTTATCACTCTCCACAAAGAGAAATGTTACCCGTAGATCCCTTTTGGTCAGTGATTACAAATGTAGATTTTATTTTGTATTTTTTTTAGCAAATAAAAAATAATATTCTAGTTGCTTTTACTGGTAATCCTAAAATGTTATCACAGCATTAGAGAGTTTACCAGTGTATACTGATAATTTTCATTCATTACATGTCACACAAGGTGAGGGAAAGACTAAGTGCAACACGAAGGGAAGAGGGGGAGGAAGCCCAAACACTAGGGAAAGGGGACTGGAGAACCCTAGGCAGATCTAATATCACCCTGCCTACCCTATCGTTCACATCTATCGCCGAGCAAGAACAAAAAGCCCTGAATGTCCTGAGAGATTGGCCTTAGATAGAGAGGGGTCAAGGTGAGCACTAGTCAGGCCCCACTACAAACTAAAGACAACAAGGTAAACAAACAAAGGGGAGACACTTAGCTTGAGCAGACACCAGAGAGATAACGCCAACTGTCCTCCAAGGGCACCAGAGAAGAAACTAGCCGACTGCTGGTGCTCCAAGCCTACACAGAGGTATCACTGGCGACTCTCTGGAGAAACTGGGACTATTTAACTACCCAGCAAGGGTGTGTCAATCAGCAGCAGAAGGTGGGGGTCGCTCCTGGGTCCTAAAGGAAGAAGGATATAACTATACTACAGAGTTGAGGGAATCAAGAAGGCATCTTCAATGCCAAGAGCAGTGACCTTCTACAGCCAGCTCCAGAGCGACCTGACACACCTGTGACAATACATTTCTATTTTATAGTAATTGGGTCAGGGCAAAATAAAGTCAATGATAGGTGGGGTAATTTTTTTTCGTGTAGACATCTGATTAAGGTGCCACTGAAGAGAAGAATACATGGCTGTACAGAAGTACAGTATTTGGACAATGTAGAGATTACAGTACCAATAGCAGAATGATTGTAAGATGGAACCAAGGGTTGGGATATTTTAAAGCTCATGCCTTGTTTCAACCTTGCACCAGTTTTACTTTTACTTTTTTTAAAATATTTTTTTTTTAATCTTACTACCTTTTTCTTTCTGCATTCTGGATGGTGTTGCTAGTACATCACTGTTTCCTTTGTGAGACTATGTCATTACTAGTATCCATAGTGGTCAGTAGGGACCATTGTGGTGATCAGTTGAACCAGCTGATATTATTTATCACTAAGTGGCAGGATTACTTTCTAATCACTGATAGATTTCAGTTGGTGTCATGACTTTCCAGGGCTTTTTGCACCTTTCTTTATTCATGTGTTCAATACTTTTCCCCTGTGTCATTTCTCATTATTACTAGTGTTGAGCGAAAATGCTCGACACTGCTCGGTACTCGCCCGAGCATCACACTACTCGGGATGTTCGGCGAGCACTGAGTATTTCCGGGTTACTCGGGCAGGAGCTCGGGTCTCCGCCCTGCATGTTTGGCGCTCTTTACAGAGTCAATGAACATGCAGGGATTGCCAGCCAGTCACTGTAATGCCGCAGCCATGTTGGTTGTGGGCATTACATTGATTGGCTGGCCGCACAGCGTCACCTCGAGTATTTAAAACTGGGCGCCGCCATCTTGGACACAGACGCACGGGATCAGACAGTGTAGGGAAAGCACTGCTGAGCTAGGGAGAAATTTATAGTGCGAAATAGTTAGTGTAGGGTCTCTAAAGGCTGCCAGATCAAACAAACAGTCCTTCTCAGGACTAATATCTATCCCAGATATCAGGCAGGCAGGCTGTATAGGAGACGCAGTGGGGTTATACCAGCAAACGCTGCATTACACTCCTGTGTGCTCCTGTTGCTGAAATTTCTGGACTTAGCTCCAGGTCTCGGGGGGCCAGGAAAAATCCTTTTTTTTTTATCTAAATCCTCTTTTTTTTTTCCTCCTTCACACTGTACAAATACCCGTCTTATTAACCTTTTGGTGTCCCCTCCCCCCCAAAAAAAAACAGTGTGTCTCTGATTTTTCAGACACAAATATATCTGTTGAAAATAGTCTGGTGTAGGCCACAGAAACAGAAGTGTGGTTTTGCAGTTCCACAGTGCAAACCCATGTATTATCCACTTTTGGGACATTTGTATATAAAAAAAAACAGTTTGAGTGTGTCGCTCACTGTTCTGCCGCAAATATATATATTTAAAAAAGTCTGGTATACCCCATTAAATTATAACTGTGGTTTTGCTGTTCCACGGTAAAAAATCTCTATTATCCTGCTTTTGGCATTTTTTGCCATAAAAAAAAAAATAATAGTGTCTGCCTGATTTTTCAGACACAAATATATCTGTTGAAAATAGTCTGTTGTAGGCCCGACAAATCCAAGTGTGGTTTTGCATTTCCACGGGTCAAATATCTGTAGTATACAGTTTTGGGCCTTTTGTATGTTAAAAAAAACAGTTTGAGTGTGTCGCTCACTGTTCAGCCGCAAATATGTATATTTAAAAAAGTCTGGTATACACCAGTAAATTATAACTGTGGTTTTGCTGTTCCACGGTAAAAAATCTCTATTATCCTGTTTTTCGCATTTTCTGGCTTTAAAAAAATCAGTAGTGTGTCCTGACTGTTCTGACACAAAAATATATCTGTTGAAAATAGTCTGTTGTAGGCCCGACAAATCCCAGTGTGGTTTTGCAGTTCCACGGGTCAAATCGCTGTAGTATCCAGTTTTAGGCCTTTTGTATGTAAAAAAAACAGTTTGAGTGTGTCGCTCACTGTTGAGCCGCAAATATATATATTTAAAAAAGTCTGGTATACACCAGTAAATTATAACTGTGGTTTTGCTGTTCCACAGTAAAAAAAATCTCTATTATCCTGTTTTTCACATTTTTTGGCTTTAAAAAAAACAGTAGTGTCTCCTGACTGTTCTGACACAAAAATATATCTGTTGAAAATAGTCTGTTGTAGGCCCGACAAATCCCAGGGTGGTTTTGCAGTTCCACAGGTCAAATCGCTGTAGTATCCAGTTTTGGGCCTTTTGTATGTAAAAAAAACAATGTTTGAGTGTGTCGCTCACTGTTGAGCCGCA
Source organism: Phyllobates terribilis (assembly GCF_046119375.1). Taxonomy (NCBI): domain Eukaryota; kingdom Metazoa; phylum Chordata; class Amphibia; order Anura; family Dendrobatidae; genus Phyllobates; species Phyllobates terribilis. The sequence continues at coordinate 1,162,367,250 of NW_027362761.1, read as the reverse complement.
AATATATATATTTAAAAAAGTCTGGTCTACACCAGTAAATTATAACTGTGGTTTTGCTGTTCCATGGTAAAAAATCTCTATTATCCTGTTTTTTGCATTTTTTGCCTTAAAAAAACCCAGTAGTGTGTCCTGACTGTTCTGACACAAAAATATATCTGTTGAAAATAGTCTGTTGTAGGCCCGGCAAATCCAAATGTGGTTTTGCAGTTCCACGGGTCAAATCTCTGTAGTATCCATTTTTGGGCCTTTTGTATCTATAAAAAAACAGTTTGAGTGTGTCGCTCACTGTTCAGTTCACGGTAAAAAAACTCTATTATTCAGGTTTTGGTATTTTTTCCGTAAAGAAAAACAGTAATAGTTTCTCCCTGATTGTTCTGATTGCTTAAAAGAGCCAGGTGTAGGCCAGAGAAATAGAATTGTGGTTTTCCTCTTCCACGGTTGTAATCTACTTTTTATTACCCTTTTTCCATTGATAGTGCGAGTGTAAGCTATTTTACTTCCTTTACAATGGGCAAGGCGCGTGGCAAGGGACGTGGAACTGGACATTCTGGTGATGGTGCGTGCAGAGGACGGGGCCATGGCCAAGGTGAAAATGTGCCACAACCAACAGCCACATCTTCTTGCTCCCACTTCTTGACCGAATTACTAGGGAAGCACAGAACAACACCAGTATTGCGAACTGATCAGTGTGAACAGGTTATTAATTGGATAGCTGATAATACTTCCAGTTACCTGAGCACCACCACCTCTGGTCTCTCTTCCACACGGTCAACTCTTTGTAGCCATGAGTCTCAACCACATACTCCTCCTCACCCTGATGCTCCTTCCCCCCACCATGCCGAGTGTCGTCAGACAGCAACTGATCCCACACTTGGACACTCTGAAGAGCTGTTCACTGGTCCATTTCCATATTTGTGCCCCTCGCCTGCTCCGCTTGAAGTGGTGGAAGAGGAGATCCCATGTAGCGATGCCAGTACAAGCAGTAGGTCTTCCAGAGTATGGAATTTTTTTAAAGACTCTGCTGATAACCCCAAAAAGGCCATTTGTACCACCTGCCATGCCAGCATCAGCAGCGGTGACAAAACTACCAGCCTGACCACCACCAGCATGATCAGGCACATGGCAGCAAAGCACCAGATTTTGTGGGGCGAACCCCAGGGTCCACGACCAGTGTCAGCGGGTGTCACCACTGCTTCTTCCACTGTTGTGCGTGCAATAGAACCCCCTGTTGTGTGTGCAAGGCAATCCCCTGTCCATATTGCATGTAAAGATGCCCCCTCCTCTCAGTCTTCACTTGTTATGGCAGTTTCTCAAGAAACAGCATCAACGTCCACGTCCACGTCCCACCGCAGCGTTCAATTGTCCATATCCCAGACCTTTGAACGAAAGCGGAAATTCGCAGCTAACGCCCCACAGGCCACAGTCCTAAATTCGCACATTTCACGACTGCTTGCGTTGGAGATGCTGCTGACGCGCCCCCTGGGCCGCGTGGGGGACCCGGAACCGGGCCTCTGGTGGGATGCTGGGGGTTGTAGTCTCCGTGGCGCTGACCCGGTCCGTGCCCAGGGTGGTCAATTCAGTGGCAGTCTTAATGTTGTAACAAGTGTCCGACTACGCCACCCGTGGATTGCGGTCAGTGGGGACCGCCGCTGCGCTGCAAACCGCTGAGGCTGGTATTATGTGTGCAGCTTAGAATGGGATGACTCCCCACGGGAAGAGTATAGCCTCAGGGCAGTTAGTGTGGAGATGATGGGAGTGATGGTGTGAGCGTCCCAGTACTGATGGTGCTGGTGCGGCGATGAAACACAGAGACGTGGGGCTGCAGTTTCCAATGCTTTACTCACAGTTGTTATTCGTGTCAATCCTGCAGGCGATGACTGCCCAAGCCGTGCTGCGTCCACCAGGCAGGGGACTCGACCAACTCCCACGCAATTCCAGAGCGTGGCACAGGGCTCCCTTCTTTTCCTTTCTCTGGCCGTCCTCACCAGTGACCCACCTTTGTCCAGCTCCCTCGGGCCTTCTCTTGGCGAAACCTATCTCCGGTTTCCCTGACCGTATATGGTATGCTTTCCTGGTGGATGTAGTGAGGGGTCGCACCAAGATGTGGTCACAACCTCCGGTCTTTGGCTGAGGAATCTGTTGCCTCCACCAATTTGGGTCCCGGTACCCTGCTTTGCCAACCCTTCACCCGCAATCTCCTGGGCCTTTAGGGTTCCCTCTGTCCTCGTGTCTCTGGGCCTTTCTCTGTGTTCCTGTTCCTTGTTTCCTTTCTTTCTTTCCTTTCTGTTCCTTCTCCTCTCTGCTGTTTCTGGCCTCTACTCCAGGCCTGCCTCGTGGAGCTGGGCCCAGACTGAGCCACAGCTCCCTGTCAGCCCTCTCTGGCCAAACTCCTTCTCTCACAGAACTGACTTCACTCTAAGATGGTGCCCACCTCTTATACCTCCCTCTATGTGTGAGCCCAGGTGACTAGCAACCAATGGGCTCCTACCTATGCCCAGAGACCCACCCCTATCTGCTCCTACACCACTGGGTTTTCCTTCCCCTCCCCACTCCAGACAGGGGCAGATGCTGTCGTGCCTGCACTCCTGTCTCGTGGGAGCACCGTTGACCTGTCCCTCGGAAATGGGGTGTGTGTGGTGCATGCAGCTAAACGAGTCCTGGTCCACACTCCATCCTTACCCGGGAGTGGAATATCACACCTCTGGGTCGAGGTGCAATACCCCAGTAGCAGCCGAGCCCTCGGGGTGCTACATTCCCCCCTGGTAAATCACAGCACGTCCTCTGGCTGGAAAAGAGCAAAACAATTTAAAACATACAAATTTTTAAGGTGCACTCGCATATAAGACATTAACCAAAAACTCATCCCTTTATGGGAGGTACTCATTTCTTAGAACGTTACTGGCATAAAACATTATAAAACATTTTGCTAATGCCACCGGAACTTCTTTTTGCAAAAACACCATATAAAACTTTGGCATTTCTATTTGAGCAGCACATAGACTTTTCACATTAAGGCATTTTCAAGTAAAACATTTTCAAAATATATTCTTGAGTTCTGGCCGCTGTGCAACTTGCGACCAGGTAAAGGTGCAACAGTCCATTTAATCAGTCTTGAGGTAGACGTTGCAGTTCTGCTATAAAACCAGTAGGGGGCGCTTTAAGAAGCGCAACTATTTACAAGGGATTAGCCGCTCTCAGTCCTCGGCCAGTGGGGATAGGGGAATGGCTGCTCACAGTCCTCAGCCTGGTAACTTAGGAAGGGGCAATTTTTAAACAGTCAACAGTTCACTATTTGTCCCAACGGAAGACCACACTTTCAAAAACGGGAACAGTTCCAAAAACAGTCCTTGTACCCAGACGGGTAACTATATACAGTTCATTTTACCGTTTATTCAGTAACGGTGTCCTCCTGATGCTCCTTCCTCGTAATCTTAAGACCCGTCCGGGCCCTCAGGGTAGTCCATGTCTGGGCGATACCGCAGTTCCTCCTCCGTTAGACGGTGGACATGGAGGGCGTACAGTCCCTTTGCGCCCTTGTGCCGGGTGTAGGTGACCACGTCGCCGGGGTACAGGTCACGGGCATGATGTCCCTCTGGCAAGTGGCTTTCGACGTCCCTTCTAGTGACGAAGACGTCGGTGTCAGCCTCCGGGTCTCTGATAAAGCCCCAGCCGTGCTCCAGCTTGAACTTTACTACGGTCCCGGTGGCTCGGGGACCGCGGATGGCTTGGGAGTCCTGACGGGCTCTCCTCTTCTGCTCTGCGCTCCTGGCTTGGAGTCGCTCCTCCCTGATGCGCCTCTGCCGCTGCTCCCTTTCATAGGTGGCCAGATGCTGACGGCAGGGATCCAGGCGATGGGCTGCGTCCGCCCGTGTTCCTTGGGGGAACCCCATTATATCTTCGCCGGTGGGGTCCCATTCACGCTGGGCTTCCTGTAGTGCGGGCTGGGCGACTTCCGCGGGCTCTGGAGCCGGTATTAGAGGCTCACGCGGGGGTGGAACTCTCCAGGGCTGACCGCTGGTCAGTTCGGCCGGCCACACCAGGGGCATCCCATCCGGGCCCGTGTGCTGGGCGAAGAGATCCGCGCCCAGGGGTGGTATGGCACGGGACCCCCTTTGGGGAGCAGCGCCCGGGGGCACTCGGCCTTGCGACCAGGCCGGTGGTCGTGTGATGGTCGCGCCCGGGGATGGCACAGTCACGGTAGGGGGCGCTGGTGGGGCAGCGGTGCCCGGGTGTACTAGGCCCTGTGTCCCGGCCTGTGACGTCTCCTGCTTTACGGCGCCCGGGTTCAGAGGGCACAGCGAGTGGCGGGGCGTGTCAGCGACGCTTGCAGCCTGAGGCCTAGCTGGCGGCGGTGGAGGCGTGGTGTCATGTACGGTCCCCGGGGCTTCGGGTCCCGCAACGGAGGGTGGGGGCAGGCTTGCGGCCTCAGGACTTGGGGTGGTGTCGTCCCCGTTACCTGCCTTGGTCTTGACGGCCTCCTCCACGGCGTCGTCTGCCACCGCCGGCCCTTCTTCACCGCGCTCAGCGGCAGGCGCGCTGCTCGGTCCTTGCGGGGTCCTCCGCTGGCTGTTTTCGTGCTGCCGGGCCAACTCCTCCTTCCACCCGGCAAACACATCTCGCTGCGCCCGGACCATTCTCTGGTTTAGGTCCTCTAGCGCAGCTCGTGCGCAGTCCGGGTCTCTAGGCAGCTGGGCCAGCAACTCTGTCAGGCTGCAGGGTGGCTCAGCTTGCAGCAGGCTGCGGGCCAGGGTGCTGGTGGGGTTCGCTGCTCCCTCCATCTCCGGGTGCAGCAGGTCCAGACTGATCCAGGCCGCGCTCGGCCCTACAGTTTTCTTTCCTATCCGCCCCCATAGGTGGTGGTCTTGGGGGCATCTGCTGACAATCACCCTTAGGGGCAGCCCCCCCACGTTGATGGACATTTCCACTGCTGTACTCATAGTTGCTGGGGGCAGGCCCCTTCTTTGGCGCCACTCTGGGACCTGGCCCACGATGGTAGGCGGCTTCCTGCTGTCTTTTGGTGCGCACATAATGGCGTCCGCTCTGCCAGGTCGGGAAAAACAGATGAAGATGGCGGGAAACGGTCCAAGATGGCGTCTGATGGCGGGAAACGACTCCAGACGGCGGGAAACTTCTGGAAATGGCGGGAGACTTCTTTTCAAGGTATATGTACAATCTTCTTCAGGCACGCAATACCCGCTTGTGGCGGGTTGGTAAAGATCCTGCCGACTACGCCAAAGGTTGACGCGCCCCCTGGGCCGCGTGGGGAACCCGGAACCGGGCCTCTGGTGGGATGCTGGGGTTGTAGTCTCCGTGGCGCTGACCCGGTCCGTGCCCAGGGTGGTCAATTCAGTGGCAGTCTTAATGTTGTAACAAGTGTCCGACTACGCCACCCGTGGATTGCGGTCAGTGGGGACCGCCGCTGCGCTGCAGACCGCTGAGGCTGGTATTATGTGTGCAGCTTAGAATGGGATGACTCCCCACGGGAGGAGTATAGCCTCAGGGCAGTTAGTGTGGAGATGATGGGAGTGATGGTGTGAGCGTCCCAGTACTGATGGTGCTGGTGCGGCGATGAAACACAGAGACGTGGGGCTGCAGTTTCCAATGCTTTACTCACAGTTGTTATTCGTGTCAATCCTGCAGGCGATGACTGCCCAAGCCGTGCTGCGTCCACCGGGCAGGGGACTCGACCAACTCCCACGCAATTCCAGAGCGTGGCACAGGGCTCCCTTCTTTTCCTTTCTCTGGCCGTCCTCACCAGTGACCCACCTTTGTCCAGATCCCTCGGGCCTTCTCTTGGCGAAACCTATCTCCGGTTTCCCTGACCCTATATGGTATGCTTTCCTGGTGGATGTAGTGAGGGGTCGCACCAAGATGTGGTCACAACCTCCGGTCTTTGGCTGAGGAATCTGTTGCCTCCACCAATTTGGGTCCCGGTACCCTGCTCTGCCAACCCTTCACCCGCAATCTCCTGGGCCTTTAGGGTTCCCTCTGTCCTCGTGTTTCTGGGCCTTTCTCTGTGTTCCTGTTCCTGATACTTGTTTCCTTTCTTTCTCTCCTTTCTGTTCCTTCTCCTCTCTGCTGTTTCTGGCCTCTACTCCAGGCCTGCCTCGTGGAGCTGGGCCCAGACTGAGCCACAGCTCCCTGTCAGCCCTCTCTGGCTGAACTCCTTCTCTCACAGAACTGACTTCACTCTAAGATGGTGCCCACCTCTTATACCTCCCTCTATGTGTGAGCCCAGGTGACTAGCAACCAATGGGCTCCTACCTATGCCCAGAGACCCACCCCTATCTGCTCCTACACCACTGAGTTTTTCTTCCCCTCCCCACTCCAGACAGGGACAGATGCTGTCGTGCCTGCACTCCTGTCTCGTGGGAGCACCGTTGACCTGTCCCTCGGAAATGGGGTGTGTGTGGTGCATGCAGCTAAACGAGTCCTGGTCCACACTCCATCCTTACCCGGGAGTGGAATATCACACCTCTGGGTCGAGGTGCAATACCCCAGTAGCAGCCGAGCCCTCGGGGTGCTACATTCCCCCCTGGTAAATCACAGCACGTCCTCGGGCTGGAAAAGAGCAAAACAATTTAAAACATACAAATTTTTAAGGTGCACTCGCATATAAGACATTAACCAAAAACTCATCCCTTTATGGGAGGTACTCATTTCTTAGAACGTTACTGGCATAAAACATTATAAAACATTTTGCTAATGCCACCGGAACTTCTTTTTGCAAAAACACCATATAAAACTTTGGCATTTCTATTTGAGCAGCACATAGACTTTTCACATTAAGGCATTTTCAAGTAAAACATTTTCAAAATATATTCTTGAGTTCTGGCCGCTGTGCAACTTGCGACCAGGTAAAGGTGCAACAGTCCATTTAATCCGTCTTGAGGTAGATGTAGCGCCCCGAGGGCTCGGCCGCTACAGGGGTATTGCACCTCTGCCAGAGGTGTGATATTCCACTCCAAGGTAAGGATGGAGTATGGACCAGGGCTCAGTTAGCTGCATACAGCACACACACCCCATTTCCGAGGGACAGCTCAACGGTGCTCCCACTAGACAGAAGTGCAGGCACGACCGACTATGTCCCTGCCTGGAGTGGGGAGGGGGGTGGAACACCCAGTGCTGTAGGGGCAGATAGGGGTTGGTTCCTGAGCGTAGGTAGGAGCCCATTGGTTGCTGGTCACCTGGGCTCATGGTCAGAGGGAGGTATAAAAGGTGGGCACCATCTTAGTTCTGGGTTAGTTCAGCCAGAGGAGAAGACAGGGAGTAGAGGCTCTGTAGGAGCTCTACTCCAGGAGGGCCTAGTGAGAGGCCGAGGAGAAGGTGAAGGGGAGCTGGGATTTTGGCTCATCTCAGCTCCAAGAGAAAGGAACAGAAAGGAACAGAGAAAGAGAAGGAGAGACAGAGAAACAGAAGGGCTCAGGAACAAGAAGGTGGAAGGGACCCTAAGAACCCACGAGAATCCAGGCTGCAGGGTCAGGCAGATTAAGGGTACCGGATCCCAAGTTGGTGGAGGAGAAACAACCCTCAGCCAAAGACCGGTCGTCGTGATCATCTATTGGTGCGACACCTCATCAAACCTGCTAGGAAGGCACCATATAGGACAGCGGAGGACAGGGCCCACGCTTAACCGCACAAGTCCGCGGCAGCCGGACAAAAGTGGATCACTGGTGAGGCAGGCCAGAGAAAGGATAAAAGGGGGTCCTGTGCCATGCTCTTGACTGCTTGGTAGTTGACCGAGCCCCACACCTGGTGGACGCAGCACGGCTCGGGCGGTCACTACCTGTACAGAAGTGACCCGGAACAAATGAACTGTGAGTAAAGACCCTGGACTGTAACTTGTTGTCTGTGTGCTCCTTCGCGCCTCCAGCACTACCGGTACTGGGACTCTCACTACCATCACTCCCACCATCCACTACACTGCCCTGGGGCCGCACTCTTCCCGTGGGGAGTCACATCATCCCAGCTGCACACATCATCAGCCCCAGCGGACTGCCTTGCAGCGGCGGTTCCTAATAACCGCAATCCACGGGTGGCGTAGTCGGACATAATCTGAAGCACGTAGCAGACTATCATTGGCCTGACCACCCTGAGCCGCGGGACCGGGCCGCCACTACTACTCCCAGAGTCTCCCTATTGCCCGGTTCCGCGTGCCCCACGGCCCAGGGGGCGAGTCATAGACGTTGCAGTTCTGCTATAAAACCAGTAGGGGGCGCTTTAAGAAGCGCAACTATTTACAAGGGATTAGCCGCTCTCAGTCCTCGGCCAGTGGGGATAGGGGAATGGCTGCTCACAGTCCTCAGCCTGGTAACTTAGGAAGGGGCAATTTTTAAACAGTCAACAGTTCACTATTTGTCCCAAAGGGGGACCACACTTTCAAAAACGGGAACAGTTCCAAAAACAGTCCTTGTACCCAGACGGGTAACTATATACAGTTCATTTTACCGTTTATTCAGTAACGGTGTCCTCCCGATGCTCCTTCCTCGTAATCTTCAGACCCGTCCGGGCCCTCAGGGTAGTCCATGTCTGGGCGGTACCGCAGTTCCTCCTCCGTTAGACGGTGGACATGGAGGGCGTACAGTCCCTTTGCGCCCTTGTGCCGGGTGTAGGTGACCACGTCGCCGGGGTACAGGTCACGGGCGTGAAGTCCCTCTGGCAAGTGGCTTTCGACGTCCCTTCTAGTGACGAAGACGTCGGTGTCAGCCTCCGGGTCTCTGATGAAGCCCCAGCCGTGCTCCAGCTGGAACTTTACTACGGTCCCGGTGGCTCGGGGACCGCGGATGGCTTGGGAGTCCTGACGGGCTCTCCTCTTCTGCTCTGCGCTCCCGGCTTGGAGTCGCTCCTCCCTGATGCGCCCCCGCTCCCTTTCATAGGTGGCCAGCTGCTGACGGCAGGGATCCAGGCGATGGGCTGCGTCCGCCCGTGTTCCTTGGGGGAACCCCATTATATCTTTGCCGGTGGGGTCCCATTCGCTCTGGGCTTCCTGTAGTGCAGGCTGGGCGACTTCCGCGGGCTCCGGAGCCGGTATTAGAGGCTCACGCAGGGGTGGAACTCTCCAGGGCTGACCGCTGGTCAGTTCGGCCGGCCACACCAGGGGCATCCCATCCGGGCCCGTGTGCTGGGCGAAGAGATCCGCGCCCAGGGGTGGTATGGCACGGGACCCCCTTTGGGGAGCAGCGCCCGGGGGCACTCGGCCTTGCGACCAGGCCGGTGGTCGTGTGATGGTCGCGCCCGGGGATGGCACAGTCACGGTAGGGGGCGCTGGTGGGGCAGCGGTGCCCGGGTGTACTAGGCCCTGCGTCCCGGCCTGTGACGTCTCCTGCTTTACGGCGCCCGGGTTCAGAGGGCACAGCGAGGGGCGGGGCGTGTCAGCGACGCTTGCAGCCTGAGGCCTAGCTGGCGGCGGTGGAGGCGTGGTGTCAGGTACGGTCCCCGGGGCTTCGGGTCCCGCAACGGAGGGTGGGGGCAGGCTTGCGGCCTCAGGACTTGGGGTGGTGTCGTCCCCGTTACCTGCCTTGGTCTTGACGGCCTCCTCCGTCGTCTGCCACCGCCGGCCCTTCTTCACCGCGCTCAGCGGCAGGCGCGCTGCTCGGTCCTTGCGGGGTCCTCCGCTGGCTGTTTTCGTGCTGCCGGGCCAACTCCTCCTTCCACCCGGCAAACACATCTCGCTGCGCCCGGACCATCCTCTGGTTTAGGTCCTCTAGTGCAGCTCGTGCGCAGTCCGGGTCTCTAGGCAGCTGGGCCAGCAACTCTGTCAGGCTGCAGGGTGGCTCAGCTTGTAGCAGGCTGCGGGCCAGGGTGCTGGTGGGGTTCGCTGCTCCCTCCATCTCCGGGTGCAGCAGGTCCAGACTGATCCAGGCCGCGCTCGGCCCTACAGTTTTCTTTCCTATCCGCCCCCATGGGGGGTGGTCTTGGGGGCATCTGCTGACAATCACACTTAGGGGCAGCCCCCCCACGTTGATGGACATTTCCACTGCTGCACTCATAGTTGCTGGGGGCAGGCCCCTTCTTTGGCGCCACTCTGGGACCTGGCCCACGATGGTAGGCGGCTTCCTGCTGTCTTTTGGTGCGCACATAATGGCGTCCGCTCTGCCAGTGTGGGAAAAACAGATGAAGATGGCGGGAAACGGTCCAAGATGGCGTCTGATGGCGGGAAACGACTCCGAACGGCGGGAAACTTCTGGAAATGGCGGGAGACTTCTTTTCAAGGTATATGTACAATCTTCTTCAGGCACGCAATACCCGCTTGTGGCGGGTTGGTAAAGATCCTGCCGACTACGCCAAAGGTTGACGCGCCCCCTGGGCCTCGTGGGGAACCTGGAACCGGGCCTCTGGTGGGATGCTGGGGGTTGTAGTCTCCGTGGCGCTGACCCGGTCCGTGCCCAGGGTGGTCAATTCAGTGGCAGTCTTAATGTTGTAACAAGTGTCCGACTACGCCACCCGTGGATTGCGGTCAGTGGGGACCGCCGCTGCGCTGCAGACCGCTGAGGCTGGTATTATGTGTGCAGCTTAGAATGGGATGACTCCCCACGGGAGGAGTATAGCCTCAGGGCAGTTAGTGTGGAGATGATGGGAGTGATGGTGTGAGCGTCCCAGTACTGATGGTGCTGGTGCGGCGATGAAACACAGAGACGTGGGGCTGCAGTTTCCAATGCTTTACTCACAGTTGTTATTCGTGTCAATCCTGCAGGCGATGACTGCCCAAGCCGTGCTGCGTCCACCAGGCAGGGGACTCGACCAACTCCCAGGCAATTCCAGAGCGTGGCACAGGGCTCCCTTCTTTTCCTTTCTCTGGCCGTCCTCACCAGTGACCCACCTTTGTCCAGCTCCCTCGGGCCTTCTCTTGGCGAAACCTATCTCCGGTTTCCTTATGGTATGCTTTCCTGGTGGATGTAGTGAGGGGTCGCACCAAGATGTGGTCACAACCTCCAGTCTTTGGCTGAGGAATCTGTTGCCTCCACCAATTTGGGTCCCGGTACCCTGCTCTGCCAACCCTTCACCCGCAATCTCCTGGGCCTTTAGGGTTCCCTCTGTCCTCGTGTCTCTGGGCCTTTCTCTGTGTTCCTGTTCCTTGTTTCCTTTCTTTCTTTCCTTTCTGTTCCTTCTCCTCTCTGCTGTTTCTGGCCTCTACTCCAGGCCTGCCTCGTGGAACTGGGCCCAGACTGAGCCACAGCTCCCTGTCAGCCCTCTCTGGCTGAACTCCTTCTCTCACAGAACTGACTTCACTCTAAGATGGTGCCCACCTCTTATACCTCCCTCTATGTGTGAGCCCAGGTGACTAGCAACCAATGGGCTCCTACCTATGCCCAGAGACCCACCCCTATCTGCTCCTACACCACTGGGTTTTCCTTCCCCTCCCCACTCCAGACAGGGACAGATGCTGTCGTGCCTGCACTCCTGTCTCGTGGGAGCACCGTTGACCTGTCCCTCGGAAATGGGGTGTGTGTGGTGCATGCAGCTAAACGAGTCCTGGTCCACACTTCATCCTTACCCGGGAGTGTAATATAACACCTCTGGGTCGAGGTGCAATACCCCTGTAGCAGCCGAGCCCTCGGGGTGCTGCACTGCCTTTTAGGCTGGTGGAGACGGAATCCTTCCGCCACCTTATGGCGGTGGCCGTCCCTCGGTACTCGGTCCCCAGCCGACACTATTTTGCCCGGTGTGCCATCACTGCACTACACAAGCACGTGTCCCAAAACATCTGCCGTGCCCTCAACAACGCAGTTACTGGGAGAGTCCACCTGACAACGGACACATGGACAAGTGCTTGTGGCCAGGACGGTACATCTCCCTAACGGCACACTGGGTAAACATAGAGAAAGCCAGGACCCAGTCGGACCTTGGGACGGAACACATCCTCCCCACACCGAGGATTGTGGGCCCTATGTCAGTCAGAGTTGCCCCCACAGTGTACAGCTCTAGCGCATCATCCTCCTCCTCATGTTCAGCCTCCATCTCAGATATCACCACATGAGTTACAAGCTGGAAGCACTGCAGTACGGCCTCCGCCAAGCGACAACAGGCTGTGCTGAAACTCATAAGCTTAGGTGAGAAACCTCACATTGCTTGTGAGTTGTGGACAGCTGTGAAAGAGCAGGCAGATCTGTGGCTGAGACCGCTGAACCTACATCCAGGCATGGTCGTGTGTGATAATGGCCGCAACCTGGTGGCGGCTCTGAGGCGAGGCGAGATCACACACGTACCATGCCTGGCTCATGTGCTTAACCTCGTGGTTCAGCGGTTTCTTAAATCGTACCCCGAGTTGCCAGATCTGCTCGTGAAAGTACGTCACCTGTCTGCTCATTTTCGGAAGTCGGCTACTGCTTCCGCCGCCCTTGCTGTGTTGCAGCAGCGTTTGCAGCTTCCGGCACACCGACTGGTGTGTGATGTCCCCACACGTTGGAACTATACCCTCCACATGTTGCTAAGGATTTGTGAGCAGAAGAGAGCAGTTGTGGAGTACCAGCTGCAACAAGGCCGTCGATATTCAGGTCAGACTCCACACATAAGACCTCAGGAGTGGACCTGGATGTCTGACATATGTACCATCCTGACAAACTTTGAGGAGGCCACCAAGATGGTGCGTGGCGATGACGGCATCATTAGCGTCAGCATCCCATTTATCTGTCTTTTGCAACACTCTCTGCTGAGAATTAAAGAGGAGGCATTGCAGCCAGAGTATGATGAGATGGATCAAGAAGCCGTAGCGGGCGATTGCACACAGCCCAGCCTCATCTCATCCCAATGTGCATTGGGGGACAATGAGGGAGAGGAGGAGGAGGAGAAGGAAGAACAGGAGCTGGTATCATGCGCTGTAGACGGTAGTACCTCTACAACTGTCATACCGTCGGTTCAGCGTGGGTGGCCTGAGGACAGGGGGGAGGAGGAGGAGGAGGAGGAGAGCATGGTCAGTCGTCATCTTGGTGAGGACACATAAATCTTGCCCGTTACCAGTCTGGCACGCATGGCTGACTTTATGTTAAGCTGCCTTAACCGTGACCCTCGCGTTGTCAAAATGTTGGGTGACAGTCATTACTGGTTGGTGACACTTGTAGACCCCCACTACAAGGAGAACTTTCACTCTCTTATTCCTGATGTGGAGAGGCCTACAAAAATGGGGCAGTACCAGAAGGCCCTTGCTGCAGAACTGTTAAAAAAATTCCCATCTGAACACGCTAGCTGCAGAGGTCACAGTTCGTTGTTGCCCAACCAAGGCGTACATGCGAGAGAGACGCAACTCCAATCCAGCAGAGGCAGGGGAACACTGTCAACGTTCTGGGACAGTTTTCTCAGACCCTCCCTTCGGACAGACCCTGAGGCGCGGGGCACTCTCACAAGGAGTGGAAAGTTTCAAAAGATGGTGAGGGAGTACCTTGCCGACCGTACCAGTGTCCTCCGTGATTCCTCTGTGCCTTTTAATTATTGGGTGTCCAAGCTGGACACTTGGAATGAACTCGCTCTGTACGCCTTGGAGGTCCTGGCCTGCCCTGCCGCTAGCGTGTTATCGGAGCATGTTTTCAGTGCCGCTGGGGGAATTATAACTGATAAGCGCACTCGCTTGTCAACTGACAATGCTGACAAGCTGACCCTTATCAAAATCAAGAAGGGCTGGATTGAGCCAGACTTTTCATCACCACCAAATGACAGCAGAGTAACATAACGTCAAATCCACTTTTTTATTTCGGGAGGTGTATTCACATGCACCGCTTCACACCCACACATGGGTATACGCTTCCTCATTTCGGCTGTTTTATGCTCTTCTCCTTATCCTCAGCCTCCACCACCACTATACCACCAGGGTGACCATGGTCCGTGTTGCCATTACTGAAAGTTCCTCCATCCTGTTTTTTGTCAGCTTTTGCTTGGAAGGCATAAGCAAACACTGTGGGAGACCCACTCCCCAATAATGGGAATAATATTTTTAAGATGCTGTACTGTATGGCTCTTCCAAGAGGCATTAAAAGCGTCTTGTTCTACCACTCTGACCTCCACGTCTCTTCTGAGAGGCATTTAAAGCGTCTTGCTATACCACTCTGACCTCCACGTCACTTCTGAGGGGCATTAAAAGCGTCTTGTTATACCACTCTGACCTCCCCGTCTCTTCTGAGGGGCATTAAAAGCATCTTGCTATACCACTCTGACCTCCACGTCTCTTCTGAGGGGCATTAAAAGCGTCTTGTTATACCACTTTGACCTCCACGTCTCTTCTGAGGGGCATTAAAAGCATCTTGTTAAGCTACTGGGACCTCCATCATTCTTTCAAGGGGCATTAAAAGCGTCTTGTTAAGCTACTGGGACCTCCATCATTGTTTCAAGGGGCATTAAAAGCATCTTGTTATACCACTCTGACCTCCATGTCTCTTCTGAGGGGCATTAAAAGCGTCTTGTTAAGCTACTGGGACCTCCACCACTTTTCCGAGGGGCATTAAAAGCGTCTTGTTAAGCTACTGGGACCTCCATCATTCTTTCAAGGGGCATTAAAAGCATCTTGTTATACCACTCTGACCTCCACGTCTCTTCTGAGGGGCATTAAAAGTGTCTTGTTAAGCTACTGTGACCTCCATGTCTCTTCTGAGGGGCATTAAAAGCGTCTTGTTAAGCTACTGGGACCTCCATCATTCTTTCAAGGGACATTAAAAGCATCTTGTTATACCACTCTGACCTCCACGTCTCTTCTGAGGGGCATTAAAAGCATCTTGTTATACCACTCTGACCTCCACATCTCTTCTGAGGGGCATTAAAAGCGTCTTGTTATACTACTCTGACCTTCACGTCTCTTCTGAGGGGCATTAAAAGCGTCTTGTTAAGCTACTGGGACCTCCAAGTCTCTTCTGAGGGGCATTAAAACCATCTTGTTATACCACTCTGACCTCCACGTCTCTTCTGAGGGGCATTAAAAGCCTCTTGTTAAGCTACTGGGACCTCCACGACTCTTCGAACGGGCATTGCAATTCCTCATAATTTTTGGAAGCTTTTGCTTGGAAGGCAAAAGCAAATACTATGGGAGACCCACTCCCCAATAATGGGACTTATGTTTGTAATATGCTGTACTGCATGGCTCTTGCAAGAGGCATTGCAAGTTGCTCCATCCTAATTTTTGGAAGCTTTTGCTTGGAAGGCATAAGCAAATACTATGGGAGACCCACTTCCCAATAATGGGAATAATGTTTTTAAGATGCTGTACTGTATGGCTCTTGTAAGGGGCATTAAAACCGTCTTGTTAAGCTACTGTGACCTCCACGTCTCTTCAAAGGGGCATTAAAAGCATCTTCTTAAGCCACTCTGAACTCCACAGCTCTTCCAAGGGGCAATGAAATGTTGTTTTTAATTACCTTACCTCTAATCTACACGACTCTTCCAAGGGGCATTGCATTTCCTCCTAATTTTAGTCAGCTTTTGCTTTTCAATGCAAAGGTGAAAACTAAGAGAGACACACTCCCCAATAATGGGTAGAAGGTTTTTAGTACGCTGTAATCCACGTCTGTTTCAAGGGGCATTGCAGTTCCTCATAATTTTTGGAAAGCCTTCCACTCACTGCTTAGGCCAACAGTGCACAGGAGACCCAGTTGCTATAAATGGAAAAAAAGGTTTACGTAGTTAAAGCCATCTGACCTCCATGTCATTTCCAAGGGGCATTGGAGTGCCTCAAAATTTTTGGTAGGCATTGCACTCACTGTATGCCCTATAACTATGTAGCCGAACCGCTCCTTTTGTTACAGAAACATATCCTACAAGACATATGTGGTTGACTGGCCTGATATTGATGTGAATGGTCCCTGTTCCTCCTGCTATTTATCCTTTGCCACTACCTCATCCATCATTTATCACCTGAAGCTTTGTTTTAACGGGAGTCATAGAACTTGGATAGTAGCAGGAAAACATCCAGCAATCCTTGGAGGAGGTAGGATATGCGCCAAAACGCTGACCACCTCAGGCCTAGCAGCTACTACATACATGCGCTTGCATTCCTTGAAAACAAAGCAGATGCTAACTTCTATCATCCTCATCATGCTCCTCACCTTGGCACTCTCAACTCCCCTGATGGAGAAGCCAGTGCCCACTGGAGGAGTCGGGTTCTCTGGTGGGTTCGTCCAATGCTGCCCTAAAGCAGGCCAGTCTAAGAAAAGTGTGTGGGGATGTTCCGCGGAGAAATCAGGGCGGCTGGGGACCGTTTATGGACACCTGGCCGCCCCCAGGTGGCTGGGGACCGTGTGTGGACACCCAGCCACGGAGCGGCTGGGGACCGTGTGTGGACACCCGGCCACGGGGCGGCTGGGGACCGAGTGTGGACACCCGGCCGCCCCCTGGCGGCTGGGGACTGATCGTGGACCCCCGGCCGCCAGGTGGCTGGGGACTGAGTATTGATAAAATGGCCGCCAACGCAGCCATGACATGGTGGCCGGTGTCTGCCTCCACATGCCTAAAAGGCCCAATTTCAAGTGCAAGCAAGCTAGCAGTATGGTATTGCAGCCTGGGGGTGGGTGGGTGGCAGGTTGCACACTTACGCTTGCATTCCTTGAAAACAAAGCAGATGCTAACTTCTATCATCATCATGCTCCTCACCTTGGCACAAACAACTCCCCTGATGGAGAAGCCAGGGCCCACCGGAGGAGTCAGGTTCTCTGGTGGGCTCGTCCAATGCTACCCTAAAGCAGGCCAGTCTAAGAAAAGTCTGTGTGGATGTTCCGCGGAGAAATTAGGGCGGCTGGGGACCATTTATGGACACCCGGCCGCCCCCAGGTGGCTGGGGACCGTGTATGGACACCCGGCCGCGGGGCGGCTGGGGACCGAGTGTGGACACCCGGCCGCCCCCTGGCGGCTGGGGACCGTGTGTGGACACCCGGCCACCGGGCGGCTGGAGACCGAGTGTGGACACCCGGCCGCCCCCTGGCAGCTGGGGACCGAGCGTGGACACCCAGCCGCCGGGCGGCTGAGGACTGAGTATGGATACCTCGCTGCCGAAGCAGCCATGAGGTAGTGGCCAGCTTCGGCCTCCTCAAAACTTAAAGGCCCCATTTCAAATGCAACCTAGCAGTATGGTATTGCAGCCTGGGGGTGGGTGGGTGGTTGGCTGCATATTTGCGCTTGCATTGCAAGGAATGTGGGAGGTACAATTGAACACTGCCCTGGGACAAGGACTTGCATGGGGATAGTTGCAAGTCTGCATCTTCTGATGCGGCAAGGATCACTTCTGATGGGCACACTTTTAGGCAGTGACCTGGGAGTCAGAGATGCTTCCAGGGGTCTTCCCCATGCTGTCCCCATGTCTTTTCAGCACTGTATGCATGTGTCACACAGCACATGGCCAGATAAGGTTGTAAAATGTTAAAATGACATTTCCCGATGAATGCATTTGTCACAGTTGAAAGCAATACAAAAGTACAAATACGCATAAAAAATGCTACTTGTGAACATAGCCCAAGGTGTGGAGGAGTATTTTTGTTTTTGGTTATTTATTTTACCTTATACACAAGTCTTTACCCTGGAAAAGAAATTCCTTCACATATTTCACAGGAAAAAAGTTTCACTTTCGTTTTTGAACGTTTTATTATGAGCCTGTAAAAGTGGCTTAATACCTCTGAACACGTTGTTGACAGCAGTGACCTGGGGGTCAGAAATGCTTCCTGGGGCGATGCCCATGCTGTCCCTATGTCATTTGAGCACTGTCACTATCGTTTTGGGCACTTTTTAGGCTTTCTACAGACTGCCGGGGGTGCCGCCGCAAAAATGCTCGGGTCTCCCATAGACTAACATTGGGCTCATTGCTCAGGTCGAGCACCCGAGTATCACGGCGAGCTTGGCCCGAGCTTCGAGCACCCGAGCATTTTAGTGCTCGCTAAACACTAATTATTACACATAACTTAATTTATGAACATCTATGATTTTTTGCCTGCCTGGATTGGATGGGTTATTACCGACATCTGGTGAGAATTTCATGTCAATAGCACCTTTGAAATAGATTTACTTAGAAAATTTGTGATGTGTTTAATACTTATTTCACTATTTCACTTGCAGTATTTGTATACCCAGATCACCTTCATACGGACGCATGCAGACAAAGAGCACATACAGACACAAATATACCTACCAGAAACCCATGCATTCTGATATCATCGCTAATACATACAACCAGGAGCCCATACATTCTGATGTCTTCACTAATATATACAACCAGAAGACCATACATTCTGATGTTCTCACTTATATACAGTATACCACCAGGAGCCCATATATTCTGATGTCTTCACTAATATATACAACCAGGAGACCATACATTCTGATGTATTCACTAATATATACCACCAGGAGCCCATACATTCTGATGTTCTCACTTATATACAGTATACCACCAGGAGCCCATATATTCTGATGTCCTTCTTAATATATACAACCAGGAGCCCATATATCTAGCAGGAGCCCATATATTCTGATGATCTCACTAATCTATACCACCAGAAGTCCATACATTCCGATATCCTCACTAATATATACCATGAGGAACCCATACATTCTGATGTCCTCACTAATGTATACCACCAGGAGCCCATACATTCTGATGTCCTCACTAATGTATACCACCAGGAGCCCATACATTCTGATGTCCTCACTAATATATACCACCAGGAGCCCATATACCTACCAGGAGTTCATACATTCTGATGGTCTCACTAACATACTACCAAGAGCCCATACATTCTGATGTCCTCACTAATATACCCCCAGGAGCCCATATATTCGGATGTACTCCCTAATATATACCACCGGGAGCCCATACATTCTGTTGTCCTCCCTAATACAGTGGGGAAAAAAATAATTTAGTCAGCCACCAATTGTGCAAGTTCTCCCACTTAAAAAGATGAGAGAGGCCTGTAATTGACATCATAGGTAGACCTCAACTATGAGAGACAAAATGAGAAAACAAATCCTGAAAATCACATTGTCTGATTTGGAAAGAATTTTTTTCAAATTTTGGTGGAAAATAAGTATTTGGTCAATTACAAACAAGCAAGATTTCTGGCTCTCACAGACCTGTAACTTCTTCTTTAAGAGGCTCCTCTGTCCTCCACTCATTACCTGTAGTACTGGTACCTGTTTGAACTTGTTATCAGTATAAAAGACACCTGTCCGCAACCTCAAACAGACACACTCCAAACTCCACTATGGTGAAGACCAAAGAGCTGTCGAAGGACATCAGAAACAAAATTGTAGCCCTGCACCAGGCTGGGAAGACTGAATCTGCAATAGGCAAGCAGCTTGGTGTGAAGAAATCAACTGTGGGAGCAATAATTAGAAAATGGAAGACATACAAGACCACTGATAATCTCCCTCGATCTGGGGCCCCACACAAGATCTCACCCCGTGGGGTCAAAATGATCTCAAGAACGGTGAGCAAAAATCCCAGAACCACACGGGGGACCTAGTGAATGACCCACAGAGAGCTGGGACCGACGTTACACAGGCTACCATCAGTAACGCACTACGCCGTCAGGGACTCAGATCCTGCAGTGCCAGACGTGTCACCCTGCTTAAGCCATTACATGTCCAGGCCCATCTGAAGTTTGCAAGAGATGATTTGGATGATCCAGAAGAGTATTGGGAGAATGTCATATGGTCAGATGAAACCAAAGAAGAACTGTCTGCTAGAAACACAACTCATCGTGTTTGGAGGAGAAAGCATGCTGAGTTGCATCATAAGAACACCATACCTACTGTGAAGCATGGGGGTGGCAACGTCATACTTTGGGGCTGTTTCTCTGCCAAGGGACCAGGACGACTGATCCGTGTACATAAAAGAATGAATGGGGCCATGTATCATGAGATTTTGAGTGCAAACCTCCTTCCATCAGCAAGGGCATTGAAGATGAAACATGGCTGGATCTTTCTGCATGACAATGATCCCAAGCACACCGCCAGGGCAATGAAGGAGTGGCTTCTTAAGAAGCATTTCAAGGTCCTGGAGTGGCCTAGCCAGTCTCCAGATCTAAACCCTAGAGAAAACCTTTGGAGGGAGATGATAGTCCATGTTGCCCAGCGACAGCCCCAAAACATCACTGCTCTAGAGGAGATCTGCATAGAGGAATGGGCCAACATACCAGCAACAGTGTGTGCCAACCTTGTGAAGACTTACAGAAAACGTTTGACGTCTGTCATTGCCAACAAAGGATATATTACAAAGTATTGAGATGAACTTTTGTCATTGACCAAATGCTTATTTTCCACCAAAATTGGAAAAAAATTTCTTTCCAAATCAGACAATGTGATTTTCAGGATTTGTTTTCTCATTTTGTCTCTCATAGTTGAGGTCTACCTATGATGTCAATTACAGGCCTCTCTCATTTTTTAAGTGGGAGAACTTGCACAATTGGTGGCTGACTAAATACTTTTTTTCCCCACTGTATATACCACCAGTAGCCCATACATTGTGATGTCCTCCCTAATATATACCACCAGGAGCCCATATATCTAGCAGGAGCCCATACATTCTGATGTCCTCACTAATATACACCACCAGTCTTGAATGTATTGGCTACTGGTAGGTATACATCAGTGAATACATTAGAATGTATGGTAGGTGATAAGTTATCTTCCCTGGAATAGGTTTATGAAACATGCTGTTCTATAATAACTAGTGCATGGTTGTATGCCCAGTAGGATGTCCATCCTTTTTAGTGCAGCTGGTAGATATACAAAGTATATTTGTCTATAAACAGCAAAATTATATTAACCATGTAATTCCAGATTCAAGCCTAAAACAACAAAACTACATTTATTTGTAACTGCAATACCAAGTGGTTTCATAAATTTGACAGACAGATGATCGCAGTATCCACTTCACTAATATATACCTACCAGGAGCCCATACATTCTAGGCTAACCAACTCCACAGAGACACACACAGATAGATACAAAGACCGACAAAATGCAAATGGTGCAGCACAAGCAAGCTTAAAAAAGATGGCTGGTGCAGAGCCCAACATTTATAACCAAACCTCAAAAGTATTCAATGAAGATAAAAGCAGCGCTTAAGTCTTCAGTAGAAAAAACAGTGGTTTATTGACACATAGTCACGGTGACAATGGCAGTGGCAACGTTTCATTCCTATTGAGGAACTTTTTCAAGCAGTGCATAATCCATCAAGTGAATCATCGTATAGGTGAAGTAATCATAACACCACCATAAGAGGGTGGTGTACAGAGGAAACAGGATATGGAATAGTAAGGCTATGTTCACACATTGCATTTTTCTGCAGCAAAATCTGATCTCTTGCCAGGAAGGTTTGTTCGGGATTTTGCATGTTTTTCCTTGTTTTTTGGTGCGTTTTTGCTGCGTTTTTCAGGATCCCAAAGTTCAACTTTGCTTCCACCACAGAATCATGAAGACAGGTTACCTATGCAAGACATCCATATTTCCATATATAGTGAAACCATATTAACCAGAATTTCAAATGGAACAGTGGGGGAGGTGAGTTTTTCAGTAATAGTTTAACTAAAACACTGGTAGTGCATTGAGTTTGTAGGACACTATTTATTTTCACACTATGGTCTGCCATTCAATTGCTCACGGATTGTTCACACCTCCCTGGGTCACAGGTATTATTAAGTCTCACACCTAGCTCAGCCAATGTTTACTGTTACACATCACTAATTTAATTAAACTGTACTATCCAAGCTATCATCTCAGGTGACCAAGACAAGATGGTAAAATCACAAAAATAAATGAGTTTCACATACTGTTGTACTTGCTTTTTTTTTCCACTAAAAGTGCAGCAAAACCTGATAGCTATGTTCACACAAGGCATTTTTTCACTATCCATTACTTCCAATGGGTGAAAAAACGCAGAAAGAAGTGACATGCTCTATTCTGCAAAAAAACATGCAAAGGACAAAATACTGATCGAATAAAATCAATGTGTGTCCATGAAATTTCTGGAATGTCATAGATTTTGCTCGTACTGTAAAATGCAGCAGAAAATTTGCATAAAAAAACGCTGAAATAATGCAATGTGTGAACATAGCCTAAAGCAGCAGAAGATGTAAAACAGCAGATGGTGATTCAAAATCATAGTGGTTAACATGGTAAACGTGGTTATTAGTGATGAGCGAGCAAGCTCGCTACTGCTCGGTGCTCGCCCAAGCATCTCACAGCTCAAGATGCTCGGCGCTCACCGAGTATTTCCGGGGTTGCTTGGCGGGAGCTCGGGTCCCCTCCCTGCATGTTTGGCGCTCTTTAGAGAGCCAATGAACATGCAGGGATTGTCTGCCACACTATGTAATGCCGCAGCCATGTTGGTTGTGGCATTACAGTGATTGGCTGACCGCACAGTATCATCAGTTCTATATCAGACCTGGCGCCGCCATGCTCGTCACAGTCACTCCGGAATCAGATAGTGTCGGGAGAGGTGCTGCGCAGCTAGGGAGAGATTTGCTTGTTTCTAGTTAGTGTAGGTGTACCAAACTATATTAGAGACACATATCCATCTCAACAAACAGTCCTTCTGAGGACTAATCCATCTGCAGAGATATATCAGGCAAGCAGTGTATATAGGCAGGCAGGCAGGCAGTGTATGTAGCAGACTGCAGTGCATATAGCACAAGACGCTCCATTCCAGTTTTGTTTGCTGCTGTTGCTATTAGATATTTCTAAAAATAGGCCCAGGTCTCAGGGGCCAGGAATAATTTTTTTTGGATCTTAATCCTCATTATTTGCTTAAAAAGCAATCCAGAGAACACAGTTTTTCTGCGCCATTTGCTTGTTGGTACTGCAGAATACAGCCAGGACCTTACCATATTACAGCACTAAAAATCCAGCTATTTAAAACTGTGGTTTGTCCATCACATGGATCACATATAATTGCGCTGAAAATACTGCCTTTTCTGTCCTCCATTGAAGTTTTGTTTCAGTGTGTCAGTGAAGCAATTGACACTGGTTTGCTGTTCAAAATAGTTACCTACAGGCCAGGTATTTAAAACTTTGTTTTCTCCGTCACATGGATCACATATACGTTTTCAGAAAATACTGCCATTCCTGGCTTCCATTAAAAATTTGTTTCAATATATCAGCGAAGTATTTGACGCAGGTTTGAGGTTCAAAATAGTTACCTACAGGCCAGCTATTTAAAACTGGGGTTTGTCTGTCACACGGATCACATATAAGTTTGCTCCAAATTCAGCTATTTGTAGTGAGTGTGGAAGCTATTGTCCTCCATTTAAAATGGGCAAGGCACGTGGCAAGGGACGCGGAACTGGACGTGATGGTGATGGTGCATGCAGAGGCCGAGGCCGTGGGCAAGCTGAAATTGTGCCACAACAAACACCCACATCTTCTCGCTCAACCTTTCTGTCCCAATTAATAGGGGACCGCAGAACACCAATATTGAACACAGAGCAGTATGAAAAGGTTATTGGTTGGATAGCAGATAATGCTTCCAGTCACTTTGCCACCACCACCACCCTGTCTTCCACACGGTCAAGTCTCAATAGCCGTGAGTCTGGACTGCATATTCCTCACCCTCAACCTCCTTCCTCCCACCAAGCCGAGTGCCCGGAGACAACTAATCCCACACTTGGACACTCTGAAGAGCTGTTCACTTTTCACTTTATAGATTCGGGCCTCTCGCCCCGGTCCACTTGAAGCAGGGCAAGAGGAGATCGCATGTAGCGATGCCCAAATATTTGAGCAGCCACGGTCACACGAAGTTGATGGTGGGAAAGTGTCACAAGAGGTGAACGATGATGAGACACAATTGGCAGAAAGTCAGGAAGAGGACCAGGGTGCGGAAGAGGAAGAAGAGGTGGTGGATGATATAGAACCTAAACCAACCTGGCAAGAGGACATACAGAGCGAGGACAGCAGCACACAGGGGGAGGGAGGCAGAGCGCCCAACAGGCAGGAAGTAGCAGTGTGGTGGCCACAGACAGAAGGCAGGCAACCGTTCCCCGTAACACCAACACAAAGGAAGTTGCCAGTACAACTGTTAGGTTTTCCCGAGTCTGGTTGCCTTTTAAAGACTCTGCCGATAACCCCAAAAAGGCAATTTGCACCACCTGCCAGGCCATCATCAGCAGGGGTGGCAAAACTACCAGCCTGACCACCAACAGCATGATTAGGCACATGGCAGCAAAGCACCCGACTTTGTGGGCCGAACCCCAGGGTCCAGGAACAGTGTCTGCGGGTGGCACCACTGCTTCTTCCTCTGTTGTGCATGCAAGCCAATCCACTGTCCATGGTGCATGCAAAGATGCCTCCTGTCCTGCACCTGTCGTTGCACACTCTCAACTAGCAGCATCAGGAAGCACGTCCACGTCCTTGTCCCAGTGCAGCGTTCAGTTGTCCATACCCCAGTTCTTGGAATGCAAGCACAAATATGCAGCCAATGCCCCACAGGCCACACTACTGAATTCCCACATTTTGCAACTGCTTGCTCTCGAAAGTTGCCTTTTAGGCTCGTGGAGATGGAAGCATTCCGCAACCTGATGGTGGCAGCCGTCCCTTGGTATTTGGTCCCCAGCTGCCACTATTTCTCCCGGTGTGCCATCCCCACATTGTCCCAAAAGTCCCAAAAGTCCACCTAACCACGGACATGTGGACTGGTGCTTGTGGGCAGGGACGGTACATGTCGCTGATGGCACACTTGGTTAACATAGTGGAACCCGGGACCCAGTCAGACCTTTGGACAGAACACGACCTCCCGACGCCAAGGATTGCGGGCCCTAGGTCAATCAGGGTTGTCCCCACAGTCTTCGGCTCCTGCACCTCATCCTCCTCAGCCTCCTCCTCCTCTTCAGCCTCCATCTCCAAAATGACCACATTAGTCACAAGCTGGAAGCACTATAACACTGCCTCAGCCAAGCGGCAACAGGCTGTGCTGAAGCTAATATGATTAGGTGAAAAACCGCACAATGCTGAAGAGTTGTGGATAGCTCTGAAAGAGCAGGCAGATCTGTGGCTCACACCACTGAACCTACAGCCAGGCAAGGTCGTGTGTGACAATGGCCGGAATCTGGTGGCAGCTCTGAGGTGAGGCGAGCTCACACACGTACCATGCCTGGCCCATGTGCTTAACCTTGTGGTTCAGCGGTTTCTCAAATCCTACCCGGAGCTGCCGGATCTGCTTGCTAAAGTACGCCGCCTGTGTGCCCATTTTAGAAAGTTTCCTACAGCTTCCGCCACCCTTGCCTTGTTTCAGCAGTGTTTGCAGCTTCCAGGTCACAGATTTGTGTGTATCCCCACGCGTTGGAACGCTACACTGCAAATGTTGGGAAGGATGTGGGAGCAGAACAGGGCAATTATTGAGTACCAGCATCAACAAGGCCATCGTTATTCAGTTCAGACTCCTCATATAAGACCTCAGGAGTGGACATGGATGTCAGACATATGTACCATACTCCAAAACTTTGAGGACTCCACCAAGATGGTGAGCGGTGATGACGCCATAATTAGCGTCACCATCCTGCTTCTCTGTCTTCTTAAATGCTCTCTGCTCACAACTAAAGAGTATGCATTGCAGGCAGAGCACGATGAGATGGAGCAAGGAACCATACAGGGTGATTACACACAGCCCAGCCTCATCTCATCCCAATGTGGATTGGGTGACAATGAGGAAGAGGAGGAGGAAGAGCAGGAGCTAGTTTCATGCACTATAGACGGTACTACCTGCACATCTGTTCAGCGTGGATGGCCTGAGGACAGAGAGGAGGAGGAGGAGGAGAGCATGGTCAGTCGTCCTCTTAATGAGGACACGGAAGTTTTGCCTGTTAGCAGTCTGGCACGCATGGCTGAGTTTATGTTACACTGCCTTTCCCATGACCTGCACGTTGTCAAAATTTTGGGTGACAGTCAATACTGGTTGGTGACACTTCTAGACCCACGCTACAAGGAGAACTTTATATCTCTTATTCCTGAGGTCTACAAAAATGGGGCAGTACCAGAAGGCCCTTGTTGCAGAACTATTAAAAAATCCATTATGGTTTCGTTTTTGTATGTTTTATTGTGAGTACATAAAAGTGGCGAAATACCTCTGACAGCGTTGTTGACAGCAGTGACCTGGGAGTCAGAAATGCTTCCAGGGGTCTTCTCCATGCTGTTCCCATGTCATTTGAGCACTGTTGCCATCGATTTGGGCAATTTTTAGGCCCTCTGCAGACCGTGGAGGGGAGCCGCCTGAAAAATGCTCGAGTTTCCCATAGACTTACATTGGGCTTCAACCCGAGCAACGAGTACCCGAGCATTTTAGTGCTCGCCCATCACTAGTGGTTATCAAAGAAGCACATTTCTTAAAGCTGGTTCCCATCTTCACTATGGGTGACTTAGTTCTGAGATTCCTCTGTATCCACAGCAACTGTGTGCAACTGGGGGATCAGGGCACTTCTTTTTCAGGGGCAGACATCTACTACAGCTCGGTGCAGCTGGGGATTCGGTCATGAATCTTCCTTTCATCTTAGATGTTCTTCATGCTGAGCTACTTTTTCTCAGATAGTTCTGCTCTATCAGCCTACTGGTAGAGGTGAGAGCTACTCTCCTCTCATCCTGCTATGGCTGCTTCACGGCTACAATTCTCTACTAGCAACTAGTGTTACAGCATTTTATTAAGTAGGCTTTGCACACTTAACTTTTTCCTTTCTGCCATCTAAGCCGTAAGGTTAACCCTATTGTGTGACAATAGAACAGTGTAATAATTCAAATACTCAATGTATATTTGATAGACTTATAACACAATAAAAACATTAATGTAATCCTCTACTCTGGGTTATTACAGTAGCTCGAGCAACATGCAACCTGGCATTGTGTTGAAAAACGGCAATGGCATTCCTTGGAAATTATAAAGGAAGCTGCCAGCAGTGGATCTTGATGATTTGGCTAACTGAATTCATCATGGTAGAACATTCCTCAGACAACCATAGATAAGCTCATTAATACCACGGTAAGCCGTGTAAGTGCTTGTGCTTCTGTACGTGGTGCTGATACTTGATCCTGAATCAATCGAAATATTAAAAAAAAAATTGTTTCCATTTTTTCAGCATTTACATGTCTTTTCATACTGTGATTTCCATAATTCCACAACTTTTCTTTCTTGGTGCTGCAATTTCAATGTTGGGGAGTGTATACAGTATATTGCACATAATATACAGTCTATTTCATATTACTCTGAATGAATTATCGTTCTATATTCTGCAATTGGTTAAACCTCCAAATACCAAATAGCATTTTCCAAACCCGAATGCTTTGAACTTCTGGATTCTAAAAACGTGAATTGAAGAAACCTCTCACACGGCCGATACATTCTGACTCTACAAAAGCCTATTCACTGTCTCTATTGATTGTCTCCAGTTACGTGTTTCAGACTTGAAAGACTTGTAAATTATTTTTGAAAGGTAACATACATTTGAGAACTTAAGTTTTATTTCCACAGGCCAATAGAAAAACATACAGTTCTGTAATATAGAAGGAATGGGAGATTATTTCATTTCCATGCGGTCTTTTGAAAATCATTGCGGTTTTATACATGTTATACATTTAATATATCATGGTTTGATGTAATTCTTCATTGGTCTCATAGGAACGGTTAAAAATTACGTTTTTGAAATATAATTTTATTTTTAATAGTTTTGTGATATGTAGAGTACACATATATCATTATAGCTGGATTTATATGTCATTTTAAGCCGGCACTTAGTGATGTTATATCTTTTACAAGAGAAATGAATTGTCTAATTTGAAAACGTATTTACCCAATGGTTCGACTGGGGTGTAAATTCTAAGGAATCTCCCCATTCTTTATCCTTAAAACCCACAAGAATGTATAGACATTTTTGGTCTGAAACCTAGGTAATGATCCCAAGAATAGTCACCAATTGCCAGCAGTGCTGAAGAGAGTGCAGCATCATCGGGAATGTAGGCAAGGGTCAACACCAAGATAACGGTCGGGATTAGTGATAACCCTTTAATTGAGCACGCATGGGTGCTTTCCGAGTATCTTCGGCGGTCTCGTATATTATGTTCAAGTCCCTGTGTCGGCATGATTTATGGCTGTTAGACAGCTTTAACACATGTGAGGATTCCCTAACAAACAGGCAATCCCTGCATGTGTTGCTGCTGTCTAACCACCATAAATCATGCAGACGCAGGGACTTGAACATAATATACGAGACCGCCAAAGATACTCGGAAAGCACCTGAGCGTGCTCGATTAAAGGGTTAAACGAGCATGCTCGCTCGTCACTAGTCAGGGTGTGATAAGCGGGAGGATGAGACTAAAACATACAGAGGATGGACCAGATCATGGTCATGGTCAAAACGACTATTTGTGACAAGAACCCAGTAAACAGTGTACCTCAACTGGCAGGAATGGTGGGGAAAACATAGCGTTCTTTAACTAAGGTTGCCACAGTACCATTTACCATGGCAGTCAGATATGCCAAGCGGAAAAGCACAGAAAAACCATAGATAGGATCAACAGGATGATTGTTGGTAAAAATGGGGGCATCATCTGGATCTAGCACTGGAGCAGGAAGAGCTGAGTAGCTATGTGGCTGCATAGATGGGCTGAATGGGGTATCCTTTTGAATGGAGCTTCAAGTACTCTCCACCCTGTGAAAACTCTCCACGATTTCCACATAAGAACAATATATCATTTTACTTTTCATTTACTATAATTTCCAAATGGCAGCTTTCTGAATACTACTCTTAGTCAATGGTTGGAACCAATTTTATCATTACTTTTACCAAAAAAGGAACAGATATAAAACACAACAAGAAATTGCAAACCAAGCATGGGCCCATTAATAAGCTACCTGTCTTCTGATTCCGGAACACATAGCAGAAAGTGTCTTGTGACCATCCGTCATCTTCCCGGATCAGCACCCGCAGCTCTAATACATTTCTTCTTGATAAAGGAGCTTCTTGGAAAACTATTAAAATCTGGATTAGAAAGCATTTATGCCCTGTTTCCAGATGGATGTTTGCAGCTGTTCAAGACAACTGTTTACATATTTCCAATTTTCATTTGGAAATTTCATATTTATTTGCACAGGATATTTCACTGTTCATCCTTGTAGATTGGAAAAGAAAGACATTGAATAAAATATATGCATAATAAAGAGTCTCACCCTCAGGAGTGTATTTAAAGAGAATACAGAATTAGCAGCCTGGCCAAATTGCCTTGTGGGGGCCCTTAAGCCCCTCTACTAAATGAGAAGACACCAGTGTTACACCAGTGTCACAGGCGTTGTGCAACCTCCTACAAGGGGCAGAAATAATAGATTGGAAATAGCCTTATGTCATTTGTAGCATCAAGGATGTAATTCTGATATCAATATTGGTGTCACAGCGGTAACTCGCATGCCTCCTCTGAGCTGCTCTACTCACTGTAGTCACCGCTCTGCTTCTCCTCATGTCAGGCTGTCTATCGGAGTTTGTATCTTGCAACACTCCTCAGCACTGCTGACTCTGTTAGTTTTTTTCCATTTGGTTTTAGGGAGGCATGGCCAGTCTCTGCAGGAATTTAACCCTGCTAGATTCCCTAGCCTATCCGGTGCCAGCAGGATATATATTAGGCGGCTCCTCCCACCACTCCTTGCCTGAATATTGGTTCCTAGTCAGTTAGCCTGCTAGTACCCAGTTTATGTGTATCTCTGTATTCTGTTTTCTTTATTGACCCAACCTGTTTACCCGCTCTTTTTAACCTCTCCATTTCTGATTCCAGCTTTGAATAGTGAACCTGTGCTACCTGCCCAGAACTTGGACAGCCTGACTATGATTCTGTCTCACCCTCCTGTACCTCGTACCTGTGCCTCCGAACCTCCAGTCAGCTGCTGCAGACCTGGGGACTGTCCTGGAGTGGTACCTGATTTCTACCAGCAGCCCAGCCTATCCTCACCATCAGAGGCCCTAGTGAAGACCAGGTAGTCACTTAGTTACGACCCTCAAGGGTAAGCCCTGCCTGTGGCACAATGGATCCACACCAACCAGCGTTACAATACCTCTGGTAAAAAAAAATATTTTGTGTGAATGTATTCTTGAAAAAAAAACTCCAAGAATTCCCAACTGTCCCTTTACAGATCTCTAACCTAAATTAAAAGAAGCTTGTAGAAAAATTGGTTTAATTGAAGAGGAAGATTAAAGAACTACCAAATAATCAAATGGTCATAGTATAAATGCAACTATAGGTTACATTCACAAAACCACTCCCACATGCTTAATTTCAAGAAGAATCCTGTCTAGTGGTCGGTATTTTATTCGAATTACATCTTCCCCTTACATATAACACAGCGGGCAAAATCCATTCTTTTGAGCTGCTCTGAAATACTTGCGGCCGCTGCAGTCAATCACTGGGATGCGTGCGTAAATGGAACAATACTGCTGAGGTGCACCATCGTTGTGACTTCACTACTGCCACCGATCAACAAAGCAGCGCTAGACCTTAGGAAGATAGTAGATAGTAGAGTAGAGCTCTCGTTGCAGAGGTCATTATCCAACGTAGTGCCAATCCTGATTGTCCATCTGATATTACAATGGCCAATTTGTTTCTCTGTATAAATTATGGATGCTCTCACATAAGTTCATAGCTATAGTAAGGTTAGTGTGACCAACTGACTCCCCTGCCAATCAGTGGAAAAATAAGGATGTCACATCTAGTAAGTGCTGTCCCACCCTGCCATTTTTTACACAGACACAGCACCGTACATAGTTTATGACTGTGCCTGGTACTGCAGCTTTGCCCTACTCAAGTAAAAGGGACTAATGTGCTGTAAGCTACAGTACCAACTGCTGAAACGGTGCCGCTCCTTTATTTAGTTAATTAGTAGGGGTGCAGGAATTAGACTCCCACTATGAAATATTGATAAATTATTAAATAATTTTAAGAACGAGCATCTGGAATACATTTTTAAAATTAAATATTTAATACCTAATTATTATTTTACTAGTTTTACATGACTTTTTTATGCTTGTAGCATATTCATCAGTAAAATCATATAGGTATATATACATATACAGTTGAAACCAGAAGTTTACATACACTATATAAAAAGACACATATGCATGTTTTTCACAATATCTGACATGAAATCAGAATAAACCTTTCCTGTTTTTGGTCAATTAGGAATACCATAATTTTTTAATATTTACCAGAATAATGAGAGAGAGAATTTTTTAAGGCATTTTATTGCTTACTGCAAAGTCAAAAGTTTACATACACTAAGCTTACTATGACTTTAAACAATTCTGGACTGCCCATATGATGATGTTATGTGTTTGGAAGCTTCTGATTTTTTTTGACAACATCTGAGTTAATTAGAGACACACCTGTGGATGTATTTTCATGCACACCTGAAACACACTGCTTTTTTGTGTAGCATCATGGGAAAGTCTAAAGAAATCAGCCAAGCTATCAGGAAGAGAATTGTGGACTTACACAAGTCTGGCTTATCCCTGGGTACAATTTCAAGATACCTGAAGGTGCCTCATTCATCTGTACAAACAATTATACGCAAGTACAAACAAGATGGGAATGTCCAGCCATCATACCGCTCAGGAAGGAGACGGGTTCTATGTCCCAGAGATGAACGTGCTTTGGTCCGACATGTGCATATCAACCCAAGGACAAAAGCAAAAGACCTTATGAAGATGATGACGGAAGCTGGTAAGACTGTGTCAGTAACCACAGTGAAAACGAGTGTTGTATCAACATGGGCTGAAAGGCCACTTTGCCAGGAAGAAGCTATTACTTCAATAGAAACATAAAAAAGCCAGATTAATGTTTGCAAATGCACACAGAAGCAAAGACCTTAATTTTTGGAGACATGTCCTGTGGTCTGATGAAATTAAAATTGAACTTTTTGGGCATAATGACCATCGTTACGTTTGGAGGAAAAAGGGAGAAGCTTGGAAGCCTAAGAACACCATCCTAACTGTGAAACACGGGGGTGGCAGCATCATGTTGTGGGGTTGTTTTGCTGCAGGAGGGACTGGTGCACTTCACCAAATAGATGGCATCATGAAAAAAGAAGATTCTGTGGCAATACTGAAGAAACATCTCAAGACATTAGCCAGGAAGTTAAAACTTGGGCGGAAATGGGTCTTCCAAATGGACAATGACCCGAAGCATATTGCCAAAATGGTAACAAAGTGGGTTAAGGATAACAAAGTCAATATTTTGGAGTGGCCATCACAAAGCCCTGATCTCAATCCTATTGGAAATATATGGGCAAAACTGAAAAGGCTGTGAGCAAAGCGACCTCCAAACCTGGATCAGTTACAGCAGTTTTTGTCAGGTTGAATGGGCCCAAATTCCAACCAACTATTGTGAGAAGCTTGTGGAAGGATATCCCAAACATTTGACCCAAGTCATTAAGTTTAAGGGCAATGGTACCAAATACTAATGAAATGTATGGAAACTTTTGACTTTGTGGTAATAAAAAATGCCTTAAAACATTCTCTCTCTCTCATTATTCTGGCATTTGGCAAATATTAAAAATTCTAGTAAAACAGGAAAGGTTTATTCTGATTTCATGTCAGATATTGAGAAAAACATGCAGATGTGTCTTTTTTAGTGTTGAGCGAGCACTAAAATGCTCGGGTGCTCGAAGCTCGGGCCGAGCTCGCCGTGATACTCGGGTGCTCGACCCGAGCAACGAGCCCAATGTTAGTCTATGGGAGACTTGAGCATTTTTGCGGTGGCACCCCGGCAGTCTTTTAAAAGCCTAACAAGTGCCCAAAACGATAGTGACAGTGCTCAAATGACATGGGGACAGCATGGGGATCACCCCAGGAAGCATTTCTGACCCCCAGGTCACTGCTGTCAACAACGTGGTCAGAGGTATTAAGCCACTTTTACAGGCTCACAATAAAACGTTCAAAAACGAAAGTGAAACTTTTTTCCTGTGAAATGTGTTAAGGAACATCCTTTCCAGGGTAAAGACTTGCGTATAAGTTAAAATAAATGACCAAAAACAAAAATACTCCTCCACACCTTTGGCTATGTTCACAAGTAGCATTTTTTATGCGTTTTTGCACTTTTGTATTGCTTTCAACTATGACAAATGCATTCACCGTGAAATGTCATTTTAACATTTTACAACCTTATCTGGCCATGTGCTGTGTGACACATGCATAAAGTGCTGAAAAGACAAGGGAACAGCATGGGGAAGACCCCTGGAAGCATCTCTGACTCCCAGGTCACTGTCTAAAAGTGTGCCCATCATAAGTGATCCTTACCGCATCAGAAGATGCAGACTTGCAACTATCCCCATGCAAGTTCTAGTCCCAGGGCAGTGTTCAATTGTACCTCCCCCATTCCTTGCAATACAAGCTCAAGTATGCAGCCTGCCACCCACCCACCCCCAGGCTGCAATTCCATACTGCTTGCTTGCTTGAACTTGAAATTGGGCCTTTTAGGCATGTGGAGGCGGAATCTGGCCACCACGTCATGGCTGTGTTGGCGGCCTGGAATCCATACTCAGTCCCCAGCCGCCCGGCGGCCGGGTGTCCATACTCGGTCCCCAGCCGCCCCGCGGCCGGGTGTCCACACACGGTCCCCAGCCGCCTGGGGGCAGCCGGGTGTCCACAAACGGTCCCCAGCCGTCCCTATTTCTCCTTGGAACATCCCCCACACACTTTTCTTAGCCCGGTCTGCTTTAGGCAGCATTGGACGAGCCCACCAGAGAGCCAGACTCCTCCGGTGGACCCTGACTTCTCCATCGGTGGAGTTGAGAGTGCCAAGGTGAGGAGCATGATGATGATGACAGAAGTTAGCATCTGCTATGTTTTCTTTTAATGCAAGTGTAAGTGTGCAGCCTGCCACCCACCCACCCACCCCCAGACTGCAATTCCATACTGCTAGCTTGCACTTGAAATGGGGCCTTTTAGTTTGGAGGAGGCCAAAGCTGGCCACTACCTCAAGGCTGCTTCGGCAGCGAGGTAACCATACTCAGTCCCCAGCCGCCCATATTTGTCCTGGTGTGCCTTATACATAAGATTAAGCCCGTATACCAAAACATTACCTGTGCCCTCCCCAGTGCATTTAGTGGGAAGGAGAGTCTATTCCGCTGTAGTGTGTGCATGCCAAACCCCTGTTCATGGTACATGCGAAGATGCCTCCCACCTTGCACCTGTCGTTGCAGACTTCCAACTATCCCCATTCAAGTCCTTGTCCCAGGGCAGTGTTCAATTGTACCTCTCCCATTCCTTGCAATGCAAGCGCAAGTATGCAGCCTGCCACCCACCCACCCCCAGGCTGCAATACCATACTGCTTGCTTGCTTGCACTTTAAATTGGGCCTTTTAGGCATGTGGAGGCGGAATCTGGCCACCACGCCATGGCTGTGTCGGCGGCCTTGCTCCCCAGCCTCTAGGGGGTGGCCGGGTGTCCATACTCGGTCCCCAGCCACCCCTATTTGTCCCGGTAACCTTTCCCACACTTTTCTTAGCCTGGCCTGCTTTAGGGCAGCATTGGCCAAGCCCACCGGACTATCAGACTCCTCCGGTGGGCCCTGGCTTCTCCATCAGGGGGGTTGAGAGTGCCAAGGTGAGGAGCATGATGAGGATGATAGAAGTTAGCATCTGCTTTGTTTTGTTGTAATGCAAGCGCATGTATGTAGTAGCGGCTAGGCCTGAGGTGGTCAGCGTTTTGGTGCATATCCTATCTCCTCCGAGGATTGCTGGATGTTTTCCTGCTACTATCCAAGTTCTATGACTCTCGTTAAAACAAAGCTTCAGGTGATAAATGATGGATGAGGTAGTGGCAAAGGAGAAAGAGCAGGAGGAACAGGGACCATTCACATCAATATCAGGCCAGTCAACCAGATATGTCTTGTAGGATATGTTTCTGTAACAAAAGGAGCAGTTCGGCTACACAGTTATAGGGCATACAGTGAGTGCAATGCCTACCAAAAATTTCGAGCCACTCCAATGCCCCTTGGAAATGACATGGAGGTCAGAGGGCGCTAACTAAACCTTTTTTTCCATTTATAGCAACTGGGTCTCCCGTGCACTGTTGGCCTAAGCAGTGAATGGAAGGCTTTCCAAAAATTATGAGGAACTGCATTGCCCCTTACAAGAGCCATGTGTGGCACCCCAGGGGTCTGGTCACCACAGTAATAGAGATATTACGTCGGAGAGCAAGTGGGAGGTTTCCTGGTCAGGATCCCTTAAACATGCAACATCCTCCTGCCCCAATCCTGGGAGGGGAGAATTCTGCCCTTATAAACTGGATCTGGGGTGGGGTTGAGTGAGTCAGAGAACAGTCAGAGTCAGAGTGAGAGCAAGGGAAAGTAACAGCAAG
This sequence comes from Phyllobates terribilis, assembly GCF_046119375.1. NCBI lineage: Eukaryota > Metazoa > Chordata > Amphibia > Anura > Dendrobatidae > Phyllobates > Phyllobates terribilis. The sequence goes on along the minus strand of NW_027362761.1, from coordinate 1,162,331,971 downwards.
GAGCTCTGTAGGAGCTAGGAGCTAAAGACCAGGGGCTGGAAGCTGAGCAGAGCTCGCCCTGGCAGAAGACAATAGGAACCGGACACAGGAGTCCGAAGCTGTGAGGACTTATATATCCAGCAGCAGAAACCAGCCGGATTTCAGGTCCTCTGGCCATAGAAGCCCGGAGGCTCAGTCACAAGCAAGGGACCAGCACCGCCATCATGGAGCGGAGGCTAACAGAAGGCCCCAAGTCACCAGCCATACGGGTGAGCACTACACGGTACACTCAGGGACGTGGGCTACTTCTACCCGCTTACAGCAAGGTAGCGAGGAAGAGTGCAGACAGACGGGGAGGCCTACAACTCCACCTGGCCAGGGGAACTCCTGCTTGCTCACAGACTGACCAGGCCTCTTATGCTAGCCAGTACTCCCGGGAGGGTCTACCTTATAATCATCAGTAAAGACCCTGAACTGCACTGCAAAGACTCTGAGTCATTCCTGCTGCGCTCGTGCACCATCACCCCCATCATCCACACTCACTGCTCTGAGGCTATACTCCTCCCAAGGGGAGTTATCCCATTCTATGCTGCGCACACAACACCAGCCTCAGTGGTCTGCCTCGCAGCGGTGGTACTCCCTGACCGCAATCCACGGGTGGCGCAGTCAGACAATTAACCTCAAAACCTAAGAAAGACTGCCACTGGTTTGACCAGCCTGAGCCACGGGACCGGGTCACCGCCACGGAGACTACAGACCCCAGAGACCCGGCACCGGGTATCCCACACACGTGTACACAGGGTCCAGGGGGCGCGTCACATGCAGTACAGAATATTACAAACATAAGTCCCATTATTGGGGAGTGGGTGTCCCATGGTATTTGCTTATGCTTTCCAAGCAAAAACTGACAAAAATTAGGACGGAGCAACTTGCAATGCCCCTTACAAGAGCCATGCAGTACAGCATATTACTAACATAAGTCCCATTATTGGGGAGTGGGTGTCCCATAGTATTTGCTTATGCTTTCCCAGCAAAAGCTGCCAAAAATTAGGACGGAGCAACTTGCAATGCCCCTTACAAGAGCCATGCAGTACAGCATATTACAAACATAAGTCCCATTATTGGGGAGTGGGTGTCCTATGGTATTTGCTTATGCTTTCCCAGCAAAAGCTGCCAAAAATTAGGACGGAGCAACTTGCAATGCCCCTTACAAGAGCCATGCAGTACAGCATATTACAAACATAAGTCCCATTATTGGGGAGTGGGTGTCCCATAGTATTTGCTTATGCTTTCCCAGCAAAAGCTGCCAAAAATTAGGACGGAGCAACTTGCAATGCACCTTACAAGAGCCATGCAGTACAGCATATTACAAACATAAGTACCATTATTGGGGAGTGGGTGTCCCATAGTATTTGCTTATGCTTTCCCAGCAAAAGCTGCCAAAAATTAGGACGGAGCAACTTGCAATGCCCCTTACAAGAGCCATGCAGTACAGCATATTACAAACATAAGTCCCATTATTGGGGAGTGGGTGTCCCATAGTATTTGCTTATGCTTTCCCAGCAAAAGCTGCCAAAAATTAGGACGGAGCAACTTGCAATGCCCCTTACAAGAGCCATGCAGTACAGCATATTACAAACATAAGTCCCATTATTGGGGAGTGGGTGTCCTATGGTATTTGCTTATGCTTTCCCAGCAAAAGCTGCCAAAAATTAGGACGGAGCAACTTGCAATACCCCTTACAAGAGCCATGCAGTACAGCATATTACAAACATAAGTCCCATTATTGGGGAGTGGGTGTCCCATAGTATTTGCTTATGCTTTCCTAGCAAAAGCTGCCAAAAATTAGGACGGAGCAACTTGCAATGCACCTTACAAGAGCCATGCAGTACAGCATATTACAAACATAAGTACCATTATTGGGGAGTGGGTGTCCCATAGTATTTGCTTATGCTTTCCCAGCAAAAGCTGCCAAAAATTAGGACGGAGCAACTTGCAATGCCCCTTACAAGAGCCATGCAGTACAGCATATTACAAACATAAGTCCCATTATTGGGGAGTGGGTGTCCCATAGTATTTGCTTATGCTTTCCCAGCAAAAGCTGCCAAAAATTAGGACGGAGCAACTTGCAATGCCCCTTACAAGAGCCACGCAGTACAGCATATTACAAACATAAGTCCCATTATTGGGGAGTGGGTGTCCCATAGTATTTGCTTATGCTTTCCCAGCAAAAGCTGCCAAAAATTAGGACGGAGCAACTTGCAATGCCCCTTACAAGAGCCATGCAGTACAGCATATTACAAACATAAGTCCCATTATTGGGAAGTGGGTGTCCCATAGTATTTGCTTATGCTTTCCCAGCAAAAGCTGCCAAAAATTAGGACGGAGCAACTTGCAATGCCCCTTACAAGAGCCATGCAGTACAGCATATTACAAACATAAGTCCCATTATTGGGGCGTGGGTGTCCCATAGTATTTGCTTATGCTTTCCAAGCAAAAGCTGTCAAAAATTAGGACGGAGCAACTTGCAATGCCCCTTACAAGAGCCATGCAGTACAGCATATTACAAACATAAGTCTCATTATTGGGGAGTGGGTGTCCCATAGTATTTGCTTATGCCTTGCAAGCAAAAGCTGCCAAAAATAAGGACGGAGGAACTTGCAATGCTGGCACCCTGGTGGTATAGTGGTGGTGGAGGCTGAGGATAAGGAGAAGAAGATTAAACAGCTGAAACGAGGAAGCATATACCCATGTGTGGGTGTGAAGCGGTGCATGTGAATACACCTCCCGAAATAACACAGTGGATTTGACTTTATGTTACTCTGCTGTCATTTGGTGGTTATGAGAAGTCTGGCCCAATCCAGCCCTTGTTCATTTTGATAAGGGTCAGCTTGTCAGCATTGTCAGTTGACAGGCGAGTGCGCTTATCAGTTATAATTCCCCCAGCGGCACTAAAAACATGCTCCGATAACACGCTAGCGGCAGGGCAGGCCAGGACCTCCAAGGCATACAGAGCGAGTTCATTCCAAGTGTCCAGCTTGGATACCCAAAAATTAAAAGGCACAGAGGAATCACGGAGGACGCTGGTACGATCGGCAAGGTACTCCCTCACCATCTTTTGAAACTTTCCACTCCTTGTGAGAGTACCCCGCGCCTCAGGTCCTGTAAGCTGGGCGGGTGTCAGAAAACTGTCCCAGAACGTTGGCAGTGTTCCCCTGCCTCTGCTGGATTGGAGTTGCATCTCTCTCGCCTGTACGTCTTGGTTGGGCAACGAACTGTGACCTCTGCCGCTAGCGTGTTCAGATGGGAATTTTTTTAAGAGTTCTGCAGCAAGGGCCTTCTGGTATTGCCCCATTTTTGTAGACCTCTCCACCTCAGGAATAAGAGAGTGAAAGTTCTCCTTGTAGCGGGGGTCTACAAGTGTCAACAACCAGTAATGACTGTCACCCAACATTTTGACAACGCGAGGGTCATGGTTAAGGCAGCGTAACATAAAGTCAGCCATTCGTGCCAGACTGGTAACGGGCAAGATTTCCGTGTCCTCATCAAGATGACGACTGAACATGCTCTCCTCCTCCTCCTCCTCTTCCTCCTCCCCCCTGTCCTCAGGCCACCCATGCTGAACCGACGGTATGACACTTGTACAGGTACTACCATCTACAATGCATGATAGCAGCTCCTGTTCTTCCTCCCCCTCCTCCTCCTCCTCTCCCTCATTGTCCCCCAATGCACGTTGGGATGAGATGAGGCTGGGCTGTGTGTAATCGCCCGCTACGGCTTCTTGATCCATCTCATCATACTCTGGCTGCAATGCCTCCTCTTTAATTCTCTGCAGAGAGCGTTGCAAAAGACAGACAAGTGGGATGCTGACACTAATGATGGCATCATCGCCACTCACCATCTTGGTGGCCTCCTCAAAGTTTGTCAGGATGGTACATATGTCAGACATCCAGGTCCACTCCTGAGGTCTTATGTGTGGAGTCTGACCTGAATATCGACGGCCTTGCTGCAGCTGGTACTACACAACTGCTCTCTTCTGCTCACAAATCCTTTGCAACATGTGGAGGGTAGAGTTCCAACGTGTGGGGACATCACACACCAGTCGGTGTGCCGGAAGCTGCAAACACTGCTGCAACACAGCAAGGGCGGCGGAAGCTGTAGCCGACTTGCGAAAATGAGCTGACAGGCGGCGTACTTTCACGAGCGGATCTGGCAACTCGGGGTACGATTTAAGAAACCGCTGAACCACGAGGTTAAGCACATGAGCCAGGCATGGTACGTGTGTGATCTCACCTCGCCTCAGAGCCGCCACCAGGTTACGGCCATTGTCACACACGACCATGCCGGGATGTAGGTTCAGCGGTCTCAGCCACAGATCTGCCTGCTCTTTCACAGCTGTCCACAACTCACAAGCAGTGTGAGGTTTATCACCTAAGCTTATGAGTTTCAGCACAGCCTGTTGCCGCTTGGCGGAGGCAGTACTGCAATGCTTCCAGCTTGTAACTGATGTGGTGATATCTGAGATGGAGGCTGAACATGAGGAGGAGGAGGAGGAGAATGCGCAGGAGCTGTACACTGTGGGGGCAACTCTGACTGACATAGGGCCCGCAATCCTCGGTGTGGGGAGAATGTGTTCCGTCCCAAGGTCCGACTGGGTCCCGGCTTCCACTATGTTTACCCAGTGCGCCGTCAGAGAGATGTACCGTCCCTGGCCACAAGCACTTGTCCACGTGTCCGTTGTCAGGTGGACTCTCCCAGTAACTGCGTTGTTGAGGGCACAGCAGATGCTTTGGGACACGTGCTTGTGTAGTGCGGGGATGGCACACCGGGCAAAATAGTGTCGGCTGGGGACCGAGTACCAAGGGACGGCCACCGCCATAAGATTGCAGAAGGATTCCGTCTCCACCAGCCTAAAAGGCAGCATTTCCAATGCAAGCAGTCGTGAAATGTGCGAATTTAGGACTGTGGCCTGTGGGGCGTTAGCTGCGAATTTCCGCTTTCGTTCAAAGGTCTGGGATATGGACAATTGAACGCTGCGGTGGGACGTGGATGTGGACGTTGATGCTGTTTCTTGAGAAACTGCCATAACAAGTGAAGACTGAGAGGAGGGGGCATCTTTACATGCAGTATGGACAGGGGATTGCCTTGCACACACAACAGGGGGTTCTATTGCACGCACAACAGTGGAAGAAGCAGTGGTGACACCCGCTGACACTGGTCGTGGACCCTGGGTTTCGCCCCACAAAGTCGGGTGCTTTGCTGCCATGTGCCTGATCATGCTGGTGGTGGTCAGGCTGGTAGTTTTGTCACCCCTGCTGATGCTGGCATGGCAGGTGGAACATATGGCCTTTTTGGGGTTATCAGCAGAGTCTTTAAAAAAATTCCAGACTCTGGAAGACCTACCGCATGTACTGGCAACGTCCCTCGTGTTGGTGTTACGGGGAACGGTTGCCTGCCTTCTGTCTGCGGCCACCACACTGCTTCTTCCTGCCTGTTGGGGTACTCTGCCTCCCTCCCCCTGTGTGCTGCTGGCCTCACTCTGCATGTCCTCCTTCCACGTTGGGTCGGTTACTAGATCATCCACCACCTCCTCCTCTTCCACTTGTGCACCACGATCCTCCTCCTCACTTCCTGGCAATTGTGTCTCGTCATCGTCCACCTCTTGTGACAGATTGCCATCGTCGACTTCCTGTGGCCGTGGCTGTTCAAATATTTGGGCATCGCAACATGGGATCTCCTCTTCCACCACTTCAAGCGTATCAGGCGAGGGGCCCAAATATGGAAATGGACCAGTGAACAGCTCTTCAGAGTGTCCAAGTGTGGGATCACTTGCTGTCTGACGACACTCGGCATGGTGGGAGGAAGGAGCATCAGGGTGAGGAGGAGTATGCGGTCGAGACTCACGGCTACTAAGAGTTGACCGTGTGGAAGACAGACCGGAGGTGGTGGTGCCCAGGTAACTGGAAGTATTATCTGCTATCCAATTAATAACCTGTTCACACTGATCATTTCTCAATATTGGTGTTGTTCTGTGCTTCCCTAGTAATTCGGTCAAGAAGTGGGAGCGAGAAGATGTGGCTGTTGGTTGTGGCACATTTTCACCTTAGCCACGGCCCCGTCCTCTGCACGAACCATCACCAGAATGTCCACTTCCACGTCCCTTGCCACGCGCCTTGCCCATTGTAAATGAAGTAAAATAGCTTACACTTGCACTATCAATGGAAAAAGGGTAATAAAGAGTAGATTAGAACCGTGGAAGAGGAAAACCACAGTTATTGTTTACTGGGGTATACCACACTTTTTTAAAAAGAGATATTTGCTGCTGAACAGTGAGCGACACACTCAAACTGCTTTTTTTTTAGATACCAAAGGCCCAAAACTGGATAGTACAGCGATTTGACCCGTGGAACTGCGAAACCACACTGGGATGTCGGGCATACACAAGACTATTTTCAACAGATATATTTTTGTGTCACAACAGTCAGGAGACACTACTGTTTTTCTTTACGGAAAAAACTACCAAAAGCTGAATAATAGAGATTTTTTACCGTGGGATGGCAAAACCACAGTTATTGTTTACTGGGGTATACCACACTTTTTTAAATAGAGATATTTGCGGCTGAACAGTGAGCGACACACTCAAACTGCTTTTTTTTTTAGATACCAAAGGCCCAAAACTGGATAGTACAGCGATTTGACCCGTGGAACTGCGAAACCACACTGGGATGTCGGGCATACACAAGACTATTTTCAACAGATATATTTTTGTGTCACAACAGTCAGGAGACACTACTGTTTTTCTTTACTGAAAAAACTACCAAAAGCTGACTAATAGAGATTTTTTACCGTGGGATGGCAAAACCACAGTTATTGTTTACTGGGGTATACCACACTTTTTTAAATAGAGATATTTGTGGCTGAACAGTGAGTGACACACTCAAACTGTTTTTTTTTTAGATACAAATGGCCCAAAATGGATAATACAGAGGTTTGAACTGTGGAAGTGCAAAACAACACTTCTGTTTCTCTAGCCTACACCAGACTATTTTCAACAGTTATATTTGTGTCTGAAAAATCAGAGACACGCTTTTTTTTTGGGGGGGGGGACACACCAAAAGGTTAATAAGACGGGTATTTGTACAGTGTGAAGGAGGAAAAAAAAAGGAGGATTTAGATGAAAAAAAAAGGATTTTTCCTGGCCCCCGACACCTGGTGCTAAGTCCAGCAATTTCAGCAACAGGAGCACACAGGACTGTAATGCAGCGTTTGCTGGTATAACCACTGTGTCTCCTATACAGCCTGCCTGCCTGGTATCTGGGATGGATATTAGTCCTGAAAAGGACTGTTTGTTTGTTCTGGCAGCCTTTACAGACCCTACACTAACTATTTCGCAGTTTATATCTCTCCCTAAATCAGCAGCGCTGTCCCTACACTGTCTAATCCGGAGCGACTGTGTCCAAGATGGCGGCGCCCTGTTTTAAATACTCGAGGTGACGCTGTGCGGCCAGCCAATCACTGTAATGCCCACAACCAACATGGCTGCAGCATTACAGTGACTGGCTGGCAATCCCTGCATGTTCATTGGCTCTGTAAAGAGCCCCAAACTTGCAGGGCGGAGACCCGAGCTCCCGCCCGAGTAACCCGGAAATGCTCGGTGCTCGCCGAACATCTCGAGTAGCGTGATGCTCGGGCGAGTACCGAGCAGTGTAGAGCATGTTCGCTCAACACTAGTCTTTTTATATAGTGTATGGAAACTTCTGGTTTCAACTGTATGTATCTTATCACTGAATTTCATTACTTGAGTGATGGTAACGTATTAGATGCTTTTACCATTTACACTTGCGACCATCTGCCACTCACACTGTAGACCATGGGGTCTACACAATATAATGTTATGAATGGCCCATTGTTCAGAAGAAATTTCAGAGAGGCTCATTTTATTTTTTTTTGTCCAGTTGTATTATTTCAGCACCGCATGTGAGGACCCTCATATTTTATTTTATGTTAGCTTTTGTCACAGCTATGTCAATACTAATGTAAGAAGAGAAAATAGAAGAACTGCAGCCGGGGCTTAGATATATCCATTAGACCTACTTGTGAATGGCAGATGTAATGAAGTAATGAAGTGTCATGGGGTATGTTGGAATAAGATGTCAGCAGTCCTCTGCATGTAGACATTTGCAGCAGAGACCTTGGGAAAATTTGATTTTTTTTTCTGATTGACTGATATGTATATACAGTATATACCTGGTATCATGCCAGGTGTTAGACACAGCAAATGTAAGCATGTGTTATGGACCAGACCCAATGTTTTAGCTTTAGGAGGTAATAGTCACTATTTGACTCTGGAGCATGAAGAGGCCCAAAAGTGCATAAGTAGATACCAGCACTATAAAATTCACATGGAAAAAAGGTCTATTATTAATGTTGCATTGGTTCTCTGGAACGTACATAACAGATTTTATATTGTGGCCGTGGAGCTTTGAGTTTCGCCATATCGCTTTATCTGGTATTAAAGAATTTTCCTGAATGAGGTTGAGCTGCAATATTAGTCCTAGCCCTGGGTTACTTGTGCCTTTTGCATTGTAAGGCAAAACTTTTGTATTCTCTTCACTCTTCGTGTTTAAGCTTCGCTATAGATTTGCGTTTTGGTGGAAACTCTTCTGAGGAGCAGGAGTAGGACTACAACTGGGTGTAGACTCCTGGTTAGATCCAACGAAATTCCATGGGAAGATGTTGTGTTGGTGACGTTGAAGAGAGGTCTGATGATAAGTGTGAACAGAGTCATATTCTCTAGCAAGATTTTTCCATGGTATTTAATTGCTCCATCCGTTGTTGTTTTTTTTTTGTTTTTTTCCTGTTCCTATTTTAGTGTTCAAAGCTTTCTATTTCACTGTTTTATGACCTCTTTGTTTAACATTGGGTGTTTACTCTGCATAGCATTGCCTGCTCTGGCCTTGTGCTAATTGACTAATTACTCAGTATGACCAACTGGTGATGGATTTTAGTAGACATTTCATTTCATATATATTCAGCTCTGGCTCGGGATAGCACGCGTGCTGGGTTACGCATGCAATAGATTTTAAGTGCAATAGTTAAAAGTGCAGTTATACAATGGCAGTTGGGCAGGGCAGGAGACAGGTAAGGTGCATAAGATATTCATACAAACATGCTTCTCGGTCAGTCATACTGCATTATGCATTAGTCTTATCAATCTGCTTTTTATTTGTTTTCACTTCTGCTTTTTCACAACTCGCCAGCCCTTTAACACATTCTGTGCACTCTCTCTATATCAACCCCTCCCTTCTCCCCTCTCCCATGTATAACTCTGAGGCTCTACTGACATTCCTCACCCACTGCAAACCATCCTCTACCTCCATACAGCACTCAAAACGTTCATACAAATCATTGCACCACCTGCTCTTTCTCCTTTTACTAGTCGCAGGTGACATCTCCCCCAACCCTGGGCCCCCTCCACTAACATACATTACTTTCCTCCAGCTGCATATAGAAACCCTGCTAATCTTATTAACGTTCAGTGCATGCCCTCTCCTATCGATTTCCATTGTGCTCTCTGGAACGCACGGTCTGTGTGTAACAAACTAACTTACATCCATGATTTTTTCCTCTCTAATTCCCTTAACCTTCTGGCTATCACAGAAACCTGGATTCAGCAACCAGACACCACTGCTGCTGCTGCTCTCTCGTTTGGTAGGCTGAAATTTTCACATACTGCCAGACTTGGCAACAGACAGGGTGGAGGTGTTGGTCTGCTCCTTTCCTCACAATGTGCTTTCCAGGTCATCCCCCCGGTTCCCTCACTTATGTTTCCTTCCTTTGAAGTCCACACCATCAGACTCTTTAAACCCTTCTCCCTGCGAGTGGCAGTTGTGTATCGCCCTTCAGACTCCTCCCACCAGTTCTTGGATCACTTTGCCACCTGGCTTCCTCACTTTCTATCCTGTGACATCCCCACCCTCATCATGGGCGACTTTAACATCATCATCGATGATCCCCTCTCCCAATCTGCCTCTCATCTACTTTCTCTAACCTCTTCATTCCGTCTTTCACAGTTTACTAATTCTCCTACCCATGAAGACGGGAATACTCTGGACCTGTTTTTTTTCCAGTCTCTGCTCGCTGGATGACTTTACCAACTCCCCTCTGCCGCTCTCGGACCACAACCTTCTTTCCTTCTCTGTCAAGAATTGTCTCCTCACCCGGGACACCTCCACTTACCACACTTATAGGAATACACGTACCATTAATACCCAGCAGCTTATGGACAATCTCCACACATCTTTAGCCCCCATCTCCTCCTTCTCCTGTCCAGACTTAGCATTGTCAAATAGAGATGAGCGGTGTTCGACTAGAACTGTTCGTCAATCTCAAATTCGAGCTGTTTTGGGCGGTGTTCGAGTTGTTCGACGAACCCGAACGATTTGCAAAAAATTCGGCTGTTCGAGGTTATGTTCGATAACTGTTCGTGCACCAAAAGCGTGTCCTGCATGTCTGGCGCTATTTAGAGCACCAATCATGCAGGGATTGTCTGCCACTCACTGTAATGCCACAGCCATGGTGGTTGTGGCATTACAGTGATTGCCCAAATCGATGGGAACAGTGCCAACAGTGAAACATGAAAAGCCGGCAATTCAGCAGCGGCATACACCTGTACCCGACAATTTAGAACCGAAAGAATAGAGCTTCACACATAGATTAGATAGATATAAACATGTCAGCCACATATATATGAAGTACAGTGACAGTGTTGCTTACTGTACTTGTCATTTAGCGTAAAGGATTTATCAAAAAAAATAATAGTGTTTTCATGCACCGTCTCTTTAAAAAAGCCAGCCGGCAATTCAGCAGCGGTACCCGACAATTTATAACAGACAGAATAGAGCTTCACACATAGATTAGATAGATAGAAACATGTCAGCCACATATATACGAAGTACAGTGACAGTGTTGCTTACTGTACTTGTCATTTAGTGTAAAGGATTTATCAAAAAAAATAATAGTGTTTTCATGCACCGTCTCTTTAAAAAAGCCAGCCGGCAATTCAGCAGCGGTACCCGACAATTTATAACAGACAGAATAGAGCTTCACACATAGATTAGATAGATAGAAACATGTCAGTCACATATATATGAAGTACAGTGATAGTGTTGGTTACTGTACTTGTCATTTAGTATTAAAATAAAGGATTTATTATTAAAAAAATTGGCGTGGGGTTCCCCTTAATTTTAGGCTCTAGCGGAGGTTAAGCAGACGGCTGGGGCAGATGTTTGAAGCCTGGGAAGGGGGTAATACCCACGGAGCTTCCCAGGCTACTAATATCAGCCCCCAGCTGAATACATAGCCTTTACTAGCTATTAAAATGGGGGACCCCCCAAAAAAAATGACGTGGGGTCCCCCCTAATTTAATAGCTAGCAAAGGCTAGGCAGACAGCTGGGGGCTGATATTAATAGCCCAGGAAGGGAGCCATGAATATTGGCCCCCTCCCAGGCTAGAAACACCAGCCGTCAGCCGCCCCAGAAATGGCGCATTCATAGGATGCGCCAATTCTGGCACTTAGCCTCGCTCTTCCACGCTGCCCTGGTGCGGTGGCAGGGGGTAATAGGGTTGGGGTTGATGTCAGCTTATAATGCCAGCTGACATCAAGCCCAGGTTAGTAATGGAGAGGCGTCTATAAGACACCCCCATTACTAACCCCATAGTCAAAGTTAAAAAAAACACAAACACCCAGAATAAAGTCCTTTAATTGAAATAAAGACACAATTCTTTATTGTTCTAAATTAAACCATACTTACCGTCACGCCCATTCCAGCTGAAGCCAACGATCTCCTGCAATAAAAGAAAAATAATAAAGCAACCTCATCCTTACCTTTCCATGGTTCCCACGACAGCTTCAGCTCTGCTACATCGAGATGACAGGCTGGACCGCAGCAGAACGCTGCCATCCAGCCTCTCATCCCGCAGACACTGAGAAGCGCAGGCTTGCTTGCGCTGCTCAGCGTCTCTCTGTGACGACATCCAGATGAGCCGAGTTCATGTCCAATGAACTCGGCTCACCTCATGCACGTCACTGACAGCGTGGGAAAATTCTCACGCTGAAGCGGTGAGTGCAGGAGAATTCTCCCACGCTGTCAGTGACGTGCATAAGGTGAGCTCATGTCCAATGAACTCAGCTCACCTCCTGCACGTCACTGACAGCGTGGGAGAATTCTCCTGCACTCAGCGCTTCAGCGTGAGAATTCTCCCACGCTGAAGCGCTGAGTGCAGGAGAATTTTCCCACGCTGTCAGTGACGTGCATAAGGTGAGCTCATGTCCAATGAACTCAGCTCACCTCCTGCACGTCACTGACAGCGTGGGAGAATTCTCCTGCACTCAGCGCTTCAGTGTGAGCATTCTCCCACGCTGAAGCGCTGAGTGCAGGAGAATTTTCCCATGCTGTCAGTGACGTGCATGAGGTGAGCCGAGTTCATTGGACATTAACTCGGCTCATCTGGATGCCCTCACAGAGAGACACTGTGGAGCGCAAGCAAGCCTGCGCTTCTCAGTGTCTGCGGGATGACAGGCTGGATGGCAGCGTTCTGCTGCGGTCCAGCCTGTCATCTCGATGTAGCAGAGCTGAAGCTGTCATGGGAACCATGGAAAGGTAAGGATGATGTTGCTTTATTATTTTTCTTTTATTTCAGGAGATCGTTGGCTTCAGCTGGAATGGGCGTGATGGTAAGTATGGTTTAATTTAGAACAATAAAGAATTGTGTGTTTATTTCAATTAAAGGACTTTTTTCTGGGTGTTGTGTTTTTTTTAAATACTTTACTAGAAATTCATGGTGGTCATGTCTAATATTGGCGTGACCCCATGAATTTCGGGCTTAGGGCCAGCTGATAATGCCAAGCTGGCCCTAACCCCTTTATTACCCAGTGAGCCACCGCATCAGGGCCCTGGATGAGTTGGGTACAGCGCCAGAAGATGGCGCTTCTATGAACGCGCCATTTTCCGGGGTGGCTGCGGACTGCAATTTGCAGCGGGGGGGGCCCAGAAAGCTTGGGCCTCCCTGCGCTGCGGATTCCAGCCCCCAGCTGCCTAGTTGTACCTGGCTGGACACAAAAACAGGGCGAAGCCCCACGTCAATTTTCTTTAAATTATTTCATGAAATAATTAAGAAAAAAAGGGCTTCCCTATATTGTTGTGTCCGGCCAGGTACAAATAGGCAGCTGGTGGTTGGGGGCAGCCCGTTCCTGCCTGCTGTACCTGGCTGGACACAAATATAGTGCGAAGCCCCACGTCAATTTTTTTTAAATTATTTCATGAATTTCCTGAAATAATTTAAAAAAATTGAAGTGGGGCTTCGCACTATATTTGTGTCCAGCCAGGTACAGCAGGCAGGAACGGGCTGCCCCCATCCACCAGCTGCCTATTTGTACCTGGCCGGACACAACAATATAGGGAAGCCCTTTTTTTCTTAATTATTTCATGAATTTCATGAAATAATTAAAAAAAATTGAAGTGGGGCTTCGCCCTATTTTTGTGTCCAGCCAGGTACAACTAGGCAGCTGGGGGCTGGAATCTGCAGCGCAGGGAGGCCCAAGCTTTCTGGGCCCCCCCCCGCTACAAATTGCAGTCCGCAGCCACCCCGGAAAATGGCGCGTTCATAGAAGCGCCATCTTCTGGCGCTGTACCCAACTCATCCAGGGCCCTGGTGCGGTGGCTCACTGGGTAATAAAGGGGTTAGGGCCAGCTTGGTATTATCAGCTGGCCCCAAGCCCAAAATTCATGGGGTCACGCCAGTATTAGACATGACCGCCATGAATTTCTAGTAAAGTATTTAAAAAAAACACAACACCCAGAATAAAGTCCTTTAATTGAAATAAAGACACAATTCTTTATTGTTCTAAATTAAACCATACTTACCATCACACCCATTCCAGCTGAAGCCAACGATCTCCTGCAGTAAAAGAAAAATAATAAACCAACCTCATCCTTACCTTTCCATGGTTCCCACGACAGCTTCAGCTCTGCTACATCGAGATGACTGGCTGGACCGCAGCAGAACGCTGCCATCCAGCCTGTCATGCCGCAGACACTGAGAAGAGCAGGCATGCTTGCGCTCCTCACTGTCTCGCTGTGACGGCATATAGATGAGCCGAGGTCATGTCCAATGAACTCGGCTCACCTCATGCACGTCACTGACAGCGTGGGAAAATTCTCACGCTGAAGTGCTGAGTGCAGGAGAATTCTCCCACGCTGTCAGTGATGTGCATGAGGTGAGCTCATGTCCAATGAACTCAGCTCACCTCCTGCACGTCACTGACAGCGTGGGAAAATTCTCCTGCAATCAGCGCTTCAGCGTGAGAATTTTCCCACGCTGTCAGTGACGTGCATGAGGTGAGCCGAGTTCATTGGACATGAACTCGGCTCATCTGTATGTCGTCACAGAGAGACGCTGAGCAGCGCAAGCAAGCCTGCGCTTCTCAGTGTCTGCGGGATGACAGGCTGGATGGCAGCGTTCTGCTGCGGTCCAGCCTGTCATCTCGATGTAGCAGAGCTGAAGCTGTCGTGGGAACCATGGAAAGGTAAGGATGAGGTTGCTTTATTATTTTTCTTTTATTGCAGGAGATCGTTGGCTTCAGCTGGAATGGGCGTGATGGTAAGTATGGTTTAATTTAGAACAATAAAGGATTGTGTCTTTATTTCAATTAAAGGACTTTATTCTGGGTGTTTGTGTTTTTTTTATCTATCTAATCTATGTGTGAAGCTCTATTCTTTCTGTTCTAAATTGTCGGGTACAGATGCTGAATTGCCGGACGGCTTTTTTAAAGAGACGGTGCATGAAAACACTAATATTTTTTTTAATAAATCCTTTACACTAAATGACAAGTGCAGTAACCAACACTGTCACTGTGCTTCTTATATGTGTGACTGACATGTTTCTATCTAATCTATGTGTGATGCTCTATTCCTTCTTGTCTAAATTGTCGGGTACCGGTGTATGCCGCTGCTGAATTTGCCGGCCGGCTTTTTTAAAGAGAGTGTCTTCTGAGCAGTTTGTCAGCTTTTGGACACCTTTGCAGGTGTTTTCTATGTGTTTCTATGTGTTTTTGTTTGCCTGCCATTGGTTTTAACGGTGTTCGACGGTGTTCTAAGGTGTTCGACGAACAGTTCGACGAACAGTTCCTCGAACATCCCGGTGTTCGAGGAACCGAACCGAACCCGAACACTACGGGGGTGGCTCAACACTATTGTCAAACTACAATAATTCACTGAAGAGTGCCCTAGATGAAGCAGCTCCTTCTACTCGCAGAAAGACCCGACACAGACAACGGCAGCCCTGGCACACGATGCAAACACGTTTTCTTCAACGTTGCTCAAGGTGTGCTGAGCGTCAGTGGAGAAAATCTCTTTTAGCAGAGGACTTCATCCACTATAAATTCATGCTCAAAACCTATAACTCTGCCCTTCATCTGGCCAAACAATCCTGCTTCACCACCCTCATCACTTCAATGTCCAACAATCCAAAACGACTTTTCGAAACCTTAAACTCCCTCCTGAAACCTAAAGCACAGGCCCCCACCACCAACCTCAGCGGGGAGGATCTGGCCTCTTATTTCTTTGAAAAAATCAACCACATCCGTCAGGACATCTCAGCCCAATCTCCTCAGTGCCTGGATCCCCTTCCCTGCCGCACTTCAAGCTCACTTGCCATCTTTGAGCCTGTTACAGAAGAAGAAGTTACCCAGCTCCTCGCTTCTTCTCGGCCTACAACCTGCAATAGTGACCCCATTCCTTCACATCTCCTGCAGTCCCTCTCACCGGTGGTCACGAATCACCTAACTAAAATATTTAACCTCTCTCTTTCTTCAGGTATCTTTCCCTCCTCATTTAAACATGCCATCATAACCCCTTTACTTAAAAAGCCATCCCTGGACCAGAACTGCACTGCTAACTACAGACCTGTCTCTAATCTTCCTTTCATCTTTAAACTCCTGGAACGCTTGGTCCACTCCCGTCTAATCCGCTATCTCTCAGATAACTCTCTCCTCGACCCTCTACAATCTGGTTTCCGCTCCTTACACTCCACTGAAACTGCCCTCACTAAAGTCTCTAATGATCTACTAACAGCCAAATCCAAAGGTCACTGCTCCCTGCTGATTCTCCTGGATCTCTCTGCAGCATTTGACACTGTGGATCACCAGCTCCTCCTCACTATGTTCCGCTCTATAGGCCTCAAGGAAACCGTTCTCTCCTGGTTCTCCTCCTACCTCTCTGACCGCTCCTTCACTGTATCTTTTGCCGGCTCCTCTTCCTCTCCTCATCCTCTTACTATCGGGGTTCCGCAGGGCTCAGTCCTAGGCCCCCTCTTCTTCTCTCTATACACTGCCCCTATTGGACAAACAATCAGCAGATTTGGGTTCCAGTATCATCTCTATGCTGACGACACCCAATTATACACTTCTTCCCCTGACATCACCCCTACCCTAATACAAAATACCAAGGATTGTTTGTCTGCTGTGTCTAACATCATGTCCTCCCTCTATCTTAAACTGAATCTCTCCAAAACTGAACTTCTTGTATTTCCCCCCTCTACTAACCTAACTCTACCTAACATCGAAATTACCTTGGAGGGTTCAACCATAACTCCCAAGCAGCACGCCCGCTGCCTTGGGGTCACATTCGACACTAACCTTTCCTTTACTCCCTATATCCGATCACTCACTCGCTCTTGTCACCTGCATCTTAAAACATCTCCAGAATCCGATCTTTTCTCACTTTTAAAACTGCTAAAACTCTTACTGTCGCTCTTATTCACTCTCGTCTGGACTACTGCAACTCTCTTACAAAAATTTCCCCTCTCCAATCCGTCCTGAATGCGGCAGCCAGGGTCGTATTTCTGTCCAGCCGCTTCACCGATGCCTCCACCTTGTGCCAGTCATTACACTGGTTACCCATTCGCTACAGGGTCCAATATAAACTCATTGCTCTCACCCACAAAGCTCTCCACAGTTCTGCACCACCTTATATCTCCTCTCTCATCTCAGTCTATCGTCCTACACGTGCCCTCTGTTCCACAAATAACCTAAGACTAACATCCCCCATAATCCGAACCTCGCACCTCCGTCTCCAAGACTTCTCTCGTGCTGCGCCAGTTCTCTGGAATGCTCTACCCCAGACGATCCGATTGATGCCTAGCCCCGATGTCTTCAAGCGCGCTTTAAAAACCCATCTCTTTAAACAAGCCTACCACCTCCAATACCCAGTAAACTAACTTTCCCCTGTTCCCTCTTAAATACTATTCAGAATCTGCTCCCTACTGTTCATCTGTCTCTACACCCTCCATGGACACGATAACTGCACTCGGTAATTGAGTATTGCACTTGAACATACAGGCTGATGACCGGATCATACAGCTTTATATGATAATTAGAGATGAGCGTTGTTCTACTCGAACTGTTCGCCAATCTCAAATTCGAGCTGTTTTGGGCGGTGTTCGAGCCGTTCGGCGAACACGAACAATTTGAGAAAAATTCGGCTGTTCGAGGTTATGTTCGATAACTGTTCGTGCACCAAAATCATAACTGGATTTTTTCTCAGTAGTGATGAAAATTAATGTTAATACGCAGTTTGAGTGTACAGCAGGGGAGGGGCAGGGGATGGATCTCTACAGGAACAATGAAGATCTCCATTTTTTTTTTCTCTTTCCCGCATTTACAGTGGGGAGGTGCAATCTGTCAGCCTATCAGCAGCGCACACACGGAGCGAAGTGCTTTTTTTCACACAAGCAAGGGCATTTGTCATTGGCAGTGTATGTCACATGTCCTTGCCCTATAAGACCAAGCCATTTTCCCCGTCGCCACCATTTTCTCACTGCTGCAGCTGCGTGTTAGACGGCACCGCTGTTGCTGTATGGGCTATACCTTGTTAATTTCAAGCCAATTTTCGCACAAATCTACAGATAGCTTGGGAGTAGGGAATAGTTGTGATTGCAGTCCTTTTAAGGACTAGGTTACAGCATTTCCTACGACTTTTATCAGGCAGGTCTGTGCTCTTAAATAGATAGATTGTGGGAGTAAAGACTAATTGTAATTGGAGTCCTTTTCAGGACTAGGTTACATCAGTTCCTATCAGTTTTTGCCAGGCAGGTCTGTGCCAGTGCTGTGCAAGTTTTTTTCACAGCATTTGGCTGAATCTAGCAAAGCTAATCCTTTTTGGCCTATTGCAGAGTGTGTTAGTCAGTGGAGTAGCCTATCTGTGTTGCAAGATATACCACCTGTGTATAGAATACCAATTTTTTTACTGCACCTAGTGAAGTAAAATCTTTTGGGCATAGCATCATTCTATTAGTCCATCTATACTGACCTCCATCAGGTTGCAAATTGAATATAATTTTTTTCTGCATCTAGCTCTGAAAAAATATTGGGCTTCTAGCTGTGTGTGGGACTTGTTGTATTAGTCCATCTATACTGACCTCCATCAGGTTGCAAACTGAATATATTTTTTTCTGCATCTACCTCTGAAAAAATATTGGGCTTCTAGCTGTGTGTGGGTCTTGTTCTATTAATCCATCTATACTGACCTCCATCAGGTTGCAAACTGAATATATTTTTTTCTGCATCTACCTCTGAAAAAATATTGGGCTTCTAGCTGTGTGTGGGACTTGTTGTATTAGTCCATCTATACTGACCTCCATCAGGTTGCAAACTGAATATATTTTTTTCTGCATCTACCTCTGAAAAAATATTGGGCTTCTAGCTGTGTGTGAGACTTTCTCTATTAGTCCATCTATACTGACCTCCATCAGGTTGCAAACTGAATATATTTTTTTCTGCATCTACCTCTGAAAAAATATTGGGCTTCTAGCTGTGTGTGGGACTTGTTCTATTAATCCATCTATACTGACCTCCATCAGGTTGCAAACTGAATATATTTTTTTCTGCATCTACCTCTGAAAAAATATTGGGCTTCTAGCTGTGTGTGGGACTTGTTGTATTAGTCCATCTATACTGACCTCCATCAGGTTGCAAACTGAATATATTTTTTTCTGCATCTACCTCTGAAAAAATATTGGGCTTCTAGCTGTGTGTGAGACTTTCTCTATTAGTCCATCTATACTGACCTCCATCAGGTTGCAAACTGAATATATTTTTTTCTGCATCTACCTCTGAAAAAATATGTGGCCTTCTAGCAGTGTTTGGGACTTTCTCTATTAGTCCATCTATACTGACCTCCATCAGGTTGCAAACTGAATATAATTTTTTTCTGCATCTAGCTCTGAAAAAATATTTGGCCTTCTAGCAGTGTGTGGGACTTTCTCTATTAGTCCATCTATACTGACCTCCATCAGGTTGCAAATTAAAAATAATTTTTATCTGCATCTACAGTACCTCTGAAAAAATATTTGGGCTTCTAAAAGTGTGTGGGACTTGTTCTATTAGTCCATCTATACTGACCTCCATCAGGTTGCAAATTGAATATAATTTTTATCTGCATCTAGCTCTGAAAAAATATTTGGCCTTCTAGCAGTGTGTGGGACTTTCTCTATTAGTCCATCTATACTGACCTCCATCAGGTTGCAAATTAAAAATAATTTTTATCTGCATCTACCTCTGAAAAAATATTTGGGCTTCTAGCTGTGTGTGGGACTTGTTCTATTAATCCATCTATACAGACCTCCATCAGGTTGCAAACTGAATATAATTTTTTTCTGCATCTAGCTCTGAAAAAATATTTGGCCTTCTAGCAGTGTGTGGGACTTGTTCTATTAGTCCATCTATACTGACCTCCATCAGGTTGCAAATTCAAAATAATTTTTTGTCTGCATCTAGCTCTGAAAAAATATTTGGCCTTCTAGCAGTGTGTGGGACTTTCTCTATTAGTCCATCTATACTGACCTCCATCAGGTTGCAAACTGAATATATTTTTTTTCTGCATCTACCTCTGAAAAAATATTGGGCTTGTAGCTGTGTGTGGGACTTGTTCTATTAATCCATCTATACAGACCTCCATCAGGTTGCAAACTGAATAAAAAAATTTTCTGCATCTACCTCTGAAAAAATATTTGGGCTTCTAGCTGTGTGTGGGACTTGTTACATAGTTACATAGTTTATAAGGCCGAAAAAAGACAAGCGTCCATCCAGTTCAGCCTATTTCTTGTTCTATTAGTCCATCTATACTGACCTCCATCAGGTTGCAAATTGAATATAATTTTTTTCTGCATCTAACCCAGCCAATAGTTTTGGCCTAATACCACAGTTTGGCCACTCAGCTCTGCTCGGTTCCCATCCATTGTTTTTTTGTGCAAACAACTCCAGAGTTGTGAATTAGTTAACCACCAAAATGAGTGGAAAAAGGCCTGCTGCTGGTGGAAAGGGGAATAGGCGTGTTGGGAAGGGGAAAAAAGGTTGTGTCCGTGGGGTAGGTGTTAAAGCAACAGTAACATCTGCAGAAGAAAGACCATCTTCCAGCCAAACTAAAATGTCTACTTCTTTTAGCGGACAATGTGATAAGATCCCTTTCTTACGGCCACGCCAATCGCTACAAATTCCAGATGAGGCACAAAAACAGCAGGTACTTCAACGGATATCAAGTGCTCCTTTAAGTGGGCTCTCCTCCACATCAACTTCAACATCACAAATACTCCAGTCCTCAAAGGTGTCACCCCAATCGCACTTGCTTCCTCACAGCTCCCAAATCTCCAGCTGCCCGTCTGAGTATGAGGTAGAACAGATGGTTGAGTCTGCAGAGCTGTTTATGACGCGCCCCCTGGGACATATTCCTTTTTGAGGGGAATACCCGGCACCGGATCAGATGGGGGGTTGTAGTCTCCGAGCGGCTGTGACCCGGCCCGTGCCCAGGGTGTCAAACTCAGTGTTATGTGGCAGTCCTACAGATGTTATTAAGAGTTCTTTTGTGTCGACTACGCCACCCGTTGTGATGCGGTCACTGTGGCCGCCGCTGCAGCAGGGTCCGCTGAGGCTGATGGTGGGTGCGCAGCTTGGTGGGATAACCCCCAACGGGAGGGGTATAGCCTCAGGGGGGACAGGTGCAGAGGATGGGGGTTGTGGTGGTGCAGTGCAGACGGCAATGAAGACAGAGTCGGGTTGTGCAGTTAAGGGTGTTTACTTACTGCAGATGTTGTACTGGTCACTCCAGCTTCGAGTGACCACCCGAGCCGTGCTGCGTCCACCAGGTCCTGGATCCAGCCAACCCCCAAACAAGTCCGGAGCGTGGCCCTGAGCTCTCCTTCTGTCCCGTTCTCTGGCCGTCCCCACCAGTGATCCACCTAGGTCCAGCTCCCTCGGGCCTTTTGTTGGGACACCCTTGGCCTTGGGTTCCCTGACCCTTCATGTGGTGTGCCTTCGGGGTGGATGTGATGGGTGACCGTGACAAACGCTGCCCACGGTCTCCGGTCTCTGGCTGGGGTGTGTTTTTGCCCCCACCAGCTTGGGTTCCGGTACCCTGTGCCGACTCTTCACCCGGGGATTTAAGTTGGGATCTTGGAGTCCTTTTCTGCTGTTTCCCCCTCTGGGTCTCTCTCTCTCTTCTCCTCTCTCACTCTGGGTCTTTCTTCTCTGCTCTCAGACTTCCTCTCTGCAACTGACTTGTTCTCTACATCTGACCCTGTTCTTAGTTGGTGCCCACCTTATATACACCCTCTATGTGTGAGCTCAGGTGACCAGCACCCAATGAGCTCCTATCTTTACCCAGGCTGCTCCCCCTATCTGCCCCTACACTACTTGGGATGTACCACCCCCCTCCCACTCCAGCCAGGAACAGACTCGGTCGTACCTGCACATTTCTAAGTGGGAGTACCGTCGGTCTGCTCCTCGGAAATGGGATGTGTGTAGTGCATGCAGCCTACCGAGCTCAGATCCACACTCCTTCCTTACCCGGGAGTGGAATATCACACCTCTGGGTTGAGGTGCAATACCCCTGTAGCAGCCGAATCTTCAGGGTGCTACATTCCCCCCTGGTAAATCACAGCACGTCCTCGGGCTGTAAGACATAAATAACACCAAAAACATACATTTTTTTTTTCATAAACATATAAAACAACATATATTAGCAAATAAAACATTCTCGTCGCCTCTGGCCCCTCCTCCGGTCACTGTGCAACGTGTGACCGGGTAAAGTGCAACAGTCTCTCTGGAAAACTGGTTTTCCTATAAAACCAGTAGGGGGCGCTTTAGGAAGCGCAACTATATACAGGGGAAGTTGGCCGCTCTCAGTCCTCGGCCAGGTAAAGGGAAGGGAATGGCTGCTCACAGTCCTCAGCCTGGTATGGATACGGAATTACGGGTGAATGGGTGAACAGTTCACTCAGCTGGTCCCAACGGGGACTATATATATGTAGCAACAGTTTCTTTGGTACCCGGTCGGGTAACTATTTACATCTACTGCTCTGCCGCACTCAACGGCGTCTTCCTCCTGCTCTTTGCTTGTAGCTGGTTGTAACTTCAGACCCGTCCGGGTCCTCTTGCTCCTCCTCCTCGCACCGCAACTCCTCCTCCGTCAGGCGGTGTACGTGGAGGGCGTAAGGTCCTTTGGCACACTTGTGCCGGGTGAAGGTGACCTCGTCTCCGATGTAGAGGTCACGACCTCTGTGCCCCTCCGGCAGATGGGACTCCACGTCTCTGCGCGTGACAAAGACGTCGCCGGGGGTGTTGTTGTCTCGGATGAAGCCCCACCCGTGCTGCTGGTTAAACTTTATTACAGTCCCGGTGGTACGGGGACTGTGCGCTGCACGGGGGTCCCTCCTGGTCCGGCTCTTCTGCTCGGCACTCCGTACTTGGGCCTGCTGTTCCCGGACCCGCCTCTCTCTCCGCTCCCTCGCAAACTCTTCGAGCTGCTGTCGGCAACACTCAGCACGCTCCGCTGCAGCTGCCCTGGTTTCCTGAGTGAACCCCATTAGGTCTTCTCCGGTGGGGTCCCACTCAAATTGGGCCTCTTCAAGCGGGGGCGAGATCCGTGCCACGGGCTTCGGAGCCGGAATCAGGGGCTCACACAAGGGCCCTAGTCTCTGCTGCCGTTCCAGCTCATGGAATTCTTCGGGCCAGATGAAGGGCCGCCCGTCCGGCCATGTGAGCTGGCTGAACAAGTCCTCCCCCAGGTGTGGCACCCTTGGTTTTACGGGTGCGGGCGCGGTGGTGGTGGCGCCCGGGTTGCCCAGGCCTTGCGGCCAGGCCTGGGGCACCTGGAAGGTGAAGGGCACCGTTAGGACGGCGGCGCCCTGGGCTACCTGGCCTTGCGGCCAGGCCGGAGGCTCCGCGGAGGTAGGGGGCGCTGTTGGTGATGCTGCGCCCGGGGGTACTAGGCCTTGCGACCAGGCTGGTGGTATTTCCTGCTTTGTCACGCTCCGGGTCGAGGCGCGTGACGTCACAGGGGTCGCTGCGGCGGCTTCCGGTCGGGGCCTAGTCCATAGCGGTGACATGGCGGCTACGGGCACAGCAGGGGGACTTTCGGGCTCTGCGACGGGGAGCTGGGGCAGGTGGGCGGTTTCCCGGCTTGGGGTATAGGCGTCCCCTTTACCTGCCTCCATGCGTCCGGCTCCCTTCTCGGCGCCGTCTCCGGCCTTTGGTCCTCCCGCGCCATCCTCAGAGGCGGTCTGTTTCCTCTTCCAGGGTAGCGTGCTCCGTTGACTGGTCTCAGCTTGCTGGGCCATCTCTCAGCTCCACTCCGCCAATGTCTCTCGCTGTACCCGGGCCATCCTCCGTGCGAGGCCCTCCAGGGCAGTCTGTGCACACTCCCGGTCTCGGGGGAGCTGTGCAAGGACCTCCACTAAGCCTAGTGGGGTCGTGGTTTCTAGCAGGCTCCTGACCAACGGGTCGGTGCTGCTCTGCTCTCCTTCCTCGGTCTCTAGCAGACTCCTGGCCAGCGGGCCGGTGCTGTTCTGCTTTCTCTCCATCTCCGGGCAAGCTCCTCCGCCACTCCTCTCCAGGCTTCTTGCCTCCGGGTGCGCTCGCTCCAGACTGCTCCAGGCGGCACCCATCTTCGTTCTTTTCTTTCGTCTCCTCCCACTTCGAGGGCGGTCCCGGGGCAACTCGGTGACTGTCAGCTCCAGGGGTAGTTCTTTCACGCTGACAGACACCTCCAGCATCACAGTCTCTGTTGGTGGGGGCGGTTTCCACTTTTGGCGCCATTTTCTGTCCTGGCCCACGATGGGAGGTGGCCTCTTGCCCTCCTTTGGCACGCCCATAATGGCGTCCGCTGCTCTTCCAAGGCGGGAAATCTTCGGATTTGGCGGGAAGCGTCGCCCAGTGGCGGGAAACTCTGCAGATGGCGGGAACAAGCTGTTAATGGCGGACAACCGGCGGGAATCGACTGGTGATGGGGTCCGATGGCGGGGACCCTCCGGTACCGGCAGGAGACTTCTTTTTGAGGTAAACTCATTCTTTTCTTCAGGCACGCAGTACCCGGTTGTTGCGGGCACGTAATCCTGCCGACTACGCCAAAGTTGACGCGCCCCCTGGGACATATTCCTTTTTGAGGGGAATACCCGGCACCGGATCAGATGGGGGGTTGTAGTCTCCGAGCGGCTGTGACCCGGCCCGTGCCCAAGGCGTCAAACTCAGTGTTATGTGGCAGTCCTACAGATGTTATTAAGAGTTCTTTTGTGTCGACTACGCCACCCGTTGTGATGCGGTCACTGTGGCCGCCGCTGCAGCAGGGTCCGCTGAGGCTGATGGTGGGTGCGCAGCTTGGTGGGATAACCCCCAACGGGAGGGGTATAGCCTCAGGGGGGACATGTGCAGAGGATGGGGGTTGTGGTGGTGCAGTGCAGACGGCAATGAAGACAGAGTCGGGTTGTGCAGTTAAGGGTGTTTACTTACTGCAGATGTTGTACTGGTCACTCCAGCTTCGAGTGACCACCCGAGCCGTGCTGCGTCCACCAGGTCCTGGATCCAGCCAACCCCCAAACAAGTCCGGAGCGTGGCCCTGAGCTCTCCTTCTGTCCCGTTCTCTGGCCGTCCCCACCAGTGATCCACCTAGGTCCAGCTCCCTCGGGCCTTTTGTTGGGACACCCTTGGCCTTGGGTTCCCTGACCCTTCATGTGGTGTGCCTTCGGGGTGGATGTGATGGGTGACCGTGACAAACGCTGCCCACGGTCTCCGGTCTCTGGCTGGGGTGTGTTTTTGCCCCCACCAGCTTGGGTTCCGGTACCCTGTGCCGACTCTTCACCCGGGGATTTAAGTTGGGATCTTGGAGTCCTTTTCTGCTGTTTCCCCCTCTGGGTCTCTCTCTCTCTTCTCCTCTCTCACTCTGGGTCTTTCTTCTCTGCTCTCAGACTTCCTCTCTGCAACTGACTTGTTCTCTGCATCTGACCCTGTTCTTAGTTGGTGCCCACCTTATATACACCCTCTATGTGTGAGCTCAGGTGACCAGCACCAAATGAGCTCCTATCTTTACCCAGGCTGCTCCCCCTATCTGCCCCTACACTACTTGGGATGTACCACCCCCCTCCCACTCCAGCCAGGAACAGACTCGGTCGTACCTGCACATTTCTAAGTGGGAGTACCGTCGGTCTGCTCCTCGGAAATGGGATGTGTGTAGTGCATGCAGCCTACCGAGCTCAGATCCACACTCCTTCCTTACCCGGGAGTGGAATATCACACCTCTGGGTTGAGGTGCAATAACCCTGTAGCAGCCGAATCTTCAGGGTGCTACATTTACTCATACTATAGCCTGGGAATCAGAGGTCGACTCCAGTGCTTCTGTGAATCCAGACGAGGAAATGATCTGCACTGATGCCCAGAATCTTTATGAGTCGGATCCAGGACCAGACGCAGAAGGTTCTGACCATAATGTAGACCCTCATTCCCAAACTGTAACTCCTGTTGGTGGAGACAATGAGGAAGACGATGATAAGACTCAAATACCTGATTGGAGCGACAACTTTAGTTTTTTGTCAGGGCAGGAACAGGTTGGCTCTGAGGACGACGGGTGTGATAACGCACAGGGTGATGATGATGAGGTTGGAGATCCCACTTACTGTCAACCCACAGTCAGCCAAGAGATGAGGTCAGCAGAGGAGGTGGAGGAAGATGCTAGTGACGACGAGGTCAGGTTGCGCCTTCCTGGACAGAGACGTAGTACTGGAAGCACGTCAACAACTGCATCCTCAAACACAACTCTGCCTCTCACCACAAGTCGTGGTGGCTCTTCAGGTCGCATGGGTGCTAAGCCTTGCATAGCCTGGGCATTTTTTCAGATCGATAAAGATGACCCAACTCGTGTTATCTGTAACATTTGTCAGCAAAAGCTAAGTAGAGGCCAAAAAATACATAGTTTGAGTACTTCATGCATGAACCGGCACATGGACATGAAGCATAAGTTGCAGTGGGAAGCTCAGTGTGCTACAATGCGGCCTAGCCGGCCGGGCCAACCACCGTCTGCCATATCTTGTGCATCCGCAGCCTCTTCATCCTCTGTGACTGGGGGGACAGCAGTCACACCTGTTTTGGGGCGCAGACCTGCCACCTCTTTACCCGCAACAGCCAGCGTGATTGGCAGGTCATCATTTTCTTTGGAGGTGGTAACACCAGCTGGTGTTGAGCGCTGTCCGACATCGATAGCACCACAGACCGGCAGTTTGCCGGGGACACCCTTATCAACCCCGTCTAAGCACAATAGCCAGCCCTCGGTCCCTCAGATGTGGACAAGTAAAAGACCATTTCCTCCTAGCCATGAGAAAGCTAACGGGTTGAATTTCACCATCTGCAAGCTCTTGGCTACAGAAATGCTGCCTTTCCGCCTGGTGGACACAGAGGATTTTCGAGACCTTATGTCCGTCGCAGTGCCCCAGTACCAGATGCCCAGTCGGCACTACTTTTCAAAGAAAGGTGTGCCTGCGCTCCACCAGCATGTCGCACACAACATCACCGCTTCTTTGAGAAACTCTGTGTGTGACAGGGTGCATTTCACCACAGACACTTGGACGAGTAGGCATGGACAGGGGCGTTACATGTCGCTGACTGGGCACTGGGTAACTATGGTGACAGCAGGACAAGGGGCTGCTGTCCAAGTCTTGCCGTCCCCACGAGTTGTGCGTCAATCCTCTTTATGTCAAAGTTCCTCCACAGCTTCTGCCTTCTCAACCTCCTCTCGGTCTTCCACCTGCACCCAAAGCCTGTCTGGTCATGCCACAAGCTTTCTAACTGCGCAGAAGGGATCCTGCACACCTCCTTACTATGCTGGCAGTAGGGCTCAACGTCATCAGGCGGTTTTTACATTGAAATGTCTGGGAAATGTGAGTCACACAGCTGAGGAGTTGTGGTCAGCTCTGGAGAACCAATTTCATGAATGGTTGTCTCCACTGGACCTGAAACCAGGGAAGGCCGTGTGCGACAATGCTGCAAACCTGGGTGCGGCCCTTCGCCGGGCCAATGTCACACACGTGCCTTGTATGGCTCACGTGTTGAACCTGGTTGTCCAGCAATTTTTAGCCCACTATCCCAGACTAGATGGCCTTCTGCAGAGGGCACGGTCGCTGTGTGCTCACTTCCGCCGTTCGCATCCCGCAGCTCAGCGACTTACATCTCTACAGAAGTCGTTGGGCCTGCCACTTCACCGGCTAAAATGCGATGTGCCTACCCGGTGGAATTCAACTCTGCACATGTTGCAACGACTGTGGCAGCACCGACAAGCCCTGGTGCAATACGTTCTGACGTATAGCCTGGGAAAACGAGATCCAGAGGTGGGGCAAATCACGCTGGAGGAGTGGTCTCAGATCAGGGACCTATGCACCCTTCTGCACAGTTTTGAAATGGCGACGAAGATGTTTAGTGCTGACGATGCCATTATCAGCATGACTATTCCGGTGATTTACATGCTGGAGCACATGTTAAACAGAATTCGGAGTCAGGTGGTGGCACAAGAGGAGGTGGAGGAAGTAGAGGAGGAGGAGTTGTATGCGGAAGGGCTAACATCTGCAAGGTCCAGACGGTCGGCAGCACCAAGGCGGCAGGCATGTGAGGGTGGGGGAGATGGTTTTACCAGGGCGCATGGTAGCAGCCAAACTAGTGAGGAAGGTGCAGGAGCCCAGGAAGAAGTGGAGGACGAACTGATGGAAGACTCATCAGATGAGGGAGACCTTGATCACATTTCTGTTGTGCGAGGTTGGGGGGAGAGGACAGAGGAAGGAAGCATGATTGTTACCTCGCCACCAACACAACAGGGACTTGGTGCTCCTGGATGCGCAACACACATGAGTGCCTTCTTGCTGCACTACCTGCAACATGACCCTCGAATTGTGAGAATTAGAAATAATCCTGACTACTGGGTTGCCACACTGTTAGATCCCCGGTACAAAAGTAAATTTGCAGAAATTATTCCTGCCATAGAAAGGGATGCACGCATGCAGGAGTATCAGCAGAGACTGTTGCAGAATCTTACATGTGCTTTTCCACAAAATACCAGTGGTGCACGTAGTGAATCTCACAGTTCCAACTTGCCAACCGTGGGACCGTCAAGTGTTCAGCACTCAAACCATAACAGAACCACAGTATATGCTGGTAACATCAATTTTGCGGAATCATTTCACCACTTTTTTAGCCCATCCTTTGCAAGGCCACAGGAGACAAGAAGTCTGACACATAGTCAACGCCTAGAGACGATGGTACAGGAGTATCTCCAAGTAAACATTGAAGCCATGACTGTGTCACTGGACCCTTGCTCTTTTTGGGCTTCCAATCTGGATAAATGGCCGGAGCTAGCCACTTACGCCTTGGAGATCTTGTCATGCCCCGCAGCCAGCGTTCTGTCTGAACGTGTGTTCAGCGCTGCTGGTGGTGTGCTGACAGATAAGCGCACGAGGCTCTCCACTGATAATGTAGACAGACTCACGTTCATAAAGATGAACAAATCATGGATCCGAAACGACTTTTCTACCCCTGTGTCATCCTGGGGAGAGTAAAAGCTTGATGATTGGTTAAAATCACCCTACCAACCGTTTTAAGCTTTCAAATTACTAATCATGTTTATCTGTATCTTGGCTGGAAAATAATTTGGGCTTTGTAGCAGTGTGCAGCACTGATTCTATTAGGCCATCTATAATAAGCTCCACCAGATTTAAAATTACTAATCATGTTTATCTGTATCTTGACTGGAAAATAATTTGGGCTTTGTAGCAGTGTGCAGCACTGATCCTATTAGGCCATCTATACTAAAGCTTCACCAAATTTAAAATTAATAATAATTTTTAGCTGCATCTAGCCCGGAAAATAATTTTGGGGCTCCGAGATGCGCAAGACACATAAGTGCCTTCTTGCTGCACTACCTGCAGCATGACCCTCATATTGTCAGAATTCGAAGTAATCATGACTACTGGGTTGCCACACTCTTAGATCCCCCAAACTTTTCGATCAACCTTTTCATTTTAATAAAGACCAAAAAAATGGTCATTTTTGAAATTATAAGCATTAGCAGGTTGTTAGAAACTGAAATTTAACAGTTTTCAACTCAAAACTTTATTCTAGGTGATGTTACATTTTCACATAGGACCCCTTGTTCGAAAGGAGCTTCTGAACTCTCTCGTCCATTGAATTTGTCAGGTTTAGGATGGTTTCTGCTTCAATTGTTTTGCATGAGGACAGAATACCCTCCCAGAGCTGTTGCTTAGATGTGATCTGCCTCCCGCCATCATAGACACTCCTTTTAATGATGCTCCAAAGGTTCTGAATGGGGTAGAGGTCAGGGGAGCATGGGGGTCACACCATAAGTTTGTCCCCTTTTATGCCCATATCAGCCAGAGATGCAGATGTTTTATGTGCAGCATGAGATGGTGCATTATCATGCAAAAAAATGATCTTGCTGTGAAATACACGGTTCTTCTTCTTGAACCATGGCAGGAAGTGCTGTTTGAGAAAATCCACATACATTATGGAGTTCATCTTTAGCACCTTCAGGGATCCTAAAGGGGCCGACAATCTCTCTCCCCATGATTCCAGCCCAAAACATTACTCCACCTCCTCCTTGTTGGCGCTGTAGCCGTGTTTGCGTGGGGTATCCATCAACCAGCCATCCTCCACTCCATCCATCTGGACCATCGAGCGCTGCACGGCACTCATCCGTGAACAAAACAGTTTTGAAATCAGTCCTCATGTAATGTTTGGCCCACTGGAGCCGTTTCTGCTTGTGTGAAGTGGATAGAGGAGGTCGACAGGATGGCGTATGCACAGCTGCAAACCTCTGAAGGACCCTGCATCTTGTTGTTCCGGGGACGTTGGAGGCACCAGCAGCTTCAAAAACTTGTCTGCTGCTATGACAAGGCTTTTTTGCCGCTGCTCTTTCAACCTGACGTAATTGCCTGTAGGAAAGAGTCCTCAATTTGCCCTTATCAGCACGCACACGTGTGTACTGTGAATCAGCTACATACTTCTTGATTGCCAAGACACTTCATCCTGATCATCGCACAATGTTGATTGTAGTCATGCCTTGACCTAAACACTCCACAATTTGTTGCTTCTCAGCAGCCGACACATCCTTTTTCTTTCCCATTTTGGCAGAAAATGTAGGCTGCTTAATAATGTGAGACAGCCTTCTTAAGTAGTCTTGCCTTTCATTGGACACACCTGCCAAACTAATTAGCACAGGTGTCTGCAATTGCTTACAGTGATATAAAGAGCCCTGACACACATCACCATCAATGAGTTTAACTGACAAACAAACAAATTCTTCCCTTATCACTCCTAAACACTTTTTGCATAATAATTTGGAACACAGTGTACATGTGCTTTTCCACAAAACACCAGTGGTTCACGTAGTGAATCTTACAGTTCTAACTTGCCAACCGTGGTCTGTATGGAGTTGTTCAATAAAGGGCCCAAAATTAAGATAACATAGATGGGAGAGGTCTCTATGAATAGGAATTCCTAAGTATTTGATACCCTGTGAGGGCCAGGCAAAGGGAAAGTTGGACTGGATGGAATCCTATATGGATTTGGGGAGGGAGACATCGAGGGCCTCAGACTTCGCTGCATTGATTTTAAAATTTGACCATGTAACAAAGTGATCTATTTCAGCCATAACAGCATGGATGGATATATGTGATTGAGTGATATATACTAGGACATCATCAGCAAATAGAGAGCACTTGTACTCGGTGCCTCCCACCTCAATCCACCTAATATTGGGGTTATGGCGAATTGATGAGAGCAGGTGCTCCGTCACTAGGATGTATAAGAGAGGGGACAGAGAACATCCCTGCCTTGTCCCATTGGTGATTGTGAAAGGTGATGAAAATGTTCTGACGCGCCCCCTGGGCCTTGGGACACCCGGAGCCGGACCCTTTTTGGTGGATGCTGGTGGTTGTAGTCTCCGTGGCGGCGACCCGGTTCCGTGGCTCAGGGCAGTCAAACCAGTGGCGGAACTATTTATGTGGTTTTGATGTTTAAATGTCCGACTACGCCACCCATGGATTGCGGTCAGAGTGAACCGCCGCTCCAGGGCAGACCACTGAGGCTGGTGTTGTGGGTGCAGCAGAGCGTAGCATAACTCCCCACGGGAGGAGTATAGCCTCAGGGCAGTGTATGCGGAGGATGGGGGTGATGGTGCAGGGCAGCAGCAGTAACGACACGGAGTCAGTGATGCAGTCCAGGGCCTTTACTCACAGTTCTTATTATCCAGACCACGTCTGCAGGTAACGGCTGCCCACGTCGTACTGTGCTCACCAGGTGAGGGGCTCAGACAACTCCCAGATAACTTTGGAGCGCTTCACAGGACCCCCTTTGTGTGTCCTTTTTCTGGCCTTTCTTACCAACCCTTCTGTCCGGCTGCCTCGGGCCTCCTCTTGGTAAACTTGGCGCCAGTTTCCCTGACCCTATGTGGTGCCTTCCTAGCGGGTGTAGCGAGGGGCTGCGCCACATAAAATGTCACAGCCTCCTGTTTCTAGCTGAGGGTCGTTTCCTGCCTCCAGTAGTTTCGGGGACCGGTCTCCCCCTTTGGCCTGACCCCTCCACGCAGGTGGATTCGGGCGTGCGGTGGCGACTCGCCCGTCCGCACCCCTGGGATCCCTTCGTTCCTCGTTCCTGGAGCCTTCTCCGCTCCTCTTCCTTCCTTCTCCCTCTTCCAGGCCTGGGCCTCTGTTACTAGGCCCGCCTCCGGAGCAGAGCTCATGCAGAGCCCCTGCTCCCTGCCACTTCTGCTCAGACTTCTCTGCACTGAACTAAGATGGTGCCCACCTTTTATACTCCCTTCTCAATGCACCCAGGAACTGCTTCCTCCCTGCTCCTGCACTACAGGGTTCCCCTTCCTCAGTGTTCCCTCCCCCCACTCCAGCCAGGGACAGGGACTGTCGTGCCCATCTCAGGGGCATATTGGTCGCCCTGCCCCACGGCAATGTGGTGTAATGCATGCAGGTGTCGGGTCCTGATCCACACTACATCCTTACCTGAGAGTGAGATATCACACCTCTGGGTGAGGTGCAATACCTCTGTAGCAACCGAGCCCTCAGGGTGCTACAGTTCCATTTATCTTCAGCCTAGGTGACGTATTGCGATACAGGGCCGTGATTTTGGCTATAAAAGGGTCCCCTAGACCCCTACCCCAAGCTTTTTAAGAGAATCATATATGGCGTGCCAGGAGACTCTATGGAATGCTTTCTCAGCATCCAACGAGAGTATCTAATTACAAATTTTTAACTGCATCTAGCCCAGGAAATACTTTGTGCCTAGTAGCAGTGTCTGCTAGTCAGCGGATTATCCCGGCTGTTAAGCAAGCTACACCACCTGTAGTTTGGACACTTAATTTTTTCAAAGGAAATGCTTCTGGACCACGGGATACTCAGTGAAGAGCATCAGGAGGCACCCCAAGGCATAGGGGCTGGGACTGGCAGTAGGATGCCTTGCGGTGGACAGCCGAGCTCGATCCTTATAAAAGCTTTTTAACTGCAGCAGCTTTAGTGGACGCTACTGGAGCTGGAATTACGCGGCTGCTGGCATGAGACTTGCCCTCCAATAGATCCTTGTAAATGGATTTAAAGTGTATTCATTCAAATTAGAGAGACAATTTAAATTAAAAAGCTTAGAGCTGCCTCCACCACAGGGGGGCTCTCTCGACCCACCAGCGGACAGGCACCAGTATTGGGAGAGGGGGGCTGGCCGTCAGGGTTCACCGCGGCTCTGGCACAAACCCGACGACGCGGAGGTGGCACGGGCAGGAGCGGACTGAACGTGTCGGCTTCTCACTTTTTGGATTTTAGAAGGGCATGACATGCCTATATCTGTGTCTCCCCCTCCTTTTACTCCTCCACCTCTTTTCTTTTCGCATGACTATATGTACTTGTCACTTTTCCATGTGTTAGTTGTGTCTTCTGAGTAGTTTGTCAGCTTTTGGACACCTTTGAAGGTGTTTTCTATGTGTTTCTATGTGTTTTTGTTTGCCTGCCATTGGTTTTAACGGTGTTTGAAGGTGTTCGACGAACAGTTCGACGAACAGTTCGGCAAACACACGGGTGTTCGACGAACCGAACCGAACTCGAACACTACGGGGGTGGCTCAACACTAATGATAATCCCGACTTATTATAATTGCCAGACCTGAAATAACAAGCACTTTCCACCTATTGTGTCCCCCCATTTTCTTGTAGAATGTAAGCTTGCGAGCAGGAACCTCACTCCTGATGTAACTGTTTAAACTGTCTCACCTTGTATTGAATTTATTGGCTGTACATGTCCCCGCTTAATTGTAAATTGCTGCGGAATATGTTGGCGCTATATAAATAAAAATTATTATTATTATTAGAGGCGCATGGACGTTGAGCTATATAGTTCCTGTCGATAGGGACCGTTAGACCTAATATTATAAGGCTTACTTGGTGCCAGATCCTACGCCTGTATTCTGAGTTCAATCCGCTTTTGTGCGGTCAGGACCCTTCATTGTGACGTAGCAGGAAAACCATACTAAAGCAACTAAGTGTGAGTGGTGGACTAGCCAGAAAAATAGAGTGCCAGACTTTTTTCGGGATTATCTGCTGAGCGCTAAACCTGACAGCGCTAAAGAACTGGGAGCTACGAGAGAGAATGTTTAATGTAGTGGTAGAGGAGCGCCATTGGGGTGTGTTCTTCTCCTTGTGTTACCAATCTCTGACTGGTACACGATCTGATCAACTACTGGGCTGCTAAAGAGATGGATCCCTCACAAGACTATGACTGACATAGTGAGCAACTCTTCTCTGTGAGAAGCAGAGCAAAAGAAAGAGGCTCACAATGCACACACAAATGGGAATGCAATATTCCAGTCTGCCCAGAGTTGGATTCCCATTACAGTACTGCTGTATAATGTCCTCCATGCTACTTCTGAACATGTGCTACTGTGGCGCCCCTGCGGATCCAGTTGCCACAGAGGTACTGTACCTCACCCAGAGGTGTTATACTCCACTCCCAGGTAAGGAAGGAACACTACCCGGGACCCACACACCGACATCCAGCACTACACCACTCCAGACCAGCAGATGGGGCAAGATGCACTTAATCTGGGCTGAGCCCTGTCCCTGGCTGGAGAGGGGGGAACCAAAGGAGAGGGAACCATGTAGTAGGCGTGGGTGGAGGAAGCAGCAAAGAGAAGCACCCTAGCAGAAGGTATAAGAAGAAGGGGAACCTTCTAGAAGGGGACAGTCAGGGCTGTAAGCCCAGGAGGGAGGACCTGCTTGTGACAGGTCCAGACAGGAGGGGGCCCAGCGTAAGGGGCCCAGAAGAAGGAAGAAGACACAGAGGGGGTCTCAGGGACACGGGAGCGCAGATGCTCTCCGTGGAACCCGCATCCACCCGACCTTCAAGTGGAAGGACCAGGCCACAGAAGGGGACTGGCCCCAGACTAAAGGAGAACAATCGGGCTTAGCTAGCCCACCGGAGGCCGCAGCATTTTCAAGGTGTTGCAGCCGAAATCCACTATTACATCGCCGAAAAGGTGGCCACATAGGGTCAAGGGGACTGAGAGTAAGTCACCCGACAAGGCCCGAGGCCACTGGCTTGGGACACTGATTGTGAGGCGCAGGCAGGAGGGCGAGAGCCAGCTCAGGGAGACGACAAGAGAGGCACATAAGAAAGGGGTCCTGACTAAGTGTACCTGAACTGCCTGGGAATTGGCTGGATCCTTTCCTTGGAGAACACAGGACGACGTGGGCTGCAGCGGTAACCTGGAACTGCCTAAGAACTGTAAGTAAAGCCTGAAGACTTCACCCCACTGTGTCCTGGATTTATTGTTGCGTCACCTGCCTTGCACTACAACACCAACATCTTAAATTCTTTATTTAACTGCCCTGAGGCCTCGCTCTACCCGTGGAGAGCTGAACCATCTTTGCTGCATCACCAACGGCCCCAGTAGATCTGAATAGCAGCGGCGGCCATCTATGGCCACATACCACAGGTGGTGTCACAAACTTTTTTCCCAAAATGTTATTTCACTGTTTATTGACTGCCTCGGGGCCACAGACTGGGCAACGCCGCCGTGACATCCCTAGCACCGACCGGCCCGGCACTGAGTACCCCGCGGCCCCAAGGGGGTGCGTCACTACCTAGAAACAGGGTCTCCCTCAGGCCTCTATGTGCTGTCGATAGAAAACAACATAGCATCTACACTGTGTGAAGAATTATTAGGTGAGTATTCTGACCACATCATCATTTCTATGCAGATTTCCCACCTCCGAGCTGTATAAACGTGAATGCTGATTGGATGAAGCAGGTCAGGTGATGTGTATTTGTGTAATGAAGGGGGTGAGGCCCAAGGATACAACGCCCTTTATCAGGGAAGCAGAATTATTAGGCAGCTTGTTTTTCGCAGGCAAATTGGGCCAAAAAAGAGATTTACCTTGACGCGCCCCATGGGCTGTGGGGTACCCGGTGCTGGGCCGGTAGATGCTGGGGGTGGTATCACGGTGGCTGGCCCAGTCCGTGGCCCAGGGAGGTCAACAAAAAGGGGATATTTATAGGGGATTTTTAGTAAGTTCGTTACGCCACCTGTGGAATGCGGCTAACTGGAGCCGCCGCCGTGAGGGAAGTGCTCTGGAGCTGGTGTTAGGGCAGCAGGGATGGTGTGGCTCTCCACAGGTAGAGCTAGTTCCAGGGCAGTGTAGGGGTAGATGGTGGATGCTGGGGAGAGACGGCAGGACGGTCCCGGAGGAAAGACGGACACTCACACGGGGGATAAGCTTCAGTACCTTTACTGGTGACGATGCAGGCACGGTCCAGGGTACTCCGGGCGAAGGGTGCACTTTTGGACTCTCCTCAGTGAGCGGGTGTAGGGCCTCCTGATCCGTTGCTTCCTCTTGCTAAGCTTCTGACCTGCCTGGAGCTAGGCCTAGCTTGGTTACTGTCTCTCTCTTGCACCTGCTGACCTGGTGGTAGGGCCTTCTCTTGGAGATCACTCTCCCTGGATGCTGGGGCCTCCGTGACTCCTAGCCCTGGTACTGTAGTCAGCGTTTGGTAAACCTGTAGTCCTCCAGGTGTCCGGTGGTCCCTACTGGGCATAAAGGGACTCCGTAGGCACGGACCCTGTGTCCGGTATATATCTCGGGGTGAGCCTGGTATGCTCCTCTGCCCCCTCGCCACTTCTTCCTTCTCCTCTCGCCTTTGACCACACTCAGAGCCCTCACTAGGCTTCACCTCGTGCTGTAGGCCTTGGCTCGCCTAAGCACAGCAGCCAGCGTGCTGCCTCTTCACTGGTCTAAGTACCAGCACACTCTCTCTCTGACTGAGAGACTGACTAAACACTAAACTAAAGCTGAGCTGCCTGGCTCTACCCTCCCTATATATATCCCTAACGGGCTCCTTCTGCTGGTCTGAGATGGTAGGGTGGAGGTGTGTGAATGTGTGAGGGCCTCTTGTGGAGAAGTCCATCCATGCACCCTTCTGGGTTCTGTGGCACCAGTGCGTAGCAGAGCGCCACAACCTGACTCTGAAAAGACACAAATTTTTACCAGTCTACAGGGGGAGCAGCTCCTGACGTTGCCCAGGTATTGGGGCAATCACAGAACCAGCAAAAGTTTTGTTGTAAATAATCAACAGGATCACAAAAACGTGTTGAGAAAAAAAGATGCAGATTAACTACCAAATATGAGAGAAGAATCAAACATGAAGCGACCAGGAAGCCATTATCCTCCAGTGCTGTCATATTCCAGAACTGCAAGCTCCCTGGAGGCCAAAAGTACAAGGTGTTCAGTGCTCAGAGACACGGCCGAGGTGAGGAGGCTGAACCCAACCACCACTGAGCAAGACACAGAAGTACGAGGTGTTCAGTGCTCAGAGAGATGGCCCAGGTGAGGAGGCTGAGCCGGACCACCACTGAGCAAGACACAGAAGTACAAGGTGCTCAGTGCTCAGAGACACGGCCAAGGTGAGGAGGCTGAAACCGACCACCACTGAGCAAGACACAGAAGTGGAAATGACAAAACTGGGCCAAGAAATGTCTGATGACAGAATGTTCAAAGGTTTTATGATGAGATGAGGGTGACTCTTACAGTCCAGATGGATAGGCCTGTGGCTGGATCAGTAATGGGCACAGGCCTCTACTTCCACTCAGACGCCATGCAAGTGGGGTAATGCTATGGGCTGGTATTATTAAAGATGAGCTAGTTGGACCATTTTGGGTTGAAGATTAACTCAAAATCATATTCCAAACCTACTGCCAGTTTTTTAGAAGATACTTTCTTCCCGCAGTGGTACAGGAAAAAGTCTGAAGCTTTCAGGAAAACCATGATTTTTCTGCAGGACAATGCTCCGTCACAGCATCGAAGTCTTCACTGATCGGTGCCAGTAAAGGCCTTAAAGAGGAAAGAATAATGAAGTGACCCCTTCCTCCATGAACCTAAACCCTACTGAGAACTTGTGGCTCCTTCTTAAATTAGAGATTTATGGTAAAGGGAAACAGTCTCTCCTCTGATCAGTGTCTGGAGCTGTGGTTGATGCGGCCCAAAAGATTGACCGACAACAGATGAAGAAACTGACAGGCTCCATGGATGTGACTTATGGCTTTTATAGAAAAGAAGGGCGGCTATATTACTATATTGGTCACTAATATATATATTTTTTGGTCAGAATGGTTATTATTGTCACTTTGACAAATTAAAATGCACAATTGAGATGAGAATATTTAGGTTTTTCATTTAGTTGAATAATAATTCTATAAACTAACAGTTGCCCAATTGTTCTGCACACATAGATATTCTCCTAAGAAAGACAAAACCTCACCTATACTTTGCTAAATATTCAGGTTTATTAACCTTTTGGCTTGACCGACAGCTCAGTAGATGTTCAAAAATAACTTTAATGGTCAAAAATACAAATTGCCGAATAATTATGCACGCAGTGTAGTCTCCACTCACTAGCTCAGAGACAACATAGAAACATAGAGATGGAGCTTGCGGAGGGGAAAGTAATGAAAAATGCAGGATACAAGATGTATAATTCTTATGGATAGACAAAACAGCTTTCAGTATACTGGACGGCCAACAGGCATGCTCTACAGAGCTAGAGAGCTAACGATAAATGTCTGGAACTATTGGTTTTGTAGGGAAATGAAAAGGCATGGCATAGAAATTACAGGAAAGTGAAGGGAATAAATACTTAGCTGATAGAGTAAACCTGACCTGGGTCTAGAATAACTAAAGCAGGTCTCATATTAAAAGGATAGTGATTCAACATGGCAGCATGGTGGCTTAATTGTTAGCCCTTTTGCCTTGCAGTACTGGTAAACCGAATTTAAACATAAGCAACATCTGCTTCTCCCCTTGAATTGCTGTATTTTCTAGTTTTCTCCCAGTCAGCAAATGTGGAATATGTAAAATATGTGGAATAAATAAATATAACTCGGACTACCAGTCACACATAGAAGACGAGGGCAAATCAATTCCTCATGGGAGGTTACTTTGGTTCATCGTAGGAGGTTACTTTGGTGTAGAAAAGTGGCTTATTGTAAAAATTGAGGGCTCCAAGTTCCCCTTACTAGTTTGGTCTGAGCAGATCGAAAAGTATGAGTCAACATCAGCGTAAATTTATTCTAGATCAGAGAGGTGCTAATGAGAGAGAAAATATATTGACATTAAGGGAAGGTGTGGAATGCTTTATTGCATTTTTCTCTACACCATTTTTGTACTGCACATCTTTTAGGGGTTTAGTTGTCGTCTAATCTTCCAAAATCCAATAAATATTCTTGACATTTTTAGTGTTCTGCTGTTTGTATGTCGAGATGCGATGAGGAATATGACACCGGCCGACCGGCTAGGAATCAGCT
Source organism: Phyllobates terribilis (assembly GCF_046119375.1). Taxonomy (NCBI): domain Eukaryota; kingdom Metazoa; phylum Chordata; class Amphibia; order Anura; family Dendrobatidae; genus Phyllobates; species Phyllobates terribilis. Next base: position 1,162,292,762 of record NW_027362761.1, on the reverse strand, counting down.
CTGTGCTTACATTACCTGATTTTGACAAGCGAGATCAAAGTCGACTGTTCTGTTTTGCAAAATTCAAAGAATTCGGAGTCGCTTTCGTCCAGATTTAAGATTGTTTTATATATTTCTCCAGTAATGTAAGCTGAGCTCCCACAAATACACCGTCAGGCATGAAAGAAGGACTTGCATGAAAATCTTCACTTCAAGGGTTGCTTTAATGAAATGACATATCCATGTAACCAACTATATAAATTATAGGCAAACACAGGGTTTAAAATGGCTTTTCCCCATTTTTAACATGTATAATATTTCCCTAGGCTAAGCCATAAATATGTGATTGTAGGGGGCACAACTGCTGGGATCACTAAAATGGAGAGGTGGTGTGGAAGATTGCCCCTTTCACTTCATAGATATTGCTTGGCCTTTCTCGAAAGACACATAAATTATCCAATAGATTATATTAAGAAAACCATATATGGCTCCCAAAAAAAAGCGGTCAAATAATCACCAATTATACAGTACATCAGTGAAACATTATTCTCTAACACTACACATCTGAACATTGATATTGTAACACCAAGAAGGAAAAATGGTGAAATTATGGAAATGGCAGGATGGATAGATATGTTGCTGATATGAAAATGATGCAAAAATGGAAACAAATGTTTCAGAACACCTGCACTTATTCAGTATCAAATATGAGCACCACGTGCAGAAATTCCAGTGTGAAGACATCTTCATGAATTGCCCACATGGTCTCCAGATGGAGACCAGAGGATGGAATGGAGAAATGAAGGCTGGAATGGAGGTCTATCCCACTTAGTGATGAGTTGTGCTTTTGATCTTAGATGCAATAATGGCGACAAATTTTTCAAAATATCAAATTTATTCTGTATCAAGTATGAGCGTCTCACGCAGAAATACATGCAATTACATGCCTTGGCTGCTATCATTGAGAAATGGCCATGCCACTGGTTCTACAACCAAATCATTGTAACCCTGAACTGTTTGTGTACCTGGAATGAAGACTAGAGGGGTCTGTCTACCATAGATTATGCCACCCCACACCATAATCCCAGGAATAGGACTTGATTGACATTCCCTTTTGAAAGCCTCATCATGGCTTTGTCCACGTGGTCTCCAGAAAAATTTTCCAGATATCTCTGCATACAAGACAAAAGCAGGACTTGGTGAAGAGGATGAAACTCTATTTCAGACTCCATTGTCATCTTGCTCTACACCATAATAGCCCTTGCAAGCGGTGGCATGAGGTCAATGGAGCACCTATAGCTGGACATCAGGCTCATACTACCATGTTATGCAAATGTTTTCAGATAGTTTGTGTAGACACTGTTTGACACCTTAGACTTGGTATGTGATGTCTAACTTACTTCTAGTATGTAATGGATCACTATGCGCAATTCTTCGAATACTGATGCTACTATGTTTGCAATGCCATGAAGAGGCCTTCATGAGGAAGCAGCACTCAGGATCTACTCCCAAGATTATGGTGTGGTGTGGCATAATGTATGATGGCTGGACCCCTCTAGTCTTAATTCCAGACATATAAACAGCTCAGCGTTACACTGATTTGGTGGTGGAACTAGTGGTAAGGCCATTTCTTGTTAATAGCATGCCAATGCATGTAAGTGTGTATATTTGGTGCTCATACTTGATACTGAATAAATTGATATGTTTCGTAAAATGTGTTGCCATTATTGCATCTAAGATAAAAGCGGAACACTAAAGAGGATAAACCTCCATTCCAGCCATCATTTCACCATTCCAACCTCTGGTCTCCATCTGAAGACCACGTGGGCAATGCTATGAAGAGGTCTTCACGAGGGAACCTCACACTGGTCCTACTCCCAGGATTATGGTGTGGGTGGCATAATGAATGGTAGCCTGACCCCCATAGCCTTCCTTCCAGGTACACACATAGTTTGGTGTTAAGTTGATTTGGTACATTGACTGCAGTGCTCATTCCCCTGTAAAGGGCCAGCTGTAGGCAAAAAAAAAAACATTCATGGTTTTATTTATTAAAAAATTATTGAAAAAATGAATAAATTCACCTTTTTTTTGTGTATTCTTCACACTGCCACTAAAAGACGGTAACACCAATTCTGTCTTATTACCTCTACTTGGCAGATCATTACACACTTAACTGTTTTTGACAATTCATAGAAAAAAAAAGTTGAAAAAAATAACCCTTTTTGATGAATCCCAGAGGGAATTCTCCAGTCAAAAACATGGACTGCGCATTATCTTAGAAAATTGGAATGGAATTCTTTTCCCTCTCTAAGAATATTTTACTTGTATTCCTAAAAGTTACACGTTCCAGTGTTTTACAAGGGGACTGAACAGCAGTGATGAAAACAGAACTGTATGAGGCTTTTCATGTCAATACTTTCAGTGGTGGAGACATAAAAATGTATATATTTATCCTGAGGCAAAAATGAAAGCACCAGGGCCCGCAATGTAAAATGTGGTACAGGATAACTCTCATCTACCAATTGCCATTCATAATACTGGTGTCTCCTTATAGGACACAAGGTCCTTTGGACCCCATCAGACACCAGTGCTGGAGAGTGACTACTTTTTCTCCACTATGTCAACATCCCATTCAATGATGTCAAGGGGGTGCACAGATAGCTATCATAGCTGGATCTACTCTCCGTTTAGGTCCTTCCATCTTGTAGACCCTATACAATGTGATGTAATCATAAATGATGGTAGTCATTTCCAGCTAAGTGATTGACCCAGTTAGAACTTTTACACTTAAGTATTAAGAACTTTATAATACACCTTTGGTCAGAACAGACCTACTAATGAATTTTCCTACCAGATGACTTCAAAAACAAAGAGGGAGTGATAGGACTAGATCAATGGTTTGGTGGTGGGTATTTTTTATACATGCCTATATTACCTGAGAGCATTGTAGAGAATCAAGATGGTGTTCCATGACATCTAGCCGGGCCATGGGTACAGATGCGATGGCAGAGTATAGGAACAAATATACTAGGGGATCAGTTCTATTGTTTAAGACCAATGGGTAAGCTGATGAACATTTTAAAAGTTCATGAACATTGACGTTGGAATGACAACTTCTTATACTTGAGATTCATAAGAGTAATAGACCCTGCTGACCACCCAACGTAAGATTTATCAACCATCAAATTATCCAGGAAATGAAGTAATCTAGCAAACCTAATATTTTGACACTGAATTACTGCATTTCTTGGATAATTTGATGGTTGGTAAATTTTGACAACAGCACAAACGGCTAACATCAATCTAAAGGTAGACAACGAGGAGATCAAATTGGCCAATGATTTCATATTCCTTGGCTCCAAGATTTACTGCGATGGCCACTACACACCTCAAGTAAAATGACACATAGCACTTGGACAGGATGTATTGGTTGGCATAAACAAGGTCTGACACTCAAGATGTTTGAAAGGAAGATAATTGACGCTTCTGAATCTTTGGTGCTGGAGGAGACTTTTACGGAGTCCATGGGCAGTGAGGATCACCAACAAAGACATCTTGGTCCAAGTCAAGCCAATACTGCTGCTAGAAGCTAAGATAACCAAACAAAAATTTGCTTATTTTGGCCATATTATGAGGAATTAGTTGTTGGACAAAGACATCATGCTTGGATTGGTCAGTGGCAGAAGAAGAAGAGGATGGCCAATAATCCGCTTGATCGGCACCATCAAGAGCAACATGGGAATGACCATTGGTGAACTGAAAGAGGCAACACGGTATAGAACTGCCTGTCGAGCAATGATTGATAGAATGACTGAGAGTTGCACTAGACTGAATGCATAAGAGAGAATGTAATTTCAATGAACCTTCTGATCATATAATATATGATTGACTAGTCCTGTTTTCCAGCAAATGCAGATCTCGTCAGGTGCCACATTTTTATAATATTCAGATTGTTATAGCAAAAAAATAAAATTGAATTAAAGAGTAGTCTGTGATTGCCATGTATACATTTTAACACCATTCTGAAACCTATACTTGATGTTCCTTTTGATATACAGGCATTATGCCCTGCAGGTGGTGGAAAACACATCTGGAAGATCAGCCAGTAAAGTTGCAGCATGCCGCTCACCTCATGCTGAAGAGGCTTTGGAAAAATTGGTGCCTTGTATACCTCTTAATATGCTGGTTGCATTGTCTGCTATCAGATGTAAACTTCTGACAGCCATGGGTTTAGAATGTCAACAACTTTACAGATATCCTTTAAAGTTCATGACCTGTGCAATCTTATGGCATGTGTCAATAAGGGATTCTTACATGGTCTATTAGACAAGACTTGTGGCTTCCCCAAAATCTAATCTTACATTGTTATCAATAAAGTCTAAAAGTTACCAAATTACTTTGGCCACTACAAAATGGCTCCTTTGAGCCAACCAGTGTTTGTAAATATCAAGCTTCCAATGGCAGAAGGCGGTCTACCAAATATGTGTCAAGAGTTTGATCTGCTAAATCTGGAGTGTTAAAACTCAGATCGATCATGCAAATATTCCCACAGTGGAGTGATCAGCCACTGTGCATGCTCGACTTTAGACATTGTACTGTATATTTTTGTTCGGTCTCATCTGGTGAGGTGAATCTTCCAAACCCTTAGCATAGGAGAGCATTTCTAATACAGCATGGACAGCTTGCATTGGTGCAGATGAGTGTATCAGTTGGAGTAATGATGGCAAGACAAGAACAATGGCAACTGGAGAAGCAAAGATGTGTTTGCTATGAGGCTCAGTGGAACAGAGCTGGATTTGTTGCAGAGTCCAAAGTAGAAGTGGCACAGCGATATAGGAGAGTTAACTAGTGTTTGAGCTGAGCTGGTTTTGTCATAGAGTCTGATGCATGGTACCCAGCTTTATAGCAGAGTTGGGTTTTTCAGAGACTTTAAAAGCACTAGTGGATTGGACACCTACTACCTGAATATTCAGGTGGCATTTAGGTTTACAAGGCTTAAAAGTGTGACATAATAGTGGCACGCCTGACGTACAAAGCAACAGAGAGAACCGGTCAGAATAGAACAAGGACACAACACTCAGTACTAAAGTGAGGACAGGTGAGCATCAATTATTTTTTGTGGTGGTGGCAGCACATTGTTATTTAGTCACCGCTATGGAACTGATATTTGTCTGGCTTACTATATAGTATAATATTTTATTCTATATGTTAGACACTTTTGGCAAGTCTATTATTACGCTGTGTAATAGTACACTCAATGGGGAAAGCGATGACAAGAAACTATACCACAGTTTTTTTTCAGATATCAGTCATTAGGAGCAAAGGTTGAAAAGTAGTAGGAGGTCCATAGGTCTCTTCTTATAAGACACTAGAGATATCATGAATGGCACATGACAGGTGGGGGCCCATTTAAGGAATTTGCAAAATTTGTACCCAGCAAATTCATTCCGGAAAAAGACAAAGGATTCTTTTTCAACTTCACTATATCAAATTTGGGATAATTAACACCCACATTTACAAGTAGTAACCCAGAGTGCCCTTTATGAGTATGTATTCATCAGCCGGCCCAGACGGAAAAAGCCTGATGAATCTTTTATTGCTGAATCTATGCTAAAGAATCCTGTTCAAAGTAACATCAAACAGTGAAAGATCTCGTCAACCCGGCCGTTCCTGTGGATTCGAAGATCAGAGGAGAGAATTCCACATTTCATAAATGTTTAGGTTTCGTCCATCCAAATATGGTCCGCATGTGTCAGCGCTAAAAAAGAGTGATTCAACACATTTCTTCAGAATGAGCCTAACAGATAAAATGTATTGATTAACCCCTGGGATGAAGGGGATATTAGAGTGTTATAGGAAGACTCCTGCTTGTAAAAAGTACAATTTATTTAGCTTAATAATTTTTAAAGGTTAACCTGTCACTAAGTATGTCATTTTATTTTTTTTTACCTGGTGTAAATGCCGCTGTTTTCCTGAATCCGGCGATGTTTTACTTTTGTTCCTGCGCCTCTCCGTTCCTGAGATATGGCCTCCTCTTCCCTGAATGTTAATTTAGTCTACTTAACCAAGTGGGAGTGTTCATTATCTTTTCCCTAAGCGAGTATTTTGGGGCCTACGGCCAGCTGGCTAAATAGTCTAGATTTATATAGAGGGAAGAGAGGGTCATATCTCAGGAACGGAGTGGCGCAGGAACGAAAAACAAAACAGCGGCATTTACACCAGGTAAAAAAATACATATTTATGGAAAATAAAAGGTTCTCTTTAAATCCCTTTAATTAAGTTTTCTCACCTTAGGAAGTGATGGCACTTTGATATGTTATAACTTACTGATTATTGTGAAGAAAATACCATGACACTTCCAATTGCAGGAAATAATATATATGCATTTCATATGAGCAGGTCTTTGCAAATGGGCCAACGTTTCGATCAATAGACCTTGATCACAACCTATGAGAATTACATAGATACACTTGTAATGAGGGGAATGAGAAGGGGTTTTCCAAGTAGTGGACAACCCCTTAAATTAAAAAAGTACAAAATATGAATATGGAGCAAATATATATTAAGGAATAGCGTTTAGCACGAATCATCAAAGCGGGATTAAAAGAGGAGACTAAAGTATACAGAAAAAGAAATCACACCCAGGTAAACGTACATCAGGCACAACAGGTATATAATTATATTAGATGGACCAAAATAGGTAAATAAGAAGAAAAATGGGTTGGAATTCAGAAAATGTACCAACGTTATATGTAAAAGGAAATGAATCATGCTAAAAAAAAGTATAAAAGACACCAGAGATGACCTCGACACAGGTACAGAATTGCACAGGTGGAGGAGGTACAAGGTGAGTGAGGACAGATAATGTCCGCCAATAGTTACCTTTATTTGTGGGACGCCACTTATCCTTACATTGATGGTAGCAGCAATACTGGTTATGTGCTGTGGCTCCTTTAAATTTTTCCTGCACAGCAATGCTCCTGACCGCCTGCTGTGCCGGTATCTAGACCACAGCTCCATTCATTCGGTACTCTGTTGCTGTTTCTTACCCAGCAGAACTCCTCTATATAATCGACAGGGATTCCAGAGATCGGACCCCTTATTTATCCTCCTTACATGCCATAATATTATAAGATAAAACACCCCTTTAAACTTGAGGTTCACTGGTCAATAGGCCATGAGAAAAAGGGCCCCCTTAGATGACATTCTTGCTTCATAGGTCACAAGGAAAAATAAGGAAAAATAATAATCAGCCATTTGTGGCATAGCCTGTCGATGTGATGTACTGGACCCTTACATAGAAACTTTCACTTTTTTTAACTTTTTTTTGAGAGTGAAAGTTTTTGTAATCATCACTTGGTGTTTATTTTTTAGCCTAAATGTAGGGGTATGTTATAACACCACCCACGCCCCACATGTTAGAAAAGTATTACTGAGATAAATAAGCAAATACTGCTTGCACGTTAAACATCTCCAAAGAAGCAGGGATGTACTTTTTTTTTTAGCATTTTGTTCCACTGAGTTTCATTCAGAAACCACAGAGAAGCCATTCACTGAGCGCTTCGTTCTATCAAAGGTTATGGTGAATGTTATGAAAGTCTACGCTAAAGCCACAAGTCCTGATATTGCAATTTAGGTTTGTACTTTTCAATTTCATTGAAACCAGAGGGTTTCTAAAACCTACACTGTTCTTGGCAGGAAAAGAAGTTTGAAATACATTAGTAAATTTGCTTATAAAGTAAATAGACTATAAGGGGTACAATGGGTTACATTTTTTTTGGGGGGGGGGTGTAGCTGTAGTAGTTATACCCACATACCAGTACCTGACTAGAGAGGAGAAAATCTTCTGAAAATTCGACTTCGGAAGATTCTGTTGACTGGGAAATTTGATTTGCATCGTCATTTTTTTGTTATGTGAATTGGATCTACTAAACTCCATAGCATAGTAAACAATTTTTTTTAATTATACTCAACTTTCCCAGGCACTCACCTGTCCCTCTGTGCAGCTCCTTGCCCAGTTTTCTAGTCCACTTGTAGGTGACTCTGTCCCCTTCCGTTTTCACAGTGGTCTTAGGCGCCTCCGGTACTGGCTACATCAAGCAACAGTTGTAGACCCCTGTGAAGATGGAATCATACCGAAGCCACCTAGGAGAGGACCAAAGCGAAGCGGGGTCACACGAGGCAGGGTCGTTGCTGCAGGAAGCAGGCTGTGGAAGGAGTGGGGCAATGCTGAGGGCCCCAGGCTGGGAGGAGGGGGTGTCCTGGCTCTACACATGTGCTGCCTCCGGCGGCCATTTTCCAGAAGCCCACCTCAAGGAAATCAATGGGAAAGTGCGGGGACTCCGCTCGATGCCGACATTTTCTGACAGCCCAGGACCCACAGAGCTGGGACACCCCCTCCTCCCAGCCCAGGGCCCGCAGTTCGCCCTACTCCTGCCGCTGTCAGTGCCGGTCTCCTGCAGCAGGGACCCTGCCTCCTGTGACCTCACTCCACTGCAACCAACTCCCCCGGTAAGCTACCATAAAACCAGACTATAAGACTCACCTCCACTTTATTAAAAAAACATATTTTCCTCCTCAAAATGGGGATGCGTCTTATGATCCAGTGCGTCTTATAGTCCGCAAAAATGTTGCTTAGAAAATTTGTGACTTGTTCAATACTTATTTCACCTGCTGTGCATATATATATACAGTACAGACCAAAAGTGTGGACACACCTTCTCATTTAAAGATTTTTCTGTATTTTCATGACTATGAAAATTGTGCATTCACACTGAAGGCATCAAAACTATGAATTAACACATGTGGAATTATATACTTAACAAAAAAGTGTGAAACAACTGAAAATATGCCTTATATTCTAGGTTCTTCAAAGTAGCCACCTTTTGCTTTGATGACTGCTTTGCACTCTTGGCATTCTCTTGATGAGCTTCAAGAGGTAGTCACCGGAAATGGTTTTCACTTCACATGTGTGCCCTGTCAGGTTTAAAAAGTGGGATTTCTTGCCTTATAAATGGGGTTGGGACCATCAGTTGTGTTGTGCAGAAGTCTGGTGGATACACAGCTGATAGTCCTACTGAATAGACTGTTAGAATTTGTATTATGGCAAGAAAAAGAAGCTAAGTAAAGAAAAACGAGTGGCCATCATTACTTTAAGAAATGAAGGTCAGTCAGTCCGAAAAATTGGGAAAACTTTGAAAGTGTCCCCAAGTGCAGTTGCAAAAACCATCAAGTGCTACAAAGAAACTGGCTCACATGAGGACCGCCCCAGGAAAGGAAGACCAAGAGTCACCTCTTGGTTCTACTCCTTCATTGGAGTCAAGCTGTGTCTATATAAGACCTCACAGCTCACAGTGCATGTCAGACCAAATGAGAATCATGAGCTCAAATGAACTGCCCAAGGAGCTCAGGGACAGAATTGTGGCAAAGCACAGATCTGGCCAAGGTTACAAAAGAATTTCTGCATTACTCAAGGTTCCTAAGAGCACAGTGGCAGGGCCGGCGTCAGCACCCGGCGCACACGGGCAAATGCCGGGGCCCTGAGCAGGCAGAGGGGCCCACTGGCGGTCGCGCACCCCGCTGGGCTATGGGCGGAGGAGAGCGGTGTCTGCGCCCGCCCTTCTCCGCCGCTTGCTCAGGGCCCCGGCAGCTGGATACTTACCTCTCCCCGTGCCTCCGCAGATCAGCTGTCTTCCTGCTCTGCGCTCCCTGTGACGTCTCAGGTCAGAGGGCGCGGTGACGCCTTTACACCGCGCCCTCCCCTGAGCCGTCACAGGGAGCGCTAAGTGGGAAGACGCCGACAACGCTGGAGTTCGGACCCGAGCAGCGGACAGCGGGCAGCAGGTAGCAGGTGAGGAGAAGGGAGGTGAGTATTTGATTTTTTTTTTTTTTAATGTATGGAGGCATGGGGCAGTATAAAGAGAAGGGGGGGGCATCCTGCTTGGGGCATTATAAAGAGAGGGGGGGACATCCTGCATCGGGCATTATAAAGAGGGGTGACAGCCTGCATGGGGCATTATAAGGTGGGGAACAGCCTGCATGGGGCATTATAAAGAGGGGGGGGACATCCTGCATGGGTCATTATAAAGAGGAGGGGTGACAGCCTGCATGGGGCATTATAAGGTGGGGAACAGCCTGCATGGGGCATTATAAAGGGGGGGGCAGCCTGTATGGGGCATTATGTGGGGGGTAACAGCCTGCATGGAGCATTAAAAGGGGGGGGGCTGTATGGGGCATTATGTGGGGGGGGACAGCCTGCATGGGGCATTATATGGGGGGGCAGCCTGTATGGGGCATTATGTGGGGGGTAACAGCCTGCATGGAGCATTAAAAGGGGGGGCCTGTATGGGGCATTATGTGGGGGTAACAGCCTGCATGGAGCATTATAAGGGGGGGACAGCCTGTATGGGGCATTATGTGGGGGGTAACAGCCTGCATGCAGCATTATATGGGGGCCAGTATCCTGTATGGAGCATTATAAGGGGACCCGTATCCTGTATGGAGCGTTATATGGGGGCCAGTATCCTGTATGGAGCGTTATATGGGGGCCAGTATCCTGTATGGAGCTTTATAAGGGGACCAGTATCCTGTATGGAGCATTATATGGGGGCCAGTATTCCGTATGGAGCCTTATATGGGGGCCAGTATTCCGTATGGAGCCTTATATGGGGGCCAGTATTCCATATGGAGCCTTATATGGAGGCCAGAATTCCGTATGGAGCCTTATATGGGGGCCAGTATTCCGTATGGGGGCCAGTATTTAGTATGGAGCCTTATATGGGGGCCAGTATTCCATATGGAGCCTTATATGGGGGCCAGTATTCCGTATGGAGCCTTATATGGGGGCCAGTATTCCGTATGGAGCCTTATATGGGGGCCAGTATTCCATATGGAGCCTTATATGGGGGCCAGTATTCCGTATGGAGCCTTATATGGGGGCCAGTATTCCGTATGGAGCCTTATATGGGGGCCAGTATTCCGCATGGAGCCTTATATGGGGGTCAGTATTCCGCATGGAGCCTTATATGGGGGTCAGTATTCCGCATGGAGCCTTATATGGGGGCCAGTATTCCGTATGGGGCCTTATATGGGGGCCAGTATTCCGTATGAAGCGTTATATGGGGGCCAGTATTCCATATGGAGCCTTATATGGGGGCCAGTATACTGTGTGGAGCGATTCGCCGGTTTCTGAGCTATTGTGGAATTTACAATAGATATCACTCATGTAATGTAAGAAGTGAAATCTTTGCATTGTACTAATATATAAATATATATATATATATATTTCTCCGCCGTATCTCTGCATCATGAATCGTGGTATGTGTTAAAGGGGCCCACTGAGACTCTTTCGCCCGGGGCCCAGAAAAACCTGGAGCCGGCCCTGCACAGTGGACTCCATAATCCTTAAATGGAAGAAGTTTGGGACCACCAGAAGTCTTCCTAGACCTCGCCGTCCAGCCAAACTGAGCAATCGTGGGAGAAGAGCCTTGGTGAGAGAGGTAAAGAAGAACCCCAAGATCACTGTGGCTGAGCTCCAGAGATGCAGTAGGGTGATGGGAGAAAGTTCCACAAAGTCAACTATCATTGCAGCCCTCCACCAGTCGGGCCTTTATGGCAGAGTGGCCTGACAGAAGCCTTTCCTCAGTGCAAGACATATGAAAACCCGCATGGAGTTTGCTCAAAAACACATGAAGGACTCCCAGACTATGAGAAATAAAATTCTCTGGTCTGATGAGACAAAGATAGATAATTCTAAGCGGTATGTGTGTTGAAAACCAGGCATTGCTCATCACCTGCCCAATACAATCCCAACAGTGAAACATGGTGGTGGCAGCATCATGCTATGGGGGTGATTTTCAGCTGCAGGGACAGTATGACTGGTTGCAATTGAAGGAAACATGAATGCGGCCAAGTACAGAGATATCCTGGATGAAAACCTCTTCCAGAGTGCTCTGGACCTCAGACTTGACCGAAGGTTCATTTCCAGCAAGACAATGACCCTAAGCACACAGCTAAAATAACAAAGGAGTGGCTTCAGAACAACTCTGTGACCATTCTTGACTGGCCCAGCCAGTGCCCTGACCTAAACCCAATTAAGCATCTCTGGAGAGACCTGAAAATGGCTGTACACCAACATTCACCATCCAACCTGACGGAACTGAAGAGAATCTGCAAGAAAGAATGGCAGAGGATCCCCAAATCCAGGTGGGAAAAACTTGTTGCATCATTCCCAAGAAGACTCATGGCTGTACCAGCTCAAAAGGGGGCTTCTACTCAATACTGAGCAAAGGGTCTGAATACTTATGTCAATGTGATATTTCAGTTTTTCTTTTTTAATAAATTTGCAAAAATTTCTACATTTCATTTTTTTTTCAGTCAAGATGGGACGCAGAGTGTACTTTAACCCCTTTGCAACCCATGCCGTATTAGTACGCATATTTGCGTACCCCCCGTTCAGTGAGGGCTGCTGCGCTGAGCCCTCACTGAACCGAGCACATGTCAGCTGATTCTTACAGCTGACATGTGCCCGCAACAGCTGCGGGTGGAATCGCGATCCACCCGCGGCTGTTAACATGTTAAATGCCGATGTCAATCTCCGACAGCGGCATTTAACGCGTGTTTCCGGGTAGCGCGTCATAAGCCCCGCCCATCGGCGACCCCGTCACGTGATCGCGGATCACCGATGGGTGGGCATGACAACCCAGGGTCTGCAGCAGACGCCTGTGGTTGTCATGATCTGGTCGCTATGAGCGCCACCTAGTGTTCGGTGCTCATAGCACAGGACCATTTCTGCTGCATGCAGGGGATCTGCTCGTCCCCTGTATGCAGCAGAGCCGATCGGATAGTTGCTGCTTCTAGTCTCTTATGGAGACTATTTAAGCAAGCAACAAGTGAAAAAAAAACGTTTTTAAAAATATTAAAAAAATTAAAAATATATAAAAGTTTAAATCACCCCCCTTTCGCCCCATTCAAAATAAAATATATAAAAAAAAACCTACATAGACATATTTGGTATCGCCACGTTCAGAATCGCCCGATCTATCAATATAAAAAAAGAATTAATCCGATCAGTAAACGGCGAAACGAGAAAAAAATCTAAACGCCAGAATTACATTTTTTGGTCGCCGCAAAATTGCAATAAAATGCAATAACGGGCGATTAAAACATCAGATCTACCCCAAAATGTTATCAATAAAAATATCAGCCCGGCGCACAAAAAATAGGCCCTCACCCAGCCCCAGATCCCGAAAAATGGAGACGCTACAGGTCTCGGAAATGGCAATATTTTTTTTTTTTTTTTGTACCAAATTTTGGAATTTTTTTTCACCACTTAAATATAAAAGAAGCTATACATGTTTGGTGTCTACGAACTCGTAATGACCTGGAGAATAAGAATGGCAGGTCAGTTTTAGCATTCAGTGAACGTGGTAAAAAAATAAATAAAAAACAACTGTGGTATTGCACTTTTTTTGCAATTTTACCGCACTTGAAATTTTTTTCCCGTTTTCCCGTACACGATATGGTAAAACTAATAATGGCGTTGAAAAGTACAACTCGTCCCGCAAAAAATAAGCCCTCACATGGCCATATTGACCAAAAAATAAAAACGCTATGGCTCTGGGAACAAGGGGAGCAAAAAACGAAAAAGCAAAAGCGGAAAAAGCTCTGGTCCTTAAGGGGTTAATGAGAACAAAAATGAACTTTTTAGAATTTACAAAATGGCTGCAATGAAACAAAGAGTGAAAAATTTAAAGGAGTCTGAATACTTTCCGTACCCACTGTATATATCTATATATATATAAATGTATATGCAAATTTTACCACACGATAAACCGTGTAAAAACAAAACTCAAAAACCAAATGCCACCATTGGGAATTGCATTTTTTATTTTTCACCATATTTGTGCGGTAAAATGAATGGTACCATTCAAAACTGCAACTCATCTGGCGTAAAAACAAGCCCTCGTACTGTTATGTTGATCGTGAAAAATAAAAAAAATGTATGCCTCTTGGAAAAAAAAGGGGGAGGAAAAAAAACACCCGAAAACCCTAAAATGTCCTGTAGGGGAAGGGGTTAAATAATTGAAAAAAGTTAATGTATTTTCAAGCTCAACTTAAAATCAAATTTATTTTTTTCCAAGTTGTCAGCCCAACAGCACTGAACCTAAGTGTAAGTCCACCAAACATATGCTATCGTGTATATTTCATCAGTGGGGTCTCCATATGGCGCCGCGCTGGAATCCTCACTTGGCACCGTGTTCTAAATAAGAGATTAAACACATTTTGATCCCCATCTTCTTATCCTTATGCTCGATCCAATCAGATTTCTTTTATGCATTATTTATTTTTGCTTTATACTGATATCGTTACTTCTTAGGCTTTTTTTTTGTTATTATTAGCTGTTGTGGGAGGAAAAAAAGCCTGATAGCTGGATCCGTAAAAAGACTGATATGACACCTGTGGTTTACGTATTTTATACATAGCGCCAGCCCGGACACCTGACGTCAGCTGCTCATCTCCAGTAACTGAGCGCCGGCCGAGGCTGTGTTGGCTTTCATCTCGCTGACAGTGACCCGCTGGCAGAACAGATGGCAGTAAATGAATACTGGCACTTACTCCTACACCTAGAATGGACTGAGATGTATTTTTTTTATAGAATTTTAATTAAGAATATTTATACTAGAGTCATTCTTACATTGGTTACTGTTCAATATTAATATATATATATATCAATATTTATATATATATTTGATTATAATTTGACTTTATATTTTATTTATCGTGCTCAGGTTAAAGAGGTTATCATTGTTGACCTTTTTTTTTACCTGTCAGCAAATTTTTCATGGATATTATTTTCCTATTACATTGTGTGTTCAATTCAACAAGAAAAAAATGGTGAAATGTCCTCTTTAAATGTATTTGGCGCTCAAAATTATTTTTCCAATTGAGTTTCATAAAAAAAAAAAGTGCATTGATTGACTCCCATGGCCTTTGTGTAGCATTGACTATAGCGGGATGTAGAATTTTAGCTCGGGAGATTTTTGTTTTTGGGATTTTGTTTTTTCCTCTCTTTCTTCAAAGAGCTGTAACTTTTTGTTTTTCCATCCCCATAGACATATCAGATCTTGTTTTCCTGCAGGACAAGATGTAGTTTTGAACGACACCACTCGCTTTACCATGTAATGTACTGAATGAAACAAAAAGTGCGGTAGATGGTGAAAAAAAAACTGCAATTCTGACATTTGTTTTTTTTTTTGTTTTTTTTTACATGGCATTCATTATGTCGATACTTTATATATATATATATACATATATATATATATATTTTTTTTTTTTTTTTTTTTTAATGTTGCTTTTTTTAAGTAGCTAAAAAAAATTAAAAATAAATATATATTTATTTTTTATTTTTATTTGTATTTATTTATTTATTTATTTTGCTTTTATAAGTAGCTAACAAAAATTCAAAAACTCGTAAAAAAAAATCCTTGTTCTGAGCTTTGTGTGAGACTTAGTTTTTTTTTTGCATGACAATTTGACGTTTTTATTAATAACATTTTGGGAAAGAAATGCCATTTTGATCGCTTTTTATTGTTTCCTTTGGCGAAGTTGCTGCAACTGAAAAAATATAATTCTGGCGTTTTTTACTTTTTTTTTCTTTATTGTGTTTACCGATTTGGCTAATTCATTTTATATTTGAATAGAATGGACTTTTTTGGACGCGGCGAAACCACGTATTATTCTTTTTATGATACTTTTATTTTTAATGGGGGTAAAGGAGGATGATTCAAATTTTTATGTTTTTTTTATATATTTTTAAAACGTTTGTATCTTGGTTAAAGGGATTGTCTCAATTTCTGCTTAAATGAGTAATATTAAAAAGTGCTTGTAAAAATGAGAAACTTTGCAGTTTACCTTGTGGAGGAACGCGCGCTTGCAAGCCTCCTCCAATCAAAATATTGCATAAGTGAGGTGCTGTTTAAAAAAAATATTAAAAAACATTTAAGATTTTATTTCATCCCCCTTTCCCAGTTCAAAAATAAATAAAAAAATTGCAAATATAACCATGTTCATAATAGTCCAATATATGTATATATACTGTATATCATTAGTTCAACTGTTTGTTAAAACGCAGAAAAAAAAATCAAAACTTCAAAAATTGCAGCATTTTTTTCCTTCAATAACAACCAGAAAAATCCCCATTTCGCCACACTTTTTTCCCCATTTTTGAGAACTTTTTGGTAAAATGAAAGTTGTCATTCAAAGCTATAAATCGTGCCACAAAAAAATAAGCCCTCATATGGAAAAATCAAAAAGTTATGGCTCTTTTGAAGAAGAAAAAGGGGAAAAAAACAAGAACAGAAAAACAACAGCTGTCACCCAAGGGTTAAAAATCACACAGCTTTTCAAAGGATTATAATAACAACAATAATAAAAGAAATAATAATAATAATAATAATAATAATAAAAATGATAGTAATACAACTATTGCTAATAAAAAACGGAAATAAAATAAATAATAATAATAATTTATTTATATTATTTTACATTATTGTTATTAATAAGTAGTGTTATTATTGTTCGATTTAGTTTATTTCATATTAAAATATTGTAATTTTGTATAAATGTTAAGCAGCAGATTGCAAGTTGCATTTCCCATGTAAAATACATGACAAATGACCCAGATGGCAGAGTTTTCAGCTTAAACAGGCAATATGGCACGCATCAGATTTTCATCATAGTTAATTTATTGTATCACTAGAGAATATGTTGAGCCAGATGCATAAGCAAATTTCCATCCAATTTCCATAAGACTTTAGGTAGCAATGCTGCTTAATCATCTGTAGGCGGGGGTCACAGTTCACAAAACCCTATTACTTGCTTTATGATTTAGTTAGCTGGTTATTTCCAGGCTTAAATTACTACGACACTTTTTTTTTTTACTCTTTTAATTAAAAAGATGTGAAGATGTTCAGTAGATCAATAGTCATTTTCCTTGTGACCGATACAGCACTCCTAATCTATTGTGTAGACACAGAGCTGAGGACTACAATTATGTCTGCCTGCAGCCACCACAAGGGGGAGCTAAGATGATACTGCACAAAACAGTATGCAGTAAGTTCCTAAGCTCCCTCTAGTGGTGGCTGCAGGCAGGTTGGATTTCATTAGTTATATATACACCATATTTGGAGCTCTGTAATTGTGATTTACATGTTTTATCAGCTTTTTTACAATTTAAATTACCAAATGTTTACAATTGTCTAACTTCTGTTTTTCTCTCTGCCTTCAGTTACCATCAGGTGGCTCTTACTGTGTACTGTTTATACGCTGAAGTGTTTTTCAGAAATCGAGTCTGAATCTCAGCACAAAATGACTGTTCAAACCAAGCATGGGTGCTCAGTGCACCCTTGGTGTGGCCGATTAGTCCTGGGAACCTTCCCAACTACTTGTTTTCCATCTATCTCCACCCTCCTCTGGTTCCTGTAAAAAAGATCTGTCATTCAAGGAAGAGGAAAACTTAAATATATGGAAAAAAAGTAGTTGGGAAGGTGCACTGAAATGCTCGGTGATGCCAAGGGTCCACCAAACTACTGAGCTTGCTTTGAACAGCCATTTTGTCTTGACATGATCCCTTTAATTTTTTCCTGACATAGGACTTATTGGAACACACCGCAGGTCTTGATACAACTGAATCCTGGTTGTCCCTGCTGGGGGATATCCCACCTGGCAGCCTGGACCCCTTTGACCTACTGTATATGCATTAAATATAGCCTATACGTCTGGTGAAGGGTCTTCACCCGAAATGTTAATGTAATACTGTACTTAACACGATGTAACCAATGGATATGAAATACTGACAAAAAAACCCAATTTGAAGCATCTCCGAGTTCCTTTAGGTGTGCTGTTCCTTCTCTCTGTCTATTACTGGAACGTCCTATGATGATGTGAGTGTATAGAGTGGATGCTGGCTGTGTAATACGGTGTTATTCTACTAACAGCAGTGACCAAATCTAGATTGCTGCTTAACCATTTAAATGCAGTCAATCTCTGACAACGGCATTTAAATGGAGACAAGATCATGGTGTGCCATTGGGTTGCCATGATCCTTGACTCTGCCACGTTGGTGCTCCCAAGAAGCCCAGCCTAAGGCTAGGCTTCATAGGAGATCAGAATTTTTACTATGTACTGCAATCTATAATATAGTCGTCCAAGCATCCCTCTGTCTGAAGCCTCTATAGACTGCGCATGCGCGATGCGCAGTCTGGCTCCAGACAAAAGAACGCATGGAGCCGTTACAGGTAAGAGGAATGTATGGCGCCGGAGATCACGGTATGCGTAGACACTGAATGCATACCGCGATCTCTGGCGCCATACTTACATACTTACCTGACCGGGAGGAGCGTTGCCACTGCGCCTCTCTTCTGGCCGGAGACCAGTGGCGGAGTGAAGGCGTCGGAATCTGCGTATGTGCATAGCGCTATCCGGCGCCAATTTACTGAAGACACATTTGCAGTGTGTCTTCAGCAAAATGGCGCCGGACAGAGCGGTGCTCCGGCGCCGCACTCCTCCACCAGCTTCCGGCAGAACAGGACACAGCAGAGCCGGAGCACAGAGAAGAAAGGTGAGTATAAGTGTTTATTTTTTTTGTATGTCTGCAGCGTGAAAGGGATGAGGGGTGCCATATATACCAGGATTGGGGGATGAGGGGGCCATACATACCAGGATTGGGGGATGAGGGGGCCACACATACCAGGATTGGGGGATGAGGGGTACCATTCATACCAGGATTGAGGGATGAGGGGGCCACACATACCAGGATTGGGGGGATGAGGGGACCATGCATACCAGGATTGGGAGATGAGGGGGCCATGCATACCAGGATTGGGGGATGAGGGGTACCATACATACCAGGATTGGGGGACGAGGGGTACAATACATACCAGGATTGGGGGCTGAGGGGACCATGCATACCAGGATTGAGGGATGAGGGGGCCACATATACCAGGATTGGGGGATGAGGGGTACCATACATACCAGGATTGGGGGATGAGGGGTACCATACATGCCAGGATTGGGGGATGAGGGGGGCCATGCATACCACGATTGGGGATGAGGGGACCACACATACTAGGATTAGGGGATGAGGGGTGCCATGCATACCAGGATTGGAGATGAGGGGACCATGCATACCAGGATTTGGGGTGAGGAAACCATGCATATCAGGATTGGGGGTGAGGGTACCACGCATACCAGGATTGGGGGATGAGGGGTGCCATGCATACCAGGATTGGAGGATGAGGGGTACCATGCATACCAGGATAGGGATGAGGGGGCCATACATACCAGGATTGGGGATGAGAAAGCCACGCATACCAGGATGATGGATTGGGTACCATACATGCCAGGATTGGGGGATGAGGGGTGTCATGCATACCAGCATTGAGGGATGAGGGGTGCCATACATACCAGGATTGGGATGAGGGGTGCCATGTATATAAAATTTGGGATGAGGGGTGCCATGCATACCAGGATGAGAGATGGGGTGCCATGCATACCAGGATTGGGATGAGGGGTGCCATGTATACCAGATTTTAAATAAGGGGTGCCATGCATACCAGAATTGGGGGTGAGGGGACCATGCATACCGGGATTAGGGGTGAGGGTACCACGCATACCAGGATTGGGGGATGAGGGGTACCACGCATACCAGGATTGGGGGATGAGGGGTGCCATGCATACCAGGATTAGGGGATGAGGGGTACCATGGATACCGGGATGAGGGGTGCCATGCATACCAGGATTAGGGGATGAGGGGTACCATGCAAACCAGGATTGGGGGATGAGGGGTACCATGCATACCAGGATTTGGGGTGAGGAAACCATGCATATCAGGATTGGGGGTGAGGGTACCACGCATACCAGGATTGGGGGATGAGGGGTGCCATGCATACCAGGATTGGAGGGTGAGGGGTACCATGCATACCAGGATAGGGATGAGGGGGCCATACATACCAGGATTGGGGATGAGAAAGCCACGCATACCAGGATGATGGATTGGGTACCATACATACCAGGATTGGGGGATGAGGGGTGTCATGCATACCAGCATTGAGGGATGAGGGGTGCCATACATACCAGGATTGGGATGAGGGGTGCCATGTATATAAAATTTGGGATGAGGGGTGCCATGCATACCAGGATGAGAGATGGGGTGCCATGCATACCAGGATTGGGATGAGGGGTGCCATGTATACCAGATTTTAAATAAGGGGTGCCATGCATACCAGAATTGGGGGTGAGGGGACCATGCATACCGGGATTAGGGGTGAGGGTACCACGCATACCAGGATTGGGGGATGAGGGGTACCACGCATACCAGGATTAGGGGATGAGGGGTGCCATGCATACCAGGATTAGGGGATGAGGGGTACCATGGATACCGGGATGAGGGGTGCCATGCATACCAGGATTAGGGGATGAGGGGTACCATGCAAACCAGGATTGGGGGATGAGGGGTACCATGCATACCAAGATTGAGTGATGAGGGGTACCATGCATACCAGGACTGGGGGGTGAGGAGTGCCATGCATACCAGGATAGGGATGAGGGGGGCATACATACCAGGATTTGGGATGAGAAAGCCATGCATACCAGGATGAGGGATTGGGTACCATACATACCAGGATTGGGGGATGAGGGGTGCCATACATACCTGGATTGGGATGAGGGGTGCCATGTATATCAAATTTGGGATGAGGGGTGCCATGCATACCAGGATTGGGATGAGGGGTGCCATGTATACAAGATTTTAAATGAGGGGTGCCATGAATACCAGGATTGGGGATCGGGGGTGCCATGCATACCAGGATTGGGGGATGAGGGGTACCATACATACCAGGATTGGGGGATGAGGGGTACCATGCATACCAGGATAGGGATCTGGGGGGCCATGCATACCATGATTCAGATGAGGGGCCATGCATACCAGGATAGGGATGAGGGGTACCATGCATACCAGGATTGAGGGTGAGGGGTGCCATGCGTACCAGGATTGAGGGTGAGGGGTGCCATGCGTACCAGGATTGAGGGTGAGGGGTGCCATGCACACCAGGATTGGGGGTGAGGGGTGCCATGCATACCAGGATAGGGATGAGGCGTGCCATGCATACCAGGATAGGGATGAGGGCAGCACATAACAGTATGGGGGAACAGGATTGGGGAGCACAAATACCAGGATGGGGGCAGCACAAATACCAGGATGGGAGGAGCACAAATACCAGGATGGGGGCAGCACATACCAGCATGGGAGATCATATACCAATAAAAATGCTCGCCACCCAGGCGAAGAATGGGCTCAATAGTTAGTATAGTAATATTGCAGTATATAGAACAAGTGATGAAACGATTGCTGGTTCAAGTCTCCGGGAAAGGGGAAACTAAATGATAAACAAAAAACTAATAAGAAAAGTCTTAAAAAATGTTTAGAAAATATAAAAGTTTAAATCACCACAGGAAAAACATAAAATGTAAAAAATTAAAAGATAAACATATTGGGTGTCATGAAATTACGATTTATCAAAATATTAAATTATTTAACCCAAACGCTAAATGCCGAAAAGAAAAAAAAATCTTAACTTCAGAATTGCTGTTTTTTAATCACCACACTTTCTCTCAAAATTGCAATAAAAAGCATTCAAAATGTTATACATACCCCAAAATGATATAAATAAAATATATTATAGATAAATAATAGAATAGAAAAATAAAACTTTTATTTTTTTCAGTACATTATATATTAAAATATGGTATTTTTCAGTGGCTCAGGCAAAGTTTGAATTCACCTGTTTTTCACAGGAAATTCATACTGCGGAGAAGTTGTTCTCTGTTAATTTAATGTCCCTTACTATGCTCTGGGGTCTCTTCAGACCCCAGAGCACAATGAGTGTAATGTGTAAAAAACATAAAAAAATCGTTATACTCACCTCTCTGGCTATTTCACTACTCACCTCCACCAGTGTAGTCTTCTAATCGGCGTTGGGAGCAATGAAATCCTTGAGCGTTGGTCACCAGGCTGAGGCTTCCAGCTTTCCTAAACCTGATATGGTCCTGCGCATGCAGCAAACCTGGAAACCTTGGACTGGCGCCCTAGGATCGGGGATTTCACCGTGCCAAAGTAGATCTAAAGATGTGATGAGGACCAGATTGGTGGCGGTGAGGAGTAGAGGATGTAGAGAGGTGAGTATAAGGTTTTTTTTTTTTTTGTGGCTCAGAAAAATGGTGGCCACTGAATCTGCGTGGAGGCGAATTACAAAAAGTCTGGCATTTTGATGATTACAAATTTTTGGAAAACTCAAGTAGAATTCAATTCCAGTGTAACTTATTCTCTCGTCTCTATATGTTTTTCAATTCTATGTCTTCTTAAAAAGTCACCAATTATGAAGCATGTGACATTTGCACAAGAAATTTGCGATTTTTACTATTTTGCACTTCTCTCCTCCTCTCTCCACTTCTTAAAAGTGTAAAGAAAAAAAGATGTAGCTTGGAATGAGTGGGCCGGTGTCACACTGTCACAGAATACTGGAGGTAGGGGGCCTAAGCTGACCCTAAGCTGGGACCCTGACTAACCCCTCAACCTGGAGGTACTGTTAAAGGTACAGAGGTCCAGGCCGCCAGCGTAACCCCTACCTCCTGAGGATCCCTGCACCTAAGTAATCTAGTCCTGAGAAGGACCCCGATCACAACAATAGGGAACCAGAAATAATATGCCCACACACAGTATTTAGACGAACGAGACAGTACAAGGGAAAAACCAAAACCACCTTGCATACAACTTCTACACAACTACAACAGAGGGAACACCAACGGGAAAGGAGATAAATGATAAAGCGAGGAAAGGGAAAAAACACTTCCAAATACACTTATCTCAGCAACTCCAAACACCACGATCCGCTCTGTAAGTCTGAATGAAAAGCTTTCACCGACACCTCCCAAACAGACCTGCAGGAATATAAAGGAGTCTCACTAAAGAAGCATTGATTGCAGCTGGGCGAGGCTGGACCTCAGCTAGCCCAGAGAGAGAGAGAATTAACTCCTACACTGCCGAGAAAACACAAAGCACCAACAAGTCAGCTGCGAGAAGTCAGGCTGTGTACTCGTGACGATCTTCGTGGCAACACACCCGTGACAGTACCCCCCCTTCTACGAGGGGCCTCCGGACCCTCAGGGCCAGGTTTATCCGGGTGAGTCGAGTGGAAGGCCCGAACTAATCGGTCTGCGTTAATATCCGATGCAGGAACCCACATCCTCTCCTCAGGACCATACCCCTTCCAATGAACCAAGTACTGAAGGGACCAGCGATTAAAGCGTGAATCAATGACCCTCGATACCTGGAACTCCAAGTTACCATTGACAACCACAGGAGGGGGAGGTAAAGGTGACGGTACCACCGGCGCCACATACCTCTTAAGCAATGATCTGTGAAACACGTTGTGAATTTTAAACGTAGGGGGGAGGTCAAGACGGAATGCCACCGGATTAATAACATAACTGATTCTGTACGGCCCGATGAACCTGGGACCCAGTTTCCAGGAGGGAACCTTAAGTTTAATATTCCTGGTAGACAACCATACCTGATCGTTCACACTTAGGTCCGGACCAGACACTCTCCTCCTATCAGCCATACGTTTGTATCGGTTCCCCATAGTATTCAGATTCTTCAGCACCCCTCTCCATACTGAAGCGAGAGATGAGGAAAATCGTTCCTCCTCCGGAACCCCCGAAGAGCCCCCCCTACTGAAAGTACAAAACTGGGGGTGAAAACCATATGCCCCAAAAAACGGGGACTTACCAGTGGACTCGCTCCGCCTATTATTGAGAGCAAAGTCTGCCAGAGGTAGGAAAGAAGCCCAGTCCTCCTGGTTCTCTGACACAAAACACCGAAGATATGTCTCCAAGCTCTGGTTCATACGTTCCGTCTGACCATTGGTCTGAGGATGAAAAGCCGACGAGAATGACAAATGCATCCCCCGCCGAGCACAAAACGCCTTCCAGAACTTGGACACAAACTGAGACCCCCGATCAGACACCACCTCGGAGGGTACCCCGTGAAGCCTCACAATCTCCCCAATGAACACCTGCGCAAGAGTTTTAGCATTAGGGAGAGCCGGAAGAGCGATAAAATGTGCCATCTTGCTGAACCTGTCCACTACAACGAGTATGACCGTTTTACCCGAAGACGGAGGGAGGTCCGTAATAAAGTCCATAGACAGATGAGTCCAAGGACGCTCCGGGATCTTCAAAGGTAAGAGGGCCCCAGACGGACGGGTATGTGAGGTCTTAGAGCGCGCACAAACCCCACAGGACGCGACAAAAGTTACCACCTCTTTATGTAAGTTAGGCCACCAAAACCGACGCGAGAGGAGATCCACAGTTGCTTTACTCCCCGGGTGTCCTGCAAAAACTGAGTTATGGTGTGCCTCGATCACCTTTTGTCGCAACTGATCTGGAACGAACAGTCTCCCCGAAGGTCCAACAGGGGCGTCCCCCTGAGCCTCCAATATCTCCTCCTCCAGCTCAGAGCATACTGCCGAAACCACCACCCCCTCCTGAAGAATAGGAATCGGGTCGTCCGTATTCCCGGCCCCAGGGAAACTGCGAGATAAGGCATCCGCCTTTACATTTTTAGACCCAGGACGATATGTAACGACGAAATTAAACCTGGTAAAAAACAATGACCACCTAGCTTGTCTGGGATTCAGACGTTTAGCGGACTCCAGATATAGCAGGTTCTTGTGATCGGTGATGACGGTGACCGGATGAACTGCCCCCTCCAAAAAATGGCGCCACTCCTCAAAAGCTAACTTAATGGCCAAGAGTTCCCTATTGCCGACATCGTAATTCCTCTCAGCGGACGACAACTTTTTAGAGAAAAAGGCGCACGGATGCCACTTACCAGGGGACGAACCCTGTGACAATACTGCTCCCACCCCTACCTCGGAAGCGTCTACCTCTACAAAGAATGGCTGAGACGCATCAGGTTGAATGAGTATGGGTGCCGAGGCAAAACATTTTTTCAAGGAGGAGAATGCTTGACAAGCCTTGTCAGACCACCTAGAAAAATCCGTCCCCTTTTTAGTCATGTCTGTGAGAGGCTTAACCATGGACGAGAAATTACGAATGAACTTCCGGTAATAGTTAGCAAACCCCAGGAAACGTTGTAGTGCCTTAAGATTCTCCGGCCGATCCCACTCAAGAACTGCCCGCACTTTCCCAGGGTCCATACGAAAACCGGACGCTGAAACCAGGAAGCCTAAAAACTGGAGTTCCTGTACGGCGAACACACACTTTTCCCACTTGGCATACAGTTTATTATCCCGCAAGATCTGTAACACCTGTCTAACGTGCTCCTGATGAGACACCAGATCCGGCGAGTAAATTAAGATATCATCCAGATATATGACAACAAACTGTCCCACCAGGTGGCGAAAAATATCATTAACAAAGTGTTGAAACACCGCCGGGGCATTAGTCAGACCGAATGGCATGACAAGGTTCTCATAATGCCCCTCCGGAGTGTTAAAAGCCGTCTTCCACTCATCCCCCTCCTTCATCCTAATCAGATTGTACGCCCCCCTGAGATCCAACTTAGAGAACCATTTGGCGCCCACGATCTGATTAAAGAGATCGGGAATAAGTGGGAGCGGATACGGATCTCGGACCGTAATCCGATTAAGTTCACGGAAATCCAGGCAAGGGCGTAGGCCTCCATCTTTCTTCTTAACAAAGAAGAACCCCACGGCCACCGGTGAAGATGAAGGTCTAATATGCCCCTTAGCCAGACTTTCAGAAATATAATCCTTCATGGCCTGCCTCTCAGGACCAGAAAGGTTATACAACCTAGCTTTAGGTAACTTGGCCTCAGGGAGCAGTTTTACAGAACAGTCATACTCGCGATGAGGAGGTAGTTCCTGACACCCATTCTCCGAGAATACATCCTCAAAGTCCGCCAGAAATGGAGGTAAGACCCAAGGAGTAACCGCACCGATGACCGTGTTCATGCAGTTTTTATTACAGAATTTACTCCATTGGCTTATCTCTCTGGTTTGCCAATTAATAACCGGGTTATGCTTAGCTAACCAAGGAAGGCCCAACACTATAGGAGTGGGAAGACCCTCCAACACGTAGCAAGACAACAGTTCTTTATGTATTGCCCCCACTTGAAGTTTTACACCATGCACAGCTTGCAAAAAACTTCCCTGACCGAGAGGCCTGGCATCGATCGAGAATATGGGGATGGGTTTAGCCAACTCACTCAATCGCATACCTTGAACCCGGGCAAACCGAGCATCAACCAGATTAGCCCCGGCCCCACTATCCAGAAGAACAGATATCCTCTCAGTTCTCGTACCCACCACCACCTCCGCCGGTACGAGAAACTGAGACGAACCCAGGGACGAAATACCTACTCCCAGATTGCCGTCCACCACACAACCTGGGATCAACAGTTTTTTCGACGACTCTTTACTCTGCAAGGGACGGGATGGACACCCCCCAATAAAATGTCCCTTTTTCCCGCAGAGGAAACACCTTCCTGTCTTATGGCACACCACCGGTCCCCTTCCCCGAAATGATGTCCCTCCTAATTGCATAGGCTCCTCCGGACTGACCAGGGGAACCACCATATGAGGGGACCTTGTAGGAGGTGGAGACATTACAGGGGGTAGAGTTATCCCGCACCTCTCCCGAAGCCGTCTGTCAACACGAATAGCAAGGGCCATAGCGGCTTCCAGTGACGCGGGAGAGTCATACTGTGCCAACACATCCTGTAATTTGTCGGATAAACCATGACAAAACTGGCTCCTAAGAGCCGGGTCATTCCACTGGGTGTCCGTGGCCCACCTACGGAACTCCGAACAGAATTCCTCCGCCGGACGATCTCCCTGCTGAATCCTACGTAACTTAGACTCAGCAAGGGAGATCCGATCTGGGTCATCATATACGAGTCCCAGAGCAGCGAAAAACCTATCCACTGACTGGAGAACCGGGGAGCTTGGGGGAAGAGAGAACGCCCAAGATTGAGGGTCCCCTTGTAGGAGCGAGATGACAATTCCCACCCTTTGTTCTTCACTGCCCGATGACCGAGGCCGCAGCCGAAAGTACAATTTGCATGCCTCCCGGAAAACAAAAAACTTGTCCCGCCCCCCAGTGAACTTGTCAGGGAGAGCTACTTTAGGTTCTGGTCCGGCTTGCTCCAGAGGATGCAAAACCTTGGACTTAACGTCCGCCAGCCCCATGGACAAACTCTGCAACTGCCGAGCTAGACCGGCTACTGGATCCATGGTAGCTGGAGAAAACTAAGTGGGTCGGTGAAAATGTCACACTGTCACAGAATACTGGAGGTAGGGGGCCTAAGCTGACCCTAAGCTGGGACCCTGACTAACCCCTCAACCTGGAGGTACTGTTAAAGGTACAGAGGTCCAGGCCGCCAGCGTAACCCCTACCTCCTGAGGATCCCTGCACCTAAGTAATCTAGTCCTGAGAAGGACCCCGATCACAACAATAGGGAACCAGAAATAATATGCCCACACACAGTATTTAGACGAACGAGACAGTACAAGGGAAAAACCAAAACCACCTTGCATACAACTTCTACACAACTACAACAGAGGGAACACCAACGGGAAAGGAGATAAATGATAAAGCGAGGAAAGGGAAAAAACACTTCCAAATACACTTATCTCAGCAACTCCAAACACCACGATCCGCTCTGTAAGTCTGAATGAAAAGCTTTCACCGACACCTCCCAAACAGACCTGCAGGAATATAAAGGAGTCTCACTAAAGAAGCATTGATTGCAGCTGGGCGAGGCTGGACCTCAGCTAGCCCAGAGAGAGAGAGAATTAACTCCTACACTGCCGAGAAAACACAAAGCACCAACAAGTCAGCTGCGAGAAGTCAGGCTGTGTACTCGTGACGATCTTCGTGGCAACACACCCGTGACAGCCGGCCTCCAGTGGCCAGACAGTATTGTCATTAGACATTGGCAGTAATTATTGCCCAAATCTACGGAACGTTTAAATTAAATCCCATCCAAGCTATGAAAAAAACTGGTTGGGAACATCCACTTGCAGTTCAGATAAATCCTGCCCCTTTATATCCAGTGGCATGCTTGAATTTGTTGGGATTTTTCCCAGAATTTCCCAGGCTTTCCCAAATTTGGTTCCTTTGGGAAAAATGTGTTTTTATAAGTCTTTTATAAATAAATGCTGTGAACATGCCGGCCTCTTTTCCATTCATTCCCTAGATGTAATTAAAAGGAGAATATTAAACATTGTTTTAGTTATTTATTCACCATACTAGAGTATTTTTTATTTTATCTGCGGACTTCCAAGTAAACTACTACAGTCTTAAAAGGGGCATAGCCCCTATAAAAATTATAGATTCTACTGCTGTCCAGAAAAAAAATGTTTTATTTATTATGTAAATCAGGGCTCCTCGGCGCACCCTTGGTGTAACCAAGGACTCTATGCTGTGTACTGCCCCCACAATGAGCAAGACGTGCACTGACCCTTTGCCTTGATTGACAGCACTCTGCACAATCGCATGCACACAATGATACTCCTGGACCCCAGTGCCGTGCACACATAGAGCCCGAATTCATCGAAGCCTTCATGCCAGAATTTTAGAGTAAAAACTTGACAAAGCTGCAAAATTGTGGTGCAGCTCTGAGTTTAGTCAAAAATGTTGGTGTTTTCACGCAAGTTGCTCCCTACACCAAGAAAATGGGTGAGACAAGCGGCAATGAATTTCATGAGTGGCGGCATTTGCCACACCCCAAATCTTACTCCAGCTGGGGCTAAAGAAGGATTGGTGGCAAGGCACACACCAAGGTGGAAGCCACTTGTAAGTCGCTCCTGATTCATGAAGAGGCGTGTGCCTGAATCAGTAGCGTCTGACTCCAGCACGTCCCCTCATCAAAATCGGCGTGAACGACGTTGGTCTTGATGAATTGGGCCCATAATTTTAGTACATGTGTAATAGTGAAGAAGGGTGTAAACTTCCCCTGGGATTGAAGTAGTTAGAATTACATATCCCCATAGTTAGGCACTCTCTGAACTGCTATTAGGTCAAGTTATGGGGTTAATTTCAGTGGCGCAGTCAGTGGAGTAAAGGGGAAACATAGTGACAGAGATAGACATTGGGCATATCTAGAGGTGAGATATAATTCCTTGTGGGGCTGCAGTACTTTTTATCAGCCACAAGATGCCACTGCTGGGCACAGTTGTCAGTGAGAGGCACGGCAGTTTCTAAGCAGATGGCTTAGTGGGTGGAGCCTCTGGGTGTGCTAAAAATAGCTGCAGTCGTTATTTTTGATTCAGTTGAAGCCCTGTCGGGGACGTGACAGGAACTCTTACGTGCGAACAGCCAGGGAAATTGGCTGCTAGGGTAGACGGGGGCTCTCTACCGCCAGACTGTGAATCAGTAGTGTGAATATCTCCTCACGCAGGAGTCCCATTAGCCGACAGGAGAAACTCAATGGAGGTATTGAGGACCCGGGGCACTTCTAGTCTGCAGGTAGCAGAGGAAAATAGGACTCCAGGATAAGCCGTGAGAGAGGTAAAGGATCTGGGCACACTGTCGCTGGTGAGGAACTGACTCTTAGGCTAAGGAATAGAAACAGAGAGATGCTTCACCTAAAGAGGGCACCAGGGCTGAAGATGATTTTAGCACCTGTATGGGAGACAAGAACCTGTTGGGCTTTATCCAATCTACCAGACTGTAAATATTGTAATTACTCCTTTCCCCCAAGTAAAACCCCAGTTATGGTTAATAACTTTGTGTCCTCTGAAATGATTACTGCCCTGGTCCCAGAAGAGAAATGTCTGGAGACAGGTGCGACTGGATGGTGTGAAGTAAATGAAGAATGTCACATGCACAGTCACACATCAGAGGGAGGACACGAATTGTCTGTAGGGTGCCAGAGCGAGCAGGGGCTGCAGCTCGCCCACGACTACCTCGCTGGGGCACCTTACACATGCACATTATCCCTCTTCGTCTGACTGTGGTGTACGCATGGGTGCATCAAAGGATTGGCCTACATGTTATGGCCATTGTTTGGGTATTTTCAGATGTTTTTATCTTGGTTCTCTGCACTGCTGTGTGTGATTTTTTATTTGCAGGAATAGAATTGTTGTGTAGGTGCAGTATCGTACATGAATTCCCTCAAATAGTTCAGCCCTTGCCTTGTGTTTGAGCCCTAAGCGTTTTATTTCATGTTTAGCCTTTCATTGTTTCTGTAAGTTTCCCCATTTATGGTCTCTATATACAATGTGTAGATTGCTTTTACACACTTATTGTGGTGGTGGCATTGTGCTGTAGTACAACGTATACAAGACATACATCTTCACATCTACGTACTGACGGGACATAAGCAAACACCTCTCAACGTCAACACAGCTTGAAAAGCATAAACTATGTTGTATACATTGAGGTCTCGTGAACATTGCAAACACATTAGCGGGCAGCCGGGTTAATGTCAATGCACTAAAAAGATTAGCAGATTGTCTGAAAACATTTGCTCTGAGTAATGTCCTTTTTTTTTCTTTCTGTAATCGCCGGTCTTGAAAAATTAATTGAGCGGATTTAATGGCCATAATTATGAAGAACTTCCCAATGCCGGTAATAAAATAGTAATCTTACCATTGTCTGTTGCACTACTCATAAGCCTGTACTTTATATCCAGCGCTATGCTTATTTTTCTCTCTCTAGGAGTTGAAGAATGCTTATTATTTTCTATAGGTCCCTGAGGGAAGTTAGGAAGGATGTTCCATAGGATATGGTCATCTCATTGTCCTATGCAATCTCCGAGCCATGTATTGCACCCTTAGGAGCCTTTTGGGCTATATTATATCTACATATGCCTTCCAAATTATGACATACTACATCAGATCTTATTGCTATAAGTTGAAACTCATGGGCCCCAATGAATAGCTAGAAAAGGGCCCCTATCTATAATGGGTTTAAAGAAGCACTCCTCCTCCCATCAAAATTTGTATCCTGTTAATATATTGCAGTCATCATATTATATAGCACTGTGTACTTACAGTTGCTCATTTTGCATTTCTACCCAGCTAATTCTTCTCTTTTCCATTAGGTCTATGACATCACATGATTTATAACTGACTAGCTGAGTCCTTCTAAGCTCTATGCAGAAAGAGGAGGTCAATTTTCTCTGCATGAGACCTAAGTCACTGCAAAAGTCCCTGGCAGGGGGAACAAGGGAGCAGCTGGGTCAGGAGTCGAAGAGGGTGATGATAAATCCAGGGAAAAGAGACTTCCTGTTTCTACATAGAGCAGAGAAAAGAGAAGAACTAATTGGGTAGAAAGGCAAAATAAGCAATTGTAAGTACACAGTGCTACTGTATATAATATGATGATTGATATATATTAAGAGGATAAACAATTTGATGGGAGGAGTGCTTCTTTAATAGTATTGGTCTTCCTGTACAGGCCAAAGTTACCTTTTAGATCCCACTTCAGCTCCAGGGCCCAGCTGTGAACCCTGTACCCACTATAGTTATACCTCTTTCAATTGCCTTAGATGTTTCCCACAGGAATCAATTCTTGTACCATATAGCTATCAACAGGTTTATTGAATTGAACAGGACTGAGCAGCTATACCGAACAGGAATACCTATTATTTGCTATAAGTCCTAAAGGCTAGATTGGAAGGATATACATAGGACATGCCCATATTACAACTCTGTAAAGCTCCAAGTTGTACTTACTGATAATGCAACACCTTCATATGCTATTGATATCACTATTGAAATTATTGCAAACCGTATCATAGAGATTTCCAGAAGAACTATTACTATCAACATCACGTAGTGCTCAGGGCTCTATGCCATGGAGCTATTGGGTCCTTGTATATTGTCATGGTACTACCATGGGATGAGGTCTTAAACTTATATTGTAAAGAATGTAGAGGATGACATATGGCTGCTATCTTTCAGCGTTGCACTTGTCCACGCCATTGACTTTATGAATGTTTTTTTCAGTTCAACTCCACTGATAATAATAAGGCTAAGCTACAACACCCTACCTGTCCACAACCGGTGGACACGTAGGGTGCAGTAGCTAGCAAGATAGCAGCTATTTACCAAACCTATATGATTTTTAATTGCTAGTCTACAGGGGAATTGACAAATGTGAGATTATTTGCGTTGGATGTTGAGATAAATGAGAAACTATACTGTAGTGGCTCAACGATGGCCCCCAGGTCTGTCATGAAGGGAAGCCATTAGGCCTAATGGGCTCCTTTTCAGTTTCAATCTGAAGTGCATTGTCCAAAGACATGTTCACAACTTGTTTTGGCCGCATCTGAATCTTTCAGGGGTTCTGATTGAACCCTCGAAAAACAGAATTTGGGCATGCGCCAACTATACCATAAGACCCACATACACGTTAGACTAACATCGGCTGAACCTGCCAATATTGGAGGGATCAGTCTAGACTCAAATGCTTATGGGGGGCTCCCCACTTTCCCTTCACAGGTGAGGCTCTGGGAGAAAAGAATGGGGCACGTTGGATTTCCGACAGCCAAACCTTTTGTAATTAGTCTCCACTAGTAAAGTCTGTGAGCAGTTCTCTCATAGAAAACATAAAAAATATAGGAGAACTCATGCAGCCCCACATAAGAAAAACTACCACCACCATGTTTCACTGTCGGTATTTTTCTAAATTAATTTTTATAAATGCATGGTGCCTACAGTGAAACATGGTGGTGTCTGTGTCCTTATGTGGGGCTGCATGAGCGCTGCTGGGGTTCGGGAGCTACATGTCATAGATGGTATCATTAGTTCACAGATGTACTGCGTTATATTGAAAGAGAAGATGCCGCCATCACTCCATGCTCTTGGTAGACGTGCACTTTTCCAACATGATAATGTTCCAAAACACATATATGTTGCATTTCTGAAGAAGAACAGGGTGAAAATGATTCAGTGGTCAAGTGCTTCCCGATCTGATCCCAACCGAACACCCATGGAGAACTCTGAAGAGACAAGTTGTTATCACTCTCCATCTAGCATCCAGGCTCTAAAAAAGGTAGAATGGAAAAAGATAGATGTTGCAATATGTCGCCAAATTAATTAGTGCTGTCCTTAAATATCACAGAGGTCATACAAAATTCTAGATGTATTTTTGATCACAAACAGTGTTACTAAGAACCCTATTTTAATTAAATGCACTTGCTTTTTATTTATTTACAGCAGGGTTTTTGTTCATTTTGCTTCTTGTAGGTTTTTCTGATTCATGGCCATTGTGAAACATGCATTTATGTGCTGCATGTACACCAACTTAAACCAAGCTCAAATTTTGTGTTTTTTTCTTTGTATTTTTTGTATTCTGTGCAAACCTGGGTGTGGCATCCCTTCCTAGAGCTGGATAATACATTTGAAAAGCTTCCGTTGGCTGGTGTTCACAGTTTGGGGCTTGGTCCTTTGCTCTTATTCACACAGAGGTCAACTTTAACACATGGTAAGGTTTTTAATATTAGACAGTGTAGAACTATCCCGAACGGGTTCACCTTGCCGTCATGGGATAGCTTATATACTATTTTTGATCAAAAACAGTGCTACTAAGACCCCTATTTTATTTGAATGCACTTGCTTTTTATTTATTTACAGCAGGGTTTTATGTTCATTTTGCTTCTTGTAGGTTTTTCAAAATTCTAGATGTAGTAGATTTTGATGTGAGGTGTACTCATTTTTGCATCAACTAATTTGAGTAGACATGAAGATTTTGCAATGAAAGTTATATTACTAGCTTTACTTTCATGTTATGGGTTAAAAAAAATGTTTTATGAAACTCAGTCTTGTGAACATTTTGCAAATTGTTCTTCTGTTTCAGTGTGGTATTGATTACAATTTTAATTTTCAAAGAGGGTATACTCATTTATGCTGAATACTGTATTTATTGTGTTTGGCGGCTTTAACCCCATAGCGCTCAATGGCGGACACTATATGGCATGAGCCGATGTAAGTTAATGCTCCTTGCCATGCAGTGTCCCTCATAGCTTTGAACTGGCACAGCGTGTAAACAAGCTGTGCCAGTTCAGTGCCAACAGCTGTCCGTGACAGCTGAGCGGCACGAGAAGGGGTGCAGGGACCCATGCCGTCGGTCCCTGCACCCAGATCGCTGCGATCTGACCGATCACAGCATGATGGAGCAGGAGACGCTGAAATTTCAGCGTCTGCTGCTCTATCAGTGCCAGAGCTCAGCGCTGCTAGTGGCTGAGCTCCGGCACTAAACAGCCAGGAGCGGTGTCAGCGCCGTCCCTGGCTGTTAACCCTCTGAATACTGTGATCGAGCGCGATCACAGCATACAGGAGACAAGGCAGAGGGCTGGGAGCTCCCTCTGCCTTCAGGTCGGCGCCCCCGTGACGTCATCGCGGGGGCCCGACCGTTGCCATGGTGACCAGGGGTCATCATGACGACCCCAAGGTCACCAAGCTACGGAAAGCTCCTGAGACCAATGCACAGCATAGTCTCAGGAGCTTTCAATATAGGTATAATGTATTGCAATGCTAGTGCATTGCAATACATTATATCTATGAAAAAAGTTTAAAAAAAAAAATTGTACAAATCTAAAAAAAAATGTAAAAAAAAAAATATTACACTAAGAAATACAGATTTATAGGTTAAAAAAAAAAAAAAAAAAAAGTACACATATTTGGTATCACGGCGTCCGGAACGACCCAATTTATAAACGTGTCACACTAGTTAACCTTTTTAGTGAACAGCGTAAAAAAAAAAAAAAAAACATGAGAAACTATGACTTTTCATCATACCGCTGGAAAAAAGTGGAATAAAACGTGATCAAAAAGATGAGTATAAATAAAAATGGTAGCGCTGAAAACATCATCTTGTCCCGCAAAAAACAAGCCGCCATACAGCTCCATCATCCGAAAAATGAAAAAGCTACAGCGCTCAGAATAAAGCGATGCAAAGATAATTATTTTTTCTATAAAAGTTTTATTATGTAAAAGCGCAAAAACATAAAAAAATTACATAAATGTGTACCACATTTATGTAATTTTATGTTTTTGCTGTATTTTATGTTTTTGCTGTAAACGTTCTGACCCGAAGAATAAAGCTACCTTATCAATTTTACCACACAAGTAACAAACTGCAACAAAAAAAAATCCTGAATTGTTGTTTTTTGTTCATTCTGCCTCCCAAAAATCTGAATAGAAAGCGATCAAAAAAAGTAATTTGCCCAAAAGTGGTACCAATAAAAACGTCAACTCGTCTCGCAAAAAACAAGCCATCACATGACTCTGTCGGCCGAAATATGGAAAAATTATAGCTCTCTAAATATGGAGATGCAAACATTAGTGTTTGCAAAAAAAAAACGTCTTTTAGTTAGAGACAGCTGTCAATCATAAAAACCCGGTATGAATCTGGCATCGCTGTAATTGCACCGACCCGAAGAATAAAGTTCTAATCACTTTTATACTGCACAAGGAACGACGTAAAAAATATATAAAACCAGTTCTTCACCTGCTGAAGATTTGTTTATTCTGCCTCCCAAAAATCGCAGTAAGGCTCGGCGCACATTTATCCTGCGCTCTGCGCTGAGCGCTTACACCGGGGTTTCCATATAAATCTCTGAAATACGTGATTCAGATGGAACCACCGGCAGAAAATTCCCTATAATGAAGCTTATGGAGGCACTGTGGATGCCGTCTGGCCTATGTTCCGGCGGTGTCCATCTTTTTAGGCGTAAATAAAAGCGCGGTCAGCCACAGTTTTGTGCACCTCTGAAAAGAAGGATAACTGAACAGAGGCCAGACGGAGTCCAGAGTAACTCTGCTGCCTCATTATAGTGAATGGATCCCTCCAGGGTTTCATCTGTATCACGTCATTTGGAGATTTACACTGTGTTCCAAATTATTATGCAAATAATATTTTTTCAGTGTTAGGCATCAGTCTGGTGCTGGATTTGAAATGGGTGCAGGACCTTCTGTGGTCTCCCATTTCAGCCCAGCCAGGGCACATGCTGCTCAGCATCATCATCAGCCCCAACGCCAAGCTGCTCCACAAGCCGTACAGATTGTCTCCTGTGTATTTGTGCCTAGCAGTGTTAAGCATAGGTTGCAGAGGGAGACAGGGCTTGTGGAGTCTAAATCCAGGATTTGCCGCACTGAGCATGTCCGTGACCTGGCGGATCATGATTGGTGGTTCGGTACCCACCTGACCCGGTGACCTGGTCCACGGGTAACATCACCAATGTCTTGTCGGTGGGCAGGGCTTAGTCTTTAAAAGGCCCGCCCACAAACATGGCAACGCGCTCAGATCATTTGAGCTTGTGATGCGGTTGTGTGGATGTCTGTACTCCACGTGTAGTTTCCACTAGGCTGGTTAGCTCCATAGAGGCAGGCTAGTGAAAGTAGGCAGGTTGCTTCGCCTTGCAGTCTGGCTCTGTCATAGGGGGTCCCCTTACACCCCAAGCAGCCTGCGGTCTCCTGTGGACCACATGGAGAAACACTCCTTCTGTCCGGTAGCACGCCGGCAGAGGGCAAGTACCCATCTGCGTGAGTCACCCGCACACTAGCGCCTACTCCTATAGTGTAGCGCCTGTATCGAAGACAGGGCTACTGCTTCTTCTCCGGTCACACGTCTCCCTGCGGTTCTTGGAGATTGTGTGAACCGCTATAGCGCCATCTCCCATAGCGTAGCGCCTGTATCGCAGGCAGGGCTACTGCTGCTCCCCTGGTCACACGTCTCCCTGCGGTTCTTGGAGATTGTGTGAACCGTTATATCCGCTCCGTGTGCACTAACACAGAGGGGTTAATCTATTAGGTGCGTCTCCGGACGCTCATCTCCCGTGCTGATAACGGAGATAGAGAGTACCGCTATACCCGTTCCTGTGTGGAGAAACACGGAAGGGTTTAATATTTAAGTTGCTGCTTTCCTTTCCACCCGGAAAGTGTTCGGCAGCAGTCCTCCAGGCTGCATTGCGGACCCTGGGGTCGGTTGCGTTCCATTTTAATAAAGTTGTCTGCAACCGCCCTCCTAACAGTATCTGAGCGCCAGGGTCTGGCCGAACATGGCCGACAACCAGCAACTGCAGCGGTATATACAGCAACTGGAGGCCAGACTTAGAACTTTGGAACAAACTGCTCCGGTCGCTGATATCACTGCAGTAGCTTCCCAGGCGGCTACTCTAGCAGACAACATTATTAACTCCGCTGCGGTGAATACTGCAACCACTGCAAGTGCCCCATTACCCCGGTTTGCTCTCCCGGAGAAATTTTCTGGGGACAGTAAACTCTGTAGGGGTTTTATTAACGTATGCTCCATTCATTTGGAGATGATGGAGGCATGGTTCCCCTCCGAATGAGCCAAAGTGGGATATATCATTTCTTTACTTTCTCACAGGGCTCTGGAGTGGGCTACTCCCCTATGGGAGCGGAACGACCCGGTTGTAGTAAACGCGGGTCTTTTTCTTAAGACCCTAAAAAGTGTTTTCCTGGGTCCTCAGGTCACGCATGATACGGCTCTTAAGCTTCTTGCGTTGGTCCAGGGTTCGGCCACCGCCAGTCACTATGCCATCCAGTTCAGAACCCTAGAGGCTGAACTGGATTGGTCTCAGTGGTCGCTTATTCCGGTGTTCTGGAGGGGTCTGGCTGGGCATATTAAAGATGCCTTATCTACCAGAGAGATTCCAACCTCTCTGGAGGAGTTAATATCTCTCGCTGACCGTATTGACTTGCGTCATGTGGAACATAAGTTAGAGCTGGAGGTTGCCAGACCTCAGCATCTGTTGGCACCAGGCGTCTTTAGACCCAAACCCAAGACTCTCGACCCGGAGCCTGAGGCTATGGATATTTCTCGGACTGAGTCTAGTCCATCTCGTTCCCGACCCGCACATCTCTTGGAGCACCCCGTAAATAAGGGTTCCAAGCAGTCGGTAAAACGAGTAGGTCTGACCACCGTTGGAGGAGGTATATTAAAGCCCGGGGCTTCTTCCTCCAAATTTTCATATAATGTGACATTGTCCCTTGGTAAATCTACAGTTACTGCCAAGGCGTGGGTGGACTCTGGTGCTGATGGCATTTTTTTATCATCTACATTTGCCCAGAGGCATACCATCCCTATTGAGTTACTCTCCAGACCAATGAACATTAGTGTTGTCAATGGTTCACTCCTGGACGCGCAAATCACCCACCAGTCGATTCCCCTCACCATGTCATTTCCTCAGGGCCACCGGGAGGTCATCTCATTTCTTATTATTCCCGGTGGGTTAGACGAGGTGTTATTGGGTCTCCCCTGGCTACGTTGTCATTCTCCACACATTGACTGGAATACGGGGAGAATTTCTTCCTGGAGTGAGAATTGTGCGTCTCAGTGTATGGTCAAAGTCACCTGGAGGGTAGTCTCTGATCCCTCTACCGTTGTGGCATCCGGTACAGATTCTTTGTCTGTCCCCAGGACCCGGGTTTTGTCAGATTATGTCGTAAAGAACTCTCAGGAAAAGAGAGTGGCTGCAGTGTCCTCTAACCCGGTTCCGTCAGGGAAGACGTTTGTTTCCCCTAATCTACAGAATATGGTGCTCTCCTGGGTTCATGCCCCTAAGATCGGAGCCCACCTGGGGGTCAAACGTACCACTAAGTCTCTTCAACGGTCCTATTGGTGGCCCCGGTGGCGCCAGGACGTCAAAGACTTTGTAAACGCGTGTCCCGTCTGCGCGAGAGATAAATCTTTCTGCCAGGGACCGGCGGGTCCTGTCCCTCTGTCACCCGTGAAGGATCCCACACATGGAGAACCGGTTGTCACTCCTTGCCATCTTGATTTCCGCGTTAAAAAGGCTACCCTGTACACCGGAGGGGTCACAGTTACGTGAATCCTTCCTGTGACCCGGTGGACCACATTCTTGCCCCCTGGCTCATGGAGGAAAATGAGCGTCAAGTGGAGGGGGATAATGTTAGGCGTCGGTCTGGTGCTGGATTCGAAATGGGTCCAGGACCTTCTGTGGTCTCCCATTCTGGTCCAGCTGGGGCTCATGCTGCTCAGCATTGTCGTCAGCCCCAACGCCTAGCTGCTCCACGAGCCGTACAGATTGTCTCCTGGGTATTTGTGCCTAGCAGTGTTAAGCATAGGTTGCAGAGGGAGACAGGGCTCGTGGAGTCTAAATCCAGGATTTGCCGCACTGAGCATGTCCGTGACCTGGCGGATCATGATTGGTGGTTCGGTACCCACCTGACCCGGTGACCTGGCACCGCCTGATTGGTCCACGTGTAACGTCACCAATGGCGCGTCGGTGGGCAGGGCTTAGTCTTTAAAAGGCCCGCCCACAAACATGGCGACGCGCTGAGATCATTTGAGCTTGTGATGCGGTTGTGTGGACGTCTGTACTCCACGTGTAGTTTCCGCTAGGCAGGTTAGCTCCATAGAGGCAGGCTAGTGAAAGTAGGCAGGTAGCTTCGCCTTGCAGTCTGGCTCTGTCATAGGGGGTCCCCTTACACCCTGAGCAGCCT
Organism: Phyllobates terribilis; assembly: GCF_046119375.1. Taxonomy (NCBI): domain Eukaryota; kingdom Metazoa; phylum Chordata; class Amphibia; order Anura; family Dendrobatidae; genus Phyllobates; species Phyllobates terribilis. The sequence goes on along the minus strand of NW_027362761.1, from coordinate 1,162,253,241 downwards.
GCGGTCTCCTGTGGACCACGTGGAGAAACACTCCTTCTGTCCGGTAGCACGCCAGCAGAGGGCAAGTACCGGTCTGCGTGAGTCACCCGCACACTAGCGCCTACTCCTATAGCGTAGCGCCTGTATCGAAGACAGGGCTACTGCTTCTTCTCCCGTCACAAGTCTCCCTGCGGTTCTTGGAGATTGTGTGAACCGCTATAGCGCCATCTCCCATAGCGTAGAGCCTGTATCGCAGACAGGGCTACTGCTGCTCCCCCGGTCACACGTCTCCCTGCGGTTCTTGGAGATTGTGTGAACCGTTATACCCGCTCCGTGTGCACTAACAAGGAGGGGTTAATCTATTAGGTGCGTCTCCGGACGCTCATCTCCCGTGCTGATAACGGAGATAGAGCGTACCGCTATACCCGTTCCTGTGTGGAGAAACACGGAAGGGTTTAATATTTAAGTTGTTGCTTTCCTTTCCACCCGGAAAGTGTTCGGCAGCAGTCCTCCAGGCTGCCCTCCTAACACTCAGATTTTCCCAAATTACCTATATGAATTGCAGTCATTGTAATTTTCCAGTCAAATAACTATTAGAGTACAATTGAAAGGTTTTTGTACAAACTGCCTATGATAACAGGATATTTTAAAAAAAAATAAAAAACTCAAACTGCACTCAAAATGCATGTTCCAAATTATTATGCACAGCAGAGTTTTCAACCTTTTTATTTTAATAAAGAACAAAAAATTGTCATTTTTGAAATTATAAGCATTAGCAGGTTATTACAAACTGAAATCAAACAGTTTTCAACTCAATACTTTATTCTAGGTGATGTTACATTTGCACATAGGACCGCTTGTTCGAAAGGAGCTTCGGAACTCTCTTGTCCATTGAATTTGTCAGGTTTTGGATGGTTTCTGCTTCAATTGTTTCGCATGAGGACAGAATACCCTCCCTGAGCTGTTGCTTAGATGTGAACAGCCTCCCGCCATCATAGACACTCCTTTTGATGATGCTCCAGAGGTTCTCAATGGGGTTGAGGTCAGGGGAGCATGGGTACCACACCATAAGTTTGTCCCCTTTTATGCCCATAGCAGCCAGAGATGCAGATGTGTTATGTGCAGCATGAGACTTTTTGGGGTCCATTTTTTCCTGTTACCCTTGTGAAAATAAAAAAATGGGGGCTAAAAGAAATTTTTTGTGATTTTTTTTTTCACGTCTTTATGTTATAAACTTCTGTGAAGCACCTTGGGGTTCAAAGTGCTCAGCACAAATCTAGATAAGTTAATTAAGGGGTCTAATTTCCGAAATGGGGTCACTTGTGGGCGGTTTCCACTGTTTAGGCACATCAGGGACTCTCCAAACGCAACATGGCGTTCGCTAATTATTCCAGCAAATTTTGAATTCAAAAAGTCAAATGGCGCTCCTTCACTTCCGAACCCTGCCGTGCGCCCAAACAGTAGTTTTATGCCACATATTTGGTATCAGCATGTTCAGGAGAAATTGCACAATACATTTAGGGGTCCATTTTTATCTGTTACCCTTGTGAAAAAAAAAAAAAAAATTGGTCTAAATTTAATATTTTGTGAAAAAAAGTTATATGTTAATTTTTTTCTTCCTCATTGCTTCAGTTCCTGTGAAGCACCTGAAGGGTTAATAAACTTCTTGAATGTGGTTTTGAGTTGCTTGAGGGGTGCAGTTTTTAGAATGGTGTCACTTTTGGGTCTTTTCTGTCATATAGACACCTCAAAGTGACTTCAAATGTGATGTGGTCCCTAAAAAATGGCTTTGTAAATTTTGTTGGAAAAATTAGAAATCAATGGTCAACTTTTAACCCTTATAGCTCCCTAACAAAAAAACATTTTGGTTCCAAAATTGTGCTGATGTAAAGTAGACATGTGGGAAATGTTATTTATTATTAACTATTTTGTGTGACATATCTCTCTTATTTCAGGGCATAACAATTCAAAGTTTGAAAATTGCAAAATTGTTAAAATTTTTTGCCAAATTTCTGTTTATTTTACAAATAAACGCAAGTGATATCGAAGAAATTTTACCACTATCATGAAATACAATATGTCAGGAAAAAACAGTCTCAGAATCAGGGGGATCCGTTGAAGCATTCCAGAGGTAATACCGCATAAAGTGACAGTGGTCAGAATTGAAAAAATTGGCCCAGTCATTAACGTACAAGGTGGCTCGGTCCTTAAGGGGTTAAACTTTGATTATGAAACAGAGTTCAAAACATGCAACTTTGATCCTTGTTGGAGCTCTTTTTTCCTGATGTATCCATCTTTAAAGTCGAATTCAATAACATTGTATCTAGTGATGAGCGAGCACTAAAATGCTCGGGTACTTGTTGCTCGAGTCGAGGAAATTGGAATGCTCGAGTGCTCGGTCCGAGCATCGAGCTCAATGTAAGTCTATGAGCATTTTTCCAGCAAACTCCCCCAGCAGTCTGCAGAGGGCCTAAAAATTGCCCAAATCTATATGAACAGTGCTCAAATGACATGGGAACAGCATGGGGAAGACCCCTGGAAGCATTTCTGACTCCCAGGTCACTGCTGTCAACAATGTTATCAGAAGTATTACGCCACTTTTACAGACTCACAAATAAAACTTACAAAAAATAAACCAAAATGGATTTTCCTGGGAAAAATGTTAAGGGACATCTTTTACAGGGTAATGACTAGTATATAAGGCAACATAAATATACAAAAACAAAAATGCTCCTCCACATATTGGGCAATTCACACATAGCGTTTTTGATGCATTTTTGCACTTTTGCAATGCTTTCAACGGTGAAAAATGCATTCACCGGGAAATGTCATTTTAACATTTATCTGTTTCATTTAAAGTCACAAACACTATTTTTATAGGGCCATCAGGCGGCCTTTACTATTCTTAAAGGGGCAGTAGTCGGCTCTCACTATTGTTGGAGGGCCATCAGCCGGCTATGCTTTGTTGTTCCCATTATTAAAGAGTGGGTCTCCTATACTGTTATTGCGTATGCAGTGATGGCAAGGGCTGCCAAAATTTGGGAAAAAACCCAATTTCAATTTATAGATACATATAGGTGGACCTCAGTAAAGACATGTTTCCATTAGAAAGGAGCGGGATGCCCTCCCATACCCCTTCAAAGAGACATAGAGGAGGGCCTCAGTAAAAAAAATGTTCCCATTACAAAGGAGTGGGTCTCCTATAGTGGTAATGCCCAAGCAGTGACTGCAAGGGCTGCCAAAATTTGGGAAAAACCTCAATAACAATTTAAAGAGACATAGAGATGGGACTCAGTAAGGAGTACGACATGTTCCCATTAGAAAGGAGCAGGTCTGCTATATAGTTATAGGGTATACAGTGAGTACAACGGCTGCCAAAATTTGGGAAAAACCCCAATAACAATTTAAAGACACATAGAGGTGGGCCTCAGTAACGACAAGTTCCCAAGTTGCCAAAAATTTTAAGGCACTCCAATGCCCCTTACAAGAGACGTAGTGAAGGGCATCCTGATAAAAATGTTCCCATTATTAGGAAGTGGGTCTCCCATACTGTTAGCTTATTCAGTGAATGCAATGGCTGTTAAAAATTTGGAGGCACTCCAATGCCCCTTGCCAGAGACATAGAGGAGGTGATATGGTAGATATGGTGGTGAATGATATGGTGATGGAGGAGAAGGAGGAGGACACGAGCAAATAGACAAAATCAGGAAGCATATACCCATGTCTGAGTGTGAAGAGGTGCATGGGAATAGATCTCTCAAAAAAAAGACACTGGATTTGAGTTTATGTTACCCTGCTATCACTCGGTGGTGTTGAGAAGTCTGGCCCAATCCAGCCCTTGTTCTTTTTTATAAGAGTCAACCTGTCAGCATTTTCAGTTGACAGGCGGATGCGCCTATCAGTTATAATTCCACCAGTGGCACTAAAAACCCGCTCTGACAAAATGCTAGCGGCAGGGCAAGCCAAGACCTCCAAGGCATAGAGAGCCAGTTCATGCTACGTGTCCAGCTTGGATGCCCAATAATTATAAGGCACAGAGGAATCACGGTGGATGTTGGTATGGTCAGCAAGGTACTCCCTCACCATCTTCCAAAACTTTTCCCTCCTTGTGAGAGTACCCCGTGCCTCAGGGCCTGTGCGATGGGAGGGTCTGAGAAAACTCTCCCAGAACTTTGACTGTGTTCCCCGCCTATGATGGATTGGATTTGTGTCACTTTCGCCTGTACTCCTTGGTTGACCAACTAACTGTGACCAGCGTTATCAGATGGGAATTTTTTTAATAATTCTGCAACAAGGACCTTCTCATACTGCTCTATTTTATTAGGCCTGTCCACCGTGGGAATTAAAGATAGTAAATTCTCCTTGTAGCGTGGGTCTAGAAATGTCACCACTCAGTATTGACTGTCACCCAAAATTTGGACAGAGCGAGGACCACGGGAAAGGCAGTGTAACATAAACTCAGCCATGCGTGCCAGACTGCTAACAGGCAAGACTTTCGTGTCCTTTCCAAGATTACGACTGACCATGCTGTCCTCCTCATCCTCCTCCTCCCTGTCCTCAGGATAGTGTGGTTTGTCACCTAAGCATATTTTCTTCAGCACAGCCTGTTGCCGCTTGGCAAAGACAGTGCTGCAGTGCTTCCAGCTTGTGACTGATGATTTCATTTTGGATATGGAAGCTGAAGAGGAGGAGAAGGAGGTACAGGAGCTGTAGACTGTGGGGGCAACCCTTATTGACCCAGGGCCCGCAATCCTCGGTGTCGAGAGGACGTGTTCCATCCCAAGGTCCAACTGGGTCCTGGCTTCTACTATATTAACCCAGTGTGCTGTCAGTGAGATGTACCGTCCCTGACCACAAGCACTTTTCCATGTGTCCGTGGTTAGGTGGACTTTCCCAGTAACTGCGTTGTTAAGGGCACAGCTAATATTGTGGGACACGTGCTCGTGTAATGCGGGGACGGCACACCGGGAGAAATAGTGGCGGCTGTGGACCGATTACCGAAGGGTGGCCGCTTCTATCAGGTTGCGGAAAGCTTCCGTCTCCACGAGCCTAAAAGGCAACATTTCGAGCGCAAGCATTCGCGAAATGTGTGAATTTAGTAGTGTGGCCTGTGGGACGTTGGCTGCGTATTTGCACTTGCGTTCCACGGACTGGCATAGGGACTACTGAACGCTGCGCTGGGACAAGGATGTGGATGTGCTTGCTGATGGTGCTAGTTGAGAGTGTGCAGGGACAGGTGCAGGGCGGGAGGCATCTTCGCATACGCCATGGACAGGGGATTGGCGTGCACGCACAACAGCTGAAGAAGCAGTGTTGTCACCCGCAGACACTGTTTCTGGACCCTGGGGTTCGGCCCACTTATTCGGGTGCTTTGCTGCCATATGCCTGATCATGCTGGTGGTGGTCAGGCTGGTAGTTTTGCTACCCCTGCTGATGCTGGCCTGGCAGGTGGTGCAAATGGAATTTTTGGGGTTATCTGCAAATGCTTTAAAAAACAACCAGACTTGGGAAGACCTAATAGTTGTACTGGCAACTTCCGTGGTGTTATGGGGAATGCTTTCTTGCCTTCTGTCTGCTGCCACCACACTGCTTCTTCCTGCCTGTTGGGGTGCTCTGCCTCCCTCTCCCTGTGTGCTGCTGTCCTCGCTCTGCATGTCCCCATGCCAAGTTGGGTCAGTTACTATATCATCCACCACCTCGTCTTCCGCTTCCGCACCCTGGTCCTCCTCCTGACTTTCTGGCAATTGTGTCTCATCATTATCCACCTCTTGCGACAGTAATTCCACTTTCCCACCGTTGCCTTTGTGTGACCGTGGCTGCTCATATATTTGGGCATCGCTACACGTGTTCTTCTCTTGACCCGCTTGAAGCTGGCCCGGGTGAGAGGCTCAAATGTATAAATGGAAAAGTGAACAGCTCTTCTGGGTGTCCAAGTGTGGGATCAGTTGTCTCCGGGCACTTGGCATTTTGGAAGGAAGGAGGATCAGCGTGAGGAATATGCGGTCCAGACTCACGGCTGCTGAGGCTTGACCGTGTGGAAGACAGGGTGGTGGTGGTGGTGGCAAAGTGACTGGAAGCATTATCTGCTATCCAACCAACAACCTTTTGACACTGCTCTGTGTTCAATAGTGGTGTTCTGTGGTCCCCTAGTAATTGGGACAGGAAGGTCGAGTGAGAAGATGTGGGTGTTTGTTGCGGCACAATTTCAGCTTGCCCACGGCCGCGGCCTCGGCCTTTGCATGCACCATTACCATCACGTCCACTTCTCCGTCCCTTGCCACGCACCTTGCCCATTTTAAATGGAGGACAATATTTTCCACGTTCATTACAAATGACTGGATTTGAACCGCAGTTATATGTGATACGTCTTATGGAAAACCACGGTTTTAAATAGCAGGCCTGTAGGTTACTATTCTTCATAGCGACCTCGTGTGAATAGCTTCACTGATACACTGCAACAAAATGTAAATGGAGGCCAGAAATGGCTGATTTTGGAATGCAGTTATATGTGATCCGCCTGACTGAAAACCACGGTTTTAAATAGCGAGCCTGTATTTTACTAATACTATTCTTCACAGTGACCTTATGTGAATAGCTTCACTGACACACTGCAACAAAATGTAAATAGAGGCCAGAAATGGCTGATTTTGGAATGCAGTTATATATGATACGTCTGATGGAGAACTACGGTTTTAAATTTCGACCCTGTAGTTTACTAATACTATTCTTCACGGCAACCTTGTGTGAATAGCTTCATTAACACACTGCAACAAAATGTAAATGGATGCCAATATTTTTCAGGTTCACTTCAAATTTCTGGATTTTTATTGCTGTAATATGGAAAAGATCTGGCTGTATTCTGCAGTGCTAACAAGCACATGTAGGAGAAAAATGGTGTAATCTGGATTGCTTTTTAAGCAAATAATCAAGATTAAGATAAAAAAAAATAGCCCTGGCCCCTGATACCTGGGGCTATGTCTACAAATATCTGTAACAGTAGGATCAGTCAGAACGTGCAATGGACCCTCTTGTGCTGTATGCACTGCAGTCTGCCTCAAACCCTGCCTGCCTGCCTAACTCCTTCTATCACCACTGAATATATGTAGCTGGATTAGTCTTTTAGAAGGACTGTTAGTTCAGATAGATATATAGATATGCTGTGGAATACTTTTACTAACTATAAACAAGCAAATCTCTCCCTGACTCAGCAGCAGCTCTCCCTGCTCTGCCTGTTTCCGGGGTAGACTGTGACGAGCCTAGTGTCACCGGGCCTTAAATGGACCCGATGATGCTATGCTACCAGCCAATCACTGTAATGCCAAAACCAACATGGCTACGGCATTACAGTGCATAGCAAGCAATTTCTGCATGTTCATTGGCTCTCTAAAGAGCATCAAACATGCAGAGTGGGGACCCGAGCTCCCGCTCTAGCAACCCAGAAATACTCACCAAGCTTGTTGAGCACAGTGATGCTCGGGCGAGTAAGGAGTAGTGGCGAGCACGTTCGCTAATCACTAGTTGTATCCTGTGCTATTGTTTCCAACTTTAAAAAGGATACAGCCAACAAAAAAAACTCAAACCGAGTCCGAAGTTGCATGTTTGATAAATGAAGTCTATGGCTCAATGGGAGGCATGTCTGAATCCTGGCTTTCAAGAGTTTAAATGGAACCGACCAATGGAGACACAAACATGTGGCCGGAACTTGATGTGAACATATCCTAAGAGATCAAGTGGTTGGAATTCTGAAGGTCAATAAAGATTTTTGCCCTATAGATTTCTATGGGTAACATATTTAATCTGGATGATAATCGAATGACTCTACAAATGCATCTGTCTACAGTCTGTGTATTCTACAGTCCGGAGAGTTCGGGCGCCAGGCATCTGCAATTTTCTGTTATGGGCCTGGCTTCAGGTACTGATCTTATCTGAAATGGCAAATAATGCTCATACATTCTCTCGACACACTTCCTATGTCTGCCTATTTACAAAACCGTATTTCCACTAAAATGTTTCCATTCAAGGGTTTGTTGTCTTTGTGTAAAAATCGTGAATGGAATTCCTTTTAGTTTGCAAAAATAACATGGTGATTCCCTATGTAGACAACATCATTTCAAATAATTAAAATCATCTGTTGTGGTTTCCTCTCTTTTTACTTTTTTTGACTTCCTCTCGTCTCCTAAACATGGACTGAAAGGAAGTTACTTGTTACTCGAGCTATGAGGTTGTTTGGGCTGTGAAAAGAGCCAAGTGCATTTACTAATTATTTTTTAGATTAGCCATTTAAGTGCATTATGCATAATTTGTCCGCGGGTAGGACAAGATGTTTCCACAGGTGCTAAAATTTCCTTGCAGCTGAACAGTGTTCAAGGAGCAAATTGTAAATGTAACTTTGTAGCCCGTACAACACCCCTCAATTGTGTAGTGTTTTGGGAAGAGTCGACCTATAGGTTCCTGTAGACTAAAGATTGCCTTTTATATTGGATCATGTCAAATTATCAATGTACACCTTTAGGTTGCTCAACCAGGGGTGCCCAATCTGAAAGCTGGTGGTTGCAAATGCCAATCTATATTAGGTGGCTCTTAGAGAGGAGAAGTCACACCTCTTTTTTTTACTAAGCCTTATTTGTACACAGCTCACCTCTTTTTGCAGCCCACACCTCTTTAGAAGACCCCTCTTCATCTTGCTATTGGAAGAGCAGTGCCTTGTAAAAGGTGTTTTAGGCACCCAGTAGAATTTCCAAAACTTCCAGGATTCCGGTAGGTAGGTTGTCCTTCTTCCAAGATTTCCCAAAAATAAAAGATTTCAAAATTGCCTTCAGAGAGTTTTTTGAGGCATACAACAGAATTGCCAACTGATCTGGGAGTCCAGGAAGTATCTCCTTTGTTGATAAGCAGTAACAGACAAGTAAATTTGGGGTTTGATCTTGTCACCTGCGTCATTCTTCGAGCTTCTATCCAAGGAAATCTGTGATAAATATTTCCTCTATTGAGTGCTAAGTGGTCAAAGAGGTTTTGTTATGATTGCTGTTCAGGAGCACACTGCTCCCCTGCCTCCCAACTTCCTACCTGCCAGAGGGTGGTGTGTTCCTGATTGTTTGCCACTTGACAGAACAAGTTGCTCACTCCTCAATGTTACAAACAAAGGCAGCTTGGAAGCTAACTCGATGGGGAACTGACCATGATCTCCTATCAATCTGAGCATCTTCAGAGCAGCGCTTACAATCCCCATAGGAAAGAGTTTGTAAGTGCTGCGCTCATTGTCTAGGAGACCCTCATCAATAAGCCATGAATAAAATTAAAAATCTCTTTGTTTTTGAGAAGGATTTTTAATAAGAGGTAAATTGCATATGTTGCCCATTTAAGAAGATGTAATTACCGGTAATATTTTTTAAAAAAATCTTTTATACCAATGAGGCCTTATATTGCAGTTTTTCTTGAATAGTCGTTCTTGACAAGAGACCAGAACCTTAAACAATTAGATGACTATTTTCAACTACTCTATTTATAACCTTTCTGAAATAATACCCTCTGCGTCCAGAGAAATGGGTCAGCAATAGCTTATTTGTTATACTTATGCATTAAACAGAGACGGTGTGGTGAATTCTGCGAAAACATTTCTAACTTTTCTCTAAATGATAGGGTATATCTAAATAATGTTTATTATTAGATATTAAGGCCAGCGAACCATTCCCACTGTGGTTCCTATGTATAAACTGTTCCACAATATTTTTAGAATTTACACTTAATTCAAGCACAGTGACTATTCACAAATCTTATGTTGTGTGCTCTCATATGTATGTTTGGATTAGAAACTTAAGAACATTACATTTGGTAGACAAAATCCATTAAATTCTACTCTTCTTATTTCTTCAGCTTTGGAAGACTTTCAATGAAGAGCAAAAATTATAATCATATAATAATAACAAAAAAATTAACTGAAATGCACACGTAAAAGGTAGAGAGCAGTGAATAGATCTGATAAATAGCAGAGGCAACGTGCTACCAAAAGATCCTCAAAGGCAAAATTAGCTTCTTCTGTGGTCAGCTTGGGAGCAGAAGATGCCGCATGTGCTGTTGATGCAGGTGGCTCATCAGTGCCTGAAAGGTTTGGTAATGGTCATGGTGGTGGAGAGTCCGATGTGCAGGCATCTTGACTGTGGAAATTCTTCTCCATGTTAACAACAGATGAGCCATGAGCATCCAGGCTTGCTTAGACTAGGAACTATGGGTAGACATAAGCAAGTGAAGCAACATCACATGCTTATTTTCCGAAAAGCCAGCCAGCAATTTGAGCAGGTCTAAAATTGCCCCCCCCCCTTCTCCTTATGATCATCTTTCTTGTAGCCTGGCCGCATCCTCAAATAGTACAGGGTCAATGTCATCATCACCATCATTGTCATCCACAACCACTGTGTCATAGGTGTGTCAGAGGTGACAGACAGTCGCCCTGCAGCTGGTTGCAGGAGATCTCTACGGTTGGCATTACAGACATCTTCTTAAAGGCTGTCTCTAGGACCCAGTGGCTACCTCCCTCTGGCTAATTAACACCCTGCCTGGGTGTATAAATACCTGCTGTGTTTCAGAGGGAGGTGCTGGCGATATTCATTACTACCTGAGAAAGCTTTAGCAAGAGCAGTACGTCGTCCTCTCTTGAGCTTGAGGACGTGTACGCATTTCTCTGGAGTTCGTCTAAAGCTAAGCTATTGTTTGTCCACCCCTTTTGTCTATAGTGTTTAGTGTAGATCGACTAGTGCTCATTTCCTCCCTTCCCTAGCCTTAGTCATACGCCAGGGAAAGACAGGCCGAAGCACGCATGCGGCGATTGGTGAAGAGCCAATACAGGGACCTTAGGGGAGACAGGGTGACGCTAGATCAACTTAGGAGGTCTCCACTTCACCCTTTTCCCTAGAGTCTGGGCTCCCTTTCCCTCTTCCCTTTTTGTTGCACTAAGTCTTTCCCACACCTTGCATGACACACTGCTTGTCACACTCCAATTACTCCTCCTTTTCCATGGCACTGCCAGATATCTATCTTTCATATTATCAAGTAAACAGGCATACCTTTGAAGATAACTGCTTGTATACAAACCTCACAACCTGGTAAAGTTGATGATGGTGAATTCGCTACCGTACCACGTAGTAGAGTCTGCTGTCTTTCGAGAAATGAAGGTGTGTCACCCTGGCCTGGATGCCACAAAATGTAATAAAGCTGTGTCTGAGAGCAAGGGGGAGGTTCTCTAGTCAGGGGAACATTAGCATGCAGTACCTCCTGTCTCAGGCCAGTAGGGGGAGCAGGCTGCCCCTATAAAAGCTGGTGCTGGGGGCAGGGTTAGAGAGAACTGGATGACCTGTCTCAGTACTGAGACTTGTCCCGGAGCAGAGCAGGGACAGAAAGTTGTATTGCACCTAAGAGGAAGTGTGGCAGGAGGAGAGCCACAAGCCAGAGACAAGAGGCGAAGTGAGCCTGTCTTGGCAGATAAAGGACTTCATTTACCAGACTTTGGTGTCTGAGGCTGGGAGGATTCCACATCCCACAGCAGATAACCAGTCCGCAGGGGACTGTATGTTCCTTGGCCTAAGAAACCTGGAGGCTCTGCCACAACAGAAGGGACCAGTAAAGCCGTACCAGGCCGGGAGCAGAAAGGAACCCACGTCGCAGGCCATACAGGCGAGAGTACATGGAAAGCTCGGAAATGTGGGCTGTTACCCTATAAGGAGGAGATAGCCAGAAGGAGCACAGAAAGCACGGTAGGCCTACACCCTCACCCTGACCAGGGCTAATTTCCCCATTGCTCTCAGACATCCAGGTCCCCTCCTAGCCGGGATTGTTTATGGGTCAGTGTACCTGTTTTAGTAAAGACCCTGGACTGCAACCTGTTGTCTGTGTGCTCCTTCGCGCCTCCAGCACTACCGGTACTGGGACTCTCACCACCATCACTCCCACCATCCATTATACTGCCCTGGGGCCGCACTCTTCCCGTGGGGAGTCACACTACCCTAGCTGCACAACTCATCAGCCCCAGCGGTCTGCATGCAGCGGCGGTTCCTAATAACCGCAATCCACGGGTGGCGTAGTCGGACATAATCAGCGCATAACGGACTACCACTGGCCTGACCACCCTGAGCCACGGAACCGGGTTGCCACTACTACTCCCATCGTTCCCCTACTGCCCGTATCTGAGTGCCCCACGGCCCAGGGGGCGAATCAAAGGCATGTTCTAAACCTTGTTGGAAGATACCCAGCCACCATTATTTTTCACAGAAAGGGATGCTTGCTTTGTGCTTTATGTGCAGGAAAACGTGGGCCACTCTTTTGACTTGTCTTTGATCTCGAAGGTGCACTGCACCATAGGTAAGTCACGTAGCAACTGTAGATAGGAACAGTAGATTTTTATTTAGCCTTTAAAACATGATACTCCACCATATGTTGGCATTAGGCACTATAAGAGTTACGACCTACGCGTTTCGACGTTAATCTTAATCATGATCTGACCATGATTAAGACTAAAGTTGAAACGCATAGTTGGTAACTCTTATAGTGCCTAATGCCAACATATGGTGGAGTATCAGGTTTTAAAAGCTAAATAAAAGCTAAATTTTACTAACTTTTTAGCAGCTCCCGCTGGATCGTTTTGTATTTTTTCCTAGTCCTCATCACAGCTGCTCTGACTGGATCTGTGCGGGATTGCACATACTCCACACCCCTCAAGGTGAGCGGACTTGCTTCTATCTTTTTTTAGTATATTTCTTTCACTGCCTATGTAGCGTCGACGTCCCTGCCTCCTGCTAGGCAGGGACGCTGTTCCCCTCACCTCTCCACTCCGTGCCCGGCGTCCTCCTCCCGCTCTGCTGGCAGCGCGCGCTGCTTCCCGGCCACTGTGCTTAGGGAGCGCGTGCGCGCTCCCCCTCTCTTAAAGGGGCCGCGCGCGCCGTCCTAAGGAGTCCCCAGCCAATGGCCGGAGGACCTCACCATATATAAGGCACCTCCTCCAAAATGGAGGTGCCCGAGCAATGTTGTTGCAAAGCCTTCACTCTGCTTCAGCCCTCAGGTCCCGTTACCAGTTACCTGCCAGTCACCTGCCAGATTCCTGCTTGATACCTGCCTGATATCCGTTTACCTGCTTGCAAGCCTGCGGTCCGACGGTCTGCCTTCCGACACCTGTCAGTCTGTCTATGGACCAGTCTGCCCGCTAACCTGGGAGCGCTCATCTGCTACCTGCCTGCTAGCCTACCTGGAGGCTCTGCCGTCACTTGCCGTGACCACCTGCCTGTCCAGAGACTCTTGCCTGCTCACCTGGGAGCGCTCACCTGCTACCTGTCTGCTAGCCTACCTGGAGGCTCTGCCGTCACTTGCCGTGACCACCTGCCCGTCCAGAGACTCTTGCCCGCTCACCTGGGAGCGCTCACCTGCTGCCTGCCTGCTAGCCTACCTGGAGGCTCTGCCGTCACTTGCCGTGACCACCTGCCTGTCCAAAGATTCTCGCCCGCTCACCTGGAAGCGCTCACCAGCCACCTGCCTGCTGTCCTTCTACCCAGAGACTGTCCCTGTCACTTGCAGTGAGTACCCGTCCTTCTACTCAGAGACTGTCCCTGTCACTTGCCGTGACTACCTGCCCTTCTACCCAGAGACTGTCCCTGTCACTTGCCGTGACTACCTGCCCATCTTCCCTGGGAGCCACCCGCTTCCTTACAAGGACCGCCCCCTTGTATAGTTGCTCAGAGGTTCCGCCTCCCAGACCCGTTACAGCCTACTTGGTGAATGTTTTCAGCATTCTTGTTATGCGGTGAAGCCTCCATATTTCCGTGCTATGTCTGATTCCAATGCCAGGTGGCAGTTATATGTCTCCTCCTAAACATGCATCCTCCTCAATAGATATGACCGCATCTCCAAGAGCAAAAGGGCACAGCATTGCAATCAACCTCCACCATCAGTTTTCCCCTTTATATGAGGTAAGATGCCAAGAAATTTTACAGCTTCTAAGCATGGGAAACAAATGCAGTACAGCAGCTGAGTTGCAGGAAAAAGCAGGAAATTTCATGCAACAATGGCAAGAACATTATGGTTTAATTACGTTTAGGCAAAATAACTTGTGCTCCTTGCATGGCACATGTCCATAATTTAATTGTGTAAAATTTCTTAAAGAAATAAACCTATTTGAGGAAGGTGGGGGCATTGGGCTGGAAAGATTATCCGAGTGACTCGCCCCCTGGGCCGTGGGGTACTCGGAGCCGGGCAACAGGAGACGATGGGGGTAGTGGTGGCAACCCGGTTCCGTGGCTCAGGGTGGTCAGACCAATGGTAGTCTGCTATGTGCTTTTTGTTAGAACCTTGCTATTAGGTTTTTTCCTTTGCTGGTCACATGACCTTGTTGGCCTATTTAATCCTGCTCCACCCTTCTGGCTTTGCTGGACTTCATTGTATAACTACTTTCTAGCTAGCCTGTGCTCTGTATCTAACTCTGTTAGTTTGCTTGGTCTACGGACCTCAGTGTTCTATATATTTTGTTTGTTTGTCTGTCTGCTACTATTTCTGTTAGGAGGTGTCCCATTTTCCTCCCAGTCCTTAGTACTTGTAGGGATTCCTTCCCCACATCTATAGGTCTCCGTACAGACTAGCTTAGGACTTTAGCAGGTCTGATCGCAGGATCAGGTCCCCTGTTACATCGTAGGGATAAAGCTGAGTTCTATCGTAGGGACAGATCTCCTCTCTTTCCTTAGCTCTGGTAGCAGAACATAACAGTAAGTCCAGCCTGCAAATTCTCTAAGGAAAGATTTTTCTGTTCCATCATGGTGTCGGTTCAGGATATGGTTCATCGCCTGCAGGGACTCTCTCTGGAGGTGGCCGAGCTCCGTCAGCACGTGAGTAACTGTCCTGGAGCACATTTCTTGGAGCCTAAGGTATGTTTGCCGGATTTATTTTTTGGTGAACACCGAGAATTTTTTTCATTTAAAAATGCTTGCTTATTGTATTTTCGTTTGAGACCCAAGTCCTCTGGGGATGAATCCCAGCGCATAGGGTTCATAATGTCACTTTTGCGCAAAGAGCCTCAGGAGTGGGCCTTTTCTTTGCAACCTAGTGATACATGCTTCAGATCAGTGGATAGTTTTTTTTCTGCTTTGGGGCTATTATATGATGATCCTGACCGTGTCGCATCAGCTGAGACTGAGTTAAGACGTTTGAGACAGGGATCAGGTAATGTGGAAAAATATTGTACTCATTTCCGTCGATGGTCTACTCAAACAGGGTGGAACGATTCTGCTCTGAAAAGTCTATTTCTTGCTGGGCTCAATGAAAGGGTTAAAGACCTGCTAATTGCTTATCCTACACCTGAAGATTTGCAACAGGCTATGCAATTAGCTATACGGGTGGATAGGAGACTGCGTGCAAGGGTTAATGAGAGCAAATCCTCTGCTATGTCAGTTTCTGGTTATGAGAATGTGTGTACTAACAGTGGTGAACCGATGGAGATTGGATCGGTGGCACCTCGCTCTCAAGAAAAAGACCGTAGATTTTTTGAAGGCTTGTGTTTCTATTGCGGAAAATCTGGTCATTTGATTAAAGGCTGTGAGCTTCGTATGAAGAAAGAAAAAAAAATGGTCAGTCATGGCCATATTGCCTGTTTAAATTCCAAGGGTGTATTTTTAGCTGCTTCCACGATTGCTCAGGAAAAATTAATGGAATTTCGGGTGTTTGTCGATTGTGGGTCTACTCTGAATGTAATTGATGGGGGATTCTTGGAAAGACTCAATTTAAAACCCGAACCTTTATCATCCCCCATTGCTGTGGTTTCTGTGGATGGTTCCCCTTTGAAGAATATTACTCTCAAGGTCTGTGAATTTCCTCTCACTATTAATGGTGTTCACCATGAGAAATTGGATTTGGTAGTTTTGAATAACTTGCCTTCTCCAGTAATATTGGGATTGCCCTGGTTAAAATTTCACAATCCTGTACTGGATTGGTCTACCAGTGAAATTAAATCCTGGAGCCATAAATGTTATGACAAGTGTTGTAACGGGCGTATTGCAGCTTTGGATAGGGGAGAATTGCCTGTTCTTATTCAGGATTTTTGGAGAGTTTTTTCTGAGAAGGAATCGGAGGTTTTGCCTCCCATAGAGACTATGATTGTTCTATTGAATTTGTCCCTGGAGCGACTCTTCCTAAAAGTCGTTTATTTAACCTTACTATTCCTGAGAGGAAGGCTTTGGAGGAATACATACAGACAAGTTTGGCCGCCGGTCACATTAGGCCTTCTAAGTCTCCTGTGGCGGTTGGATTTTTTTTTGTAAAAAAAAAAGGACGGCGGTTTACGTCCTTGTCTGGATTTTCGTGAGATTAACAAAATTACTGTACGCAATCCTTACCCACTGCCATTGATTTCTGATTTATTTAACCAGTTAATGGGGGCCAAGTGGTTCTCTAAAATTGACCTTAAGGGGGCATACAATCTGTTGCGCATGAAGGATGGTGACGAATGGAAGACTGCTTTTAACACTCCTGTGGGTCATTTTGAGAATCTGGTTATGCCTTTTGGTCTTACTAATGCTCCTGCATTTTTTCAGAATCTTATTAATGACATCCTTAGACCTTTGATCGTCAAAAATGTGGTTGTGTATTTGGATGACATTTTGATTTATTCGCCGGATCTGGAGTCTCATTGGCGGAGCGTACGTGAGGTATTACAGTTGTTAATGGACAATTCGCTTTTTGCTAAGCTGGAGAAATGTGAGTTCGCTGTACAGAGAATTAGTTTTTTGGGTTACATTATCTCCAGCGAAGGTTTTGAGATGGACCCGGTTAAAGTTCAAGCTGTACAGGAATGGCCTAGGCCTATTGGTTTGAAATCGATACAGAGGTTTTTAGGTTTCGCCAATTATTACAGAAAATTCATAAAAAATTTTTCTAGTATTGTCAAACCTCTGACCGATCTCACCAGGAAAGGTGCTGATGCGGTTCAGTGGTCTTCTGAGGCTATTGAAGCTTTTGTGTATCTCAAGGAGAGGTTCACCTCTGCTCCCATCCTTATGCAGCCTGATGTGACTAAGCCGTTTTTGGTTGAGGTTGATGCTTCCTCTGTGGGGGTTGGCGCAGTATTGTCTCAGGATAACGGGGATGGATTACATCCCTGTGCCTTTTTTTCAAAAAATTTTTCGGAGACTGAACTGAATTACGATATTGGTAATCGGGAATTATTGGCTATTAAACTCGCATTTGAACACTGGCGCCACTTCTTGGAAGGTGCGGAATTTCCCGTTCAGGTTCTTACGGATCATAAAAATCTGATATATCTTGATGCTGCCAAGCGCCTGAATGCCCGTCAGGCTAGGTGGGCACTGTTTTTCTCGTGGTTTAATTTCTCCGTTACTTACATCCCTGGTACTAAGAATGTTAAGGCGGATGCCTTGTCTCGCAGTTTTTCTCCCATAGTCGGTGCTGAGAAAGAGGAGAACATTTTACAAGAAGGTGTTGTGATAGCTGCTTTGGACTCCGTTTTGGAAGATGAGATTCTTAAAGCACAGGAGAATGCCCCATCTAACACTCCTCATGGGAGGTTGTTTGTGCCTGGGAGATTTGTTTGTTGAGTGTCACGAATCTCGGTTGGCAGGTCATCCCGGAATCTCTGAGACCAAGAGACTGGTGGGTCGCAGTTTTTGGTGGCCTGGATGGCAGAAGGAAGTCATTAAGTGGGTGCGTCAATGTACTATATGTGCTAGATCTAAGTCCTCACATACTCCTGCTGCGGGGTTGCTTTGTCCTTTGGAGGTTCCCAGTGCTCCTTGGACACATTTGGCTATGGACTTTATAACTGACCTTCCCCCCTCTGAGGGTTTTACTGTCATCTGGGTGGTCGTGGACCGTTTTAGCAAGATGTGTCACTTGGTTCCCTTCGTCAAACTGCCCTGCGCTAAAACTCTCGCTAAGGCCTTTGTCAAGGAAATTGTCAGACTTCATGGCGTTCCTACTGACATTGTTTCTGATAGGGGTCCTCAGTTCGTGGCTCGTTTTTGGCGTGCCTTTTGTGACAGGTTGGGAGTTCATTTATCGTTCTCGTCCGGATATCATCCTGAATCTAATGGCCAGACAGAAAGGAAAAACCAGGATATTGAGCAGTTCTTGCGTTGTTTTGTGGCAGACAATCAAGAGGGGTGGTCTGAGTTTCTGCCACTTGCTGAATTTGCTCTGAACAATCATACATCTTCTTCTGCTGGTTGTTCACCTTTTTTTTGTTGTTCTGGGAGACATCCGTCATTTGGGTCGTTCTCCAAGTTGGGATCTGCCGTGCCTGAGGATGAGAATTTTTCCGGTGATTTGGAGAGAGTTTGGACGGATGTGCGTGGTAATCTTCAGGAGGCCAACAGAAAATCTAAAGACTACTTTGATAGGAAACGACAGGAGGTTTTGTTCGCTGTTGGTGACATGGTTTGGTTGTCCTCTAGGAATCTGCGGTTGAGGATTCCTTCTAAGAAATTGGGTCCCAAGTTTGTAGGGCCCTTTAAGGTGCTTCAGGTTGTCAACCAATCTGCTGTTAGGTTGGAGGTTCCTACCTCCTGGAGAATTAATCCGGTATTTCATGTCTCTCTGTTAAAAAAAGCTGTTGTGTCGGATGGTGACGCCTCTGCCTCTGTTCCTCCGGTAGTGGAGGACGGGGAATATGAAATTTCTCGCATCCTTAACTCTAGACGTATAGAGGTAGTTTGCAGTATCTTGTGGCCTGGAAAGGTTTCGGACCCGAGGATAACTCTTGGGTGAGGTCAGATGATGTTTCCGTGTCCAGACTTATCAGAGCGTTTCACAGGAGATTTCCTGATAAGCCTGGTCCTAGGGGATCCGGAGGATCCTCTTAGAAGGGGGGGTACTGTTAGAACCTTGCTCTTAGGTTTTTTCCTTTGCTGGTCACATGACCTTGTTGGCCTATTTAATCCTGCTCCGCCCTTCTGGCTTTGCTGGACTTCATTGTATAACTACTTTCTAGCTAGCCTGTGCTCTGTATCTAACTCTGTTAGTTTGCTTGGTCTACGGACCTCAGTGTTCTATATATTTTGTTTGTTTGTCTGTCTGCTACTATTTCTGTTAGGAGGTGTCCCATTTTCCTCCCAGTCCTTAGTACTTGTAGGGATTCCTTCCCCACATCTATAGGTCTCCGTACAGACTAGCTTAGGACTTTAGCAGGTCTGATCGCAGGATCAGGTCCCCTGTTACATCGTAGGGATAAAGCTGAGTTCTATCGTAGGGACAGATCTGCTCTCTTTCCTTAGCTCTGGTAGCAGAACATAACAGTAAGTCCAGCCTGCAAATTCTCTAAGGAAAGATTTTTCTGTTCCATCATGGTGTCGGTTCAGGATTTGGCTCATCGCCTGCAGGGACTCTCTCTGGAGGTGGCCGAGCTCCGTCAGCACGTGAGTAACTGTCCTGGAGCACATTTCTTGGAGCCTAAGGTATGTTTGCCGGATTTATTTTTTGGTGAACACCGAGAATTTTTTTCATTTAAAAATGCTTGCTTATTGTATTTTCGTTTGAGACCCAAGTCCTCTGGGGATGAATCCCAGCGCATAGGGTTCATAATGTCACTTTTGCGCAAAGAGCCTCAGGAGTGGGCCTTTTCTTTGCAACCTAGTGATACATGCTTCAGATCAGTGGATAGTTTTTTTTCTGCTTTGGGGCTATTATATGATGATCCTGACCGTGTCGCATCAGCTGAGACTGAGTTAAGACGTTTGAGACAGGGATCAGGTAATGTGGAAAAATATTGTACTCATTTCCGTCGATGGTCTACTCAAACAGGGTGGAACGATTCTGCTCTGAAAAGTCTATTTCTTGCTGGGCTCAATGAAAGGGTTAAAGACCTGCTAATTGCTTATCCTACACCTGAAGATTTGCAACAGGCTATGCAATTAGCTATACGGGTGGATAGGAGACTGCGTGCAAGGGTTAATGAGAGCAAATCCTCTGCTATGTCAGTTTCTGGTTATGAGAATGTGTGTACTAACAGTGGTGAACCGATGGAGATTGGATCGGTGGCACCTCGCTCTCAAGAAAAAGACCGTAGATTTTTTGAAGGCTTGTGTTTCTATTGCGGAAAATCTGGTCATTTGATTAAAGGCTGTGAGCTTCGTATGAAGAAAGAAAAAAAAATGGTCAGTCATGCCCATATTGCCTGTTTAAATTCCAAGGGTGTATTTTTAGCTGCTTCCACGATTGCTCAGGAAAAATTAATGGAATTTCGGGTGTTTGTCGATTGTGGGTCTACTCTGAATGTAATTGATGGGGGATTCTTGGAAAGACTCAATTTAAAACCCGAACCTTTATCATCCCCCATTGCTGTGGTTTCTGTGGATGGTTCCCCTTTGAAGAATATTACTCTCAAGGTCTGTGAATTTCCTCTCACTATTAATGGTGTTCACCATGAGAAATTGGATTTGGTAGTTTTGAATAACTTGCCTTCTCCAGTAATATTGGGATTGCCCTGGTTAAAATTTCACAATCCTGTACTGGATTGGTCTACCAGTGAAATTAAATCCTGGAGCCATAAATGTTATGACAAGTGTTGTAACGGGCGTATTGCAGCTTTGGATAGGGGAGAATTGCCTGTTCCTATTCAGGATTTTTGGAGAGTTTTTTCTGAGAAGGAATCGGAGGTTTTGCCTCCCATAGAGACTATGATTGTTCTATTGAATTTGTCCCTGGAGCGACTCTTCCTAAAAGTCGTTTATTTAACCTTACTATTCCTGAGAGGAAGGCTTTGGAGGAATACATACAGACAAGTTTGGCCGCCGGTCACATTAGGCCTTCTAAGTCTCCTGTGGCGGTTGGATTTTTTTTTGTAAAAAAAATGGACGGCGGTTTACGTCCTTGTCTGGATTTTCGTGAGATTAACAAAATTACTGTATGCAATCCTTACCCACTGCCATTGATTTCTGATTTATTTAACCAGTTAATGGGGGCCAAGTGGTTCTCTAAAATTGACCTTAAGGGGGCATACAATCTGTTGCGCATGAAGGAGGGTGACGAATGGAAGACTGCTTTTAACACTCCTGTGGGTCATTTTGAGAATCTGGTTATGCCTTTAGGTCTTACTAATGCTCCTGCATTTTTTCAGAATCTTATTAATGACATCCTTAGACCTTTGATCGGCAAAAATGTGGTTGTGTATTTGGATGACATTTTGATTTATTCGCCGGATCTGGAGTCTCATTGGCGGAGCGTACGTGAGGTATTACAGTTGTTAATGGACAATTCGCTTTTTGCTAAGCTGGAGAAATGTGAGTTCGCTGTACAGAGAATTAGTTTTTTGGGTTACATTATCTCCAGCGAAGGTTTTGAGATGGACCCGGTTAAAGTTCAAGCTGTACAGGAATGGCCTAGGCCTATTGGTTTGAAATCGATACAGAGGTTTTTAGGTTTCGCCAATTATTACAGAAAATTCATAAAAAAATTTTCTAGTATTGTCAAACCTCTGACCGATCTCACCAGGAAAGGTGCTGATGCGGTTCAGTGGTCTTCTGAGGCTATTGAAGCTTTTGTGTATCTCAAGGAGAGGTTCACCTCTGCTCCCATCCTTATGCAGCCTGATGTGACTAAGCCGTTTTTGGTTGAGGTTGATGCTTCCTCTGTGGGGGTTGGCGCAGTATTGTCTCAGGATAACGGGGATGGATTACATCCCTGTGCCTTTTTTTCAAAAAAATTTTCGGAGACTGAACTGAATTACGATATTGGTAATCGGGAATTATTGGCTATTAAACTCGCATTTGAACACTGGCGCCACTTCTTGGAAGGTGCGGAATTTCCCGTTCAGGTTCTTACGGATCATAAAAATCTGATATATCTTGATGCTGCCAAGCGCCTGAATGCCCGTCAGGCTAGGTGGGCACTGTTTTTCTCGTGGTTTAATTTCTCTGTTACTTACATCCCTGGTACTAAGAATGTTAAGGCGGATGCCTTGTCTCGCAGTTTTTCTCCCATAGTCGGTGCTGAGAAAGAGGAGAACATTTTACAAGAAGGTGTTGTGATAGCTGCTTTGGACTCCGTTTTGGAAG
Organism: Phyllobates terribilis; assembly: GCF_046119375.1. Lineage (NCBI taxonomy): Eukaryota > Metazoa > Chordata > Amphibia > Anura > Dendrobatidae > Phyllobates > Phyllobates terribilis. Next base: position 1,162,231,231 of record NW_027362761.1, on the reverse strand, counting down.
ATGAGATTCTTAAAGCACAGGAGAATGCCCCATCTAACACTCCTCATGGGAGGTTGTTTGTGCCTGGGAGATTTGTTTGTTGAGTGTCACGAATCTCGGTTGGCAGGTCATCCCGGAATCTCTGAGACCAAGAGACTGGTGGGTCGCAGTTTTTGGTGGCCTGGATGGCAGAAGGAAGTCATTAAGTGGGTGCGTCAATGTACTATATGTGCTAGATCTAAGTCCTCACATACTCCTGCTGCGGGGTTGCTTTGTCCTTTGGAGGTTCCCAGTGCTCCTTGGACACATTTGGCTATGGACTTTATAACTGACCTTCCCCCCTCTGAGGGTTTTACTGTCATCTGGGTGGTCGTGGACCGTTTTAGCAAGATGTGTCACTTGGTTCCCTTCGTCAAACTGCCCTGCGCTAAAACTCTCGCTAAGGCCTTTGTCAAGGAAATTATCAGACTTCATGGCGTTCCTACTGACATTGTTTCTGATAGGGGTCCTCAGTTCGTGGGTCGTTTTTGGCGTGCCTTTTGTGACAGGTTGGGAGTTCATTTATCGTTCTCGTCCGGATATCATCCTGAATCTAATGGCCAGACAGAAAGGAAAAACCAGGATGTTGAGCAGTTCTTGCGTTGTTTTGTGGCAGACAATCAAGAGGGGTGGTCTGAGTTTCTGCCACTTGCTGAATTTGCTCTGAACAATCATACATCATCTTCTGCTGGTTGTTCACCTTTTTTTTGTTGTTCTGGGAGACATCCGTCGTTTGGGTCGTTCTCCAAGTTGGGATCTGCCGTGCCTGAGGAGGAGAATTTTTCCGGTGATTTGGAGAGAGTTTGGACGGATGTGCGTGGTAATCTTCAGGAGGCCAACAGAAAATCTAAAGACTACTTTGATAGGAAACGACAGGAGGTTTTGTTCGCTGTTGGTGACATGGTTTGGTTGTCCTCTAGGAATCTGCGGTTGAGGATTCCTTCTAAGAAATTGGGTCCCAAGTTTGTAGGGCCCTTTAAGGTGCTTCAGGTTGTCAACCAATCTGCTGTTAGGTTGGAGGTTCCTACCTCCTGGAGAATTAATCCGGTATTTCATGTCTCTCTGTTAAAAAAAGCTGTTGTGTCGGATGGTGACGCCTCTGCCTCTGTTCCTCCGGTGGTGGAGGACGGGGAATATGAAATTTCTCGCATCCTTAACTCTAGACGTATAGAGGTAGTTTGCAGTATCTTGTGGCCTGGAAAGGTTTCGGACCCGAGGATAACTCTTGGGTGAGGTCAGATGATGTTTCCGCGTCCAGACTTATCAGAGCGTTTCACAGGAGATTTCCTGATAAGCCTGGTCCTAGGGGATCCGGAGGATCCTCTTAGAAGGGGGGGTACTGTTAGAACCTTGCTCTTAGGTTTTTTCCTTTGCTGGTCACATGACCTTGTTGGCCTATTTAATCCTGCTCCGCCCTTCTGGCTTTGCTGGACTTCATTGTATAACTACTTTCTAGCTAGCCTGTGCTCTGTATCTAACTCTGTTAGTTTGCTTGGTCTACGGACCTCAGTGTTCTATATATTTTGTTTGTCTGTCTGCTACTATTTCTGTTAGGAGGTGTCCCATTTTCCTCCCAGTCCTTAGTACTTGTAGGGATTCCTTCCCCACATCTATAGGTCTCCGTACAGACTAGCTTAGGACTTTAGCAGGTCTGATCGCAGGATCAGGTCCCCTGTTACATCGTAGGGATAAAGCTGAGTTCTATCGTAGGGACAGATCTCCTCTCTTTCCTTAGCTCTGGTAGCAGAACATAACACTTTTCATGTTGTCCGACTACGCCACCCGTGGATTGCGGTTATTATGAACCGCCGCTGCAAGGTAATCCCCTGAGGCTGATGGTGTACGCAGCTGAGGTTGTTTAACTCCCCACGGGAAGATTGTAGCCCCAGGGTTGTGCAATGGATGATGGGGGTGATGGTGCAGGGAGTCCCAGTACCGGTAGTGTTGGAGAAGCGAGAAAGTACACAGACAACGTACTGCAATCCAATGTCTTTTACTCACAGTTCATGTGCTCCGGGTCACTTCTGTACAGGTAGTGACCGCCCGAGCCGTGCTGCGTCCACCAGGTGTGGGGCTCGGTCAACTCCCAGGCAGTTCAGAAGTCTGGCTCAGGACCCCCTTTTGTCCTTTCTCTGGCCTGCCTCACCAGTGACCCACTTTTGTCCAGCTGCTGCGGATCTGCGCGGGTAAACGTGGGCCCCGTTCCCCGCTGTCCTATATGGTGCCTTCCTAGCAGGTTTGATGAGGTGTCGCACCAAAAAATGACTCTGCTCTCACTCCCCTCCGCATCTAATATGGTGCCCATCTTTTATACCTCCCTCTAGAACATGAGCCCAGGTGACCAGCAACCAATGGGCTCCTATCTACGCTCAGGAACCGTCCCCTCCTGCTCCTACATCACTGGGTTTTCCTCCCCCCCTCCCCACTCCAGCCAGGGACATAGTCTGCCGTGCCTGCATACTAATGGGAGCACCGTTGAGCTGTCCCTCGGAAATGGGGTGTGTGTGCTGTATGCAGCTACCTGAGCCCAGATCCATACTCCATCCTTACCCGGGAGTGGAATATCACACCTCTGGCAGAGGTGCAATACCCCTGTAGCGGCCGAACCCTCGGGGCGCTACATTCCCCCCTGGTAAACCACAGCACGTCCTCAGGCTGGAAAAGAGCAAAAACAATTAAGTACAGGACATGCAAAACTTTTCAAAACTTTTCACATTTGAAAACGGACGACAGTTCAATTCCCTTTATGGGAAACACTTCCCTCACTTGTTACACTACTATAAAACACTTTGCTAATGCCTCCGGAACTCTTTTGTCGCACAAACATTATAGAAAACTTTCACATTACTATTTAGCAGCATAAAAAACTTTTTCATATAAAACATTTTTAAGCAAAACACATTCTTGGATCCTGGCCGCGGTGCAACTTGCGACCAGGAGTTCATTCTTCTTTTAAGTGCCAAAACTGCAGCAAACTTTTAGACGTGAGGGACTCTCTGTCCCGAGGTAAACGTTGCAGTCTTGTTATAAAACCAGTAGGGGGCGCTTTAGGAAGCGTAACTATTTACAGGGGATTGGCCGTTCCCAGTCCTCGGCCGGTTGGAAAGGGGGAATGGCTGCTCTCAGTCCTCAGCCAGGTTAGGGATGAGGGGCAACGTTCAAACAGGTAACAGTCTCTTAACAGTCCCAACGGGGACCACACACTCTCTTGAAACAGTTCCTGTAACAGTCCTTATACCCTGACGGGTAACTATATACATTTGCGCGCTGCCATTTTTCAGTGGCGATGTCCTCCTTGCGCATCCTCCTCGGAATAGTCTTCAGACCCATCCGGGTCCTCTTGGCTCTCCTCATAGCCGTAGTGCTGCAGTTCTTCCTCGGTAAGCTGGTGGACATGGAGGGCGTACGGTCCTTTGGCGCCCTCGTGTTGGGTAAAGGTGACCACATCACCAGGGTAGAGGTCACGTCCACGGTGTCCCTCAGGTAGATGGCTTTCGACGTCCCTGCGGGTTACAAAGACGTCGCCGACGGTTTCTGGATCTCTTATAAAGCCCCAGCCATTCTCCATGTGGAACTTTATCACGGTCCCGGTGGCTCGGGGACCGCGGGCGGCCCGGGGATCTTGACGGGCCCTGCGCTTCTGCTCGGCACTCTGGGCCTGGAGCCGCTCCTCCCTAACGCGCCTCTCTCGCCGTTCCCGCTCGAAGGTCACCAGCTGCTGTTGGCAGGCCTCCAGACAACGGACCGCGTCCGCCCGGGTCTCCTGAGTGATCCCCATTAAGTTCTCACCAGCGGGGTCCCACTAAAATTGGACGTCCTCTAGTGGTGGCAGGGTGACTCTTCCAGGCTCCGGAGCAGGTATCAGGGTCTCGCGCGGGGGCTGGATCTTCCATGGCTGACCGCTGGTCAGTTCGGCCGGCCACTCCAGCGGCAGTCCATCTGGACCAGTGTGCTGGGCAAACAGGTCCGCGCCCAGCGGTGGTATAGCGGAGGACCCCGATCTGGGAGCAGCGCCCGGGGGTGCTCGGCCTTGCGACCAGGTCGGGGGTCTTTTGGTTGTGTCCGGTGGCGGCCCTGTCCAGGAAGGGGGCGCTGGTTGGGTAACGGCACCCGGGTTAACTAGGCCTTGCGACCAGGCCGGTGACGCTTCCCTCTTTACGGCGCCCGGGGTCAAGGGGCGTGGCGCCGGGCAGGGCGTGGCCGCGGCGCTCGCCGCTTGAGGCGTAGCTGGGAGCAGTGGCAGTGCGGCAACAGGTGCAGTGAGTGGGGCTTCGGGTTCTGCGACGTGAGGCTGGGACAGGCTTGCAGCTGCTGGCCCTGGGGTGGTAACGTCCCCTGTACTTGCCTCGGTCCTCGTGGCTCCCTCCGCGACGCTGTCTCCGGCCTTCACTCCTCCTTCACCGTCCTCAGAGGCAGGCGTACTCCGGGGTGCGGGTGATACCTGCTGCTGGCGGGTTCCAGCCTGCCGGGCCAGTTCTTCTTTCCACCTGGCAAGCGCATCCCGCTGCGCCCGGACCATCCTCCAATCCTGGTCCTCCAGCACAGCTTGCGCACGCTCCGAATCTCTAGGGAGCTGCGCCAGGATCTCCGCTAGGCTGCATGGCGGTTCAGCCTGCAGCAGGCTCCGGGCCAAGGTATGGGTGCAGTTGAATCTATCCTCCATTCCCGGGTGCGGTCCGTCCAGACTGATCCAGACCGCGCCCTGCCCCACAGTTTTCTTCTCTTCCCACCCCCATTGGATGTGGTCCTGGGGCAACTTGGTGACAATCACTTTCAGGGGCAGCCCCCCCACGTTGATAGACATCTCCACAGCCGCACTCATGGCTGTTGGGGGCGGGCTCCTTCTTTGGCGCCATTCTGGGACCTGGCCCACGATGGGAGGTGGCTTCCTGTGGTCTTTTGGCGCGCACATTAGGGCGCTCGTTCTTCTGGGGCGGGCGCCATCTTTAGTACAGTGAAACAGTCTCTTTTCAGGCACGCAATACCCGTTTGCGGCGGGTTGGTAACGATCCTGCCGACTACGCCAAATCTGACTCGCCCCCTGGGCCGTGGGGTACTCGGAGCCGGGCAACAGGAGACGATGGGGGTAGTGGTGGCAACCCGGTTCCGTGGCTCAGGGTGGTCAGACCAATGGTAGTCTGCTATGTGCTGTTCATGTTGTCCGACTACGCCACCCGTGGATTGCGGTTATTATGAACCGCCGCTGCAAGGTAATCCCCTGAGGCTGATGGTGTACGCAGCTGAGGTTGTTTAACTCCCCACGGGAAGAGTGTAGCCCCAGGGTTGTGCAATGGATGATGGGGGTGATGGTGCAGGGAGTCCCAGTACCGGTAGTGCTGGAGAAGCGAGAAAGTACACAGACAACGTACTGCAATCCAATGTCTTTTACTCACAGTTCATGTGCTCCGGGTCACTTCTGTACAGGTAGTGACCGTCCGAGCCGTGCTGCGTCCACCAGGTGTGGGGCTCGGTCAACTCCCAGGCAGTTCAGAAGTCTGGCTCAGGACCCCCTTTTGTCCTTTCTCTGGCCTGCCTCACCAGTGACCCACTTTTGTCCAGCTGCCGCGGATCTGCGCGGGTAAACGTGGCCCCGTTCCCTGCTGTCCTATATGGTGCCTTCCTAGCAGGTTTGATGAGGTGTTGCAACAATAAATGATCACGACCTCCGGTCTTTGGCTGAGGGTAGTTTCTCCTCCACCAACTTGGGATCCGGTACCCTTAATCTGCCTGACCCTTCACCCGGTATTCTCATGGGCTCTTAGGGTCCCTTCCACCTTCTTGTTCCTGAGCCCTTCTGTTTCTCCTTTCTCTCCTCCTCCTTTTCTGTTCCTTCTCCTGTTCCTTCTCTTCCTCCTTTCTCGGCCTCTTCTCTAGGCCCACTCCCGAGCAGAGCTCCTACAGAGCCTCTGCTCCCTGTCTTCTCCTCTGACTGAACAGACTTTGCTCTCACTCCCCTCCGCATCTAATAGGGTGCCCATCTTTTATACCTTCCTCTAAAACATGAGCCCAGGTGACCAGCAACCAATGGGCTCCTATCTACGCTCAGGAACCATCCCCTCCTGCTCCTACATCACCGGATTTTCCTCCCCCCTCCCCACTCCAGCCAGGGACATAGTCTGTCGTGCCTGCATACTAATGGGAGCACCGTTGAGCTGTCCCTCGGAAATGGGGTGTGTGTGCTGTATGCAGCTACCTGAGCCCTGGTCCATACTCCATCCTTACCCGGGAGTGGAATATCACACCTCTGGCAGAGGTGCAATACCCCTGTAGCGGCCGAACCCTCGGGGCGCTACACGAGCACTGCCTGATTTGCGATATTGCATCCCGCTAGAATTAAAAGCTGCATATGTTGTAGCGCTTGTATGAGCAGTGAAAAACGTATTACTGATTATATAATGCAGCCGGCAAACTGGAGCTTTGATTATTTTGATATCTGCCATTGACAGCTGATGAGGAATGTGTGTCTGTTACAGACAGAGCCCTGTGGTGCCCCACTTGAAACACTCTTCCAATTGGATTTGCGACCATTTATTACCACTCTTTGAGTACGATCACTGAGCCAGTTATGAATCCACCTAACCGCAGCTTTGTCAATCCCATACTTGGTCATTTTTTCAATTATAATATTATGAGATATGTAACATACCTGGCGGCGCCCTTGCATGGTGGTCCATCTCCCACTGTGCAAGAGCTCACACTTGATCTCCAGTCCAGAATGTCTCTCTGGCTTCCCTCCATGCTGTCTGTTTGTGTCTGTTTCTGCTGCTTAAGGGCGGCGCCCGATCACTTCCTGCTTTTTGTACCTGCTGTGGGTCACACCCCTTGTGCGTCCTCAGCCTATTGCTGTCTGTCACCTGGTATATTACCCAGCTGCTCCAATCAATCCCGGCCTGAGCATAGTGTTTCATTCAGTGTGTGCTTGCACTCTGAAGGTGCCAGGTCCCGTTCTGTGTTCTCTTGTCTGCCTATCCTGGAGGCTGTATTTCCAGGCCTGTCTGAACACGCTCTTAGCCTGTTCCTCCTGCCATCTAGGGGCCGATTACCTAGACCCGCTCCTGTATCTTGTCTGTCCTGTCTGAACACGCTCCTAGCCTGTTCCTCCCGCCTTCTAGGGGCCGATTACCTAGACCCGCTCCTGTATCTTGTCTGTCCTGTCTGAACACGCTCCTTGCCTGTTCGTCCTGCCTCACTGGGGGCCGTATTCCCAGAACCGCTCCTGTATTCCGCTGCAGTGTCGGTCTCCTCCGTACACTCAGTTCCAGTCTGAACTCTCTCCTATCCTTTACCTGTTTTGCCTCTATGTACGTTCCCTTCCTTTTTCTGCAGAGCCTGAACTCGTACCTAACTCCTGCTTGTTGTCTCTGTACTCCCGTTTGTGAGTTTGTGGTCCACTCGCTACTTCACTGCAAGCACCCTGTGGGTATCTGGCTCTGCCTTTCCCTTCCTGTCTGTTCCGTGTGAACAGAGCCCTGTCCCCCCTGCTCAGCCTTGCCTGCTCTGACTCCCTTGCTCACCGCTCCGGCGGTTCTAGCCTGCTCTGACTCCTTTGCTCACCGCTCCGGCGGTTCTAGCCTGATCTGACTCCTTTGCTCACCGCTCCGGCGGTTCTAGCCTGCTCTGACTCCTTTGCTCACCGCTCCGGCGGTTCTAGCCTGCTCTGACTCCTTTGCTCACCGCTCCGGCAGTTCTAGCCTGCTCTGACTCCTTGGCTCACCGCTCCGGCGGTTCTAGCCTGCTCTGACTCCTTTGCTCACCGCTCCGGCGGTTCTAGCCTGCTCTGACTCCTTTGCTCACCGCTCCGGCGGTTCTAGCCTGCTCTGACTCCTTTGCTCACCGCTCCGGCGGTTCTAGCCTGCTCTGACTCCTTTGCTCACCGCTCCGGCGGTTCTAGCCTGCTCTGACTCCTTTGATCGCTGCTCCGGCAGCCTTGCTCCGCTCTGACCCTTTTGCTCACTGCTCCGGCAGTCTCGCTCCACTCTTATCCTTTTGCTCACTGCTCCGGCAGTCTTGCTCCACTCTTGCTCACCGCTCCAGGTGGTCTCGTCCTGCTTTGCTCTTGCTCACTGCTCCGGCAGTCTCGCTCAGCTCTGACCCTTTGCTCACCGCTCCTGGCGGCCTTGTCCTGCTCTACTCTTGCTCACCGCTCCAGGCGGTCTTGTCCTGCCCTGTTCTCGCTCACCTCTCTGGGCGGCCTCACTCTGCTGTGTTTGTCCGCCACATCTGTGGTTCTGTTCCTGAGTCCCAGTGTGTACTGGGTCCTATCCCGCCAGTGTCCCTACCTGCTAGTGCCTCCCTGTCTGCACTCTAGCTGTGCTTGCCTGTACCCCTCTGCCTGTATTGTTCCTGAGTCCCAGTGTGTACTGGGTCCTATCCCGCCTGTGTTCCTACCTGCTAGTGCCTCCCTGTCTGCACTCTAGCTGTGCTTGCCTGTACCCCCCTGCCTGCATACCCGCCTGCCTGCATACCCGTCGTGCCTGCCTATACCCACCAGTCTGTGCGCCAGCCTACCAGCCTGTTCCTGTATTTCCCTGTGTGGGTCAACAGCCGTGTCTGGGGTCTGTCCTGGAGTAGCACCTGGTCCCTCTGCTCGGTTCCTCCTTGGTGCACTGGCGTCGTATGCCGTCGTGCGACCCTGGTCGGATCGGGTGAATACCTAGTTACGCCCCTCCAGGCGTTCACTCTCCGGCACGGTCCAGTGGAATCACACGCACACGCCGCTCAGCCCGGGCGTGTGCATTACAGCATGCTCAGGCCATGGTTCCCGTTGAGCCCCACGGCCTTCACTCTCTGAGATGTTTTCCAGCGAATACGTGCATTAAAAATAAATAAATAAATTTTTTTTTCCTTAGCTGAGTTCCAGGCGAATTTCGCACCCATCCAGATGGATCTATCTGCTCTCGTTCCTGCGGATCCGCTACGTTATTATGGGGATCCAAGACAAAGTCGTGCTTTTGTGGAGCAATGCATGCTACACTTCAAGTTCTACCCTCTATGTTTTCCCACCGATCGGGTTAAGGTGGCATTCATTATGTCTTACCTGGCGGGTGATGCCTTGGAATGGATCAACCCCCTATATGAAACACAGGACCCGATCCTCCTGGACCTAATAGCCTTCCTGGTGGCCTTTCTAATGGTCTTCGATGATCCTAACCCGGAGGCTCCTGCTGAAGCTTCACTTCCCAATATCCCGGAGCAGCCCCAATGGGTAATGTGTGTGGGTAGCGCAATAGTCCTCCAGCCCAATGAGACTACTGCCCACCCAGAATCCTCACAGGGTGACTACGCTTTCCGGAATACTTCTCCCAACCTCAAGAGGCAGTCCAGACGTGCTAGACGTAGAGGCAAGCCGTCACGCCAGGGTCTGTCCTCCCTGAGACCTCCTGACCCCAACCTTGAAGTCCCTACTGAAGCTTCATCTCCCTGTATCCCGGAGAAGCCCCAACGGGTAATGTGCGTGGGTAGTGCACCAGTTCTCCTGCCCGAAGAGACTTCTGCCCATCCAGACTCCACACAGGGGAACTTCCTGCACCCGGCATCAGATGCTTCACCCACTTTAACCGGTGTGCATGTCCAAGGATGCTCCAAAGCTGTGGTTACCTCAGAGTCTGTGCACCTCTACTACCTGGCGGAGGACCCCCTGTTGCCTCCTGAATCCTCCGGGATACCACTCGATGACAAATGGAGAGAGACTTCTCTACACCCGGTACTCGATACTTTGTCCGCTTCGTCCTGTGAGCCTGACAATGGGTACCCCAAAGTGGTAGTTACCCCTGAGTCTCTACACCCCTCCGACCAGGCGGAGGACCTCCAGTTGTCTCCTGAACCCTTCGGGGTGCTACCTGGCAGCGAAAGGACAGAGACTCTCCTATACTCTGTACCTGATACCTCGCTCGCTTCGTCCAGTGAGTCCAACCTAGTGTACTCCGAAGCAGAGGTTACTCCCGAGTCTCTACACCCCTCCGACCAGGCGGAGGACCTCCAGTTGTCTCCAGAACCCTTCGGGGTGCTACCTGGTAGCGAAAGGACAGAGACTCTCCTATACTCTGTACCTGATACCTCACTCGCTTCGTCCACTAAGTCCAACCTAGTGTACTCTGAAGCAGAGGTTACCCATGAGTCTCTACACCCCTCTGACCAGGCGGAGGACCTCCAGTTGTCTCCAGAACAGTTCGGGGTGCCACCTGGTGGTGAATGGACAGAGACTTTCCTATACTCGGTACCCGATACCTCGCCTGCTTCGTCCAGTGAGTCCGACCTAGTGTACTCTGAACCAGATGTTTTCTCTGAGCCTCTGCACTCTTCTGACCCGGCGGAGGACCTCCAGTTGTTTCCTGAATCCTCCGGGGTACCACCAGATAACAAAGAGACAGTGACCTTTCCTCATTATGTACCTGATAACCCGTCTATTTCTTCCTGTGAGCTTTACAAGATGTACCTCGAAGCAGAGATTACCCCCAAGTCTCTGTCCCCCTCCAACCCGGTGGAGGACTTCCAGTTGTCTCCTGTACCCTCTGGGGTGCCACCTGAAAATATGTGGAGAGAGACTTCCTTGTGTGCTGTTCCTGGTACTCCACCCGTTTCGTCTGTTGCTGAGGATGGCTGGATAGGAGGTAGCATCCTAGCTAACCAGATGAGACCAGTTTTTCCTGTGGACAGTGGAAGTGATCTCCTTGAAGTGAAGGATTGGCCCTCGAATTCCCTGCGGAAGATTCTGGCAGGCCTGAAGAAGAGGGGGCGTAAGAGGGGGGGGTACTGTAACATACCTGGCGGCGCCCTTGCATGGTGGTCCATCTCCCACTGTGCAAGAGCGCACACTTGATCTCCAGTCCAGAATGTCTCTCTGGCTTCCCTCCATGCTATCTGTTTGTGTCTGTTTCTGCTGCTTAAGGGCGGCGCCCGATCACTTCCTGCTTTTTGTACCTGCTGTGGGTCACACCCCTTGTGCGTCCTCAGCCTATTGCTGTCTGTCACCTGGTATATTACCCAGCTGCTCCAATCAATCCCGGCCTGAGCATAGTGTTTCATTCAGTGTGTGCTTGCACTCTGAAGGTGCCAGGTCCCGTTCTGTGTTCTCTTGTCTGCCTATCCTGGAGGCTGTATTTCCAGGCCTGTCTGAACACGCTCTTAGCCTGTTCCTCCTGCCTTCTAGGGGCCGATTACCTAGACCCGCTCCTGTATCTTGTCTGTGACGCGCCCCCTGGGCCATGCTGTTAGGGATACCCGGAGCCGGATCAGATGGGGGTTGTAGTCTCCGAGTGGCTGTGACCCGGTCGGTGCCCAGGGTGTCAAACTCAGTGTGCGGCAGTCCTTGCAGATGTTCTTAGTGTCGACTACGCCACCCGTTGATTTGCGGTCAAAAGGCCGCCGCTGCAGGATGGTCCGCTGAGGCTGGTGGTGTGTGTGCAGCTGTGGTAGTATAACCCCCAACGGGAGGGGTATAGCCTCAGGGGGTCAGACGTGGAGGATGGTGGTTATGAAGGTGCAGCAAGGAGACTCAGAGGCATGAAATGCAGTTTCAGGGTTTTTACTCACTGGTGTTGCTCGGGTCACTCTGTACAGCAGTGACCACCCAAGCCGTGCTGCGTCCACCAGGTGCGGGACTCGGTCAACTCCCGGGCAATTCTGGAGTGTGGTCCTGAGCTCCTTTCTGACTCTCCCCTCCTCTGGCCGTTCCCACCAGGGATCCACTTATGTCCGGCTCCCTCGGGTCTCTTGTTGGTCAAGCCTCCTCTGGGCTCCCTGACCCTATGCTCGGTGTGCCTTTCTAGTGGATTTGGTGAGGGTCGTGGCAGATCCTGCCCACAACCTCCGGTTCCTGGCTAAGGTTTGCTTTGGCCTCCGCCAGCTTGGGATCCGGTACCCTTTTGCCGACCCTTCACCCTTTTGTCCTTATTCTGGGATCTTGGGGTCCCCTCTCGTCCTGCGCCTCTGGGTCCCTCTTCCTTCTCCTCTCCTGGAGTTACTGCTGACTCACAGACTGACTGACTGACTGACTGACTGACCCTGTCCTAAGATGGTGCCCACCTTATATACTCCCTCTATGTGTGAGCTCAGGTGACCAGCACCCAATGAGCCCCTACATTTACCCAGACTACTCCCCCTATCTGCCCCTACACTACTGGGATGTTCCACTCCCCCTCCCACTCCAGCCAGGGACAGACGCTGTCGTACCTGCACATAAACTGGTGGGAGTACCGTTGATCTGTCCCCCGGAAATGGGATGTATGTAGTGCATGCAGCCTACTAGCTCAGTTCCACACTCCATCCTTACCCGGGAGTGGAATACCACACCTCTGGCTTGAGGTGTAATACCCCTGTAGCAGCCGAGTCCTCAGGGTGCTACATCTGTCCTGTCTGAACACGCTCCTAGCCTGTTCCTCCCGCCTTCTAGGGGCCGATTACCTAGACCCGCTCCTGTATCTTGTCTGTCCTGTCTGAACACGCTCCTTGCCTGTTCGTCCTGCCTCACTGGGGGCCGTATTCCCAGAACCGCTCCTGTATTCCGCTGCAGTGTCGGTCTCCTCCGTACACTCAGTTCCAGTCTGAACTCTCTCCTATCCTTTACCTGTTTTGCCTCTATGTCCATTCCCTTCCTTTTTCTGCAGAGCCTGAACTCGTACCTAACTCCTGCTTGTTGTCTCTGTACTCCCGTTTGTGAGTTTGTGGTCCACTCGCTACTTCACTGCAAGCACCCTGTGGGTATCTGGCTCTGCCTTTCCCTTCCTGTCTGTTCTGTGTGAACAGAGCCCTGTCCCCCCTGCTCAGCCTTGCCTGCTCTGACTCCTTTGCTCACCGCTCCGGCGGTTCTAGCCTGCTCTGACTCCTTTGCTCACCGCTCCGGCGGTTCTAGCCTGCTCTGACTCCTTTGCTCACCGCTCCGGCGGTTCTAGCCTGCTCTGACTCCTTTGCTCACCGCTCCGGCGGTTCTAGCCTGCTCTGACTCCTTTGCTCACCGCTCCGGCGGTTCTAGCCTGCTCTGACTCCTTTGCTCACCGCTCCGGCGGTTCTAGCCTGCTCTGACTCCTTTGCTCACCGCTCCGGCGGTTCTAGCCTGCTCTGACTCCTTTGCTCACCGCTCCGGCAGTTCTAGCCTGCTCTGACTCCTTTGCTCACCGCTCCGGCGGTTCTAGCCTGCTCTGACTCCTTTGCTCACCGCTCCGGCGGTTCTAGCCTGCTCTGACTCCTTTGCTCACCGCTCCGGCGGTTCTAGCCTGCTCTGACTCCTTTGCTCACCGCTCCGGCGGTTCTAGCCTGCTCTGACTCCTTTGCTCGCTGCTCCGGCAGCCTTGCTCCGCTCTGACCCTTTTGCTCACTGCTCCGGCAGTCTCACTCCGCTCTTATCCTTTTGCTCACTGCTCCGGCAGTCTTGCTCCACTCTTGCTCACCGCTCCAGGTGGTCTCGTCCTGCTTTGCTCTTGCTCACTGCTCCGGCAGTCTCGCTCAGCTCTGACCCTTTGCTCACCGCTCCTGGCGGCCTTGTCCTGCTCTACTCTTGCTCACCGCTCCAGGCGGTCTTGTCCTGCCCTGTTCTCGCTCACCTCTCTGGGCGGCCTCACTCTGCTGTGTTTGTCCGCCACATCTGTGGTTCTGTTCCTGAGTCCCAGTGTGTACTGGGTCCTATCCCGCCAGTGTCCCTACCTGCTAGTGCCTCCCTGTCTGCACTCTAGCTGTGCTTGCCTGTACCCCTCTGCCTGTATTGTTCCTGAGTCCCAGTGTGTACTGGGTCCTATCCCGCCTGTGTTCCTACCTGCTAGTGCCTCCCTGTCTGCACTCTAGCTGTGCTTGCCTGTACCCCCCTGCCTGCATACCCGCCTGCCTGCATACCCGTCGTGCCTGCCTATACCCACCAGTCTGTGCGCCAGCCTACCAGCCTGTTCCTGTATTTCCCTGTGTGGGTCAACAGCCGTGTCTGGGGTCTGTCCTGGAGTAGCACCTGGTCCCTCTGCTCGGTTCCTCCTTGGTGCACTGGCGTCGTATGCCGTCGTGCGACCCTGGTCGGATCGGGTGAATACCTAGTTACGCCCCTCCAGGCGTTCACTCTCCGGCACGGTCCAGTGGAATCACACGCACACGCCGCTCAGCCCGGGCGTGTGCATTACAGCATGCTCAGGCCATGGTTCCCGTTGAGCCCCACGGCCTTCACTCTCTGAGATGTTTTCCAGCGAATACGTGCATTAAAAATAAATAAATAAATTTTTTTTTCCTTAGCTGAGTTCCAGGCGAATTTCGCACCCATCCAGATGGATCTATCTGCTCTCGTTCCTGCGGATCCGCTACGTTATTATGGGGATCCAAGACAAAGTCGTGCTTTTGTGGAGCAATGCATGCTACACTTCAAGTTCTACCCTCTATGTTTTCCCACCGATCGGGTTAAGGTGGCATTCATTATGTCTTACCTGGCGGGTGATGCCTTGGAATGGATCAACCCCCTATATGAAACACAGGACCCGATCCTCCTGGACCTAATAGCCTTCCTGGTGGCCTTTCTAATGGTCTTCGATGATCCTAACCCGGAGGCTCCTGCTGAAGCTTCACTTCCCAATATCCCGGAGCAGCCCCAATGGGTAATGTGTGTGGGTAGCGCAATAGTCCTCCAGCCCAATGAGACTACTGCCCACCCAGAATCCTCACAGGGTGACTACGCTTTCCGGAATACTTCTCCCAACCTCAAGAGGCAGTCCAGACGTGCTAGACGTAGAGGCAAGCCGTCACGCCAGGGTCTGTCCTCCCTGAGACCTCCTGACCCCAACCTTGAAGTCCCTACTGAAGCTTCATCTCCCTGTATCCCGGAGAAGCCCCAACGGGTAATGTGCGTGGGTAGTGCACCAGTTCTCCTGCCCGAAGAGACTTCTGCCCATCCAGACTCCACACAGGGGAACTTCCTGCACCCGGCATCAGATGCTTCACCCACTTTAACCGGTGTGCATGTCCAAGGATGCTCCAAAGCTGTGGTTACCTCAGAGTCTGTGCACCTCAACTACCTGGCGGAGGACCCCCTGTTGCCTCCTGAATCCTCCGGGATACCACTCGATGACAAATGGAGAGAGACTTCTCTACACCCGGTACTCGATACTTTGTCCGCTTCGTCCTGTGAGCCTGACAATGGGTACCCCAAAGTGGTAGTTACCCCTGAGTCTCTACACCCCTCCGACCAGGCGGAGGATCTCCAGTTGTCTCCTGAACCCTTCGGGGTGCTACCTGGCAGCGAAAGGACAGAGACTCTCCTATACTCTGTACCTGATACCTCGCTCGCTTCGTCCAGTGAGTCCAACCTAGTGTACTCCGAAGCAGAGGTTACTCCCGAGTCTCTACACCCCTCCGACCAGGCGGAGGACCTCCAGTTGTCTCCAGAACCCTTCGGGGTGCTACCTGGTAGCGAAAGGACAGAGACTCTCCTATACTCTGTACCTGATACCTCGCTCGCTTCGTCCACTAAGTCCAACCTAGTGTACTCTGAAGCAGAGGTTACCCATGAGTCTCTACACCCCTCTGACCAGGTGGAGGACCTCCAGTTGTCTCCAGAACAGTTCGGGGTGCCACCTGGTGGTGAATGGACAGAGACTTTCCTATACTCGGTACCCGATACCTCGCCTGCTTCGTCCAGTGAGTCCGACCTAGTGTACTCTGAACCAGATGTTTTCTCTGAGCCTCTGCACTCTTCTGACCCGGCGGAGGACCTCCAGTTGTTTCCTGAATCCTCCGGGGTACCACCAGATAACAAAGAGACAGTGACCTTTCCTCATTATGTACCTGATAACCCGTCTATTTCTTCCTGTGAGCTTTACAAGATGTACCTCGAAGCAGAGATTACCCCCAAGTCTCTGTCCCCCTCCAACCCGGTGGAGGACTTCCAGTTGTCTCCTGTACCCTCTGGGGTGCCACCTGAAAATATGTGGAGAGAGACTTCCTTGTGTGCTGTTCCTGGTACTCCACCCGTTTCGTCTGTTGCTGAGGATGGCTGGATAGGAGGTAGCATCCTAGCTAACCAGATGAGACCAGTTTTTCCTGTGGACAGTGGAAGTGATCTCCTTGAAGTGAAGGATTGGCCCTCGAATTCCCTGCGGAAGATTCTGGCAGGCCTGAAGAAGAGGGGGCGTAAGAGGGGGGGGTACTGTAACATACCTGGCGGCGCCCTTGCATGGTGGTCCATCTCCCACTGTGCAAGAGCGCACACTTGATCTCCAGTCCAGAATGTCTCTCTGGCTTCCCTCCATGCTATCTGTTTGTGTCTGTTTCTGCTGCTTAAGGGCGGCGCCCGATCACTTCCTGCTTTTTGTACCTGCTGTGGGTCACACCCCTTGTGCGTCCTCAGCCTATTGCTGTCTGTCACCTGGTATATTACCCAGCTGCTCCAATCAATCCCGGCCTGAGCATAGTGTTTCATTCAGTGTGTGCTTGCACTCTGAAGGTGCCAGGTCCCGTTCTGTGTTCTCTTGTCTGCCTATCCTGGAGGCTGTATTTCCAGGCCTGTCTGAACACGCTCTTAGCCTGTTCCTCCTGCCTTCTAGGGGCCGATTACCTAGACCCGCTCCTGTATCTTGTCTGTGACGCGCCCCCTGGGCCATGCTGTTAGGGATACCCGGAGCCGGATCAGATGGGGGTTGTAGTCTCCGAGTGGCTGTGACCCGGTCCGTGCCCAGGGTGTCAAACTCAGTGTGCGGCAGTCCTTGCAGATGTTCTTAGTGTCGACTACGCCACCCGTTGATTTGCGGTCAAAAGGCCGCCGCTGCAGGATGGTCCGCTGAGGCTGGTGGTGTGTGTGCAGCTGTGGTAGTATAACCCCCAACGGGAGGGGTATAGCCTCAGGGGGTCAGACGTGGAGGATGGTGGTTATGAAGGTGCAGCAAGGAGACTCAGAGGCATGAAATGCAGTTTCAGGGTTTTTACTCACTGGTGTTGCTCGGGTCACTCTGTACAGCAGTGACCACCCAAGCCGTGCTGCGTCCACCAGGTGCGGGACTCTGTCAACTCCCGGGCAATTCTGGAGTGTGGTCCTGAGCTCCTTTCTGACTCTCCCCTCCTCTGGCCGTTCCCACCAGGGATCCACTTATGTCCGGCTCCCTCGGGTCTCTTGTTGGTCAAGCCTCCTCTGGGCTCCCTGACCCTATGCTCGGTGTGCCTTTCTAGTGGATTTGGTGAGGGTCGTGGCAGATCCTGCCCACAACCTCCGGTTCCTGGCTAAGGTTTGCTTTGGCCTCCGCCAGCTTGGGATCCGGTACCCTTTTGCCGACCCTTCACCCTTTTGTCCTTATTCTGGGATCTTGGGGTCCCCTCTCGTCCTGCGCCTCTGGGTCCCTCTTCCTTCTCCTCTCCTGGAGTTACTGCTGACTCACAGACTGACTGACTGACTGACTGACTGACCCTGTCCTAAGATGGTGCCCACCTTATATACTCCCTCTATGTGTGAGCTCAGGTGACCAGCACCCAATGAGCCCCTACATTTACCCAGACTACTCCCCCTATCTGCCCCTACACTACTGGGATGTTCCACCCCCCCTCCCACTCCAGCCAGGGACAGACGCTGTCGTACCTGCACATAAACTGGTGGGAGTACCGTTGATCTGTCCCCCGGAAATGGGATGTATGTAGTGCATGCAGCCTACTAGCTCAGTTCCACACTCCATCCTTACCCGGGAGTGGAATACCACACCTCTGGCTTGAGGTGTAATAACCCTGTAGCAGCCGAGTCCTCAGGGTGCTACATCTGTCCTGTCTGAACACGCTCCTAGCCTGTTCCTCCCGCCTTCTAGGGGCCGATTACCTAGACCCGCTCCTGTATCTTGTCTGTCCTGTCTGAACACGCTCCTTGCCTGTTCGTCCTGCCTCTCTGGGGGCCGTATTCCCAGAACCGCTCCTGTATTCCGCTGCAGTGTCGGTCTCCTCCGTACACTCAGTTCCAGTCTGAACTCTCTCCTATCCTTTACCTGTTTTGCCTCTATGTCCATTCCCTTCCTTTTTCTGCAGAGCCTGAACTCGTACCTAACTCCTGCTTGTTGTCTCTGTACTCCCGTTTGTGAGTTTGTGGTCCACTCGCTACTTCACTGCAAGCACCCTGTGGGTATCTGGCTCTGCCTTTCCCTTCCTGTCTGTTCCGTGTGAACAGAGCCCTGTCTCCCCTGCTCAGCCTTGCCTGCTCTGACTCCTTTGCTCACCGCTCCGGCGGTTCTAGCCTGCTCTGACTCCTTTGCTCACCGCTCCGGCGGTTCTAGCCTGCTCTGACTCCTTTGCTCACCGCTCCGGCGGTTCTAGCCTGCTCTGACTCCTTTGCTCACCGCTCCGGCGGTTCTAGCCTGCTCTGACTCCTTTGCTCACCGCTCCGGCGGTTCTAGCCTGCTCTGACTCCTTTGCTCACCGCTCCGGCGGTTCTAGCCTGCTCTGACTCCTTTGCTCACCGCTCCGGCGGTTCTAGCCTGCTCTGACTCCTTTGCTCACCGCTCCGGCGGTTCTAGCCTGCTCTGACTCCTTTGCTCACCGCTCTGGCGGTTCTAGCCTGCTCTGACTCCTTTGCTCACCGCTCCGGCGGTTCTAGCCTGCTCTGACTCCTTTGCTCACCGCTCCGGCGGTTCTAGCCTGCTCTGACTCCTTTGCTCACCGCTTCGGCGGTTCTAGCCTGCTCTGACTCCTTTGCTTACCGCTCCGGCGGTTCTAGCCTGCTCTGACTCCTTTGCTCGCTGCTCCGGCAGCCTTGCTCCGCTCTGACCCTTTTGCTCACTGCTCCGGCAGTCTCGCTCCGCTCTTATCCTTTTGCT
Source organism: Phyllobates terribilis (assembly GCF_046119375.1). Lineage (NCBI taxonomy): Eukaryota > Metazoa > Chordata > Amphibia > Anura > Dendrobatidae > Phyllobates > Phyllobates terribilis. The sequence continues at coordinate 1,162,212,464 of NW_027362761.1, read as the reverse complement.
CACTGCTCCGGCAGTCTTGCTCCACTCTTGCTCACCGCTCCAGGCGGTCTCGTCCTGCTTTACTCTTGCTCACTGCTCCGGCAGTCTCGCTCAGCTCTGACCCTTTGCTCACCGCTCCTGGCGGCCTTGTCCTGCTCTACTCTTGCTCACCGCTCCAGGCGGTCTTGTCCTGCCCTGTTCTCGCTCACCTCTCTGGGCGGCCTCACTCTGCTGTGTTTGTTCGCCACATCTGTGGTTCTGTTCCTGAGTCCCAGTGTGTACTGGGTCCTATCCCGCCAGTGTCCCTACCTGCTAGTGCCTCCCTGTCTGCACTCTAGCTGTGCTTGCCTGTACCCCTCTGCCTGTATTGTTCCTGAGTCCCAGTGTGTACTGGGTCCTATCCCGCCTGTGTTCCTACCTGCTAGTGCCTCCCTGTCTGCACTCTAGCTTTGCTTGCCTGTACCCCCCTGCCTGCATACCCGCCTGCCTGCATACCAGTCGTGCCTGCCTATACCCACCAGTCTGTGCGCCAGCCTACCAGCCTGTTCCTGTATTTCCCTGTGTGGGTCAACAGCCGTGTCCGGGGTCTGTCCTGGAGTAGCACCTGGTCCCTCTGCTCGGTTCCTCCTTGGTGCACTGGCGTCGTATGCCGTCGTGCGACCCTGGTGGGATCGGGTGAATACCTAGTTACGCCCCTCCAGGCGTTCACTCTCCGGCACGGTCCAGTGGAATCACACGCACACGCCGCTCAGCCCGGGCGTGTGCATTACAAGATACTTTATCAAATGCTTTGCTGAAGTTTAGTGATGGGTGAGCACTAAAATACTCGGGTGCTTGATGCTCGGGTCGAGCAAATTGGAATACTCGGGTGCTCGACCCAAGCAATGAGCCCAATGTAAGTCTATGGGAAACTCAAACATTTTTCAGGCGGCTCCCCCCGGCGGTCTGCAGAGGGCCTAAAAATTGCCCAAATCGATGGGAACAGTGCTCAAATAACCCCTGGAAGAATTTCTGACTCCCAGGTCACTGCTGTCAACAACGTTGTCAGAGGTATTACGCCACTTTTACGGACTCACAATAAAACATACAAAAATGAAAGCAAAATTGATTTTCCTGGGAAATATGTTAAGGAACATCCTTTCCAGGGTAATGACTTGTATATAAGGCAAAATAAATAACCAAAAACAAAAATACTCCTCAACACCTTGGGCTATGTTCACACGTAGCTTTTTTGATGCATTTTTTGCACTTTTGCATTGCTTTCAACCGTGACAAATGCATTCACCGGGAAATGTCATTTTAACATTTTTCAACCTAATCTGGCCATGTGCTGTGTGAGACATGATCAGACCCATCCTGTTTCATTTATGAAGGACGGACTCTGAAAGACACAAAGCCTATTTTTATAGGGCCATCAGGCAGCCTTTACTATTCTTAAAGGGCCAGAAGTCGGCCCTCGCTATTCTTAGAGAGTCATCAGCCGGCTATGCTTTGTTGTTCCCATTACTAAAAAGTGGGTCTGCTATACTGTTATTGCATATGCAGTGAGTGGCGGGTCTGCCCAAAATTTGGACGCACCGCAATACCCCTTTGAAAATTTGGACGCACCCCAATACTCCTTTGAAGAGACTTAGAGGAGGGCCTCCTGAAAACAATGTTCCCATTATTAGGAAGTGGGTCTCCCATACCGTTTGTCTATGCAGTCAATGCAAGGGCTGCAAAATATTTGGAGGCACTCCAATGGCCCTTGGAAGAGACGTGGAGGTCAGAGGGCCTCCTGAAAACAATGTTCCCATTATTAGGAAGTGGGTCTCCCATTGCGTTTGCCTATGCAGTGAATGCAAGGGTTGCCAAAAACTTGGAGGCACTCCAATGCCCCTTGGAAGAGATGTGGAGGTCAGAGGGCCTCCTGAAAACAATGTTCCCATTATTAGGAAGTGGGTCTTCCATAGTGTTGGCCTATGCAGTGAATGCAAGGGTTGCCAAAATTTTGGAGGCACTCCAATGCCCCTTGGAAGAGACGTGGAGGTCAGAGGGCCTCCTGAAAACAATGTTCCCATTATTAGGAGGTGGGTCTCCCATTGTGTTTGCCTATGCAGAGAATGCAATGGCTGCCAAAAATTGGGAGGCACTCCAATGCACCTTGGAAAAGATGTGGAGGAGGGCATCATAAAAAAATGTTCCCATTAGAAATTAGCGGGTCTTCTATGCTTGTAATGCCCATGCACTAATTGTATGGGCTGACAAACATTTACCCCTGGGGGTTATACATGAACATACTGTATAAAACAAGTTTTTACGGGCATCATAAACACCCTTAAAAAATTATGTCGGTGTTGCATCACGGACCACGGTCACCCTAGTGATATGGTAGTGGAGAATGAGGATGAGGAGAAGGAGGACAAGAGGAAATAGTCAAAATCAGGAAGCGCATATCCATGTGTGGGTGTGAAAAGGGGCATGGGAATACACCTCCCAAAAAAAGACACTGGATTTGAGTTTATGTTACACTGCTATCATTCGGTGGTGTTGAGAAGTCTGGCCCAATCCAGCCCTTGTTCATTTTTATTAAGAGTCAGCCTGTCAGCATTTTCAGTTGACAGGCGGATGTGCTTATCAGTTATAATTCCACCAGAGGCACTAAAAACCCGCTCTGATAAAATGCTAGCATCTGGGCAGGCCAGGACCTCCAAGATGTAGAGAGCCAGTTCATTCCATGTGTCCAGCTTGTATACCCAATAATTATAAGGCACACAGGAATCATGGAGGACGTTGGTACGGTTGGCAAGGTACTCCCTCAGCTTCTTCCCAAACTTTGCACTCCTCGTGAGAGTACCCCGCTCCTCAGGGCCTGTACGATGGGAGGGGCTGAGAAAACTCTCCCAGGACTTTGACTGTGTTCCCCTGCCTTTGCTGGATGGATTTGTGTCTCTCTCGGCAGTACTCCTTGGTTGTCCAACGAACTGTGACCTCTGCCACCAGCGTTTTCAGATGGGAATTTTTTTAATAGTTCTGCAACAAGGGCCTTCTGGTACAGCCCCATTTTTGTAGACCTGTCCGCCTCAGGAATAAGAGATATAAAGTTCTCCTTGTAGTGTGGGTCTAGAAGTGTCACCAACTAGTAATGACTGTCATTCAAAATTTTGAGAACCCGAGGATCACGGGAAAGGCAGCGTAACGTAAACTCAGCCATGCGTCCCAGACTGCTAACAAGCAAGACTTCCATGTCCTCACCAAGAGGAGGAGTGACCATGCTTTACTCCTCCTCTCGGTCCTTAGGCCATCCGCGCTGAACAGACGGTATGACAGTTGTGCAGGTAGTACCGTCTATAGCGCATGAAACTAGCTCCTGTCCTTCCTCCTCCTCCTCTTCCTCATTGTCACCCAATCCACGTTGGGATGAGATGAGGCTGGACTGTGTGTAATCACCCTGTATGGTTCCTTGCTCCATCTCATCGCTCACCATCTTGGTGGAGTCCTCAAAGTTTTGGAGGATGGTACAGATGTCTGACATCCATGTCCACTTTTGAGGTCTTAAGTGTGGAGTCTGAACTGAATACTGATGGCCTTGTTGATGCTGGTACTCAACAACTGCCCTCTTCTGCTCACAAATCCTTTCCAACATCTGCAGTGTAGAGTTCCAATGCGTGGGGACATCACACACCAGTCGGTGAGCCGGAAGCTGCAAACGCTGCTGAAGCACGGCAAGGGCGGCAGAAGCTGTAGCTGACTTTCTAAAATGGTTACACAGGTGGCGTTCTTTGACAAGCAGATCCGGCAGCTACGGGTAGCTTTTGAGAAACCGCTGAACCACTAGGTTAGGCACATGGGCCAGGCATGGTACATATGTGAGCTCGCCTCAACTCAGAGCCGCCACTAGGTTCCAGCCATTGTCACACACGACCATGCCTGACTGTAGGTTCAGCGGCGTGAGCCACCGATCTGCCTGCTCTCTCAGAGCTGTCCACAACTCTTCAGCATTGTGCGGTTTGTCACCTAAGCATATTAGCTTCAGCACAGCCTGTTGCCGCTTGGCCGGGGCAGTGCTTCAGTGCTTCCAGCTTGTGACTGATGTGGTCATTTCGGCGATGGATGCTGAAGAAGAGGAGGAGGCTGAGGAGGATGAGGTGCAGGAGCTGTAGACTGTGGGGGCAACCCTGTTTGACCTAGGGCCCGCAATCCTCGGAGTCGGGAGGATGTGTTCCGTCCCAAGGTCCTACTGGGTCCCGGCTTCCACTACGTTAACTCAGTGTGCCATCAGCGAGATGTACCATCCCTGCCCACAAGCACTTGTCCACGTGTCTGTGGTTAGGTGGACTTTCCCTGTAACTGCATTGTTGAGGGCACGGCTAATGTTGTGGGACACATGCTTGTGTAATGCGGGGATGGCACACCGGGAGAAATAGTGGCGGCTGGGGATCGAGTACTGAGGGACAGCAGCCTCCATCAGGTTGCGGAATGCTTCCATCTCCACGAGTCTGAAAGGCAACATTTCGAGCTCAAGCAGTCGCAAAATGTGAGAATTTAGTAGTGTGGCCTGTGGGGCTTTGCCTGCGTATTTGGGCTTGCGTACCAAGGACTGGGGTATGGACAACTGAACGCTGCGCTGAGACAAGAACGTGCTTGCTCATGGTGCTAGTTGAGAGTGTGCAACCACAGGTGCAGGGCAGGAGGCATCTTCGCATGCACTATGGACAGGGGATAGGCTTGCACGCACAACAGGGGAAGAAGCAGTGGTGTCACCCACAGGCACTGTGCCTGGACCGTGGGTTTGGCCCACAAAGTCGGGTGCTTTGCTGTCATGTGCATGATCATGCTGGTGGTGGTCAGGCTGGTCGTTTTACTACCCCTACTGATGCTGGTCTGGTAGGTGGTGCAAATGGCCTTTTTGGGATTATCGGCAGAGTCTTTAAAAAACAACCAGACTCAGGAAGACCTAACAGTTGTACTGGCAACATCCATCGTGTTGGTGTTACGGAGAACGGTTGCCCGCCTTCTGTCTGCGGTCACCACACTGCTTCTTCCTGCCTGTTGGGGTGCTCTGCCTCCCTCCCCCTGTGTGCTGCTGTTCTCGCTCTGCGTGTCCTCCTGCCAGGTTGGGTCATTTGCTATATCATCCACCACCTCGTCTTCCACTTCCGCACTCTGATCCTCTTCCTGACTTTCAGGCAATTGTGTCTCATCATTGTCCACCTTTTGTGACACTTTTCCACCGTCGCCTTTGTATGACCATGGCTGCTCAAATATTCAGGCATCGCTACATGCAATCTCCTCTTGCCCTGCTGCAAGTGGACCAGGCGAGAGGCCCGAATCTATAAATGGAAAAGTGAACAGCTCTTCGGAGTGTCCAAGTGTGGGATCAGTTGTCTCTGGGCACTCGGCATGGTGGTAGGAAGGAGGATCAGGGTGAGGAATATGCGGTTCAGACTCACGGCTACTGAGACTTGACCGTGTGGAAGACAGGGTGGTGGTGGCAAAGTGACTGGAAGAATTATCTGCTATCCAACCAATAACCTTTTGACACTGCTCTGTGTTCAATAGTGGTTTTCTGCGGTCCCCTATTAATTGGGACAGGAAGGTCGAGCGAGAAGATGTGGGTGTTTATTGTGGCACAATTTCAGCTTGCCCACGGCCTCGGCCTCTGCATGCACCATCACCTCCAGTTCCCCATCCCTTGCCACGTCCCTTGCCCATTTTAAATGGAGGACAATATCTTCCATGCTCACTACAAATGGCTGAATTTTGGAGCGAACTTATATGTGATCCGTGTGATGGACAAACCACAGTTTTAAATAGCTGGCCTGTAGGTAACTATTTTTAACAGCAAACCAGTGTCAATAACTTCACTGACCCACTGAAACAAAATTTGAATAGAGGCTAGAAATGGTAATACTTTCAGCGCAATTATATGTGATCCGTGTGACGGACAAACCACAGTTTTAAATAGCTGGCCTGTAGGCAACTATTTTTAACAGTGCCAACCTCGTGTCAATCAGTTCACTGACACACTGAAACAAAGTTTAAATGGAGGCCAGAAATGGCAATATTTTCAGCGCCACTATATTTGATCCGTGTGATGGACAAACCACAGTTTTAAATAGCTGGCCTGTAGGTAACTATTTTTAACAGCAAACCGGTGTCAATAACTTCACTGACACACTGAAACAAAATTTTAATGGAGGCCAGAAATGGCAATATTTTCAGTGCAATTATATGTGATCCATGTAACGGACAAACCACAGTTTTAAATAGCTGGCCTGTAAGTAACTATTTTTAACAGCGCCGACCTCGTGTCAATCAGTTCACTGACACACTGCAACAAAATTTAAATGGAGGCCAGAAATGGCAATATTTTCAGGGCAACTATATATGATCCGTGTAATGGACAAACCACAGTTTTAAATAGCTGGCCTGTAGGTAACTATTTTTAATAGCAAACCGGTGTCAATAACTTCACTGACACACTGAAATAAAATTTTAATGGAGGCCAGAAATGGCAATATTTTCAGCGCAATTATATGTGATCCATGTGACGGACAAACCACAGTTTTAAATAGCTGGCCTGTAGGTAACTATTTTTAACAGCGCCAACCTCATGTCAATCAGTTCACTGACACACTGCAACAAAATTGAAATGGAGACCAGAAATGGTACTACTTTCAGCGCAATTATATATGATCCGTGTGAGGGACATACCACAGTTTTAAATAGCTGGCCTGAAGATAACTATTTTTAAGAGCAAACTAGTGTCAATAACTTCACTGACACACTGAAACAAAATTTTAATGGAGGCCAGAAATGGCAATATTTTCAGCGCAATTATATGCGATCCGTGTGACGGACAAACCACAGTTTTGAATAACTAGATTTTTTGTGCTGTAATATGGAAAGGACCTGACTGTATTCTGCAGTGCCAACAAGCAAATGGCGCAGATAAACGGTGTTCTCTGGATTGCTTTTTAAGCAAATAATCAGGATTAAGATAAAAAAAATAATTATTCCTGGCCCCTGATACCTGGGCCTATTTCTACAAATATCTGTTAAAGCATCAGCAGACAGAACTGGAATGGACCCTCTTGATATGTGCACTACAGTCTGCTATATACCCTGCCTGCCTGCCTAGCACTGATATCTCTGCAGATGGATTAGTCCTCAGAAGGACTGTTAGTTGAGATGGATATGTGTCTCTAATATAGTCTGGTATACCTACACTAACTAGAGACAAGCAAATCTCTCCCTAGCTCAGCAGCACCTCTCCCTACACTGTCTGATTCCGGAGTGACTGTGACGAGCATGGCGATGCCAGGTCTGATATAGACCTGATGACGCTGTACGGCCATAACCAACATGGCGGCATTACAGTGTGTGGTAGGCAATCTCTGCATGTTGATTGGCGCTCTAAAGAGCGCCAAACATGCAGGCAGTAGACCCGAGCTCCTGCCAAGCAACCCTGGAAATACTCGGCGAGTGCCAAGCATCTCGAGCTATGAGATGCTCGGGCGAGCACCGAGCAGTAGCGAGCATGCTCGCTCACCACTACTGAAGTTGAGATATACTATATCTACCCCATTTCCTTGATCTACCCAGTCAGTGATTCCATCATAGAAGGAAATTAGATTAGTCTGGCATGACTTGTTTGCTACAAACCCATGCTCGCTCTGGTTAATTACTGTTTTCTTATCTTTCCTGGTATACAAGTAAGGCTCACTGGACTGTAATTTTCTGGCTCCATCTTCTTGCCTTTTTTGAAGATAGGGACAACATTTGCCCTTCTCCAATATTCTGGGACTTCTTCTGTTCTTGATGGACTTCAGCAAATATAAGACAAACCAACTGATGCCAAAGTCGATAGCCAACAACCATCCAGACATCTTCTCTCTGACCATCATGACATCTACACCATGCTGCTGCTGCCAAGGCTGCCAGGGTTGGCCCTATTGCCAGACACTTCCTTGCCTGCTTCATCATACTTTTATAAGATGCGGCTTCTTCCACTGCCATTGCCGCTAGACAGGCATGCCAGCCACACATCTGCCTGCAAACTGTATTATATAGCTATACTTTACAGCTACTGCCAGAGCTGCCAATGCTGGTTCTACATTGCCAGACATCACCTTGCTTGCCCTGTCATACTCTATACTGTGCGGTTGCTGTCCCAGAAATGGGAGGAACAGAAAATAACTGGAGTGGGATGGGGTAGGGTATAGATGCAATCTGCCAGCGGTTAGGAAGTAGTCGGTAGGCATTGGTTCATGGGTTATATCTGGCATTGCTGCTGAACCCCATTCAATGGAATTGAGATATATTGCAATACGAAATACAATCTACAGATGAAAGTGGTATAGTTTCTGTGGAAAAAAAAATTTTTCATTTATAATCTCAGTCAACACTTTAGAGTTATAAGATGTCACTAGTGGTTCCAGGTTCTTCTGTGATAATAGAGCCCTATTACAAAAAAAGGTCAGAAAAAAAATCTGACATAAGAAAACCCTATCAAAATTTAACTTTGAGTCAAATGACTTCCTTTTTGACATATACTTGCTGTTAGTGTTATGGCTCACCTGGTGAGGAGGAGTCATAAAGCTGAAGGTCTGGATCTGCAGCACGGGCCAGAGGTGTTGATGCAGCAAGAAGAACAACTAGATGTGACGGAGGTTGTAGAGGCTACATGACAGCTTAAGGAATATAACTTGGAGTGGCTGCATAGCAGCTCAAGGAACAGAGACTCAGCGAAATAACAGTGGAATGAAGTACCAGATCCCAGCAAAATGGCAGGACAGGTCAGTCGACTTACTGATAACAATGTACCAAAGACCAGTAGAACAGAATTATAGGCATGTCAGGAGGCTCACTCATTGTGATGAACCCAGCAGAATGTGAGAGCTGAGTATATCAGATGACTTACTGATAGGGATGTAGAAGAGCCTCCTGGAACAGTTGAGCTAGGTGTGACACAAGACTCACTGGTGGTGATGTAGCAGAGCCCAGCAGAACGGCAGATTGGGGTATATTAGATGGGTCAAAAAAGCAAAGTCCTTATGGTATAGCTATCAGATGTGAGTATGCCAGCAATCTGAATACTCAGGCAGCATACCGCTGCCTAAGTCTGTCTAAAGGGCCTTAGGACATAACCTCAGAAGTGAGCTCCGGTTTACCTTAGTAATTTGATGTGTACAGGAGCAGGAAAGACCAGGCTGAGCAGAGAGAAGATGGTGAGCCCGACAATGGAGCCGGGACAGGGGAATAATAATTAGTCCATATGGATGTTATTGCCTGACTGTTCAATTTTACAAGCAATTGAAGGTCTCCACAATTATGTTCTGTATAGGGGTTGTCATAAAAACTATTACAAATCTCTCTCTCCCTCCAAACCCCTCTTCCCCGTCCCCTATAACATTTGTCAAAGAGAAGAGCTAGCAATCTAGGCAAACTGCTTCTATGCAAATGGCAGTGCACACAAGAAGTGGCAAACTCAATTATACAGGCTAATTGCCATACGAAATGGAGCTCCTGGTAAGAGAGATGTGTGAGGAATAGACACCTTTGAACATATGGGCCGAAGACCGAAGGAGTTGTGTATCTGATTAAGTGGTAACGAGTATGCCACCTGAGAGAGATAGATTCCCTTTGAAGCCTTAACGTGTTTTACTATCTCACTCCTTACAATAGCCAGGACATTTCCATTTGCACATATGCTGAATATCCAGTCTCGTAGGCACTGAAATGAAATATGCAATAGCGGAAGTTCTATAATTCCGGTTATGATGGGACACATATTTTTAGTGGCGGGGCTAACTAAGGAACAATATGCACCTTTTTCCATTTCCAGTGAGCTAGAACGCAAGAACACAAAAATAACGGACAGCAGTTGTGTCTTGTGTGGTCTCTAAGTAAAGGTAAAATTGCAATAAAAAAGATGGCATCACTTGCTAACTTCTACGATCAACCAGCGAGGAGATATCACAGAAGTTAGAGATCTAATAAAAACATGAAGGGCGGAGACCAGCCCACGTGAGGTCATCACAGGGGAGTGTGTGGGCAGGGTCCCCTTCGGCATAAAAGATCAAGCCGAATATTGATTTATACTCATGCCGGGAGATACATATTTGTGTACACAGGGGTTCCGTTCGATAACGGTCCATTGGAGCACTTCCCTCCAGCTAAACTGAGTCGTTTCTGCGATTGGTCTAGTAAGTTTCTTCTATTAATCCCTTTTTATTTTGTGCAACTGTATATGCTCTATTGTCATCTTCACCTTTGTAAAATCTTTTGTATATTTTTTTATAAACACTGCCTCCCTTTGGATTAAATATAAAATTTAATAGCACTGTTTCTTCTGTTATGTAATCGTTTCTCCGCCGAACCCATATATGCTACCAGAAAGCAGGCATCCAATCAGGCCTGTATTGGATTTTATATCTTTTGAAAAACTAAACTGATTGGTGGTGTCAGCAAATAATGTTAATTGGGCTATTGTGAAGCTGGCAGTGATCGAACGGGGGCATACACGCATATTCCATGCATTGGAACTCGGAGGTGTGTACGCCATACGCTCACTGCTCGCTTGCCGTTACCTACGTAGTGAGTAATCGGAAACGTGCATGTGCCAAATCCCTGACAGGGGTGGAGCTGGTCACTTTTCTTCTAGTGTGTCCAAAGTAACCCTTAGTCATTTACTATGTTACAGGCCTGTGTTAAATTCTACTGTATCCCTGCCTCTCTTTTCCCTTAGCAAGACTGGAAGTGCTGCTATTTGGGAAAATTTTATGTAACTGTCACTTTTTGTATCCAAGGGGGTAGAGAGGTGTCAATGTCTTACATCATGGAACTAACCATGCAAAGCGAATTTCATTCAAGGGTGGAACAGAACACGAATAATACATTTTATTCACAATTATTTGACATCTGGTAACCTATTTTTCCTTTTCCTACAATTTCATGGACCTTAATTAGAGTAATTTCCCGAGGTCCATGTTGTGTTGTCCATTGTAAAAACCCTTTCTAATGTTCTCTTTTAAAGAATAGAAGGCTTTTTATTGATATTTCCCAGTCCGGGATGCAAATGATGGTCATTTCTGCTATCCATATTGTTTAGGCTTAATTGTTCAAGATCTTGACATTTTTGGGGGGCCAATTCTCACTTTTTTTAGCAGACTTTGGGATAAAATTTCTTTATTGCTTATTAGCACTTTATTTAAGAAACAGGAAACTGAGAATAATAAAACCTATCACTTGCCGGACTCTGTCCTCGGAAAGAATTAAAAATTGAAGAAAAAAAGACACTTTGGTAATTGCTCGTTAGAAGCAGCATTCATTGTGAGGACTTTTTCCCCCCTTATGTCTTCTTCTTTGCACAAGACATTGGCATTGTTCTTGAGACAGCTCCGGGCTAGCACAAAATGAACTAATTGATTTGAGCTATGTAGACCTGAATAGCTCTGGTTCTCTGCATTCCTCAGGAGAAGTGATTAATATTTGGTACCTTGGGTCCGAATTCCCCCCTTTTTTCATGTAAAGCTGAAGCCTTCGATTCTCACAATTTATTCTCTCCTAAATATCTCATCTAGGAGTTGAGATGGAGAAGGTCAGGGCATCTAGGGAGAATAGAGGAGAGAGCAGTTGTGTTGTCATGAAAGGAATCTTAGAAAAGTTTCTTAAAATTTTGGATGGGAAGAACTGAGAACGTCAAAAATGCTAGCGTTTGCAGCATAACAAAAAACAATCCCGTTGCCGGAGTTCTTTGTTTTATTTTTTTTTTTACACTTCATCTAGAGAAGCAATACCTTGTTATTTCCAGTAAAATAAATTCATTATGATTCTGAAGATAATCACTGGTAATTGATAGAGTTTTGTACCAAGCGATCCTCATCTGTTCAGTGAAAAGCATTCAAAAAGTTGGGAGGGGTTGGACTTTGTAGCTTTTATATGTAGATGTGAAGATATATGCAAGAGCCCGATAGAATGACATTAAAGGGAATCTGTCATGTTTAATATGTTGTCCTATCTATGGGCAGCAGGTCACCGATCTGGAGGAAGGACTTGAGTAAATTTATTTGGAAAAATATATTATATAACATAAATTATTTATTTTAATCCCTGGGAGTCCAGTAGACGGTCCTACTCAGTTTTTGTAAGCATTATTTTTATAAGTGTGCGCAAAATGAGCAGAGATTTTAAGCAATAAATTACACTTTCTTCAAATACTTTTCGCACAAAACTATATAATTATATTAATCTGCTTGGCTACTCCTGCTCTATAACATGCATATCAGACTCTAATTTTGAGGTGACATGTACCTTGTAAGTACAATCAACATTTCTAATAGTCAAATAAATAATTTAGGGTCCAACAAAAAAAAAATACAGGCTTTTGTATCATCCATGTTTTTCAACTGTTTAACATGCAAATGTACAGTGGGTACGGAAAGTATTCAGACCCCTTTCAATTTTTCACTCTTTGTTTCATTGCAGCCATTTAGTAAATTCTAAAAAGTTCATTTTTTTTTCTCATTAGAGTACACTCTGCACCCCATCTAGACTGAAAAAAAACAGAAATGTAGAATTTTTTGCAAATTTATTAAAAAAGAAAAACTGAAATATCACATGGTCATAAGTATTCAGACCCTTTGTTCAGTATTGAGTAGAAGAACCCTTTTGAGCTAGTACAGCCATGAGTCTTCTTGGGAATGATGCAACAAGTTTTTCACACCTGGATTTGGGGATCCTCTGCCATTCTTCCTTGCAGATCCTCTCCAGTTCCGTCAGGTTGGATTGTGAACGTTGATGGACAGATGCTCAATTGGGTTAAGGTCAGGGTTCTGGCTGGGCCAGTCAAGAATGGTCACAGAGTTGTTCTGAAGCCACTCCTTTGTTATTTTAGCTGTGTATTTAGGGTCATTGTCTTGTTGGAAGGTGAACCTTCGGCCAAGTCTGAGGTCCAGAGCACTCTGGAAGAGGTTTTCATCCAGGATATATCTGTACTTGGCCGCATTCATGTTTCCTTCAATTGCAACCAGTCGTCCTGTCCCTGCAGCTGAAAAACACCCCCATAGCATGATACTGCCACCACCATGCTTCACTGTTGGTATTGTATTTGACAGGTGATGAGCAGTGCCTGGGTTTTCTCCATACATACCGCTTATAATTATCACCAAAAAGTTCTATCTTCGTCTCATCAGACCAGAGAATCTTATTTCTCATAGTCTGGGAGACCTTCCTGTGTTTTTGAGTAAACTCTATAATGGATTTCATAGGTCTTGCACTGAGGAGAGGCTTCTGTCAGGCCACTCTGCCATAAAGGCCAGACTGGTGGAGGGCTGCAGAGATAGTTGACTTTGTGGAACTTTCTCCCATCTCCCTACTGCATCTCTGGAGCTCAGGCACAGTGTTCTTGGGGTTCTTCTTTAGCTCTCTCACCATGGCGCTTCTCCCACGATTGCTCAGTTTGGCTGGATGGCCAGGCCTAGGAAGACTTCTGGTGGTCCCAAACTTCTTCCATTTAAGCATTATGGAGGCCACTGTGCTCTTAGGAACCTTGAGTAATTCAGAAATTCTTTTGTAACCTTGGCCAAATCTGTGCTTTGCCACAATTCTATCTCTGAGCTCCTTGGGCAGTTCCTTTGAGCTCATGATTCTCATTTGGTCTGACATGCACTGTGAGCTGTGAGGTCTTATATAGACAGGTGTGTGCCTTTCCAAATCAAGTCCTATCAGTTTAATTAAACACAGCTGGACTCCAATGAAGGAGTAGAACCATCTCAAGAAGGATCAAAAGGAAATGGACAACATGTGACTTAAATATGAGTGTCTGAGCAAAGGGTCTGAATACTTATGACCATGTGATATTTCAGCTTTTCTTTTTTAATAAATTTGCAAAAATTTCTACATTTCTGTTTTTTTTCAGTCAAGATGGTGTGCAGAGTGTACTTTAATGAGGAAAAAAAATGAACTTTTTAGAATTTGCCAAATGGCTGCAATGAAACACAGAGTGAAAAATTTAAAGGGGTCTGAATACTTTCCGTACCCACTGTAAATGTATGAGTTTGTGGCTGGTGACTTACTACATCTTTCCAATAGGCATTGGCTATCCAGAATTCTGCACTCAACCATGGCAATTTGCATAGATCAAGGACCTCCACAGGCAGCAAATGCAGTTTGGCTCCTAAGACCTTTCATATTTGTGTTACCAAGTACTGTATGTAGCTTTAAATGGGTTGTCCAGGCTTGAGGTTAAAGTTTGGAGTCAATCTATGTCACTGCAGACTTTTTAATTCTCACAACATGCACTGTGCACACTGTGAGGAGTCTCCAGTGCTGCAGTCAGGAGTGGACGGTCACGTGGCCACAAATTTGTAATTTGCATTCATGCCGACTAGACGTCTATGGCCTCGCTGAATACAACTGAAGGTCGCACACGTCTAGTCGGAGTGTGGCCAGAAATATGCAAATTGAAAACTTGCCTTACTTACATGATCGCCCACTTCTGGCACCAGAGAATCTGGACAGCATGGACTGCGCATGCTGTGAGGATTCAAAAGTCTGCAGTCACCTAAAATGATTGCAGATTTGAATCTCAAGCCTGGACAACCCCTTTAATTTTCATCATTATTCTTGTTTCTGGCTATAAGACCTCTGATTGATGCCTGGTTTGGTTCTGCCCACATTTCTGGTCCTGATTAGTGATGAGCGAGAGTGCTCGTCACTGCTCGGTACTCACCCGAGCATCTCACTGCTCGAGATGCTCGGCAAGTATTTCCAGGATGATCGGGTGGGAGCTTGGGTCCCCGCGATGCATGTTTGGCACTCTTTAGAGAGCCAATGAACATACAGGGATTGTCTGCCACTCACTGTAATGCCGTAGCCATCTTGATTGTGGCATTACAGTGATGGGCTGCCCGCATAGTGTCATCGGGTCTATATAAGACCTGGTGGCGATATGCTTGTCACAGTCTAACCTTCAGACAGGCAGAGTAGGGAGAGGTGCTTCTGTGTGAGGGACAGAATTGGTGGTGTAATAATTAGGTATAGGTTCTCCACACCAGGATACATATCTATCTGAACTAACAGTCCTTCTGAGGACTAATCCAGCTGCATATATTCAGTGGTGATAGCAGGAGTTAGGCAGGCAGAGAAATTTGTGAACACTATACAGCACAATAGTGTCCATTGCACGCTCTGTCTGCTGCTGCTGCCTGTTACAGATAGCCATTGGAGTGGATATCAGAGCTTTTATTTATTTTTTGCTCTTAATCCTGATTATTTTCTAAAAAAGTACTAGTGTCCAACATTTTACTGCTCCATTTGCTTATTAGCACTGCAGAATGCAGCCAGATCTTTTCCATCATCAGAAGTAATCCCATATTACTGCGGTACAAATCCAGCCATTTGTAGGGACCATGCAAAATATTATCCTCCTTTTACAGTTAGGAAGCAGTGTGTCGATGAAGCTATTCACACCTGGTCGCCGCCAATAATTGTAAACTACAAGGCCAGTATTTAAAACCGTGGGTGTCAGTCAGACGTATCCCAAATAACTGCAGTACAAATCCAGCCATTTGTAGGGATCGTGCAAAGTATTATCCTCCAATTAAAATGGGCAAGGCGCGTAGCAAGGGATGGGGAAGTGGATATGATGGTTATGGTGCATATAGAGGCCGAGGCCGTGGGCAAACTGAAATTGTGCCACAGCAAGCACCCACATCTTGTCGCCCGACCTTCCTGTGCTAATTACTAGGGGACAGCAGCACACCACTATTGAACCCATAGCAGTGTCAAAAGGTTGTTGGTTGGATAGCAGATAATGCTTCCAGTCACTTTGCCACCACCACCAACCTGTCTTTCACACGATTAAGTCTCAGTAGCCGTGAGTCTGGACCGCATATTCCTCACTCTAATCCTCCTTCCTTTCACCATGCCGAGTGCCCGGAGACAACTGATCCCACACTTGGACACTCTGAAGAGCAGTTCACTTTTCCATTTATAGATTCTGGACTCTCACCCGGCCAGCTTCAAGTGGGGCAAGAGGAGATCGCGTGTAGCGATGCCCAAATATTTGAGCAGCCACAGTCACACGAAGGCGACGGTGGGAAAGTGCAATTACTGTCACAAGAGGTGGATGATGATGAGACACAATTGCCAGAAAGTCAAGAGGATGACCAGCGTAAGTGGAAGACGAGGTGGTGGATGATGAAATCACTGATCCAAGGTGACATGCAGAGTGAGGACAGCAGCACACAGGGGGAGGGAGGCGTAGCACCACAACAGGCAGGAACAAGCAGTGTGGTGGCCTCAGACACAAGGCGGGCAACTGTTTCCCAAAACACCAACACAACGGAAGTTGCCAGTACAACTGTTAGGTCTTCCCGAGTCCGGTTGTTTTTTAAAGACTCTGCTGATAACCCCAAAAAGGCCATTTGCACCACCTGCCAGGCCAGCATCAGCAGGGGTAGAAAAACTAGCAATCTGACCACCACCAGCATGCACAGGCACATGACAGCAAAGCACTCGACTAGGTGGGCCGAACACCAGGGTCCAGAAACAGTGTCTGCGGGTGATACCACTGCTTGTTCCGCTGTTGTGCGTGCATGCCAATCCCCTGTCCATGGTGCATGAGAAGATGCCTCCCACCCTGCACCTGTCATTGCACACTCGCAACTACCACCATCAGCAACCACGTCCACATCCTTGTCCTAGAGCAGCGTTCAGTTGTCCCTACCCCAGTCCTTGGAACATAAGCGCAAATACACAGCTAACACCCCACAGGCCACACCACTAAACTCACACATTTCGCGAATGCATGCGCTCGAAATGTTGCTTTTTAGGCTCGAAATGTGCCATCCCCACAATACACAAGCACGTGTCCCGGTCCATGACCCAGGGCGGTCAATCCAAGGGGAATTTATATGTATAGGTGTTAATGTCCGATTACGCCACCTGAGGAATGCGGCCAATGGAGACCGCCGCTGCGGAACAGTCCTCCGAAGTTGGTGGTTTTGCAGCAAGGGTGGTATAGCTCCCTACAGGAAGAGTTAGCTTCAGGGCAGTGTGTGGATGATGGTGGTTGTGCAGGGTGTCAGTAATAACCACAGAGTCAGTGTAGTGCAGTCCCAGGGTCTTTACTGATGACAATTAGACAAGCCTGGACTGGAGTACTGGCTAGAAGTAAGAGTCCGGTCAGCCTGGAAGCAAACATAGAGTCCTCCTTGCCAGATGGAGTTGTAGGCCTGCCCTTCTCACTATACTCTTTGGCTTTACTGCTTGTAGATGTGTTATAGCTCACGTCCCTGAGTGTGACGTTCTGTGCTCACCCGTATGGCTGGCAGCCCGGGCCTTGTGCATGCGTCGCTCTTCCGTGGCAGTGCTGGTCCCTCTGTGCTGCTGAGCCTCCGGGCGTCTGATGGGGCCAGGAGACCTGCAATCTCCTGCCCTACGGTATCTGCTGCTGGGCCTGCAGTGCCCCCACAGCCTTGGACTCCGGTGTCCGGTCCTCTGTGTATTTCAGCTAGGACGAGCTTCCTCAGCTCCAGTCCCTAGCTCCTCTCTCCTCGATGTCCTAAGCTCAACTCCTCACGCTAAGACTAAATAACCCCGCCTCCAGATCCCAGTTGCCAAGGGGAGGGGACTCCCCTTGCTGGTCTGGAGCCAGGAAAGTGTTGCATGTGTAGTGTGCCTGACTAAAAGGACCCCTGCTTGCTTCCAGGCATGGCAGTACCTCTTTTGAAGGAGGCAATACCACTGTGGCAACCGGACCCTCTGGGGTGCCACACACCCACTCAGTGATGCCGGCCGAGAGAGGTGGGCGGTGTTTTCTACGAGATAAGGGTGAATATGTATTAAGTATTTACATATACTTGTCTTGCTCTCATGCAACAATAAATTTGTTCGGCGCTTAGAGCAAGACAAGTGGGCCATATATAGGGCTTAGACTATGTACTGTGCACTGTGGTGTGCTGGGTGAAGGGCTAATATTATGATAGTCAGCAGCAATGTATTTTATGTGGATTGGGGGTGTGGTCTGCAGCAATGTATATTATTGTGGGGGATGCAGAAATGTACATTATGGGGAGACTGCAGCAATGTATATTATGGGAGGTCTGCAGCAATGCATATTATGAAAGTTGGGGGAACCTCCAGACGTTTTCTTTTTTTATGACATTTTGATAAAAGGCCAGTTAAATTCTAAAGGGATGTCGTCACACATTTCAAAACTATCTCCACTCATCCTAAAGTAATCATAGAATGTTAGAGTTGGAAAAGACCGCCAGGGTCATCATGTCCAAGCACTGCTCAATGCAGGATTCACTAAACCATCTCAGACAGATATCTGTCCAGCCTCTGTTTGAAGTCGTCCATTGAAGGAGAACTCACCACCTCTCGTGGCCGCCTGTTCCACTCATTGATCACCCTCACTGTCAAAAAGTTTTTTATAATATCTAATCTGTATCTTCTCCCATTCAGTTTTATTCCATTGCTTCTAGTCTTTCTTTGTGCAAAATAAGAATAAAACTGATCCCTCTACAGTGGGCCATCACTTCAGATATTTGTAGACAGCTATTAAGTCTCCTCTCAGTCCTCTCTTTTGCAAGCTAAATATTCCTAAATCCTCTAACCATTCCTCATAGGACATTGTTTGTAGATTGGTCACCGTCCTGGAAGCTCTTCTCTGAACTTGCACCAGTTTTTCAATGTCTTTTTTAAAATGTGGTGCCCAGAACTGGACGCAGTATTCCAGATGGGGCCTGACCAAAGAGGAGTAGAGGAGTAGAGGGGGGTAATTACTTCATCTAGACCCTATGCTTCTATTAATGGAACCCACAATTGTGTTTACCCTTTTTTGCTGCTGCATCACACTGTTTACTCATGTGCAGTCTGTGATCTATTAGTATACCCAAGTTCTTTTCACACGTGCTGTTACTTAGCCTTATTCCTCCCATTCGGTATATGTTTTTTTCATTTTTCTTGCCCAGATGTAGGACTTTGCATTTCTCCCTGTTAAAATGCTTGTGATGTAGTTGTGGTATAGCAGCAACATTTCTGCCTGTTTAGAGGTCTTTCCTGCTTTTTCTTTGTTCGTCCACACTTTCTTTGAACACATACCACAGAGATTGTGTCGGATGCAGAACAAGCAACAATTGTTATGTTACATCCGTTACATTGCTATGTTGCATTAGTTACGTCCCTTTCTGTAGCACTGCTTAAAGTAAACAAAAAAATCATGATGACGAATATGTACAGAAAGCAGATAATTAGAACTTCTGTCACTGCGTTTCTTGAGGTCTCAGACTTGAAATTGATAGAAATTGTAAAAAGGATAACACAATTTTGATAATTGTCAAATTCTCTAAACTCAACTTTTTTTGCGGAATAAAGTTAAGAAGAGATATCTACATTTGCAAATTCATGTATTCCACTGCACTTCACTTTCATGTTTTGTACTGATGGCGCCTAAAAATATAGCAAATTTCTTCACTCCCAAGCACCCATACACGTGCTCATAAAATCCAAGATGACTGTTTGGTCATGTAATTTGGGGTTGCCAATAATGATGAGCAAGTATGTTCTGTTAACCCTTTCGGGTGCTCGCCGAGTATCTTCAGCGTGCTCGGGTGTTATGTTTTAGTCACACTGTGCGCGTGATTTGCGACTGTTTAACAGCTTTATTATATATGATGAATTCCTAAGAAACAGGCATTTCTCACATGTATTAAAGCTGTCAAACAGTCTCAAATCATTTCAAACATAACACCAGAGCATGCTGAAGATACTTGGAAAACACCCGAGCATGCTCGTAAAACTCGAGTAACGAGCATGCTCGCTCATCACTAGTTGCCACATTTTCAGATGGTTCAATGGTGTTAAGTAGTATGAGCGACTTAACATTTCTCAAAAATATATTAAATAATTTTTCGCTGGAATACACCAACAGTCACGACTTAGTGGGAAACTACAACTCCCAGCATGTGAGGCATTTTTAGTTTTGCAGAAACACAGGTTGAAGACAACTATTTTAGGACAAGAGCCTTCATGTTACGGTTTGGGGGAAAATGTGTCCCTTCTATTTTCTTCTTTAGAATCTCCTTTTTATTACCAATGAAGCAGTGAATCCAGCCTCGCGCTTTCGAAAATACAACTTCTGATGTCACTTAAACACTGGCAAACAGTCTCTTAATTGCATCCCAGGTCTGAATACCATACACAGGGCACACAAGGATGGTCATTGCTGGTTTGTTTGCCATCACCCTGCTCTCCATTCTTCTGGCTTTCATTTCCAGCCTTCATTAACTGCTTTTTTTTCCCTCCTTGAACTTTTAAGCCTAAGGTCCAGTCTCAAATAAGCTATTCCTAATTGCACCAAGAAGAAATAAAGTCCTAAAGAGGTATAATCCATTCATTCCTACCATTTGCAGAGAGTCCAGCGCTAGCGACTCAAGGAATTTCATTAAACCAATTATCTTGATTGGATTGTATAATCAATTGCTTACTTTAATTGGGTCCTGCTCCTAATGAATGGTATGATCCTCTGCCAAAAAGGAGCAGGCTTGTGTCACTAAATGTGACACCACCGCTAAAGTATGTCCATTTTCTCAGCCTAAAAAGGCTGATTCTCATGCATATCAATCTCCAAGGACTAAGAAAAGAATCTCTTCTAATGTTAATGTAAAATGTTTTCATTGTCCATATTAAAGAAAATGGTCTGGTGTTTTTTTTTTTTTTTTTTAGAAGCGCTCCCCTTGTCTGTAGAATGTGTCTGGTATTACAGCACGGTCCAATTTAATTAAAAAGGGACTGACTGTAATACCTGACATAGCCCATAGAAAAAGGTGGCGCTGTTTCTTAAAAAAATAGATTTGTCTTCTCTACTCTTCAACCAACTGTAATGGGACTAATAATGTTGTCCTGATCAAGACACTAATTATGCTAAAGGGGTATCCCCAGCTTATAAAGTGATGGCACGTGAGAAGGGTATGTGATTATTTTTTGATTGGTGGAGGTTTTTCCTCTAGGACCCCCATCGATGAGTGGACTCGACTGGTATACTGCTTTATCAAAAGAATTTCCTGCACAGTATTGCTCCAGAGAATGAGCTTTAGTTACTTGCATGGTGGACGCAGAACTACAAAATCATTCTCGGGATTGGTCAGACCCCCACTGACCATAAAGTGATGACAAATCCTAATGACATGTCATCAATATATATGATCAGAATAACCAGTTAAAGTAGAACTGTCACCAGGCCAGAAGTGGCCAATTTCTGCTCTTATTTTATTCCTGCTGCTCCCATGAACATTTAATTGTATTTGGTTCTAGAGATATGGGCATTTTTATTTAGCACTGAGTTATATGGTCATTACCAAGGGGGCGTGACTTATAGGATCCTCTAGGGTGTATACTTAGGCAGCTTTGCATAATTACTCAGTGTGCCACACCCCCAAGGTGAAGATCATAAAAATTAGCACTAAATAAAAAATACATGTCAGGGATTTAAAAATGGAAATAAAAAAATAAATACCCAGGGGAGAAGTGAGAATGAAATAAGATAAAAAAAATGGCCACTTTTGACCTCATGACAGATCTTCTTTAAATCAGTATTCCTTTCAAGGGCTAAAATATTCTTGTCCCTGGGCTGTGTCTGGTATGACAGTTCAGCCCCATTAAATTAAATGCTGCAGTACAGTTCATTAGTTAAAACCTACATTGAGCAAAGTGAACAATTGTGTTCCACTAAGCACCAGTGCCTGGGTGTGATTGCATCATTTGCAACCAGTATTGTTATACCACTGCTTCAACCTCTTACCATTAAATTACACTCTGAGGAATGGGTTGCATGAAGTGGAAACTAGCCATGGGCTTAGGAGTTGGTTCGACTGATAACTCTGATCCTGGCTGCTTTACTCTTTAACAGTGATGAGCGAGCCTTAAAATGCTCGGGTACTCGTTACTCGGGTCGAGCAAATTGGAATACTCGGGTGCTCGACCCAAGCAACGAGCCCAATGTAAGTCTATGGGAAATTCGAGCATTTTTCAGCCGGCTCCCCCCGGCGGTCTGCTTAAAAATTGCCCAAATCGATGGGAACAGTGCTCAAATGACATAGGAACAGTATGGGGAAGACCCCTGGAAGCATCTCTGGCTCCCAGATCACTGCTGTTAACAATGTGGTCAGAGTATTACGCCACTTTTACGGACTTACAATAAAACATACAAAAACGAAACAAAAATGGATTTTCCTGGGAAATATGTTAAGGAACATCCTTTCCAGGGTAATAACTTGTATATAAGGCAAAATAAATAACCAAAAACAAAAATACTCCTCCACATCTTGGGCTATGTTCACACGTAGCGTTTTTGATGCGTTTTTGCACTTTTGCATTGCTTTCAACCAATACAAATGCATTCACCAGGAAATGTCATTTTAACATTTTACAACCTTATCTGGCCATGTGGTGTGTGACACATCATCAGACACATGCATACAGTGCTGAAAAGACATGGGAACAGCATGGGGAAGACCTCTGGAAGTATCTCTGACTCCCAGCTCACTGCCTAAAAGTGTGCCCATCATAAGTGATCCTTGGCACATGCGAAGATGCCTCCTGCAATGCACCTGTCGTTGCAGACTTGCAACAATCACCGTCCACGTCCTTCTCCCAGTTCAGCGTTCAGTTGTCCCTACCCCATTCCTTGGAATGCAAGCGCAAGTATACAGCCAGCCACCCACCAACCCACAGGCTGCAATACTATACTGCCAAATTTTTGACAGCTGCTTGCACTTGAAATGTGGCCTTTTAGGCTCGTGGAGGCGGAAGCTTTTCATAACCTCATGCCGGCGGCGGCCGGGTGTCCATACTCGGTCCCCAGCCGCCACTATATTTCCCGGTATCGCCTCCGCCTTCCACAAGCACGGGTCCCACAACAGTACCCGTGCCCTCCCCAGTGCGCTTACTGGGAAGGACCGCATAACCACAAACACGTGGACAGGTGAATGTGGCCAGGGACGGTATGGAACCAGTCCACAACTTTTTTTGCTGAGAGTTGTATTTAGCTCGGTGAAAGGACTGGCATAGAGGGAAACCGTATCTACCCTGTGTGTCATTTCTCCCATGAAGTCCTCTAAAGCTGCTTGCACTTGAAATGTGGCCTGAACATTATTGCTGGTACTTTTCTGTGGGAATTTGCTTGCCTCCTACCAGCCTGGAATATTTCCAGCACACTATGGCACGGTGCCATGGTATTAGCACTGCCCCCAGTACAAGTAGCGAAGCCATCCCCAATTTCCTTCTCAGGAATTTTATTTGGTAGACTGAGTTGCTGCCCAAGTACATTTTCTCACAAAGGAGCTGAAGATAGAGTGGCCGTAGGTGAAAGTTTTTCAGCCTGTTAGATATTAGAGGGTGGTGTGCCTCTGGTGTGCCTTGGCTTCTACTTCAGGAGATTTCAAGATAGCGCTAACTTTGCAGCTTTAAACAACTCTGCAGCGCTGGGCGGTTTGTCATTTAAGCATGTTATCTTCAGCATAGCCTGTTGCCGCTTGGCCAAGGCAGTGCTGCAGTGCTGTCAGCTTGTGGCTGATGTAGTCATTTCGGAGATGGAGGAGGAGGTGCATGAGCTGAACAATGTGATTACATTCAGGTTAAATTGGTGATGCTGTTTTTTATACTAAAGAAAGATCCTATTGTTTTGGGGGTTTTTTACGTTATTTTTTTAAGACAAATGCATTCACCGGGAAATGTCATTTTAACATTTTACAACCTTATCTGGCAACGTGGTGTGTGACACATCATCAGACACATCCTGTTTTATTTATGATGGAGGGACTCTGAAAGTCATAAAGCCTATTTTTATAGGGCCATCAGACGGCCCTTACTATTCTTAAAAGGCCAGCAGTCGGCCCTCACTATTGTTAGAGAGCCATCAGCCGGCTATGCTTTGTTGTTCTTATTATTAACAAGTGGGTTTCCTATACTGTTATTACGTATCCAGTGACTGCAAGAGCTGCCAAAAATTTGGACGCAACCCAATACCCCTTTGAAGAGACATAGAGGAGGGTCTCAGTAAAAAAAATGTTCCCATTATAAAGGAGCAGTTCTCCTATAGTGATAATGCCCATGCTGTGACTGCAAGGGCTGCCAAAATTTGGGAAAAACCCCACTAAGAATTTAAAGACACATAGAGCAGGGCCACAGTAACAAGGTACAACATGTTCCCATTAGAAAGGAGAGGGTCTGCTTTACAGTTATAGGGAATGCAGTGAGTCCAATGGCTGACCAATTTTAGAAAAAACCCCACTAAGAAATTAAAGACACACAGAGCAGGGCCACAGTAACAAGTACGACATGTTCCCATTAGAAAGGACAGGGTCTGCTATACAGTTATAGGGTATGCAGTGAGTCCAACGGCTGACCAAATTTAGGAAAAACCCCACTAAGAAATTAAAGACACATGGAGCAGGGCCACAGTAACTACAAATTCCTATTAAAAATGAGAAAGTATGCCATACGGTTATATGGTATGCAGTGAGTCCAACGGCTGACCAATTTTATGAAAAACCTCACTAAGAAATTAAAGACACATGGAGCAGGGCCACAGTAACAACAAATTCCCATTAGAAAGGAGAGAGTCTGCTATACAGTTATAGGGTATGCAGTGAGTCCAACGGTTGACCAATTTTAGGAAAAACCCACAAAGTATTTAAAGACACATAGAGCAGGGCCACAGTAACGACAAATTCCCATTAGAAAGGAGAGAGTCTGCTATACAGTTATAGGGTATGCAGTGAGTCCAACGGCTGACCAATTTTAGGAAAAACCCCACTAAGAATTTAAAAACACATAGAGCAGGGTCACAGTAACGAAAAATTCCCATTAGAAAGGAGAGAGTCTCCCATAGTGTTGGCCTATGCAGTGAATGCAAGGGCTGCCAAAAATTTGGAGGCACTTCAATGCCCCTTGGAAGAGACGTGGAGGAGGGCCTCATAAAAAAATGTTTCCATTAGAAAGGAGCGGGCCTTCTACACTTGTAATGCCCATGCACTAAGTGTATGGGCTGATAAACATTTACCTCTGAGGGTATACATGAACATACTGTATAAAAATTTTTTTTACGGGCATCATAAACACCCTTTAAAAAAATTATGTGGGTGTTGCATCACAGACCACGGTCACCCTGGTGATATGGTGGTGGAGGATGAGGAGAAAGAGGAGGACAAGAGCAAATAGCCAAAATCAGGAAGCGTATACCCATGTGTGGGTGTGAAAAGGTGCAAGGGAATACACCTCCCAAGAAAAGACACTGGATTTGAGTTTATGTTACGCTGCTATCATTCGGTGGTGTTGAGAAGTCTGTCCCAATCCAGCCCTTGTTAATTTTTATAAGAGTCAGCCTGTCAAAATTTTCAGTTGACAGGCGGATGCGCTTATTAGTCATAATTCCACCGGCGGCACTAAAAACCAGCTCTGATAAAATTCTGGCGGCAGGGCAGGCCAGGACCTCCAAGGCATAGAGAGCCAGTTCATTCCACGTATCCAGCTTGGATACCCAATAATTATAAGGCACAGCGGAATCACTGAGGATGTTAGTACGATCGGCAAGGTACTCCCTCAGCATCTTCCCAAACTTTGAACTCCTTGTGAGAGTACCCCGCGCCTCACGGCCTGTGCAATGGGAGGGTCTGAGAAAACTCTCCCAGAACTTTGACAGTGTTCCCCTGCCTCTGCTGGATTGAAGTTGTGTCTCTCTCGCCTGTACTCCTTGGTTGTCCAACGAAGTGTGCCCTCTGCCGCCAGCATTTTCAGATGGGAATTTTTTTAATAGTTCCGCAACAAGGGCCTTCTGGTACAGCCCCATTTTTGTAGACCTGTCCGCCTCAGGAATAAGAGATATGAAGTTCTCCTTGTAGCGTGGGTCTAGAAGTGTCACCAACCAGTAATGACTGTCACCAAAAATTTTGAGAACGCGGGGGTCATGGGAAAGGCAGCGTAACATAAACTCAGCCATGTGTGCCAGACTACTAACAGGCAAAACTTCCGTGTCCTCACCAAGAGGATGACTGACCATGCTCTCCTCCTCTTCCTCCTCTCTGTCCTCTGGCCAGCCACGCTGAACAGACGGTATGACAGCTGTACAGGTAGTATCGTCTATAGTGCATGAAACTAGCTCCTGTCCTTCCTCCTCCTCCTCCTCCTCTTCCTCATTGTCACCCAATCCACGTTGGGATGAGGTGAGGCTTGGCTTTGTGTAATCACCCTGTATGGTTCCTTGCTCCATCTCATCCTCATCGTACTCCGCCTGCAATGCATCCTCTTTGATTGTGAGCAGAGAGCGTTTCAGAAGACAGAGAAGTGGGGTGGTGACGCTAATTATGGCTTCATCGCCGCTCACCATCTTGGTGGAGTCCTCAAAGTTTTGGAGGATGGTACATATTTCTGACATCCATGTCCACTTCTGAGGTCTTATGTGTGGAGTCTGAATTGAATACCGACGGCCTTGTTGATGCTGGTACTCAACAATTGCCCTCTTCTGCTCACAAATCCTTCCCAACATCTGTAGTGTAGAGTTCCAATTTGTGGGGACATCACACACCAGTCTGTGAGTCGGAAGCTGCAAACGCTGCTGAAACACTGCAAGGGCGGGGGAAGCTGTAGCTGACTTTCTAAAATGGGCACACAGGCTGCGTATTTTAACAAACAGATCCAGCAGCTCCGGGTAGGATTTGAGAAACCGCTGAACCACGAGGTTAAGCACATGGGCCAGGCATGGTACGTGTGTGAGCTCAGAGCCGCCACCAGGTTCCGACCATTGTCACACACGACCATGCCTGGCTATAGGTTCAGCAGTGTGAGCCATAGAGCTTCCTGCTCTTTCAGAGCTGTCCACAACTCTTTAGTATTGTGCGGTTTTTCACCTAAGCATATTAGCTTCAGCTCAGCCTGTTGCCGCTTGGCCGAGGCAGTGCTGCAGTGCTTCCAGCATGTGACTGATGTGGTCATTTCGGAAATGGAGGCTGAAGAGGAGGAGGAGGCTGAGGAGGATGAGGTGCAGGAGCTGTAGACCGTGGGGGCAACCCTGATTGACCTAGGGCCCGCAATCCTTGGCGTCGGGAGGACGTGTTCCATCCCAAGGTCCGACTGGGTCCCGGCTTCCACTATGTTAACCCAGTGTGCTATCAGTGAGATGTACCGTACCTGCCCACAAGCACTTGTCCACGTGTCCGTGGTTAGGTGGACTTTACCGGTTGTTGAGAGCACGGCTAATCTTTTGGGACACGTGCTTGTGTAATGCGGGGACGACACACCGGGTGAAATAGTGACGGCTGGGGACCGAGTACCGAGGGACGGCCGCCGCCATCAGGTTGCGGAATGCTTCCATCTCCACGAGCCTAAAAGGCAACATTTCGAGCATAAGCAGTCGTCAAATGTGAGAATTTAGTAGTGTGGCCTGTGGGGCGTTGGCTGCATATTTGTGCTTTCCAAGGACTGGGGTATGGACAACTGAACGCTGCGCTGGGACAAGGACATGGACGTGCTTTCTGATGCTGCTACTTGAGAGTGTGAAATGACAGGTGCAGGGCAGGAGGCATCTTCGCATGCACCATGGACAGGGGAGTGGCTGGCATGCACAACAGCGGAAAAAGCAATGGTGCCACCCGCAGACACTGTTCCTGGACCCTGGGGTTCGGCCCACAAAGTTGGGTGCTTTGCTGCCATGTGCCTGAGCATGCTGGTGGTGGTCAGGCTGGTCGTTTTGCCGCCCCTGCTGATGCTGGCCTGGCAGGTGGTGCAAATGGCCTTTTTGGGGTTATCGGCAGAGTCTTTAAAAAAACAACCAGACTCAGGAAGACCTAACAGTTGTACTGGCAACTACCTTTGTGTTGGTGTTACGGGGAACGGTTGCCTGCCTTCTGTCTGCGGCCACCACAATGCTTCTTCCTGCCTGTTAGGGTGCTCTGCCTCCCTCCCCCTGTGTGCTACTGTCTTCACTCTGCATGTCCTCCTGCCAGGTTGGGTCAGTTACTATATCATTCACCACCTCGTCTTCCACTTCCGCACCCTGGTCCTCCTCCTGACTTTATGGCAATTGTGTCTCACCATCGTCCATCTCTTGTGACACTTTCCCACCGTCGCCTTCGTGTGACCGTGGCTGCTCAAATATTTGGGCATCGCTACACGCGATCTCCTCTTGCCCCGCTTCAAGTGGACTGGGCGAGAGGCCCGAATCTATAAATGGAAAAGTGAACAGCTCTTCAGTGTCCAAGTGTGGGATCAGTTGTCTCTGGGTACTTGATATGGTGGGAGGAAGGAGGATAAGGGTGAGGAATATGCGGTCCAGACTCACAGCTACTGAGACTTGACCGTGTGGAAGACAGGGTGGTGGTGGCTAAGTGACTGGAAGCATTATCCGCTATCCAATCAACAACTTTTTGACACTGCTCTGGGTTCAATAGTGGTGTGCTGCGGTCCCCTAGAAATTGGGACAGGAAGGTCAGGCGAGAAGATGTGTGTGTTTGTTGTGGCACAATTTCGGCTTGCCCACGGCCTTGTCCTCGGCCTCTACATGCAATATTACCATCACGTCCAGTTCCCCATCCCTTGCCACGTGCCTTGCCCATTTTAAATGGAGGACAGTATCTTCCATTCTCACTACAAATGACTGATTTTGGAGCGAATTTATATGTGATCCGTGTGACGGAGAAAACAGAGTTTTAAATACCTGGCCTGTAGGTAAGTAGTTTGAACAGCAAACTGCTGTGAATTGCTTCAATGACATACTAAAGGAATTTTTTATTGGAGGCCAGAATTGGCAGTATTTTCTGACAACGTATATGTGATCCGTGTGACGGAGAAAACACAGTTTTAAATAGCTGGATTTCTAGCGCTCTAATATGGAAAGGACCTGGCTGTATTCTGCAGCGCCAACAAGCAAATGGCGCAGAAAAAATGGTGTTCTCTGGATAGCTTTTTAAGCAAATAATGAGGATTAAGATCCAAGGAAAAGTATTCCTGGCTCCTGAGACCTGGGCCTTTGTATAGAAATATCTAACAGCAGCAGAAGGCAGAATTGGAATGGAGCCTCTTGTGCTATATGCACTGCAGTCTGCTATATACACTGCCGGCCTATACACCCTGCCTGCCTGATATCTCTGCAGATGGATTAGTTAGTCCTCAGAAGGACTGTTTGTTAAGATGGATATGTGTAATGTACGGTTTTCCTCCCTACACTACCTAATACACAATTAAATCTCTCCCTAACGCAGCAGCACCTCTCCCTACACTGTCTGATCCGGAGTGACTGTGACGAGCATGGCGGCGCCAGGTCTGATATAGAGCTGATGACGCTGTGCGGCCAGCCAATCATTGTAATGCCCACAACCAACATGGCTACGGCATTACAGTGCATGGCAGGCAATCCCTGCATGTTCATTGGCTCTCTAAGGAGCTCAAAACATGCAGGGAGGGGACCCGAGCTCCCGCCGAGCAACTCGGAAATACTTGGCGAGCGCCGAGCATCTTGAGCAGTGAGATGCTCGGGTGAGCACCGAGCAGTAGCGAGCATGCTCGCTCATCACTACTCTTTAACTGTGACTTTATAGAAAGGGGGTTTCCTCTGAAAATTCAACCACTATGCTCTCTGAAAATGAACACTGACTGCCGTAATCATTAAAGAGCAAAATCTAAGACTATATGAGTTATGCTAAGAAAAAAAGCAATCCTCATGTCTCAAAATGGCATCCCTAAATGAATGCTAAACCTGGAAATTATTGTTTAAATTGATCAAGAAATATAGTTGCTCTTTGATCATCTGCAGCATTATCTGCGGGATTGTAAAACTAACAGTCTTTTAGGAATCTTCCAAATAACACAGGGGTTTATTTTCTACTGATCAGTTCCATCTGGAGCTGGTGGCAGGTTAAAACTCTGCCCCAACAAGGGGTTGGGTTTAGCAATTTTTTGTTCTATTGTAGATGTAGATATTGCAGAGGGGAGAGGCTCCTGCTGCAGCTAGTATCACTACAGGGGACAGTGAGGATGAGAGACGTGATTGATTTCCTGAGACACAGATTCGATGTCGACACAGCAGCGGGTTTTTTTCCGCTCACTCTGTTAAAGGGGCGTGACTGGCGATGTCATGTTGATTGACAGCCGGCTCCCTGCTGCATAACTGCAGGAAGCTGACTGTCAATCAGCATTACGTCGGCCGTCAAGCCACGTCGACAGAGCAGTCTGGAAGATGAAGAGCTGCTCTGCTGGCTTGAGGCAGCAGAATCGCCGGCAGGAGCGGTCAGTGACTACCCTGAGCCGGCGTTGGATAAAACAGGCAGGTGGTTGCTAACTGCAACTACTTGCCTGTTAGTATTTTGGCTCAAAGTAAAAAATTATTTAGTCCTGGATAACCCCATTAAGAATTCTGATTTCATGAACCATGACAGCCAATGTGCACTGAGTGATCTATGACAGGTCGTTCAGTGCGCATCCTTTACTCTGGTCTGCCTGTGTAAACAGGCAATTAAACAACCAACGGTTAATATTTACCGATCAGTGGTCGCATCGTGCTGCCGGTTGCTTCATGTAAACAGACCCTAAATCTTAGAATATGTGAAAAGACCACCATTTAACACTTAAAGATCTACAGTCATGGCCAAAAGTTTTGAAGCTAACACAAATATTGGTTCTGACAAAGTTTGCTGCTTCGGTGTTTTTAGATCTTTTAGTCGCATTTTTCTATGGTTACGGACTTACAATTATCAGCATTTCATAAGTTTTTGAACTTTTACTGACAAACACATCAAGTTTATACAAAGATTCTATATTTACAGTGTTGATCCTTATTTTTTAAGACGTCTGCAACTTGTCCTGACCTGCTGGATGTTAATTTCTAGGCCAAATCCTGACTGATGACTGACCATTCTTGTCTAATCAGTGCTTGGAGTTTTTCACAATTTCCCATAATCACATTTCTTTCTTTTTGTTTGTCCACAGGATTGACCACAAGTTTTTGGATTGACATCTGGTGAGTTTATTGGCCATGGATGCAAAATTTAAAAGATTTGTTCACTGATCCACTTAGTTATCACTTTTGCCTTGTGACATGGTCTCCATCAGGTTGGAAAAAGCATTGTGCATCACCAAAATGTTCCTGTATGCTTGGGAGAGGTTGTTCTTGGGGATGTTTAGATCCCATTCTTTATTCATGACCGTGTTCTTAGGCAAAATTGTGAGTGAGCCTCCTCCATGGATGAAGAACAACCACAAATGAATGATCTCCGGATGCTTTATTGTTGGCATGATACAGGGCTCATAGTAGCACTCACCTCTTCTCCTCCAGACAATTATTCCTCCAAATGTCCCAAACAGTGTGAAGGGGGCTTTGGAAAAGAAAATTACTTTCCCTCAGTCCTCTGCAGTCCAATCCATGTACTTCCTGTAGAATGTCAGTCTGTCCTTGATGTTTTTCTTGGAGAAAAGTAGCTTCATTGCTGTCTTATTTGACTCCAGGCCAGCCTACAACAGCCTTCACCTTGCTGAGAATGAAGAATGGGACACAGGATAAGGGACATATATACCAAGATGGGGAACATACATACCAGGATGAGGGATATATTTACCAGGATGGGGAACATACATAAAAGAATGTGGGATATATATACCAGAATGGGACATATATACCAAGATGTGGAACATGCATATCAGGATGAGGGATATATTTACCAGGATGGGGAATATGTATACCAGGATGGGGGATGTATATACCAGAATGCGGTCTAGGATAAGGGATATATATACCAGGATGGGGAACATACATACCAGAATGAGGGATATATTTAGCAGGATGGGGAACATACAGTACATACCAGGATGAGGGATATATATTCCAGGATGGGGGACATATATACCAGGATGGGTGATATATATACCAGAATGGGGACTAGAATAAAGGACATATACCAAAAAGGCAATGTAATCCAGGATGGGGGATAAATATACCAGGATGGGGCCCAGGATAATGGACATATATACCAGGATGGAGGACATATATATATATATATATATACCAGGATGGGGTGAAGGGGCTTTTCAAATCTTGCACAGGGGCCCATCAGACTAGTTACACCACTGTCTTTGCCTATAAAGCCCTTTTGTTGCAAAGCAAAGATGATTGCATGTGTTTCATTGGATGTAACTATTGTTACAAAGTCACTGGCAAAGTGCTGGAGGGGAGGTGTGTTTCACTTAGGCTATTAGCTTTAGTGATCTGAAACCCAGAAGGTTTTGCTCCAGCCAGAGGGGTATCTAGGGGGGGCAGCAGGGGGATGTGCCCAGGGTGCAGCTGGCAGGGGGGCGCAGTCGGGCCACCTAATGTGGCGGTCCGAAGTGTCTCCTCCGGCGGCTGCATTCTGCCACCCCCGGACTGGGATTCAGCACTTCTCTGAGCAGGGTATCAAGCTGACACCCTGTCCACAGAAGCTGCAGCGCGCTGGCTCCCAGCTCTGACACTCCGGGTCAGAGCAACGCCAGCAGTGTGATCAGGTCATGTGATTACGCTGCTGACGTCACTCGCCGGCACCCAGAGAGCAGAGCCTCTGTGGTGGTAAGTGCTCCACACTGGAACTGAGGATACCGAAGATTACATGGAGGGAGGGGAGATTTATTGTGGGGGTTAAATACTGGGTGTGGGGGGGTATTGACAGTGGGGGGTATATACTGTGTGGGGGGTATTGACAGTGGGGGCTATATACTGTGTGGGGTATTGACAGTGGGGGGTATATACTGTGTGTGGGTGGGTATTGACAGTGGGGGGTATATACTGTGTGGGGGGTATTGACAGTGGGGGGTATATACTGTGTGTGGGGGGGGTATTGACAGTGGGGGGTATATACAGTGTGAGGCGGGTATTGACAGTGTGGGGTGTATACTGTGTGTGAGAGGGGTATTGACAGTGGAGGGTATACAGTACAGACCAAAAGTTTGGACACACCTCATTTAAAGATTTTTCTGTATTTTCAGGACTATGAAAATTGTACATTCACACTGAAGGCATCAAAACTATGAATTAACACATGTGGAATTATATACTTAACAAAAAAGTGTGAAACAACTGAAAATATGTCTTATATTCTAGGTTCTTCAAAGTAGAAACCTTTTGCTTTGATGACTGCTTTGCACACTCTTGGCATTCTCTTGATGAGTTTCAAGAGGTAGTCACCGGAAATGGTGACAATCTTGAAGGAGTTTCCAGAGATGCTTAGCACTTGTTGGCTCTTTTGCCTTCACTCTGCGGTCCAGCTCACCCCAAACCATCTCGATTGGGTTCAGGTCTGGTGACTGTGGAGGCCAGGTCATCTGGCGTAGCACCCCATCACTCTCCTTCTTGGTCAAATAGCCCTTACACAGCCTGGAGGTGTGTTTGGGGTCATTGTCCTGTTGAAAAATAAATGATGATCCAACTAAACGCAAACCGGATGGAATAGCATGCCGCTGCAAGATGCTGTGGTAGCCACGCTGGTTCAGTATGCCTTCAATTTTGAATAAATCCCCAACAGTGTCACCAGCAAAGCACCCCCACACCATCACACCTCCTCCTCCATGCTTCACGGTGGGAACCAGGCATGTAGAGTCCATCCGTTCACCTTTTCTGTGTCGCACAAAGACACGGTGGTTGGAACCAAAGATATCAAATTTGGACTCATCAGACCAAAGCACAGATTTCCACTGGTCTAATGTCCATTCCTTGTGTTCTTTAGCCCAAACAAGTCTCTTGTGCTTGTTGCCTGTCCTTAGCAGTGGTTTCCTAGCAGCTATTTTACCATGAAGGCCTGCTGCACAAAGTCTCCTCTTAACAGTTGTTGTAGAGATGTGTCTTCTGCTAGAACTCTGGGTGGCATTGACCAGGTTTCTAATCTGAGCTGCTGTTAACCTGCAATTTCTGAGGCTGGTGACTCGGATAAACTTATCCTCAGAAGCAGAGGTGACTCTTGGTCTTCCTTTCCTGGGGCGGTCCTCATGTGAGCCAGTTTCTTTGTAGCGCTTGATGGTTTTTGCAACTGCACTTGGGGACACTTTCAAAGTTTTCCCAATTTTTCACACTGACTGACCTTCATTTCTTAAAGTAATGATGGCCACTCATTTTTCTTTACTTAGCTGCTTTTTTCTTGCCATAATACAAATTCTAACAGTCTATTCAGTAGGACTATCAGCTGTGTATCCACCAGACTTCTGCACAATACAACTGATGGTCCCAACCCCATTTATAAGGCAAGAAATCCCACTTATTAAACCTGACAGGGCACACCTGTGAAGTGAAAACCATTTCCGGTGACTACCTCTTGAAGCTCATCAAGAGAATGCCAAGAGTGTGCAAAGCAGTCATCAAAGCAAAAGGTGGCTACTTTGAAGAACCTAGAATATAAGACATATTTTCAGTTGTTTCACACTTTTTTGTTAACTATATAATTCCACATGTGTTAACTGATAGTTTTGATGCCTTCAGTGTGAATGTACAATTTTCATAGTCATGAAAATACAGAAAAATCTTTAAATGAGAAGGTGTGTCCAAACTTTTGGTCTGTACTGTATACTGTGTTGGGGGGTATTGACAGTGTGGGGTATATACTGTGTGTGGGGGTGTATATACTCTCTGTGTGTGGGGGGGTATTTACGGTGGGGGTGTATATAATGAGGGGCATATATACTCTCAGTGTGTTGATGGGGTATATACTCTGTGGGAAGTATTTACTGTGGGGGATATTTACTGTGTGAGGCTGGGGGAGATTTAGTGTAACGGGGATGGGGGGGATTTAGTGTAACGGAGCTGGGGAGATTTAGTGTAACAGGGGAAGATTTGAGGACACAAGTTTAGGGAGCAAGGAGACACAGTATGATGAGTGGGGGGATGGGTGCGGACACCAGTATGGGGAGTCGGGGGGATGTGTGAGGAGGCAGTATTGAAAGTGAGAAGGTAAATGTATTAGGAGGAAGAAGGAAACGTGTGAAGAGATAATTGAGTGGAATAGCGAGAAGACAGTATGGGGAGAAAAGTGTGAGTGGGCACAGAATAGAGACTGAATAGTGTTGGGGTGTAATATGGAGGGACAGTGTAAGGGCACAGCCCCAGGAAGGGATAGTAAGCCAAGGAGGGGGAATGTGATGAGGCGGCCCAGTATAGAAACTGGGACCTATAGGGGGGGCACAGTGTGAGAGCACAGTGTGAAGAGGGGGCCCAGTGTGGAAAGGAGAGGGCAGTGTGGAGAGCATCTACCATAAGAGGAACAGTGGGGGGGTGATATTGTATGTAGGGAATATAGTGAGGGGCAATTATTTATTCAGGGTCTCAGCGTAGGGCAGATATTTTTATTCAGGAGCATTATAATGACTCTGCTATCTTTAAGGGCATCGTGTGGGGATGTGCTCCAGAAGACCGGAGAAGATGGAAGTCTGCAGAGACAAGTTGTGGACGAGAAAAGTGTCATGGAGTCTGGACAAGATGAAGAGAAGAAACAGAGAGAGACTCCGGTGACAACGTCATCTATCAGGTACCTGGATGCAAATGTTTTTTGTGATACATACTAATTCTCATATTTTATTTATTTTAGGAGCTTTAAAGGGGTTGTTTAAGTTTGTGATGAGTCTGCAGTCATTCTATGTGACTGCAGACTTCTGAATTCTCACAGTGTGCACTGCACGCTGTCAGAATTCTCTGGGGCCGGCGATTTACATACTTGCGGTCACATGCTGACTAGACATGCGTGGTCTCACTCAATGAAAATGAATTGTGAGTAGAGATGAGCGTTGTTCTACTCGAACTGTTCGCCAATCTCAAATTCGAGCTGTTTTGGGCGGTGTTCGAGCCGTTCGGCGAACACGAACAATTTGAGAAAAATTCGGCTGTTCGAGGTTATGTTCGATAACTGTTCGTGCACCAAAATCATAACTGGATTTTTTCTCAGTAATGATGAAAATTAATGTTAATACGCAGTTTGAGTGTACAGCGGGGCGGGGGGAGGGGCAGGGGATGGATCTCTGCAGGAACAATGAAGATCTCCATTTTTTTTTCTCTTTCCCGCATTTGCAGTGGGGAGGTGCAATCTGTCAGCCTATCAGCAGCGCACACACGGAGCGAAGTGCTTTTTTTCACACAAGCAAGGGCATGTGTGATTGGCAGTGTATGTCACATGTCCTTGCCCTATAAGACCAAGCCATTTTCCCCGTCGCCACCATTTTCTCACTGCTGCAGCTGCGTGTTAGACGGCACCGCTGTTGCTGTGTGCGCTATACCTTGTTAATTTCAAGCCAATTTTCGCACAAATATACAGATAGCTTGGGAGTAGGGAATAGTTGTGATTGCAGTCCTTTTAAGGACTAGGTTACAGCATTTCCTACGACTTTTATCAGGCAGGTCTGTGCTCTTAAATAGATAGATTGTGGGAGTAAAGACTAATTGTAATTGGAGTCCTTTTCAGGACTAGGTTACATCAGTTCCTATCAGTTTTTGCCAGGCAGGTCTGTGCCAGTGCTGTGCAAGTTTTTTTCACAGCATTTGGCTGAATCTAGCAAAGCTAATCCTTTTTGGCCTATTGCAGAGTGTGTTAGTCAGTGGAGTAGCCTATCTGTGTTGCAAGATATACCACCTGTGTATAGAATACCAATTTTTTTACTGCACCTAGTGAAGTAAAATCTTTTGGGCATAGCATCATTCTATTAGTCCATCTATACTGACCTCCATCAGGTTGCAAACTGAATATAATTTTTTTCTGCATCTAGCTCTGAAAAAATATTTGGGCTTCTAGCAGTGTGTGGGACTTGGTCTATTAGTCCATCTATACTGACCTCCATCAGGTTGCAAATTAAAAATAATTTTTTTCTTCATTTAGCTCTGAAAAAATATTTGGGCTTCTAGCAGTGTGTGGGACTTGTTCTATTAGTCCTTCTATACTGACCTCCAGCAGGTTGCAAATTGAATATAATTTTTTTCTGCATCTAGCTCAGAAAAAATATTTGGGCTTCTAGCGGTGTGTGGGACTTGGTCTATTAGTCCATCTATACTGACCTCCATCAGGTTGCAAATTAAAAATAATTTTTTTCTGCATCTAGCTCTGAAAAAATATTTGGGCTTCTAGCAGTGTGTGGGACTTGGTCTATTAGTCCATCTATACTGACCTCCATCAGGTTGCAAATTAAAAATAATTTTTTTCTGCATCTAGCTCTGAAAAAATATTTGGGCTTCTAGCGGTGTGTGGGACTTGGTCTATTAGTCCATCTATACTGACCTCCATCAGGTTGCAAATTAAAAATAATTTTTTTCTGCATCTAGCTCTGAAAAAATATTTGGGCTTCTAGCAGTGTGTGGGACTTGGTCTATTAGTCCATCTATACTGACCTCCATCAGGTTGCAAATTAAAAATAATTTTTTTCTTCATTTAGCTCTGAAAAAATATTTGGGCTTCTAGCAGTGTGTGGGACTTGTTCTATTAGTCCTTCTATACTGACGTCCAGCAGGTTGCAAATTGAATATAATTTTTTTCTGCATCTAGCTCTGAAAAAATATTTGGGCTTCTAGCGGTGTGTGGGACTTGGTCTACTAGTCCATCTATACTGACCTCCATCAGGTTGCAAATTAAAAATAATTTTTTTCTGCATCTAGCTCTGAAAAAATATTTGGGCTTCTAGCAGTGTGTGGGACTTGGTCTATTAGTCCATCTATACTGACCTCCATCAGGTTGCAAATTAAAAATAATTTTTTTCTGCATCTAGCTCTGAAAAAATATTTGGGCTTCTAGCAGTGTGTGGGACTTGGTCTATTAGTCCATCTATACTGACCTCCATCAGGTTGCAAATTAAAAATAATTTTTTTCTTCATTTAGCTCTGAAAAAATATTTGGGCTTCTAGCAGTGTGTGGGACTTGTTCTATTAGTCCTTCTATACTGACCTCCAGCAGGTTGCAAATTGAATATAATTTTTTTCTGCATCTAGCTCTGAAAAAATATTTGGGCTTCTAGCGGTGTGTGGGACTTGGTCTATTAGTCCATCTATACTGACCTCCATCAGGTTGCAAATTAAAAATAATTTTTTTCTGCATCTAACCCAGCCAATAGTTTTGGCCTAATACCACAGTTTGGCCACTCAGCTCTGCTCGGTTACCATCCATTGTTTTTTTGTGCAAACAACTCCAGAGTTGTGAATTAGTTAACCACCAAAATGAGTGGAAAAAGGCCTGCTGCTGGTGGAAAGGGGAATAGGTGTGTTGGGAAGGGGAAAAAGGGTTGTGTCCGTGGGGTAGGTGCAGAAGAAAGACCATCTTCCAGCCAAACTAAAATGTCTACTTCTTTTAGCGGACAATGTGATAAGATCCCTTTCTTACGGCCACGCCAATCGCTACAAATTCCAGATGAGGCACAAAAACAGCAGGTGCTTCAACGGATATCAAGTGCTCCTTTAAGTGGGCTCTCCTCCACATCAACTTCAACATCACAAATACTCCAGTCCTCAAAGGTGTCACCCAAATCGCACTTGCTTCCTCACAGCTCCCAAATCTCCAGCTGCCCGTCTGAGTATGAGGTAGAACAGATGGTTGAGTCTGCAGAGCTGTTTACTCATACTATAGCCTGGGAATCAGAGGTCGACTCCAGCGCTTCTGTGAATCCAGACGAGGAAATGATCTGCACTGATGCCCAGAATCTTTATGAGTCGGATCCAGGACCAGACGCAGAAGGTTCTGACCATAATGTAGACCCTCATTCCCAAACTGTAACTCCTGTTGGTGGAGACAATGAGGAAGACGATGATAAGACTCAAATACCTGATTGGAGCGACAACTTTAGTTTTTTGTCAGGGCAGGAACAGGTTGGCTCTGAGGACGACGGGAGTGATAACGCACAGGGTGATGATGATGAGGTCGGAGATCCCACTTACTGTCAACCCACAGTCAGCCAAGAGATGAGGTCAGCAAAGGAGGTGGAGGAAGATGCTAGTGACGACGAGGTCAGGTTGCGCCTTCCTGGACAGAGACGTAGTACTGGAAGCACGTCAACAACTGCATCCTCAAACACAACTCTGCCTCTCACCACAAGTCGTGGTGGCTCTTCAGGTCGCATGGGTGCTAAGCCTTGCATAGCCTGGGCATTTTTTCAGATCGATAAAGATGACCCAACTCGTGTTATCTGTAACATTTGTCAGCAAAAGCTAAGTAGAGGCCAAAAAATACATAGTTTGAGTACTTCATGCATGAACCGGCACATGGACATGAAGCATAAGTTGCAGTGGGAAGCTCAGTGTGCTACAATGCGGTCTAGCCGGCCGGGCCAACCACCGTCTGCCATATCTTGTGCATCCGCGGCCTCTTCATCCTCTGTGACTGGGGGGACAGCAGTCACACCTGTTTTGGGGCGCAGACCTGCCACCTCTTTACCCGCAACAGCCAGCGTGATTGGCAGGTCATCATTTTCTTTGGAGGTGGTAACACCAGCTGGTCTTGAGCGCTGTCCGACATCGATAGCACCACCTTTGGATCAAGGCAACCTAACATGTCCGCCTGCATCTTCCTCACAGACCGGCAGTTTGCCGGGGACACCCTTACCAACCCCGTCTAAGCACAATAGCCAGCCCTCGGTCCCTCAGATGTGGACAAGTAAAAGACCATTTCCTCCTAGCCATGAGAAAGCTAAGAGGTTGAATTTCACCATCTGCAAGCTCTTGGCTACAGAAATGCTGCCTTTCCGCCTGGTGGACACAGAGGATTTTCGAGACCTTATGTCCGTCGCAGTGCCCCAGTACCAGATGCCCAGTCGGCACTACTTCTCAAAGAAAGGTGTGCCTGCGCTCCACCAGCATGTCGCACACAACATCACCGCTTCTTTGAGAAACTCTGTGTGTGACAGGGTGCATTTCACCACAGACACTTGGACGAGTAGGCATGGACAGGGGCGTTACATGTCGCTGACTGGGCACTGGGTAACTATGGTGACAGCAGGACAAGGGGCTGCTGTCCAAGTCTTGCCGTCCCCACGAGTTGTGCGTCAATCCTCTTTATGTCATTTTTCCTCCACTGCTTCTGCCTCCTCAACCTCCTCTCGGTCTTCCACCTGCACCCAAAGCCTGTCTGGTCATGCCACAAGCTTTCTAACTGCGCAGAAGGGATCCTGCACACCTCCTTACTATGCTGGCAGTAGGGCTCAACGTCATCAGGCGGTTTTTACATTGAAATGTCTGGGAAATGTGAGTCACACAGCTGAGGAGTTGTGGTCAGCTCTGGAGAACCAATTTCATGAATGGTTGTCTCCACTGGACCTGAAACCAGGGAAGGCCGTGTGCGACAATGCTGCAAACCTGGGTGCGGCCCTTCGCCGGGGCAATGTCACACACGTGCCTTGTATGGCTCACGTGTTGAACCTGGTTGTCCAGCAATTTTTAGCCCACTATCCCAGACTAGATGGCCTTCTGCAGAGGGCACGGTCGCTGTGTGCTCACTTCCGCCGTTCGCATCCCGCAGCTCAGCGACTTACATCTCTACAGAAGTCGTTGGGCCTGCCACTTCACCGGCTAAAATGCGATGTGCCTACCCGGTGGAATTCAACTCTGCACATGTTGCAGCGACTGTGGCAGCACCGACAAGCCCTGGTGCAATACGTTCTGACGTATAGCCTGGGCCAACGAGATTCAGAGGTGGGGCAAATCACGCTGGAGGAGTGGTCTCAGATCAGGGACCTATGCACCCTTCTGCACAGTTTTGAAATGGCGACGAAGATGTTTAGTGCTGACGATGCCATTATCAGCATGACTATTCCGGTGATTTACATGCTGGAGCACATGTTAAACAGAATTCGGAGTCAGGTGGTGGCACAAGAGGAGGTGGAGGAAGTAGAGGAGGAGGAGTTGTATGCGGAAGGGCTAACATCTGCAAGGTCCAGACGGTCGGCAGCACCAGGGCGGCAGGCATGTGAGGGTGGGGGAGATGATTTTACCAGGGCGCATGGTAGCAGCCAAACTAGTGAGGAAGGTGCAGGAGCCCAGGAAGAAGTGGAGGACGAACTGATGGAAGACTCATCAGATGAGGGAG
The DNA here is from genome assembly GCF_046119375.1 of Phyllobates terribilis. Lineage (NCBI taxonomy): Eukaryota > Metazoa > Chordata > Amphibia > Anura > Dendrobatidae > Phyllobates > Phyllobates terribilis. Next base: position 1,162,171,446 of record NW_027362761.1, on the reverse strand, counting down.
ACCTTGATCACATTTCTGTTGTGCGAGGTTGGGGGGAGAGGACAGAGGAAGGAAGCATGATTGTTACCTCGCCACCAACACAACAGGGACTTGGTGCTCCTGGATGCGCAACACACATGAGTGCCTTCTTGCTGCACTACCTGCAACATGACCCTCGAATTGTGAGAATTAGAAATAATCCTGACTACTGGGTTGCCACACTGTTAGATCCCCGGTACAAAAGTAAATTTGCAGAAATTATTCCTGCCATAGAAAGGGATGCACGCATGCAGGAGTATCAGCAGAGACTGTTGCAGAATCTTACATGTGCTTTTCCACAAAACACCAGTGGTTCACGTAGTGAATCTTACAGTTCTAACTTGCCAACCGTGGTCTGTATGGAATTGTTCAATAAAGGGCCCAAAATTAAGATAACATAGATGGGAGAGGTCTCTATGAATAGGAATTCCTAAGTATTTGATACCCTGTGAGGGCCAGGCAAAGGGAAAGTTGGACTGGATGGAATCCTATATGGATTTAGGGAGGGAGACATCGAGGGCCTCAGACTTCGCTGCATTGATTTTAAAATTTTACCATGTAACAAAGTGATCTATTTCAGCCATAACAGCAGGGATGGATATATGTGATTGAGTGATATATACTAGGACATCATCAGCAAATAGAGAGCACTTGTACTCGGTGCCTCCCACCTCAATCCACCTAATATTGGGGTTATGGCGAATTGATGAGAGCAGGTGCTCCGTCACTAGGATGTATAAGAGAGGGGACAGAGGACATCCCTGCCTTGTCCCATTGGTGATTGTGAAAGGTGATGAAAATGTTCTGACGCACCCCCTGGGCCTTGGGACACCCGGAGCCGGACCCTTTTTGGTGGATGCTGGTGGTTGTAGTCTTCGTGGCGGCGATCCGGTTCCGTGGCTCAGGGCGGTCAAACCAGTGGCGGAACTATTTATGTGGTTTTGATGTTTAAATGTCCGACTACGCCACCCGTGGATTGCGGTCAGAGTGAACCGCCGCTACAGGGCAGACCGCTAAGGCTGGTGTTGTGGGTGCAGCAGAGCGTAGCATAACTCCCCACGGGAGGAGTATAGCCTCAGGGCAGTGTATGCGAAGGATGGGGGTGATGGTGCAGGGCAGCAGCAGTAACGACACGGAGTCAGTGATGCAGTTCAGGGCCTTTACTCACAGTTCTTATTATCCAGACCACGTCTGCAGGTAACGGCTGCCCACGTCGTACTGTGCTCACCAGGTGAGGGGCTCAGACAACTCCCAGATAACTTTGGAGCGCTTCACAGGACCCCCTTTGTGTGTCCTTTGTCTGGCCTTTCTTACCAACACTTCTGTCCGGCTGCCTCGGGCCTCCTCTTGGTAAACTTGGCGCCAGTTTCCCTGACCCTATGTGGTGCCTTCCTAGCGGGTGGAGCAAGGGGCTGCGCCACATAAAATGTCAGAGCCTCCGGTTTCTAGCTGAGGGTCGTTTCCTGCCTCCACTAGTTGGGAGACCGGTCTCCCCCTTTGGCCTGACCCCTCCACGCAGGTGGATTCGGGCGTGAGGTGGCGACTCGCCCGTCCGCACCCCTGGGATCCCTTCATTCCTCGTTCCTGGAGCCTTCTCCGCTCCTCTTCCTTCCTTCTCCCTCTTGCAGGCCTGGGCCTCTGTTACTAGGCCCGCCTCCGGAGCAGAGCTCATGCAGAGCCCCTGCTCCCTGCCACTTCTGCTCAGACTTCTCTGCATTGAACTAAGATGGTGCCCACCTTTTATACTCCCTTCTCAATGCACCCAGGAACTGCTTCCTCCCTGCTCCTGCACTGCAGGGTTCCCCTTCCTCAGTGTTCCCTCCCCCCACTCCAGCCAGGGACAGGGACTGTCGTGCCCATCTCAGGGGCATATTGGTCGCCCTGCCCCACGGCAATGTGGTGTAATGCATGCAGGTGTCGGGTCCTGATCCACACTCCATCCTTATCTGAGAGTGAGATATCACACCTCTGGGTGAGGTGCAATACGTCTGTAGCAACCGAGCCCTCGGTGCTACAGTTCCATTTATCTTCAGCCTAGGTGACGTATTGTGATACAGGGCCGTGATTTTGGCTATAAAAGGGTCCCCTAGACCCCTACCCCAAGCTTTTTAAGAGAATCATATATGGCGTGCCAGGAGACTCTATGGAATGCTTTCTCAGCATCCAACGAGAGTATCTACTTACAAATTTTTAACTGCATCTAGCCCAGGAAATACTTTGTGCCTAGTAGCAGTGTCTGCTAGTCAGCGGATTATCCCGGCTGTTAAGCAAGCTACACCACCTGTAGTTTGGACACTTAATTTTTTCAAAGGAAATGCTTCGGGACCACGGGATACTTAGTGAAGAGCATCAGGAGGCACCCCAAGGCATAGGGGCTGGGACTGGCACTAGGATGCCTTGCGGTGGACAGCCGAGCTCGATCCTTATAAAAGCTTTTTAACTGCAGCAGCTTTAGTGGACGCTACTGGAGCTGGAATTACGCGGCTGCTGGCATGAGACTTGCCCTCCAATAGATCCTTGTAAATGGATTTAAAGTGTATTCATTCAAATTAGAGGTACAATTTAAATTAAAAAGCTTAGAGCTGCCTCCACCACAGGGGGGCTCTCTCGACCCACCAGCGGACAGGCACCAGTATTGGGAGAGGGGGGCTGGCCATCAGGGTTCACCGCGGCTCTGGCACAAACCCGGCGACACGGAGGTGGCACGGGCAGGAGCGGACTGGCCGTCTCGGCTTCTCACTTTTTGGATTTTAGAAGGGCATGACATGCCTATATCTGTGTCTCCCCCTCCTTTTACTCCTCCACCTCTTTTCTTTTCGCATGACTATATGTACTTGTCACTTTTCCATGTGTTAGTTGTGTCTTCTGAGCAGTTTGTCAGCTTTTGGACACCTTTGAAGGTGTTTTCTATGTGTTTCTATGTGTTTTTGTTTGCCTGCCATTGGTTTTAACGGTGTTCGAAGGTGTTCGACGAACAGTTCGACGAACAGTTCGGCGAACACACGGGTGTTCGACGAACCGAACCGAACTCGAACACTACGGGGGTGGCTCAACACTAATTGTGAGAGGTTGGACACGACCTGAAAACACATAGAATGACTGCAGACTTTCATCTCAAACCTGGACAAGCCCTTTAGTTGTATAATGAAGCCTTGTAGCCAATCCTAACAGGGGGCAATTACTCACATGGCCACTTCACTCATATGCGATTTTCATATTGACGGTCATGTGACAGCGAAGTTTTCTTCCTGCTTATCGGTTTTCCACTGAATATTGAGAGAATTAGGCAGAGCAGCTCGTCGGCACGTGACTAAGTGTGCAAATCGCATATGTGCTGGGGGAAGTGGCAAACTGAACTCTTGCCCCGGGTGCCAGAACACCTAGATACACCTCTGGCTCCAGCACTCTAATGGGTTAAGCAGCCAATTTAAAAGGATTGCGTTTTTGTGAATGACCATAGAGCAGATGGGAGGTCGTTCACCATATCTCCACTCCAGGGTGTGGTCTGGGGCATACATAGATCGCCTGCTGAGGCATTAGTTGTTCAGTGTATCTGGAGAGGCGAGCTCCAGAGAAAGCAGCTTGTGGCTGTACGGACCTAAACTGTGTGTGATCTGCTAACCCTGTGCGGGCAAACGCCCATAGGCCTCTGGTCTGTGCTATTTATTTTTCTTTTGTTTACCCCTTTATGCCAAGAAAGGCCTGTTTGCTTTGATGGACTTGACAATGGCTTATGCTGTCCCTTAATAAACCACTGAGAAATTTAAAGCGTTCCTGGGTCTACCTCCGTTTGCAGCTGAGCGAGCTGAACTACCACACCATGTTAACACAAGACAATGAGTTCAAGCACCAGCCCCCTTTTGAGCAAACAGTCTGCAGTCTCCTCTTAACATTCAATCAGCATGACAGAGTGATATCAGCTGCCTTGTCCTCGTTAATACTTTCTCCTGAACTAATGATAAGATCACTGAAATTACTAAGCAGGTCATTTTGTGGCAGGGCTGAAATTCAGTGGAAATGGAGTTTTTGTGATTAAGTTAATTTTTTATGGCAGGGAATGACTTTGCAGTTTTTACAATTCTACTGATCACTCTTTATAACAATCAAGAATTGATGCAAATTGCCACTATAAAAACTAAAGCAGCAAACTTTTGTGGAAACCAAAATTTGTGTGATTCTGAAAACTTTTAGTAACGACTGTATGCTGTGCTAGCAACCCCACCCAGAGCTCCATGTATCCATAGGTAATCTTGTTACATAACGCTTTCACTTGTGTCTACGACTACATCCTGTATTATAGGCGATGTGGCATTCTAGAGTTTATCCGCTCGCTTCTCCTGAAGAAACAAGTCACTCATCTGTGACATACAGCTGATCCAATGCAAACACAAGACTCTCTGCTTGGTGTGAAAAACAAAGTTGTTGGAAAGTAACAGCATGTACCGTCCGTTTTCTCCTCATTAATCAATCTTTCAGCAGGAGACAGAAGTTCAATAACGCAAAACTTGCATTATGTTTATATAGTATTTTAGGTAACCTTTCGTAGGCACATTTGCATTGAAGGTTGACGAGGGATTGCAGTTCTCAGAAAGCAAAAGATGACAGATATTTACATGCTCATAGGTAAGGAGATGTGCTGGACTGAAAAAATATGGCTACTTGCTTTCGAAAACAGTGCCTCACCTCTCGATGGGATTGCAGCACGGGATGTATTCCGACATGACACTTCTAGTACACAGTATTGTCTCTTTTTTTTGGAAGAAAGTAGTCATGATTTTACAATTCTGGACAACTCGTTTCAATAAGACGCATCTTTTCTTCTCACTTTTTCCATTTCCAAAATTATTAGGATGAGATTAGTAAGCACACCTCCCAACTTTTGAAGAACAGAAAGAGGGACAGATTATGCGACGCACAGATTTTGCCCACATCCCGATCCATGGCCATTTACCATTTCTTTCTACCCTGGCTGGAGGAGATGTAAGTGGGGTGGTGGTAGTGAAGGAAATCTAGCAGACGCCCAAGGCTGTAGGACGTAGACCCAAATTCGGGACTGTCCACTGTATCTGGAACAGTTGGGACTAGAGAAGAGCGGACGGATTCTCGGGTCTCTGGTCCAGCTTGCAGGTCAGTGCTACCTTGATGGGAGGCTGCGAATCTCTAACCTTCCGGCGTCCCCGGCGGCTCTTGATCACTCAGGGCTGGCGGGACATCATCTGTGCTCCTGCCCATCTCTCCTTGGGACCTGTGGATTTATTTTTTGTTCCTTCATTCACAGTCGGAGCCGCCAGAACTTTCACATTTTATGTAGCTTCACTTCACCAAACTACACAATAACAATCTTCTCCCCCTTATTTGATGCGTTTCTGGTGCAGATGCGAAGCCGCGTTTTTAATATGCTTTTTACAGTACAGAAAAGCCATAATTCTGCACTTAATAAAGTAACTGCAGTTTTTTACATGCGTTTTTTTAGGCTCCACATAGAAGACAAGAGAGAAAAAAAAAGCACCAAAACCGCACAGATCATCAGCGTCTTTAGACCACTGGGGGCGCAGTTCTCATGAAATCACATCCACTTTGCTTGGACAGTTAAACACAGCGGAATTTTTGTGCAAAACAAGCAGCAGAAAATACGCAGCATTTACGCTACATGTGAACACGGTCTAAATTTCCAAGCAAAGTGGATGTGATTCCAAGAAACCTCCGCCCTCTGTGTGTCTAAACTGAATTTAGACTCTGAGGTTTGGTGCATTTTTTTTCAATAGGCTTCTTCTGAAAAAAAAAAAAACGCATGAAAAAACAAACAAAACGCTGTTGCATTATAAAACGTAGAATCAAAGCTTTTCTATACTACTAAAAAAGCATTAAACTCTGCTTCATATCCGCCCCAAAATCACATCAAATAAGGAGGAAAATGCATAAAAGAAACCCAGCAAAGGCGTAGCAACCAGAGAAGATTGTTATTGTGCCGTGTGGTGTGGACACCTGCAAAAAACGTGCACGGCCTCAGCATTACAGTTTTATTACATTTTTTATGAGTTTAATAGAGAAAAAAATATCAATCACGCCATTTTTTTTTACTTCATTTACCGATCCCCGTAAATAATCTGATCTCTGTGTTGTGTGGGTCATTACGATTACAGGGATACAAATACAGGTGCATCTCACTAAATTAGAATATCATCAAAAAGTTAATTTCAGTTCTTCAATGCAAAAAGTGAAACTCATATATTATAAAGAGTCATTACAAACAGAGTGATCTATTTCAAGTGTTTATTTCTGTTAATGTTGATGATTATGGCTTACAGCCAATGAAATCACAAAAGTCATTAACTCAGTAAATTAGAATACTTTATAACAACAGCTTGAAAAATGTTTTTAAAATCTGAAATGTATGTTCAGTAAATGCCCTCAATACTTGGTCGGGCTCCTTTTGCATCAATTACTGCATCAATGCGGCAATGTGGCATGGAGGCGATCAGCCTGTGGCCCTGCTGAGGTGTTATGGAAGCCCAGGTGGCTTTGATAGCAGCCTTCAGCTCGTCTGCTTTGTTGGGTCTGGTGTCTCTCATCTTCCTCTTGACAATACCCCATAGATTCTCTATAATAGATTCTCTATGGGGTTAAGGTCAGGCGAGTTTGCTGACAATCAAGCACAGTGATACTGTTGTATAAACCAGGTATTGGTACTTTTGGCAGTGTGGACAGGGGCCAAGTCCTGCTGGAGAATGACATTTCCATCTCCAAAGAGCTTGTTGGCAGAGGGAAGCATGAAGTGCTCTAAAATTTCCTGGTAGACGGCTGCGCTGACTTTGGTCTTGATAAAACACAGTGGACCTACACTAGCAGATGACATGGCTCCCCAAACCATCACTGATTGTGGAAGCGTCACACTAGACCTCAAGCAGCTTGGATTGTGGCCTCTCCACTCTTCCTCCAGACTCTGGGACCTTGTAGAGTGTGTCAATGACTGCCTTCTGGACATTTGTCAAGTCAGCAGTCTTCCCCATGATTGTGGAGCCTACTGAAACAGACAAAGGGATCTTTGTAAATGCTTAGGAAGCCTTTGCAGGTGTTTTTTGTTAATTATTCAAATTTACTGAGATAATGACTTTTGTGTTTTCATTGGCTGTAAGCCATAATCATCAACATTAACAGAAATAAACACTTGAAATAGATCACTCTGTTTGTAATGACTCTATATAATATATGTTTCACTTTTTGTATTGAAGAACTGAAATAAATTAACTTTTTGATGATATTCTAATTTAGTGAGATGCACCTGTATGTCCATGTTATTTGCTGATTTGTGATTTTTAATGTTTTTTTTTTATAATAATAATAATAATAAACATGACATTATTTTTCATTATTATCTTTTAGTAATTTTATTGGATGAAAAATGTGTATTCTCCCTCTAGAATGCAAATACATAAAAAATACTTTGCTGTGTACAATGTAACTCCATGTAATCTGCATGTGGAGTCAGAGCCTGCTATACAGATCAAGTACACCAAATTCACCTAGTGCATCCTCAGAGCTTGTTGCACAGCAGTTTAGGCTCCTGCCTGTAATGTTAAGGTTGTGGGTTCAAGTACTGGGGAGATTCACAGAAAAAGAAATTACATTTTTACTATTTTTACTACTTTTATAGGAACAAAAAATATATATTTTTCTTCACCTCAGTATACAGGGACCATATTGCTTAACACAATGTATTTCTATGGATATGTATAATCTGCTTCTGGGTTCACCCCCTGCAATAGAGGTCAAGATTACCAAATTCTCCTATGAGTATCATTATAAGTTGTGGCTCATTGGTAGAGCTGCAGCTCATGAACATGAAAATGTGAGTTTGAGTCCTGGTGAGACCCAAACACAAGAGGGAGAAGTTGTGAATATTTAATTTATGCAGAGGTAAGGAGGGGCTATTGAGCGATGAAGACAACAGAAAGAAGAGAGGTGAGTATAGAAGCCAGGACAAAAGCTGTGACGGGAAGGTTGGGAGCTATGCTAGTAAGGCCAACTTCGAGAGTGAGTAGTGACCGAGTTGGTGAAGTGTTCTGGCACCAAACTTCCTGCAGACTTGACAATCATGCCTGATGCTGACAATTCCCCATGATTTCCTTGGGTTTCAGAAGCACACGGGAAATTTGCCAATTTTTCCAAGAGTTTGGGAAGTGTCACTTTTTTCTGTGAGACTTCGAGAATTTCCTTGACCCTTGGCAAAAATTGACCACAATATACCTTTTTCAAAAACGTGTTCTATGGTTAACCATTACAATCTATGGTGCTGATCACATCTTTTGCTAGCCTATTGTCCGTAAAAATATCATGGAGAGATGTTAGGGATCAAAATCACCCATACAATACTATGAATCAGTGAAAATCATGGACAACACATGGAGGTCATCCATGTGCTGTCTGTTTTTAAAGGGAATCGGTCAGCACTGCATGCTCATCACTAGTGTAGAGTAGACCCTGCTCTAGTAGACACGTCAGTAGTTCAGGGTCATCGGATTAGAGCTCTGCGAACCTTTTACTACCTGAATCCCTGGCTCTTCTTTTGATTGATTGACCTGAAGCAACATCATTGCTGCGGTTCGACGCAGGTATGATGATGCGCCGGACTGATTAATCAAAAGATGAGCCATTGATTTTGGCAGGTAGGAGAAGGGTGTTGAACTCTGGTCAGATGACCATGGACCATGGAGCTGGGTCATGCAAATCTTTTTTGCACAACTCTAGTTGGACTTATTCCATGCAAAATAATTTGATGCTATTCTGTAAAAAGCAACAAGTAAATGATTAATTCGGCCCGGTACCCGAATTAGCGTACATAGTCATCCTCCAATATCATAGTAATTAGGAGAATGAATCATAAGCAGCAAGTCCATCCACCAATAACAAACTCTCAAACCCTAAACCGGCTTTAAAGTGGAGTTTGTATTTTTTTGTGGTGAACCACTAATGACTTTGTTTCAGATCTTTAAAAAGTTGGCCCAGAGGATTATGTCACTGGGATGGCGCAGCGGCTTTTCCACAAGTTCTTCGCCTATTGCTGTGGAAATGAAACATTTATTTATAGCACATAAGAAAGAATGCATCACACAACATGGCAGCAAGCCTGTGTTTTCAACCGCATTATTATTTTGCCACAAGCGGTAAAGGTCCGAAGCTTTCATTAAATACCGTCAGTCAGTGACCTTTGGTGCGCGCCAAAAATACATCCAAAAACTTGAGAATGGGTTAAGACTGAGTTCACAATGAAGACAATTATTGCAGCTTCTTCAAAGTGTCCCTGCATATAGTTGTGACTGCCATTACACTATTTTATAAGTCTGTTTCATAATTCTGCACTGATATCTTCATAGCAGTTGAAGCTTTGTCTTTTGTGACGCAGAGCTCCTCATTTTCAGTGTAGCGTTATAATGATGACTATCAGTGGCCACCACTAGAGGGAGCTTAGGAGCTCCCTGCATACTATGTATAGATTAAAATCAATAATAACACAGTATGCCATTGCTCCCGCTAGTGGTGGCTGAAGTAAACAAATTCATATTTTTTTCAACTTTGTCACTGCAGGAAATTTTGAGCAATATATCAAAAGAGAGACGGGTCACTCCGAATGAGTGAAGGTCCCAGTAGGAAGGCCGGTACTTAGCAGGCATTTATAGCATATTTTGTAAATTTGTTATTATCTAAAGGGGTTTCCCTCTCCATCAACTTCTGCTAGATTAAAATAATAAATTCCGGTGCTACTTCCCCTTCAGAAGGCTCATATGATTTTAAGTGTGGATACTTGGGCTACCCCATAATGCCTTGCAGCTATTATAGCACATGGTATAGCACAGCCAATTAGGAGGTACTATCATAACCTATATAAAAGCAGAAACAGGGAATGCAGCTGCCATTTGGGGGTGAATCTGAAAAGTGGAAGGACATCATAGTTCACAGTTTATCAATAGAAATGAAAAGAAAGCCATAAAACACTAAAGATACATTACAGAGAGTGTGTGTGAAGAATCATCACCATCCGTTTACCCAAATCCATATTTGGCGAGGTCACTAAGGCTGTGTTTGTATTAAAAGTGATTGGCCACTACTTTATAAGTCTCTTTCATGTGAACTAACTGCCACTGATAAGGTCTTTTGTAAATACTTTATTGTTGTCAGGAATGGTAGCTCCATACCTGAGCGGGCCCCTCACGCTTCTGGGTGGGCTTCAGCTCTCCAGCGGGTCACCAATCTCCTTTCCCTAGCCATGGGGGGCAGGGTGTCACCTCCGAGGGGTGCTCGCCCAGTCTGGATATCGCATTCTAGGAGATACACTCCAAGCAACGCTGGGAGGCGGGGTGCTGCTGCTCCAAGTGATTATGTTGTGTGGGGACCCCAGGACACCGGATCCCCTGGTGACAGCTGCTGCCAGTGGGTGCGGGAAGCCATGCCTGCTGGGGCAGTCAGATTTTGGGAGGTTCCCTCCAGTCTTCTCTCTCCTCCTCCGGCATCTCTGGTGTGGTCTGGTGACTGCTGGGAGGCAGATTTAAACCTGCCACTTCCTCCTTTTCTTGCTTATTATTATCAGTTCTGGTGGGTGGTAAAGATCAGTGTTGCTGTGCTTCTGAGGTGGTTCATGCTCTGGTGCCTGTGCTTGGTTAATCATTGTTCACCTTAGTTTATGCTATTGCACTACTTTATTTTGGTTCTGGTGTGTTTGCCCCATCTGCTGTTTGTGTGTCCCGTCACCAGCCGCTGTGCTGCTCTCCGCCTGGGAAGGGCTCTGCTAAAGTTCCCCATTGCCAGGACTGGGAGGTGAAGAGTATACCAGGCCCTGTGCGGCAGTGCAATGGCTAGCGCCAAGTGTGACCAACACACTTCTCTTGATGGCTAGCAGTTGGTCACTTCACCATCACCCAGTATTACAATTGCACAAATCCTTCTATAAACTGAGCTGCTCCCTGGTCACATGAATTTTGGCTGAGAATCCTCTGATTTCCTGTGATGGCAAACCAGATTCTTGCTGATTTCCTGGCTCTGGGATCAGACGAGACAACACAATCATGTGACTTCCATATTTTGCGGGTAGGCGGGAGCTTCATTCAGCTCATATCTCTCACTGCTTTCACAGGAATACTGCGACAGAGATGGGCCAGAAGATTGCAGCGTCTTGTCATATACGAAATCCTGCAATGATTAGAACTGCTTCACCATCCTATTAAAGAGTGTAGGTTTTCCTTGCTCTGTCATTGTAAGGGTTTATAAGTTCAGTTGATCTCCTGGAGCTCTCTATCCTGAATTGCCTTACCTGTTCTGTGTTGGCCACTCCCCTGTGGTATATATGCTTGCCAATGGCACATGGGAATTGCCAGTCATAGTTTACTTCCTGGTTTGGTGTTGGAGGAAATGTTCAGTGTTTGGAGTAGGTGGTTGGAGAGTTGTTCATGAGATTTCTGCGTGGAGTTGGTGTGTATGTTTATCCTAATCCTCTCCTGTTTGGTTTCTCCTACCTATCCCTCACCTGTGCTTCACTCTGTTGTTTTTTGGATATATTTGTATGATTGTAGTTTTCTTTCATCCTAGTCTGTCTGGTTAATGTAATCCTATACACTTCAGCCTCACACCGAAGGTTTAAGATAGGAGCATAGCAGGGTATGTGACCCCGGCATCTCCACCTTCTGGGGTAATCCGGGTGAGAGAGATAGACTAAAACGCCCCCTAGTTCGAGGGATCAAGTAGAGACATAGACAAACTGGAGCAAGTTCAGAGAAGAGCGACCAGAATGGTGACTGGTCTGCAAACCATGTCCTATGAGGAACGGTTGCAGGATTTGGGAATGTTTAGCTTGCAAAAAAGAAGACTGAGAGGAGACTTAATAGCTGTCTACAAATATGTCAAGGGCTGTCACATTGTAGAAGGATCATCTTTATTCTCATTTGCACAAGGAAAGACTAGAAGCAATGGGATGAAACTAAATGGGAGGAGACACAGATTAGATATTAGAAAAAACTTTTTGACAGTTAGGGTGATTAATGAGTGGAACAGGCTGCCACGAGAGGTGGTGAGTTCCCCTTCAATGGACGTCTTCAAAGAGAGGCTGGACAGACATCTGTCTGAGATGTTCTAGTGAATCCTGCTTTGAGCAGGGGGTTGGACCAGATGACCCAGGAGGTCCCTTCCAACTCTACCATTCTATGATTCTATGGTTCTATGAGGTGCCCACAGTCCCTAGTCACTACATGACACTACTTCTGTGCAGACACATCTCTCCCATATCCTTGCACATTTCCCTCTCCAGAGTTCTCTCTTATATATATATACACATACACACACAGTATATACACATATTATTGAACTGCAAAGGGCCCATGTACTGTTCTTGCACAGGGGCTCTCTACTGTCTGTGTCCGCCCATATTTTCTGCTCCTTTGTATTACTTCTATGCACTGTATCAGTGACATGCATGCAGAAGTGTTATGGGACCCTAGGCTGTGCCTGTTTGTGACTCTGGGGAGAAATGGGAGGCGTGTAGGTGGAGTTACAGGTCTGTACTCACTGTTGGCTTGCAACCGAGCACAAGAGCTGATGGGAAATGTAGTCAGAATGGGAGCATAGGATTCTGAAGAGGAAGTGATGGCTGTGACAGCAGAGCTGGTACCAGGACACAGGAAGCGAAGCAGAAAGGAATAAAACGGCATGAAACTTGGCACAAAAGCTTAATGGAGATCCTTAGGGGCATTATCCTTAGGCATTTATGGCAAATACAGTAACTGAGTCAGAGTAGCGGACGGCCTCTTCAAACGACTTGAAAAGTGTACAACACGGTCATAGGAAACCTCAGAGTGTTACACACGTGTTTTCAGGTTAATTGGAGGCTTAGCCATACTTGAGATTTATGGCCAATTTTTGCACATCAAATTTTCTTGAAACGTTCGACGAAGTTGAGAAATTTGATTTTACAAACATTTGCTCATCTGTAATATTGGTAACATATCCCTGTTAAATATCCTCCTGCTTCTGTTTACCTGGACAATTGGCCCTTAAAATAATTCGCTTTAGTGACCCCAGCTACTCCATTCTAGCATTATGTTAGATTCTTTTTTCACACTATTATCTCTTGGAGTTGTATATTATGTATAGACTTTACAGACTTCAGCTTGACGCTGAGAACAATACATGGTCAACCACACTATACCAAGAGAGACAATGCCTGGCTTTGTCCAAGAATATTTTTGAAACATCCCACTTTTTTTCTGTATCAGCTAGTTGAGAAATGTTATTAAAGTATTTTTTTCATTATTACATTGGATGTGCAATCACATACATACCAGTTCCGCTCTTGTTCTGATTGTTTCCATGGTAACAGCAAATTACACTATATACAGTAGTACATTCTCATTTTAATCTTGATCATTTGCTGCATTTTTATCATTTTCTGTTTTTCATTTGAAGAATAGAAAAGTTTCCTAGGAAATTATATGTATATATATAAAAATCTTGTCAATTTACTACGAATTAAGCCCTATCATCATATCATGAAAGACAGCTCATAATTCGCAAGCTGTGAATTTATAGGCAGTATTTTGGTCATAGTTCCAAACTTTTGACAAACTTCTGAAAACTGCCTTCAAGGATATATAGTAATATGGCAGGCACCAACCATTTCGACTTTTTGTAGACCACATAAAAGTCATTCCGCCTGAGTAGAGTTGAGCGAAATTGTTTCGTAGGAACCTGGTCCAGTGGCCAAATCAGTAGTCCATGGCTGCCAGATGAAAGCCCTACAAACTGCCTTCTACCCGGCTCCTTTTCTTATTAGTTGGCCTGATGTAATGTCATAGATGGGTCAGGTCATGATAATGACAATGCACCAGGTCTAGAAATCAAAAGAGGTGCTGGAGATACCAGCAGATAATTATAAGAGGAGGTAAGCACGGATCTAGTCTGGTGACCCTAGACTACTGATGTGGCCGGCAGACTAGGATTCTCAGAATCAACTCGCTAAACTGAAAACCTACAGTGAAGGAAATAATTATTATTTATTATTATGAGTGCAAAAACAAAAAATGGCTACATTGCCAAGGGGTTAAAAAAGAACAGAAAATATGTATATACAGTACAGACCAAAAATTTGGACACACCTTCTCATTTAAATTTTTTTCTGTATTTTCATGACTATGAAAATTGTACATTCACACTGAAGGCATCAAAACTATGAATTAACACATGTTGAATTATATACTTAACAAAAAAGTGTGAAATAACTGAAAATATGTCTTATATTCTAGGTTCTTCAAAGTAGCCACCTTTGGTTTGATGACTGCTTTGCACACTCTTGGCATTCTCTTGATGAGCTTCAAGAGGTAGTCACCGGAAATGGTCTTCCAACAATCTTGAAGGAGTTCCCAGAGATGCTTAGCACTTGTTGGCCCTTTTGCCTTCACTCTGCGGTCCAGCTCACCCCAAACCATCTCGATTGGGTTCAGGTCTGGTGACTGTGAAGGCCAGATCTTCTGGCGTAGCACCCCATCACTCTCCATCTTGGTCAAATAGCCCTTACACAGCCTGGAGGTGTGTTTGGGGTCATTGTCCTGTTGAAAAATAAATGATGGTCCAACTAAACGCAAACCGGATGGAATAGCATGCCGCTGCAAGATGCTGTGGTAGCCATGCTGGTTCAGTATGCCTTCAATTTTGAATAAATCCCCAACAGTGTCGCCAGCAAAGCACCCCCACACCATCACACCTCCTCCTCCATGCTTCATGGTGGGAACCAGGCATGTAGAGTCCATCCGTTCACCTTTTCTGCGTCGCACAAAGACACGGTGGTTGGAACTAAAGATCTCAAATCTAATCTCTAATCTGAGCTGCTGTTAACCTGCGATTTCTGAGGCTGATGACTCGGATAAACTTATCCTCAGAAGCAGAGGTGACTCTTTGTCTTCCTTTCCTGGGGCGGTCCTCATGTGTGCTAGTTTCTTTGTAGCGCTTGATGGTTTTTGCAACTGCACTTGGGGACACTTTCAAAGTTTTCCCAATTTTTTGCACTGACAGACCTTCATTTCTTAAAGTAATGATGGCCACTCGTTTTTCTTTACTTAGCTGATTTTTTCTTGCCATAATACAAATTCTAACAGTCTATTCAGTAGGACTATCAGCTGTGTATCCACCTGACTTCTGCACAACACAACTGATGGTCCCAACCCCATTTTATAAGGCAAGAAATCCCACTTATTAAACCTGACAGGGCACACCTGTGAAATGAAACCCATTTCCGGTGACTACCTCTTGAAGCTCATCAAGAGAATGCCAAGAGTGTGCAAAGCAGTCATCAAAGCAAAAGATGGCTACTTTGAAGAACCTATAAAATAAGACATATTTTCAGTTGTTTCACACTTTTTTATTAAGTATATAATTCCACATGTGTTAATTCATAGTTTTGATGCCTTCAGTGTGAATGTACATTTTTCATAGTCATGAAAATACAGAAAAATCTGTAAATGAGAAGGTGTGTCCAAACTTTTGGTCTGTACTGTATTTTTCTTAGAAGTATCGGGAATCAATTCACTGAAGTTACGCAGTCATCTGAATACTTACAGTGAACGAAATAATTATTTGATCCCTTGCTGTTTTTGTAAGTTTGCCCACTGACAAAGACATGAACAGTCTATAATTTTAAGGGTAGGTTAATTTTAACATTGAGAGATAGAATATCCCCCCAAAAAATCAAGAAAATCACATTATATAAATTAGATAAATTTATTTGCATTTTGCAGTGAGAAATAAGTATTTGATCCCTCTGCCAAATAACACTTAATACTTGGTGGCAAAACCATTGTTGGCAAGCACAGCAGTCAGACGTTTTTTGTAGTTGATGATGAGGGTTGCGCACATGTCAGGAGGAATTTTGGTCCACTCCTCTTTGCAGATCATCTCTAAATCATTACGATTTTGAGGCTGTCGCTTGGCAACTCGGAGCTTCAACTCGCTCCATAAGTTTTCTATGGAATTAAGGTCTGGAGACTGGCTAGGCCACTCCATGACCTTAATGTGCTTCTTTTTGAGCCACTCCTTTGTTGCCTTGGCTGTATGTTTTGGGTCACTGTCTTGCTGGAAGACCCAGCCATGACCCATTTTTAATGTCCTGGTGGAGGGAAGGAAGTTGTCACTCAGGATTTTACGGTACATGGCTCCATCCATTTTTCCATTGATGCGGTGAAGTAGTCCTGTGCCCTTATCAGAGAAACACCCACAAAACATGATGTTTCCACCTCCATGCTTGACAGTGGGGACGGTGTTCTTTGGGTCATAAGCAGCATTTCTTTTCCTCCAAAGACGGCGAGTTGAGTTAATGCCAAAGAGCTCAATTTTTGTCTCATCTGACCACAGCACCTTCTCCAATAACTCACAGAATCATCCAGGTGTTCATTGGCAAACTTCAGACGGGCCTGCACATGTGCCTTCTTCAGCAGGGGGATATTGCGGGCACTGCAGGATTTTAAACCTTTAAAGCATAATGTGTTACCAATGGTTTTCTTGGTGACTGTGGCCCCAGCTGCCTGGAGATCATTAACAAGTTCCCCCCATGTAGTTTTAGGCTGATCTCTCACCTTTCTCATGATCAAGGATACCCCACAAGGTGAGATTTCGCATGGTGCCCCAGATCGATGACGATTGACAGTCATTTTGTATTTCTTCCATTTTCTTACTGTTGCACCAACAGTTGTCTCATTCTTACTTATAGTTTTGTAGCCCATTCCAGCTTTGTGCAGGTTTATGATCTTGTCCCTGACATACTTAGAAAGCTCTTTGGTCCTGCCCATGTTGTAGAGGTTAGAGTCTGACTCAATGAGTCTGTGGACAGGAGTCTTTTATACAGGTGACTATGTAAGACAGCTGTCTTTAATGCAGGTAACGAGTTGATTAGGAGTGTCTAACTGGTCTGTAGGAGCCAGAACTCACAATGGTTTGTAAGGGATCAAATACTTATTTCTCACTGCAAAATGCAAATAAATTTATCTAATTTATACAATGTGATTTTCTTGATTTTTTTGGGATATTCTATCTCTCAATGTTAAAATTAACCTAGCCTTAAAATTATAGACTGTTCATGTCTTTGTCAGTGGGAAAACTTACAAAAACAGATCAAATAATTATTTCCTTCACTGTAAGTATTCAGATGACTGCGTAAGGGTATGTGCCCGCGTTGCAGAAATGAAGCAGAAAATGTCTGCTTCATTTCCGCATGTCCTCTCCCGGAAAAACGCTTGCGGAATTTGGCAAGCGTTTTTCGCGCGGTTATGATGCGTTTGGGACATGCGGAATTGCCTTGCGTTTTTTATTACATTGACAAGGCAATTCTGCATGCGTGTCCGCAAAATGAATGGACATGCTGCGGATTTTTGAGCGCAGCAGCATGGGCATTGAAATTGCGGATTCTCATTGGGGACCATGGGGGGCGGATTAACAAGCGTTTCACAAGCGTTTACGCTACGGAAATTCCGCAGCATATACGCTTGTAAAACGCTACGTGGGCACATACCCTTACTTCAGTGAATTGATTCCCGATACTTCTAAGAAACATATATATATATTTTCTGTTCTTTTTTAACTTCTTGGTAATGTAGCCATTTTTTGTTTTTGCACTCACAATTTGTTTTCTTCTTTGCGCCCAAGAGCCATAACTTTTTCTTTTTTTTTCATCGATATAGCCAAACTAGAGCTTGTTTGTCGCGTGCAAAATGTAGTTTTGAAAATACCCATGAAGATATAGGGAGGCAATGCTCCCTGGGAAAAGCATGCAAATGAATTCTCCGGAAAGACGAAGACACTCTCACTAGTGCCATCTTACACTGTAAGTCGATGTATCACCTAATAAAATATCTTGAAACCTTGACAGATGGGTGTCTCTAGTTTCAATATGTTTGGTCAAAAGTCTCAACTACTGCCATTAAAGAGGAGCAGAGATGAGCGACTAAGTGGAAGTGAGATTTAATTTTAATTGAATTTTACAAAAATTCACATTCGCCATTTTTCTGAACCATAAAGGACCATTAAAGGTTAGAAAATATATAAAAAATACTGATGCTCACCTTACCACTGACCTCTCAGACCCCTAGCTACTCACCATCATCCATCCGGTCATCGTCACATCTTCTGATTACCGCTGCTCGCGCTGAAATCCCCATGCCTTTCACACTGAGCTGGGACAACTGATGAGACCCGGGACGGTTCTGCGCATGAACTCAACAGGTCAAAGCACACATCGCAACGTCATGATGTTGTGACCTTTATGCTGTGTGCCCACAATGCATTTTTTAAGCGTTTCCCGCAGTGGCAAAAACGCTGCAGAAACGCTTAAAAAACACATGGTAGAAGGCCTGCCATGTTCCTCAATGATAATCCGCATGTGATGTGCACATGCTGCGGAAATTTCCACTGTGGATTATCATTGTGGAAAAATACGCAGCATGTCCATTAATTTTGCGGACACGCAGCGTAATTGCCGCCATTGACTTGCATTGGAACGCATAATATCCGCATCACTGCATCTGTACATGCGGAATCCAAGCATTTCAATGTGCGGATGGTACCTGGGTCTGGAGAACAGGAGACTCTCCTCCACACCCGGGTACCATAGAACCTGTAAAACAAAGAATAAAATAATAAATAAATATTATATTTACCTTCTGACGGCCCCCGCTGCGCTCATCCTCCCTTGCCGGCAGATTGCGGTGGACTGAAGGACCTGCGCTGACGTCATAGTCATGTGACGGCAGGTCCTTCGGTGCAGTGTACCGCAATCTGCCGGCAAGCCAGGACGGAGCGAAGCAAGACTCCGGGGGCCATCGGAAGGTAAGTATAGATTTATTTTTTTGTTTTTTACCATTCTTTTAGAGTCACACTATATAAATCCATGCCGGTTGCATGGATTTATATAGTGTGACCAAGTTGACAAGCACTTTCCAAGTGATGCTAAATTCGCTTGGAAAGTGCTTGTCAACCCACATGCAGAAATGCAAGTGAAGAACGCTTCACTTCAGCATGTCCCAGGCAGGAAAAACGCATGTACAATCCGCATGTACAATCTGCATGTACAATCTGCATGTACAATCCGCATGCGTTTTTCTGCCAGGGAGATGCAGAAGCGCTCAGGAAAAAATCCTGAGCATTTCTGCATCGTGGGCACATAGCCTTTGTGCACTTGTGCAGAATCCTCCCAGGGATCAGAAAATGTGATGAAGACCCGATGGATGATGGTGAGGAGCGAAGGGTGATTGTCAAGATTTATTTTATTTTTTACAAATTTCGTGTATTCTGCTGTAGGGGGTATACAGACCCGAGAGCATAATAAGGGACATTACATTTGCCGAGAATAATTTCTCCACAAATAGAATTTCCAGGAAAAAAATACGTGAATAGGCAAACTGGAATTTTGCTTAATCCGCTCCTCTCTAAAGATGACATTAAAGAAGTTTTTTCTCAGGCAGTATTTTTAAAAATAGGTAATTTTGCTCCATGAAGATGGAGATGGAAGCAGAATTGTTTGTATGTTGTATTGTGAGCTCACAATGGATATTTGCACTGCGTGGTCATGGTTATATCACGTAATGACACTATGCTTATCAGGGTAATTAAAATTTCAGTTTTGTATCCATCCAACCATGAAAAAATAATTGAAGATCAGTAGAAGAATGCAGACATTAATCATTTCTACCTAGAACGTCCATTATAACTAGTTGTTAATCTTGGCTAGACAGCAGACCTGGCATATTTATGGTCACCAGTTCATAGTCTACTTCTGGACAATATAGTGGTAGGCGTAGCACAGATTGATATGTACTTGTTGCCTATGTGGTTCTTTAATAAGTGCTTCACTTGGTTGATGATTATAGTGTTGCTGCATGTTGTAATTCAGGGTTTGGCAGGTCCGTAGGTTAGAAGTTGTCCATCTTTCATTATTTTCCAATATCGTATTGTGATATCTAATGAAAGCATAATCTATTTTAGCTGACAAAGGCAAATTGCTGTTTATACAGTTTGTATTGTTAATGCAATGTATGTGTGGCGCCCCTGCGGGTTCAGTCGCCACAGAGGTACTGCATCTCACCCAGAGGTGTGGAACCCCACTCTCAGGTAAGGAGGGAGTACTACCCGGGACCCACACACCCACATCCAATACACTCCACTTCAGTAGGGAAGGGCGAGATTGCTCCTAAGGGAGAGCACAGTCCCTGGTCCCTGGCTGAAGGGTGAAACTAGGTACAGGAGGTGGGTGGAGGAAGAAGTTCAGTGGAGCACAGAGGGTAGCAGTATAACAGAGAGGGTGGAAGGTTTGGGGAGTCAGTTCAGTCAGAGGAGAAAGAGCTGGGAGCAGGAGCTCAGGAGGAGCTCTGCTCAGGAGGAGTGGAGAAAGGAGCAGGGCCCAGTGAGAGAGGCCCAGGAGGAGAGAGGAGAGAGGAGCAGTGAGAAGGGCTCCAGGAGGAACAGAGGGGAACCCAGGGGCGCGGTGAGTGTGGATGCCACCCGTGCACCCGAATCCACGCTGACGTGGAGGGATCAGGCTGCAGAGAGGGGACCGGCCCCAAAACTAGTGTAGAACAACCAGCCTCAGCTAGCCAACCGGAGGCTGCTGCATTTTCAAGGTGCTGCAGCCAACAGCCACAATTACATCGCCGAAAAGGTGGCCGCATAGGGTCCAGGGGACTGCAGGTCGCCCGACAAGACCCGAGGCCACTGGCTTGAGACACTGATTGTGAGGTGCAGGGCAGGAGGGTGAGAGTCAGCGCAGTGAGACGACCGGGAAAGGTACATAGAACGGGGTCCCGTGCAAGTGCTCCTGAAATACCTGAGAGTTTGCTGGGTCACTACCCCGGAGGACACAGAACGACATGGGCGGTTATAATCCGGAAAGTGTAACCTGAGGAATTTAACAACTGTGAGTAAAATCTGAAGACTGAACCTCACTGTGTCCTGGAATAATTGTTGCGCCATCACCAGCCCTGCACTACACAGCACCAACAACATCTACCTCATAAAACCACCATCTACTGCCCTGGAGCTAAGTTCTGCCTGTGGAGAGCTGAACCAACTCTGCTGCGCCACCATCAGCTCCAGAGGATCTGCACCGCAGTGGCGGTCCCATATAGCCGCATACCACAGGTGGCGTCACGAACATTATCTATAAAAACTTTATTCCCCTTTCACCTTTCCTTTTAATTGAGTCACGGACCGAGTAACTGCCACCGTGACATCCCCCAGCGTCGACCGGCCTGGCTACCAAGTGCCCCATGGCCCAGGGGGCGCGTCATATGGTTCAGATGTTTAAAGTCTTTCAAGTCCAAATGGATATATTGACCTCTAGGCCCCTTAGGACAAGTCTGAAAAATTTGTCTTTTTGTATATATTTTTCTTCTGTTCTGGGTCCAAATCACTTATGATAAAAGAAAATTTAATTTCGCCCAAATCAACACAATCATACCCCAGCCTTCGTATTCTCTAATGGGACGATAAAGGTCAGTAGTCTGCACCAGTACTAAAAAATGAAGGCAAATGTAAAGATCTTGTGCTTTAGTTTACTGTTAGCCTACACAGAAGGGATGAGGCCTTTTTAGGGTTTGGTTGCCTCAAAAAAAAAGGTCTTGGGTTTCTTTGCCCCTTTGCACAAACCAAGTTTTGAATTAGTCTTCGCACACGAATAGGAAAAGATGGAATGACCAAGAATGGGCTATCTCTTTCCATGGGCTCCATAGCAGTCTGCATGTATAACAAATGCACTGTATGGACAAAAATATTTAGATACCTCCACATTACTTTCCTGACCTCCCAGTCTACATCCATAGACATTAATATGGCGTTGTCCCCTCTGCAGATACAACAGCTTCTACTTTTCTGGAAAGGTTTCCTACAAGATTTTGGAGGTGTTTGTGGGAATTTTTGTCCATTCACCTAAAAGAGCATTTGTGAGGGCAGACCCTGATGTTGGAGGCGAGGCCGGAATCATTATCACCGTTATAGGTTCATCACAAAGATGTTGGATAGTGTAAGGCAGCGCTAGTCATCATGCTGGGGGACACTCGCTTCACCGGGTCAATTAAAGCACACCAGCCACGTTTTCCAGTAACATGAAATCCAGCAGTTTATTACTAGTGTTGAGCCACCCCCGTAGTGTTCGAGTTCGGTTCGGTTCGTCGAACACCCGTGTGTTCGCCGAACTGTTCGTCGAACTGTTCGTCGAACACCTTCGAACACCGTTAAAACCAATGGCAGGCAAACAAAAACACATAGAAACACATAGAAAACACCTTCAAAGGTGTCCAAAAGCTGACAAACTGCTCAGAAGACACAACTAACACATGGAAAAGTGACAAGTACATATAGTCATGCGAAAATAAAAGAGGTGGAGGAGTAAAAGGAGGGGGAGACACAGATATAGGCATGTCATGCCCTTCTAAAATCCAAAAAGTGAGAAGCCGACACGGCCAGTCCGCTCCTGCCCGTGCCACCTCCGTGTCGCCGGGTTTGTGCCAGAGCCGCGGTGAACCCTGACGGCCAGCCCCCCTCTCCCAATACTGGTGCCTGTCCGCTGGTGGGTCGAGCGAGCCCCCCTGTGGTGGAGGCAGCTCTAAGCTTTTTAATTTAAATTGTCTCTCTAATTTGAATGAATACACTTTAAATCCATTTACAAGGATCTATTGGAGGGCAAGTCTCATGCCAGCAGCCGCGGTAATTCCAGCTCCAGTAGCGTCCACTAAAGCTGCTGCAGTTAAAAAGCTTTTATAAGGATCGAGCTCGGCTGTCCACCGCAAGGCATCCTACTGCCAGTCCCAGCCCCTATGCCTTGGGGTGCCTCCTGATGCTCTTCACTGAGTATCCCATGGTCCCGAAGCATTTCCTTTGAAAAAATTAAGTGTCTAAACTACAGGTGGTGCAGCTTGCTTAACAGCCGGGATAATCCGCTCACTAGCAGACACTGCTACTAGGCACAAAGTATTTCCTGGGCTAGATGCAGTTAAAAATTTGTAATTAGATACTCTCGTTGGATGCTGAGAAAGCATTCCATAGAGTCTCCTGGCACGCCATATATGATTCTCTTAAAAAGCTTGGGGTAGGGGTCTAGGGGACCCTTTTATAGCCAAAATCACGGCCCTGTATCGCAATACGTCACCTAGGCTGAAGATAAATGGAACTGTAGCACCCTGAGGGCTCAGTTGCTACAGACGTATTGCACCTCACCCAGAGGTGTGATATCTCACTCTCAGGTAAGGATGGAGTGTGGATCAGGACCCGACACCTGCATGCATTACACCACATTGCCGTGGGGCAGGGCGACCAATATGCCCCTGAGATGGGCACGACAGTCCCTGTCCCTGGCTGGAGTGGGGGGAGGGAACACTGAGGAAGGGGAACCCTGTAGTGCAGGAGCAGGGAGGAAGCAGTTCCTGGGTGCATTGAGAAGGGAGTATAAAAGGTGGGCACCATCTTAGTTCAGTGCAGAGAAGTCTGAGCAGAAGTGGCAGGGAGCAGGGGCTCTGCATGAGCTCTGCTCCGGAGGCGGGCCTAGTAACAGAGGCCCAGGCCTGGAAGAGGGAGAAGGAAGGAAGAGGAGCGGAGAAGGCTCCAGGAACGAGGAATGAAGGGATCCCAGGGGTGCGGACGGGCGAGTCGCCACCGCACGCCCGAATCCACCTGCGTGGAGGGGTCAGGCCAAAGGGGGAGACCGGTCCCCGAACTAGTGGAGGCAGGAAACGACCCTCAGCTAGAAACCGGAGGCTCTGACATTTTATGTGGCGCAGCCCCTCGCTACACCCGCTAGGAAGGCACCACGTAGGGTCAGGGAAACTGGCGCCAAGTTTACCAAGAGGAGGCCCGAGGCAGCCGGACAGAAGTGTTGGTAAGAAAGGCCAGACAAAGGACACACAAAGGGGGTCCTGTGAAGTGCTCCAAAGTTATCTGGGAGTTGTCTTAGCCCCTCACCTGGTGAGCACAGTACGACGTGGGCAGCCGTTACCTGCAGACGTGGTCTGGATAATAAGAACTGTGAGTAAAGGCCCTGAACTGCATCACTGACTCCGTGTCGTTACTGCTGCTGCCCTGCACCATCACCCCCATCCTCCGCATACACTGCCCTGAGGCTATACTCCTCCCGTGGGGAGTTATGCTACGCTCTGCTGCACCCACAACACCAGCCTCAGTGGTCTGCCCTGTAGCGGCGGTTCACTCTGACCGCAATCCACGGGTGGCGTAGTCGGACATTTAAACATGAAAACCACATAAATAGTTCCGCCACTGGTTTGACCGCCCTGAGCCACGGAACTGGGTCGCCGCCACGAAGACTACAAC
This sequence comes from Phyllobates terribilis, assembly GCF_046119375.1. Classification (NCBI taxonomy): domain Eukaryota; kingdom Metazoa; phylum Chordata; class Amphibia; order Anura; family Dendrobatidae; genus Phyllobates; species Phyllobates terribilis. Next base: position 1,162,147,089 of record NW_027362761.1, on the reverse strand, counting down.
CACCAGCATCCACCAAAAAGGGTCCGGCTCCGGGTGTCCCAAGGCCCAGGGGGTGCGTCAGAACATTTTCATCACCTTTCACAATCACCAATGGGACAAGGCAGTGATGTCCTCTGTCCCCTCTCTTATACATCCTAGTGACGGAGCACCTGCTCTCATCAATTGGCCATAACCCCAATATTAGGTGGATTGAGGTGGGAGGCACCGAGTACAAGTGCTCTCTATTTGCTGATGATGTCCTAGTATATATCACTCAATCACATATATCCATCCATGCTGTTATGTCTGAAATAGATCACTTTGTTACATGGTAAAATTTTAAAATCAATGCAGCGAAGTCTGAGGCCCTCGATGTCTCCCTCCCCAAATCCATATAGGATTCCATCCAGTCCAACTTTCCCTTTGCCTGGCCCTCACAGGGTATCAAATACTTAGGAATTCCTATTCATAGAGACCTCTCCCATCTATGTTATCTCAATTTTGGGCCCTTTATTGAACAACTCCATACAGACCACGGTTGGCAAGTTAGAACTGTAAGATTCACTACGTGAACCACTGGTGTTTTGTGGAAAAGCACATGTACACTGCGTTCCAAATTATTATACAAAAAGTGTTTAGGAGTGATAAGGGAAGAATTTGTTTGTTTGTCAGTTAAACTCATTGATGGTGATGTGTGTCAGGGCTCTTTATATCACTGTAAGCAATTGCAGACACCTGTGCTAATTAGTTTGGCAGGTGTGTCCAATGAAAGGCAAGACTACTTAAGAAGGCTCTCTCACATTATTAAGCAGCCTACATTTTCTGCCAAAATGGGAAAGAAAAAGGATGTGTCGGCTGCTGAGAAGCAACAAATTGTGGAGTGTTTAGGTCAAGGCATGACTACAATCAACATTGTGCGATGATCAGGATGAAGTGTCTTGGCAATCAAGAAGTATGTAGCTGATTCACAGTACACACGTGTGCGTGCTGATAAGGGCAAATTGAGGACTCTTTCCTACAGGCAATTACGTCAGGTTGAAAGAGCAGCGGCAAAAAAGCCTTGTCATAGCAGCAGACAAGTTTTTGAAGCTGCTTGTGCCTCCAACGTCCCCCGAACAACAAGATGCAGGGTCCTTCAGAGGTTTGCAGCTGTGCATACGCCATCCTGTCGACCTCCTCTATCCACTTCACACAAGCAGAAACGGCTCCAGTGGGCCAAACATTACATGAAGACTGATTTCAAAACTGTTTTGTTCACGGATGAGTGCTGTGCAGCGCTCGATGGTCCAGATGGATGGAGTGGAGGATGGCTGGTTGATGGACACCCCACGCAAACACGGCTACAGCGCCAACAAGGAGGAAGTGGAGTAATGTTTTGGGCTGGAATCATGGGGAGAGAGATTGTCGGCCCCTTTAGGATCCCTGAAGGCGCTAAAGATGAACTCCATAATATATGTGGATTTTCTCAAACAGCACTTCCTGCCATGGTTCAAGAAGAAGAACCGTGTATTTCACAGCAAGATCATTTTTCTGCATGATAATGCACCATCTCATGCTGCACATAAAACATCTGCATCTCTGGCTGATATGGGCATAAAAGGGGACAAACTTATGGTGTGACCCCCATGCTCCCCTGACCTCTACCCCATTCAGAACCTTTGGAGCATCATTAAAAGGAGTGTCTATGATGGCGGGAGGCAGTTCACATCTAAGCAACAGCTCTGGGAGGGTATTCTGTCCTCATGCAAAACAATTGAAGCAGAAACCATCCAAAACCTGACAAATTCAATGGACGAGAGAGTTCAGAAGCTCCTTTCGAACAAGGGGTCCTATGTGAAAATGTAACATCACCTAGAATAAAGTTTTGAGTTGAAAACTGTTTGATTTCAGTTTCTAACAACCTGCTAATGCTTATAATTTCAAAAATGACCATTTTTTTGGTCTTTATTAAAATGAAAAGGTTGATCGAAAAGTTTGGGGGATCTAAGAGTGTGGCAACCCAGTAGTCATGATTACTTCGAATTCTGACAATATGAGGGTCATGCTGCAGGTAGTGCAGCAAGAAGGCACTTATGTGCCTTGCGCATCTCGGAGCCCCAAAATTATTTTCCGGGCTAGATGCAGCTAAAAATTATTTTTAATTTTAAATCTGGTGAAGCTTTAGTATAGATGGCCTAATAGGATCAGTGCTGCACACTGCTACAAAGCCCAAATTATTTTCCAGTCAAGATACAGATAAACATGATTAGTAATTTGAAAGCTTAAAACGGTTGGTAGGGTGATTTTAACCAATCATCAAGCTTTTACTCTCCCCAGGATGACACAGGGGTAGAAAAGTCGTTTCGGATCCATGATTTGTTCATCTTTATGAACGTGAGTCTGTCTACATTATCAGTGGAGAGCCGCGTGCGCTTATCTGTCAGCACACCACCAGCAGCGCTGAACACACGTTCAGACAGAACGCTGGCTGCGGGGCATGACAAGATCTCCAAGGCGTAAGTGGCTAGCTCCGGCCATTTATCCAGATTGGAAGCCCAAAAAGAGCAAGGGTCCAGTGACACAGTCGTGGCTTCAATGTTTACTTGGAGATACTCCTGTACCATCGTCTCTAGGCGTTGACTATGTGTCAGACTTCTTGTCTCCTGTGGCCTTGCAAAGGATGGGCTAAAAAAGTGGTGAAATGATTCCGCAAAATTGATGTTACCAGCAGATACTGTGGTTCTGTTACGGTTTGAGTGCTGAACACTTGACGGTCCCACGGTTGGCAAGTTGGAACTGTGAGATTCACTACGTGCACCACTGGTATTTTGTGGAAAAGCACATATAAGATTCTGCAACAGTCTCTGCTGATACTCCTGCATGCGTGCATCCCTTTCTATGGCAGGAATAATTTCTGCAAATTTACTTTTGTACCGGGGATCTAACAGTGTGGCAACCCAGTAGTCAGGATTATTTCTAATTCTCACAATTCGAGGGTCATGTTGCAGGTAGTGCAGCAAGAAGGCACTCATGTGTGTTGCGCATCCAGGAGCACCAAGTCCCTGTTGTGTTGGTGGCGAGGTAACAATCATGCTTCCTTCCTCTGTCCTCTCCCCCCAACCTCGCACAACAGAAATGTGATCAAGGTCTCCCTCATCTGATGAGTCTTCCATCAGTTCGCCCTCCACTTCTTCCTGGGCTCCTGCACCTTCCTCACTAGTTTGGCTGCTACCATGCGCCCTGGTAAAACCATCTCCCCCACCCTCACATGCCTGCCGCCTTGGTGCTGCCGACCGTCTGGACCTTGCAGATGTTAGCCCTTCCGCATACAACTCCTCCTCCTCTACTTCCTCCACCTCCTCTTGTGCCACCACCTGACTCCGAATTCTGTTTAACATGTGCTCCAGCATGTAAATCACCGGAATAGTCATGCTGATAATGGCATCGTCAGCACTAAACATCTTCGTCGCCATTTCAAAACTGTGCAGAAGGGTGCATAGGTCCCTGATCTGAGACCACTCCTCCAGCGTGATTTGCCCCACCTCTGAATCTCGTTGGCCCAGGCTATACGTCAGAACGTATTGCACCAGGGCTTGTCGGTGCTGCCACAGTCGCTGCAACATGTGCAGAGTTGAATTCCACCGGGTAGGCACATCGCATTTTAGCCGGTGAAGTGGCAGGCCCAACGACTTCTGTAGAGATGTAAGTCGCTGAGCTGCGGGATGCGAACGGCGGAAGTGAGCACACAGCGACCGTGCCCTCTGCAGAAGGCCATCTAGTCTGGGATAGTGGGCTAAAAATTGCTGGACAACCAGGTTCAACACGTGAGCCATACAAGGCACGTGTGTGACATTGCCCCGGCGAAGGGCCGCACCCAGGTTTGCAGCATTGTCGCACACGGCCTTCCCTGGTTTCAGGTCCAGTGGAGACAACCATTCATGAAATTGGTTCTCCAGAGCTGACCACAACTCCTCAGCTGTGTGACTCACATTTCCCAGACATTTCAATGTAAAAACCGCCTGATGACGTTGAGCCCTACTGCCAGCATAGTAAGGAGGTGTGCAGGATCCCTTCTGCGCAGTTAGAAAGCTTGTGGCATGACCAGACAGGCTTTGGGTGCAGGTGGAAGACCGAGAGGAGGTTGAGGAGGCAGAAGCAGTGGAGGAACTTTGACATAAAGAGGATTGACGCACAATTCGTGGGGACGGCAAGACTTGGACAGCAGCCCCTTGTCCTGCTGTCACCATAGTTACCCAGTGCCCAGTCAGCGACATGTAACGCCCCTGTCCATGCCTACTCGTCCAAGTGTCTGTGGTGAAATGCACCCTGTCACACACAGAGTTTCTCAAAGAAGCGGTGATGTTGTGTGCGACATGCTGGTGGAGCGCAGGCACACCTTTCTTTGAGAAGTAGTGCCGACTGGGCATCTGGTACTGGGGCACTGCGACGGACATAAGGTCTCGAAAATCCTCTGTGTCCACCAGGCGGAAAGGCAGCATTTCTGTAGCCAAGAGCTTGCAGATGGTGAAATTCAACCTCTTAGCTTTCTCATGGCTAGGAGGAAATGGTCTTTTACTTGTCCACATCTGAGGGACCGAGGGCTGGCTATTGTGCTTAGACGGGGTTGATAAGGGTGTCCCCGGCAAACTGCCGGTCTGTGAGGAAGATGCAGGCGGACATGTTAGGTTGCCTTGATCCAAAGGTGGTGCTATCGATGTCGGACAGCGCTCAACACCAGCTGGTGTTACCACCTCCAAAGAAAATGATGACCTGCCAATCACGCTGGCTGTTGCGGGTAAAGAGGTGGCAGGTCTGCGTCCCAAAACAGGTGTGACTGCTGTCCCCCCAGTCACAGAGGATGAAGAGGCCGCGGATGCACAAGATATGGCAGATGGTGATTGGCCCGGCCGGCTAGGCCGCATTGTAGCACACTGAGCTTCCCACTGCAACTTATGCTTCATGTCCATGTGCCGGTTCATGCATGAAGTACTCAAACTATGTATTTTTTGGCCTCTACTTAGCTTTTGCTGACAAATGTTACAGATAACACGAGTTGGGTCATCTTTATCGATCTGAAAAAATGCCCAGGCTATGCAAGGCTTAGCACCCATGCGACCTGAAGAGCCACCACGACTTGTGGTGAGAGGCAGAGTTGTGTTTGAGGATGCAGTTGTTGACGTGCTTCCAGTACTACGTCTCTGTCCAGGAAGGCGCAACCTGACCTCGTCGTCACTAGCATCTTCCTCCACCTCCTCTGCTGACCTCATCTCTTGGCTGACTGTGGGTTGACAGTAAGTGGGATCTCCGACCTCATCATCATCACCCTGTGCGTTATCACACCCGTCGTCCTCAGAGCCAACCTGTTCCTGCCCTGACAAAAAACTAAAGTTGTCGCTCCAATCAGGTATTTGAGTCTTATCATCGTCTTCCTCATTGTCTCCACCAACAGGAGTTACAGTTTGGGAATGAGGGTCTACATTATGGTCAGAACCTTCTGCGTCTGGTCCTGGATCCGACTCATAAAGATTCTGGGCATCAGTGCAGATCATTTCCTCGTCTGGATTCACAGAAGCGCTGGAGTCGACCTCTGATTCCCAGGCTATAGTATGAGTAAACAGCTCTGCAGACTCAACCATCTGTTCTACCTCATACTCAGACGGGCAGCTGGAGATTTGGGAGCTGTGAGGAAGCAAGTGCGATTTGGGTGACACCTTTGAGGACTGGAGTATTTGTGATGTTGAAGTTGATGTGGAGGAGAGCCCACTTAAAGGAGCACTTGATATCCGTTGAAGCACCTGCTGTTTTTGTGCCTCATCTGGAATTTGTAGCGATTGGCGTGGCCGTAAGAAAGGGATCTTATCACATTGTCCGCTAAAAGAAGTAGACATTTTAGTTTGGCTGGAAGATGGTCTTTCTTCTGCAGATGTTACTGTTGCTTTAACACCTACCCCACGGACACAACCTTTTTTCCCCTTCCCAACACGCCTATTCCCCTTTCCACCAGCAGCAGGCCTTTTTCCACTCATTTTGGTGGTTAACTAATTCACAACTCTGGAGTTGTTTGCACAAAAAAACAATGGATGGTAACCGAGCAGAGCTGAGTGGCCAAACTGTGGTATTAGGCCAAAACTATTGGCTGGGTTAGATGCAGAAAAAAATTATTTTGAATTTGCAACCTGATGGAGGTCAGTATAGATGGACTAATACAAATAGTCCCACACACTGCTAGAAGCCCAAATATTTTTTCAGAGGTACTGTAGATGCAGATAAAAATTATTTTTAATTTGCAACCTGATGGAGGTCAGTATAGATGGACTAATAGACCAAGTCCCACACACTGCTAGAAGCCCAAATATTTTTTCAGAGCTAGATGCAGAAAAAAATTATTTTTAATTTGCAACCTGATGGAGGTCAGTATAGATGGACTAATAGACCAAGTCCCACACACCGCTAGAAGCCCAACTATTTTTTCAGAGCTAGATGCAGAAAAAAATTATATTCAATTTGCAACCTGCTGGAGGTCAGTATAGAAGGACTAATAGAACAAGTCCCACACACTGCTAGAAGCCCAAATATTTTTTCAGAGCTAAATGAAGAAAAAAATTATTTTTAATTTGCAACCTGATGGAGGTCAGTATAGATGGACTAATAGACCAAGTCCCACACACTGCTAGAAGCCCAAATATTTTTTCAGAGCTAGATGCAGAAAAAAATTATTTTTAATTTGCAACCTGATGGAGGTCAGTATAGATGGACTAATAGACCAAGTCCCACACACCGCTAGAAGCCCAAATATTTTTTCAGAGCTAGATGCAGAAAAAAATTATTTTTAATTTGCAACCTGATGGAGGTCAGTATAGATGGACTAATAGACCAAGTCCCACACACTGCTAGAAGCCCAAATATTTTTTCAGAGCTAGATGCAGAAAAAAATTATTTTTAATTTGCAACCTGATGGAGGTCAGTATAGATGGACTAATAGACCAAGTCCCACACACCGCTAGAAGCCCAAATATTTATTCAGAGCTAGATGCAGAAAAAAATTATTTTTAATTTGCAACCTGATGGAGGTCAGTATAGATGGACTAAAAGACCAAGTCCCACACACTGCTAGAAGTCCAAATATTTTTTCAGAGCTAGATGCAGAAAAAAATTATTTTTAATTTGCAACCTGATGGAGGTCAGTATAGATGGACTAATAGACCAAGTCCCACACACCGCTAGAAGCCCAACTATTTTTTCAGAGCTAGATGCAGAAAAAAATTATATTCAATTTGCAACCTGCTGGAGGTCAGTATAGAAGGACTAATAGAACAAGTCCCACACACTGCTAGAAGCCCAAATATTTTTTCAGAGCTAAATGAAGAAAAAAATTATTTTTAATTTGCAACCTGATGGAGGTCAGTATAGATGGACTAATAGACCAAGTCCCACACACTGCTAGAAGCCCAAATATTTTTTCAGAGCTAGATGCAGAAAAAAATTATTTTTAATTTGCAACCTGATGGAGGTCAGTATAGATGGACTAATAGAACAAGTCCCACACACCGCTAGAAGCCCAACTATTTTTTCAGAGCTAGATGCAGAAAAAAATTATATTCAATTTGCAACCTGCTGGAAGTCAGTATAGAAGGACTAATAGAACAAGTCCCACACACTGCTAGAAGCCCAAATATTTTTTCAGAGCTAAATGAAGAAAAAAATTATTTTTAATTTGCAACCTGATGGAGGTCAGTATAGATGGACTAATAGACCAAGTCCCACACACTGCTAGAAGCCCAAATATTTTTTCAGAGCTAGATGCAGAAAAAAAATTATATTCAGTTTGCAACCTGATGGAGGTCAGTATAGATGGACTAATAGAATGATGCTATGCCCAAAAGATTTTACTTCACTAGGTGCAGTAAAAAAATTGGTATTCTATACACAGGTGTTATATCTTGCAACACAGATAGGCTACTCCACTGACTAACACACTCTGCAATAGGCCAAAAAGGATTAGCTTTGCTAGATTCAGCCAAATGCTGTGAAAAAAACTTGCACAGCACTGGCACAGACCTGCCTGGCAAAAACTGATAGGAACTCATGTAACCTAGTCCTGAAAAGGACTCCAATTACAATTAGTCTTTACTCCCACAACCTATCTATTTAAGAGCACAGACCTCCCTGATAAAAGTCGTAGGAAATGCTGTAACCTAGTCCTTAAAAGGACTGCAATCACAACTATTCCCTACTCCCAAGCTATCTGTATATTTGTGCGAAAATTGGCTTGAAATTAACAAGGTATAGCGCACACAGCAACAGCGGTGCCGTCTAACACGCAGCTGCAGCAGTGAGAAAATGGTGGCGACGGGGAAAATGGCTTGGTCTTATAGGGCAAGGACATGTGACATACACTGCCAATGACACATGCCCTTGCTTGTGTGAAAAAAAGCACTTCGCTCCGTGTGTGCGCTGCTGATAGGCTGACAGTACTGCACCTCCCCACTGTAAATGCGGGAAAGAGAAAAAAAAATGGAGATCTTCATTGTTCCTGCAGAGATCCATCCCCTGCCCCTCCCCCCACCCCGCTGTACACTCAAACTGCGTATTAACATTAATTTTCATCATTACTGAGAAAAAATCCAGTTATGATTTTGGTGCACGAACAGTTATCGAACATAACCTCGAACAGCCGAATTTTTCTCAAATTGTTCGTGTTCGCCGAACGGCTCGAACACCGCCCAAAACAGCTCGAATTTGAGATTGGCGAACAGTTCGAGTAGAACAACGCTCATCTCTATTTATTACACTTCATAACTGCTTATAACATAGTCCGTCTCAGTGGCTCACCGGCATGTTTACATACATAACATCCAAGAGCCTTTCAAGTGGCAGACAGGCCCACTTGGCTCCAGTTACAGCCTTCAGCAAAGTAACTATATCAATGTCCATATAATGCACCGCTTTTACTTTTTGCCGGGTCTAGCGATTTCCATCAGACTTGTTCTGCCACAGCTGTAGCTTTGCGGCTTCCCTGATGGGGGTCTCCAGCCCTCGTACCTTCCAAGGCTACTGGCATCGCTTACACACACAAGGATCCAGCCTCTGCCTTTCAGGACTCATGTCTTCCAAGCCTCTTGCCCTCCAAGGCTACTGGCATCTCTTACACACAGGGATCCAGCCTCTGCCTTTCAGGCTTCACCAGGCTTCACACTCTCACGGTGTCCCACACACGGGGAATAGGCTTCACGCCTTTTTTCTCACACCCTGTTTCAAAACTACCAGGGTTTATATATCCTCCATTGCACACAGGACCTGTGCTGATGTCACAGTCATGTGATCAGTCCTTCTGTGTGCACAGGACCTGTGCTGATGTCACAGTTATGTGATCAGTCACCTGAGGGGGAGGTACATGGTCAGCCAGAACACACCCTGGACCAATATAATAATGCTGCAAGCCGCTGCATTACAACAGGAATGAAGTTAAGACTCTGTGTGGCCGGTCATGTTCATCCATCTAATTCTCCAACCATGTCTTTACAGATAAAGGGAATCGGAAAAGGGCCTTCCCCAAACTCTTCCACAAAGTTGAAAGCTACGAGTGTCTCAAATGTCTTGGTATGCTAAAATGTTACAAATTCCCTTCACAGGAAATAAGGGCCCAGACCTATCCCTGAAAAACAAGCACATAGCATTATCCCTCCTCCACCAAACATTACAGCTTGCACAATGTATTTAGGCGGGTAATGTTCTCCTGGCATTCACCAAACCCAGACTTGTCCATCAGACGACAGATAGAGATCCATCACTGCAGAGATTTCTGTTTCCTCTGCCCCAGAGTCCAGTGGCAGCGGCTTTACATCACTCCATCAGACGCTCAACATTGTACTTGGTGATGTACGGCTGCATACACCTGGTTGGCCACGGAGCTCCCGGCAGGGGCGCAGTGTTTGTGCTGATGTTATACCAGAGGAGGTCTGGACTCTGCAGTTATGGGGTCAGCAGAGCGTTGGTGACTTTCTGCCCTCTGCTCCTCAGCACTCGGCCCCCCGCTCTGTAACATTACTGGGTCTCCACTTTGTGGCTGAGTTGCTGCGGTTCCTTCCACTTCTCAGTAATGTCACTCACAGGTGATGGGGAAGATTTAGGAGGGAAGAAATGTCATGACCGGACTTGTTACATCGGTGGCTCCTATTACAGGACCGTGCATTGGTGTCATTGAGCCCCTTACCACCAGCCGTTCTGTCACATTAGTAAAGGCAGATGGCATGATGGAGAGGAGCTTAGTTTATACACCGAGGGCCGAGGGGTTGGATGTTATATACCGAGGGTAAGGGGGCAAATGTTATACACTGGGGACGAGGGGCTGGACATTATACACTGAGAGCAAAGGGCCGGATGTTATACACCGGGGGAGCAAGGGGTCAGATGTTATACACCGGGGGCCAGATGTTGCACACCGGGGGCGTGGGGTCGGATGTTATACACCGGTGGCAAGGGGCCAGATGTTATACGTCAGGGTGTGGAGCCGGTTGTTATACACTGGGGTCAATGGAGACGGATGTTATACACTGGGGGAGCAAGGGGCCAGATGTTATACACCGGGGGAGCAAGGGGCCAGATATTATACACTGGGGGCCAGATGTTCCACACCGGGGGTGTGGGGCCGGATGTTATACATCGGTGGCCAGGGGCCAGATGTTATACGTCAGGGTGTGGAGCCGGTTGTTATACACTGGGGTCAATGGAGACGGATGTTATACACTGGGGGCAATAGGACTGAATGAGAAACCTTCATTTAAAGATTATGATGTGTGTCACATTTATTTAAGTTTTTAAATTAATCTTAAAAATGTTTTTTCCACACATTAAATGCATAAAAATGACAAAAGAGGCCATCAATGACAAGGGGTCGAATTTAGCATGCCTGATCTCCACTGTAGACCTAGGAGGAATAAAGGAAAATAAAATGGATGCATTGCCTATTTCTTTCTTTTTGCATTATTATTTAGATTATAATATTGGACAGAACCAAATTGAATTAGCGGCGGAGCACTATACTTTGCTATTATCTTTTTTGGTTTCTGAAATTGGGGCCTAAACATACAAAGAATAATATAAAAATATTCTCAAGATCTAGTCCTTGCAAATGATTTCTTCTAAGTTATTTCTACATTCCCGACTAATTTCCTCCATAGGAAATCATTATCTAGTAAAATCATTTAACACCATTGAATCAAGTTTTATCTATAAAATAGAAAAAAAAAGTTGTTTAAAAACACGTGTCCGAGCCGTTCTGGAACACGACGCTTTGTTCAGACATAAGTGTTGTAGATAAAAGAGCCATGTCTCATTTATCTGCTTCTCTCCCTTCCCTTTGGCCCATTAGCCAAATGTTTATATCACCCACTTGAGCGGTGGCCGACCTTTGCCTGTGATGCATTGCAGTAGTCTTTACGTTTAAATAAAGGGTAATGGATTGATCCTGAAAGCCGAGCTGCTCTGTGGAATCATGAGTGCAGACAACGGTCGGAGTATCTCCATATCTTTTTTCTTTCTCCATGGTACCGTCTCACGTCAGTATCATCTTACCAGTAACTAATATTCCTCGAAATGCTTTAAATAGCCTGACCTTTGGGAGGAAATGCATCCAATAAAAATAAATCTACAGTTTTGTTTAATCCACTAGAACGCCAAATGTTTCATGTCCCCATCTACCGCTACATATATATGTCATTTAAAGTATATGTGTCCTTTCACTCAAAACTGCATCCTAAATAACTGCTTTTGGTGAACATATCAGTCTAATATGTCCAGGAACTGTCCAAACTCTCATGCTCCAGTTTCTTCTTTATCTGCATTCTGCCAGCACTATATGTGCTGGAACATCCCCACTCTTTTTTTTTCTTTTTTTTTTTGTCACCAGAATTCCGGTGTAAAACACTTTGGAATGTCGCAACATTTTTGTGGAATCCTAAGATGTCTAAACATTTTGTAAGTGTTGGTATTTTACCCTAGTCCTGGCTATCTGCGCCAAAATGGGCAGAACATGGGCGGGATGGAGTGTGGTTAAGGCCATTCTGCAAATTCATCAAAATTTATGTAAATTTCACCAAAAATGCTCTGCAGTCCCTCGGAGGTGAACGTCAGTTGTAAGCTAATTCATTAAGAAGCCTGCAACTCTTAATGAAATAGATGCATCTTCCTCCAGCACGCCCATCAAGACTGCCATATGCAGAGACATTATTTCTCATTTTCCATCCCCATAGCGGTATGAAAAATTCCAGATAAGGTGAAATGGTTAAAAATAATCCTAATTCTGATATTGAAGTTTTGTTTTCACGGCGTTCATTGCACGTTAAAAATGACCTGGTGACATGATTGATCAGTTCAGAACCATTGTAGCGATAGCAAACTTGTATATATTTTTTTATATATATATACAGTATATATATATATATGTATATATTTTTGTGACTAAAAAAAAAAAAATCTGAAAATTGTAAAAAAAAGATAATCCTTTTTTTCTGTTGCCTATTTCTGAGATCCTTTTTAATTGTATGGAGCTGAATTTGGCCTTGATTTTGCATGTGGACCTGTAGACTTTAATCGTACCATTTTGGATTGCCGATTCAGCCTGGCTGCCATAGTCACCCATCGGTACCCAATGATCGGAGTAAGTAGGACGGGATTGGCACCCAATCAGACCCCCATTAAAATTGTGCCAGCTATATACGATTGTCTGAGATTGATTTAAGTGGTTAAACAGCAGTGGCTTTTAAAAGCAGATGCCGGCTGTATAGCACAGCTGGTACCTGCCCTGTGTAGGGTGGGCTCAGATCCTGAGGAGCTTTTCCTGCACACTGCAGTACCATGGAGCAAACGGATACTTATGTGTGCCATATCATCCAATATGTGGTGACCTACAGCAAGGATGCTTTACTCCAAGTGCAAATTGTGCACCAGCAATGGCCCCTAGGGGCTGCTCACATGATGCCTAACAATCCTATAAAGATATGCTCCACCTTCTGATCTACCCATGCTTTCTGCTCTGGATCTGCCCACAAGGATCCCAAAGTTGATCATCTAGTGTTTTGAGCCTGCTTTGCTCCACCTGCTTACCCAAGAGTCAGATAATTGCCCCAATGGCTACACAAAATGGGGGGAAATGTGCCCCTTCTTAAGAAATAATTATACAAAGAAGACTCATATTGTGGGTCTCCAAAAATCCTTACCGTGTATTTTGTTTGGAACCTAAAGTATTTTTCTTTACCCAAAACAACATCCATTTTACCAAAAGCTCAGATGTTGTGGAGTTTGGTAAAAAAAAATTATTTAGATTTGACCTAAGGATTTGGAAATTTTTTTACTTTACGAAACTTGTTTAGTTTTACATTTATTCCAGGACAAACATTTCATCTGCGAGAGCAGTAGAAATGCTGATACAATATTTCGGGAAGCACTAAATCACCTCCAGATCTCAGGTAATGATCACCTTTTATCTCTCCTTTATGTCCTACTTCTCAGTGTCACCGCTACTTCTTACTGGACCCCAGGGAAGCAATCTATAGAGAAAGACGGCCATAAACAGCAACAGAAAAAGTTCTATGTCTGGAACTTTTCCCATGTTTCAAGGTCAAGTCTAATTTTTTTAGCCTCTGCGCATAAAGTAATGGTAGGTTTAGGAAAGAAGTAGAACTGAGATGAATTAAACCAGCCTTCACAATCAGCGGCTCTATAACTCTTATTACAATTACTAGCTGAGTGCTCCCGCTCATAGATCATCATGAAAGTTGTCAGACTCGCTTCACAATTAAATCAAGCACAAGCTTTTGTCAGGGAATTAGTTACAATGACTTCTCAGCAGAAAAGCGCTAATATGCAACACGGAGCAGCGAGTCCATCATCAAGGCAACGTGTGGCTTTTTATGAACATAAAATGTATATCCACATTCACCCACAGTTTATATATGAAATGAATCAACATAAAAAATATCAACCAATTACATTACATTACTTATCCAAAGCTACATCTTGTTTTATACTCCAGAGCTGCACTCACTATTCTGCTGCTGCAGTCACTGTGTACATACATTACATTACTGATCCTGAGTTACATCCTGTATTATACTCCAGAGCTGCACTCACTATTCTGCTGGTGGAGTCACTGTGTACATACATTACATTACTGATCCTGAGTTACATCCTGTATTATACTCCAGAGCTGCACTCACTATTCTGCTGCTGCAGTCACTGTGTACATACACTACATTACTGATCCTGAGTTACATCCTGTATTATACTCCAGAGCTGCACTCACTATTCTGCTGGTGGAGTCACTGTGTACATACATTACATTACTGATCCTGAGTTACATCCTGTATTTTACTCCAGAGCTGCACCCACTATTCTGCTGGTGCAGTCACTGTGTACATACATTACATTACTGATCCTGAGTTACATCCTGTATTATACTCCAGAGCTGCACTCACTATTCTGCTGGTGGAGTCACTGTGTACATACATTACATTACTGATCCTGTACTGATCCTGAGTTACATCCTGTATTATACTCCAGAGCTGCCCTCACTATTCTGCTGGTGTAGTCACTGTGTACATACATTACATTACTTATCCTGTACTGATCCTGAGTTACATCCTGTATTATACTCCAGAGCTGCACTCACTATTCTGCTGGTGCAGTCACTGTACATACATTACATTACTGATCCTGTACTGATCCTGAGTAACATCCTGTATTATACTCCAGAGCTGCACTCACTACTCTCTTGGTGCAGTCACTGTGTACATACATTACATTACTGATCCTGAGTTACATCCTATATTATACTCCAGAGCTGCACTCACTGTTCTGCTGGTGCAGTCACTGTGTACATACATTACATTACTGATCCTGAGTTACATCCTATATTATACTCCAGAGCTGCACTCACTGTTCTGCTGGTGCAGTCACTGTGTACATACATTACATTACTGATCCTGAGTTACATCCTATATTATACTCCAGAGCTGCACTCACTATTCTGATGGTGCAGTCACTGTGTACATACATTACATTACTGATCCTGAGTTACCTCCTGTAGATCTTTTATTATAAAAATGAAAAACATAACAATAATAATAACAGAAACATAACAAAATTAATAACCAGAAAATAAACAATGTAATGAACTGGTCCAGCCGCTCCCTCTCTCCTCACACACATATTATACATATATACACAATAATAACTACCTACACTGTGACATCTGGTCCGGTTACCAAACAAATAATAACAATATAATAAACAATAACCGACAAATTATATACAAACTAATATATACATTCTTTTTTTTTTTTTTTTTTTAATAAATGAAATAAAATAAATTCTAACTATACAAATATATACAAGACAAAACAAAACCCCCCACACTCGAGCCCACCAGTCCCTCCCCGGCACTGACCTGAGAGCTGGTCCTGCGCCTCATGCCTCAGTCCAACGTCCATAGGCCAGATCAGGCAGTGACAGTTTTTCACCCAAATAACCAGTGTCCCACAAGATGAACTCACCTCCCCCCTTTTCCCTCCACCCAACCTAACACCTACACCCAAACCCATATATACAATATATACAGAAACAAACAATACAATAACCACAACTGACAAAGCCCAAGTTCGGTGCCTGCAGCCCTACATCACTGTCTACTGATCAATAAAACAAAAATCTATGGTGTCAGCAGCAGCCCACCACCAGGAGAGGAGATGACCAGACTAGGGCACACTAAAAGAAAAGCCCCTCCAGAGGAGAGTGGCCCTCCGTGTACCCAGTCTCTCATACTCCAGAGAACGCACCTTCACCAGGTCACCGAGTATGGTCCTAAACACATCGTCCACTGGGAGGATTTTCCGCTGCGTCGATACTAAGCACCGTGCGTTCCACGTGTGATACCTAACCACTGTGCTAACTAGAAATAAGGTGCAACGGTCCCGACCACCCAGGTACCCGAATGCTCCATAGGCCCATTCCGCATAAGAGAGACCGGCCAGCCGGGGCCAGCCAATGGAGGTGCCCACCCTGTTGTACACCTCTGTGTTAAAGGGACAACGAAGCAGGAAGTGGTCCATGCTTTCAAGCATGGTACCACAATGCTCCCGAGGACAGTTCCTGTCCTCAGAGCTCCTACACTTCAGATTGTCCCTCACACACAGTTTCCCATGGAAGCAGCGCCAAGCCAAGTCCCAAACCTTCGAGGGGATCCTGATAGAATTCAAAAGATGCAGACCCACCCCAAGATCCCGACTTGGGCAATCCCTGAGCGCCAGAGGCCTCTGAAAATGGGTCCACAGAACCCTTTTGTCAAGGAGCTTCCTTGGCAGAGTCCTGACCTCCCACATTCCCAGACCCCACCGGCGAATTACCTTCAGAACCACGGTAGCGTAAGCCGGGAGATGTCCATGCGGTGTGCGGAGATCCTTCACTTGCCCTCCTGTCTCCCATTCCTGGAAGAAAGGCTGAAACCATCCCTTACAGGAGAATACCCACGGAGGAGCCCTCTCTTTCCAGAGGTTTGCAATATTGATCTTAATGAAGGTATTCACAAGGAATACCACAGGGTTGACCATACCCAACCCTCCTAGTCTCCTCGTACGGTAAGTAACCTCCCTCTTGACCAGGTTCAGTCTATTCCCCCATAACAGTTGAAAGAACAAACTGTAGACCCGAGTCCAGAGAGGCTCCGGCAAGATGCACACACTGCCCAGATAGATCAGCAAAGGGAGCAGGTAAGTTTTGATCAGGTTTACCCTTTCCCTTAGGGTCAAAGACCAACCCTTCCATTGGTTCACCTTCTGAGTGGCGATCTCTAGCCTGCTGTCCCAATTTTGTTTGGGGTAATCCCCCTGGCCAAATTCGATGCCAAGAACTTTTGCAGAGACTTTGGGTTCTGGAAGGGTGTCCGGGAGATCAAAACCATGACCCTCTCCTCCCAGCCAGAGACTCTCACACTTATCCCGGTTGATCTTAGACCCGGATGCCTCCGAGTAGCGATTTACCTCTGACATCAGCCATTCTGCCTCCCCATCAGAGGAAACAAAAACGGTGACGTCATCGGCATATGCCACCACTCTCAGAGTGGCTTCCGGTGCTGCCCGGTCCATCCCGATCCCAGCCAACGGTCCACGCTCCACCCTCCTAAGAAGTGGGTCAATCGCAAACACGTATAGTAGCGGGCTCAAGGGACAACCCTGGCGAACACCACACCCAACCTCAAAAGAGCTGCCAATCCAACCGTTCACAAGCGGGAAACTCTCTGCCCCAGAGTACAAGGTCTTAAGCCAATCAACGAACCCCCCCGGCAGGCCATACCTCAGAAGGACAGACCAGAGGTACTCATGATTAACCCGATCAAACGCTTTTGCCTGGTCCAATGACAGCATGTACCCCTTCCAGTGGCCAGCCCTACCCTGCTCCACCGCCTCTCGGACACAGAGTACAGCACTAATTGTACTGCGGCCCGGAACAGAGCAATGCTGGGCCCCCGAAAGGAGCTGGGGTGCAAATTTCACCAGCCGATTAAACAGCACCTTTGCCAAAACCTTCCTGTCTGCATTGAGAAGCGCTATGGGACGCAAATTCTCAATGCAACATGGGTCCTTACCCTTTGACAAGATGATCAGGGCAGACCTCCTCATTGACTTTGGCAGAGTGCCCGAGGAAAGACACTCATTGAATACCTCAGTCAAGAGGGGAACCAAGGCGTCCTTAAAGGTCTTATAGAATTCAGATGTTAAGCCATCCGGACCGGGAGATTTCTTCAGGGCAAGCCCTTCAATCGCCAACTTAACTTCCTCTTCCCTGATCATCTCTGTCAAAATGCCAAGAGAGGGGTCTATCCCTGGTTCGGGGACAGCTTCAGCCAGAAAAGCCGATATCTCATCCCATTCCAGATCCCTCTTCCCCAAGAGGTGTGAGTAGAAGGATCTGACGACCTCCAGGATCCCTGACCTGGATCTTTTCAGGGACCCCGCAGTGTCAACCAGTCCTGTAACAACTTTACTATTCACTGACATCTTGCAGTTTCTGTAAGGGTCGGGCGAGCGGTACTTCCCGTAATCCCTCTCAAAAACCAAAGATGCGTGTCTATCATACTGACACCTCATTAGCAAAGATTTCACTCTGGAGATCTCCTCGCGGCTACCTCCAGTTGAGACAAGATGCTCGAGTTTCCTCCTCAGGCCCTGATACAGGCGGTACCTGTCCAGGCTCCTGAGGCTCGAGAGCTGGCGGAAGAATCTCGCCACCCTTTCCTTAAACATCTCCCACCACTCTGACTTACTACTACAAAGATCCAGTAAGGGTATGATGCGCCCCCTGGGCCAGTGTTGTTTGGGGGATACCCGGAGCCGGATCAGATGGGGGTTGTAGTCTCCGAGTGGCGGTGACCCGGTCCGTGCCCAGGGTGTCAAGCTCAGTGTGTGGCAGTCCTACAGATGTTACTGGATGTTCTTTAGTGTCGACTACGCCACCCGTTGATTTGCGGTCACTACGGCCGCCGCTGCAGCAGGGTCCGCTGAGGCTGGTGGTGTGTGTGCAGCTCAGGTAGTATAACCCCCAACGGGAGGGGTATAGCCTCAGGGGGTCAGTTGCAGAGGATGGTGGTTGTGGAGGTGCAGTGAGGATGGTAATGAAACTCAGAGTCGGGCTGTGCAGTTCAGGGTTTTTACTTACTGCTTTTGTGTTGCTCACTCCGGCCTTGAGTGACCGCCCGAGCCGTGCTGCGTCCACCAGGTCCTGGACTCGGCCAACCCCCAGGTGATTCTGGAGCGTGTTCCTGAGCTCCCTTTCTGACTTGTCCTTCTCTCTGGCCTTCCCCACCAGGGATCCACCTAAGTCCGGCTCCCTCGGGCCTCTTGTTGGTAAAACCCTTGTCTCTGGGTTCCCTGACCCTATTCTTGGTTTGCCTTCTGGGTGGATTTAGTGGGTGGTCGTGGCAGATCCTGCCCACGACCTCCGGTCTCTGGCTAAGGATTAGTGCCCTCCACCAGCTTGGGATCCGGTACCCTTGTGCCAACTCTTCACCCTCTGGTCTAATTTTGGGTTCTTGGAGTTCCCTCTTCTCCCCCTCTGGGTCCTTCTTTTCTCCTCTCTCTCACTCTCTTGGCCTTGGAGCTGGCTGAGCTGCTCTGCTCGTCTGACCAAACCTCTACAAAAGACCCTGTTCTAAGATGGTTCCCACCTTATATACTCCCTCTATGTGTGAGCTCAGGTGACCAGCACCCAATGAGCTCCTAGCATTACCCAGACTGCTCCCCCTATCTGCCCCTACACTACTGGGATGTTCCACCCCCCTCCCACTCCAGCCAGGGACAGACGCTGTCGTACCTGCACATTTCTCTAGTGAGAGTACCATTGGTCTGTCCCCCGGAAATGGGATGTATGTAGTGCATGCAGCCTACTGAGCTCAGTTCCACACTCCATCCTTACCCGGGAGTGGAATACCACACCTCTGGCTTGAGGTGTAATACCCCTGTAGCAGCCGAATCCTCAGGGTGCTACATTCCCCCCTGGTAAATCACAGCACGTCCTCGGGCTGTAAGATATAAAAAACATCCAAAACATACAATTTTTTTTTCATAAACATAAACATATAAAACATCACATATATTATCAGCAATAAAACTTTTCATATAAAACTTTTCATAAATAACATAATGGGAATAGAGACACACGGGTTAACAGTTCACTCTTGTCCCAACGGGGACATATTTAAAGCAGCAACAGTTCACTGTACCCCGATGGGTAACTATTTACAGTCTCTTTACCGTACTTTAACGACGGCGTCCTCCTGCTCCTTCTTTGGATTTAGACCCGTCCGGGTCCTCCTGCTCCTCCTCACACCGCAGCTCCTCCTCCGTCAGGCGATGTACATGGAGGGCGTAGGGTCCTTTGGCACACTTGTGCCGGGTGAAGGTGACCTCGTCCCCTACATACAGGTCACGACCTCTGTGTCCCTCCGGCAGATGGCTTTCTACGTCTCTGCGGGTGACAAAGACGTCGCCGGGGGTATGATGGTCTCTTATGAAGCCCCACCCATGCTGCAGGTTGCATTTAATCACAGTCCCGGTGGTACGGGGACCATGAGCTGCACGGGGATCTCTCCAGGTCCGGCTCTTCTGCTCCGCGCTCCTTATCTGTGCTTGCTGTTCCCGGACCCGCCTCTCTCTCCGCTCCTTCTCGAAGACCTCGAGCTGCTGGCGGCAGCACTCTGCACGCTCCGCTGCGGCCGCCCGAGTCTCCTGAGTGAACCCCATGAGGTCTCCTCCGGTGGGGTCCCACTCAAACTGTGCCTCCTCTAGCGGGGGCTGGGTCCTCCTGACGGGCTTCGGAGCCGGAATCAGGGGCTCACACAGGGGCCTCGCCCTTTGGAGTTCCAGTTGGTAGTACTCCTGGGGCCATATGAAGGGCTGCCCATCCGGGCACGTATGCTGGGCGAACAGGTCCTCACCCAGGTGCGGTACTTTAGGTGTTATGGGCGCTGTGGTGGTAGCGGCGCCCGGGTTGACCAGGCCTTGCGACCAGGCTTGGGGCACGCTAAAGGAAAATGGCACCATAAGAACGGCGGCGCCCGTGGTTACTCGGCCCTGCGACCAGGCTGGTGGCTCCGCGGAGGTAGGGGGCGCTGTTGGAATGGCGGCGCCCGGGTGTACTAGGCCTTGCGACCAGGCCGATGGTATTTCCTGCTTTGCCGCGCTCAGGGTCGAAGCGCGTGACGTCACAGGGGTCGCGGCCGCGGTTTCCGGTTGAGGCCTAGTCTGCGGCGGTGACGATGCAGCGACGGGCACGGCAGGGGGAATTTCGGGCTCTGCGACGGGGAGCTGGGGCAGGCACGCGGTTTCCCGGCTCGGGGTAGAGACGTCCCCTTTACCTGCCTCCATTCGTTCAGCTCCCTTCTCGGCGCCGTCTCCGGCCTTGAGTCCTCCTGCACCATCCTCAGAGGCGGTCTGTCTCCTCGTCTCGGGTGGCGTGCTCCGCTGACGGGTTTCGGTCCGCTGGGCCATCTCTCGGCTCCACTCCGCCAACGTCTCTCGCTGCACCCGGGCCATCCTCCGTGCGAGGCCCTCCAGCGCAGTCTGTGCACACTCCCGGTCTCGGAGGAGCTGTGCCAGGACCTCCACTAGGCCTAGTGGGGTTGTGGCTTGTAGCAGGCTCCTGACCACTGGGTCGGTGCTGCCTGACTCTCCCTCCATCTCCGGGTAGGCTCTCTCTGGACTCCTCTCCAGACTTCTTGTCTCCGGGTGCGCTCTCTCCAGACTCCTCCAGGCGACACCCATCTTCGTTCTCTTGTTCTGTCTCCACCCACATTGAGGGTGGTCCCGGGGCAACTTAGTGATTGTCAGTTCCAGGGGCAGTTCTCTCACGCTGATGGACACTTCCAGCATCACAGTCTCTGTTGGTGGGCGCGGTTTCCGCTTTTGGCGCCATTCTTCGACCTGGCCCACGATGGGAGGTGACCTCTTGCCACCCTCTGGCACGCCCATAATGGCGTCCGCTCTTCCAAGGCGGGAAATCTTTGGAAATGGCGGGAATCGTCTCCCAGTGGCGGGAAACTCCACGGATGGCGGGAAAAAGCTGCAAATGGCGGACAACCGGCGGGAAACGACCTGTGATGGGGTCCGTTGGCGGGGACCCTCCGGAACCGGCGGGAGACTTCTTTTTAAGGTAACGGTGAACTTTTCTTCAGGCACGCAGTACCCGGTTGTTGCGGGCATGTAATCCTGCCGACTACGCCAAAGTTGACGCGCCCCCTGGGCCAGTGTTGTTTGGGGGATACCCGGAGCCGGATCAGATGGGGGTTGTAGTTTCCGAGTGGCGGTGACCCGGTCCGTGCCCAGGGTGTCAAGCTCAGTGTGTGGCAGTCCTACAGATGTTACTGGATGTTCTTTAGTGTCGACTACGCCACCCGTTGATTTGCGGTCACTACGGCCGCCGCTGCAGCAGGGTCCGCTGAGGCTGGTGGTGTGTGTGCAGCTCAGGTAGTATAACCCCCAATGGGAGGGGTATAGCCTCAGGGGGTCAGTTGCAGAGGATGGTGGTTGTGGAGGTGCAGTGAGGATGGTAATGAAACTCAGAGTCGGGCTGTGCAGTTCAGGGTTTTTACTTACTGCTTTTGTGTTGGTCACTCCGGCCTTGAGTGACCGCCCGAGCCGTGCTGCGTCCACCAGGTCCTGGAGTCGGCCAACCCCCAGGTGATTCTGGAGCGTGTTCCTGAGCTCCCTTTCTGACTTGTCCTTCTCTCTGGCCTTCCCCACCAGGGATCCACCTAAGTCCGGCTCCCTCGGGCCTCTTGTTGGTAAAACCCTTGTCTCTGGGTTCCCTGACCCTATTCTTGGTTTGCCTTCCGGGTGGATTTAGTGGGTGGTCGTGGCAGATCCTGCCCACGACCTCCGGTCTCTGGCTAAGGATTAGTGCCCTCCACCAGCTTGGGATCCGGTACCCTTGTGCCAACTCTTCACCCTCTGGTCTAATTTTGGGTTCTTGGAGTTCCCTCTTCTCCCCCTCTGGGTCCTTCTTTTCTCCTCTCTCTCACTCTCTTGGCCTTGGAGCTGGCTGAGCTGCTCTGCTCGTCTGACCAAACCTCTACAAAAGACCCTGTTCTAAGATGGTTCCCACCTTATATACTCCCTCTATGTGTGAGCTCAGGTGACCAGCACCCAATGAGCTCCTAGCATTACCCAGACTGCTCCCCCTATCTGCCCCTACACTACTGGGATGTTCCACCCCCCTACCACTCCAGCCAGGGACAGACGCTGTCGTACCTGCACATTTCTCTAGTGGGAGTACCATTGGTCTGTCCCCCGGAAATGGGATGTATGTAGTGCATGCAGCCTACTGAGCTCAGTTCCACACTCCATCCTTACCCGGGAGTGGAATACCACACCTCTGGCTTGAGGTGTAATACCCCTGTAGCAGCCGAATCCTCAGGGTGCTACAGGTACCTGGCTCTGAAGAAAATCCTCAAAGGACTGTCTTATCTCCGCTTCTTCCAAGAGAGACGAATTGAGCCTCCAAAAGCCTCTTCCCATCCGGGGGGTCTCTGTAACATTCAGGGAAAACAAAATCAAACAGTGATCGGAGAACTCCACCTCAACAACAGATACTGCTGAAGAGACGGCTTCCTCCTTTAAATAAAACCTGTCTATCCTGGACCTACAGTTACCTCTATGATAGGTGAACCCCTCGTGGCCTGCGGTGTGCCGGATGTGGACATCCACCAGGCGAGCCTCACTAGCTATACTATTAAGGGCGACGCTATCATAAGTCAGCTTGTCTCTGGAACCTCCTCTATCCCGGGGCCTCGTGACAGTGTTGAAGTCCCCTCCAAAGACGACCTGCCGACTCGTAAAAAGGTAGGGCTTGATCCTCATAAAGAGACACTTCCGGTCCCATTTAGATTGGGGACCATAGATGTTAATGAGCCGAAGCTCTTGTCCCTTCATGAGGACATCTAATATCAGGCACCTCCCCATTTCTAACTCAATAACCCGTCGGCATTCTACCGGTGCGGTAAAAAGGACCGCCACTCCGCTATACGGCTCGGCCGCAAGAGACCAATAGGAGGGCCCGAGTCTCCACTCCCTCTTAGCTATAAACACCTCTGCCATATTTGGCAGCCTGGTCTCTTGCAAAAAGAAAATGTCAGCTTCAACCCGGCTGAGAAAATCAAAGGCCGCAAATCTAGCCATGTTTGACTTAATGCTGGCGACATTAATGGACGCCAGTGTCAACGGAGTGGGTACCGCCATCATTGGTGATTGAGTTAGATGGCTTTCTTCTTCCCACTCCCCTTATCCTCTGCCTCAGAGGAGGAATCCTTCCCCCTCTTTAATGACACAGAGGTGTCCATTCCCACATTTTTCCTTCTTTTTTCGTCCTCGTCTCCGGACTCTGGGCCAGTCCCTCCCCCCAAGGACCTTGCATCCCCAGGAGAAGGAGACTCGGCGCCCCCTGTAAGCTCCGCTGAAGCCGGAACCTCACCCTCAGCCTCCTCCTCAGAGGAAGAGATGTTATCAAGGGCTTGGAACCGGTTAGAAAGACCAACTAGAGGGGAGTCGGTTTTACCTTCCTTAGGTACCTTGGTCAGAGCGGGAGAAGATGGTTTATCTCCCTTCTTTTTCTTCTTTTTGGTGCCGAGCTTACGCTTGTTCTCTAGCCACCGCTTATTATCCTCATCCATACTTTCATAATGGGAGGATTCTGAGGCAGAGGCAGTTTCCTCCCTGTGGATCCTCCTGACCTCCTCATCCAACTCATCATCCCTTGGGGCCTCAACAGCAACACTGGCATCCAGGACAGGGGCCGCCCCGGTAGTCTGGGGCTCGCCCCGCTCCCTCTCCTGTCTGCGCTTGTCTAGACGCCTCAGCTGGGCAGGCGTCTTTTTATTGCTTTTCTTCCCTGGCCCCTCAGCTCCCCCACCCCTGCTAGTCCCCTCCCCAACAGAATCGGCCTCACGGCTTTCTCACACCGGGGTCTCGACTGCATTAGCGAAGGAGCGAGGACAACGGCTGAATGGGTGACCTAACTCACCACACAGGTGGCACCTAATCTCCACACAAGAGGCAGCAAGATAGCAGACACCCCCACACAACGCGCATTTCTGCACAGTGCAGTTTGCACTGAAGTGTGTGGGGTCGCTGCACCTGTGACAGAGCTTCGGTTGCCCCTGGTAGAAGACCAGGATACGATCCCTACCCAGGAAGGCAGACGATGGAATGTGGGCAACCGTACCACCTGAACGCCTAAGTTTTACCATAAACGTCCAGGCACCTGACCAGATACCAAACTCGTCGCGGTTTTTCTTTGGCATCTCCACCACCTCTCCATACTGACCAAGCCACGTCATGATGTCATAGCAAGAAAGCGACTCTTTACGAGTCATCACGGTCACTTTCTTGATCTGGTTTTGGCGAGACACTGCCTGAACGGCAAAGTCTCGCCAGCCGGGCTCATTTTTTGCCAACTCATAATTCGCCCAGAAGAGCTCAAGCCCCTCCGGCCGAACAAAGCTGACATCAAACTCAGGCGTGGAATAGGGATGTATCAAGGCGTAGATGTCAATCGCCTTGAAGCCCATCCTCAGTAGGAGGTCCACAACTTTAGACCTTGGAGAACATGCATCACTGCCCCTCCACCGAAGACGGACCACATTCCTACGCACACTGCCTGGCCCGGCTGTTGGGAGGGACCACACTGTGTCCCCCCCTTTTTGCTCTCGGAAGGACCCGAGGCCATGCCTCTCTATCCAGAAGGATAGATTAACCTCTCGACCCTCTACCATTAGTGATCTCTCCCCCTTCTTTAGAGCCTCCAGAAGGCGCCGTTGCAACATGCCGTCCCCAAAGCCCGGAGACGAGGAGGATGCCCTATTTGCCCTGGAGGTGACACTGGCATAACTCTGAATAGGTGTTGCCATCCCCGGAGGGGCAACCGGACCAGTGACCACATCTGCCCCAACAGCATCACCATTACCCACCTCCATCTCACCCTCCACCAAACCAGCAACCACACTACTAGACAATGAATTAGCCTCATTCACCCCCACCCCACATTCATTCCTGCTGGACCAGTAACAATGGCGGATGACATTTTGACCTCCGCATCAGGCACAAGGGGCTCAGTCACCTCCATGGAACTGGAGGCGACCTCACCCCCGGTCTTATGTGTGCCCTCCACATCATCGGTCTGTAATTTCCGCTGTTTGGCATTCGATATAATGTGCCGCTGATCTTTAGCTGCTGTTAGGCGCCGCTGATCTTTAGCATCGGGATCTTCCGGACCAGCGACGCCAACACAAAATAGCACTTTCGTGGGAGGACCGGAACGCTCAGCCCAGACAGCCCCCTCACACTGCCGCCGCTTCTCAACTAAGTGATCAGCGGCAACAGCATTCAGAGGTGCCGAGGCTACCGGAGCTGCCCCCGACACCGGGCTGCTCCCCCCTCCCACTGAGGAGCGCACCACAGCATCGTGGCCTGACGGAACGCCCGCCGCCGGGCCGCCCTCACTGTCCAGCCTCTCGACTGATGCACCTCCTGCTGCGTCCCCGCTACTAGAAGCAGAGACGGAGCTCTGTGCCTCACTACCACGCTCTGTAATCTCCCCGTGCCTTTGCACCGGATCCACAGCAGAACCCGGGCTGGGCTGGGCAACGGGGCTTATACAGCGAGCTGAGCCTGCCGCCGACTCAGGGGGTACAGGGAGGGGGGCATAGACATAGCTTACCGCTTCCTGCAGCTTTGACTTGGTCTTCTTTGCCTTTTTGTGGCCCCCAGGTGCCTCTTCTGGTAGATCGTCACCAAGATGGAAGTTTTGGAGGCACACTGGGGACTCCAGGAGCTTAATCTCCGCCATTAGCGCCCCTCCCTGGCCGCTGCTGTCACTGTCCTCCCCAGAGCCAGCAGAACTGCGACCGGATGTCACTGTCGCCTGTCTTGCAGGGAGCTCGCTGCACGTGGCCTGCGGGTGACTTTGCAGGCTGCCAGGTGGGGCTTCCTGCTGGTCATCATCACTCTCATCATCCACCTGGCTCTCAGGCTGCAGCCCCATCTGCCTTTGCTCTCTGGTATCAGCCATTTCTCTGTAGCGGTCTTCATTTATTAGCTTTTCCTTGAATGGACCACTCTGCTCCCTGATGGTGGCTTTCCTAAGTTCCAGGAGATGAATTTCACTGGTCAGTCGCTTTACCTCGGCTTGGAGCTTGGCCTTCCTTGGTTTGGAGGCCCCTGCAGCTTTTGCGCTTGTGCAGCGCAGCTCCTCCCGAAGTCTCCTGACCAGCTTACTGGCATCTTCATACTCACGGAGGTGGATCATGACCCGGGAGGCATAGGTGAACACAGACTCCCGGGGTCCCTGCAGCGCCCAACCCCCCTCAGGGAGGTCGGCCTCACCTCCGTGAGCACTCAGCTTTCCTCCGGAAGGAGCGCCATCATGCACGCCGCTGTCAGGCTTTTCCTCCATGCTGGAAGCCTTGCGGCTTCTAGGGGTCTCCACAATCCCGGGAGAGTAGGAGCCACATTGCTGCAACTCCTGGTGGAGCGTCTCACCCCCGAGTCCTCTGATGTGCAGGCCGGTTGCTGGTTTCTTCTGCCCCCCGCCGGCCTGGTTCGGGAAGCAGAAGCCTGGGGCTTGGCTCCTTCACTCATCCCAGAAACCCACTCCCTCCCTGGGTAGGAGAGAGAGCAGGTCCCCAGGTGGAGAGGTGTTGGTTTCTCAGAGATCAGGAGCTCACAGCAGGATCTGCAGCCACCACACCCGCAATCACCACACTGACTAACAGCTGATCAGAGCTGCACCCAGTATGCTGCTGGTGGAGTCACTGTGTGCATACATTACATTACTAATCCTGTACTGATCCTGAGTTACATCCTGTATTATACTCCAGAGCTGAACTCACTATTCTGCTGGTGCAGTCACTGTGTACATACATTACATTACTGATCCTGTACTGATCCTGAGTTACATCTTGTATTATACTCCAGAGCTGCACTCACTATTCTGCTGGTGCAGTCACTGTGTACATACATTACATTACTGATCCTGAGGTACATCCTGTATTATACTCCAGAGCTGAACTCACTATTCTGCTGATGTAGTCACTGTGTACATACATTACATTACTCATCCTGTACTGATCCTGAGTTACCTCCTGTATTATACTCCAGAGCTGCACTCACTATTCTGCTGGTGGTGTTATTGTGTACATACATTACATTACTGATCCTGTACTGATCCTGAGTTACATCCTTTATTATACTCCAGAGCTGCACTCACTATTCTGCTGGTGGTGTTATTGTGTACATATGTTATATTACATCTCCCACAATTTCCACCTTGTACAAACCTCCATGATGACTTCTTCCAAACAAAAACACAATTGACCTGTCACATTCCCAGCACTATCCCCACCTATTCCCACCATACACAAACTCCCCATCCTGCCGCTATCGTCAATTCTGTACCAGAACCTTCTGCATGACACAGTGAATTTCAAAAATGGCGTCATTAGTTTAATTACCCCACCCCTTTGAAAAATGTTTCAAACAGAGAGCACCCCTGAAAATAGTGCTAGACAGATAATAGTGTGTTACACAGTAAGTGCTAACTTTCCCATCGTAAAGTGTCACCTTCTCAGTTCTTCACAACAGAGATAGTGATCCTCTAAGTGCCCCATACAGTAACAGTGCCGCCTTTCTACCCCAAATAATATTACTGACTCCTAGGCACTAACAATGACCCAGTGATCTCCATAGAAAGTAATAATATCCCACTGTGCCGTCTAGAAAGTAATAAGGCCTCCGTTTTGCCCCTAAACAGTATTAATGTCCAATATGCTCATTTGAAGGATATCGTGCACCAAATAATAATCCCCCACTGTGTACCCTCTTAAAGTAACTGTGTAGCCTCCGTAAAAAGTAATAATGCCCAAAGTGGGCTCTTAAAAACTAATAATGCCCCTTTAGCGCACCCTTAAAAGCTAACAAGGCTCCCTTTGTACTTACATCAAAACTAACAATGCCTCCTGTGTACCTCCTCTCATACCACTTCCTGGGTCCCCTGCCAGTCTCCAGATTCCCTTAAGGTCTACTTGCTTCTTTTTCAGTGAGGTATTGCAGCAATTACATGTCTGAATGATCCTTTTCCTGTCACATGTGATGCTGCAACCAATGACCGCCCGCAGCGTTCATATACCAGAAGAGAAAGCAAGAAGATCAGCACAGGAACTGGGTATGACATCCGGCATCCCCACTGATCAGCTGTTCCCGGTGTCTATAGCAGCCGGAACTGCTCAGTTGCAGGGCTGCACAGCTCAGTCGATGGAATAGTGGCCGCGATGGTTACTGCACATCCACCCCTTATTGAGTTGAATAGGGGGCGGATGTGTAGTACCCGGCCATGCCCACTATGCAGTTGACGGAGCTGTGCCGCCATGGACACCAGGGACCGGCTGATCGACAGGATTGCCGGGTGTGGCACCCTCACCAATCAGGCATTGATGACTTATCCTAAGGATAGGCCACTGATGTTAAAGTCAGACAACCTCTTTAATATTTTTGGATTAACCCTTTTATAGTGATTAACCCATTATAGTGATTTATGAGGGTCTTGGCGCATGGAAACCCTCGAAAAACATGTTTCAACGTGTGCACGTAGACTAAAAATTTTAGATACTTTCCTATGACATTTCACTGAGCCATGTTGTCCCATCAAGTAAATTCCCGTTAATCCTACATGGAGCTCTTTTTGTCACATTTTGGATTATCAGAATCTACAAACAATAAGGGGTCATCAGTAAAACAATTGTATATACTGTATATAGCGGTAGTATTAGTATCATAGGAAATATTCAACACATTAATGCTACTGGATGCAGCGTGCGCCAAGTGAGCCTATTCTCCTAGCAATGATAATAAAATAAGTGTCAATGTTATTTCTTGGACGGCGTTACCGTCTGGTCTCCTGGCAAAGTCCCAAGCGTCTTCCCGCTGAGCGTCGTCTTTGACAGATTTCTTCAGCAAACGGTTAAGGCAAGTAAACATGTCAGCCATAGAATAAATACTGACTGATAGGAAGCAGGCAGGTAGGAAGGCTCTTACTAAAATACAACACAGTCACAATGGCGGTATAACTGTGAGGTCCAGAAGATCTGTACTCAAAGATGAACAGAGGACTTAAAAGAGGAGCAATTTTAGGGTCTCTGTTCCTTGAGCCTCACGGCGAGGTTTGGTCTTTTATTCCTAATTTGCCAGTGGTGTGCATCATTTAGGGCTCATTCGCACTTCTGTTTTTTGGGTAGGAGTACTATGAGGGCGGTTCACATGTCCATGATTTTTCACGGAACGCAAAATCGCCGAGACATGTCTGATTTTGATTTGAGTGTCATATCAAAATCAGCAATGCAAGTCTATGGGTCCGTGAAAGAATCTGATGCCATCCGAGTGCCCTCCATTTGTCATGGACTGCTAGGTGGGGATAGATAGAGAAAAAAAATTTTCCTATTTGAGAAAAATTTGCAAAATTCGGACCAAACTCTGATGTTCAATATTGACTCACTGACGAAATTCTGATAAAAAAAAAAACACTGAAGAAACTTATACCGATATTCTCGTAGGGCCACGGCCCCATTATCAGTATTCGGTCAGTATTTTTTCTCAGGAGTGGGAGCCAGAACCAGGTGAGGAACAGAGAAAAGGTATAATAGAAACAAGTCACCAATTCTGCATTTATCACCCACTCCTGGTTTTGGCTCCCACTCCTGAGAAAAAATACTGAACAAATACTGATAGTGGGGCCGTGGCCTTGGAGAAAATCACTGACATCTGAATCCACCCTACGGTGGTAAAACTTCACAATACACAGCCAGCATCACAACACTGTGCACCCAGATATACAGTGCCTTTATGATCAGTGCCGTGCAGTGTATCACTGTGCAATATACAGTAGTTTTAAATTAGTGCCCTTTAGTTGCATATTAGTGTCATGCAGTGATCAAACAGATAATACCATACAATGCAGCATTACATATTGCCTCATAGTCCCCTACTGTTTTCCATTAATGCCATGCAGTGCCCTATTATGCAATTCATTTCTCATTTATGACACCATGC
This sequence comes from Phyllobates terribilis, assembly GCF_046119375.1. Taxonomy (NCBI): domain Eukaryota; kingdom Metazoa; phylum Chordata; class Amphibia; order Anura; family Dendrobatidae; genus Phyllobates; species Phyllobates terribilis. The sequence continues at coordinate 1,162,116,490 of NW_027362761.1, read as the reverse complement.
AGTGCCCTATCATGTAGTGCCCCAACCATGAATGCCTCTTTGCTTTTGATTTCTCCTCTTTGACTTCCAAGAGCTATAACTTTTTTATTTCCCCGTTGATGGAGTTGTATCAGAGCTTGTTTTTTAAAGTACGAGCTGTAATTTTAACTGACACCATAGCTCCCAACAGTCATGGATCCAGCATGACAGTCCCGTTCTGGTTCTCATAGACTTACATTGAGTTGTTACTTCCTGATCACCCAGCAAACACTGGAGCGATCCGGCAGCTCACAAACTGCTGGAGACCGACCGGAGCAGCGCTGATAAAAGAAGAAGACGTCAGCTGGTAAGTATGAGATTAGGTGCAGGGAACTTAGATTAGTGGCACCACTCTAGATCTGCAGTAAAAAATAATGCTGGAGTGGTGCATGAAATAGACATTGTCTGGATGGAACACGTTGTTCTAAATCCTCTACATGTTGCTCAGCATTGATACTGCCCTTCATCCGTAAGCTAGCCATGCCAGGAGCACTTATGCAATCCCATACCATCAAAGATGCAGGAACTATGTTCTGATAACAAGCTGGATGGTCCTCCTCCTCTTGAGTCTACAGGACACAGCGTCTAAGGTTTCCATAAGCAATTCCAACTTTTGATTCATCCGGCCTCAAAACAGTTTTAATTTGTTACCTCAGTTGGCAGCGTTTCTGGATTGTGTTGATATATGGCTTCTTCTTTACATGATAGAGCTTCATATTTCATTTATCGATTGCATGATGAAATGTGCTCACATACAATGATTTCTGGAAATATTCCTATACAGTGATTTGCATGACCGACTCATGCTGTGCCGCCTGAGCAGGGGCGTAATGATCCCAGTTGTAGGGGTCACGACCGAACCCATGTGGGTGAGGGGCCCTTCGATGTTGAGCAAATACTTTAGCTGCATATGCGTTCAAGGACAAAAATAAATTGTCAATGATTTGAATTTCATTTTCTTTAAAATATTAAAATATTTTTCATTGTTTTTAACAGTTGTATTAGTCCTCCTAGGGGACTTGAACCTGCAATTGCCTGTATAACATATTTCAATACTGTATTATATTGTTGTAATACAGTGTATTGTACCACTTAGATGTGCAAACATGGGAACACCTAACTGCCATGCCAATGCCTTCAGCAGTGGGAAATCATGTTGTTGGGGGGACTGCTGGACATCGCAAGGGACACCGTACCCATTTTTCAACCTCTTGAATACTTTTGTCATAATTGACTTTGGCTTCTAAGGGGTTAAACTGCTACAAAACTGACCTAGTTAATTTTGGGTAGTGGCTGTATAACACAGCCGGCACCTGCACTGCATGGAGCGGGCTCAGCTCCTGAACCTGCTACATACAAGCAGTGCACACTAGAGATGAGCGGATCAATCTGCGGAGGATAAAAATCAAGTCAAATTTCTTGATATTTGCTGTTTCACGTGAATTAAAATATTTTGAGATTCAATTTGCGGTTTGCGTAAAATCCTTGCCCATCACCATTTCCCACACTGATGAAACATTAGAGAGTGGGCTAAAGTCATTTTGCGTTGCCATGTGGGCTACCCCATAATGCCCTGCAGCTATGACATCATACGGATTATCATACCTTGTGCAATCCTGGTCAGTGCCTGGGCCATCATGGCTCAGCAGTTCTCCAGAGTCACTGGGTAAGTTTCTTTATCTCTTGTAGAGTGTAAGCTCTTATGGTCAGCGGGGTCCTCTCTCTCTTCTGTAGAGTGTAAGCTCTTATGGTCAGCAGGGTCCGTGCTCTCTATCTCTTGTAAAGTGTAAGCTCTTAGGTCATTGGAGTCCTTTTTCTTTCCTGTAGAGTGTAAACTTTCTTCTGTAGAGTGTTAGCTCTTATGTTCAGCATGGTCCTTTCTTCTGTAGAGTGTTAGCTCTTATGGTCAACGGAGTTCTCTCTGTCTCCTGTTGAGTGTAAGCTCTTATGGTTAACGGGGTCCTCTCTCTTTTCTGTAGAGTGTAAGCTCTCATGGTCAGTGGGATCCTTTCTCTCTTCTGTAGAGTGTAAGCTCTTATGATTAGCATCGTCCTCTCTCTCTCTTTATCTCTTGTAGAGTGTAAGCTCTTATGTCAGTAGAGTCCTCTTTTTCTCCTGTAGAGTGTAAGCTCTTTTGGTCAGCTGGGTCTTCTCTCTCTCCTGTAGCGTGTAAGCTCTGAGGTCAGTGGGGTCCTCTTTCTCTCCTGTAGAGTGTAAGCTCTTTTGGTCAGTGGGGTCCTCTCTCTCTCCTGTAGAGTGTAAGCTGTTATGGACAGCAGGGTCCTTTCTCTCTCTCTCTTCTGTAGAGTGTTAGCTCTTATGGTCAGCGGGGTCCTCTCTCTCTTCTGTAGATTGTAAGCTCTTACGGTCAGTGGGGTCCTCTCTCTCTATCTCTTGTAGAGTGTAAGTTCTTAGGTCAGTGGAATCTTATTTCTCTACTGTAGAGTGTAAGCTCTTATGGTCAGCGGGGTCCTCTCTGTTTCCTGTAGAGTGTAAGCTCTTATGGTCAGCGGGGTCCTCTCTCTCTCACTTCTGTAGTGTGTAAGCTCTTATGGTCAGCAGGGTTTGCTCTCTCACCCATAGAGTGTAAGCTCTTATGGTCAGCTGATTGACCTCTCTCTCTCGTAGAGTGTGAGCTCTTATGGTCAGTGGGGTCCTCTCTCTCCTGTAGGGTGTAAGCTCTTATGGTCAGCTGAGTCCTCTCTCTCCCGTAGAGTGTAAGCTCTTATGGTCAGTGGGGTCCTTTCTCTCTTTTCTGTAATGTGTAAGCTCTTATGGTCAGCGGGGTCCGCTCTCTCCTGTAGAGTGTAAGGTCTTATGATCAAAGAGGTCCTTTCTCTCTCTTCTGTAGAGTGTAAGCTCTTATAGTCAGCAGGGTCCTCTCTCTTTCATATAGAGTGTAAGCTCTTATGGTCAGTGGGGTCCTTTCTCTTCTGTAGAGTGTAAGCTCTTATAATCAGCAGGGTCCTCTCTCTTTCATATAGAGTATAAGCTCTTATGGTCAGTGGGGTCCTTTCTCTTCTGTAGAGTGTAAGCTCTTATAATCAGCAGGGTCCTCTCTCTTTCATATAGAGTGTAAGCTCTCATGGTCAGCGGGTTTTTTTTGCTCTATCCTCTCCCTCATTTGTAGTTTCCGAATAATTACAAGCTTACCAGTAAAGATATTCCCACAGATGTATTCGCTGGAAATCTAATTTTGGGGAAAATTTGGCGAATCCTCTCGTATCTAGTACACACATCTGATGTCTCCAATGGAAATCTGGGCTGAGTCGGCCCCCAGGCACAGTAAGCCTCGAGTTCACCGGCCTTGGCCCCAACCATTGACAAAATAGGTATGGCATTAGACCTTACACGATTTTTTTATCCTGGAAATTGTCCCACTTTTATCAGAACTGCACAGACCCTGAGCAAAGATTGATGGGGCAACAGCCTGTACAAGACATCCATGAGCACAGAATTTTTTAATTCATACCATTGCCAAGCTTGTAGTACAGAATAGGCATAAATATCTTTTTGAGCAGTTTAATACTGTAATAGTAGAGGAGTATTGTCATCTTTTACATTGTGCAATGAGGATTTAGTCGTTTTTCTCCTGAACAATGACCTTGGTATTTGTACAGTGAAATACTTGGAGCTGGGTAATGGTGCCAGATACTGTGCCAAAGTAACTAATTGTTTAGTCCCAGGCTGGTAGAAAACTAATTATACAGAGCCTAATTGTTTTCTGAACTGTATGCATTTCATACACAGATTTTGCATTGTTTTTTTTTTGGGGGGGGGAATAGACAAACTCCTTATGCCAGTGACAGAAGTATGTGAATTTGCATTTTACTCTAAACTATGATAATAAGACCATAAATTTTACATTTTCTATCCTGGGTAATATTTACATGTAACACAATGAATTAGCATGCCACTGTCACTTTATTAAGGACATATATAGGAAATACAGGTGCATCTCACAAAATTAGAATATCATCAAAAAGTTAATTTATTTCAGTTCTTCAATACAAAAAGTGAAACTCCTATATTATATAGAGTCATTACACACAGAGGGATCTATTATATAGAGTCATTACACACAGAGGGATCTATTATATAGAGTCATTACACACAGAGTGATCTATTATATAGAGTCATTACACACAGAGTGATCTATTATATAGAGCCATTACACACAGAGGGATCTATTATATAGAGTCATTACACACAGAGGGATCTATTATATAGAGTCATTACACACAGAGTGATCTATTATATAGAGTCATTACACACAGAGGGATCTATTATATAGAGCCATTACACACAGAGGGATCTATTATATAGAGTCATTACACACAGAGGGATCTATTATATAGAGTCATTACACACAGAGTGATCTATTATATAGAGTCATTACACACAGAGTGATCTATTATATAGAGTCATTACACACAGAGTGATCTATTATATAGAGCCATTACACACAGAGGGATCTATTATATAGAGTCATTACACACAGAGGGATCTATTATATAGAGTCATTACACACAGAGTGATCTATTATATAGAGTCATTACACACAGAGGGATCTATTATATAGAGCCATTACACACAGAGGGATCTATTATATAGAGTCATTACACACAGAGGGATCTATTATATAGAGTCATTACACACAGAGTGATCTATTATATAGAGTCATTACAAACAGAGTGATCTATTATATAGAGTCACTACACACAGAGTGATCTATTCCAAGTGTTTATTTCTGTTAATGTTGATGATTATATATTATACACTCTATATAATATATGAGTTTCACTTTTTGTATTGAAGAACTGAAATAAATTAACGTTTTGATGATATTCTAATTTTGTGAGATGCACCTGTAGGTAAAAAGCGTATTCAGTTTACCTACAGGTTTAATTACTGAGTCCTGTAATTACACCTTTTATACCAATATTACCTGTTATGATTTTACATCGTGAGATGGATTCTCTAAGCCAGAAGTCTGAGTGAGCAGCACGGACCAAAGGTGATGGTACAGCGAGCAGCACTTGGCTCAGAGAGGACCAGGACAGCAGGATATGCGGGACGGCCAAGACAATATTGCTCACTCAGCACTTATGGCACAAGCCCACAGTTGCCCCTTTGACTTTATGACCAATGAAGGGTCCAACCTCTAAAACTCGTCCAATTTAGAGAATGATGTGTTGCATTTTGTCTCTTTCATTGGTGCCCATTAACTCTGAAGGGTCCCCAGCGATACCAAAAACAGGTTTCTAGTTGCAAAGGTTACGCATGATTGAGACCACTAAATTAATCAATTATAGGACTTCCAGAAATATTTAAGCAATGTACTTGCTCAGCTTTTATTCAATTGAAATTGGAGACCCCTGAACTCCATTCTAGGGATCAATGGGAGTCCCAGTAATCAGACCCCCCAGCAAGCCTATTACTTGTTGTATGGATTGGTGATTAGTTGTTGCTGACATCTTTAACCCCCTCGACAACACCCTCCGCACATGTACAGCAGAAGGGCACCATCGATATACGATGGGGAAATAAGTATTTGATACACTGCCGATTTTGCAAGTTTTCCCACCTACAAAGAATGGAGAGTTCTGACCAGGGCATTGCAGTAACGTATGTAACCATGGTGACAACAACCACTCATATAGTGACAATTAGCTGTTAGTGGTCGTAACCATGGATACTTAAGCTACTGCAATGCCCTGCACATGGGGTAAGCGACATAGCGAATCAGAAGAACTATACTACATCTCTAATTGGAGGTATTTGCTAATATTAATATTATTACACCTACTACATATTGGAATAGGAATACCCCTTTAAGTTATGTCACAAAAAAATCTTTTATTGCAAATTATACGTGACTATGGGACAGATTTCTGAAACTGAAAGAAAAACTGTCTTTGTCGCCCATAGCAACCAATCACGACGCAGCTTTCATTTTTCAAAAGCAGAATGCAAAGTGAAAGCTGTTCTGTGATTGGTTTCTGTCAGCAATCTCCCTCTTTTTTTTTTTGTAATCCATATAAAATAATGAGGAAATTGATGATTATTTACTTTACATTATCCGACTTGACAGGCGCAAATGTGTAGGCGACAAAATCCTGAAATAAAAGACATTGTCAACAGCCGGTATCCAAAAGCGAAGTCTAACACTTTGAGATTTAGCAGGACCATTGTCTTGGAAGTGACAAGACCGTGCAACCTTCAAGACGAAAGCGTCCCTGGCCGAAGAACAGGAATACCTTCGTTAATCCCCCTCCTGGACGCATGACAAATCGTTCCGCCATTACAACAGCGAATCGCGGCCTAAAAAAAAAAGCGATGAAAACAATCTTCGTGCCGCCTGTTATCTGGGCCAGAGGTTTTTCGTGGAACGATCCGTATCAACATTCATCACTAAAATAAAGCTATGTGGTTTTCTGCCTTACTGGCAATCCTCAGCTCTTAATGGTTTGACTGGAGAAATCCAGCAGCTACATATACAAACCATTTAATAAACATTTAGAATTTGTGTCCCGCGCCGCAGCCAGCGCATAGTTTAGTCAGGAGATTTAAACACCGCATAAAACGCACACCTACCCTAAGAAACCAGCCAAAGTATGAAAAAAAATAAATAGTAAAAAAAACAAGAGAACAGATGTAGCAGAGCTGAATCTGACGTGATGAAAACCGTTAGTAAAATGGATGCAGATTTATGAAGTGGCTGGAGCAGAAAATCTACAGACACTGCTCAAAAAAATAAAGGGAACACTAAAACAACAGAATATAACTCCAAGTAAATCAAACTGCTGTGAAATCAAACTGTTCACTTAAGAAACAACACTGATTGACAATCAATTTCACATGCTGTTGTGCAAATGGAATAGACAATAGATGGAAATTATTGGCAATTATCAAGACCTACTCAATAAAGGAGAGGTTCTGCAGGTGGAGACCACAGACCACATCTCAGTACCAATGCTTTCTGGCTGATGTTTTAGTCACTTTTGAATGTTGGTTGTGCTTTCACACTCGTGGTAGCATGAGACGGACTCTACAACCCACAGAAGTTGCTCAGGTAGTGCAGCTCATCCAGGATGGCACATCAATGCGGGCTGTGGCAAGAAGGTTTGCTGTGTCTGTCAGCGTAGTGTCCAGAGGCTGGAGGCGCTACCAGGAGACAGGCCAGTACACCGGAGACATGGAGGGGGCCATAGGAGGGCAACAACCCAGCAGAAGGACCGCTACCTCCGCCTTTGTGCAAGGAGGAACAGGAGGAGCACTGCCAGAGCCCTGCAAAATGACCTCCAGCAGGCCTCAAATGTGCATGTGTCTGCACAAACAGTTAGACTCCATGAGGGTGGTATGAGGGCCCGACGTCCACAGATGGAGGTTGTGCTCACAGCCCAACACTGTGCAGGACGCTGGGCATTTGCCACAGAACATCAGGATTGGCAAAGTCGCCACTGGCACCCGGTGCTCTTCACAAATGAAAGCAGGTTCACACTGAGCACATGTGACAGACGTGACAGAGTCTGGAGACGCCGTGGAGAGCGATCTGCTGCCTTCAACATTCTTCAGCATGACCGGTTTGGCAATGGGTCAGTAATGGTGTGGGGTGGCATTTCTTTGGATGGCCACACAGCCCTCCATGTGCTCACCAGAGGTAGCCTGACTGCCATTAGGTACCGAGGTGAGATCCTCAGACCCCTTGTGAGACCATATGCTGGTGTGGATGGCCCTGGGTTCCTTCTAATGCAGGACAATGCCAGACCTCATGTGGCTGGAGTGTGTCAGCAGTTCCTGCAAGATGAAGGCATTGAAGCTATGGACTGGCCCGCCCGTTCCCCAGACCTGAATCCGATTGAGCACATCTGGGACATCATGTCTCGCTCCATCCACCAACGTCACGTTGCACCACAGACTGTAACCAGGAGTTGGCGGATGCTTTAGTCCAGGTCTGGGAGGAGATCCCACAGGAGACCATCCGCAACCTCATCAGGAGCATGCCCAGGTGTTGTAGGGAGGTCATACAGGCACGTGGAGGCCACACACAATGCAGAGCCTCATTTTCACTTGTTTTAAGGCCATAACATCAAAGTTGGATCAGCCTGCAGTGTGTTTTTTTCACTTTAATTTTGGGGGTGACTCCAAATCCAGGCCTCCATTGGTTAATAAATTTGATTTCCATTGATGATTTTTGTGTGATTTTGTTGTCAGCACATTCAACCTTGTACAGAACAAAGTATTCAATGAGTATATTTCATTCATTCAGATCTAGGATGTGTTATTTGAGTGTTCCCTTTATTTTTTTGAGCAGTGTATATATTGTATTACACATCTTCTACTTTTCCTGTATTATATTTAACAGCTGCATACCTTTTGCTGCAGCCTTCATAGCTGAAATCATACAGCAGTCCTTGTCGGTTCAATGCTTTTTACTGTATATTTTAAGTATAGTCTTTACCTGAAGCATTATACCTATTTATATTCTAGGAACTCAACTTAAATATTAGTGGTGTGGCAGGCTACAAGTTTGCACATTGTTTTCAGTGACAACCAGAAGAATTGAGAGTGCAGCTCTGCAGTTTAGCACAAAATAAAACTCTGGATCAGTGCAAGATAACTAATATACATTGACTCCACCAGCAGAATAGTGAGTGCAGCTCTGGGGTATAAAAAAGGAGGTAACTCAGAATTAGTACAGGATAAGTAACGTAATGTATGTACACAGTGACTGCACCAGCAGAATAATGAGTGCAGCTCTGGAGTATAATACAGGGTGTAACTCAGGATCAGTAATGTAATGTATGTACACAGTGACTCTACCAGCAGAAAAGTGAGTGCTGCTCTGGACTATAATACAGGATGTAACTCAGGATCAGTGCATGATAAGTAATGTCATGTATGTACACAATGACTCCACCAGCAGAGTAGTGAGTGCAGCTCTGATGAGCTGTTGCTCACTGTGGTGATTGTGGGTGTGGTGGCTGCAGATCCTGCTGTGTGCTCCTGAGCTCCTGAGAACCAACACCTCTCCACCTGGGGACCTGCTCTTTCTCCTACCCAGGGAGGGAGTGGGTTTCCTGGGATGAGTGATGGAGGCAAGTCCCAGGCTTCTGTTCCCCGAACCAGGCCAGCAGGGTGCAGGAGAAACCGGCAACAGGCCTGCACATCAGAGGACTCGGGGGTGAGATGCTCCACCAGGAGTTGCAGCAATGTGGCTCCTACTCTCCCTGGGACTGTGGAGACTCAGAGAAGCCACAAGACTTCCAGCATGGAGGATAAGCCTGACAGCGTGCATGATGGTGCTCCTTCCGGAGGAGAGCTGAGTGCTCACGAAGGTGAGGCCGACCTCACTGAGGAAGGTTGGGGGTTGTAGAGATCCTGGGAGTCTGTGTCCACCTATGCCTCCCGGGTCATGAGCCACCTCTGTGAGTATGAAGAAACAAGTAAGATCGTCAGGAGTCTCCGGGAGGAACTACGCTGCAAAAGCGCCAAAGTTGCAGGTGCCTTCAAATCAAGGAAGACAAAGCTCCAGGTGGAGGTAAAGAGACTGGAAATGGATATAAATAAGTTGGAGGTAAGAAATGCATTCATCAGAGAGCAGAGTGGTCCTTTTAAGGAAAAACTGATAAATGAAGACCAATTCAGAGATAAAGATGATAACAGAGAGCAAAGGCAGAAGAGGCTGCAGCCTGAGAGCCAGGTGGATGATGAAAGTGACGCTGACCTGCGAAAAGCCCCACCTGGCAGCCTGCTAAGTCACCCGCAGAAAACATGTGAACAAAAAGAGAACAACCGAACATGCGGTCCTTAGATGAATTAAAGAACAATTGGACAGGTTTTGAGAATAAAGTAAAATACCTTTAATCAGAAAAAATGGTACATTATACAAGAAAAATACGTGCGCAGTACACAATTAATTAAAAAATGCATTTTCAATACTCCATTTTAATATGTCAACCATATCAAATAATTTAATTAAAATCCCATAAATATATGAAATATATGTAATAATTTATACTGAAATGTGTATACAAAGTAACTAGAACACTGTTCCACACTATAAGATTCCACGAGGGAAAAAGGTAATGTCTATAAGTAAGTAGGAAAATCCAAACCGGTGTAAATGGGCAAGGAGATAGTAGCGATAACACACACGTATAATAAAGTTATTAACATCTAAAGTGTGTATATACTATAAGTGTGTGCAGCACCAAAACTCCAAGCACATATACGTGGAACTAACAGTCCCAGGTGGGACGAGGAACTACAATGTATACGGACTTAAACAAAATCACATCATGTCATATCATGAAAGAGGACATACCTAGGGTAGCAAATGGCACCGCACAGCGTATACCCCGCAGGCCACGTGCAGTGAGCTCCTTGCAGGACAGGCGACAATGACATCTAGTCGCAGTTCTGCGGGCTCTGGGGAGGACAGTGACAGCAGCGGCCAGGGAGGGGCACTAATGGCAGAGATAAAGCTCCTGGAGTCCCCAGTGTGCCTCCAGAACATCCATCTTGGTGACGATCTACCAGAAGAGGCACCTGGGGGCCAGAAAAAGGCAAAGAAGAACAAGCCAAAGCTACAGGAAGTAGTAAGATACATGTATGCCCTCTTCCCTGTACCCCCTGAGACAGCTGCTGGGTCAGCTCTCTGTATAAGCCCCGCTGCCCAGCCCAGGCCAGGTTCTGCTGTGGATCGGGTGTAAAGGTGCGGGGAGATTACAAAGCGAGGTAGTGAGGCGCAGAGCTCTGTCTCTGCTTGTAGTAGCGGGGACGCAGCAGGAGGTGCATCAGCCGAGAGGCTGGACAGTGAGACTTGCCCGGCGGCGGGCGTTCGGTCAGGCCATGATACCATGGTGCGCTTCTCAGTGGGAGGAGGGAGCAGCCCGATGTCGGAGGCAGCTCCGGTAGCCTCGGCGCCTCTGAATGCTGTTGTAAGGTGCCCCAGCGAGGTAGTCGTGGGCGAGCTGTAGTCCCCACTCGCTATGGCACCCTACAGACAATACGTGTCCTCCCTCTGAAGTGTGGCTGTGTATGTGTTGCTCTTCACTTACTTCAAGCCATCCGATCGCGGCTGTCTCCAGGCATTTCTCTTCTGGGACCAGGGCAGCAAGAACTTCAGAGGACACAAGGTTCTTAACCAGAACTTGAACTTTACTTGAGGAAGAGGGATATATACAGTATTTACAGGCAGATATAATGGATAAGGCCCGACAGGCTATCATCTCTCTCACAGGCACTGACAACATCTTCAGCCCTAGTTCCCTCTTTAAGTGAAGCATCTCTTGTGACTCTATCTCTAGTCCACGAGACTCTTCTGTAACATTAACAGTGACCTGGATCAAATACCTCCCCCACGTCCTAGCCTGGAGTCCTATTTATCTTCTTCTGCTTCCTGCAGACTAGAAGTGCCTCGGGTCCTCACTAGCTCTGATGAGTTCCTCCGACCAGCTAACAGGACTCTTGCTCTTGCGTGAGGAGACTTGCACAGTAGTGATCCCACTGTCTGAGGGTGTAGAGCTCCCGTCTACCCTAGCAGCCACTATAGTCAGGCTGCCCGCACGATTCCCCGTACTGTCTCTTACTGAGTGACTCCTCCTGCTTTCTAGACACTTAAGCAGGAATCTTCCTAAAGTGCCCACCCTCGGTGAGCTGTCATCACACAGCATTAACTCATCACTGCCTGTAACCCTGCTAGCAGACTCAACCTGACATCTGCACCCAGAACAGTGGCATCTTGTGGCTGTTTACAAGTACTGCAGCCCGCAATGAATTATGCCAGGAACAAGCTCTATATCACTCAAGGCTTGATCCGGGCACTAAGTCCCCCCTTTACTCTACTGACTGGACCACTAAAGCTAACCCCTAGCTTGGTCTACCAACAGTTCAGAGAGGTCTGACTTTAGGAACACTTCCTTTAGCTATCTCAGTACCAAGGGAAGGCTACGCCCTTCCCCACTATTACACTGTTGCCGCTGATCATTTAGTTGAGAAGCGGTGGCAGTGTGAGGGGGCTACCGGGGCTAAGAGTTCCAGTCCTCCCACAAAAGTGTTATTTTGTGTGACCAGCGGCGCCTCACAACAGCTAAGGATCAGAGGCGCATCTCTACAAATGTAAAACAGTGGAAATTACCGACTTATGATGTGGAGGTCACATATAAGACCAGGGGTGAGGGTGCCTCCAGTTCTATGGAGGTGACTGAGCCCCTTGTTCGTGATGATGCTGAGGTCAAAATGTCTTCCACCATTGTTACTGGTCTAGCAGGAGTGAATGTGGTGGTGGATGTGAATGAGGCCAATTCATTGTCTGGTGTTTACTGGTTTGGTGGAGGGTGAGATGGAGGTGGGTAATGGTGATGCTGTTGGGGCTGATGTAGGCACTGGTCCGGTTGCCCCCCGATTGTGGCAACACCTGTCCAGAGTTATGCCAGTGTCACCTCCGGGGCAAATATGGCATCCTCCTCGTCTCCGGGCTCTGGGGCCGGCATGTTGCAATGGCGCCTCCTGTAGACTCTAAAGAAGGGGGAAAGATCACTAATGGTAGAGGGTCGAGAGGTAGACCTATCCTTCTGCATAGAGAGGCATGGCCTTGGGGCCTTCCGAGAGCAAAAACGGGGGTGGCTGAGTGGTTAGAACTGCAGCACTGAGGTCCTGGGTTCAAATCCCACCAAAGACAACATCTGCAAGGGGTTTGTATGTTCTCCCCGTGTTTGCATGGGTCTCCTCCTGGTTCTCCAGTTTCCTCCCACATTCCAAAGACATACTGATAGGGAATTAGATTGTGAGCCCCGATGGGGACAGTGCTCATATTGTCTGTAAAGCGCTGTGGAATTAATGGCGCTATATAAGTGAGCAAAATAAATAAATAATTAAATACAGTGTGGTCCCTCCCAGCAGTGTGCGTAGAAATGTGGTCCGTCTTCGGTGGAGGGGCAGTGATGCATGTCCTCCAAGATCTAAAGTTGTGGAACTCCTGCTGAGGATGGGCTTCAAAGCGATTGACATCTATGCCTTGATACAGCCTTATTCCATGCCTAAGTTTGAAGTCAGCTTTGTTCAGCCGGAGGGGCCACCAAAATTTAAAAAAAATGTATTTCCAAATCAGACAATGTGATTTTCAGGATATGTTTTCTCATTTTGTATCTCATAGTTGAGATACAAAATGATGTGAATTACAGGCCTCTGTCATCTTTTTAAGTGGGAGAACTTGCACAATTGGTGGCTGACTAAATACTTTTTCTCCCCACTGTATGTATAATATGTGTGTGAGCAGAGAGTGAGCGGCTGGACCAGTTTCATTATATTGATTATTTTGTGGTTGATATTTTTGTTATGTTTCTGTTATTATTATTGTTATGTATTTCATTTTATAATAAAAGATCTACAGGATGAGACTCAGGATCAGTACAGGATCAGTAATGTAATGTATGTACACAGTTACTGCACCAGCAGAATAGTGAGTGCAGCTCTGGAGCATAATACAGGATGTAACTCAGGATCAGTAATGTAATGTATGTACACAGTGACTGCACCAGCAGAATAGTGAGTGCAGCTCTGGAGTATAATACAGGATGTAACTGAGGATCAGTACAGGATCAGTAATGTAATGTATGTACACCGTGACTCCACCAGCAGAATAGTGAGTGCAGCTCTGGGGTATAATACAGGATGTAACTCAGGATCAGTACAGGATCAGTAATGTAATGTATGTACACAGTGACTGCACCAGCAGAATAGTGAGTGCAGCTCTGGAATATAATACAGGATGTAACTCAGGATCAGTAATGTAATGTATGTACACAGTGACTGCACCAGCAGAATAGTGAGTGCAGCTCTGGAGTATAATGCAAGATGAAACTCAGGATCAGTACAGGATACGAAATGTAATATATGAACACAGCCACTGCACCAGCAGAATAAAGGATACATAAACTGTGTGGGAATTTTGCTATAAGGAGCAACTAAATATTTGGTATTATTTTAAAAAAATCTGTAAATCTGTCCCTCAAAAATTAATCCAAACATCTGATGGTCTTTGTCTCTTTTTTCCTACTTTCCTGTCTGTCAAACTACATACAGCTATAAAAGAGAGGTGAGCTTTATGTTTAGGCCAGGCAATTTATTGGACAATGGCAAGAGCAATGTGTAATGATGGTGGACCGCTGTGGTCACATTCCTATCTCTAAGGACACTAATCGCATCAGTGTGATGTAAAGTGTTATGTGAATTGTGTCTTTCATATTTTGTACATTTTGTACATATTGTGTCATGTGAATTGTATTGTGATGTCTGCCTGTGTAATGTATTGTGTAGTATGTGTATTTGACTGTAGGAGTAGAAGGTGTTAATGTTTGGGACTAGCCCACAGTGGGAGGGGATGGTGTAAGGAAAAGTAATGATTTCCTGCTAGGAGGACATATAGGGTCTGGAGTACTGAGCAAGCACTGCCGCTTACAATGCTGACCCTAGGTGAGGGGAGATCAAGCCGGAGGGATAGCAAGAACCTGGAGTATACTACTGAGGAAGGATACTGTGTGGAAAATGCTTCATCCTGCAAAGGAAATGTCCAGAAGACTTTGTACGCGCTATCCCTTGTATATAACTCTTGCCCAGTTAACGTTTAGTAAAGAGTTTATTTTTGAACTGTGGTCTCCTTCAATGAACTGTGAAACATCTGGTCCTGGCCAGCCCACAACACCGGCTACATGCATAGGCGGATTATAATGAGGACGATCTGGGCTACCGCCCAGGGACCCAAACCTCCAGGGGGCCTGGGGCTCCGGGGTGTCTATGGCCAGATTGTCCTCATTATATGTACGGCGCCGCGGCACATACCGGCAGACAGTGTTGGGGGGGGCCCCCGTAACGCTCCCCCAGCAGCGGCGCACGGCCACTGCTTCTACGGCCGGGCCAGCACTGCAGCAGTTAACTTCCCTGTGATGGCCCAGCCGCGTCACTGCTAGGAGACACGGCCCTGTGCGCGGCCGTGTCTCCTAGCTGTGACGTCACGCAGTGCGCACCCAGCCTTCAGTGCTGCACCGGAAAAGAGCAGGACTGGAGCTGAGCCGGGGGATGGTGAGTGTGTCTGTGTGTGTCTGTGTGTGCAGGCAGATATCATTGTGTGATGTCTGTTTATATGTATTTTTGTGTTTCAAATGTGTTTATGCGTGTATGTATATGTCTGTATATGTTTGTGTGAGTGCGTGACTGCGTGCGGCCTCCTGCTGAGCATAGATGGCACCGTGCGGCCTCCTGCTGTCTCTGGGGGGGGCGCCGTGCGGGCTCCCGCTGTGTATAGATGGCGCAGTGCAGCCTCCCGTTGTGTATAGATGGCTACGTGCGGCCTCCTGCTGTGTATAGATGGCTACGTGTGGCCTCCTACTGTGTATAGATGGCTACGTGCGGCCTCCTGCTGTGTATAGATGGCTACGTGCGGCCTCCTGCTGTGTATAGATGGCTACGTGTGGCCTCCTGCTGTGTATAGATGGATACGTGTGGCCTCCTGCTGTGTATAGATGGCTACGGGTGCTCAATATTGAGTCATACAATTAATGTAAGGCTATGTGCCCACGATGCAGAAATGCTCCGGATTTTTCCTGAGCGTTTCTGCATCTCCCTGGCAGAAAAAACACATGCGGATTGTACATGCAGATTGTACATGCGTTTTTCCTGCCAGGGACATGCGGAAGTGAAGCGTTCTTCACATGCATTTCCGCATGCGGGTTAACAAGCACTTTTCTAAGCGATTTTAGCATCACTTGGAAAGTGCTTGACAACTTGGTCACACTATATAAATACTTACCTTCTGATGGCCTGCCGACGTCAGCGGTCGCGTGACCCATCACATGACTAAATGACGTCATGGCAGGTCCTTTTCAGACCATCGCGAGCTGCCGGCAAGCCAGGACGCATCGGATAAAGACACCGGGGGCCATCAGAAGGTAAGTATAATATTTATTTTTTATTTTATTTATTTTTTTACAGTTACTATGGAACCCGGGTCTGGAGGAGAGTCTCCTCTTCTCCAAACCCGGGTACCATCTGCACATTGAAACGCATGGATTCTGCATGTACAGATGCAGTGATGCGGATTCCATGTGTTCCAATGCAAGTCAATGGCGGCGAAAATGCCGAGCTTCCGCAAAATAATTGATAGTGCTGCAGATTTTTCCGGAATGATAATCCGCAGCGGAAATTTTTGCAGCATGTGCACAGTACATGCGGATTATCATTGGGGAACATGGCAGGTCTTCTACCAAGCGTTTTTAAGCGGTTCTGCAGCGGAATTGCTGCTGCAGAAACGCTTAAAAAACGCATAGTGGGCACACAGCCTAAAAAAAATAATTATAATTAATATTGTGCCAAATTAATTTCACGTGAACCATCACATGATCTATCACAGGGGATCATGTGACACGTCACGTGATACATCAGATGTGTGTGTGTGTGTGGGGGGGGGGAAGCCGCGCCTTCTAAACTGCCCGGGGCCCTTGCTACTCTTAATCCACCCCTGGCTACATGTGACCTGCACGGGCAAAAGACCCCCTTAAAGTCCGTACATCCAGCCAGGACCTCCATTTTCATGTAACGTGCTGGGATCCCTCAGAGTAGTGCCTCGTCCACAGCTAGCGTCCCGTGCCCTGTTACAAATGCATGCTGGAAAGTGAGGAAAAGGAAGTTCCTGCTCCAATAGTGCTGACAGAATGAGGAACTGTCCACAAAAAAGAAATTGATGCCAACTTACAAAGCATGAGAATTTGTAAATTTCCTATATGTATTATACAGCTGTAAAAGTATCTTGTGAAGACAGCTAGTCCATGCTTTTGTGCATGTTTATTTTTTTAAAGGACGGGAACACTTTAAGAGGATATTTTGCAAAAATTAGTTTATTTTCATATTATGTCTAATTTTATATCACTAGAATTAGCTATTACTAAATCATGGGTGAGGTCTATGTCCCCTCGAAGGTGGAAAAGCCATTCATAGCTTTACAACCATGATCAACCTCTGGCGCACTCTGTCTCTTTAAGAAAATATGTTCCTCTTGTGGCTATGATGTGGCCAAGACAAGTGGTCTCCGGACCCTGGCAATTATGATGGGTAAAGTGTAAGAAGCCACAGGGCAAGTGCAGTAATTATCCTTGACTTTTGGAATTTTCCAGTGGTTCTTAAGGAGATTTTAACAAGCTGTAATTCACCTTTTTCAGGGCACAAGATATCATACGTCATGGTTAAATCATCGAGGCTCAAACCAAGATGTTTAAAAGATACATCAATGAGTCGGAGCAATTATTTGATGTTCTCAGCTCCAGAAGCGAGATGCTGCTATATGGAAAGCCCTTGATATTTGAATACATAATTAACTCTCTGCCCCAGCAATGAACTTCTTCTTTACCGCCTGAAATCTCCACTAGTTTCATTTTTTGTAGATATCATGTCTTTTAGAAGAACGGCAAAACAGGGTCATTGATGAATGTGCAAAAAAAAAAAAATGGTGCCCCTGCGGCATCTTTACCATTGTTTGATGCCATCCTTAGACTTCTGTGCAGATTCTGTATCCTAGACAGGCATACATTAATTATTTAACAATTTTGTGTTTCCAAAGTTTCTCTCGCTCTTCAAATTCTATTGACCTATTTAAGAGAGAATCAAAAAGTACAAATCGGTCTTAAAATTCTTAAATAGGTCAATTTTGCCACATAACAGGGTAAACTTACTATGATTGTGTATTTGGATTAACTGCCTTAGAAAACCCTAAAAGGGTATTGTTAGTTTCTTTGGGGGTCCTTCAAATAGAGCATTTTCTAAGCTGATTTGTGACCTCAACTTTCGAGGAGATAACACTGATGGTCTATGCTTAAAGAAGCCCTCTTCCTCCTCCTCCCATCAAAGTTTTTATCCTCTTAATATATTGCAGTCATCATATTATATGGCACTGTGTACTTACAATTGCTCATTTTGCCTTTCTACCCAGCTAATTCTTCTTTTTTCTCTGCACTATGTAGAAACAGAAAGTCTCTTTTCCCTACAGTTCTCATTCCTCTCTCCAACTCTTGACCCAGCTGCTACCTCCTTACCCCTGCCAGGGACTTTTAAAGTGACTCATGATTCATACAGGGAAAAGAGACTTCCTGTTCCTACATAGAGCTTAGAAGGATTCAGCTAGTCAGTTTTTAATCACGTGATGTCATAGACCTAATGGAAAAGAGAAGAATTAATTGGGTAAAAGGACAAAATGAACAATTGTAAGTACACAGTGCTATATAATAGGATGACTGCAATATATTAAGAGGATAAAAATTTTGATGGGAGTGCTTCTTTGAAGAGGATGCCCACTTTATTTTCATTGTAACCCGTCAATATGTTAAGGTTTTTGTTTTTTATAGCATTTATTGAAAAAAACAACAATCTCCTGAATAAATCTCCAAATGCCAACTCCAACCACCAACACCTCCAACTCCAGAACCAGGTAGTAAGAACTAGCACTGGCAATCCATAAGTGCCAGTGGCGAGCATATATATCAGAGCTGAGTGGCCAACACTGAACAGCTGAGACAATCCAGGTAGGAAAGCTGTAGGAGCTTCAACTGAACAGATTAACCCTTGCACTGCTAGCAAGCAAAAAACCTGCACTGTTTAATACGATGATGAAGTACTTCTAACTAATGCAGGAGTGCGTGAAACCAAACACCAGGGTCTTCTGGCCCCACTCTGTTGTGGTATCCCTGTGACAGAAGTGATGTTCTGCAGGAGAATCATGTATGCAGGGGGTTGAGGGGAGTGATGTGCTGTAGATGGGTAGACGGGTAAATAGAGGGGGCTAAAAGGAGAAATGTACTGCGGAATGGGGCTGTGTAAAGGAAGAGTGAGGAGAGTAATGTACTGCAAGATGATGCTTTATATACCCGATGGGAGTGATGCAGTGTTGAAATTTTGTTGGTTTTCCCAGTCGGAGCCAGAGGACCTGATCCAGTTCCCCTTTACAGGATTGAATTGTGAAGGTATGTGCAGGCCGGTGTTGCTCATTAGCTCTCTAGCCTGTAAGGCATCTTCTCAAGTGTTGCAGCAGCATGATGAAGGCATGATATCATGCCACTGGAGTCATGCTGCAGGGGCCTGAAGCACAGTGGCAGTGAGGACAGCAAAGATGAACACTAATTATTGAAGCAGAAGATTGCTCCATTTTTATCGCTATTTAGTTTTCTGTGTGAAGAGGAGTGAGATTGGAGGAGGCAGCATTGAGAGTTAGAGTGGAGGGGGGGTCACGGTGCAGAGGGTACAGAATGTGGAGACAAAGGAAAGAAAATACCATGTGAAGAACAATGAGGAGTAGGACACTATGTTTGACATATTCACAATGGGGGCAGTGAAGATGCCATAGTTCATAAGGGAGCACAGTGTTGTAGTCATAGTTCATAAAGGAGGACATTGTGGTGGTCAAAGTTCATAAGCGAGGGCAGTGTTAAGTCAATGCTTCCTAAAAGGTACAGCATGAGGTCATATTTTATGCAGGCAACATGATGATGGGCAATTATTTATTCAAAGGCACAACATTGAAGATATTTTCATACAGGGGGCTTTATAATGATACTCTGTCATGATGTGCTGCAGCAGGCCGGAGAAGAGAGAAGCCTGCAGAGACAAGCTGTGAATGTGAAAAGTCATCATGGCGTCTGTACCAGATGGAGAACAAAAGAAGGAGAACAACTGCAATCAGAGAAGATGTCACCTATAAGTTATTTTGATGTAAATGTTTATTTGTGATACTAACTTCATCTAATTAGAACTGTGGTACCTGCATGATCTGCACTTCGATGGCTGAAAACACATCTCCGAGCACCTCCTTTAAGGTTATACTCAGAGTTGTAGGATCCTGTGAGATAAGTGTATATAGAAAAGGTTGACCTGACATGGCAATTGATCATTGTACTAAGCTGGATGCAGTATTCATGTACTGATAGTGATTCTGGTGCTGTACTCCTGTACTGATTACAATTTGGATTATGTAGGTGTTTACTTTACTGATAATGGTTCTGGTGATGTATTCATGTACTGATGATAGCTCTGGTGCTGTATTCATGTACTGATGATGATTCTGTTGATGTATTCAAGCACTGAAGATGGATCAAGTGACATATTAATGTACTGTTGGTGGTTCTGGTGATGTATTCATGCACTTATGATGGTTCTGGTGCTGTATGTCTGTATTGATTGGACAGTGAACATTTATTACATTATCTGTGTATCTTTATTTATGGTTAACAATACTTTTAGTTTATGGATGAGGGTAGGGTATGGTTTGAAGAAAGGGGTGTTGTCTGAAAAATGTGGTGTGGTTTTACTCATGCAAACAGGGAACCTGTTAAAAATTTGAATTCCATCCCTGCATACATCTGCACCATATGTGTGACATACATGTATGGTGGATGTAGGGAAGGGGTTAAATACTTATCGATCACAGTCTTCTCCAGTTCTCAGTGATGTACTGGACCATTTGACTGCAATTTAGACTAGCCGTCTTACAAAGTAACCATAATATATAGTGTCTAATTAAAAGTATTGTGCCTATAAAACTATCATACACTGTAAAAATGATGTACTGTAATAAGAATTGTAACACAATGTAAATAACGCCATACTGTGCACAAACAATACTAACATACAGTACCACATAAAAGCTCTCTATATAAAGTTATGTATAAAGAGTGAAAACAGCAGAATAGAGATTCCCTACAGATCACAATCCAGAAATGCAGTCTAATCTATACTCATCAGCATTAAAAAAAACTGCAATAAGGACCTGACATGGGGTCATTTTTTAATATGCTGATTTGCTGCAGCCCCTTTATTCTGTTGATAAGTCGGGTTCCAATGGTTAGACCCCAACCCATCATATATTCATGACTTATCCTAAGCCCTTTCCAAAATGTGATTCTGGAGCCAATTGACCCACATGATCATGGGGAGCTGATAAAATGCCCTGACAGCCCTTGATCCACAGAAGGCGTCCATAACCACCATCTGTAATTTTACTACATTCTGCAATAGTGTATTACTATAGTATATAGCTCAGGCAGGCATTCAGACAATCACAGGTTCAAGTCCCCTAGGGGGACTAAAAAATAAACTACAAAAAAATGTATAAATGGTTTAAAAAAAATAGTTTAAATAATGTTTAAATAAACCCCCTTTTCCAAAATCAAAAATAAATAAATATAAAAAAAATAAATAAATATATTTGGTAAAGTCATGTCTGTAAAAGTTAGCTTTATCAAAATATAAAATTAATTAACCCATAAGGGAAATGCTGTAAAACAAAAAATCAAAACGCCAACATTTCCGTTTCTCAATCACCACGCCTACCCCCAAAAAGCAATAAAAAGAGTATCATAGGTGCCTAAAATTGTATAAATAAAAATGACTGCTCGCCATGTAAAAAACAAGTCCTCACACCACTGCATCAATGGAAAAATACTAAAAAATTACAGATCTCAGAAAACAGTGACATGAATTATTTTTGAGCACTTTTTATTGCACACACGAGTGTGAACGAGCTGCGTGTGTCCGGAGCGTAAGTGCGAACGAAAGTAAGTGTGTGACTTGTTTTTCAGTGACTTTGGATTCAGGGAGTTTGGAAGGGAGGACTTAGGACTGAATTGCTGACTGTATTTCATTCTTTCTTTACTTTACTTTTTACTTAATTAATCCACCTGACTTCCTTATCTGATTCCCCCGTCCATACTTGATACTTAACTGATCCCCCGCCGATATCTAATTGATACACTTGCAAATCACTTATTGATCCCCGTCCATACACCTATATATAAATAATTGTGTTTTGTACTTGTATATATATACTGACTGTATCCCCATACGTCCATGTTGGCCGGAGCCGTGCAGTGTACATCTTGCGCAATGTATGCATTCCGTGAGCAACCGCTCGAGGATCCATACTGCTGCGAGAGATGTGAGCATATCGTGCACTTGGAAGCCCAAATTCTGGATCTAAGTGCTCAGATAGCGGTACTGAGGAGCATCGACAACATGGAACGGAGTTTGCTGCTCACCGAGCAGACACTCAATGGGTCAATACTGGGGGTGGAGCATAGAGGGGAAGTGCAGGCTGAACAGGCAGGGAGCTGGATAACAGTTAGGAGGGATAGAGGGAAGAAGTATAGGAAGGCTGGTTCAGAACCGGCATTATTGGAACACGACAGATCCTCTGACCGCCGGGGGAGTGTATGCTCCAGTAATGAGGGGGAGGGGGGAAGTGTAGGGCAGGCAAGACAGGTTCTGGTAGTGGGTGACTCTATTATTAGGGGGACAGACAGGGCAATCTGTCACAAAGACCGGGATCGCCGAACGGTGTGCTGCCTCCCAGGCGCTCGAGTCCGGCACATCGCGGATCGGGTTGACAGGTTACTGGGTGGGGCTGGCGAAGACCCAGCGGTCATGGTCCACATCGGCACCAATGACAAAGTGAGTGGTAGATGGAGGGTCCTTAAAAATGATTTCAGGGACCTAGGTAGGAAGCTTAGGGCAAGGACCTCCAAGGTAGTTTTCTCAGAAATACTACCAATCCCGCGAGCCACACAGGAGCGCCAACGGGAAGTTAGGGAGGTGAATAAGTGGCTAAAGAGTTGGTGCAAGGCAGAAGGGTTTGGGTTCATGGAGAACTGGGCCTACTTCGCGGTCGGCTACAGGCTCTACCGTAGGGACGGGCTGCACCTCAATGGGGAGGGTGCAGCGGTGCTGGGGAAGAAGATGGCTAATAGGTTGGAGGAGTTTTTAAACTAGAGATGGGGGGGGAACCAAGGAAATAGGTGGGATGTGAGGCAAGCAAGGAGGAAGGGGAGAAGTGAATATAATGAGGGTGGAGAGGGGGGTGGGGATAGTACAGTTAGATCGTTAGAGAAGAATAGGATGCTAAATAACCCCAAAGTTTTATCTTGCATGCTGACCAACGCAAGAAGCCTGACCAATAAGGCGAATGAGCTGCAGGCGCTTATATCGGAGGAGAGATATGACATCGTAGGTATAACAGAGACTTGGCTAGACGATAGCTACGACTGGGCAGTAAATTTATTAGATTATAGTTTATTTAGAAGGGACCGGAAACAGGGGAAAGGTGGAGGAGTCTGCTTATATGTAAAGTCATGTCTAAAACCCAGACTAAGGGAAGATATAGGAGAGGGAGAAGAGGGGGTCGAGTCCATGTGGGTAGAGATAGAGGGAACTAAAAATATTAATAAAATATTACTGGGGGTCTGCTATAAGCCACCAAATATAACAGAGGAGAATGAGAATCTGCTATTAGGACAAATAGACAAAGTAGCAAAACATAATGAAGTGATTGTAATGGGGGATTTCAACTACCCGGATATTGACTGGGAAACAGAAACCTGTAGATCTCAGAAAGGAAAAAGGTTCTTGACAAATATTAAGGATAATTATCTCTCCCAACTAGTGCAGGAACCAACGAGAGGGAAGGCCGTGTTGGACTTAATATTGACTAATAGGCCTGATAGAATAACTGAGGTACAGATAGGGGGGCACCTAGGTAATAGCGACCATAATATTATCGACTTCAAAATGCCCTTCAGTAGGGTTATCAATAAGGGAACAACAAAAACATTAAACTTTAGGAGGGCGAAGTTTGATCAGCTGATAGAAAACCTTCAACTTATTGACTGGGACAAAGTTCTTAATCAAAGGAATACGAATAGTAAATGGGAAACCTTCAAAAGAATTCTGAATACTCAGTGCGAGAGATATATACCGTATGGGAATAAAAGGGCCAGAAATAAGAGGAAACCAATATGGTTGAACAAGAACGTAAAAGGGGCGTTAAATAGCAAAAAAGAGGCATTCAAGAGATTAAAACAGGAAAACAGTAAGGAGGCACTAATGTGTTACAAGGAAAAAACGAGAACCTGTAAAAAACAAATAAAAATAGCGAAGGAGGAAACAGAGAGACGTATTGCTAGGGAAAGTAGATCAAATCCCAAACTGTTCTTTACGTATATAAATAGTAAAAGGATTAAATCGGATAATATTGGACCGATAAAAAGTGAGGAAGGCAAAATCATAGAGAAAGATGAGGATAAAGCTAATCTATTAAATAATTTTTTTTCGACAACTTTCACAAAGGAAATCGAACTAACAGGAGAAATGAGAAGTGACAAGCTTAATCCTCCACTAAGTATGACTAATCTAACCCAAGCTGGGGTACAGAAACGCCTCAGTAACATTAAAATAAACAAATCACCAGGACCTGATGGCATACACCAACGGGTACTAAGGGAACTAAGTAATGTGAAAGACAGACCGTTATATCTTATATTTAAGGACTCTGTTGAGACTGGGTCTGTGCCACTTGATTGGCGACAGGCGAATGTAGTGCCAATATTCAAAAAGGGAGCGAAAAGTGACGCCGGAAACTATCGGCCGGTGAGTCTGACATCCGTTGTGGGCAAAATTTTTGAAAGCTTCATTAAAGAGGCAATTACGGAGCATCTTGATGCTAATAATCTTTTAATCTCGAACCAACATGGATTCATGAGGAATCGCTCCTGCCAAACAAACCTGATTGACTTCTACGAGGAGGTTAGCTCTCGAGTAGATCAGGGGGAACCAGTGAATGTCGTGTATCTCGACTTCTCAAAAGCGTTCGATAGCGTGCCACATAATAGGTTGGTATACAAAATGAGAATGATGGGGCTGGGGGAAAATGTCTGCAAGTGGGTAGCTAACTGGCTAAAGGATAGAAGGCAGAGGGTGGTTATAAATGGAATATACTCAGATTGGGTAAGCGTCACTAGTGGGGTACCACAGGGGTCTGTACTAGGCCCAATGTTATTTAATATCTTTATTAACGACATAGTCAACGGCATAAATAGTAAAATATCAATATTTGCAGATGACACAAAGTTATGTAAAACAATTAATACAAAAGAGGACAGTGCAGACCTACAGAGGGATTTGGATAAGCTGGGTAGGTGGAGCATTAAATGGCAAACGAGGTTTAACGAGGAGAAATGTAAGGTCATACATATGGGAAGGAAAAATGGAAGTCACCAGTACTCACTGAATGGGAAATCATTGGGGAATTCGGAGATGGAGAAGGACTTGGGCATCTTGATTGATAGCAAACTAAATTGGAGTGCCCAAAGTCAGGCCGCCGCTGTAAGGGCAAACAGGGTAATGGGATGTATCAGAAGAGGTATAGCTGCAAAGGATGAGAACATTGTTCTTCCACTGTACAAAGCACTGGTCAGACCACACTTGGAATACTGTGCTCAGTTATGGGCCCCAATATATAGAAAGGATATAAATGAGCTTGAAAAGGTACAAAGGAGGGCAACAAAATTAATAAAGGGAATGGAGGGACTGCAATACCCAGAGAGGTTGGCAAAACTAGGACTATTCAGCCTGGAAAAGAGAAGGTTGAGGGGGGACATAATAAATGTGTACAAATATGTTAGGGGACAGTATAGAGATCTTGCCAGGGATTTGTTCAAAAGGAGGGATATTACGGTAACAAGAGGGCATTCACTAAGACTGGAAGAGAAAAGGTTTCAGCACCAGCATAGGAAGGGGTTCTTTACGGTAAGAGCAGTGAGAATATGGAATTCACTGAGTGAGGAGACGGTAATGTCGGATTCACTCCACCAGTACAAGCGGGGACTGGATGCATTTCTAGATACCAGGCAGATTTCAGCATATACTTAAAAATAAAATAAAATAGTAGGTTGATACAGGGATTTATTCTGACTGCTGGTTTCAGAGTCGGGAGGGAATTTTTCCTCAGGTGAAGATTGGCCAAATCATTTGGGGTTTTTGCCCTCCTCTGGATCAACTTTAGCAATTACAGAACTAACAGGTCGAACTTGATGGACGCAAGTCTTTATTCGGCTTTACAAACTATGTTACTATGTAATAAATAAATGCAATCAAAATAACTCCCACCCCATAAAAAATTATGGAATTGCATTTTTATTTACCATTTCAGCCCACTTGGATTTTTTTTCCCTATTTTTCAGTGCATTATATAATAAAATGATTGGTGTCCTGCAAGGAGACAAGTCCTCATATGGCTATGATAACGCAAAAATATAATAGATATGGCTCTTGGAAGAGGGGGATCATAAAGAAACAAAAGAAAAATGGCCACGGCGGGAAGTGTCCATCGCTGTGTTACATATCTATATGATAATTACATTATGTGTACACGTATAGTGTGACGATCCCCCATCTGGCTGCCGACCAGGTCATTACACGAATAGACATGATAGTGACTGAAACCAGATCAGATACATTTACTATTCATCTCTGAAAATTTCTATTTTATGACCACAGACATGTGCATGGAGCGCAGGCATTCACGCTGTGTATTCTAGACACCTAACAGTTCATTTGTCACGACGGCCTGAATTTTAGGTCCAATGGCTTGTTTAGACTATAGATGGCAGTCTGTCTTTAGCAGCAAAATGCATACTCCTCTCTGCTTATCCATAGATAATAATGACGATATGTGCAGACATTGTCCAGAAAAGCGCTGCTCCTCCTCTATCGCACGGGTAGAATGTATTTTAACAATTTACGATAGCGTGATCTTACATGGATTCTCATGTGTCAAGTGGTCGAGCTTCATACCTTGGCTCCTAAAGTGACTTGGGTATGGAATCTAAAGGGTTAATCCATTATTTAACCGGAAACCCTGGCAGGTATGCAATCTACGATGCAATCCCAAATATTCCCTTTAGAAATTGGTTCTAACAGAAGAGATTTTGCAGTGAATTTGCACTGAAAATTTCCACTTTTTCTGAATGTGGCTTTACTGAGGCCTTAGTACATGTGTGTCGGTTAAGTAATGGTCTTCTTTTTCGATTTTGGCTGTTTTTATCCATCCTTAGTATATGGGAGAGCTTTAGGCACGTAGACTGGTGGAATTGTGCTGGGCTTTCTGATACATCCTGCATGGGCCTCCCTGCATATTGTGATGTAATAGAGTGAATGGGCTTGTCACTTTCTTGCAAACACTTTCTTGCTGACTATTGTTATGGTAACACCCATTGCCACAAGCCAAATTGTACAGGACTGTGCTAACCATGACTATTTGCGATAGGTACCAACTGGTTACTTATGTGTTATACCTTGAAGTGAAGTGCCAAATGTATGATGGAAGGGATTGGAGTTGTGTGAATCAGTTCATTTTGTGAGAGAAATTACCCAGGTAAAACATGATAAGGCAAGATGATACTGAGTAGCAAGAGTGATGTCTGAAAGCATAAAGAGTTAATACACTGAGCTGCTATGTCAACTACTGAATCAAGGGTAGTTAGAATTAGCATGTTTGCCACACCCCCTGGGTGTGTACTGAGAACTAGATTCTCTTGTGTTTCTTTCTAGAGAGAGCAGAAACTTTTAGACAAACAGCCAGGTAGAAGCAGGAGAAATAGGTGGCCATCAGAGAGTGTCTGCAATATAGAAAGCTAGCAAGTAAGGTGTGACTAACACTTGCCAATTGGTGTGTTATCAAGAAACCGCAATAGAAAAGCGTGTAGAAAGCTCCAGCTGGATTGCAGTCATTGTCGTTTTCCCAAGTGGAAGAGATTAGTCCTTCTGCATGAGAGAGCTGCCATTACAGAGAGAGGATATTGATTGCCACAGCAAAGGGAAACATAGAGGATTTTTATGAATGAAGATTTTCACCAATAATGTGTGTGAGGAACTGTAACATGTTAAAATGGCAAGTGCGTGAGTTGGCCTCAAGAGTGTGCATGTTGCCAGACAAGAGCTACTGCAGGGCACTGCTGTGTAGAAAGATGACTGATTAAAGGCTATGAGTGGCCCTGTAGGTGTGTAATGTACTGCATTGTGAACATTTCAAATTGACAGTATCTAAGTGAATAAAGTGCTGCTGAGGTGTTTTCCGGCAGACTGCCCCAAGTGCAAGTGCTTTATTCTAACCATCTACCTGTGTGCAAGACTGTTGCCTCTGAAAGAGGACCTGTCACTGGGTCAAAAGTGGCCAATTTTTGCTCTCATTTTATCCCTTTTTTTTTTTTTAAATCCGCCATACAGTTGTAGAGATTTGGCCCTTTTTATTTCGTGTTAACGAAATAAGAGCAAAAACTGCCACTTTTGAGCTGGTGACAACAACTCTTTAAATATGCTCTGTCACCATCTATTTTTATATAATATATTACATTAGGATATAGGGTTGTCTAAAAAAAAACCTTAGTTCCTTACAGTCCATTAAAAAGGTGCACATTGACTGGTCCTGGCTCTGATACAATTATAGGCTCCAGAATTCCAGCAGAAGACAACCCTCTTTGAAGTTGACTTTAGAGCAATCACTCATTACTAGGGTCCTTTTCCTGAGGAATGACCACAAATGACCTATTAGCCCTTATCATTTGGTAGGTTCTGTGTGTATAATGCCAGCAAAGATTACAATGCAATTATAAGTGGACATGTATATTTTGTGCATGTATGGTCTGTGGACCTCAAACACATCTCCTCTGATGGGTGCAAACAATCTGTAACACTATTGCCAGCGCCCCTGCATGGTTTCCTTCCCCCTCCATGCAGGGACGCTGGCATACTCACTGTTCTGCCCCGTGGCATGGTACCCTTCTGCAGGTATGTCTCCTGCTTGTGCACGCTGCACTTCCTGCCAGCGCACCTAGTGTGCATGGGCACATTGTAAAATTCTCCCAGTGACTAGCTGGGAGGGAGGCATTTAGTACCTGAGCGCACCTGCAAGGTGGCTCCCAGCCAATTTCTATATCTTGTATATAATACTCCCTCGCACAGTCACCGAAGCAACAATATTCATTAGGGTTTAGCTTCTCCTACTAGTGAGTTGTTAGGTCCCCTGGTCCCTGTGTGGCCAATATCCTGAACCCGTATACCTGGTCCATGTGCGATTACTGCCTGAACCTGATCCCTTGGTCCATGTGCAGCTCGAGCCTGAACCTGCTCCCTTTGTCCGTGTGTAGCCTAAGCCTGAACCTACTCCCCTGTTTCATGTGCAGCTTAAGCCTGAACCTGCTCCCTTGATCCATGTGCAGCCTAAGCCTGAACCTTCTCCCCTGGTCCATGTGCAGCCAGTGCCTGAACCTGCTCTCCTGGTCCATGTGCAACCAGAGCCAGAACATGCTCCCCTAGTTCGTGTGCGGCCAGAGCTTTAACCTGCTCCCCTTGTCCATGTGTGCTTAGTGCCTGAACCAGCTCCCCTGGTCTGAGTGCGGCCAGTGCCTGAAACATCATTCCCATGTCCATATGGTCCCGGTCTGCTAAAACCAGTCTACGAATCAGCCAGAACTTATTAGTCTGAATGGTGTCCTTGCCCTTAATCAGTGTCAGCTAACCTGACCCCTGGGGTCAGCAGCTGCAGTACCGGTTCTAGGAGTGGTACCTGGTGGCTACCTGCAGGCCATCAGGAGCTCCAGTGAACACCAGGTAGCCGCTTAGCTATGCCCCTCCCCAGGCAGACCCGACCTCGTGGCACAGTGGGTCCACAAATCCACTTGCACCATTGTTGGGTATAACATAATCCCAAATTGAAATTGTTAGAACTTGGCATTTTATTTTAGAAAAGAAGTAAATCAGTTCTAGTGAAAGGGTCAGGGGACACTCAGCACATGCACTTTATTTTTACAATATTAACTATTTTTGAAAATAAAATTGGCTACAGTACAAAACAAGTCAAGAGGAACGTCCCGAGCCCTAAATTATTTCAGCTCCATTCACATTAGCTCATTATTGGACAGCGTACAGATTCTAGATATATCGATGATGTCATCAGACAGTTACAAAAATTCTATTAAGGATGATGATAATTTCATGCTGTGGTTTAGAGATAAAGCTCCAGGAATAACAGATCGTACACTCATTTCTGTTTACACTAATATGACATTCGTTTTAATAAAAAGTAGAAAGCGCCAAGAAACCAAGAATGTCCCTTGTAAATTGTTTTAGTCCAGACCTTCCAAGTAAATCTGAGAGAGAGAGTGGATCTTGGGATTTATTGTCTGATGTGCCAAATAATGTCATATTCATAACCTTTTTAAAGAGAGGACCAGCAAATATGATTTATATGGGTTATACATACAGTATTGAAATATTAAAGGTTCCGGGCTGTCTGTCTTTCATTAAAACTTTGCCCAAGGGAATGGATATATAAAAAATAACAAACTCATTCATACTCACTTTCTGGCACCCACATGGATCCGGCACAGGCTCAGGAAGCAATAATGTCACCATTCCACCAGCCGATAGACCCCTGTGGCTTGGGATTGGCTGCAGCATTCAGGTGACTTGAGCAGCTTGTCATTGCATGTTTTATGATGAAAGGCTATTTAAAGACACCTGACCATTGCAGTGAATAATAATCTGCAGCTGAAGAATGGTGACTTCACCTTTTCTCGTATCTGTGTAGACCACAGAGCGACCTGCGCTGGATCCAGGTGGGGGTCGGATATGTAGGTGAATATGGCTTCGCTCTTGGTATTTACATATCTAATCCCTTGGGCAAAAGTTTTGTTTTTGACAGCCCCTTTAAGTTGAAAGTCTTTATTGATTTAAATTCTGTAATTCGTTGAGAACAAAATGATCATACAACAATGACTGGAAACCAAAGTTATCAACCAAATAAGTATTGGTTTGAAAATCTCCCAGAAAATCATTTTGCATAAATTTCATCACAGCAGCTCATAGTGAGTATGGTCCCCATGTGCCTGTGTGCAAGGTCTGGCCATGCTCCTGATGAGACCACAGATGGTGTCTTATGGGATCTCCTCCCAAATCTTGGTCAGGGCAGCAGAGAGCTCCTGGACTGTCAGTGGTGCTACTTTGTAGAGGCAGATGAACTGATATATAATGCCCTAGAAGTTCTCAATTTAGGGAATGTGATAGCCAGTCAACGTCATTGATGCCTTCATCATTGAGAAACCACTTACATGCTCTGGCC
This sequence comes from Phyllobates terribilis, assembly GCF_046119375.1. Taxonomy (NCBI): domain Eukaryota; kingdom Metazoa; phylum Chordata; class Amphibia; order Anura; family Dendrobatidae; genus Phyllobates; species Phyllobates terribilis. Next base: position 1,162,085,481 of record NW_027362761.1, on the reverse strand, counting down.
ACAGGAGGTCTTGAATCAGCGTAAGGTCTCACAACAGCTCTGAGGTTTTCATTCTAGGACCTAACAGCAGTCAGAGTAGTGTTAGCTATCCTAGGGAGATTTGTTTGACCTCCAAGGACATGTCCCACCATGGCACCTGCAGACTTTTCCCATCTGTTACATGCACTCAGTGTGGACTTGCTCTGATCAGAGAAGACAATGGAGCTGTGGCGCCCCTGAGGGATCAGTCGCCACAGAGGTACTGCACCTCACCCAGAGGTGTGGTGTCTCCTTCTCTCAGGTAAGGAGGGAGTGCTGCACGGAACCCCAAACACCTGCATCTAACACTACACTGCTCCAGGCCAGCTGGAGGGGCAACATGCAGAGCGCAGCTGCTGAGACCTGACCCTGGCTGGAGTGGGGGGAACCCAAAGGTAGTCGCAACCAGTAGTGGGTAAGGGTGGACGAAGTAGTTAGAGGGAGCACTTTGGTAGGAGTATAAAATAGGGAAGCCATCTTAGGGTGGCAGTTAGGTGGTTGTTCCGATAGGGAGAGCAGTTCAGAAGAACAGCTCGGGACAGTTTAGAAGAACAGTCCGGGAGCAGAGTCTCATTAGGAGATCTGCTCCACAAGTAGGGCCAAGTCAGGAGGTCCAGGAGGGGAGCAGGGAGTAGGCTCCATTCTAAGAAAGGATGCTAGGGGGTACGGCGCATGCAGGACGGCACCCATACGCCCCGCATCTGTCAGAAGACAGAGGGATCGTAGCTGCATTCTAGTCCCCTGAGGGTCAAGCAAGTCTGTGTAACTCCGACGGACAGGAGGGACTTCAGAGTACCTGAACAGGATTCAGAGTGGGCAGCGCCGGGCAGGAGGGAGAAGGACCCAGTGTGAAGATGATCAAAATAGGAACATGAGAAAGTGGGGTTCTGCCAGGTATTCCCAAGCCGCCTGAGGAAGGATTGAACCCCTGCCCGGTGAACGCAGCGCGACGCGGGAGGCCTTCACCTGTACAGTGGACCTGTGGGCTGTCTTACGAACTGTGAGTAAAATCTCGGATGACGGCACTGTACTGCCTTCTTCCATTCTTTCATCAGCGCCATTGTTCCCCCTGCACTACAACGCCCAGCGCAACCCACGCTCTCTCACTTCACTGCCCTGAGGCCTGCTCCACCTGTGGGGAGTCGTCCCATCACAAGCTGCCCTAACATCTGCCTCAGAGGACTGTTGCAGCACTGGTGATCCTCACCAGACACCACAGGTGGCATCACAAACACTTTAAATCCCTTATAAATACCCCCCTTTTTACTGACCGCCCTGGGTCACGGACCGGGCCAGTTACCGTGATATCCCCCAGCAACCAGAGGCCCCGCTGCAAAGTACCCCACCGCCCAGGGGGCGCATCAGAGCAACAATGGCGGACCTGTCAAATCTGGTGTTCTCTGAATGCAAATTGAGCTTCAAAGTGATAGTGACGCGCCTCTGGGCCTGTGCTGAGTAGCGTTGCGCACGCGGGAGCCTACCCGGAGCCGGATCTGATAGGGGTAGTAGTCTCGTGGCGGTGACCCGGTCCGTGCCCAGGGAGTCAAGCTGAGTGGCAGTCTTTAGCAGAAGATGGTACGGTGTTCGACTACGCCACCCGTTGAATGCGGCTATGAAGCCGCCGCTGCAGGGCAGACCGCTGAGGCTGGTGGTAAGGTCGTGCAGCGTAGCTGGTAGAACCCCCAACGGGAGGGGTATGGCCTCAGGGCAACCGACGTGTTTGAAGGGGGTAGCAGGAACCACTCAGAGACGGTGCGGTGTAGTTCTGGGTCTTTACTGGTGACAAAGTAGACCCTCCCGGAGTACTGGCTAGCGATCGGGGCCTGGTCAGTCCGTGAGCTGATGGGATCTCCCCTGGCCAGGCGGAGTTGTAGGCCTCCCCAACTAATCGTACTCTTCTGGCTACCTTGCTAGAGGCTGATAAAAGTAGCCCACGTCCCTGAGTGTACCGTGTGGTGCTCACCCGTATGGCCAGTGACTCGGGGCCTTTTGGTGGCTTCCGCTCCACGTCGCGGTGCTGGTCCCTTGCGTGTGACCGTGCCTTCGGGTTTCTTGGCCAGAGGACCTGAAATCCCCTGCCGGGCGGTTTCTGCTGCGGGGTAAGGATTAGTCCCCACAGCCTCGGACTCCGGGTCCGGTAAGAATTCTTCAATCAGGGCGAGCTCTACAGCTTCCAGCCCCTGACCTCTTTTAGTACAGCTCCCACAGAGCTCCTGATCTTTCTTTCCTATAGCTGCTCCTCTCCAGACCAGACTGTGTCTCTGTCTGTGTTCTCTGCTCTTTCTCTACTCACTAACCCTGCCTCAGCCCCAGCTTTATATAGGGGAAGTTCTTCCCCTCCCAGGACTGGGCAGGAGGTGTGGCATGCATAGGATGTCTGACCAGGAAACATCCCACCTGCTCACAGATGTAATATTGCTATTACTGTGGGAACCAGACCCCTGGGGTGCCACATTCCCCCCTAGTGAAATTTAGTACTCCGGGACTAAACATATTTTTGTAAAACATAACAAGTAAAAACAGAAACAGTATAACAAAGAAAAACACATTATGATGGTCACTGCGTGTCCGCAACCGGGTGCAGTCTTTGAAGAAAACAAAGGTGTCCATTTCACCAAGAGACCGGGAGCCGTAACCAGGTAGGGGTCTGCCCTACCCCGAGTCTTTAACAGTCTTAGTCCTTTCCTGGGTTACACTCCAAACATATGTACAAAGGATTCCGGATAATCCATAAACGACACCTATAAAATAACTAAAAATACACAATTATTTACAAGTAACAATAAACAGGTAAATACAAATAAACAGTCTAAACACTTAGATCCTCCAACGTACGGGCAACTGGCCTCTAGTGGCTCTAGTGGACCTACGGAGCTGACTGACTGGTCCTGAGCTACCAGGTGTAGGAGCTGTCAAAGGTAAACTGGGCAGCTGTCTACGGGCTCTTTGGCTCACTAGGGGTACGGCAGGCTCACTATAAGCAGAGGGTTGATCCTCCTGGTCTGCTTGTGTGGGGTCTCCTGCCTCCTGGACCGGCTGCTCTTACAGCTCTACCTGTTTCTCCGTAGGTACTTGAGATGCTGGTTGGAGGAAGGTGAGGACGGGTACCACAACTGCGCCATTGACTTGAGTCCAAGACCGAGGGAAGTCTCCGAGCACAGTACTAACCATATCTTCCCTTTCCTCTGCGGGTCGAGGGTCTTCTTGTTCTTCTTCAGGGCTTCGTAGCTGTTCGGGACACTTCTTCAGGTGATCTCGGGATACAATGGCTGTGGTTTCTCCTCCATCCTTACTGATTATGCAGACTTTCGGGTTCTCATGGCTCGAGGGCAGTACGGTGTATGGGTCCTTCTCCCACTGGTCGTCCAACTTGTGGAGGCGTCTCTTCCTCTTCAAGACCTGCTCTCCAGGTACCAGGGGAACAGCGGGAGCATACTGGTTGTAAGTCTTCTCCTGTCTTTCTCTAGCTTGACAGAGACTTCGCTCCACGCTCTCCTGTACTTTCCGGTACTGCTGCTGCCTTTCTGTGTCCCAGTCTGCTTCTGGTGAAGTGTCCTCGGGTGTCAGGACTCCCATCTCCAGATCAACAGGAAGCTTACCAGGTCTTGCTCTCATTAGGTAAGCTGGGGTACAGTTGGTAGAACCTACCAGGATGTGGTTGTATAGGTCCACCAGATCAGGCAGTTTCTCAGGCCACAGACTGCGTTCCTCGAGGGGCAATGTTTTCAGAAGATCTATCACCACCTGGTTCATTTTCTCGCAGAGCCCATTGGTTTGCGGATGATAGGGTGTTGTTCTTATCTTCCGGCAGCCATACAGAGTACAGAACTCCTGGAAGACTTCCGCTTCAAAGGCAGGTCCCTGGTCCGTCAGCACCTGCTCCGGGTATCCATGTGGATGGCAGAAGTGCTGCTGGAAGGCTCTAGCTGCTGTTTGAGCCGTTAAGTCCTTGACCGGGACCACCACCAGGAACCGGGAGTAATGATCTACGATTGTGAGGGCGTAGACATACCCAGATCTGCTTGGAGCCAGTTTCACATGGTCCAGGGCTACCAGTTCCAGTGGCTGTCGGGTGATGATGGGCTGCAAGGGAGTCTTCTGGCTGGCACGGTCCTTCCTTCTTAGGTGGCACGGTCCACAGTCTCTGCACCACCTCTCGATGGTTCCCCTCATGCCTACCCAGTGGAACCGCCCGCGCAGCAGGAACTCCAGCTTCTTCCACCCGAAGTGCCCAGCTCCGTCGTGGTATGCCTCCAGTACCATAGCCGCGTCTCTTCTTGGCACCACTACTTGCCAGATCAGTTCATGCGTCCGGGAGTTAACCATTCTGCGGCACAACTTCCCCTTGTAAAGGAACAGTCGACTCTTCTCAGCCCACAGTTGCTTGGTCTCTTCCGGAGCGTCTGGGTCAAGGCGTGCATCTGGCTGAGTCAGCATCTCCTTCACCAGTCGGACGGCGGGGTCACTGTCTTGCGTTTCCGCCCAGTTGTAATGAGGTAAGGGGTTGAACGTAGCGGATTGCTTACCCCTTACACGGTGGGAATACTGGATAGTCCCATGACGGTGGAACGCGGGGAGTTCAACTTCTTCCAATTCCTCTGGATCTTCCCCTACGTCCGGTAGGTTTGGCATTCTGGACAGGGCATCCGCGTTGGTATTGGAGCGTCCTGCCCGGTATTTGATTGTGAACTCAAAGTTGGACAGGCGGGCCATCCATCTCTGCTTCAGGGCACCGAGTCTTGCTGTGTCCAGGTGTGTCAACGGGTTGTTATCCGTGTACACAGTGAACCGGGAAGAGGCGAGGTAGTGCTTAAAGCGTTCGGTGACTGCCCACACCACTGCCAGGAACTCTAGCTTGAATGAGCTGTAATTCTCAGGGTTTCTTTCGGTGGGTCGCAGTTTTCGGCTGGCGTAAGCAATTACTCGTTCTTTCCCCTGCTGGATCTGGGACAGTACGGCTCCTAGCCCGATGTTACTTGCGTCGGTGTAGAGGATAAAGGGCTGGCTGTAATCAGGGTACGCCAGGATTTCATCCCCCGTGAGGGCCATCTTCAGCTGGCGTAAGGACTCTTCTTCCAGCTTCTCCCATCTGAAGGGTGGCTTCTGGTTCTTGGCCTTCCTGGACTGGCCTATCAGGAGGTCCTGCATAGGAGCTGCCTTTTTGGTGAAACCGGGAATGAATCTTCGGTAGTAGCCTACCAACCCGAGGAACTGCCGCACTTCCTTTACGCTGGAGGGGCTTGGCCATTCCTTAATTGCGGTAATCTTATCAGGGTCGGGAGCCACTCCGTCAGCACTCACCACGTGTCCCAGGTACTGCACCTTTGGTTTCAGTAGGTGACACTTGGAGGGTTTCACCTTTAGGCCGTAGTTTGCCAGGGCTTCGAACACTTCTGCCAGGTGTTTCAGGTGGTCCTCGTAGGTGTTGGAGTAGACGATGACATCGTCCAGGTATAATAGGACCGTCTCGAAGTTTCGGTGTCCCAGACAGCATTCCATCAACCGTTGGAAGGTTCCTGGTGCGTTGCAGAGTCCGAACGGCATGCAGGTAAACTCGCTAAGTCCCATCGGGGTGGTGAATGCGGTCTTCTCCCGTTCCGCCTCTGCTACAGGAACCTGCCAGTACCCGCTAGTGAGATCCAAAGTAGAGAAGAAGTTAGCAGATTTTAAAGCAGCCAAAGACTCGTCTATCCTTGGTAAGGGGTACGCATCTTTGTGTGTGATACGGTTGATTTTCCGGTAATCTACACACATTCTCATGGTGTTGTCTTTCTTTTTAACCAAGACTAGTGGAGCTGCCCAGGGGCTACAGCTATCCCTGATTACCCCAGCCTCCTTCATGTCTCTAAGCATCCCCTTGGCGTGTTGGTAGTGTGCAGGGGGTACGGGTCGGTATCTCTCCTTTATGGGAGGATGGTCTCCCGTGGGGATGTGGTGTTCTACCCCCTTTACTCGCCCGAAGTCTAACGGGTGTTTACTAAACACTCTCTCGTACTCTTGAACCACCCGATAGACTCCCTGTTTCTGGTGTGAGGGAGTGGAGTCAGTACCCAAATGTAGTTGCTGACACCAGTCCTCTATTGTTTTCTTAGAGCCGTTACCTTCCTCTGGTTGAGATGGAGGCAAGGGTTCCACGGACTGTACAGAATTCTGGTTTATGGTGAACAATTTAGCTAGCGTGGCATACCGGGGCAGGTGTACTTCTCTCTTCCCGATGTTTATTATGCGAACGGGCACCCTCCCATGGCGTACATCAACCACCCCCCGTGCTGTCAAAATGGTGGGCCTACTGTCTGAGTAGACGGGTTCTACCATTGCTTGGTAGTCTCTACCTCTTAGACCAATAGCTGCCCGGCACCAAATCATCATTTCACTTTTTGGGGGCATGGCAATAGGGAAAGGGTCACACATTCTCACGCTTCCAATCTCACCACCGGAGAGTTCCACCTGTTGCCGCCGCATCAGTGCCCAGATCTCTTTTTGGAGCACTCGCTGTTGGCCGGAGCTGGCGTTCTTGGCAACCTGCTGTAAAATGAAAATCACCTCTGCAAGACAATTTTCAATCACATTAGTTCCTAGCGTTATCTTTGGGTGACTCTCGCGCTTGTCAATGTCTACAATGATCAGTCCCTGTGCTGCCAGTTCGACTCTACCGATTTTAATGGTCATCTCTTTGAATCCGATCTGTGGCACGGGTTGACCATTGCTGGTGATGATACTCAAGTCATCGTCAGGGTAGCGGGTTATATCCGAGTCATTCCAGTACTGCTTGAAGAGCACGTACGGGATGGTGGTGACCTGTGACCCGGTGTCAAGTAGGGCACTCATAGGAATGCCATCCAGTACCACAGGCAAGACTGGACGTCCTCCCACATATTTGTCACGCCAGTTCGATGGGCCTGGTGATCTTATTCCTGGGGGTTGGCCCTCTACCCCAGGTTGTGCCAGTTTAAAGGACAGTACCTTGCCATATGTCCAGGTTGATTGCAGCGGCGGCAGATGGGTTGTCCGTCCTCGTTGTACCGGTCGCTGGGTCTTCCTCTGGCCGGTGGGGTCCTCCTTGGTCGACACCACGGGATGTCCTCCGGTCCGGATGCCAGCTGGATCTTCCCTGGAGCAGAAACCTGTAACGACTGCACAGTTCGGGTTAGCGCAGCAACGCTTTTAGCTAGCTCTTGGAACCAGACAATGTGAACTGAGGTCTAAGATGGCAGACATACAAGAAACAGAGGCATGTTCACACTAGCAAAAAAGAAGCAAGACAAAAATATATCTCATACCCTACCATAATTATATATAAATGTAAAGCAAAATTGCATAATAAATATAGGGTACTTAGTGAACTATTTTTGATCAAAAAAAGTATACAAGCCGTCCCACCAGCGGCAAGGTGACCCTAAATTGGGACGGTACCTATACTGCCTATATTAAAAACCTTACTGTATATCAAAGTTGAAGTAATGCATATAAAAGGGTAGACAAATAGGACCGGGTCCCAACTCCAGACCACCTAGGCCCGTGGTAAGCTACATATATACCAATCAGCTCAACAAAGGGCATGCCACACCCTTAAATTGCACAGAATGCAAACAAGTCAAAAAACCAGACAATGTGAACTGAGGTCTAAGATGACAGACATACAAGAAACAGAGGCATGTTCACACTAGTAAAAAAGAAGCAAGACAAAAATATATCTCATACCCTACCATAATTATATATAAATGTAAAGCAAAATTGCATAATAAATATAGGGTACTTAGTGAACTATTTTTGATCAAAAAAAGTATACAAGCCGTCCCACCAGCGGCAAGGTGACCCTAAATTGGGACGGTACCTATACTGCCTATATTAAAAACCTTACTGTATATCAAAGTTGAAGTAATGCATATAAAAGGGTAGACAAATAGGACCGGGTCCCAACTCCAGACCACCTAGGCCCGTGGTAAGTTACATATATACCAATCAGCTCAACAAAGGGCATGCCACACCCTTAAATTGCACAGAATACAAACAAGTCAAAAAACCAGACAATGTGAACTGAGGTCTAAGATGGCAGACATACAAGAAACAGAGGCATGTTCACACTAGCAAAAAAGAAGCAAGACAAAAATATATCTCATACCCTACCATAATTATATATAAATGTAAAGCAAAATTGCATAATAAATATAGGGTACTTAGTGAACTATTTTTGATCAAAAAAAGTATACAAGCCGTCCCACCAGCGGCAAGGTGACCCTAAATTGGGACGGTACCTATACTGCCTATATTAAAAACCTTACTGTATATCAAAGTTGAAGTAATGCATATAAAAGGGTAGACAAATAGGACCGGGTCCCAACTCCAGACCACCTAGGCCCGTGGTAAGCTACATATATACCAATCAGCTCAACAAAGGGCATGCCACACCCTTAAATTGCACAGAATGCAAACAAGTCAAAAAACCAGACAATGTGAACTGAGGTCTAAGATGGCAGACATACAAGAAACAGAGGCATGTTCACACTAGCAAAAAAGAAGCAAGACAAAAATATATCTCATACCCTACCATAATTATATATAAATGTAAAGCAAAATTGCATAATAAATATAGGTTACTTAGTGAACTATTTTTGATCAAAAAAAGTATACAAGCCGTCCCACCAGCGGCAAGGTGACCCTAAATTGGGACGGTACCTATACTGCCTATATTAAAAACCTTACTGTATATCAAAGTTGAAGTAATGCATATAAAAGGGTAGACAAATAGGACCGGGTCCCAACTCCAGACCACCTAGGCCCGTGGTAAGTTACATATATACCAATCAGCTCAACAAAGGGCATGCCACACCCTTAAATTGCACAGAATGCAAACAAGTCAAAAAACCAGACAATGTGAACTGAGGTCTAAGATGGCAGACATACAAGAAACAGAGGCATGTTCACACTAGCAAAAAAGAAGCAAGACAAAAATATATCTCATACCCTACCATAATTATATATAAATGTAAAGCAAAATTGCATAATAAATATAGGGTACTTAGTGAACTATTTTTGATCAAAAAAAGTATACAAGCCGTCCCACCAGCGGCAAGGTGACCCTAAATTGGGACGGTACCTATACTGCCTATATTAAAAACCTTACTGTATATCAAAGTTGAAGTAATGCATATAAAAGGGTAGACAAATAGGACCGGGTCCCAACTCCAGACCACCTAGGCCCGTGGTAAGCTACATATATACCAATCAGCTCAACAAAGGGCATGCCACACCCTTAAATTGCACAGAATGCAAACAAGTCAAAAAACCAGACAATGTGAACTGAGGTCTAAGATGGCAGACATACAAGAAACAGAGGCATGTTCACACTAGTAAAAAAGAAGCAAGACAAAAATATATCTCATACCCTACCATAATTATATATAAATGTAAAGCAAAATTGCATAATAAATATAGGGTACTTAGTGAACTATTTTTGATCAAAAAAAGTGTACAAGCCGTCCCACCAGCGGCAAGGTGACCCTAAATTGGGACGGTACCTATACTGCCTATATTAAAAACCTTACTGTATATCAAAGTTGAAGTAATGCATATAAAAGGGTAGACAAATAGGACCGGGTCCCAACTCCAGACCACCTAGGCCCGTGGTAAGCTACATATATACCAATCAGCTCAACAAAGGGCATGCCACACCCTTAAATTGCACAGAATGCAAACAAGTCAAAAAACCAGACAATGTGAACTGAGGTCTAAGATGGCAGACATACAAGAAACAGAGGCATGTTCACACTAGCAAAAAAGAAGCAAGACAAAAATATATCTCATACCCTACCATAATTATATATAAATGTAAAGCAAAATTGCATAATAAATATAGGGTACTTAGTGAACTATTTTTGATCAAAAAAAGTATACAAGCCGTCCCACCAGCGGCAAGGTGACCCTAAATTGGGACGGTACCTATACTGCCTATATTAAAAACCTTACTGTATATCAAAGTTGAAGTAATGCATATAAAAGGGTAGACAAATAGGACCGGGTCCCAACTCCAGACCACCTAGGCCCGTGGTAAGCTACATATATACCAATCAGCTCAACAAAGGGCATGCCACACCCTTAAATTGCACAGAATGCAAACAAGTCAAAAAACCAGACAATGTGAACTGAGGTCTAAGATGGCAGACATACAAGAAACAGAGGCATGTTCACACTAGCAAAAAAGAAGCAAGACAAAAATATATCTCATACCCTACCATAATTATATATAAATGTAAAGCAAAATTGCATAATAAATATAGGGTACTTAGTGAACTATTTTTGATCAAAAAAAGTATACAAGCCGTCCCACCAGCGGCAAGGTGACCCTAAATTGGGACGGTACCTATACTGCCTATATTAAAAACCTTACTGTATATCAAAGTTGAAGTAATGCATATAAAAGGGTAGACAAATAGGACCGGGTCCCAACTCCAGACCACCTAGGCCCGTGGTAAGCTACATATATACCAATCAGCTCAACAAAGGGCATGCCACACCCTTAAATTGCACAGAATGCAAACAAGTCAAAAAACCAGACAATGTGAACTGAGGTCTAAGATGGCAGACATACAAGAAACAGAGGCATGTTCACACTAGCAAAAAAGAAGCAAGACAAAAATATATCTCATACCCTACCATAATTATATATAAATGTAAAGCAAAATTGCATAATAAATATAGGGTACTTAGTGAACTATTTTTGATCAAAAAAAGTATACAAGCCGTCCCACCAGCGGCAAGGTGACCCTAAATTGGGACGGTACCTATACTGCCTATATTAAAAACCTTACTGTATATCAAAGTTGAAGTAATGCATATAAAAGGGTAGACAAATAGGACCGGGTTCCAACTCCAGACCACCTAGGCCCGTGGTAAGCTACATATATACCAATCAGCTCAACAAAGGGCATGCCACACCCTTAAATTGCACAGAATGCAAACAAGTCAAAAAACCAGACAATGTGAACTGAGGTCTAAGATGGCAGACATACAAGAAACAGAGGCATGTTCACACTAGCAAAAAAGAAGCAAGACAAAAATATATCTCATACCCTACCATAATTATATATAAATGTAAAGCAAAATTGCATAATAAATATAGGGTACTTAGTGAAATATTTTTGATCAAAAAAAGTATACAAGCCGTCCCACCAGCGGCAAGGTGACCCTAAATTGGGACGGTACCTATACTGCCTATATTAAAAACCTTACTGTATAAGGCAGTATAGGTACCGTCCCAATTTAGGGTCACCTTGCCGCTGGTGGGACGGCTTGTATACTTTTTTTGATCAAAAATAGTTCACTAAGTACCCTATATTTATTATGCAATTTTGCTTTACATTTATATATAATTATGTTAGGGTATGAGATATATTTTTGTCTTGCTTCTTTTTTGCTAGTGTGAACATGCCTCTGTTTCTTGTATGTCTGCCATCTTAGACCTCAGTTCACATTGTCTGGTTTTTTGACTTGTTTGCATTCTGTGCAATTTAAGGGTGTGGCATGCCCTTTGTTGAGCTGATTGGTATATATGTAGCTTACCACGGGCCTAGGTGGTCTGGAGTTGGGACCCGGTCCTATTTGTCTACCCTTTTATATGCATTACTTCAACTTTGATATACAGTAAGGTTTTTAATATAGGCAGTATAGGTACCGTCCCAATTTAGGGTCACCTTGCCGCTGGTGGGACGGCTTGTATACTTTTTTTGATCAAAAATAGTTCACTAAGTACCCTATATTTATTATGCAATTTTGCTTTACATTTATATATAATTATGGTAGGGTATGAGATATATTTTTGTCTTGCTTCTTTTTTGCTAGTGTGAACATGCCTCTGTTTCTTGTATGTCTGCCATCTTAGACCTCAGTTCACATTGTCTGGTTTTTTGACTTGTTTGCATTCTGTGCAATTTAAGGGTGTGGCATGCCCTTTGTTGAGCTGATTGGTATATATGTAGCTTACCACGGGCCTAGGTGGTCTGGAGTTGGGACCCGGTCCTATTTGTCTACCCTTTTATATGCATTACTTCAACTTTGATATACAGTAAGGTTTTTAATATAGGCAGTATAGGTACCGTCCCAATTTAGGGTCACCTTGCCGCTGGTGGGACGGCTTGTATACTTTTTTTGATCAAAAATAGTTCACTAAGTACCCTATATTTATTATGCAATTTTGCTTTACATTTATATACAATTATGGTAGGGTATGAGATATATTTTTGTCTTGCTTCTTTTTTGCTAGTGTGAACATGCCTCTGTTTCTTGTATGTCTGCCATCTTAGACCTCAGTTCACATTGTCTGGTTTTTTGACTTGTTTGCATTCTGTGCAATTTAAGGGTGTGGCATGCCCTTTGTTGAGCTGATTGGTATATATGTAGCTTACCACGGGCCTAGGTGGTCTGGAGTTGGGACCCGGTCCTATTTGTCTACCCTTTTATATGCATTACTTCAACTTTGATATACAGTAAGGTTTTTAATATAGGCAGTATAGGTACCGTCCCAATTTAGGGTCACCTTGCCGCTGGTGGGACGGCTTGTATACTTTTTTTGATCAAAAATAGTTCACTAAGTACCCTATATTTATTATGCAATTTTGCTTTACATTTATATATAATTATGGTAGGGTATGAGATATATTTTTGTCTTGCTTCTTTTTTGCTAGTGTGAACATGCCTCTGTTTCTTGTATGTCTGCCATCTTAGACCTCAGTTCACATTGTCTGGTTTTTTGACTTGTTTGCATTCTGTGCAATTTAAGGGTGTGGCATGCCCTTTGTTGAGCTGATTGGTATATATGTAGCTTACCACGGGCCTAGGTGGTCTGGAGTTGGGACCCGGTCCTATTTGTCTACCCTTTTATATGCATTACTTCAACTTTGATATACAGTAAGGTTTTTAATATAGGCAGTATAGGTACCGTCCCAATTTAGGGTCACCTTGCCGCTGGTGGGACGGCTTGTATACTTTTTTTGATCAAAAATAGTTCACTAAGTACCCTATATTTATTATGCAATTTTGCTTTACATTTATATATAATTATGGTAGGGTATGAGATATATTTTTGTCTTCTTTTTTGCTAGCTAGCTCTTGGACCTGATGGTGCACGTCTGGAGCCGGGTCATTGTTCAAAGCCTGCGCATCAGCCCCCACAGGCCCTGCCGACAAGGGCGCCGCCTCCTGGTGGTAAGCGGTAGTAGGGCGCCTGTGGGTCACAACGCCACCCGGTGCCGGTTCTCGGAGCACCCGGATGGCTCTGTCCTTGAACTGTGCAAAGTCCAGATGAGGATCCTGTAAGGCCATTGCCCGCAACTGTGTTCGGTGGGCATTGCAATATAGTCCCTCTATAAATTGTTCGGTCAACAGCCTGTCCTCGTTTCCCACGCCGTCAGGGTCGGTCTGCTTAATGGCTCTCAGGGCCTCTTGTAGGTTTAGTGCATAGTCCCGTATATTCTCATGTGCTCGCTGTTTGCACCCGTAGAAACTAAGCTTAATCTCAGCTGAGGTGCGGGTATCAAAGGTGTCCTTCAGCCGGGTTAATATCCCTGCGACAGTCCTCCTCCCAGGTGGCCAGGACTTTACCTCCCTTTGGGCTGCCCCGGTTAGTTGGGCCACCAGGATGCTCACTTTTTGCTCTTCTGTGAGGGGGTACACCTGGAAGAGGCTATCCAGCTTTTCTCTAAAGTCATTCAGGGTATGTGACTCCCCTGAGTACTGGGGTAGCCAGGCTGCCCCCGGGATATAGGGCATAGTGAAAGGCATGACCGCAGCAGCGGTGGCGCTGGCGGTGGCTGCGGCAGTGAAGCTCTCCTCCGTATCCGACATCTTCCTCCCCCCTAGTGGACCGTGGCCTACCTTGCGATGATCCTCTTCCGTAGGCCGCGGCTCCGCAGTGGTTCGTCAGGGTCGAGGACCTTCCGTCGCGCTCCTATGACGTCGGCGTCTGCTGGGCTCCTTCCAGGACCTTACGCAACGTCCGGACGTGAGGTGGGGCTTCAGTTCTCGCGGGCTTTTCGGAGTCCACGCCCCTCTTCTTCCCGCGCGGCGTCTTCAAGATGGCGTCCAACGGCGGGAAAACTCCACGGATGGCGGGAAGAAGGCAGAAGATGGCGTCCAACGGCGGGAAAACTCCACGGATGGCGGGAAGAAGGTAGAAGATGGCGTCGGATGGCGGGAATCTTCACCACAGGTAAGTTGAAAAGTCTCTTTTTCAGGCACGCAGTACCCGGTGGTTGCGGGCACGAAATCCTGCCGACTACGCCAAAGTTGACGCGCCCCTGGGCCTGTGCTGAGTAGCGTTGCGCACGCGGGAGCCTACCCGGAGCCGGATCTGATAGGGGTAGTAGTCTCGTGGCGGTGACACGGTCCGTGCCCAGGGAGTCAAGCTGAGTGGCAGTCTTTAGCAGAAGATGGTACGGTGTTCGACTACGCCACCCGTTGAATGCAGCTATGAAGCCGCCGCTGCAGGGCAGACCGCTGAGGCCGGTGGTAAGGTCGTGCAGCGTAGCTGGTAGAACCCCCAACGGGAGGGGTATGGCCTCAGGGCAACCGACGTGTTTGAAGGGGGTAGCAGGAACCACTCAGAGACGGTGCGGTGTAGTTCTGGGTCTTTACTGGTGACAAAGTAGACCCTCCCGGAGTACTGGCTAGCGATCGGGGCCTGGTCAGTCCGTGAGCTGATGGGATCTCCCCTGGCCAGGCGGAGTTGTAGGCCTCCCCAACTAATCGTACTCTTCTGGCTACCTTGCTAGAGGCTGATAAAAGTAGCCCACGTCCCTGAGTGTACCGTGTGGTGCTCACCCGTATGGCCGGTGACTCGGGGCCTTTTGGTAGCTTCCGCTCCACGTCGCGGTGCTGGTCCCTTGCGTGTGACCGTGCCTTCGGGTTTCTTGGCCAGAGGACCTGAAATCCCCTGCCGGGCGGTTTCTGCTGCGGGGTAAGGATTAGTCCCCACAGCCTCGGACTCCGGGTCCGGTAAGAATTCTTCAATCAGGGCGAGCTCTACAGCTTCCAGCCCCTGACCTCTTTTAGTACAGCTCCCACAGAGCTCCTGATCTTTCTTTCCTATAGCTGCTCCTCTCCAGACCAGACTGTGTCTCTGTCTGTGTTCTCTGCTCTTTCTCTACTCACTAACCCTGCCTCAGCCCCAGCTTTATATAGGGGAAGTTCTTCCCCTCCCAGGACTGGGCAGGAAGTGTGGCATGCATAGGATGTCTGACCAGGAAACATCCCACCTGCTCACAGACGTAATATTGCTATTACTGTGGGAACCAGACCCCTGGGGTGCCACAATAGCCTATGAGCACAGGTCCCACTACAGAATGTCGGGCACTCACGCCATCATCATGCTGTCTGTTCCTAACAGTTTGGTTATGTGACGCTCACAGCCCTACCCTGGAAGATGGGGGTACTCGGAGCCGGGTCAGATATTGAGGGGAAGCAGTCGTGGCCTGGACCCGTTCCGTGCCCAGGGCCGTCACATTAAAAAAAGGATGTAAGGGCTATCAGGGTTGAGTGGTTGCTATCGACTACGCCACCTGTGGTACCTGGTGAATGCCACCAGCGCTGCTGCAGTCCTCTGAGACGGGATGTTGTGGCAGCCGTTGTTGTTACTACTCCCCACTGGCGGAGCAGGACATCAGGGCAGAGAGACAGGAAGGAGGGGGTAGTAGTGTAGGAAATCTGGTGCTGCGTAGTGCGGTGTAGTCCAGAATAAGAGTCCGGAGGCCATAGGGGTTAACTTCCAGGGTATTTACTCATGGTATAGAGTACAGCTGCAAGGCTTCTGCCTGCTCCTCACAGAGTTCTGCGGTCACCAGGAACGGGGGTCCGACAACCTCCGAGTAAGTCAAGTGTTCAATCAGGACCCTGCACCGGAGTGTTCCTAGACTTCAGACTGAGTCCTTTCCTGTCTGTGTGTGTGTAGATAGGCCGGGTCTCCCTCTGAACTTCACTCAGAAAAAGGGTACGGGTGGCAGCTCCGCTCTTTCCATTACCCGGTGGGATCCTCTGGGCCTACCGGGCTTTCCTGACCAGGACGTGAAGTAGCAAGGCCAGGTGTCAGGGGCCAGTAACCCTCTTGCAGCCGGAATCCCTCTGAATAGATCAGCTGGTGAGGACAGGTGGCGTATACCGCTCCGTCTGCATCCTCCCCGGGATCCATTTGCGGTGGAGCTACACTCCTGAGCTCCGGGCCTTCTTGGTCATGGTCCTTGACCAGGCTGAGACAAACATCGTCTGCCCCTCGACCCAAGGCTGGGATTTAAGGGCCGTGCCTCCATCCTCTGCAGGTCCACACAGGATCCACGCTCAGGGAGGGAGGTCACTATAAGAACAGTCAAAGAACCATCATAAAAGAGAGACTACCAAAAAGAACGCTAAGCCACAAAATGGCTGTGTATTATATATCAATTATTAAGTGTCACAAAAATGTGAATCCTCCACCCTCACCCACTAATCTGGTTCCCCTATCTCTTGGTTCCCCTGTCTCCCAACTCCAGTAGGGGCAGCAGCTGGTGCGTAAAAGCTCCCTCTGGTGGGAGAAGTGTGGTGTTGGATGTGGAGGTTGGGTCCTGACCATCACACTGTTCTTACCTCAGAGGAGGAACACTACACTCCATTAAAGAAGTGCAGCATCCCTGTGGCGGTCGAACCCTCAGGGGCGCCACAGTTACATACATGCACATAAGTATTCACTGGAGGTCATTCTGTAGGGCTCTAGCAATGCTCTTCCGCTTCCTCCTCGGACAAAGGAGCAGATACTGGTCCTGCTGCTGGGTTGATACCTTCTGCAGTGCTCGTCGGCTTTCCTTGCACTATGGCCCATGTTCTGGTATCTGCGCCATTTTCTTGAGACTGTGCTGAGAGACACAGTAAACTTTTTTGCAATGAAGGTGTCACCTTGGAAGAGCCGGACTGCAGTTATTGCCTTATGCTACCAGTAACGACAAGGGCACAAGCAAAATGCAAAAGTAGAGAAGAATCAATCAGGAAGGAGTAGGAGAGAGGAATTTTCTGTGGCTATCATCTGTAAGATCATTACCTTTTTGGAAGTAGTCTTGCTGTTTCCCTCCAGTGCACCTGTTGTCACGTTCATTTGCTCCAAAACAGGCAACATTGGTTCACAATTGCTTATGGTTCCTAACAGGACAGATTGATTTCCCTGAAGTTTCATTAACCTGAGATTATAATGTGATGTACAAGTGTTCCCATCAATTTTTGAGCAATGTGGACGACCTAGTAGTGGATACCTGTATTTGGTGAAGGTCCAGTGAGTATTGCCCCATTAGCCTATAGGGCTATAGGCTATAGGCCTCAAGGATACCGCTCTCTCCTGGTTCTCCTCCTATCTCTCTGATCGCTCCTTCACGGTATCTTTTTCCGACTCTTCTTCCTCTAATCTTCCCCTTATCGGGTTTCTACAAGGATCAGTCCTAGGCCCCGTCCTCTTCTCCTTGTATATTGCCCCTATTGGGCAAACCATCAGCAGATTTGGTTTCCAGTATCCTCTCTATGCTGACGACACCCAACTATACACCTCTTCACCTGACATCACCCCCACTCTAATACAAAATACCAGTGATTGTCTGCCCGCTGTCTCTAACATCATGTCCTCCCTCTATCTGAAACTGAATCTCTCCAAAACTGAACTCCTTATTTTTCCTTCCTCTACTAACCTACCTATTCCTGACTTTTCAATTTCCTTGGGTGGCGCCATCATAACTCCCAAGCAGCAAACTCGCTGTCTTGGAGTCATATTTGACACACAACTTTCCTTTATTCCCCATATACAATCACTCACTCGCTCATGTCATCTGCACCTTAAAAACATCTCTAGAATCTGACCTTTTCTCACCTTTAATCCTGCAAAAACTCTTACTGTCGCTCTCATTCACTCTCGTCTGGACTACTGCAACTCTCTTCTGATAGGTCTCCCACTTACCAAACTCTCTCCTCTCCAATCCATTCTGAATGCAGCAGCCAGGGTCGTATTTCTATCAGGCCACTTCACCGAAGCCTCTACCCTATGCCAGTCATTGCACTGGTTACCCATTCACCACAGAATATAATACAAACTCATCTCTCTCACCAACAAAGCTCTCCACAGTTCTGCACCGCCCTTCATCTCATCCCTCATTTCTGTTTATCGCCCTCCGTTCTGCAACTGATCTAAGACTGACATCCTCCCTAATTCGAACCTCACACCTCCGTCTCCAAGACTTCTCTCGTGCTGCGCCAATTTTCTGGAATGCACTGCCCCAGACGATCTAACTGATATCTAGCCCTCATGTCTTCAAACGTGCTTTAAAAACACATCTATTTAGACAAGCCTATCACCTCAACTCACCAACCTAACTCTTCCCTGTTCCCTCTTAAATGTTAATCTTAATCTGCCCCTGCGTATTCATCTGTCTCCACATCCTCCATGCACCAAATACCACATGGTAACTGCCCTTAGACGGATACTGGCTGATGACCATGTTCTACCTATTGTGTCCCCCCCCCCATTTCCATATAGATTGTAAGCTTGCGAGCAGGGCCCTCAATCCTCCTATAACTGTTGAAATATGATACATTGTATTGTTTATATTGTCTGTATATATGCCCCTAATTAATTGTAAAGTGCTGCGGAATATGTTGGCGCTATATAAATAAAAATTATTATTATTTTTATATATTAGCCTACCCTATACTGCAACCAGTCATATAACCTTAAAACTCCAAATCTTAGCATTTGCTTTTAAAATGTTTTGCAAATTCAGCAATTTTTGCACCGTAAGTGGATATTGTTTTGTGTTTTGCATGTACCAGGCATGATATATCATTATCACCCACCACATTGGCACCAGTTTCTTATGGCTATATTTCTATCGGAGGGTTGAAACTACGATATTGTGAGGTTATGGGACTGTCTCCATCTAATCACAAAGAAATTCTATGTTCTCCTTGGTAAGTGAAGGATCGGCCTTATCCCTAATTGTAAGTTTTCAGTAATATTCCCAGTTTGTTGTGGGTTTGTCAGTGACATCAAACCCTCGAGGTTGTATATACACCAAGGATTATATTTCACATGTCTCTATGTGTGTTGTCCTGACTTAAACCAGCCGGACAAAAGGTAAAATATTGCTCATGAAATCGTGCTGTGGTTTAACGAATTCTACTCTAAAATAATTCTTTTTGGTTTAGTAATTCAATTTTCTTAATAAATACTTAGCTCAAGGCTCGTCAAAAAATACAAGTCAGCGAAATGGACTTTAGAAGTAACATATAATGTCAGCAGTATGCTCAAAACTTAGCATCTTGGGTTGGCCAGTTATGAAGTTATGGAGTTATGAAGAAGAGTGACCTTATGGAAACGTCTTCAAACGTCTATAGTTTTAAAGTGTTAAGCTTGAAAGAAGACACAAGTCCATTGAGTTCAACCTATATCCTAACATATTGATCCAGAGGGAGGCAAAAACCCCATGAAGGCGATGCTAATTGCTCCATTTCTGGTCAAAAAATCCTTCCCAAATCTACATAAGGCAATCAGACTAGCTCCTTGGATCAATGTCCCATCTCCAGAATCTAGCACCCATAACCTGTAATATTATATTTTTCAAGAAAGGCAGCCGGGCCCTCCTTAAATTTGTTTAGTGATTTAACCATTGCAACATGTTGTGGCAGAGAGTTCCATAGTCTCACTGCTCTTACAGTAAAGAATCCATAGTCTCACTGCTCTTACAGTAAAGAATCCATAGTCTCACTGCTCTTACAGTAAATACATAATCTCACTGCTGAATCCCCATCTGTGATGCTTTCCATTAGACATAGAGGATGTCCCCTTGTCATTGTTGCAGGCTTAGGTGTAAAAATATCATTACAAAGATCTCTGTACTGTCCAATTGTCTGTCTGACAGGTTGTTGCATGAGGGTAAAACTTAGAATAGTATTATGTCTCATCAAGGGCATTGCTAGACACTCAGGGCACCTTGAGACACTGGTAAACTGAGGAGTGTGGTGGCACTCGGTTGTAGGGATGAGAGCGTTGTATGTGCAAATACAGGAGCAGCAATGCCTCCGCGACAAGCACAATACCCCTTAACAGCGAGAATATCTCAAGGACAAGCACAAAACCCCAATAGAAGACTTATGCCTTCAGACCAGCCATGATGCCCCAGTATGGCTGAAAATCCCCATATACCGTTCTCAATACTCTTATGCCCCAATTATGACCACCATTCCCTTCAGTAACCCTCTTACTAGCCACAGTATTCCCCTGCATTTCCTAAACCTAGACTTCACTTAACGGCTGCAAAAACAGAATCAAAATGTAGCGCTGGCGTCCCTGCCCTCTGCTAGGCAGGGACGCTGCTCCCCTCACCGCTCTGCTCCGTGCCCGGCGTCCTCTCCCCGCTCTGCTGTCAGCGCGCGCTCCTTCCCGGCGTCCTCCTCCCGCTCTGCTCTCAGCGCGCGCTCCTTCCCGGCCCCTGTGCTTAGGGCGCGCGCGCGCGCGCTCCCCTCCTCTTAAAGGGGCCGCGCGCGCCGTCCTAAGGAGTCCCCGGCCAATGGCCGGAGGACTTCATCATATATAAGGCACCTCCTCCAAAATGGAGGTGCCCGAGCAATGTTGTTTGCACCTGTGTCTCACCTGTGCTTCAGCCCTCAGGTCCCGTTGCCAGTTACCTGCCAGTTACCTGCCAGTTACCTGCCAGTTTCCTGCCAGTTACCTGCCTGATTCCTGCCTGAATACTTGTTACCTGTCTGCCAGTCTGAGGTCCGACGGTCTGCCTTACTACTTCTGTCAGTCTGTCTAAAGGACCAGCCTGCCCGCTCACCTGGGAGCGCACATCAGCTACCTGCCTACTTTCCTGAGGTCCGACGGTCTACCTTACAACTCCGGTCAGTCTGTCTATGGACCAGCTTGCCCGCTCACCTGGGAGCGCTTCTCCGTTACCTGTCTGCTTGCCAGCCCGGAGGCTCCGTTGTCACGTGCTGTGACCATCAGCTACTTCAGACCCTTGTCCGCTCACCTGGGAGCGCTTCTCCGTTACCTGCCTGCTTGCCAGCCCGGAGGCTCAGTTGTCACGTGCTGTGACCATCAGCTACTTCAGACTCTTGTCCGCTCACCTGGGAGCGCTTCTCCGTTACCTGCCTGCTTGCCAGCCCGGAGGCTCCGTTGTCACGTGCTGTGACCATCAGCTACTTCAGAGACTCTTGCCCGCTCACCTGGGAGCGCTTCTCCGTTACCTGCCTGCTTGCCAGCCCGGAGGTTCCGCCGTCACGTGCCGTGACCACCTGTTATTCCAGAGACTCTCGCTTGCTCACCTGGGAGCACACATCTACCATCTGCCTGCTAGCCTACCCGGAGGCTCTGCCATCACAGGTCGTACCTACCCTTTACCCAGAGACTGCCCTGATCACTTGCCGTATCTCCCTGTCCGTTCATCCAGAGACTGCCACCCGCTCCCTTACAAGGGCCGCCCCCTTGTATAGTAGCTCAGAGGTTCTGCCTCCCAGACCCGTTACAGTTTGCTCGGGCCATGGAACCCGGTGGCACCCAAGCTCCCTCGCTCTCGGACCTCTGTCTTGAACTGTCCCGTCAGAGGTCCCAACAGGAGGCCATCCTGGGTCACCTGCGGAATGTTAATACTCGCCTGAACACTCTGTCTGATCCACCAACAACCTCCGCCAGTGCCATATCTTGCAATCCGGCAGCTCCGCTGCCCACTAATACTATGGTATCCTACCCCGGACCCCGGCTTTCTGCACCTCCTCGCTTCGGAGGCGACCCCGTCCAGGCTCGGGGCTTCTTAAATCAGTGCACCCTGCATTTTGAACTTTTGTCCTGCCAGTTTAACTCCGACCGGGCCAAAATTGCCTTCATCATGTCCCATCTCACCGGGGAGGCCCTGGCCTGGCTGAATCCTCTATGGGAGAGAGGAGACCCCCTGGTGTCCAACTTGCCTGCTTTTCTCACGGCTTTCCGGAAAGTCTTCGACGAACCCGGACGGAAGACCTCATCTGCATCATCGTTGCTACGCCTCCGTCAGGGGAGTCTCACCGTGGGCCAATATGCCATACGGTTCCGTACCCTTGCCTCGGAGCTGGCCTGGGATAACGACGCTCTGGTTTCCGTCTTCTGGGAGGGTCTGTCCGGCCGTATTAAAGATGAACTTGCCGGTCGGGACATTCCTACCACTCTCGATGACTTAATAACTCTTGCCACCCGGATTGACCTACGGTTCCAGGAGCGTGCCAGAGAGGTCACCCGTGAGAGGAGGTTACCACGTCTAGCTCCTACTTTTCAGAGACCCGTCACTCCTTCTGTCTCTAACCAGGTACACCCTCCTGAGCCTATGCAGGTCGACCAGACCAAGATGGTCAAGACCCGTCAGGACTTACGCCGTGCCGAGGGTACCTGCTTCTACTGTGGCAGTAAGGAGCACCGAATCCGTGCCTGCCCGGAGAGGTCGGGAAACGCCTGTGTCTAGGTTCGCTCAGAGAGGTCCACCTAGACAAGAATAAATCCTCTCCATCCCTGCTGTTGTCAGTTTCAATCGTCTATGGGGAGAACCGTTATTTCGAACTAGCCCAACTGGACTCTGGAGCAGCCGGGAATCTTATTTCACAGTCCCTGGTAGAGAAATACCGCATCCCCACCAAACCTCTGGCTGTACCCTTGTCTGTGGCTGCCGTGGATGGGGGGCTCTAACCACGCCCCATCCAACTCATCACCGAATCCATTACTCTGCAGGTGGGAATGCTACATTCTGAGAGTATCTCCTTTCATGTTCTGCCTGGACTCTCTCACGCCCTCTTGCCTAGGTCTGCCTTGGCTCCAGAAACATGCACCCGTGCTTGACTGGCAAACCGGAGAAGTCCTTCGCTGGGGACAAGACTGTCATAAGACCTGCCTGGTTCCCGTCCATCCCGTCCGTCCCTCTCCTACCCCAGCTAATCTACCTGGACTTCCAATTCCTTATTGGTCTTATGCTGATGTCTTTAATAAAAAGGAGGCAGAGACATTACCCCCTCATAGACCATACGACTGTCCCATCGACCTGTTACCCGGTACTACTCCTCCCCGTGGGCGTATTTATCCTTTATCCGCTGCTGAGACCCGGTCGATGTCCGAATATATTGAGGAGAATCTGGCCAGGGGATTCATCCGGAAATCTACCTCCCCGGCGGGAGCGGGCTTCTTTTTCGTCAAAAAGAAGGACGGCTCTCTCCGTCCCTGTATAGACTATAGAGGCCTAAACCAGATCACGGTGAAGAATAAGTACCCCCTTCCGCTCATTCCAGAATTATTTGATCGTCTGAGGGGGGCTAGAATCTTCACCAAACTAGACCTCCGTGGGGCGTACAACCTGGTTCGTATCCGTCAAGGGGATGAATGGAAGACGGCATTCAACACCCGGGACGGCCACTATGAATACCTGGTAATGCCCTTTGGTCTCTGTAACGCTCCTGCCGTTTTTCAAGAGTTGGTCAATGACATCTTCCGGGACCTTCTCTACTCCTGCGTAGTGGTGTACCTGGACGACATCTTGGTCTTCTCTCCGGATCTCCAGACTCACCGGAGGGACGTTCGTCAGGTTCTGCTCAGGCTCAGGCAGAATCACCTCTTCGCTAAATACGAGAAGTGCCTCTTTGAGCAGACCTCGCTTCCGTTTTTGGGCTACATTATTTCTCAGACCGGCCTACGAATGGATCCAGAGAAACTGTCTGCCATCGAGAAATGGCCTCGACCGGAGGGGCTGAAGGCCATTCAGCGGTTCCTGGGCTTCGCCAACTACTACCGCCTCTTCATACCACACTTCTCTTCCCGGACTGCCCCAATTTCCGCGCTCACCCGTAAGGGCACTAATCCCAAAGAGTGGCCGCCCGAAGCAGAAGAAGCCTTTCTTTCCTTAAAACAGGCCTTCTCTTCCGCCCCGGTGCTGCATCGCCCGGACAGCAACAAGCAGTTCTTCCTGGAAGTGGACGCCTCCTCCTCTGGAGCGGTACTTACTCAAAAATCTTCTTCCGGGAGGATGGTAACTTGCGGCTTCTTCTCTAAACTCTTCTCCTCCTCAGAGCGCAATTATTCCATAGGAGATCGAGAGTTATTGGCCATCAAACTGGCATTGGAGGAGTGGCGTTACCTGCTTGAGGGGGCTCTTCACCCGGTAATAATTTACACTGACCACAAGAACTTGGCTTACCTCCAGCATGCCCAGAGACTTAACCCGCGCCAAGCCCGGTGGTCCTTGTTTTTTGCTCGTTTTGATTTTGTCCTTCATTTTCGCCCGGCTGACAAAAACGTCAAGGCGGACGCCTTGTCTCGATCCTTTCTGGTATCTGATCTCGAGGAAGATCCGAAACACATCATCGATCCCGCCAGAGTAATACAGGTGGCTCCCGTGAGTCTAAATCGTCTCCCTCCCGGAAAGACGTTCGTATCAGTACCTGATCGGGAGAAGATCCTTCACTGGGGTCACTCGTCTAAACTGGCTGGTCACGCTGGTCAGAAGAAGACCCTCCAGCTTATTTCCCGGCACTACTGGTGGCCTACCCTGCACAAGGATGTAATAGACTTTGTTTCTGCCTGTGTGTCCTGCGCCCGCAACAAGGTTCCGAGACATCTGCCAGCCGGTCGCCTCCTTCCGCTCCCAGTACCTGCTGCCCCCTGGCAGCATATTGCAATGGACTTCATAACTGACCTCCCACTCTCTGCCGGTTGTACGGTCATTTGGGTGGTCGCTGACCGCTTCTCCAAGATGGCTCATTTCGTTCCCCTGCCAGGCCTCCCGTCTGCACCCGAGCTAGCTAGAGACTTTATTCGTCACATCTTCCGTCTTCATGGCCTGCCCCTCCACATCGTGTCGGATCGTGGGGTACAGTTCACCTCACGCTTCTGGAGAGCCACTTGTAAACTACTAGACGTCACCCTGGACTTCTCTTCCGCTTACCACCCACAGTCCAATGGTCAAGTGGAGCGGATCAATCAGAACCTGACCAGTTACCTCCGGCACTTCGTTAATGCCCACCATTCTGACTGGGTGGATCTCCTACCATGGGCCGAGTTCTCTTACAATAATCACGAGAGCGAATCCTCCTCCAAATCCCCGTTTTTTGTAGTCTTTGGTCAGCATCCTCGGATTCCTTTTCCTGTCTCCACCTCGGTGGACAACCCGGCTGCGGAATCTCTCGTTAGCAAATTTTCCTCCATTTGGGAGAGTACCCGATCCGCACTCCTTCAGTCTTCCGAGCGTATGAAAAGACACGCTGACAAAAAACGTCTGGACCCTCCTCAATTCCGTCCTGGGGATAAAGTCTGGCTCTCGTCCAAATATGTCCGACTCAAGATCCCTTCCTATAAGTTAGGGCCTCGGTTCATCGGCCCACTGGAGGTCATCAGTCAGATCAACCCGGTGGCCTATAAATTGAAACTCCCGGCCAACTTACGGATCCCTAACTCCTTCCATGTATCTCTCCTCAAACCTGTGGTACTTAACTCTTTTTCCAAGTCTACAGGTACGCCTCCTGCTCCGGTTTCTGCTGAGAACGAGTTTGAGGTAGAGAACATTCTTGCCACCAAAAGGGTAAGAGGAAAGACCTTTTTTCTGGTAGATTGGAAGGGGTTTGGTCCTGAGGAGAGAACGTGGGAGCCCCGGGAGAACATCCATGCCCCTCTCATCCTAGCTAAATTTCTGTCTGGCCTAAAAAAGGGGGGGCCTAAAGGGGGGGGTACTGTAGCGCTGGCGTCCCTGCCCTCTGCTAGGCAGGGACGCTGCTCCCCTCACCGCTCTGCTCCGTGCCCGGCATCCTCTCCCCGCTCTGCTGTCAGCGCGCGCTCCTTCCCGGCGTCCTCCTCCCGCTCTGCTCTCAGCGCGCGCTCCTTCCCGGCCCCTGTGCTTAGGGCGCGCGCGCGCGCGCTCCCCTCCTCTTAAAGGGGCCGCGCGCGCCGTCCTAAGGAGTCCCCGGCCAATGGCCGGAGGACTTCATCATATATAAGGCACCTCCTCCAAAATGGAGGTGCCCGAGCAATGTTGTTTGCACCTGTGTCTCACCTGTGCTTCAGCCCTCAGGTCCCGTTGCCAGTTACCTGCCAGTTACCTGCCAGTTTCCTGCCAGTTACCTGCCTGATTCCTGCCTGAATACTTGTTACCTGTCTGCCAGTCTGAGGTCCGACGGTCTGCCTTACTACTTCTGTCAGTCTGTCTAAAGGACCAGCCTGCCCGCTCACCTGGGAGCGCACATCAGCTACCTGCCTACTTTCCTGAGGTCCGACGGTCTACCTTACAACTCCGGTCAGTCTGTCTATGGACCAGCTTGCCCGCTCACCTGGGAGCGCTTCTCCGTTACCTGTCTGCTTGCCAGCCCGGAGGCTCCGTTGTCACGTGCTGTGACCATCAGCTACTTCAGACCCTTGTCCGCTCACCTGGGAGCGCTTCTCCGTTACCTGCCTGCTTGCCAGCCCGGAGGCTCAGTTGTCACGTGCTGTGACCATCAGCTACTTCAGACTCTTGTCCGCTCACCTGGGAGCGCTTCTCCGTTACCTGCCTGCTTGCCAGCCCGGAGGCTCCGTTGTCAAGTGCTGTGACCATCAGCTACTTCAGAGACTCTTGCCCGCTCACCTGGGAGCGCTTCTCCGTTACCTGCCTGCTTGCCAGCCCGGAGGTTCCGCCGTCACGTGCCGTGACCACCTGTTATTCCAGAGACTCTCGCTTGCTCACCTGGGAGCACACATCTACCATCTGCCTGCTAGCCTACCCGGAGGCTCTGCCATCACAGGTCGTACCTACCCTTTACCCAGAGACTGCCCTGATCACTTGCCGTATCTCCCTGTCCGTTCATCCAGAGACTGCCACCCGCTCCCTTACAAGGGCCGCCCCCTTGTATAGTAGCTCAGAGGTTCTGCCTCCCAGACCCGTTACACAAAACAGAATCAAAATATCCACAGTAAACCTTGGATCGGTCAATGAGCCCGCCTTATATTTAAAGAAAAGATCAGTAAATAGTTAAACATTAGTGATGAGCGAGCATGCTCGCCACTGCTCGATACTCACCCGAGCATCTCACTGCTCAAGAAGCTCAGCGCTCGAGTACGTCCAGGATGCTCGGGCTGGAGCTCGGGTCCCCGCCCTGAATGTTTGGCACTCTTTAGAGAGCCAATTAACATGCAGGGATTGCCTGCCACTCACTGTAATTCCGTAGCCATGTTGGTTGTGGCATTACAATGATTGGCTGGCCGTATAGCGTCATCGGGTCTATATAAGATCTGGTGACCCTATGCTTGTCACAGTCTATCCCAGAAATAGGCAGAGTAGGGAGAGGTGCTGCTGAGTGAGGGCTGAATTGGTGGTTGTTTTAGTCAGGTATTCCACAGCTATACAGTTATATGAAAAAGTTTGGGCACCCCTATTAATCTTAAGCTTAATGTTTTATAAAAATTGGTGTTTTTGCAACAGCTATTTCAGTTTGATATATGTAATAACTGTTGGACCCAGTAATGTTTCTGCCTTGAAATGAGGTTTATTGTACTAACAGAAAATGTGCAATCTGCATTCAAACAAAATTTGACAAGTGCATAAGTATGGGCACCCTTATCATTTTCTT
The DNA here is from genome assembly GCF_046119375.1 of Phyllobates terribilis. Classification (NCBI taxonomy): domain Eukaryota; kingdom Metazoa; phylum Chordata; class Amphibia; order Anura; family Dendrobatidae; genus Phyllobates; species Phyllobates terribilis. The sequence goes on along the minus strand of NW_027362761.1, from coordinate 1,162,057,863 downwards.
GTTTTAAATATTCCTACCCACTTTTTACTGACTTACTAAAGCACTATTTTTGGTTTTGTAACCTCATTGAGCTTTGACCTTCATAGCCAGGTGTATGCAATCATGAGAAAAGCTACTTAAAGTGGCCACTTGCAAGTTGTTCTCCTGTTTGAATCTCCTCTGAAGAGTGGCATCATGGGCTCCTCAAAACAACTGTCAAACGATCTGAAAACAAAGATTATTCAACATAGTTGTTCAGGGGAAGGATACAAAAAGCTGTCTCAGAGATTTAACCTGTCAGTTTCCACTGTGAGGAACATAGTAAGGAAATGGAAGAACACAGGGACAGTTCTTGTTAAGGCCAAGAAAAACATCAGAAAGGCAGAGAAGAAGAATGGTGAGATCAGTCAAGGACAATCCTCAGACCACCTCCAGAGAGCTGCAGCATCAACTTGCTGCAGATGGTGTCACTGTGCATCGGTCAACTATACAACGCACTTTGCACAAGGAGAAGCTGTATGGGAGAGTGATGCGAAAGAAGCCGTTTCTGCAAGCACGCCACAAACAGAGTCGGCTGAGGTATGCAAAAGCACATTTGGAGAAGCCAATTTCTTTTTGGAAGAAGGTCCTGTGGACTGATTAAACCAAGATTGAGTTGTTTGGTCATACAAAAAGGCTTTATGCATGGCGGCAAAAAAACACAGCATTCCAAGAAAAACACTTGCTACCCACAGTAAAATTTGGTGGAGGTTCCATCATGCTTTGGGGCTGTGTGGCCAATGCCGGCACCGGGAATCTTGTTAAAGTTGAGGGACGCATGGATTCCACTCAGTATCAGCAGATTCTTGACAATAATGTAGTGGAATCAGTGAAGTTGAAGTTACGCAGGGGATGGATCTTTCAGCAAGACAATGATCCAAAACACTGCTCCAAATCTACTCAGGCATTCATGCAGAGGAACAATTACAATGTTCTGGAATGGCCATCCCAGTCCCCAGACCTGAATATCATTGAACATCTGTGGGATCATTTGAAGAGGGCTGTCCATGCTCGGCGACCATCAAACTTAACTGAACTGGAATTGTTTTGTAAAGAGGAATGGTCAAAAATACCTTCATCCAGGATCCAGGAACTCCTTAAAAGCTACAGGAAGCGACTAGAGGCTGTTATTTTTGCAAAAGGAGGATCTACTAAATATTAATGTCACTTTTCTGGTGAGGTGCCCATACTTATGCACCGGTCAAATTTTGTTTGAATGCGGATTGCACATTTTCTGTTAGTACAATAAACCTCATTTCAAGGCAGAAACATTACTGTGTCCAACAGTTATTACATATATCAAACTGAAATAGCTGTTGCAAAAACACCAATTTTTATAAAATATTAAGCTTAAGATTAATAGGGGTGCCCAAACTTTTTCATATAACTGTATATACATCTAAACTAACAGTCCTTCTAAGGACTAATCCAGCTGCATAAATTACTGGTGATAGCAGGAGTTAGGCTGGCAGAGTTTGTGGGCAGTGTATAGAGCAGAATGGGGTCCATTGCACGTTCTGTCTGCTGCTGTTACTGATATCCATAGCCCTAGATATCAGGGGAAGGGCTAATATTCTTTTTGCTCTTAATCCTGATTATTTGCTTAAAAAGGAATACAGTAAACCATTTTACTACTCCATTTACTTGTTAGCAGAATACAGCCAGATTTTTTTGATTTTATTCGCATTGCTGTATTGTGGAAGCAGAGAAACTTTTCCATCATCAGATGTAATCCGATATTACTGTGGCAATAATCGTGACATTTTTCGGAGCATGCCAAATATTACCCTCCATTTAAAGTCTGCCACTTGGGTGTTATTTATCCTATTCACCCTTGGTCGCTGACCAATACCACATCTATAAGGCCACTTCCTAAAACCGTTGTCATCAGATGTGATCCCCTATTACTGTGGTAATAATTGTGGCATTGTTTGGAGCGTGCGAAATGTTACCTTCCATTTAAAGTCTGACACTTGGATGTTGTTCATCCTCTTCACACTTGGTCATTGACAAATATCACATCTATAAGGCCACTTCCTAAAACTGTGGTCATCAGACGTGATCCCATATTACTGCGGTAATAATCATCACATTTTTTTGAGCGGGCCAAATATTACACTTCATTTAAAATGGGAAAGGTGCGGGGCAAGGGACGAAGAAGTGGATGTGATGGTGATGATTCATGCAGAGACCGAGGCTGTGGGCAAGATAAAACTGTGCCTGCTGAGGGAGCACAACAAACTCCCATATCATGTCAAACTACCTTCCTGTCCTAATTACTAGGGGGCCGCAGAACACCACTCTTGAAGCCAGAGCAGTGTGAAAAGGTTGTTGGTTGGATAGCAGAAAATGCTTCCAGTTCCACACGGCCAAGTCTCAGTAGCCATGAGTCTGGACCACATATTCCTCACCCTGATCCTCCTTCCTCCAACCATGCCGAGTGCCCAGAGACAACTGATCCCACACTTAGACACTCCAAAAAGCTGTTCACTTTTTCATTTATAGATTCGGGCCACTCGCCCGGCCCACTTCAAGCGGTGCAAGAGGAGATCACATGTAGAGATGGCCAAATATTTGAGCAGCCACGGTCACATGAAGGTGACGGTGGGAGGAAAATGCAATTACTTTCGCAAGAGGTGGTTGATGATGATGATGATACTCAATTGCCACCAAATCAGGAGGAGGCCCAGGGTGCGTACATGAAAGACAAGGTGGTGGATGATGAAGTCACTGACCCAATCTGGCAAAGTGACATGGTGACATGCATAGCTAGGGCAGCAGCACACAGAGGGAGGGAGACGTATCACCACAACAGGCAGGAACAAGCAGTGGGGTGGCCACAGACACAAGGCGGGCAACTGTTCCCTGGAACACCAACAAGAGGGAAGTTACCAGTACAACTGTTAGGTCTTTCAGAGTCTGGCTCTTTTTTGTCCAGATAACCCCAAAAAGGCCATTTGCACCCTCTTCCATGCCAGCATTAGCAGGGCCAGCAAAACTGCCAGCCTGATCACCACCAGCATGCTCGGGCATATGATAGCAAAGCACCCAACTAGTTGAGCACTTAATGCATGGGCATTACCAGTATAGGAGGCCCACTCCTTAACAATGGTAACAATTTTTTTAATGAGGACCTCCTCTACGTTTCTTAAAAGGGGTATTGGAGTGCGTCCAAATTTTTGGCAGCCCTTGCAGTCACTGCATATGCAATACCAGTATAGGAAACCTGCTCCTTTATAATGGGAACATTTTTTTTACTGAGGTCCTTCTCTATGTCTTTTCAAAGCGGTATTGGGGTGCATCCAAATTTTTGTCAGCCCTTGCAGTCATTACATACGTAATAACAGTATAGGAGACTAGCTCCTTTATAATGGGAACTTTTTTTTACTGAGGCCCTCCTCTATGTCTCTTCAAAGGGGTATTGGGAGGCGTCCAAATTTTTGGCAGCCGTTGCAGTCACTGCATACGCAATAACAGTATAGGAGACCCGCTCCCTTATAATGAGAACATCTTTTTTTTTACTGAGCCCCTCCTCTATGTCTCTTCAAAGGGGTACTGGGATGTGTCCAAATTTTTGGTAGCCCTTGCAGTCAATATATAAGCAATAACAGAATAGGAGACCCGCTCCTTTATAATGGGAACATTTTTTTTACTGAGGTCCTCTTCTATGTCTGTTCAAAGGGGTATTGGGATGCGTCCAAATTTTTGGTAGCCCTTGCAGTCACGGCATAAGCAACAACAGTATAGGTGTCACGGGTGTGTCCGAGGTCACAGTCACCCTGCAGTTGGTTGCAGGATATCTCTACGTTTGGCATTACAGACATATTCTTAGAGGCTGTCTCTAGTACCCAGCGGTTACCTCCCTCTGGCTAATTAACACCCTGCCTGGGTGTATAAATACCTGCTGTGTTTCAGAGGGAGGTGCCGGCGAAATTCATCACTACCTGTGAAAGCTTTAGCAAGAGCAGTACTTCATCCTCTCTGGAGCTTGAGGACATGTGCACATTTGTCTGGAGTTTGTCTAAAGCTAAGAAATTTCCCCTTGTTTGTCCACCCCTGTTGTCTATATTGTTTAGTGAAGATCGACTAGTGCTCATCTCCTCCCTTCCCTAGCCTTAGTCATACGCCAGGGAACAACAGAGCGAGGCACATGTGTGGCGATTTTTGAAGAGCCAATACAGGGACGTTAGGGGAGACAGGGTAACGCTAGATCAACCTAGGAGGTCTCCACTTCCCTCCTTTCCCTAGAATCTGGGCTCCCTTTCCCTCTTCCCTTTGTGTTTCACTAAATCTTTCCCACACCTTGCGTGACATTATCGCCGGTTGAGCACATTTTGAAAAGGAAAAAAAAAAAAGAAAGAAGACTGACACTTTGTTTTTTTTCCCTCTGTGTGTTTTTGGGCATTTTTTTTTCCTTTCTCCCTTGGTATGGGTACTGTTGCAGAGCTCGCAGTGCAGTTCTGCTGTCTTTCCCTGGAGGTAAATGATCTCCGCTGTGAGGTTCAGCAGCAACATCAGTGGCTACTGATCGCTAATGTGGGGGTCTCTGTAGGTAGGCCTGCCCAGCATGAACCCAAGGTTGCCCTCCCGGATAGGTTTTCAGGAGGCAGGGACAGGTTTTTTGTTTTCAAGGAGGCCTGCAAACTGTATTTTAAACTTTGTCCTTACAGGTTGGTATTGTGATCTCTCTACTGCAGGGAGATCCTCAGTCGTGGGTGTTTTCTTTACCGCAGGACTCGGTTTGTCTCCACTCTGTGGAGTGTTTTTTTGGGGCTCTGGCCCTCATCTATGATGAAACTGACCGAATCGCCTTGGCTGAGTCTAGGCTACGTCGCGTTCAGCAGTGGAATCGGTCAGTGGAGATGTACAGTTCAGAATTCCATAGATGGGCAACGGATTCCAAATGGAATGACTCAGTCCTTAGAAGTCAATTTTGTGAGGGGCTTACTGAAAGGTTTAAAGATGCCTTGGCAGTATGTGAAACCCCTCAGTCCTTGGAGGCTGCCATGTCGTTGGCCATACCTCTTTATAGACGCCTTCGGAATAGATGGGTGAGATCACCTTCTCCGGGGCCATCTTGTCGGGGTTGTGTACCTCTGCCGTTTGAGCCAGTATTGGGGGAGGTGGAGGTGGAGGAACTCATGCAGTTAGGGAGTGTCTCTACATCATACATCTCCGCGGAGATTCGCAGGAATTAAGGCATATGTTTTTTTTGTGGGAAAAAGGGACATTTTATTGGGACCTGTCCGACAATTCCTAAACAAAAGGAGTCTCGATTAACTCTTGGTAGTCTGGAGTTGAATAAACAAGGGGTGCATTTGTTACCAACCTGCAGTTCCCGCTTTGACCTGTCAGCAGAGGTGGTGCTAGAGAGCAAAACCGAGAAAATTTCTGTGTTTGTTGACACTGGAGCCAAAGTCAGCATGATTGATGCTGAGTTTATGAAAACTCATGGTCTTGCTTGCTGTGCTTTAGCTGAACCTATTTCCATCTTTGTCATTGGCGCTACTTGCACAGAAAGCATTTACTCAGATTGTACATAATGTAAAACTGAGGGTGGGGTCAGTTCATTGTGAAATAATCCCTTGCTATTTCCTGGACAATCTTCCCACACTGATTGCTTTGGGTATTCCTTGGCTTGTTAAACATAATCCGTTGGTGGATTGGCAAACCGGGGAGATTATTGAATGGGGAGATTACTGCCATGAGAACTGTTTAGATACTTCCCTTGCTACTGTTTCTACGGGAATATTACCGGCTCTTCTCTCTGGTTTTAAGGATGTTTTTTCTGAGAGAGGGTGTCAGGATTTACCTCCTCATCATGCTTATGACTGTCCTATTAACCTGACTCCTGGAGCTAAACTACTGAAATCCAGACTGTATAATCTTTCTGACCCTGAGAGACAAGCCATGAAGGATTTTATTGCGGAAAGCCTGAAGAAGGGATATATCAGACCCTCATCTTCGCTACTTGCGAACATAGCCCAAGGTGTGGAAGAGCATTTTTTTGTGTTTTTTTGCCTTATATACAAGTCATTACCCTGGAAAGAATGTCCCTTATCATTTTTTCCAGGAAAATACATTTTGGCTTTGCTTTTGTATGTTTTATTATCAGTCCGTAAAAGTGGCATAATACTCTGACAACATTGTTCACAGCAGTGACCTGGGAGTCAGAGATGCTTCCAGGAATCTTCACCATACGGTTCACATATGATTTAAGCACTGTTCCCATCGATTTGGGCAATTTTTAGGCCCTCTGCAGATCGCCGGGGGGGGGGGCACCCGGAAAAATACTTGGGTTTCCCATTGACTTACATTGGGCTCGTTGCTCGGGTCGAGCACCCAAGCATTCTAATTTGTTCGACCCAAGCAACGAGCACCTGAGCATTTTAGTGCTTGCTCATCACTTAAACACTTAAAGGAAATCTGACAGAATATCCATACTTTCAAACCGTGGGCAGCATAAATCTGACACTGGCTTCATTTTTGCAGACGTGTATGTTTTACCCTAAAACACTGGGGACTATACATCTCGTATGACTAATAGAAGGCAGATCCCTAGTGATTTCTCCCCACCCTGATTTCTTAAAATGAAAGCTATCTCCCAATATATAGATATAAGCATTGACCAACCAATCAAGTGTGGCGCCCTGCTGCGCACTGGTGCCACAGATCCCAGAGGGGTGCATGGATGGAATTCTCCCCAGTGGCCTCAATACATACAGACACCTCCACCCAAGTCCACTAGATGGAGCCCTGTCAGGTATATAAATACTGGGGGGTAGAGTTCAGGAAGTTAGTCAGTGGGAAGCAGACAGTGTGACACCAAGCTGAAGTCTGTGTGGCTGAAGGCTAGGCTAGGCCCAAGCTGCGGGCTAGTCTGGCCAGTGAGAGCCTGGAGTGGGCTAGAAGGCAAGTGAGAGTTCCTGTCAGGCACAGACAGGGACAGAACTCAGAGAGCCTGCTCAGGGAGTCTGCATGAGAGAGTCTGCAGACTGAGGAGAAGAAGGAGAAACGCATAGGGGGCAGAGGAGCATAACAGGCTCACCCCGAACCATATACCAGACACCGGGTCGCGCCTACAGGGATCTTTATGACCAGTAGGAACATGACCAGTGAGAACTACAAGTCCCAGGTTAACCAACCGCTGACCACAGCAACAGGGTTAGGTACCACTAAGGCTCCAGCGACCAGAAATAGTGGGAATCAGGAGAAAACCCTACCGCCAGGTCAGTAGTTGCAAGAAGGAAGCAGTAAGCAAGCCAGGCCTAGCTCCAGGCAGGCCCGAAGCTTAGAGAGTAGTGTTGAGCCACCCCCGTAGTGTTCGAGTTCGGTTCGGTTCGTCGAACACCTGTGTGTTCGCCGAACTGTTCGTCGAACTGTTCGTCGAACACCGTTAAAACCAATGGCAGGCAAACAAAAACACATAGAAACTGTTAGAACCTTGCTCTTAGTTTTTTTTCCTTTGCTGGTCACATGACCTTGTTGGCCTATTTAATCCTGCTCCGCCCTTCTGGCTTTGCTGGACTTCATTGTATATCTACTTTCTAGCTAGCCTGTGCTCTGTGTCTTGCTCTGTTAGTTTGCTTGGTCTACTGACCTCTATGTTCTATATATTTTGTTTGTTCGTCTGTCTGCTACTATTTCTGTTAGGAGGTGTCCCATATTCCTCCCAGTCCTTAGTACTTGTAGGGATTCCTTCCTCACATCTATAGGTCTCCGTACAGACTAGCTTAGGACTTTAGCAGGTCTGATCGCAGGATCAGGTTCCCTGTTACATCGTAGGGATTAAGCTGAGTTCTAGCGTAGGGACAGATCTCCTCTCTTTCCTTAGCTCTGGTAGCAGAACATAACAGTAAGTCCAGCCAGCAAATTCTCTAAGGAAAGATTTTTCTGTTCCATCATGGTGTCGGTTCAGGATTTGGTTCATCGCCTGCAGGGACTCTCTCTGGAGGTGGCCGAGCTCCGTCAGCACGTGAGTAACTGTCCTGGAGCACATTTCTTGGAGCCTAAGGTATGTTTGCCGGATTTATTTTTTGGTGAACACCGAGAATTTTTTTCATTCAAAAATGCTTGCTTATTGTATTTTCGTTTGAGACCTAAGTCCTCTGGGGATGAATCCCAGCGCGTAGGGTTCATAATGTCACTTTTGCGCAAAGAGCCTCAGGAGTGGGCCTTTTTTTTGCAACCTAGTGATACATGCTTCAGATCAGTGGATAGTTTTTTTTCTGCTTTGGGACTATTATATGATGATCCTGACCGTGTCGCATCAGCTGAGACTGAGTTGAGACGTTTAAAACAAGGATCAGGTAATGTGGAAAAATATTGTACTCATTTCCGTCGTTGGTCTACTCAAACAGGGTGGAACGATTCTGCTCTGAAAAGTCTATTTCTTGCTGGGCTCAGTGAAAGGGTTAAAGACCTGCTAATTGCTTATCCTACACCTGAAGATTTGCAACAGGCTATGCAATTAGCTATACGGGTGGATAGAAGACTGCGTGCAAGGGTTAATGAGAGCAAATCCTCTGCTATGTCAGTTTCTGGTTATGAGAATGTGTGTACTAACAGTGGTGAACCGATGGAGATTGGATCGGTGGCACCTCGCTCTCAAGAAAAAGACCGTCGATTTTTTGAAGGCTTGTGTTTCTATTGCGGAAAATCTGGTCATTTGATTAAAGGCTGTGAGCTTCGTATGAAGAAAGAAAAAAAAATGGTCAGTCATGCCCATATTGCCTGTTTAAATTCCAAGGGTGTATTTTTAGCTGCTTCCACGATTGCTCAGGAAAAATTAATGGAATTTCGGGTGTTTGTCGATTGTGGGTCTACTCTGAATGTTATTGATGGGGGATTCGTGGAAAGACTAAATTTAAAACCTGAACCTTTATCATCCCCCATTGCTGTGGTTTCTGTGGATGGTTCCCCTTTGAAGAATATTACTCTCAAGGTCTGTGAATTTCCTCTCACTATTAATGGTGTTCACCATGAGAAATTGGATTTGGTAGTGTTGAATAACTTGCCTTCTCCAGTAATATTGGGATTGCCCTGGTTAAAATTTCACAATCCTGTACTGGATTGGTCTACCAGTGAAATTAAATCCTGGAGCCATAAATGTTATGACAAGTGTTGTAACGGGCGTATTGCAGCTTTGGATAGGGGAGAATTGCCTGTTCCTATTCAGGATTTTTGGAGAGTTTTTTTCTGAGAAGGAATCGCAGGTTTTGCCTCCCCATAGAGACTATGATTGTTCTATTGAATTTGTCCCTGGAGCGACTCTTCCTAAAAGTCGTTTATTTAACCTTACTATTCCTGAGAGGAAGGCTTTGGAGGAATACATACAGACAAGTTTGGCCGCCGGTCACATTAGGCCCTCTAAGTCTCCTGTGGCGGTTGGATTTTTTTTTGTAAAAAAAAAGGACGGCGGTTTACGTCCTTGTCTGGATTTTCGTGAGATTAACAAAATTACTGTACGCAATCCTTACCCACTGCCATTGATTGCTGATCTGTTTAACCAGTTAATGGGGGCCAAGTGGTTCTCTAAAATTGACCTTAAGGGGGCATACAATCTGTTGCGCATGAAGGAGGGTGACGAATGGAAGACTGCTTTTAACACTCCTGTGGGTCATTTTGAGAATCTGGTTATGCCTTTTGGTCTTACTAATGCTCCTGCATTTTTTCAGAATCTGATTAATGACATCCTTAGACCTTTGATCGGTAAAAATGTGGTTGTGTATTTGGATGACATTTTGATTTATTCGCCGGATCTGGAGTCTCATTGGCGGAGCGTGCGTGAGGTATTACAGTTATTAATGGACAATTCGCTTTTTGCTAAGCTGGAGAAATGTGAGTTCGCTGTACAGAGAATTAGTTTTTTGGGCTACATTATCTCCAGCAAAGGTTTTGAGATGGATCCGGTTAAGGTTCAGGCTGTGCAGGAATGGCCTAGGCCTATTGGTTTGAAATCGATACAGAGGTTTTTGGGTTTCGCCAATTACTATAGAAAATTCATAAAAAAATTTTCTGGTATTGTCAAACCTCTGACTGATCTCACCAGGAAAGGTGCTGATTAGAGATGAGCGTTGTTCTACTCGAACTGTTCGCCAATCTCAAATTCGAGCTGTTTTGGGCGGTGTTCGAGCCGTTCGGCGAACACGAACAATTTGAGAAAAATTCGGCTGTTCGAGGTTATGTTCGATAACTGTTCGTGCACCAAAATCATAACTGGATTTTTTCTCAGTAATGATGAAAATTAATGTTAATACGCAGTTTGAGTGTACAGCGGGGTGGGGGGAGGGGCAGGGGATGGATCTCTGCAGGAACAATGAAGATCTCCATTTTTTTTTCTCTTTCCCGCATTTACAGTGGGGAGGTGCAATCTGTCAGCCTATCAGCAGCGCACACACGGAGCGAAGTGCTTTTTTTCACACAAGCAAGGGCATGTGTCATTGGCAGTGTATGTCACATGTCCTTGCCCTATAAGACCAAGCCATTTTCCCCGTCGCCACCATTTTCTCACTGCTGCAGCTGCGTGTTGGACGGCACCGCTGTTGCTGTGTGCGCTATACCTTGTTAATTTCAAGCCAATTTTCGCACAAATATACAGATAGCTTGGGAGTAGGGAATAGTTGTGATTGCAGTCCTTTTAAGGACTAGGTTACAGCATTTCCTACGACTTTTATCAGGGAGGTCTGTGCTCTTAAATAGATCGGTTGTGGGAGTAAAGACTAATTGTAATTGCAGTCCTTTTCAGGACTAGGTTACATGAGTTCCTATCAGTTTTTGCCAGGCAGGTCTGTGCCAGTGCTGTGCAAGTTTTTTTCACAGCATTTGGCTGAATCTAGCAAAGCTAATCCCTTTTGGCCTATTGCAGAGTGTGTTAGTCAGTGGAGTAGCCTATCTGTGTTGCAAGATATACCACCTGTGTATAGAATACCAATTTTTTTACTGCACCTAGTGAAGTAAAATCTTTTGGGCATAGCATCATTCTATTAGTCCATCTATACCGACCTCCATCAGGTTGCAAATTAAAACTAATTTTTATCTGCATCTACAGTACCTCTGAAAAAATATTTGGGCCTCTAGCAGTGTGTGGGACTTGTTCTATTAGTCCATCTATACTGACCTCCATCAGGTTGCAAACTGAATATATTTTTTTCTGCATCTACCTCTGAAAAAATATTGGGCTTCTAGCTGTGTGTGGGTCTTGTTCTATTAATCCATCTATACTGACCTCCATCAGGTTGCAAACTGAATATATTTTTTTCTGCATCTACCTCTGAAAAAATATTTGGCCTTCTAGTAGTGTGTCGGACTTTCTCTATTAGTCCATCTATACTGACCTCCATCAGGTTGCAAATTAAAACTAATTTTTATCTGCATCTACAGTACCTCTGAAAAAATATTTGGGCTTCTAGCAGTGTGTGGGACTTGTTCTATTAGTCCATCTATACTGACCTCCAGCAGGTTGCAAACTGAATATATTTTTTTCTGCATCTACCTCTGAAAAAATATTTGGGCTTCTAGCTGTGCGTGGGACTTGTTGTATTAGTCCATCTATACTGACCTCCATCAGGTTGCAAACTGAATATATTTTTTTCTGCATCTACCTCTGAAAAAATATTTGGCCTTCTAGTAGTGTGTCGGACTTTCTCTATTAGTCCATCTATACTGACCTCCATCAGGTTGCAAATTAAAAATAATTTTTATCTGCATCTACAGTACCTCTGAAAAAATATTTGGGCTTCTAGCTGTGTGCGGGACTTGTTGTATTAGTCCATCTATACTGACCTCCATCAGGTTGCAAACTGAATATATTTTTTTCTGCATCTACCTCTGAAAAAATATTTGGCCTTCTAGTAGTGTGTCGGACTTTCTCTATTAGTCCATCTGTACTGACCTCCATCAGGTTGCAAATTCAAAATCATTTTTTTCTGCATCTAGCTCTGAAAAAATATTACAGCTTGTAGCAGTGTGTGGGACTTGTTCTATTAGTCCATCTATACTGACCTGCATCACGTTGCAAATTCAATATAATTTTTTTCTGCATCTAACCCAGCCAATAGTTTTGGCCTAATACCACAGTTTGGCCACTCAGCTCTGCTCGGTTACCATCCATTGTTTTTTTGTGCAAACAACTCCAGAGTTGTGAATTAGTTAACCACCAAAATGAGTGGAAAAAGGCCTGCTGCTGGTGGAAAGGGGAATAGGCGTGTTGGGAAGGGGAAAAAAGGTTGTGTCCGTGGGGTAGGTGTTAAAGCAACAGTAACATCTGCAGAAGAAAGACCATCTTCCAGCCAAACTAAAATGTCTACTTCTTTTAGCGGACAATGTGATAAGATCCCTTTCTTACGGCCACGCCAATCGCTACAAATTCCAGATGAGGCACAAAAACAGCAGGTGCTTCAACGGATATCAAGTGCTCCTTTAAGTGGGCTCTCCTCCACATCAACTTCAACATCACAAATACTCCAGTCCTCAAAGGTGTCACCCAAATCGCACTTGCTTCCTCACAGCTCCCAAATCTCCAGCTGCCCGTCTGAGTATGAGGTAGAACAGATGGTTGAGTCTGCAGAGCTGTTTACTCATACTATAGCCTGGGAATCAGAGGTCGACTCCAGCGCTTCTGTGAATCCAGACGAGGAAATGATCTGCACTGATGTCCAGAATCTTTATGAGTCGGATCCAGGACCAGACGTAGAAGGTTCTGACCATAATGTAGACCCTCATTCCCAAACTGTAACTCCTGTTGGTGGAGACAATGAGGAAGACGATGATAAGACTCAAATACCTGATTGGAGCGACAACTTTAGTTTTTTGTCAGGGCAGGAACAGGTTGGCTCTGAGGACGACGGGTGTGATAACGCACAGGGTGATGATGATGAGGTCGGAGATCCCACTTACTGTCAACCCACAGTCAGCCAAGAGATGAGGTCAGCAGAGGAGGTGGAGGAAGATGCTAGTGACGACGAGGTCAGGTTGCGCCTTCCTGGACAGAGACGTAGTACTGGAAGCACGTCAACAACTGCATCCTCAAACACAACTCTGCCTCTCACCACAAGTCGTGGTGGCTCTTCAGGTCGCATGGGTGCTAAGCCTTGCATAGCCTGGGCATTTTTTCAGATCGATAAAGATGACCCAACTCGTGTTATCTGTAACATTTGTCAGCAAAAGCTAAGTAGAGGCCAAAAAATACATAGTTTGAGTACTTCATGCATGAACCGGCACATGGACATGAAGCATAAGTTGCAGTGGGAAGCTCAGTGTGCTACAATGCGGCCTAGCCGGCCGGGCCAACCACCGTCTGCCATATCTTGTGCATCCGCGGCCTCTTCATCCTCTGTGACTGGGGGGACAGCAGTCACACCTGTTTTGGGGCGCAGACCTGCCACCTCTTTACCCGCAACAGCCAGCGTGATTGGCAGGTCATCATTTTCTTTGGAGGTGGTAACACCAGCTGGTGTTGAGCGCTGTCCGACATCGATAGCACCACCTTTGGATCAAGGCAACCTAACATGTCCGCCTGCATCTTCCTCACAGACCGGCAGTTTGCCGGGGACACCCTTATCAACCCCGTCTAAGCACAATAGCCAGCCCTCGGTCCCTCAGATGTGGACAAGTAAAAGACCATTTCCTCCTAGCCATGAGAAAGCTAAGAGGTTGAATTTCACCATCTGCAAGCTCTTGGCTACAGAAATGCTGCCTTTCCGCCTGGTGGACACAGAGGATTTTCGAGACCTTATGTCCGTCGCAGTGCCCCAGTACCAGATGCCCAGTCGGCACTACTTCTCAAAGAAAGGTGTGCCTGTGCTCCACCAGCATGTCGCACACAACATCACCGCTTCTTTGAGAAACTCTGTGTGTGACAGGGTGCATTTCACCACAGACACTTGGACGAGTAGGCATGGACAGGGGCGTTACATGTCGCTGACTGGGCACTGGGTAACTATGGTGACAGCAGGACAAGGGGCTGCTGTCCAAGTCTTGCCGTCCCCACGAGTTGTGCGTCAATCCTCTTTATGTCAAAGTTCCTCCACTGCTTCTGCCTCCTCAACCTCCTCTCGGTCTTCCACCTGCACCCAAAGCCTGTCTGGTCATGCCACAAGCTTTCTAACTGCGCAGAAGGGATCCTGCACACCTCCTTACTATGCTGGCAGTAGGGCTCAACGTCATCAGGCGGTTTTTACATTGAAATGTCTGGGAAATGTGAGTCACACAGCTGAGGAGTTGTGGTCAGCTCTGGAGAACCAATTTCATGAATGGTTGTCTCCACTGGACCTGAAACCAGGGAAGGCCGTGTGCGACAATGCTGCAAACCTGGGTGCGGCCCTTCGCCGGGGCAATGTCACACACGTGCCTTGTATGGCTCACGTGTTGAACCTGGTTGTCCAGCAATTTTTAGCCCACTATCCCAGACTAGATGGCCTTCTGCAGAGGGCACGGTCGCTGTGTGCTCACTTCCGCCGTTCGCATCCCGCAGCTCAGCGACTTACATCTCTACAGAAGTCGTTGGGCCTGCCACTTCACCGGCTAAAATGCGATGTGCCTACCCGGTGGAATTCAACTCTGCACATGTTGCAGCGACTGTGGCAGCACCGACAAGCCCTGGTGCAATACGTTCTGACGTATAGCCTGGGCCAACGAGATTCAGAGGTGGGGCAAATCACGCTGGAGGAGTGGTCTCAGATCAGGGACCTATGCACCCTTCTGCACAGTTTTGAAATGGCGACGAAGATGTTTAGTGCTGACGATGCCATTATCAGCATGACTATTCCGGTGATTTACATGCTGGAGCACATGTTAAACAGAATTCGGAGTCAGGTGGTGGCACAAGAGGAGGTGGAGGAAGTAGAGGAGGAGGAGTTGTATGCGGAAGGGCTAACATCTGCAAGGTCCAGAAGGTCGGCAGCACCAAGGCGGCAGGCATGTGAGGGTGGGGGAGATGGTTTTACCAGGGCGCATGGTAGCAGCCAAACTAGTGAGGAAGGTGCAGGAGCCCAGGAAGAAGTGGAGGACGAACTGATGGAAGACTCATCAGATGAGGGAGACCTTGATCACATTTCTGTTGTGCGAGGTTGGGGGGAGAGGACAGAGGAAGGAAGCATGATTGTTACCTCGCCACCAACACAACAGGGACTTGGTGCTCCTGGATGCGCAACACACATGAGTGCCTTCTTGCTGCACTACCTGCAACATGACCCTCGAATTGTGAGAATTAGAAATAATCCTGACTACTGGGTTGCCACACTGTTAGATCCCCGGTACAAAAGTAAATTTGCAGAAATTATTCCTGCCATAGAAAGGGATGCACGCATGCAGGAGTATCAGCAGAGACTGTTGCAGAATCTTACGTGTGCTTTTCCACAAAATACCAGTGGTGCACGTAGTGAATCTCACAGTTCCAACTTGCCAACCGTGGGACCGTCAAGTGTTCAGCACTCAAACCGTAACAGAACCACAGTATCTGCTGGTAACATCAATTTTGCGGAATCATTTCACCACTTTTTTAGCCCATCCTTTGCAAGGCCACAGGAGACAAGAAATCTGACACATAGTCAACGCCTAGAGACGATGGTACAGGAGTATCTCCAAGTAAACATTGAAGCCACGACTGTGTCACTGGACCCTTGCTCTTTTTGGGCTTCCAATCTGGATAAATGGCCGGAGCTAGCCACTTACGCCTTGGAGATCTTGTCATGCCCCGCAGCCAGCGTTCTGTCTGAACGTGTGTTCAGCGCTGCTGGTGGTGTGCTGACAGATAAGCGCACGCGGCTCTCCACTGATAATGTAGACAGACTCACGTTCATAAAGATGAACAAATCATGGATCCGAAACGACTTTTCTACCCCTGTGTCATCCTGGGGAGAGTAAAAGCTTGATGATTGGTTAAAATCACCCTACCAAACGTTTTAAGCTTTCAAATTACTAATCATGTTTATCTGTATCTTGACTGGAAAATAATTTGGGCTTTGTAGCAGTGTGCAGCACTGATCCTATTAGGCCATCTATAATAAGCTCCACCAGATTTAAAATTAAAAATAATTTTTAGCTGCATCTAGCCCGGAAAATAATTTTGGGGCTCCGAGATGCGCAAGACACATAAGTGCCTTCTTGCTGCACTAACTGCAGCATGACTGACCCTCATATTGTCAGAATTCGAAGTAATCATGACTACTGGGTTGCCACACTCTTAGATCCCCCAAACTTTTCGATCAACCTTTTCATTTTAATAAAGACCAAAAAAATGGTCATTTTTGAAATTATAAGCATTAGCAGGTTGTTAGAAACTGAAATCAAACAGTTTTCAACTCAAAACTTTATTCTAGGTGATGTTACATTTTCACATAGGACCCCTTGTTCGAAAGGAGCTTCTGAACTCTCTCGTCCATTGAATTTGTCAGGTTTTGGATGGTTTCTGCTTCAATTGTTTTGCATGAGGACAGAATACCCTCCCAGAGCTGTTGCTTAGATGTGAACTGCCTCCCGCCATCATAGACACTCCTTTTAATGATGCTCCAAAGGTTCTGAATGGGGTAGAGGTCAGGGGAGCATGGGGGTCACACCATAAGTTTGTCCCCTTTTATGCCCATATCAGCCAGAGATGCAGATGTTTTATGTGCAGCATGAGATGGTGCTTTATCATGCAGAAAAATGATCTTGCTGTGAAATACACGGTTCTTCTTCTTGAACCATGGCAGGAAGTGCTGTTTGAGAAAATCCACATACATTATGGAGTTCATCTTTAGCGCCTTCAGGGATCCTAAAGGGGCCGACAATCTCTCTCCCCATGATTCCAGCCCAAAACATTACTCCACCTCCTCCTTGTTGGCGCTGTAGCCGTGTTTGCGTGGGGTGTCCATCAACCAGCCATCCTCCACTCCATCCATCTGGACCATCGAGCGCTGCACGGCACTCATCCGTGAACAAAACAGTTTTGAAATCAGTCTTCATGTAATGTTTGGCCCACTGGAGCCGTTTCTGCTTGTGTGAAGTGGATAGAGGAGGTCGACAGGATGGCGTATGCACAGCTGCAAACCTCTGAAGGACCCTGCATCTTGTTGTTCGGGGGACGTTGGAGACACAAGCAGCTTCAAAAACTTGTCTGCTGCTATGACAAGGCTTTTTTGCCGCTGCTCTTTCAACCTGACGTAATTGCCTGTAGGAAAGAGTCCTCAATTTGCCCTTATCAGCACGCACACGTGTGTACTGTGAATCAGCTACATACTTCTTGATTGCCAAGACACTTCATCCTGATCATCGCACAATGTTGATTGTAGTCATGCCTTGACCTAAACACTCCACAATTTGTTGCTTCTCAGCAGCCGACACATCCTTTTTCTTTCCCATTTTGGCAGAAAATGTAGGCTGCTTAATAATGTGAGAGAGCCTTCTTCAGTAGTCTTGCCTTTCATTGGACACACCTGCCAAACTAATTAGCACAGGTGTCTGCAATTGCTTACAGTGATATAAAGAGCCCTGACACACATCACCATCAATGAGTTTAACTGACAAACAAACAAATTCTTCCCTTATCACTCCTAAACACTTTTTGCATAATAATTTGGAACGCGGTGTACATGTGCTTTTCCACAAAACACCAGCGGTTCACGTAGTGAATCTTACAGTTCTAACTTGCCAACCGTGGTCTGTATGGAATTGTTCAATAAAGGGCCCAAAATTAAGATAACATAGATGGGAGAGGTCTCTATGAATAGGAATTCCTAAGTATTTGATACCCTGTGAGGGCCAGGCAAAGGGAAAGTTGGACTGGATGGAATCCTATATGGATTTGGGGAGGGAGACATCGAGGGCCTCAGACTTCGCTGCATTGATTTTAAAATTTTACCATGTAACAAAGTGATCTATTTCAGCCATAACAGCATGGATGGATATATGTGATTGAGTGATATATACTAGGACATCATCAGCAAATAGAGAGCACTTGTACTCGGTGCCTCCCACCTCAATCCACCTAATATTGGGGTTATGGCGAATTGATGAGAGCAGGTGCTCCGTCACTAGGATGTATAAGAGAGGGGACAGAGGACATCCCTGCCTTGTCCCATTGGTGATTGTGAAAGGTGATGAAAATGTTCTGACGCACCCCCTGGGCCTTGGGACACCCGGAGCCGGACCCTTTTTGGTGGATGCTGGTGGTTGTAGTCTTCGTGGCGGCGACCCGGTTCCGTGGCTCAGGGCGGTCAAACCAGTGGCGGAACTATTTATGTGGTTTTGATGTTTAAATGTCCAACTACGCCACCCGTGGATTGCGGTCAGAGTGAACCGCCGCTACAGGGCAGACCGCTGAGGCTGGTGTTGTGGGTGCAGCAGAGCATAGCATAACTCCCCACGGGAGGAGTATAGCCTCAGGGCAGTGTATGCGGAGGATGGGGGTGATGGTGCAGGGCAGCAGCAGTAACGACACGGAGTCAGTGATGCAGTCCAGGGCCTTTACTCACAGTTCTTATTATCCAGACCACGTCTGCAGGTAACGGCTGCCCACGTCGTACTGTGCTCACCAGGTGAGGGGCTCAGACAACTCCCAGATAACTTTGGAGCACTTCACAGGACCCCCTTTGTGTGTCCTTTGTCTGGCCTTTCTTACCAACACTTCTGTCCGGCTGCCTCGGGCCTCCTCTTGGTAAACTTGGCGCCAGTTTCCCTGACCCTATGTGGTGCCTTCCTAGCGGGTGTAGCGAGGGGCTGCGCCACATAAAATGTCAGAGCCTCCGGTTTCTAGCTGAGGGTCGTTTCCTGCCTCCACTAGTTCGGGGACCGGTCTCCCCCTTTGGCCTGACCCCTCCACGCAGGTGGATTCGGGCGTGCGGTGGCGACTCGCCCGTCCACACCCCTGGGATCCCTTCATTCCTCGTTCCTGGAGCCTTCTCCGCTCCTCTTCCTTCCTTCTCCCTCTTCCAGGCCTGGGCCTCTGTTACTAGGCCCGCCTCCGGAGCAGAGCTCATGCAGAGCCCCTGCTCCCTGCCACTTCTGCTCAGACTTCTCTGCACTGAACTAAGATGTGCCCACCTTTTATACTCCCTTCTCAATGCACCCAGGAACTGCTTCCTCCCTGCTCCTGCACTACAGGGTTCCCCTTCCTCAGTGTTCCCTCCCCCCACTCCAGCCAGGGACAGGGACTGTCGTGCCCATCTCAGGGGCATATTGGTCGCCCTGCCCCACGGCAATGTGGTGTAATGCATGCAGGTGTCGGGTCCTGATCCACACTCCATCCTTACCTGAGAGTGAGATATCACACCTCTGGGTGAGGTGCAATACGTCTGTAGCAACCGAGCCCTCAGGGTGCTACAGTTCCATTTATCTTCAGCCTAGGTGACGTATTGCGATACAGGGCCGTGATTTTGGCTATAAAAGGGTCCCCTAGACCCCTACCCCAAGCTTTTTAAGAGAATCATATATGGCGTGCCAGGAGACTCTATGGAATGCTTTCTCAGCATCCAACGAGAGTATCTAATTACAAATTTTTAACTGCATCTAGCCCAGGAAATACTTTGTGCCTAGTAGCAGTGTCTGCTAGTCAGCGGATTATCCCGGCTGTTAAGCAAGCTACACCACCTGTAGTTTAGACACTTAATTTTTTCAAAGGAAATGCTTCGGGACCATGGGATACTCAGTGAAGAGCATCAGGAGGCACCCCAAGGCATAGGGGCTGGGACTGGCAGTAGGATGCCTTGCGGTGGACAGCCGAGCTCGATCCTTATAAAAGCTTTTTAACTGCAGCAGCTTTAGTGGACGCTACTGGAGCTGGAATTACGCGGCTGCTGGCATGAGACTTGCCCTCCAATAGATCCTTGTAAATGGATTTAAAGTGTATTCATTCAAATTAGAGAGACAATTTAAATTAAAAAGCTTAGAGCTGCCTCCACCACAGGGGGGCTCGCTCGACCCACCAGCGGACAGGCACCAGTATTGGGAGAGGGGGGCTGGCCATCAGGGTTCACCGCGGCTCTGGCACAAACCCGGCGACACGGAGGTGGCACGGGCAGGAGCGGACTGGCCGTGTCGGCTTCTCACTTTTTGGATTTTAGAAGGGCATGACATGCCTATATCTGTGTCTCCCCCTCCTTTTACTCCTCCACCTCTTTTATTTTCGCATGACTATATGTACTTGTCACTTTTCCATGTGTTAGTTGTGTCTTCTGAGCAGTTTGTCAGCTTTTGGACACCTTTGAAGGTGTTTTCTATTTGTTTCTATGTGTTTTTGTTTGCCTGCCATTGGTTTTAACGGTGTTCGAAGGTGTTCGACGAACAGTTCGACGAACAGTTCGGCGAACACACGGGTGTTCGACGAACCGAACCGAACTCGAACACTACGGGGGTGGCTCAACACTAGTGCTGATGCGGTTCAGTGGTCTTCTGAGGCCATTGAAGCTTTTGTGTATCTCAAGGAGAGGTTCACCTCTCCTCCTATCCTTATGCAGCCTGATGTTACTAGGCCGTTTTTGGTTGAGGTTGATGCTTCCTCTGTGGGGGTTGGCGCAGTATTGTCTCAGGATAACGGGGATGGATTACATCCCTGTGCCTTTTTTTCAAAAAAATTTTCGGAGACTGAACTGAATTACGATATTGGTAATCGGGAATTATTGGCTATTAAACTCGCATTTGAACACTGGCGCCACTTCTTGGAAGGTGCGGAATTTCCCGTTCAGGTTCTTACGGATCATAAAAATCTGATATATCTTGATGCTGCCAAGCGCCTGAATGCCCGTCAGGCTAGGTGGGCACTGTTTTTCTCGCGGTTTAATTTCTCCGTTACTTACATCCCTGGTACTAAGAATGTTAAGGCGGATGCCTTGTCTCGCAGTTTTTCTCCCATAGTCGGTGCTGAGAAAGAGGAGAACATTTTACAAGAAGGTGTTGTGATAGCTGCTTTGGACTCCGTTTTGGAAAATGAGATTCTTAAAGCACAGGAGAATGCCCCTTCTAACACTCCTCATGGGAGGTTGTTTGTGCCTGGGACCTTTAGGAGAGATTTGTTTGTTGAGTGTCACGAATCTCGGTTGGCAGGTCATCCCGGAATCTCTGAGACCAAGAGACTGGTGGGTCGCAGTTTTTGGTGGCCTGGATGGCAGAAGGAAGTCATTAAGTGGGTGCGTCAATGTACTATATGTGCTAGATCTAAGTCCTCACATACTCCTGCTGCGGGGTTGCTTTGTCCTTTGGAGGTTCCCAGTGCTCCTTGGACACATTTGGCTATGGACTTTATAACTGACCTTCCCCCCTCTGAGGGTTTTACTGTCATCTGGGTGGTCGTGGACCGTTTTAGCAAGATGTGTCACTTGGTTCCTTTCGTCAAACTGCCCTGCGCTAAAACTCTCGCTAAGGCCTTTGTCAAGGAAATTGTCAGACTTCATGGCGTTCCTACTGACATTGTTTCTGATAGGGGTCCTCAGTTCGTGGCTCGTTTTTGGCGTGCCTTTTGTGATAGGTTGGGAGTTCATTTGTCGTTCTCGTCCGGATATCATCCTGAATCTAATGGCCAGACAGAAAGGAAAAACCAGGATGTTGAGCAGTTCTTGCGTTGTTTTGTGGCAGACAATCAAGAGGGGTGGTCTGAGTTTCTGCCACTTGCTGAATTTGCTCTGAACAATCATACATCTTCTTCTGCTGGTTGTTCGCCTTTTTTTTGTTGTTCTGGGAGACATCCGTCGTTTGGGTCGTTCTCCAAGTTGGGATCTGCCGTGCCTGAGGAGGAGAATTTTTCCGGTGATTTGGAGAGAGTTTGGACGGATGTGCGTGGTAATCTTCAGGAGGCCAACAGAAAATCTAAAGACTACTTTGATAGGAAACGACAGGAGGTTTTGTTCGCTGTTGGTGACATGGTTTTGTTGTCCTCTAGGAATCTGCGGTTGAGGATTCCTTCAAAGAAATTGGGTCCCAAGTTTGTAGGGCCCTTTAAGGTGCTTCAGGTTGTCAACCAATCTGCTGTTAGGTTGGAGGTTCCTACTTCCTGGAGAATTAATCCGGTATTTCATGTTTCTCTGTTGAAAAAAGCTGTTGTATCGGATTGTGACGCCTCTGCCTCTGTTCCTCCGGTGGTGGAGGACGGGGAATATGAAATTTCTCGCATCCTTAACTCTAGACGGTATAGAGGTAGTTTGCAGTATCTTGTGGCCTGGAAAGGTTTCGGTCCCGAGGATAACTCTTGGGTGAGGTCGGATGATGTTTCCGCGTCCAGACTTATCAGAGCGTTTCACAGGAGATTTCCTGATAAGCCTGGTCCTAGGGGATCCGGAGGATCCTCTTAGAAGGGGGGGTACTGTTAGAACCTTGCTCTTAGTTTTTTTTCCTTTGCTGGTCACATGACCTTGTTGGCCTATTTAATCCTGCTCCGCCCTTCTGGCTTTGCTGGACTTCATTGTATATCTACTTTCTAGCTAGCCTGTGCTCTGTGTCTTGCTCTGTTAGTTTGCTTGGTCTACTGACCTCTATGTTCTATATATTTTGTTTGTTCGTCTGTCTGCTACTATTTCTGTTAGGAGGTGTCCCATATTCCTCCCAGTCCTTAGTACTTGTAGGGATTCCTTCCTCACATCTATAGGTCTCCGTACAGACTAGCTTAGGACTTTAGCAGGTCTGATCGCAGGATCAGGTTCCCTGTTACATCGTAGGGATTAAGCTGAGTTCTAGCGTAGGGACAGATCTCCTCTCTTTCCTTAGCTCTGGTAGCAGAACATAACAGAAACACATAGAAAACACCTTTAAAGGTGTCCAAAAGCTGACAAACTGCTCAGAAGACACAACTAACACATGGAAAAGTGACAAGTACATATAGTCATGCGAAAAGAAAAGAGGTGGAGGAGTAAAAGGAGGGGGAGACACAGATATAGGCATGTCATGCCCTTCTAAAATCCAAAAAGTGAGAAGCCGACACGTTCAGTTCCCTCCTGCCCGTGCCACCTCCGCGTCGCCGGGTTTGTGCCAGAGCCGCGGTGAACCCTGACTGCCAGCCCCCCTCTCCCAATACTGGTGCCTGTCCGCTGGTGGGTCGAGCGAGCCCCCCTGTGGTGGAGGCAGCTCTAAGCTTTTTAATTTAAATTGTCTCTCTAATTTGAATGAATACACTTTAAATCCATTTACAAGGATCTATTGGAGGGCAAGTCTCATGCCAGCAGCCGCGTAATTCCAGCTCCAGTAGCGTCCACTAAAGCTGCTGCAGTTAAAAAGCTTTTATAAGGATCGAGCTCGGCTGTCCACCGCAAGGCATCCTACTGCCAGTCCCAGCCCCTATGCCTTGGGGTGCCTCCTGATGCTCTTCACTGAGTATCCCGTGGTCCCGAAGCATTTCCTTTGAAAAAATTAAGTGTTCAAACTACAGGTGGTGTAGCTTGCTTAACAGCCGGGATAATCCACTGACTAGCAGACACTGCTACTAGGCACAAAGTATTTCCTGGGCTAGATGCAGTTAAAAATTTGTAATTAGATACTCTCGTTGGATGCTGAGAAAGCATTCCATAGAGTCTCCTGGCACGCCATATATGATTCTCTTAAAAAGCTTGGGGTAGGGGTCTAGGGGACCCTTTTATAGCCAAAATCACGGCCCTGTATCGCAATACATCACCTAGGCTGAAGATAAATGGAACTGTAGCACCCTGAGGGCTCGGTTGCTACAGAGGTATTGCACCTCACCCAGAGGTGTGATATCTCACTCTCAGGTAAGGATGTAGTGTGGATCAGGACCCGACACGTGCATGCATTACACCACATTGCCGTGGGGCAGGGCGACCAATATGCCCCTGAGATGGGCATGACAGTCCCTGTCCCTGGCTGGAGTGGGGGGAGGGAACACTGAGGAAGGGGAACCCTGTAGTGCAGGAGCAGGGAGGAAGCAGTTCCTGGGTGCATTGAGAAGGGAGTATAAAAGGTGGGCACCATCTTAGTTCAGTGCAGAGAAGTCTGAGCAGAAGTGGCAGGGAGCAGGGGCTCTGCATGAGCTCTGCTCCGGAGGCGGGCCTAGTAACAGAGGCCCAGGCCTGGAAGAGGGAGAAGGAAGGAAGAGGAGCGGAGAAGGCTCCAGGAACGAGGAACGAAGGGATCCCAGGGGTGCGGACGGGCGAGTCGCCACCGCACGCCCGAATCCACCTGCGTGGAGGGGTCAGGCCAAAGGGTGAGACCGGTCCCCGAAACTAGTGGAGGCAGGAAACGACCCTCAGCTAGAAACAGGAGGCTGTGACATTTTATGTGGCGCAGCCCCTCGCTACACCCGCTAGGAAGGCACCACATAGGGTCAGGGAAACTGGCGCCAAGTTTACCAAGAGGAGGCCCGAGGCAGCCGGACAGAAGGGTTGGTAAGAAAGGCCAGACAAAGGACACACAAAGGGGGTCCTGTGAAGCGCTCCAAAGTTATCTGGGAGTTGTCTGAGCCCCTCACCTGGTGAGCACAGTACGACGTGGGCAACCGTTACCTGCAGACGTGGTCTGGATAATAAGAACTGTGAGTAAAGGCCCTGGACTGCATCACTGACTCCGTGTCGTTACTGCTGCTGCCCTGCACCATCACCCCCATCCTCCGCATACACTGCCCTGAGGCTATACTCCTCCCGTGGGGAGTTATGCTACGCTCTGCTGCACCCACAACACCAGCCTCAGCGGTCTGCCCTGGAGCGGCGGTTCACTCTGACCGCAATCCACGTGTGGCGTAGTCGGACATTTAAACATCAAAACCACATAAATAGTTCCGCCACTGGTTTGACCGCCCTGAGCCACGGAACCGGGTCGCCGCCACGGAGACTACAACCACCAGCATCCACCAAAAAGGGTCCGGCTCCGGGTGTCCCAAGGCCCAGGGGGCGCGTCAGAACATTTTCATCACCTTTCACAATCACCAATGGGACAAGGCAGGGATGTTCTCTGTCCCCTCTCTTATACATCCTAGTGACGGAGCACCTGCTCTCATCAATTCGCCATAACCCCAATATTAGGTGGATTGAGGTGGGAGGCACCGAGTACAAGTGCTCTCTATTTGCTGATGATGTCCTAGTATATATCACTCAATCACACATATCCATCCCTGCTGTTATGGCTGAAATAGATCACTTTGTTACATGGTCAAATTTTAAAATCAATGCAGCGAAGTCTGAGGCCCTCGATGTCTCCCTCCCCAAATCCATATAGGATTCCATCCAGTCCAACTTTCCCTTTGCCTGGCCCTCACAGGGTATCAAATACTTAGGAATTCCTATTCATAGAGACCTCTCCCATCTATGTTATCTTAATTTTGGGCCCTTAATTGAACAACTCCATACAGACCACGGTTGGCAAGTTAGAACTGTAAGATTCACTACGTGAACCACTGGTGTTTTGTGGAAAAGCAGATGTACACTGTGTTCCAAATTATTATGCAAAAAGTGTTTAGGAGTGATAAGGGAAGAATTTGTTTGTTTGTCTGTTAAACTCATTGATGGTGATGTGTGTCAGGGCTCTTTATATCACTGTAAGCAATTGCAGACACCTGTGCTAATTAGTTTGGCAGGTGTGTCCAATGAAAGGCAAGACTACTTAAGAAGGCTGTCTCACATTATTAAGCAGCCTACATTTTCTGCCAAAATGGGAAAGAAAAAGGATGTGTCGGCTGCTGAGAAGCAACAAATTGTGGAGTGTTTAGGTCAAGGCATGACTACAATCAACATTGTGCGATGATCAGGATGAAGTGTCTTGGCAATCAAGAAGTATGTAGCTGATTCACAGTACACACGTGTGCGTGCTGATAAGGGCAAATTGAGGACTCTTTCCTACAGGCAATTACGTCAGGTTGAAAGAGCAGCGGCAAAAAAGCCTTGTCATAGCAGCAGACAAGTTTTTGAAGCTGCTGGTGCCTCCAACGTCCCCCGAACAACAAGATGCAGGGTCCTTCAGAGGTTTGCAGCTGTGCATACGCCATCCTGTCGACCTCCTCTATCCACTTCACACAAGCAGAAACGGCTCCAGTGGGCCAAACATTACATAAAGACTGATTTCAAAACTGTTTTGTTCACGGATGAGTGCCGTGCAGCGCTCGATGATCCAGATGGATGGAGTGGAGGATGGCTGGTTGATGGACACCCCACGCAAACACGGCTACAGCGCCAACAAGGAGGCGGTGGAGTAATGTTTTGGGCTGGAATCATGGGGAGAGAGATTGTCGGCCCCTTTAGGATCCCTGAAGGTGCTAAAGATGAACTGATATGAGCATAAAAGGGGACAAACTTATGGTGTGACCCCCATGCTCCCCTGACCTCTACCCCAATCAGAACCTTTGGAGCATCATTAAAAGGAGTGTCTATGATGGCGGGAGGCAGTTCACATCTAAGCAACAGCTCTGGGAGGGTATTCTGTCCTCATGCAAAACAATTGAAGCAGAAACCATCCTAAACCTGACAAATTCAATGGACGAGAGAGTTCAGAAGCTCCTTTCGAACAAGGGGTCCTATGTGAAAATGTAACATCACCTAGAATAAAGTTTTGAGTTGAAAACTGTTTGATTTCAGTTTCTAACAACCTGCTAATGCTTATAATTTCAAAAATGACCATTTTTTTGGTCTTTATTAAAATGAAAAGGTTGATCGAAAAGTTTGGGGGATCTAAGAGTGTGGCAACCCAGTAGTCATGATTACTTCGAATTCTGACAATATGAGGGTCATGCTGCAGGTAGTGCAGCAAGAAGGCACTTATGTGTCTTGCGCATCTCGGAGCCCCAAAATTATTTTCCGGGCTAGATGCAGCTAAAAATTATTATTAATTTTAAATCTGGTGAAGCTTTAGTATAGATGGCCTAATAGGATCAGTGCTGCACACTGCTACAAAGCCCAAATTATTTTCCAGTCAAGATACAGATAAACATGATTAGTAATTTTAAATCTGGTGGAGCTTATTATAGATGGCCTAATAGAATCAGTGCTGCACACTGCTACAAAGCCCAAATTATTTTCCAGCCAAGATACAGATAAACATGATTAGTAATTTGAAAGCTTAAAACGGTTGGTAGGGTGATTTTAACCAATCATCAAGCTTTTACTCTCCCCAGGATGACACAGGGGTAGAAAAGTCGTTTCGGATCCATGATTTGTTCATCTTTATGAACGTGAGTCTGTCTACATTATCAGTGGAGAGCCGCGTGCGCTTATCTGTCAGCACACCACCAGCAGCGCTGAACACACGTTCAGACAGAACGCTGGCTGCGGGGCATGACAAGATCTCCAAGGCGTAAGTGGCTAGCTCCGGCCATTTATCCAGATTGGAAGCCCAAAAAGAGCAAGGGTCCAGTGACACAGTCATGGCTTCAATGTTTACTTGGAGATACTCCTGTACCATCGTCTCTAGGCGTTGACTATGTGTCAGACTTCTTGTCTCCTGTGGCCTTGCAAAGGATGGGCTAAAAAAGTGGTGAAATGATTCCGCAAAATTGATGTTACCAGCAGATACTGTGGTTCTGTTACGGTTTGAGTGCTGAACACTTGACGGTCCCACGGTTGGCAAGTTGGAACTGTGAGATTCACTACGTGCACCACTGGTATTTTGTGGAAAAGCACATGTAAGATTCTGCAACAGTCTCTGCTGATACTCCTGCATGCGTGCATCCCTTTCTATGGCAGGAATAATTTCTGCAAATTTACTTTTGTACCGGGGATCTAACAGTGTGGCAACCCAGTAGTCAGGATTATTTCTAATTCTCACAATTCGAGGGTCATGTTGCAGGTAGTGCAGCAAGAAGGCACTCATGTGTGTTGCGCATCCAGGAGCACCAAGTCCCTGTTGTGCTGGTGGCGAGGTAACAATCATGCTTCCTTCCTCTGTCCTCTCCCCCCAACCTCGCACAACAGAAATGTGATCAAGGTCTCCCTCATCTGATGAGTCTTCCATCAGTTCGTCCTCCACTTCTTCCTGGGCTCCTGCACCTTCCTCACTAGTTTGGCTGCTACCATGCGCCCTGGTAAAACCATCTCCCCCACCCTCACATGCCTGCCGCCTTGGTGCTGCCGACCGTCTGGACCTTGCAGATGTTAGCCCTTCCGCATACAACTCCTCCTCCTCTACTTCCTCCACCTCCTCTTGTGCCACCACCTGACTCCGAATTCTGTTTAACATGTGCTCCAGCATGTAAATCACCGGAATAGTCATGCTGATAATGGCATCGTCAGCACTAAACATCTTCGTCGCCATTTCAAAACTGTGCAGAAGGGTGCATAGGTCCCTGATCTGAGACCACTCCTCCAGCGTGATTTGCCCCACCTCTGGATCTCGTTGGCCCAGGCTATACGTCAGAACGTATTGCACCACGGCTTGTCGGTGCTGCCACAGTCGCTGCAACATGTGCAGAGTTGAATTCCACCGGGTAGGCACATCGCATTTTAGCCGGTGAAGTGGCAGGCCCAACGACTTCTGTAGAGATGTAAGTCGCTGAGCTGCGGGATGCGAACGGCGGAAGTGAGCACACAGCGACCGTGCCCTCTGCAGAAGGCCATCTAGTCTGGGATAGTGGGCTAAAAATTGCTGGACAACCAGGTTCAACACGTGAGCCATACAAGGCACGTGTGTGACCTTGCCCCGGCAAAGGGACGCACCCAGGTTTGCAGCATTGTCGCACACGGCCTTCCCTGGTTTCAGGTCCAGTGGAGACAACCATTCATGAAATTGGTTCTCCAGAGCTGACCACAACTCCTCAGCTGTGTGACTCACATTTCCCAGACATTTCAATGTAAAAACCGCCTGATGACATTGAGCCCTACTGCCAGCATAGTAAGGAGGTGTGCAGGATCCCTTCTGCGCAGTTAGAAAGCTTGTGGCATGACCAGACAGGCTTGGGTGCAGGTGGAAGACCGAGAGGAGGTTGAGGAGGCAGAAGCAGTGGAGGAACTTTGACATAAAGAGGATTGACGCACAACTCGTGGGGACGGCAAGACTTGGACAGCAGCCCCTTGTCCTGCTGTCACCATAGTTACCCAGTGCCCAGTCAGCGACATGTAACGCCCCTGTCCATGCCTACTCGTCCAAGTGTCTGTGGTGAAATGCACCCTGTCACACACAGAGTTTCTCAAAGAAGCGGTGATGTTGTGTGCGACATGCTGGTGGAGCGCAGGCACACCTTTCTTTGAGAAGTAGTGCCGACTGGGCATCTGGTACTGGGGCACTGCGACGGACATAAGGTCTCGAAAATCCTCTGTGTCCACCAGGCGGAAAGGCAGCATTTCTGTAGCCAAGAGCTTGCAGATGGTGAAATTCAACCTCTTAGCTTTCTCATGGCTAGGAGGAAATGGTCTTTTACTTGTCCACATCTGAGGGACCGAGGGCTGGCTATTGTGCTTAGACGGGGTTGATAAGGGTGTCCCCGGCAAACTGCCGGTCTGTGAGGAAGATGCAGGCGGACATGTTAGGTTGCCTTGATCCAAAGGTGGTGCTATCGATGTCGGACAGCGCTCAACACCAGCTGGTGTTACCACCTCCAAAGAAAATGATGACCTGCCAATCACGCTGGCTGTTGCGGGTAAAGAGGTGGCAGGTCTGCGCCCCAAAACAGGTGTGACTGCTGTCCCCCCAGTCACAGAGGATGAAGAGGCCGCGGATGCACAAGATATGGCAGACGGTGGTTGGCCCGGCCGGCTAGGCCGCATTGTAGCACACTGAGCTTCCCACTGCAACTTATGCTTCATGTCCATGTGCCGGTTCATGCATGAAGTACTCAAACTATGTATTTTTTGGCCTCTACTTAGCTTTTGCTGACAAATGTTACAGATAACACGAGTTGGGTCATCTTTATCGATCTGAAAAAATGCCCAGGCTATGCAAGGCTTAGCACCCATGCGACCTGAAGAGCCACCACGACTTGTGGTGAGAGGCAGAGTTGTGTTTGAGGATGCAGTTGTTGACGTGCTTCCAGTACTACGTCTCTGTCCAGGAAGGCGCAACCTGACCTCGTCGTCACTAGCATCTTCCTCCACCTCCTCTGCTGACCTCATCTCTTGGCTGACTGTGGGTTGACAGTAAGTGGGATCTCCAACCTCATCATCATCACCCTGTGCGTTATCACACTCGTCGTCCTCAGAGCCAACCTGTTCCTGCCCTGACAAAAAACTAAAGTTGTCGCTCCAATCAGGTATTTGAGTCTTATCATCGTCTTCCTCATTGTCTCCACCAACAGGAGTTACAGTTTGGGAATGAGGGTCTACATTATGGTCAGAACCTTCTGCGTCTGGTCCTGGATCCGACTCATAAAGATTCTGGGCATCAGTGCAGATCATTTCCTCATCTGGATTCACAGAAGCGCTGGAGTCGACCTCTGATTCCCAGGCTATAGTATGAGTAAACAGCTCTGCAGACTCAACCATCTGTTCTACCTCATACTCAGACGGGCAGCTGGAAATTTGGGAGCTGTGAGGAAGCAAGTGCGATTGGGATGACACCTTTGAGGACTGGAGTATTTGTGATGTTGAAGTTGATGTGGAGGAGAGCCCACTTAAAGGAGCACTTGATATCCGTTGAAGCACCTGCTGTTTTTGTGCCTCATCTGGAATTTGTAGCGATTGGCATGGCCGTAAGAAAGGGATCTTATCACATTGTCCGCTAAAAGAAGTAGACATTTTAGTTTGGCTGGAAGATGGTCTTTCTTCTGCAGATGTTACTGTTGCTTTAACACCTACCCCACGGACACAACCTTTTTTCCCCTTCCCAACACGCCTATTCCCCTTTCCACCAGCAGCAGGCCTTTTTCCACTCATTTTGGTGGTTAACTAATTCACAACTCTGGAGTTGTTTGCACAAAAAAACAATGGATGGGAACCGAGCAGAGCTGAGTGGCCAAACTGTGGTATTAGGCCAAAACTATTGGCTGGGTTAGATGCAGAAAAAAATTATATTCAATTTGCAACCTGATGGAGGTCAGTATAGATGGACTAATAGAACAAGTCCCACACACAGCTAGAAGCCCAAATATTTTTTTAGAGGTAGATGCAGAAAATTTTTTTATTCAGTTTGCAACCTGATGGAGGTCTGTATAGATGGATTAATAGAACAAGTCCCACACACAGCTACAAGCCCAATATTTTTTCAGAGGTAGATGCAGAAAAAAAATATATTCAGTTTGCAACCTGATGGAGGTCAGTATAGATGGACTAATAGAGAAAGTCCCACACACTGCTAGAAGGCCAAATATTTTTTCAGAGCTAGATGCAGACAAAAAATTATTTTGAATTTGCAACCTGATGGAGGTCAGTATAGATGGACTAATAGAGAAAGTCCCACACACTGCTAGAAGGCCAAATATTTTTTCAGAGCTAGATGCAGAAAAAAATTATATTCAGTTTGCAACCTGATGGAGGTCTGTATAGATGGATTAATAGAACAAGTCGCACACACAGCTAGAAGCCCAAATATTTTTTCAGAGGTAGATGCAGATAAAAATTATTTTTAATTTGCAACCTGATGGAGGTCAGTATAGATGGACTAATAGAGAAAGTCCCACACACTGCAAGAAGGCCAAATATTTTTTCAGAGCTAGATGCAGATAAAAATTATTTTTAATTTGCAACCTGATGGAGGTCAGTATAGATGGACTAATAGAACAAGTCCCACACACAGCTAGAAGCCCAAATATTTTTTCAGAGGTACTGTAGATGCAGATAAAAATTATTTTTAATTTGCAACCTGATGGAGGTCAGTATAGATGGACTAATACAACAAGTCCCACACACAGCTAGAAGCCCAATATTTTTTCAGAGGTAGATGCAGAAAAAAATATATTCAGTTTGCAACCTGATGGAGGTCAGTATAGATGGAGTAATAGAACAAGTCCCACACACAGCTAGAAGCCCAAATATTTTTTCAGAGGTAGATGCAGATAAAAATTATTTTTAATTTGCAACCTGATGGAGGTCAGTATAGATGGACTAATAGAGAAAGTCCCACACACTGCTAGAAGGCCAAATATTTTTTCAGAGCTAGATGCAGATAAAAATTATATTCAATTTGCAACCTGATGGAGGTCAGTATAGATGGACTAATAGAGAAAGTCCCACACACTGCTAGAAGGCCAAATATTTTTTCAGAGCTAGATGCAGATAAAAATTATATTCAATTTGCAACCTGATGGAAGTCAGTATAGATGGACTAATAGAACAAGTCCCACACACAGCTAGAAGCCCAAATATTTTTTCAGAGGTACTGTAGATGCAGAAAAAAATTATATTCAGTTTGCAACCTGATGGAGGTCAGTATAGATGGACTAATAGAGAAAGTCCCACACACTG
Source organism: Phyllobates terribilis (assembly GCF_046119375.1). Classification (NCBI taxonomy): domain Eukaryota; kingdom Metazoa; phylum Chordata; class Amphibia; order Anura; family Dendrobatidae; genus Phyllobates; species Phyllobates terribilis. Next base: position 1,162,025,617 of record NW_027362761.1, on the reverse strand, counting down.
CTAGAAGGCCACATATTTTTTCAGAGGTAGATGCAGAAAAAAATATATTCAGTTTGCAACCTGATGGAGGTCTGTATAGATGGATTAATAGAACAAGTCCCACACACAGCTAGAAGCCCAATATTTTTTCAGAGGTAGATGCAGAAAAAAATATATTCAGTTTGCAACCTGATGGAGGTCAGTATAGATGGACTAATACAACAAGTCCCACACACAGCTAGAAGCCCAATATTTTTTCAGAGGTAGATGCAGAAAAAAATATATTCAGTTTGCAACCTGATGGAGGTCTGTATAGATGGATTAATAGAACAAGTCCCACACACAGCTAGAAGCCCAATATTTTTTCAGAGGTAGATGCAGAAAAAAATATATTCAGTTTGCAACCTGATGGAGGTCAGTATAGATGGACTAATACAACAAGTCCCACACACAGCTAGAAGCCCAATATTTTTTCAGAGGTAGATGCAGAAAAAAATATATTCAGTTTGCAACCTGATGGAGGTCTGTATAGATGGATTAATAGAACAAGTCCCACACACAGCTAGAAGCCCAATATTTTTTCAGAGGTAGATGCAGAAAAAAATATATTCAGTTTGCAACCTGATGGAGGTCAGTATAGATGGACTAATACAACAAGTCCCACACACAGCTAGAAGCCCAATATTTTTTCAGAGCTAGATGCAGAAAAAAATTATATTCAATTTGCAACCTGATGGAGGTCAGTATAGATGGACTAATAGAATGATGATATGCCCAAAAGATTTTACTTCACTAGATGCAGTAAAAAAATTGGTATTCTATACACAGGTGGTATATCTTGCAACACAGATAGGCTACTCCACTGACTAACACACTCTGCAATAGGCCAAAAAGGATTAGCTTTGCTAGATTCAGCCAAATGCTGTGAAAAAAACTTGCACAGCACTGGCACAGACCTGCCTGGCAAAAACTGATAGGAACTGATGTAACCTAGTCCTGAAAAGGACTGCAATTACAATTAGTCTTTACTCCCACAATCTATCTATTTAAGAGCACAGACCTGCCTGATAAAAGTCGTAGGAAATGCTGTAATCTAGTCCTTAAAAGGACTGCAATCACAACTATTCCCTACTCCCAAGCTATCTGTAGATTTGTGCGAAAATTGGCTTGAAATTAACAAGGTATAGCGCACACAGCAACAGCGGTGCCGTCTAACACGCAGCTGCAGCAGTGAGAAAATGGTGGCGACGGGGAAAATGGCTTGGTCTTATAGGGCAAGGACATGTGACATACACTGCCAATGACACATGCCCTTGCTTGTGTGAAAAAAGGCACTTCGCTCCGTGTGTGCGCTGCTGATAGGCTGACAGATTGCACCTCCCCACTGTAAATGCGGGAAAGAGAAAAAAAAAATGGAGATCTTCATTGTTCCTGCAGAGATCCATCCCCTGCCCCTCCCCCCACCCCGCTGTACACTCAAACTGCGTATTTACATTAATTTTCATCATTACTGAGAAAAAATCCAGTTATGATTTTGGTGCACGAACAGTTATCGAACATAACCTCGAACAGCCGAATTTTTCTCAAATTGTTCGTGTTCGCCGAACGGCTCGAACACCGCCCAAAACAGCTCGAATTTGAGATTGGCGAACAGTTTGAGTAGAACAACTCTCATCTCTATTAGAGAGTAAAAGACACAGATCAGGGGAACTTATACCCGCTCACTGGGGAGAGTCCATAAATGTACCCTTCGCCCTGAGTGCCCTGGACCGTACCTGCATCACCACCAGTAAAGGTATTGAAGTTTGCCCTTGTGTGTGTGCCCGTACTTCCTCTGAGACCATCCTGCCGTCTCTCTCCTGCTTCCACCATCTTTCTACACCTTTACACTGCCCTGAGGCCTGCTCCACCTGTGGGGAGCCGTCCCATCATAGCTGCCCCTAACATCAGCCTCAGTGGACTGTCGCAGCGCTGGTAACCTCTTACCAGAATCCAAAGGTGGCGTCACGAAAAATCCCAAATCCCCCATATATACATATTCTCCTTTTCAGTGACCGCCCTAGGTCACGGACCGGGTCAGCCACCGTGATATCCCCCGGCAACCAGAGGCCCGGCTGCCGAGTACCCCACGGCCCAGTGGGCGAGTCAGATCTTGGTGTCACAAACAGGATTGCGTGCCCGTTGCCATCGGGTGCTGTGCGCCTTTAATAAGAACTGTGTGTTTAACTGTGGCAAAGATTGCCACCATTACTATGTTGCCACGCGGGAAGAAGGGCGTAACCGCGGGAAACTGAGAGGCGTGCCTGTTGAAGCGCGTGAAGCCCAGGACACGCCCCACACCGCGACGACGAACCAGGAAGCGCAAGGTCCTGGAAGGAGTCCAGTGAGCGCCCTGACATCAGACGCGAGCGATGCAAGGTCCTGAAAAGAGACCGTCGCCTGCGGAGCTGCGGCCTACCGGAAGAAAAGTAAAGAAGGTAGGCCACGGTTCACTAGGGGGGCGCAATGATGTCCGAAGCCCAGCAGAACACTGCGGCCCTCGACAACGCCCCAGCAGGAGTAACTTCCTCCGGTGCTGCTCAGGCAGAAGCAGTCGCCGCACCAGCAGGAGCTGTGGCACGGATGGTGCGCATAGCTCTACAGCATGCCCTAAAATGTTCAGAGGGTGAGGGAACTGTTGGAACAGGACACCCAGACTGAATGGGAGGATGACCAGGATGGGTCACCCACCTCCCATAACCAGGCGCAGCCCAGGAGGGGGCGCCCTTGAGCTACTAGTTTCCCAGTAGCTCTCATGTAACCTGAACTTGGAGTCCATGAACTATGAGCGGTCCCACCATTGTACGTAGTTTGCACCTCCTGAGGTGCCCCCTGGTGGTTTTCACAAGACCACCACCACTAAAACCTGCTTGGCGTGGCCAAACCAGTGGTCCTACACCAGTCCTGCAGCCCGCCCAGGACCTTCGTTGGGGGTTTGGAGCAGGTCCCCCACAAGCCAGCTTACCCAGATGAGAGGGACACACCCGAGGAGGGATCTCATCAAAACTGGTCATTGCAGAACGTAAAGTTGTGTTGCTGCTAATGTGCGTGTGCAGCCCACAAACTGTTTCCTTGTACATAATTGCACTCCCTGGAGTGCCTCTAAAGCTACCTATGCAGTGAAATGGACACCCTGTTAGGGGACTCGCTGACATTTGCTCAAAAACTTTAACTATTGTATATACTGTATGTGTATTATTGATTATGTTTTTGCAACGTTCAAGAAATGTGCCTCCCATAAAGGGAAGAAATGTTATTGTTAACCTGTTTTTGAAAATGGCTTCAGTCCAGGAGTACTGAGTTTTACTAGGGGGGAATGTGGCACCCTGCTGCGCACTGGTGCCCCAGATCCCAGAGGGGTGCATGGATGGAATTCTCCCCAGTGGCCTCAATACATACAGACACCTCCACCCAAGTCCACTAGATGGAGCCCTGTCAGGTATATAAATACTGGGGGGGTGGAGTTCAGGAAGTCAGTCAGTGGGAAGCAGACAGTGTGACACCATGCTGCAGCTCCAGACAAGCTGAAGTCTGTGTGGCTGAAGGCCAGGCTAGGCCCAAGCTGCGGGCTAGTCTGGCCAGTGAGAGCCTGGAGCGGGCTAGAAGGCAAGTGAGAGTTCCTGTCAGGCACAGACAGGGACATAACTCAGAGAGTCTGCTCAGGGAATCTGCATGAGAGAGTCTGCAGACTGAGGAGAAGAAGGAGAAATGCACAGGGGGCAGAGGAGCATAACAGGCTCACCCCGAACCATATACCGGACACCGGGTCCGCACCTACAGGGATCGTTATGACCAGTAGGAACAACCGGAATCCCTGGAGAACTACAAGTCCCAGGTTAACCAACCGCTGACCACAGCAACAGGGTTAGGTACCACTAAGGCTCCAGCGACCAGGAATAGTGGGAACCAGGAGAAAACCCTACCGCCAGGTCAGTAGGTGCAAGAAGGAAGCAGTAAGCAAGCCAGGCCTAGCTCCAGGCAGGCCCGAAGCTTAGAGAGTAAAAGACACAGATCAGGGGGCCTTACACCCGCTCACTGGGGAGAGTCCAGAAATGTACCCTTCGCCCTGAGTGCCCTCGACCGTACCTGCATCACCACCAGTAAAGGTATTGAAGTTTGCCCTTGTGTGTGTGCCTGTACTTCCTCTGGGACCGTCCTGCCGTCTCTCTCCTGCTTCCACCATCTTTCTACCCCTCTACACTGCCCTGAGGCCTGCTACACCTGTGGGGAGCCGTCCCATCATAGCTGCCCCTAACATCAGCCTCAGTGGACTGTCGCAGCGCTGGTAACCTCTTACCAGAATCCACAGGTGGCGTCACGAAAAATCCCAAATCCCCCATATATACATATTCCCCTTTTCAGTGACTGCCCTGGGTCACGGACTGGGCCAGCCACCGTGATATCCCCCCGGCAACCAGAGGCCCGGCTGCAGAGTACCCCACGGCCCAGGGGGCGAGTCACAAGCACATGTGGTCTGAGACAAAATCCACGGAGGGTCCATTCCCTTCTTTATAAAATGTAAATGGATCGGTACAGTGTATCAAGAGGTCGATCAGGGTGGAAGAAATAACTGGGTCAGTCTCACTACATCTGTCATAACATGAAAAGTCCAGTCGTTTACAGTGCATGCAGGGGCGTACATAGAAATCATGGGGTCCCATAGCAGAAGCTCTGATTGGCCCCTTCCCCAAAAAAAAAAAAAAAATATTTGTCTGTGTCACAGAAGAGCAGATGTCACAACTTTCCAGCCTTTACATAGTAATTTTCCTCCTGCTGAAGTCCTAGATTCCTCTTTCATTGCCCCATAAAGTATGATGCCAATAAAAGTGCCCCCCCCCAAACACAGCATGGTACCCCCATGGTGCATTCCTTCACATTAGCCTCCACATGCACAGTATAATGACCCTATTGTACCCCACTTCAACTCCCAAGGCAAAGTATGGTGACCCTAACACAGTATAATCCCCCAACTGTGACTCCCACACAGCCCTCCATGCAGTATAATGGCCCGCACTAACCCTCCATACAGTATAATGGCCCGCACTAGTCCTCCAAACAGTATGATGGCCCCCACACAAACCTTCACACTGTATAATTGCTGTTATACAGTATAATGCCCCCCCCCACATAGCCCTCAAAATATTATAATGGCCCCACATAGCCTTCCATATAGTATAATACACCACTCATAATCCTCCATATAGTATAATGCACCCCCCATAATCCTCTTTATAGTATAATGAACTTCCCATGGTCCTCCATAGAATATAATGCACTCCCCATAGTCCTGAATACAGGATATTACACACCCCATAGGGTAAAATGCAGCCCCCATATAGTATAATGCTCCCCACAATCCTGCAGTATTATGGTCACCACGTACTCACTGATTTAAAAATACCGTATATTTTAAATAAGCCGACCCGAGTATAAGCGGAGGCGCCTTATTTTACCACAAAAAACTGGGAAAACGTATTGAGTCGAGTATAAGCCTAGGGTGGGAAATGCGGCATCTACTGGTAAATTTCACTATCCTGGTATGTATGGCACCCCTCATCTCCCAATTCTGGTATGTATGGCCTCCTCATCCCCCAATCCTGGTATGCATGGTCCCTCTCATCCCTCAATCCTGGTATACATGGCCTCCTCATTCCCCAATCCTGATATGCATGGCCACCTCATACCCAATCCTGGTATGCATGGCTTCTTCATGCCCCAATCCTGGTATGCCTGGCTCCCTCATCCCCCAATCCTGGTATGCATGGCCCCCCTCATCCACCAATCCTGGTATGTATGGCCTCCTCATCCCCCAATCCTGGTATGTGTGTGCCCCCTCATCCTCCAATCCTGGTATTTGTGGGCTCCCTCATCCCCCAATCCTGGTATGCATGGCCTCCTCATCCCCCAATCCTGGTATGTGTGGCCCCCTCATCCCCCAATTCTGGTATGTGTGGGCCCCCTCATCCCCCAATCCTAGTATGTGTGGCCCCCCCTCATCCCCCAATCCTGGTATGCGTGGCCCCCTCATCCCCCAATCCTGATATGCATGGCCCCCTCATCCCCCAATCCTGGTATGTGTGTCCCAATCACTTTCGACATAAAAAATAAACACTTAAACTCACCTTCTTTCCTCACCTCTGCTCCAGCGCTGCTGTGTCCTGTCTGCCAGGAAGCTCATGTCGGCATCTAATCAGAGCGCGCTCTCAGATGCCGAGGCGAGCTGCTGCTGCCGGCACATTAATTTTTCTCCATGCGGGGACTATGGGCGTGGAGAAGAGTGAATATGAATTCTGTTTAGTAGCTGGCACTGTCAGCAGGAGCCGCAGCCCAGCGCTCCTCCATGCCCGCTACTAAATAGAATGAATATTCCCTCTTCTCCATGCCCATGGGAGTGGAGAAAAGGGAATATTCATGTCCCTTTAGCAGCGGGCACACGTTGTAGCTGCAGCAGCGGCTACTGCCTGTGTCCCGCTCCTCAGCCGCCGCAATACCCCTCCCCTCCAATACTCACCTATTCTCCTCATTCCCCTGCTGCTTCCTCATGGGACCCCGGCTCACGCCCCCCCCCGTCTCACTGGCCAGTTACGCCATTAACGGTACGCCACTGAGTGCGTGAAATACTCTGGAGGCATCAGAGGTGCTTTATAGGTTGAAAAGGGAGCAAAGCCCCACACTGGAGGCGGGACAGGTAACACTGCTGCAGATTATGCAATTTTTGGTGTAAAAACAAAACACCATAACCTAGAAAGTTAAAAAAATGCTGATAGAACAGAGCCCAATTAACAGATAACTCTCCTTTTGTCTTAAAGGAAGGGACCAAGAATATTGGAACTAACGGTGCCATCTTTATACTGCATGTTATAACACTTATAACAACTATCAGAAATTAAAGTGCCATCGCACTAATTTCAAGAAGGAAGATACAAACATAACCAAAATAATTAAAATTAAATATTTTTATTTCAAAATAGTTTAAAATCAATATTAAAAATTCCAGGTACTTTCATTACAATCACCACCAACCAAAAACTGAATTTATTATGACTTATATTATTAATACTCCATCAATTAATTAATGTTCCAATATTTTATTGCACCTATCCCTATGTCAAAAAGGTGCAAAGTGCAAATGCCAGGTTCTCAGTAATTCTTTTATACCCCTCTTATACAAATAAATAATAATGGTTATTCCATATATGGATAAAGTGCAAGTGCCAAACTCTATTCCAATCTTATTCATGGAGTAATAAATTATTCTGCGATCAAACTGGGGTCTTTCATTAGTATTCCTATCATATTAGCATGAGTATTACTATACAAATTGTACTTACAAAGTAGTAATATCAGAGAGTGTGTGGTGGTGCTGGTCTTTCAAATATTGATTTTAAACTATTTTGAAATAAAAATATTTAATTTTAGTTATTTTGGTTATGTTTGTATCTTCCTTCTTGAAATTAGTGCGATGGCACTTTAGTTTCTGATTGTGGTTATATTATGATTAGGAAGTAATTATTGTTGGACCTTATTGGAGCGTATGTTATAACACTTAGCCAGAGCAGTTGTTAATTGTGAAGCGCTGCTGTTGATAGATTCAGCTTATTTCTAAGCCATTGACGTCCATATTAATTGCTCTAACAAGCTCCATCTGCTATTAAATCATATGATTAAGAGAACATGAACATATCATCACATGTTGCTCGTAATCACTTTTATGTCTTCATTTACACTATCATTGCAGATATTTCTACAGGAGCTGAACTCCGGCAGATGGAAACTGTGAAATCTTCGATGAGAAATCCGATCTGCAAGATCCTATCCCAATATGTAGTAGGTTTAATAATAATAATAATATTAGCAAATACCTCAAATTAGAAATGTAGTATTGTTCTTCTTATTCCCTATGTCTCTTTCCTCATGCGCAGGGCATTACAGGACCTTACGTATCCTTGGTTACGACCATTAGCAACTCGCTAATTGTCATTATATCAGTGGTCGTAACCATTGATACCTAAGGTCCTGCAATGCCTGTGCATGAGGAAAGAGACACAGCGAATCAGAAAAACTATACTACATTTCTAATTGGAGGTATTTGCTAATATTAATATTATTACGCCTACTAAATATTAGGATAGGATCTTGGAGACAAGAATACACCCTTTAAGGCCCAGTGTGTCTATAACCGTTGTATCACTATAGTTACAACCCTGAAAAGTAGTAGTTTTGCACATTTGGCAGGCCAGAGGTTGAAAAGCTTAGTTGCAGACTATGGAGCATTTGGCTTTTTTTTTTTTTTTAACTGTTCACATCGAATCCTCCAGTGACTGGAAATGTTTTGATTTATATAAATGAGCTGTCATGGCCGCCCTGGTAATTGGTTAAGTAACACGTTTACCTTGACAGAGGTTCCAATCTCATATTTTACGGGATGATATGACCAGGAAGGTTCTGTGCAGCTGTTCGGCTGACCAAGCGTCTCTCCAGATTTTAGCATTTAGATTGGAATCCTGGTCCACAGCTGTATCTCCGCATAATTATCATTAGTTTGTTCATAAAACCTCGGTTATTCCACGGCGAGCTGGAAATCAATAAAACGCTGAATTACAGATTGAAACGCTGATGCCAGATCTGACATCACTGACAAGGGGATTGTGCTTAATGTATGCGGCACCATCCAAATATTTATTCAATCAAATCTGCATTCATTGAGCCGTACGCCATGCCGCGTAAGGATTGGAGATGCCTTACCTCTCGTCTTTTATTTTTTCTAATTTAATTTAATGCTTCTCGTTACTCAAAATATTTGATGGACAACATTAAAAAAAACAACAGTATCTGTCCCAAAACCTAGAGCGGCACCTGTCCACAGATTGTATGTGGTAATGCAGCTCAGCCCCCTTCACCAATAGAGCTGTAGACACAATCCATGCAAAGATGGGGAACATTATTTTAATAAATCAGTAGTAATAAAAAAAAGTTTGTAAAATACACAATATGGTCAAAAGTATTGTTGCACCCACTCTAAATCCATAGGTAATAATATAACGGCTCCCGCTCTTCTGGGAAGGATTTCTACAAGATTTTGGAGGCGTCTGTGGGAATTTTTGCCCCTTCATCCAGAAGAACATTTGTGTGGTCAGACCCTGATGTTGGGGAGAGGTCGAGCACACAATCTCCATTCTAGTTCATCCCAGAGGTGTTGGATGGGTTGGGGTCCTGGCTTCATGTGTTGCGAGTCATGTTCTTCCATCAATCTCCCACAACAATGTCTTTCTGGACTTTGCTTTGTGGACAGAACATATGGGGGCCATTTCCTATACTGTTCTCACAAAGTTGAAAGCTGCAAAATGTCTTGTACTGAAGCATTAAAATTTCCCTTCACTATCACCAAGGATCTAAGCAGACCCCTCTATAACAATTCCATACCATTATCCCTCCTCCACCAAACTGTACAGTGGGAACAATGCAGTCAGGAGGTAACGTTCTCCTTCATCAAACCAGGACTAGTCCATCAAATGCAGGTAAAGAAATGTGATCTGTCACTGCACAGAACACATTTCCTCCAGAGTCCAGTGGTGGCGGCTTTACACCACTCCATCCGAAGCTCGGCATTGTGCTTGGTGATGTACGGCTGCATGCAGCTGCTCAGCCATGAAGGGGAGGAGGTCTGGACTTTGCATTTATGGAGTCAGCAGAGCGTTGTTGACCTTTCTGCCTTCTGCTCCTCGGCCTTCAGCTCTGTAACATTACGGGGTCTCCACTTCGTGGCTGAGTTGCTGCGGTTCATTCCACTTCTCAGTAATGTCACTCACAGGTGAGGGGGGAAGATTTAGGAGGGAAGAAATATCATGACTGGACGTGTTACACGGTTGGCTCCTATTACAGGACTGCACTGGTATCAGTGAACTCTGCCCCACCGGCCATTCTGACACATGTTATTAATGGCGGGGGGCCGGGTATCACACACCGGGGGCGGGGGGCCGGAAATTATACACCGTGGGCAATGTGACCAAATCTTATACATCGGGGGCGAGTGGACAGATGTTAAACACCAGAGGCAAGGAACTGGATGTTATACTCCGGGGGTGAGGGGCCGGATGTTATACACTGGCAGTGAGCGACCAGATGTTATACACCGGGGGAAAGGGGCTGGATGTTATACACTGGGGGCGCAGGGCCGGTTGTCATATACCAAGTGCAATTGAGCTGAAGGGAAAATTTGAACTAAGGGAGTATGATATGTGCCCCAATACTTTTGTCCATATAGCATGTGACGCACCCCTGGGCCTGTGTCGCGCAGCGTTGCGCACGCGGGAGCTTACCCGGAGCCGGATCTGTTGAGGGTTGTAGTCTCGTGGCGGTGACCCGGTCCGTGCCCAGGGAGTCAGACTAAGTGGCGCTGTATTAGCGGTAGATGTTGTACGACTACGCCACCCGTTGAATGCAGCGAAGGAGCTGCCGCTGCAGGGCAGACCGCTGAGGCCGGTGGTAGGATTGTGCAGCGTGATAGTATCACCCCCAACGGGAGGGGTATGGCCTCAGGGCAGCCGACGTGGATGATGGGGGTAGCAGGAACCACTCGGAGACGGTACGGTGTAGTTCAGGGTCTTTACTGGTGACAAAGATAGACCCTCCCGGAGTACTGCTAGCAATTGGGGCCTGGTCAGTCCTTGAGCAGATGGGATCTCCCCTGGCCAGGCGGAGTTGTAGGCCTCCCAAACTAACTGTACTCTTCTGGCTACCTTGCTAGAGGCGGGTATAAGTAGCCCACGTCCCTGAGTGTACCGTGTGGTGCTCACCCGTATGGCCGGTGACTCGGGGCCTTCTAGTAGCTTCCGCTCCACGATGGCGGTGCTAGTCCCATGCGTGTGACCGTGCCTTCGGGTTTCTTGGCCGGAGGACCTGGAATCCCCTGCCTGACGGATTCTGCTGCTGGGTAGGAGTTAGTCCCCACAGCCTCGGACTCCGGGTCCGGTAAGAAATCTTCTCAGTCAGGGCGAGCTCTGCAGCTGCCAGCCCCTGACTCCTTGTAACACTGCTCCCACAGAGCTCCTGTTGTTTCTTCCCATAGCTGCTTCTCTTCTCTGTCTCTACTTCTGGCATGGCCCAGGAGCTGGGCCCAGCCGGAGCCACAGCTCCCTGTCAGCCCTCCTGGCTGAACTCTCCCTCTGAACTCCCTAACCCTGCCTCAGCCCCAGGCTTATATCGGGGAAGTTCTTCCCCTCCCAGGACTGGGCAGGAGGTGTGGCATGCATAGGATTCCTGACCAAGAGACCTCCCACCTGCTCTCAGACATAACATTGCTGTTACTGTGCAAACCAGACCCCTGGGGTGCCACATTCCCCCCTAGTGAAATTTAGTACTCCGGGACTAAACATATTTTTAGAAAAACATAACAAGGTATAAACAATAATAATACAATAAGAAAAACACATAAAGATGGTTACGGCGTGTCCGCAACCGGGTGCAGTTTTGAAGAAAAGCAAGGTGTCCATTTCACCAAAACAGGGAGACGTAACCAGGTAGGGGTCTGTCCTGCCCCGAGTCCTTAACAGTCTTTAGTCCATTCCTGGGTTACGCTCCAACCATGTACAAAGGATTCCCGGTAAATCCACCAAAGACTCCCATAAATTACTAGAAACACATAATTATTTACAGGATATGGCCGCTCTCAGTCCTCGGCCAGTGGGGATAAGGAATGGCTGCTCACAGTCCTCAGCCTGGTTTAAGATAGGGGCACATGGGGAACAATTCACTAATCCCAACGGGGACCATATTTTAATTAGCAGCAGTCCTTGTACCCTTACGGGTAACTATTTACAGCTCTTTATTCACGCTACTTCCCTTCAGTAGCTATGTCCTCTTTGTGCTCCCTCCTGAGGGTAGTCCTCAGACCCGTCCGGGTCCTCTTGGCTTTCCTCGTATTGGTAGTACTGCAGCTCCTCCTCGGTTAGCTGGGTTAGTATCTCTGCGACAGTCCTTCCCCCAGGTGGCCAGGACTTTACCTCCCTTTGGGCTGCCCCGGTTAATTGGGCCACCAGGATGCTCACTTTTTGCTCTTCTGTGAGGGGATACACCTGGAAGAGGCTATCCAGCTTTTCTCTAAAGTCATGCAGGGTATGTGACTCCCCTGAGTACTGGGGTAGCCAGGCCGCTCCCGGGATATAGGGCATGGTGAAAGGCATGACCGCAACAGCGGTGGCGCTGGCGGGGGTTGAAGCGGTGAAGCTCTCCTCCGTATCCGGCATCCTTCTCCCCCCTAGTGGACCGTGGCCTACCTTGCGATGATCCTCTTCCGTAGGCCGCGGCTCCGCAGTGGATCGTCAGGGTTGAGGACCTTCCGTCGCGCTCCTGTGACGTCGTCGTCTGCTGGGCTCCTGCCATGACCTTACGCAACGTCCGGACGTGAGGCGGGGCTTCAGTTCTCGCGCGCTTTCGGAGTCCACGCCCCTCTTCTTCCCGCGCGGCGTCTTCAAGATGGCGTCCAACGGCGGGAAAACTCCACGGAAGGCGGGAAGAAGGCTGAAAATGGCGCCGGATGACGGGAATCTTCACCACTGCTAAGTTTGAACAGTCTTTTTCAGGCACGCAGTACCCGGTGGTTGCGGGCACGAAATCCTGCCGACTACGCCAAAAGTTGACGCACCCCTGGGCCTGTGTCGCGCAGCGTTGCGCACGCGGGAGCTTACCCGGAGCCGGATCTGTTGAGGGTTGTAGTCTCGTGGCGGTGACCCGGTCCGTGCCCAGGGAGTCAGACTAAGTGGCGCTGTATTAGCGGTAGATGTTGTACGACTACGCCACCCGTTGAATGCAGCGAAGGAGCTGCCGCTGCAGGGCAGACCGCTGAGGCCGGTGGTAGGATTGTGCAGCGTGATAGTATCACCCCCAACGGGAGGGGTATGGCCTCAGGGCAGCCGACGTGGATGATGGGGGTAGCAGGAACCACTCGGAGACGGTACGGTGTAGTTCAGGGTCTTTACTGGTGACAAAGATAGACCCTCCCGGAGTACTGCTAGCAATTGGGGCCTGGTCAGTCCTTGAGCAGATGGGATCTCCCCTGGCCAGGCGGAGTTGTAGGCCTCCCAAACTAACTGTACTCTTCTGGCTACCTTGCTAGAGGCGGGTATAAGTAGCCCACGTCCCTGAGTGTACCGTGTGGTGCTCACCCGTATGGCCGGTGACTCGGGGCCTTCTAGTAGCTTCCGCTCCACGACGGCGGTGCTGGTCCCATGCGTGTGACCGTGCCTTCGGGTTTCTTGGCCAGAGGACCTGGAATCCCCTGCCTGACGGATTCTGCTGCTGGGTAGGAGTTAGTCCCCACAGCCTCGGACTCCGGGTCCGGTAAGAAATCTTCTCAGTCAGGGCGAGCTCTGCAGCTGCCAGCCCCTGACTCCTTGTAACACTGCTCCCACAGAGCTCCTGTTGTTTCTTCCCATAGCTGCTTCTCTTCTCCGTCTCTACTTCTGGCATGGCCCAGGAGCTGGGCCCAGCCGGAGCCACAGCTCCCTGTCAGCTCTCCTGGCTGAACTCTCCCTCTGAACTCCCTAACCCTGCCTCAGCCCCAGGTTTATATCGGGGAAGTTCTTCCCCTCCCAGGACTGGGCAGGAGGTGTGGCATGCATAGGATTCCTGACCAAGAGACCTCCCACCTGCTCTCAGACATAACATTGCTGTTACTGTGGAAACCAGACCCCTGGGGTGCCACACATGTATATATATATATATATATATATATATATATATATATATCATTTTTTTTGTTTATACAGTCATAGGTATATGAAATTATTTATGAGCCTTATTGATTTGTAATGTGGACATTGGTAATGGTTCAATTTGCTTTCCTGGGTTCCTGGATGCAAACCGCATAAGTGCAATATCTGTATGGACATTTTAACCATGTTTGCATCCATTTTTTCCTCCTCTACATTCCTCAGGGCAATGGCCATAACATGTAAGCCTGAGACATGAGGTTATAATGTGATCCTCAGTGGGAGAAGAGAGAGATTAATATCTGTGTTTCAGAGTATGGCAAACTAGACTTTTGCCTCAGGGCTCCTGTTTCCTTGGGCGCCTCAAAAACTAGACAGCCAGCATTAACGTAATATTGGAGAATCAAAACATTATGCACCACTGTCAGTTCCAGCAGTGAGCGCTGTATGGTCGGCAACTGTCCGGACATGCTGAATGTAGTAGTTTTGCAGCGGTTGAAGGGCATCAGGTTGCAGATTACTATTCCAGAAGGTCACCCTGCCCTCTAACCGGAGTCTTTCTTTAATGCTTTTTCGTTTGCTTGGGACTAGAAAATGTAAAGAGAGGATCTCTTGTGAAATCTCAGCATCTTGCTGAAAGAGGTTTTTGAGGTCCTTGTAAGACCGGGAGATAAGCGTTGTATTATTCCCTGTGGTCCATGAGTCATTGGAGAGTAAACCTCTGTAGACTTTATAGTGGATTTGTGGTAGGAATATTTCACATGTTCTGGTCCCTTGTTGGTGTAGTTCTGAGCTTTCTATGACATCTTATATTCCTTGGTTTCAGCCATTACATAACTTTTTGCTTTCCAATGCCCAAAATTAAAATTAGAATGAAATATAATTTGTGTTGAAGGGGTAATCCATGTAGAAATTGTCTTTTTTAGGTATAAACCAATAGAGCACAAAATATAATTTTTTTTCTGCTCTATGAAGATTTTTTTCTGCAAGTTTTAGTATATTAAAACTCAAAAAAAAAAAAAAACATTGGTGGACAAGGTCTCCGAGAGCAAGCAGCGAAAAATTGTTACTGAGCACCCTGTCCACATAACTGGCAATTAAAGGGGTGGTCCACTACTTGGACAACCCCTTCTTGATCTAAATGTTTGACTCTGATAAAATAAAAAAGCTTATACTCACCTCCCGTGCTGGCGCTGTTCCAGCGGTGTCAGCTCTCACGGTCCAGGGGCTTACCGTGTGGTTGTTGTGACACGTGACCCTGGTGCCCAATCAGCACCAGCATCAGTTTCCGCATTCGAACAAATGGAACATGAAGAGGAAATCCGGGCTGTGGCTGCTCTCTGACTTACTCTTCATGTTCACTGGCACTTATTGGTGGCCAGGGTTACGTGTCCCAACAACAGCATGGGAGCTCCGAAGAGAGGGAGTGCCGACGCCGCGGGAATGGCGCCAGCACGGGAGATGAGTATAGGTTTTTTTATTTTATCGGGTCCAAGCGAGGGGTATGACAAAGAGTTGTCCAAGTAGTGGATGAGCCCAAGTGGGTCTATTCAAAGAACAAAAAGCCTCCACTAGCGCAGTTCAGTTCATATGAGGGGTCATTTCAGTGGGTGCAGGAGGAACCAGTGGTTTGATTTTCTATGGACATCTATAATAGCATGGATTAAAATCCTCGGTGTCCCCCCGAGATTGGCAAGATTAGTAGCCGAGGTCTATCAAGACAAGGTCTTCACTTTTGACCCTCTCACCCGATGTGAAAAGCTTCTGGGCTGGTGAAGAACATAAAAGGCAACCAAAGGTCCGTGGCCAAAAAGGGACAGAATGGAGTTGTTTTTTTTTGCTCTTATTCCATTAAAAAGTTGTGGCTTTTTACGTTACATATTTGAAGGTTATCCTCCAGGATAACAATGTTTTTGGGGGACAATATGAAGCCAGATAGATGCACCATACTGCGGCACATTGAGCGCTACCTACCAGTATTCATAGTGACTTTACCTCCTAAGCTTTACTTGGGTGATCTGAGCTTCTAATGGAAGGATAGTCTCGCTTGGCCCAATGAACTACTGTTTTCCTTGCAGGCACCACAGTGTATAATTAAGGTGCCAAGGCCTGTTAAGGGGTTAAATAAAGGATTAGGATGACTGTATGGTTTTGAAATTGTAAGATGCAGGTCAAGGATTAGTTTGGTAGGGTAGTGAGAGGGTCAAGAAGGGGTATATAAGTGCAAAGGTTGGAAGTTACTCCCTCTTCTTACCTCTGGCCACCGGAAGATCACCCACTTTTCACTCCCTTATATGTTTTGGTTTATGTTAATATGTTACAAAAATTTCTCCAAAATAAGAATTTTTTGCAATTTGTTCCTCATCTCACCGCACTCCTTTCCCACTACTTCCTCAGTCCAAGTTCTCAGAACCGCTTCTTCTCCCTTTCTTTCCGTACTGTGCAAATGTTCAGTCCTATGTTACCTATTTTAACAGCGTCAGGCTTCGGAAACATACTTTAGGCCGCTAGGAAGCCGTCTGCTCTTTCATTGAAAGGTGATGGCGGCGGAGGCATCACAAGAACTATTGGAAAGCCACCAGTAAATTGCTTCAGGAAAAAGCTGGAAGTCTGGGAAAACTCAGCCGGTGTGCCGGCTTCAAAATGATGCTGTGTGAACATAGCTGTACGTGAGTTGCTCCTCCAAGAACTCATAAAAAAACAACAACTTCGTATGAACACACCAATTGGCTATGTGCACGCTGCGTTTTTGAAGCAGAATCTCTCCAAAATCATCCTCCAATTTCTCAAAAACTTGGAGATTCCTCTCCAAAAACTGAGCAAAAATACTCAAGATCTGATTTATAATTTGCAGCTTATTAAAGTTACTTTTCTTTTTTTGTCTTGAGCCATCCGCAAATTTTTAAAAATGGCGCACTTGCTTGACGAATTTGGCACAAAATAAAAAGAATGCTCTGTTTTGTTTTTAAAATCGCAAATCTTCTAAAAAGTCACAAAAATTCACCAAATTGAAAATTCTTCCAGAAGCCTTATTCACTGGGGGAGACTAAAGTGAAAGGCGCAAAAATATGTCGCATTTCATTAATTTGTCTGTTGGATGAGCAAAGTTGTTGATGAAAATAAAAATGAAAAAAGACTTAACATAGAAAGACAAGTTAAAAAGTTTCTTAAAACATATAGAGAATAAGGTGCAAATATAAAAGACACTAAAAAGGAGCAAATTACTCCAGAAAAAGTGGATCAGGGTGCACATACCCTAAGGTGAACATCGCCTTGGGGAGCTTTTGGAAGAGTTTTTTATTCTGAAGTGTATTTTGCAGCCTTTTGATTGGAGAGGTTTCCTTTTATATTCTCCTCAAAGAATTGATGTGTACTTTCCACCAGGCATATTTCAAAACATCTTCAAGAGAAAAAAAAGCTAAAATAAAAAACAACCCTCCTCATATGAACAGCAAAGTGGATTTCAGTGGAAATGAATTGGAAAAGTTCCATTCCAAAAACTCCTACAAAAAAGCTCATTGTGAACATACACTGAGTGTTCACAGTATCGTGGCACCGCACAAATGATGAGAGGAGAAAAGCATAAATATCTATATTTCCAGAGTATATATTTGCACAGTTCGCCCATTAGGACGGCTTAATTACCGTTTCCCACAATGATTACACAATGGCTCCGGCTCCTCACGGAGCCTCATTTATTTTCTGTTTATATTGAATCATGTTCTGACCTGACATATGTAAAGCTGCTAAATTACGTCTCTCACCGAATGAATAGCTGGGCATTGAGAGGCAAATAATAGCGATTGTGCTGTCCTGGTAGGGACAGTAAATCAGGTGTGAGTCTGTGGTCAGAGGGAGATGAACGTGTGAGACGTTACATGGAGGGTGACGTATTCTTCATTTCAGCAGTAGCACGGGAATTAGAACTTTTCTTTGTCTTCTTCTAGTGGTTTGTTATGTAAAGGAAAATAGTATATTCATGAGGTGCGAGAAAAAAAAACATCCATGAAGATCAACAGTCTGCTGCTGAGGAATTATGGACAAAGCATATATGGAGGCTCAGTGGTAATATGGTTGAGCCTTGACATTCGTGGGCCATGGAATACACCACTGGTTCACTGGTTGACATGTTAGACTTTGGACTATACTAAAGGAAATTCAAAAGGTGTATTTCTAGGCAATGTACAGTATAAATGTAAATTAGTACTAAACAACATTGATAGCAACAAGCATGGGTGGAATGAAGGACTTATTACGGAGTGTCAAGATGGAAAGCTCGAATATGGGACTTCTTCTCAATACAAAGAAGACAAAGATATTGACTACTGCCAAGTACGACCGGGACACGTTAGAGATGGACAGCAATGAACTGGAAGTTGGAAAGGACTTCAACCTACTCCGATCGATAATTACTCAAGATACAGTGACGACACCGAAAGTCAATAGGAACAGAGGCGTAGCTAGGGGTTCAGCTCATGGGAGGCGAAACATCTGAGTGGGCCCTTAACTGCTAACCGCGTGTACAACTACGGTGATGCAGCCTGATGTGAGGTATAGGGGAACCTCAGCAAATGACAATGCTATCACTGAAAATCTCTATACAAAGATTGACA
Source organism: Phyllobates terribilis (assembly GCF_046119375.1). Taxonomy (NCBI): domain Eukaryota; kingdom Metazoa; phylum Chordata; class Amphibia; order Anura; family Dendrobatidae; genus Phyllobates; species Phyllobates terribilis. Next base: position 1,162,007,277 of record NW_027362761.1, on the reverse strand, counting down.
CTGATATTACCACCAAATAGTGACCAAAAGTGGTAGATACCAGTCCTACAGAACATATATGAGACTGCAGACAGTTATAGATAATGATTTACAGATGATGTTCTTTCTGATGGAGTCCTTCATTTTTCCAGCCTAAACCATCTGGTCCAGATCTAGACCAATATCACGACTTATTCCAGCCACGATTCATGTGCAGAAATCAGAACATAGACACATTAGACTTCTCACATTTCCAGCATCGTCCCCATCTATTCCCAACCTGCACAAACTTCTCAACCTACTGTCACCCCAATACTGAGCCGCTGCTGCCATATGTGTCCCTATTACTGATCCTCTTAGTACCCCACATAATAATGCCCGCCACTGTGCCTCTTACAAAGTAGATGGTAGAATTGTGCCTTAGAAAATATTAATGCCCTGTGCAAATGCCCTAGAAAGTAATATTGCCCCCAGTGTCCCCATTTAACAATCACAATAATGAGTGTCCGTATAACAATTATGCTTCTTAAGTGCCCACTTAACATTTAATACTGTCCCGAGTTTCCCAATATATACCGTATTTTTCGGACTATAAGACGCACTTTTTTCCTCCAAAATTTTTAAGGAAAGTGGGGGGTGCGTTTTATAGTCCGAATATATATGCTGTGGGTGGTGGGTGATGTGGGGGGAGCACCAGCGGCGGAGGAGCAGGGCACAGGAGGCAGTAGCCAGCTGCTCCAGCCTATACTGTGCCCACTGTTAAAGAAAATGAATATTCACTGCTCCCAACACTCATGAGCATGGAGAGTAGTGAATATTCCTTTTCCTTAATAGCGCGCACACTGTGCCCACTGCGAGGCTCCTGCAGCGGCTCTGCTGTCAAGTGTGCCCGCTATTAAAGACCATGAATATTCACTCTAACCCACTCCCATGGGCGTCGGGAGTAGTGAATATTCACACTCTTTAATAGCGGGCACACGAGGCCGCCAGCCACTGCAGGGTCCATGCTGCGGGTACAGTGAGCGTGCTATTAAGGAGAGTGAATGGTCACTGCCCCCCCACGTCCATAGTTCCGGCGTGGGAAGCAGTGACTATTCCGCCAGCTCATCTCACAGTGTGAGGACGCATGGCAGGGACGCAATGCACGGCTCATACAGTGAGATCAGTGTCGGCAGCAGAGCAGGATGCAGCACTGGAGCAGAGAGGAGGTGAGCATAATTGTTTGTTTTTTGTGTGCAGCGTGATGGGCATCAGGGGGTACCATGCATACCAGAATGGAGGAGTGCCAATCATACCAGGAAAAGGGATGAGGGGTGCTATGCATACCAGGATGAGGGATGAAGGGTGCCATGCATACCAGGAAGAGGGATGAGGGGTGCCATGCATACCAAGATGAGGGGGGCCATGCATACTGGGATGAGGGGTGCCATGCATACCAGGATGAGGGGTGCCATGCATACCAGGATGAGGGATGAGGGGCGTCTTGCATACCAGAATGAGGGGTGCCTTGCATACCATAGTGAGGGGTGCCTTGCATACCAGGATGGGGATCAGGGGGTACCATGCATATCAGGATGAGGGATTGGGGTGCCATGCATACCAGGATAGGAGTTTGGGGTGCAATGCATACCAGGATGGGGGATTGAGGTGTCATGCATATCAGGATGGGGATGAGGAACATGTATAACAGGAAGAAGGGGGCCATATATATACCAGGATGTGAGATATTAACAAAATTAGGGGACATTACCCCTATAACAGTGTCAGCAACAGACCCCCTCCCCCTTAACAGTGCATCATGACCACATTTTTTGCTTACATTTTCTGTTTTCCTCCTCTAAAACCTAGGTGCGTCTTATGGTCCGGTTCATCTTATAGTCCGAAAAATATGGTAGTTCCCCCCTACATAGCATGAAGCCCCCCACAGCTCTCACATACACAGCATGTTGGGCCCCACAGTAGCCACCTCCCACTGTATGAAAGCTTTCAGTAGCCGCCCCACTGTATTATGGCCCCCAGTAACCCCCCATACTGTATGATGGCCCCCAGGATTCCTCAAACCATGTATGGATGGCCCAGAGTAGTCCCTCCACTGTATGATGGCCATCAATTACCCCCCACACTGTATTATGGCTTCTAGAAGTCCCCCCACACTGTATTATGGCTCCTAGAAGTCCCCCCACACTGTATGATGGCCCTCGGAATTCCCCCCACTGTATGATGGCCTCCAGTATTCCCCCACATGGTATGAATGGCCCCAAGTAGTCCCCCCACACTATATGATGGTCCCCAGTAGTCACCCCACACTGTATGATGTCTCCCTGTATTCCCCTCACACTGTATGATGGCCCACAGTATTCCCCCACACTGTATGACGGACCCCAGTATTCTCCTCTCACTGTCTGGATGGCCCCCAATTCTCCCCCCATGCTGTATGGGTGGCCCCCAATTCCCTCCCCATGCTGTTTGGATGTCCCTCAGTACTCCAGTAGTTCCCCCACACTGTATGCATGGCCCCCAGTAGTCCATTAGTCCCCACAAACAGTATGAATGGCCCCCAGTAGTCCCCCACACTGTATGAATGGCCTCCAGTAGTCCTCCCACTGTATGGATGACCCCAGTAGTCCCCCAACATTGTGTGGGTGGTTCCCATTAGTCCTCCCATACTATATGGATGGTCTCAGAAGTCCAGTAGCCCCTTACACTGTACAGATGGGCAAAAGTTTAGAGTACGGCGATACAGATTAGAGTAGCAGTAGTTCGTAGTGGGCCGCTCTGGATGTGGGGCCTGAGGTGACCGCACCTTCTGCCCCACAGTAGCTACACTACTGAATAGGAGAATAGCTATGGGCAAATCACCTATGAAGTCATTGAACAAGGTCTTCAAATTGAGGAACATTTCATTGACGATGAAGACATGGCTCATAAATAGTTTGGTCTTTTCTGTGGTAACATATGGATGTGAAACCTGGATGATAAAGAAACAAGACAGAAAAAGAATTTATGCCTTCGAAATGTGGTGCTGGAGAAGGATATTATCAATACCATATGTAACATACCTGGCGGCGTCCTTGCATGGTGGTCCATCTCCCACTGTGCAAGAGCGCGCACTTGATCTCCAGTCCAGAATGTCTCTCTGGCTTCCCTCCATGCTGTCTGTTTGTGTCTGTGTCTGCTGCTTAAGGGCGGCGCCCGATTACTTCCTGCTTTTTGTACCTGCTGTGGGTCACACCCCTTGTGCGTCCTCAGCCTATTGCTGTCTGTCACCTGGTATATAGCTCAGCTGCTCCCATCTATCCCTGCCTGAGCATAGTGTTTCATTCAGTGTGTGCCTTCACTCTGAAGATGCCAGGTCCCGTTCTTTGTCTCCTGTCTTGCGGTATCAGTTCCCGTGTCTGAACTGAGTCCTGTCTATGTCTCCTGCCTTGCGGTATCAGTTCCCGTGTCTGAACTGAGTCCTGTCTGTGTACTCTTGCCTGCTGCCTTTCCTGGAGGCTGTATTTCCAGGCCTGTCTGAACACGCTCCTAGCCTGTTCCTCCCGCCTTCTAGGGGCCGATTACCTTGATCCGTTCCTGTATCTTGTCTGTCCTGTCTGAACACGCTCCTAGCCTGTTCCTCCCGCCTTCTAGGGGCCGATTACCTAGATCCGTTCCTGTATCTTGTCTGTCCTGTCTGAACACGCTCCTTGCCTGTTCGTCCCGCCTCTCTGGGGGCCGATTACCCAGACCTGCTCCTGTATCTTGTCTGTCCTGTCTGAACACGCTCCTTGCCTGTTCGTCCCGCCTCTCTGGGGGCCGTATTCCCAGACCCGCTCCTGTGTCCCGCTCCTGTGTCGGTCTCGTCCGTACACTCAGTTCCAGTCTGTACTCTCTCCTATCTTTCATCTGTCTTTTCTCTATGTCCGTTCCTTTCCTTTTTCTGCAGAGTCTGAACTCGTACCTAACTCCTGCCTGTTGTCTCTGTACTCCCGTTTGTGAGTTTGTGGTCCACTCGCTACTTCACTGCAAGTACCCTGTGGGTGTCTGGCTCTGCCTTTCCCTTCCTGTCTGTTCCGTGTGAACAGAGCCCTGTCCCCCCTACTCAGCCTTGCCTGCTCTGACTCCTTTGCTCACTGCTCCGGCGGTTCTAGCCTGCTCTGACTCCTTTGCTCACCGCTCCGGCGGTTCTAGCCTGCTCTGACTCCTTTGCTCACCGCTCCGGCGGTTCTAGTCTGCTCTGACTCCTTTGCTTACCGCTCCGGCGGTTCTAGCCTGCTCTGACTCCTTTGCTCACTGCTCCGGCAGCCTTGCTCCGCTCTGACCCTTTTGCTCGCTGCTCCAGCAGTCTCGCTCCACTCTTGTTCACCGCTCCTGGCGGCCTTGTCCTGCTCTACTCTTGCTCACCGCTCCAGGCGGCCTTGTCCTGCCCTGTTCTCGCTCACCTCTCTGGGCGGCCTCACTCTGCTGTGTTTGTCCGCCACATCTGTGGCTCTGTTCCTGAGTCCCAGTGTGTACTGGGTCCTATCCCGCCAGTGTCCCTACCTGCTAGTGCCTCCCTGTCTGCACTCTAGCTGTGCTTGCCTGTACCCCTCTGCCTGTATTGTTCCTGAGTCCCAGTGTGTACTGGGTCCTATCCCGCCTGTGTTCCTACCTGCTAGTGCCTCCCTGTCTGCACTCTAGCTGTGCTTGCCTGTACCCCCCTGCCTGCTTACCCGCCTGCCTGCATACCAGTCGTGCCTGCCTATACCCACCAGTCTGTGTGCCAGCCTACCAGTCTGTTCCTGTATTCCCCTGTGTGGGTCAACAGCCGTGTCCGGGGTCTGTCCTGGAGTAGCACCTGGTCCCTTTGCTCGGTTCCTCATTGGTGCACTGGCGTCGTATGCCGTCGTGCGACCCTGGTCGGATCGGGTGAATACCTAGTTAAGCCCCTCCAGGCATTCACTCTCCGGCACGGTCCAGTGGAATCACTACAAACACACGCACACGCCGCTCAGCCCGGGCGTGTGCATAACAGCATGCTCAGGCCATGGTTCCCGTTGAGCCCCACGGCCTTCGCTCTCTGAGAAGTTTTCCAGCGAATACATGCATTAAAATAAATAAATAATTTTTTTTTTTCCTTAGCTGAGTTTCAGGCGAATTACGCACCGTCCAGATGGATCTATCAGCTCTCGTTCCTGCGGATCCGCCACGTTACTATGGGGATCCAAGACAGTGTCGTGCATTTGTGGAGCAATGCATGCTACACTTTAAGGCCTACCCTCTCTATTTTCCTTCCGATTGGGCTAAAGTGGCCTTTATGATTGACTACCTAGCGGGTCATGCCTTGAAATGGGTCACCCCCCTATGGGAAGCATGGGATCCTGTCGTCCTTGACCTGCAGGCCTTCCTGGTGGCCTTTCGTATGGTTTTCGAGGTCCCTAACCCTGAAGCCTCTGCTGAAGCTTCACTTCCCAATATCCCGGAGCAGCCCCGACGGGTAATGTGTGTGGGTAGCGCAATAGTCCTCCAGCCCAATGAGACTACTGCCCACCCAGAATCCTCACAGGGTGACTACGCTTTCCGGAATACTTCTCCCAACCTCAAGAGGCAGTCCAGACGTGCTAGACGTAGAGGCAAGCCGTCACGCCAGGGTCTGTCCTCCCTGAGACCTCCTGACCCCAACCTTGAAGTCCCTACTGAAGCTTCATCTCCCTGTATCCCGGAGAAGCCCCAACGGGTAATGTTCATGGGTAGTGCACCAGTTCTCCTGCCCGAAGAGACTTCTGCCCATCCAGACTCCACACAGGAGAACTTCCTGCACCCGGCATCAGATGCTTCACCCACTTTAACCGGTGTGGATGTCCAAGGATGCTCCAAAGCTGTGGTTACCTCAGAGTCTGTGCACCTCTACTACCTGGTGGAGGACCCCCTGTTGCCTCCTGAATCCTCCGGGATACCACTCGATGACAAATGGAGAGAGACTTCTCTACACCCGGTACTCGATACTTTGTCCGCTTCGTCCTGTGAGCCTGACAATGGGTACCCCAAAGTGGTAGTTACCCCCGAGTCTCTACACCTCTCCGACCAGGCGGAGGACCTCCAGTTGTCTCCTGAACCCTTCGGGGTGCTACCTGGTAGCGAAAGGACAGAGACTCTCCTATACTCTGTACCTGATACCTCGCTCGCTTCGTCCAGTGAGTCCAACCTAGTGTACTCCGAAGCAGAGGTTACTCCCGAGTCTCTACACCCTTCCGACCAGGCGGAGGACCTCCAGTTGTCTCCAGAACCCTTCGGGGTGCTACCTGGTAGCGAAAGGACAGAGACTCTCCTATACTCTGTACCTGATACCTCGCTCGCTTCGTCCACTGAGTCCAACCTAGTGTACTCCGAAGCAGTGGTTACTCCCGAGTCTCTACACCCCTCCGACCAGGCGGAGGACCTCCAGTTGTCTCCAGAACCCTTCTGGGTGCCACCTGGTGGTGAATGGACAGAGACTCTCCTATATCCTAGATCTGATACCTCGCTTGCTTCGTCCAGTGAGTCCGACCTAGTGTACTCTGAAGCAGAGGTTACCCGTGAGTCTCTACACCCCTCTGACCAGGCGGAGGACCGCCAGTTGTCTCCAGAACCCTTCGGGGTGCCACCTGGTGGTGAATGGACAGAGACTTTCCTATACTCTGTACCCGATACCTCGCCTGCTTCGTCCAGTGAGTCCGACCTAGTGTACTCTGAAGCAGATGTTTTCTCTGAGCCTCTGCACTCTTCTGACCCGGCGGAGGACCTTCAGTTGTTTCCTGAATCCTCCGGGGTACCACCAGATAACAAAGAGACAGTGACTTTTCCTCATTATGTACCTGATAACCCGTCTATTTCTTCCTGTGAGCTTGACAAGATGTACCTCGAAGCAGAGATTACCCCCAAGTCTCTGTCCCCCTCCAACCCGGTGAAGGACTTCCAGTTGTCTCCTGTACCCTCTGGGGTGCCACCTGAAAATATGTGGAGAGAGACTTCCTTGTGTGCTGTTCCTGGTACTCCACCCGTTTCGTCTGTTGCTGAGGATGGCTGGATAGGAGGTAGCATCCTAGCTAACCAGATGAGATCAGTTTTTCCTGTGGACAGTGGAAGTGATCACCTTGAAGTGAACGACTGGTCCTCGAATTCCCTGCGGAAGATTCTGGCAGGCCTGAAGAAGAGGGGGCGTAAGGGGGGGGGTACTGTAACATACCTGGCGGCGTCCTTGCATGGTGGTCCATCTCCCACTGTGCAAGAGCGCGCACTTGATCTCCAGTCCAGAATGTCTCTCTGGCTTCCCTCCATGCTGTCTGTTTGTGTCTGTGTCTGCTGCTTAAGGGCGGCGCCCGATCACTTCCTGCTTTTTGTACCTGCTGTGGGTCACACCCCTTGTGCGTCCTCAGCCTATTGCTGTCTGTCACCTGGTATATAGCTCAGCTGCTCCCATCTATCCCTGCCTGAGCATAGTGTTTCATTCAGTGTGTGCCTTCACTCTGAAGATGCCAGGTCCCGTTCTTTGTCTCCTGTCTTGCGGTATCAGTTCCCGTGTCTGAACTGAGTCCTGTCTATGTCTCCTGCCTTGCGGTATCAGTTCCCGTGTCTGAACTGAGTCCTGTCTGTGTACTCTTGCCTGCTGCCTTTCCTGGAGGCTGTATTTCCAGGCCTGTCTGAACACGCTCCTAGCCTGTTCCTCCCGCCTTCTAGGGGCCGATTACCTTGATCCGTTCCTGTATCTTGTCTGTCCTGTCTGAACACGCTCCTAGCCTGTTCCTCCCGCCTTCTAGGGGCCGATTACCTAGATCCGTTCCTGTATCTTGTCTGTCCTGTCTGAACACGCTCCTTGCCTGTTCGTCCCGCCTCTCTGGGGGCCGATTACCCAGACCTGCTCCTGTATCTTGTCTGTCCTGTCTGAACACGCTCCTTGCCTGTTCGTCCCGCCTCTCTGGGGGCCGTATTCCCAGATCCGCTCCTGTGTCCCGCTCCTCTGTCCCGCTCCTCTGTCGGTCTCGTCCGTACACTCAGTTCCAGTCTGTACTCTCTCCTATCTTTCATCTGTCTTTTCTCTATGTCCGTTCCTTTCCTTTTTCTGCAGAGTCTGAACTCGTACCTAACTCCTGCCTGTTGTCTCTGTACTCCCGTTTGTGAGTTTGTGGTCCACTCGCTACTTCACTGCAAGTACCCTGTGGGTGTCTGGCTCTGCCTTTCCCTTCCTGTCTGTTCCGTGTGAACAGAGCCCTGTCCCCCCTACTCAGCCTTGCCTGCTCTGACTCCTTTGCTCACTGCTCCGGCGGTTCTAGCCTGCTCTGACTCCTTTGCTCGCTGCTCCGGCAGCCTTGCTCCGCTCTGACCCTTTTGCTCGCTGCTCCGGCAGTCTCGCTCCACTCTTGTTCACCGCTCCTGGCGGCCTTGTCCTGCTCTACTCTTGCTCACCGCTCCAGGCGGCCTTGTCCTGCCCTGTTCTCGCTCACCTCTCTGGGCGGCCTCACTCTGCTGTGTTTGTCTGCCACATCTGTGGCTCTGTTCCTGAGTCCCAGTGTGTACTGGGTCCTATCCCGCCAGTGTCCCTACCTGCTAGTGCCTCCCTGTCTGCACTCTAGCTGTGCTTGCCTGTACCCCTCTGCCTGTATTGTTCCTGAGTCCCAGTGTGTACTGGGTCCTATCCCGCCTGTGTTCCTACCTGCTAGTGCCTCCCTGTCTGCACTCTAGCTGTGCTTGCCTGTACACCCCTGCCTGCTTACCCACCTGCCTGCATACCAGTCGTGCCTGCCTATACCCACCAGTCTGTGTGCCAGCCTACCAGTCTGTTCCTGTATTCCCCTGTGTGGGTCAACAGCCGTGTCCGGGGTCTGTCCTGGAGTAGCATCTGGTCCCTTTGCTCGGTTCCTCATTGGTGCACTGGCGTCGTATGCCGTCGTGCGACCCTGGTCGGATCGGGTGAATACCTAGTTAAGCCCCTCCAGGCATTCACTCTCCGGCACGGTCCAGTGGAATCACTACAATCACACGCACACGCCGCTCAGCCCGGGCGTGTGCATAACACCATAGATCACAGAAAGAACAGACAAATCAATTTTGGAGCAAATTAAGCCAGACATGTCACTCGAAGCAAGGATCACCAAGCTATGACTTGGTTACTTTGGACACATCATGCGAAGAGAGCAATCACTGAAGAAGGACATCATGGTCAGAAGAATAGAGGAAACAAGGCGAAGAGAAAGGCCAGTAACCCGATGGCTTGGTACAGTCAAGACAACAGTGGAGAAGACGCTGGTGGATTTATCTAGGCTTGCACAAGATCGATCTTCCTATAGAGCGTTCATCCATCAAATCGTCATGGCTCAAGACCGAGCTGAAGGCTGTTAAATAATAATAATAAATAGTAGCAAACAAAAGGATAAGGAATTGGCAAAATATTTATGGAAATACATGGAAGAAAAAAACACTATAGGGAGCCTTTTTTGATATTTGCTTTGAGCCTTTTTTATTTTATGTACACCACTGTATTAGTGGGTGGTATTTAATGGGCACGCTGAGCAGTCTATAATGTATGCCTGTGTCACGCTGGTGGGTCATGGACCCAGTACGCCACCCTGGAGGGGTGTGGCTAAGTGGCTACCTGGTTTTCACTAGAGCCCCTAATGGTGGTTAGGTTTGAGCTACAGGTAGATGCCAGGCACCACTTCAGGGCAGGCCCCGGTAATGAGGCAACTGACCCTAAGGGTCAGGATCGCAGATACAGATTCTGGAACACTAGACAGGATGGACACTGGTGCTGCTTCAGACAGGATGGGTTCAGGACTGAGGATCAGATTCATATAGAAAAGTAACCTGGCACTCAGAAGACTCTTGGGTTCTTTTTGTAATTTTTAATAAAGTAGTGCAGAAAACAAACAACAGACGTTTCGGTCACATTAGACCTTCATCGGTGTACTACAAAAGTAAAAATGGTAGTAAGTATCATATAGAAATGTGTAAATAATACAACAATTAATGAAAACAGACATAATCAATTCAAAATAATTTGTCATGGAAAATGCATACAAGGAGTACAACAGGGGAAAATGGGATGGGAAGGGAAAGAGGATCAAGGCTAGGAAGGGGATGGTGACAGATCCTAAAGTATTTTAAAGAAACCTACCAGTATCTGGGTGTGGGTATACTTAAGCAGTAGCCTATTAGGTTCTGTTTGCTGTGGGGATAAAATATAGGCGTAAGTGCCAAAACCATGGCCTCTTATGGTATAGGGAATGAGGGGACCGTCGCTGAAAAGTTACCTGTAGATGTGTGGTAGCCGGACACGGTGTCCACCGTTTGTCAGGAGGTGCTGTGGAGGACTGAGGACCTTAGAGGTCTTAAATATGTAGTGGAGGGGGTTAAAGGTCGCTCACAGGGCTAATCATTGGTAGCAGTGGAGTCAAAGATAGGATCTCTAAGCACAAATCCACAATACCCTGCAAAAACTTACTCTTACCAGTTCCCTCACATTTTGTGTCATCCGGTCATCTAGTGTCACAACTAAAATTCCAGGTGATTGAACATGTCCCCCCTCCCAGACGGGGAGGAGACCACATTCGTTTATTAAAACATAGGGAGTCATTTTGGATCCATGAGCTACAATGACTATCCCCTAAAGGACTTAATAAAGAATATGATCTTAGCTCTTTCACTTAATTATCCCTGTTTGTGATACATTTGTTCCTAAGCTCATACAATCTTTTGCCAACTTGTACACGGGTTCAATCATGGTGTTCAACAGAGACCATTATCCTCTATATGCAACAACATTTATCAATGGGACTATTAATTCTGATGACATGATCATATTTGCCTATATGTGATACCCTGTTAATGTAACTACTACTTTAACCCTCTGATGTCTTAGGATACGCGATGCCTTGCTGATGTAATCATATCTATATCGTTCTTTATTGTTCTAATGATGTATATTATGGTCATGTTATTTACACCTTTTTTCTTATTTTTCCTAGATCCCATCCTAACTGGTGTTCCTCCCTCCTGATCCCCAACCCTCTTGGACTCCTATCCTGCTCCCCTAACGTTCCTCCATCCTGTCATCCTGGCTCCAGCGCTACCCATACGCAGTGGAACGGATATAACACACTGTGGAACGCACTCGCGCGTCATTTCCGGTCACTTGACCGGTTTTCTCATTTTAGGACCTTAAGAGCGTCATATGACGCTACTTCCGCTTTCCAGGTCCTACTCCACACTCCATATGCGCGCCCAAACTCCACTGCTACCAATGATTAGCCCTGTGAGCGACTTTTAACGCCCTCCACTACATATTTAAGACCTCTAAGGTCCTCAGTCCTCCACAGCACCTCCTGACAAACGGTGGACACCGTGTCCGGCTACCACACATCTACAGGTAACTTTTCAGCGACGGTCTCCTCATTCCCTAAACCATAAGAGGCCATGGTTTTGGCACTTACGCCTATATTTTATCCCCACAGCAAACAAAACCTAATAGGCTACTGCTTAAGTATACCCACACCCAGATACTGGTAGGTTTCTTTAAAATACTTTAGGATCTGTCACCATCCCCTTCCTAGCCTTGATCCTCTTTCCCTTCCCATCCCATTTTCCCCTGTTGTACTCCTTGTATGCATTTTCCATGACAAATTATTTTGAATTGATTATGTCTGTTTTCATTAATTGTTGTATTATTTACACATTTCCATATGATACTTACTACCATTTTTACTTTTGTAGTACACCGATGAAGGTCTAATGTGACCGAAACGTCTGTTGTTTATTTTCAGCACTACTTTATTAAAAATTACAAAAAGAACCCAAGAGTCTTCTGAGTGCCAGGTTACTTTTCTATATGATTACGGGCTTGCAACCCTACCTAGGCACCACCACTACTCCAGGAGTGCGGTAGTTTTATTTATTTAATTTGAGGATCAGATTCAGGCAGGACAGACTTAGGAACAGGTACAGGTTCAGACAGGACAGACTTAAGAACAGGTTCAGGTTCTAAGTAACTGGATGGGACCGGGAATAGGGACCTGACTATGGACTTTGAAGCTTGAGGACTAACTAAACACCGATGTTGCTCAGGCACCTCCCTATGGGGGAGGGTGCCTTAAGTACCTGATGCCTCTCAGCTATAGGCTGGGAATATTTCCAGAGTGTGAGCGCTGCCCCTTTAACAAGCGGGAAGCACGCGCACCCTAAGCGCGTTGCTGGGAGTCTTGCATGATGTGCCCAGGCACTGGGAGGAAAAAGCTATGGCAGGGGCCAGGACAGAGCGGCCACGGCAGTGAGTATGTCGGCGTTCCAGTCGGTAGGAGAAAGAGGGATCATGCAGGGACGCCGGCGTTACAGCCTACATGGACATTCAGTTGTGTCCCTTGTTTAATGGAAGCTGCACAAGCCAGTGAATATGGCTACTGTAGTCTAATAATTATATGAGATGTATGCATCTGTTAAGATTTTCCAGATAGATAAATTCTTTTTCTCATTCTCTCTCCCACCTATGCAAAAATATTTTATAAATGAATCATCTCAAGAAACAAAATCTACAAAAATCTGCATTCGAGAGGAAATTTTTTTAAGTTTACCGACTCATCCAGTCATCCAAGATAAGCAAAGTGATTGGGTTCTTTAATTCTATGCAGCAATTTGTCCAAACCTCAAGTGTCAGGTAAAAGCCAGTAAAGGAGACGTCTTGGCTTTCTCAGATTTCAGTCACTCTTGAAAATCATTCAAGTCATAGAGTGCATAAGAAACAATATTTGCAGAAATTGACCAGAATGAAGCTGTATTTGCTGTCATGAAAAAGCCAGCCAAGAAATTCATATTACTACCCTGCGTCTGGGAAAACAAATTGAGAAGAAAACATATTTTGGCTATGCCAGCTGTTACATCCTCATGGCATCAATGTTAATACACAGAATTAGTTGTGCAAACATCCCTTTGGTCAGCTAAGAAAGTGACACTGGCCACAGCCCGACAAACCATTTTGGCACCTATAACGAACTTTTGCAAAATTCCGCTCGAGGACACCCTCAGGGAACTTGGGAGCAGCAGGATGGATCAAAAAAGCAACAAAAAAGTGCATACACCCTTTTAGGAATGGAAAATTCATAATACAATATTACCCAGAGGGTAAATAATCCCCATATTAAGGGATGTTACAATGTGACTTTTATTAACGATATAAAGCAATAATGCGCATGACATGGCACTTAGTCTATACAGCTATAGGGGAAGGATGGAATTATTGTGGAAATGTTCATCATCATATATGATGCAATTAATATGCTAATTACATCTCGTCAGCCTTCACAAAGGGTAATAGGTAGGATAAATTATATTTATAATAATATGTATTCCACATAGGTACAGTGGGGAAAATAAGTATTTGATACACTGCCGATTTTGCAAGTTTTCCCACCTGCAAAGAGTGGAGAGTTCTGCAATTTTTATCGTAGGTACTTTTCACCTGTGGGAGACAGAATCTAAAAATAAAAACCAGAAAATCACATTGTATGATTTTTACATAATTAATTTGCATTTTATTGCATGAAATAAGTATTTGATACAATAGAAAAACAGAACTTAATATTTGTTACAGAAACCTTTGTTTGCAATTACAGAGGTCAGATGTTTCTTGTAGTTCTTGACCAGGTTTGCACACACTGCAGCAGGGATTTTGACCCACTCCGCCATACAGATCTTCTCCAGATCTTTCAGGTTTCTGGACTGTCACTGGGCAACATGGAGTTTCAGCTCCCTACAAAGATTTTATAGTAGGTTCAGGTCTGTGTGGCACCCCAGGGGTCTGGTTGCCACAGTGATAGAAATATCACATCTGAGAGCAAGTGAGAGTTTCCTGGTCAGGAGCCCTTGAACATGCAACATCTCCTGTCCCAGACAAGATAGGGGAGGAACCTGCCCTATATAAACTGGGTCTGGGGCGGGGTTAGAGAGACTAGAGACTAGAGTCTAGAGTCTGGAGACTGAGACAGAGCTGAGTCAAGTTCTGAGTGAAGTTCCAGATACAGGGAAAGTGTAGCGCCCCGAGGGCTCGGCCGCTACAGGGGTATTGCACCTCTGCCAGAGGTGTGGTATTCCACTCCCGGGTAAGGATGGAGTGTGGACCAGGGCTCAGTTAGCTGCATACAACACACTCACCCCATTTCCGAGGGACAGTTCAACGGTGCTCCCATTAGACAGAAATGCAGGCACGACAGACCATGTCCCTGGCTGGAGTGGGGAGGGGGGAGGAATACCCAGTGATGTAGGAGCAGATAGGGGTTGGTTTCTGAGCGTAGATAGGAGCTCATTGGTTGCTGGTCACCTGAGCTCACACACTAGAGAAGGGTATATAAGGTGGGCACCATCTTAGTTCTGGGTTGTTGAGTTCAGTGAGAGAAGGAGTTCAGCCAGAGAGGGCTGACAGGGAGCTGTGGCTCAGCCTCGGCCCAGCTCCATGAGACAGGCCTAGAGTGAAGGCCGGAGTAGAAGAAAGGAACAGAAACAGAAAGAGAAGTATCCACAGTGTGGAAAGGCTCAGAAACAAGAAGGTGGAAGGGACCCTAAGAACCCATGAGAATACTGGGTGAAGGGTCAGGCAGATTAAGGGTACCGGATCCCAAGTTGGTGGAGGAGAAACAACCCTCAGCCAAAGACCGGAGGTCGTGATCATTTATTGGTGCGACACCTCATTAAACCTGCTAGGAAGGCACCATATAGGACAGCGGGCAACGGGATCCACGTTTACCAGCGCAGATCCGCGGCAGCTGGACAAAACTGGGTCACTGGTGAGGCAGGCCAGAGAAAGGACAAAAGGGGGTCCTGAGCCATACTTCTGAACTGCCTGGGAGTTGACCGAGCCGCTCACCTGGTGGACGCAGCACGGCTTGGGCGGTCATTGCTGACAGAAGTGACTGGGAATATACGAACTGTGAATAAAAGGCATTGGACTGCAGTGCCTCGTTTGTGTGTTTCTTGCTCCTCCGGCACTAACGGTACTGGGACTCTCATCACCATCACCTCCACCGTCCCCTGCACTGCCCTGGGGTTACACTCTTCCCGTGGGGAGTTATCCAATCTCAGCTGCACACACCATCAGCCTCAGGTGATTACCTTGCAGCGGCGGTTCATAATAACCGCAATCCACGGGTGGCGTAGTCGGACATTATCAACAGCACATAGCAGACTACCATTGGTCTGACCACCCTGAGCCACGGAACCGGGTAGCCACTACTACCCCCAACGTCTCCCTATTGCCCGGCTCCGAGTGCCCCACGGCTCAGAGGGCGAGTCAAAAGCAACAGCTAGGAGCTCTGTAGGAGCAGGAGCTGAGTGCCAGGGACTGGAAGCAGATATTGCTCGTCCTGGCTGAAGACACTACGACTGGACAACGGAGTCCGAGGCTGTGAGGATCTCTAAGTCCAGCAGCAGAAACCAGCCGGCAGGGGATTCCAAGTCCTCTGGCCATAGAAGCCCGGAGGCTCAGTCACGAGCAAGGAACCAGCACCGCCATCGAGGAGCGGAGGCTATCAGAAGGCCCCAAGTCACCAGCCATACGGGTGAGCACCACACGGTATACTCAGGGACGTGGGCTACTTCCACTCGCTTACAGCAAGGTAGCCAGGAAGAGTGCAGACAGACGGGGAAGCCTACAACTCCACCTGGCCAGGGGAACTCCTGTTTGTTCACAGACTGACCAGGCCTCTTATGCCAGCCAGTACTCCCGGGAGGGTCTGCCTTATCATCATCAGTAAAGGCCCTGAACTGCACTGCAAAGACTCTGAGTCGTTCCTGCTTCACCCGTGCACCATCACTCCCATCATCCACACTCACTGCCCTGAGGCTATACTCCTCCCGTGGGGAGTTGTACCATCCTCTGCTGCGCACACAACACCAGCTTCAGCGGTCTGCCTCACAGCGGCGGTACACCCTGACCGCAATCCATGGGTGGCGTAGTCGGTCATTAACCTAAAACATATAAAAGACTGCCACTGGTTTGACCACCCTGAGCCACGGGACCGGGTCGCCGCCACGGAGACTACAACCCCCAGAGACCCGGCTCCGGGTAACCCACACGCGTGCACACACGGCCCAGGGGGCACGTCAACTTTTGCGTAGTCAGCAGGATTGTGACCAACCCACCACAAACGGGTATTGCGCGCCTGAAAAGACTGTACACGTACCTCAAAAGTCATTTCCCGCCATCTTCAGTCGTTTCCCGCTATCTTCAGTCGTTTCCCGCCGTCTTCAGCCGTTTTCCCGCCATCGGACGCCATCTTCGGGACGCCGCGCGGGAAGAAGAGGGGCGTGGACGTCCAAACCGCGCGAGACCTGAATCCCCGCCCTACGCACCGACGCTGCGCAAGGTCCTGGAAGGAGAGAGAGCGACGCTGACTTCACCAGGACGCGACGCAAGGTCCTCCACCCCGACGATCGCCTGCAGAGCCGCGGCCTATGGAGAAGAAGCAACAGAAGGTAGGCCACGGTCGACTGGGGGGGGAGGAGGATGTTGGAAGCGGAGGAGACTGCCACCGCCAGCGCGACCGCTGCCGCAGTAATGCCATTCACAATGCCTTACATCCCCGGAGCGGCCTGGCTGCCCCAATACTCAGGGGAGTCGCATACCCTAAGCGACTTTAAAGAGAAACTGTACAGCCTATTTAAAGTGTACCCCCTGACGGAGGTACAAAAAGTGAGCATATTGATAGGCCAGCTAACCGGCGCAGCCCAACGTGAAGTAAAGTCCTGGTCAGTCAGGGACAAGGAGACCGTGAAGGAGATCTTAGCCCGTCTGAAGGACACTTTTGATACCCATACCTCAGCAGAGATCAAAATGAGATTTTATGGGTGCAAGCAGCGAGCCCAAGACAGTATAAGAGACTATGCTTTGAATTTGCAGGAGGCCCTGGGAGCCATTAAACAGGCAGACCCTGAAAGTGTGCGGAATGCAGATGAACTGTTGACTGAGCAATTCATTGAGGGTCTGCTGTCCAGCGCCCACCGAACCCAGTTACATGCAATGGCCTTGCAGAACCCTGGTTTAGACTTTGCAAAGTTCAAAAACAGGGCCATCCGGGTGCTCCGAGAACCGGCACCGGGTAGCGCTGTAACCCACCGGTGCCCTGATATTACTTATCACCAGGAGGCGGCGCCCTTGTCTGCAGAGCCTGTGGGAGCTGGTGCGCAGGCTTTTTTGATAAAGACCCGGCTGTAGACTTTCACCATCACGTCCAAGAACTGACCAAAAGCGTTGCCGCATTAACCGGGACTGTGCAGTCATTACAGGTATACTCTCCAGGAAGGATCAAGCTGGCCACCAGTCCGGAGGACGTCCCGTGGCGCCAACAGAGGAGGATCCCATCGTCCAGAGGAAGACCCAGCGACCGCTACAACGAGGACGGACAGCCCATCTGCCGCCGCTGCAACCAACCAGGACATCTGGCAAGGTACTGTAATTTAAACGAGTCCAACCTGGGGCAAAGGGCCAACCCCCAGGCGTAAGATCATCAGGCTCATCAAACTGGCGTCACAAGTATGTGGGGGGACGACCGGTCTTGCCTGTGGTACTGGATGGCATTCCCATGAGTGCACTGTTGGACACCGGGTCGCAGGTAACCACCATCCCCTATGTACTTTTCAAGCAATACTGGGATGACATGGATATTACCCATTACCCAGATAATGACTTGAGCATCATCGCCAGTAATGGTCAGCCCATGCCACAGATCGGGTTCAAGGAGGTGAGCATCAAAATTGGTAAAGTTGAACTGCCGGCGCAGGGACTGATTATTGTGGACATTGACCGTCGTGAAAGTCACCCTAAAATAACCTTGGGTACTAACGTTATTGAGAATTGCCTTTCAGAAGTAATTGCCATTTTACAGCAGGTTGCGTTGAACGCCAGCTCCGGCCAGCAGCGTGTCCTACAAAAGGAGATCCGGGCACTGATGAAACGGCAACAGGTAGAACTGTCGGGTGGTGAGATTGGTAGCGGTAGGATGAGTGACCCGTTCCCTATCGCCATGTCCCCAAAGAGTGAGATGATGATCTGGTGTCGGGCAGCTATTGGTCTGAGGGGTAGAGACTACCAAGCTATGGTAGAACCCGTTTACTCAGACAGTAGGCCCACCATTTTGACGGCACGGGGGGTGGTTGATGTCCGCCATGGGAGGGTACCTGTCCGCATCCTAAACATTGGGGAAAGAGAAGTATACTTGCCCCGGTATGCCACGCTAGCCAAATTGTTCACCATTAACCAGAAATCTGTAAAGGCCGTGGAACCCTTGCCTTCATCTCCCTCAGAGGAAGGTAACGGCTCCAAGAAACAAATGGAGGACTGGTGCCAGAAGCTGCACGTGGGCACTGGCTCCACTCCCAGACACCAGAAACAGGGAGTCTACCGGGTGGTTCAGGAGTACGAAAGGGTCTTTAGCAAACACCCGCTAGACTTTGGGCAAGTAAAGGGGATAGAACATCAAATCCCCACAGGAGACCATTTACCCATAAAAGAGAGATACCGGTCTGTACCCCCTGCACACTATCAGAATGCCAAGGGAATGTTGCGAGAAATTAAGGAGGCTGGGGTAATCAGGGATAGCTGTAGCCCCTGGGCAGCTCCACTAGTTCTTGTGAAAAAGAAAGATGGCACCATGAGGATGTGTGTAGATTACAGAAAGATCAACCGTATCACACACAAAGATGCGTACCCGTTACCTAGGATAGAAGAATCTTTAGCTGCATTAAAATCTGCTAACTTCTTCTCCACTTTGGATCTTACTAGCGGGTACTGGCAGGTTCCTGTAGCAGAGGCAGACAAGGAGAAGACCGCGTTTACCACCCCGATGGGTCTCAGTGAATTCAACTGTATGCCGTTCGGACTCTGCAACGCACCAGGGACCTTCCAGAGGCTGATGGAGTGCTGTCTGGGGCACAGAAATTTCGAGACGGTCCTGCTATACCTGGACGATGTCATCGTGTATTCCAAGACCTATGAGGACCACCTAAAGCACCTGGCAGAAGTGTTCGATGCCCTGGCAGGCTTCGGCCTAAAGGTGAAACCCTCTAAGTGTCATCTACTGAAACCAAGGGTGCAGTACCTGGGACACGTGGTGAGTGCTGATGGAGTAGCTCCTGACCCTGATAAGATCACAGTGATTAAGGACTGACCAAGACCCTCCAACATAAAGGAAGTGAGGCAGTTCCTCGGGTTGGTAGGCTACTACCGAAGATTCATTCCTGGTTTCACCAAAATGGCTGCTCCTATGCAGGACTTCCTAATAGGCCAGTCCAGAAAGGCCAAAAACCAGAAGCCACCCTTCAGGTGGGACAAGCTGGAAGAGGAGTCCTTCCGCCAGCTGAAGATGGCCCTCACGGGGGATGAAATCCTGGCATACCCTGATTACGGCCAGCCCTTTATTCTCCACATGGACGCGAGCAACATCGGACTAGGAGCGGTGCTCTCCCAGATCCAGCAGGGGAGAGAACGGGTAATCGCTTATGCCAGCCGAAAACTACGGCCCACAGAGAGAAACCCTGAGAATTATAGCTCCTTCAAGCTAGAGTTCCTGGCAGTGGTGTGGGCAGTGACGGAACGATTCAAGCATTACCTTGCCTCTTCCAAGTTCACCGTGTACATGGACAACAACCCATTGACACATCTGGACACTGCGAAACTTGGTGCCCTGGAGCAGAGATGGATGGCCCGCCTGTCCAACTATGACTTCACCATCAAATACCGGGCGGGACGCTCAAACGCCAACGCAGACGCCCTGTCCAGGATGCCGAACTTATCGGACGGAGGGGAAGATCCAGAGGAACTGGAAGAGATTGAACTCCCCGCGTTTCATCGTCATGGGATTACCCAGTATTCCCACCGGGTAAGGGACAGGCACTCCGCCACGTTCAATCCCTTACCCCACTACAGCTGGGCGGAGACGCAAGACAGTGACCCAGCAGTCAGCCTGGTAAAAGAGATGCTGACACAGGCTGATGCCCGCCTTGACCCAGACGCCCCGGAGGAGACCAAACAGCTGTGGAAGGAGAAGAGTAAACTGTTTCTCTACAAGGAGAAGCTGTGCCGGAGAACTGTCAACTCCCGGACACATGAGCTGACCTGGCAAGTAGCGGTCCCGAGACGGGACGCGGCTATGGTACTGGAGGCATACCACAACGGAGCAGGGCACTTCGGATGGAAGAAGCTGGAGTTCCTGTTGCGTGACCGGTTCTTCTGGGTAGACATGAGAGGAGCCATTGAGAGATGGTGCAGAGACTGCGGCCCGTGCAACCTGAGGAGGAAGGACCATGCCAGCCAGAAGACCCCCCTGCAGCCCATCATCACGAAGCAACCACTAGAACTGGTAGCCCTGGACCATGTGAAGCTGGCTCCAAGTAGGTCCGGGTACGTCTACGCCCTCACCATCGTAGACCACTACTCCTGGTTCCTGGTGGTGGTCCCTGTCAAGGACTTAACGGCTCAAACAGCAGCTAGAGCCTTCCAGCAGCCCTTCTGCCGTCCACACGGGTATCCGGAGCAAGTGTTGACTGACCAAGGTCCAGCCTTCGAAGCGGAGCTCTTCCAGGAGTTCTGCAACTTGTATGGCTGCAGGAAGATAAGGACAACACCTTACCACCCCCAAACCAACAGGATGTGTGAGAAAATGAACCAGGTAGTGATAGACCTGCTCAAGACGTTGCCTCTGGAGGAACGCAGCCTGTGGCCTGAGAAACTGCCTGATCTGGTGGACTTGTATAACCATATCCCAGTAAATTCCACCAACTGCACCCCGGCTTACCTAATGAGAGCAAGGCCTGGTAAGCTGCCAATTGACCTGGAGATGGGAGTCCTGACACCCGAGGACACCTTACCAGAAGCAGACTGGGACACGGAGCGGCAGCAGCAGTACCGGAAAGTACATGTGACCGTGGAGCGAAGTCTGTCTCAAGCAAGAGGAAGGCAAGAGAGGGCTTATAACCAACATGCTCCCGCTGTTCCCCTGGCACCTGGGGAGCAGGTCTTAAAGAGGAAGAGACGGCTCCACAAGTTGGATGACCAGTGGGAGAAGGACCCGTACACCGTACTGCCCTCAAGCCATGAGAACCCAAAAGTATGTGTCATCAGTAAGGATGGGGGAGAGACCACAGCCACTGTCTCCAGAGACCACCTGAAGAAGTGTCCCGAGCAGCTACAAGGTGCTGAAGAAGACCAGGATATCCTTCAACCCACAGAGGAAAAGGAAGAAATGATCAGTACTGTACTCGGAGACTTTCCCCGGTCCTGGACTCAAATCAACAACGCAGTCGTGGTACCCGTCATCACCTTTCTCCAGCCAGCCCCTCAAGGGCCTACAGAAGAACAGGGAGTGTCGGGAGAGCAGCCAGCCCAGGAGGCAGAAGGATCCATACAAGCAGCCCAGGAGAATCAACCCTCTGCTAGTAGTGAGCCTGTCGTGCCCCTAGTAAGCCAAAGAGTATGCAGGAAGCTGCCAGGCCTACCCGCAACACCTCCTACACCCTGTAGTGCAGAGCCAGATAGTGGGTTACGTAGGTCCACCAGGAGCACTAGAGGACAGATGCCCGCTCGCTGGAGAATCTAGAATGTAATGTGGATTAACCTGTAAATTACAAATGCTGAAAATGGTTTATGTTTTAGTTGCCTGTTTAGTAATTATGTTCCTCTAGTTACCCTGCAGGTTTATTTGGACTGTCAGGTTATGGACGCTGAATAACCGGAACTATGTTGTAAATAGTTGCACTTGGTGCCTCTTGCAAAGATGGCCACGGAAGAAAAACCTGTCTGGCGTGGTCCCGTGTGGTCCAAAGTAGTTCGCTTCGCCTTGCAGCCTTGCCCAGGGCCAACGTTTGGGGTTTGCTTTGGACAGGTCCCCGCACCGTTCAAGACTTCACCTCGTTGGGTGACATGGACACCCGGTCACGGATGCGCCGTGACCTCTAAAAACTAAACTTCTTGTACATATGTTGTTGTATTATTGTTTATACCCTGTTATGTTATGTGGCAAAAATGGGTTTAGTCCCGGAGTACTAAATTTCACTAGGGGGGAATGTGGCACCCCAGGGGTCTGGTTGCACAGTGATAGAAATATCACGTCTGAGAGCTAGTGGGAGTTTCCTGGTCAGGATCCCTTGAACATGCAACACCTCCTGTCCCAGACCAGATAGGGGAGGAACCTGCCCTATATAAACTGGGTCTGGGGCGGGGTTAGAGAGACTAGAGACTAGAGTCTAGAGTCTGGAGACTGAGACAGAGCTGAGTCAAGTTCTGAGTGAAGTTCCAGATACAGGGAAAGCAACAGCTAGGAGCTCTGTAGGAGCAGGAGCTGAGTGCCAGGGACTGGAAGCAGATATTGCTCATCCTGGCTGAAGACACTACGACCGGACAATGGAGTCCGAGGCTGTGAGGATCTCTAAGTCCAGCAGCAGAAACCAGCCGGCAGGGGATTCCAAGTCCTCTGGCCATAGAAGCCCGGAGGCTCAGTCACGAGCAAGGGACCAGCACCGCCATCGAGGAGCGGAGGCTATCAGAAGGCCCCAAGTCACCAGCCATACGGGTGAGCACCACACGGTATACTCAGGGACGTGGGCTACTTCCACTCGCTTACAGCAAGGTAGCCAGGAAGAGTGCAGACAGACGGGGAAGCCTACAACTCCACCTGGCCAGGGGAACTCCTGTTTGTTCACAGACTGACCAGGCCTCTTATGCCAGCCAGTACTCCCGGGAGGGTCTGCCTTATCATCATCAGTAAAGGCTCTGAACTGCACTGCAAAGACTCTGAGTCGTTCCTGCTTCACCCGTGCACCATCACTCCCATCATCCACACTCACTGCCCTGAGGCTATACTCCTCCCATGGGGAGTTGTCCCATCCTCTGCTGCTCACACAACACCAGCCTCAGCGGTCTGCCTCGGACATTAACCTAAAACATATAAAAGACTGCCACTGATTTGACCACCCTGAGCCACGGGACCGGGTCGCCGCCACGGAGACTACAACCCCCAGAGACCCGGCTCCGGGTAACCCACACGCGTGCACACACGGCCCAGGGGGCACGTCATCTGGAGACTGGCTAGACCACTCCAGCACCCTGAAATGCTTCTTACGGAGCCACTTCTTAGTTGCCCTGGCTGTGTGTTTTGGGTCATTGTCATGCTGCAAGACCCAGCAACAAACTCTCATCAATGCTCTTACTGAGGGAAGCAGGTTGTTGGCCAATATCTCGTGATACATGACCCCAAAGTATGATGTTTCACCCAACATTCTCAAAATTGGATTAAGTCCAAAGACCTGCACAGTGGAGTATCGTTTGCAATGCGCATGTCTGATGACGTCACAGATGGATCTTCAGACGGAGTCTGAAGACCTGCGCAGTGGCACACTATTCATAATGCGCATGTCCGATGACATCGGAGATGGATCTTCAGACGGAGTCTGAAGATGTGCCGTGGAACGCTATTCGTAATGCGCATGTCTGATGACATCGAAGATGTATCTCCATTGGTCGGTCCTGCGATGACGGAAGGTAAGCATGAGCCTATGAAATGCTAACATATACGCACGCCTTCGTCCGGGTTGAACGGTGAATGAATCAATGATAAGATGGGGAGGCTATGAATGATTTTTAGCTGCTGAATGATTCTGATATGTAGCAACAGCACTGATATCTAACTATGAATATATGATCACGGACTGCAGCTGTGACATATTGGTTTAGATTAATACTAATCTAGAGATTGAAAGATAATATAATACAAGACCGTTCTAGCAATAGTTTTAATTGACACTTTATTGACCACTTTTAAATTGAAAAATAATAAAAGTCATCTTTTAACATCTCTTAATATGAGAATTAATTACCCTCTGGGTAATTTGGTAGCAGGATGGATGACTCACAATGCAAAGAAATAGGTGTCTCCTCATTGACCTTAAAAGTCCAAGGGAGAAGATGTCACTGAGCCATGCTGGGCAACCTGCAAAACCCGATGTGGAGCGCAACAGAGCACAACAAACCAAGGTGAAAGGAGCAGAGTAGAGGTGGTACTATGAGTGGCTTCACCATTATTTTATTGCAAAATTTGGATTTTTGATTGATCGACAAGATAAAAGACCTGCAGCAATCCAGTAATCCCTATATTCCCTCTGCTCGCAGAACAGATGACTCCATTTATATGGGCATCTGTCCCCCAAAATGCAACTCAACCCTTTATAATTGAATGGGACTACACTGATCATTGTGTTTATTCTCTTAATATACAGCAATCATCATATTATATAGCACTGTGTACTTACAATTACTAGAGATGAGCGTTGTTCTACTCGAACTGTTCGCCAATCTCAAATTCGAGCTGTTTTGGGCGGTGTTCGAGCCGTTCGGCGAACACGAACAATTTGAGAAAAATTCGGCTGTTCGAGGTTATGTTCGATAACTGTTCGTGCACCAAAATCATAACTGGATTTTTTCTCAGTAATGATGAAAATTAATGTTAATACGCAGTTTGAGTGTACAGCGGGGTGGGGGGAGGGGCAGGGGATGGATCTCTGCAGGAACAATGAAGATCTCCATTTTTTTTTCTCTTTCCCGCATTTGCAGTGGGGAGGTGCAATCTGTCAGCCTATCAGCAGCGCACACACGGAGCGAAGTGCTTTTTTTCACACAAGCAAGGGCATGTGTGATTGGCAGTGTATGTCACATGTCCTTGCCCTATAAGACCAAGCCATTTTCCCCGTCGCCACCATTTTCTCACTGCTGCAGCTGCGTGTTAGACGGCACCGCTGTTGCTGTGTGCGCTATACCTTGTTAATTTCAAGCCAATTTTCGCACAAATATACAGATAGCTTGGGAGTAGGGAATAGTTGTGATTGCAGTCCTTTTAAGGACTAGGTTACAGCATTTCCTACGACTTTTATCAGGGAGGTCTGTGCTCTTAAATAGATAGGTTGTGGGAGTAAAGACTAATTGTAATTGGAGTCCTTTTCAGGACTAGGTTACATGAGTTCCTATCAGTTTTTGCCAGGCAGGTCTGTGCCAGTGCTGTGCAAGTTTTTTTCACAGCATTTGGCTGAATCTAGCAAAGCTAATCCTTTTTGGCCTATTGCAGAGTGTGTTAGTCAGTGGAGTAGCCTATCTGTGTTGCAAGATATAACACCTGTGTATAGAATACCAATTTTTTTACTGCACCTAGTGAAGTAAAATCTTTTGGGCATAGCATCATTCTATTAGTCCATCTATACTGACCTCCATCAGGTTGCAAACTGAATATAATTTTTTTCTGCATCTAGCTCTGAAAAAATATTTGGGCTTCTAGCAGTGTGTGGGACTTGGTCTATTAGTCCATCTATACTGACCTCCATCAGGTTGCAAATTAAAAATAATTTTTTTCTTCATTTAGCTCTGAAAAAATATTTGGGCTTCTAGCAGTGTGTGGGACTTGTTCTATTAGTCCTTCTATACTGACCTCCAGCAGGTTGCAAATTGAATATAATTTTTTTCTGCATCTAGCTCTGAAAAAATAGTTGGGCTTCTAGCGGTGTGTGGGACTTGGTCTATTAGTCCATCTATACTGACCTCCATCAGGTTGCAAATTAAAAATAATTTTTTTCTGCATCTAGCTCTGAAAAAATATTTGGGCTTCTAGCAGTGTGTGGGACTTGGTCTATTAGTCCATCTATACTGACCTCCATCAGGTTGCAAATTAAAAATAATTTTTTTCTGCATCTAGCTCTGAAAAAATATTTGGGCTTCTAGCAGTGTGTGGGACTTGGTCTATTAGTCCATCTATACTGACCTCCATCAGGTTGCAAATTAAAAATAATTTTTTTCTGCATCTAGCTCTGAAAAAATATTTGGGCTTCTAGCAGTGTGTGGGACTTGGTCTATTAGTCCATCTATACTGACCTCCATCAGGTTGCAAATTAAAAATAATTTTTTTCTTCATTTAGCTCTGAAAAAATATTTGGGCTTCTAGCAGTGTGTGGGACTTGTTCTATTAGTCCTTCTATACTGACCTCCAGCAGGTTGCAAATTGAATATAATTTTTTTCTGCATCTAGCTCTGAAAAAATAGTTGGGCTTCTAGCGGTGTGTGGGACTTGGTCTATTAGTCCATCTATACTGACCTCCATCAGGTTGCAAATTAAAAATAATTTTTTTCTGCATCTAGCTCTGAAAAAATATTTGGGCTTCTAGCAGTGTGTGGGACTTGGTCTATTAGTCCATCTATACTGACCTCCATCAGGTTGCAAATTAAAAATAATTTTTATCTGCATCTACAGTACCTCTGAAAAAATATTTGGGCTTCTAGCAGTGTGTGGGACTATTTGTATTAGTCCATCTATACTGACCTCCATCAGGTTGCAATTTCAAAATAATTTTTTTCTGCATCTAACCCAGCCAATAGTTTTGGCCTAATACCACAGTTTGGCCACTCAGCTCTGCTCGGTTACCATCCATTGTTTTTTTGTGCAAACAACTCCAGAGTTGTGAATTAGTTAACCACCAAAATGAGTGGAAAAAGGCCTGCTGCTGGTGGAAAGGGGAATAGGCGTGTTGGGAAGGGGAAAAAAGGTTGTGTCCGTGGGGTAGGTGTTAAAGCAACAGTAACATCTGCAGAAGAAAGACCATCTTCCAGCCAAACTAAAATGTCTACTTCTTTTAGCGGACAATGTGATAAGATCCCTTTCTTACGGCCACGCCAATCGCTACAAATTCCAGATGAGGCACAAAAACAGCAGGTGCTTCAACGGATATCAATTGCTCCTTTAAGTGGGCTCTCCTCCACATCAACTTCAACATCACAAATTCTCCAGTCCTCAAAGGTGTCACCCAAATCGCACTTGCTTCCTCACAGCTCCCAAATCTCCAGCTGCCCGTCTGAGTATGAGGTAGAACAGATGGTTGAGTCTGCAGAGCTGTTTACTCATACTATAGCCTGGGAATCAGAGGTCGACTCCAGCGCTTCTGTGAATCCAGACGAGGAAATGATCTGCACTGATGCCCAGAATCTTTATGAGTCGGATCCAGGACCAGACGCAGAAGGTTCTGACCATAATGTAGACCCTCATTCCCAAACTGTAACTCCTGTTGGTGGAGACAATGAGGAAGACGATGATAAGACTCAAATACCTGATTGGAGCGACAACTTTAGTTTTTTGTCAGGGCAGGAACAGGTTGGCTCTGAGGACGACGGGTGTGATAACGCACAGGGTGATGATGATGAGGTCGGAGATCCCACTTACTGTCAACCCACAGTCAGCCAAGAGATGAGGTCAGCAGAGGAGGTGGAGGAAGATGCTAGTGACGACGAGGTCAGGTTGCGCCTTCCTGGACAGAGACGTAGTACTGGAAGCATGTCAACAACTGCATCCTCAAACACAACTCTGCCTCTCACCACAAGTCGTGGTGGCTCTTCAGGTCGCATGGGTGCTAAGCCTTGCATAGCCTGGGCATTTTTTCAGATCGATAAAGATGACCCAACTCGTGTTATCTGTAACATTTGTCAGCAAAAGCTAAGTAGAGGCCAAAAAATACATAGTTTGAGTACTTCATGCATGAACCGGCACATGGACATGAAGCATAAGTTGCAGTGGGAAGCTCAGTGTGCTACAATGCGGCCTAGCCGGCCGGGCCAATCACCGTCTGCCATATCTTGTGCATCCGCGGCCTCTTCATCCTCTGTGACTGGGGGGACAGCAGTCACACCTGTTTTGGGGCGCAGACCTGCCACCTCTTTACCCGCAACAGCCAGCGTGATTGGCAGGTCATCATTTCCTTTGGAGGTGGTAACACCAGCTGGTGTTGAGCGCTGTCCGACATCGATAGCACCACCTTTGGATCAAGGCAACCTAACATGTCCGCCTGCATCTTCCTCACAGACCGGCAGTTTGCCGGGGACACCCTTATCAACCCCGTCTAAGCACAATAGCCAGCCCTCGGTCCCTCAGATGTGGACAAGTAAAAGACCATTTCCTCCTAGCCATGAGAAAGCTAAGAGGTTGAATTTCACCATCTGCAAGCTCTTGGCTACAGAAATGCTGCCTTTCCGCCTGGTGGACACAGAGGATTTTCGAGACCTTATGTCCGTCGCAGTGCCCCAGTACCAGAGGCCCAGTCGGCACTACTTCTCAAAGAAAGGTGTGCCTGCGCTCCACCAGCATGTCGCACACAACATCACCGCTTCTTTGAGAAACTCTGTGTGTGACAGGGTGCATTTCACCACAGACACTTGGACGAGTAGGCATGGACAGGGGCGTTACATGTCGCTGACTGGGCACTGGGTAACTATGGTGACAGCAGGACAAGGGGCTGCTGTCCAAGTCTTGCCGTCCCCACGAGTTGTGCGTCAATCCTCTTTATGTCAAAGTTCCTCCACTGCTTCTGCCTCCTCAACCTCCTCTCGGTCTTCCACCTGCACCCAAAGCCTGTCTGGTCATGCCACCTGCTTTCTAACTGCGCAGAAGGGATCCTGCACACCTCCTTACTATGCTGGCAGTAGGGCTCAACGTCATCAGGCGGTTTTTACATTGAAATGTCTGGGAAATGTGAGTCACACAGCTGAGGAGTTGTGGTCAGCTCTGGAGAACCAATTTCATGAATGGTTGTCTCCACTGGACCTGAAACCAGGGAAGGCCGTGTGCGACAATGCTGCAAACCTGGGTGCGGCCCTTCGCCGGGGCAATGTCACACACGTGCCTTGTATGGCTCACGTGTTGAACCTGGTTGTCCAGCAATTTTTAGCCCACTATCCCAGACTAGATGGCCTTCTGCAGAGGGCACGGTCGCTGTGTGCTCACTTCCGCCGTTCGCATCCCGCAGCTCAGCGACTTACATCTCTACAGAAGTCGTTGGGCCTGCCACTTCACCGGCTAAAATGCGATGTGCCTACCCGGTGGAATTCAACTCTGCACATGTTGCAGCGACTGTGGCAGCACCGACAAGCCCTGGTGCAATACGTTCTGACGTATCGCCTGGGCCAACGAGATTCAGAGGTGGGGCAAATCACGCTGGAGGAGTGGTCTCAGATCAGGGACCTATGCACCCTTCTGCACAGTTTTGAAATGGCGACGAAGATGTTTAGTGCTGACGATGCCATTATCAGCATGACTATTCCGGTGATTTACATGCTGGAGCACATGTTAAACAGAATTCGGAGTCAGGTGGTGGCACAAGAGGAGGTGGAGGAAGTAGAGGAGGAGGAGTTGTATGCGGAAGGGCTAACATCTGCAAGGTCCAGACGGTCGGCAGCACCAAGGCGGCAGGCATGTGAGGGTGGGGGAGATGGTTTTACCAGGGCGCATGGTAGCAGCCAAACTAGTGAGGAAGGTGCAGGAGCCCAGGAAGAAGTGGAGGACGAACTGATGGAAGACTCATCAGATGAGGGAGACCTTGATCACATTTCTGTTGTGCGAGGTTGGGGGGAGAGGACAGAGGAAGGAAGCATGATTGTTACCTCGCCACCAACACAACAGGGACTTGGTGCTCCTGGATGCGCAACACACATGAGTGCCTTCTTGCTGCACTACCTGCAACATGACCCTCGAATTGTGAGAATTAGAAATAATCCTGACTACTGGGTTGCCACACTGTTAGATCCCCGGTACAAAAGTAAATTTGCAGAAATTATTCCTGCCATAGAAAGGGATGCACGCATGCAGGAGTATCAGCAGAGACTGTTGCAGAATCTTACATGTGCTTTTCCACAAAATACCAGTGGTGCACGTAGTGAATCTCACAGTTCCAACTTGCCAACCGTGGGACCGTCAAGTGTTCAGCACTCAAACCGTAACAGAACACAGTATCTGCTGGTAACATCAATTTTGCGGAATCATTTCACCACTTTTTTAGCCCATCCTTTGCAAGGCCACAGGGGACAAGAAGTCTGACACATAGTCAACGCCTAGAGACGATGGTACAGGAGTATCTCCAAGTAAACATTGAAGCCACGACTGTGTCACTGGACCCTTGCTCTTTTTGGGCTTCCAATCTGGATAAATGGCCGGACCTAGCCACTTACGCCTTGGAGATCTTGTCATGCCCCGCAGCCAGCGTTCTGTCTGAACGTGTGTTCAGCGCTGCTGGTGGTGTGCTGACAGATAAGCGCACGCGGCTCTCCACTGATAATGTAGACAGACTCACGTTCATAAAGATGAACAAATCATGGATCCGAAACGACTTTTCTACCCCTGTGTCATCCTGGGGAGAGTAAAAGCTTGATGATTGGTTAAAATCACCCTACCAACCGTTTTAAGCTTTCAAATTACTAATCATGTTTATCTGTATCTTGACTGGAAAATAATTTGGGCTTTGTAGCAGTGTGCAGCACTGATCCTATTAGGCCATCTATACTAAAGCTTCACCAGATTTAAAATTAAAAATAATTTTTAGCTGCATCTAGCCCGGAAAATAATTTTGGGGCTCCGAGATGCGCAAGGCACATAAGTGCCTTCTTGCTGCACTACCTGCAGCATGACCCTCATATTGTCAGAATTCGAAGTAATCATGACTACTGGGTTGCCACACTCTTAGATCCCCCAAACTTTTCGATCAACCTTTTCATTTTAATAAAGACCAAAAAAATGGTCATTTTTGAAATTATAAGCATTAGCAGGTTGTTAGAAACTGAAATCAAACAGTTTTCAACTCAAAACTTTATTCTAGGTGATGTTACATTTTCACATAGGACCCCTTGTTCGAAAGGAGCTTCTGAACTCTCTCGTCCATTGAATTTGTCAGGTTTTGGATGGTTTCTGCTTCAATTGTTTTGCATGAGGACAGAATACCCTCCCAGAGCTGTTGCTTAGATGTGAACTGCCTCCCGCCATCATAGACACTCCTTTTAATGATGCTCCAAAGGTTCTGAATGGGGTAGAGGTCAGGGGAGCATGGGGGTCACACCATAAGTTTGTCCCCTTTTATGCCCATATCAGCCAGAGATGCAGATGTTTTATGTGCAGCATGAGATGGTGCATTATCATGCAGAAAAATGATCTTGCTGTGAAATACACGGTTCTTCTTCTTGAACCATGGCAGGAAGTGCTGTTTGAGAAAATCCACATACATTATGGAGTTCATCTTCAGGGATCCTAAAGGGGCCGACAATCTCTCTCCCCATGATTCCAGCCCAAAACATTACTCCACCTCCTCCTTGTTGGCGCTGTAGCCGTGTTTGCGTGGGGTGTCCATCAACCAGCCATCCTCCACTCCATCCATCTGGACCATCGAGCGCTGCACGGCACTCATCCATGAACAAAACAGTTTTGAAATCAGTCTTCATGTAATGTTTGGCCCACTGGAGCCGTTTCTGCTTGTGTGAAGTGGATAGAGGAGGTCGACAGGATGGCGCATGCACAGCTGCAAACCTCTGAAGGACCCTGCATCTTGTTGTTCGGGGGACGTTGGAGGCACAAGCAGCTTCAAAAACTTGTCTGCTGCTATGACAAGGCTTTTTTGCCGCTGCTCTTTCAACCTGACGTAATTGCCTGTAGGAAAGAGTCCTCAATTTGCCCTTATCAGCACGCACACGTGTGTACTGTGAATCAGCTACATACTTCTTGATTGCCAAGACACTTCATCCTGATCATCGCACAATGTTGATTGTAGTCATGCCTTGACCTAAACACTCCACAATTTGTTGCTTCTCAGCAGCCGACACATCCTTTTTCTTTCCCATTTTGGCAGAAAATGTAGGCTGCTTAATAATGTGAGACAGCCTTCTTAAGTAGTCTTGCCTTTCATTGGACACACCTGCCAAACTAATTAGCACAGGTGTCTGCAATTGCTTACAGTGATATAAAGAGCCCTGACACACATCACCATCAATGAGTTTAACTGACAAACAAACAAATTCTTCCCTTATCACTCCTAAACACTTTTTGCATAATAATTTGGAACACAGTGTACATCTGCTTTTCCACAAAACACCAGTGGTTCACGTAGTGAATCTTACAGTTCTAACTTGCCAACCGTGGTCTGTATGGAGTTGTTCAATTAAGGGCCCAAAATTAAGATAACATAGATGGGAGAGGTCTCTATGAATAGGAATTCCTAAGTATTTGATACCCTGTGAGGGCCAGGCAAAGGGAAAGTTGGACTGGATGGAATCCTATATGGATTTGGGGAGGGAGACATCGAGGGCCTCAGACTTCGCTGCATTGATTTTAAAATTTGACCATGTAACAAAGTGATCTATTTCAGCCATAACAGCAGGGATGGATATGTGTGATTGAGTGATATATACTAGGACATCATCAGCAAATAGAGAGCACTTGTACTCGGTGCCTCCCACCTCAATCCACCTAATATTGGGGTTATGGCGAATTGATGAGAGCAGGTGCTCCGTCACTAGGATGTATAAGAGAGGGGACAGAGAACATCCCTGCCTTGTCCCATTGGTGATTGTGAAAGGTGATGAAAATGTTCTGACGCGCCCCCTGGGCCTTGGGACACCCGGAGCCGGACCCTTTTTGGTGGATGCTGGTGGTTGTAGTCTCCGTGGCGGCGACCCGGTTCCGTGGCTCAGGGCGGTCAAACCAGTGGCGGAACTATTTATGTGGTTTTGATGTTTAAATGTCCGACTACGCCACACGTAGATTGCGGTCAGAGTGAACCGCCGCTCCAGGGCAGACCGCTGAGGCTGGTGTTGTGGGTGCAGCAGAGCGTAGCATAACTCCCCACGGGAGGAGTATAGCCTCAGGGCAGTGTATGCGGAGGATGGGGGTGATGGTGCAGGGCAGCAGCAGTAACGACACGGAGTCAGTGATGCAGTCCAGGGCCTTTACTCACAGTTCTTATTATCCAGACCACGTCTGCAGGTAACGGTTGCCCACGTCGTACTGTGCTCACCAGGTGAGGGGCTCAGACAACTCCCAGATAACTTTGGAGCGCTTCACAGGACCCCCTTTGTGTGTCCTTTGTCTGGCCTTTCTTACCAACCCTTCTGTCCGGCTGCCTCGGGCCTCCTCTTGGTAAACTTGGCGCCAGTTTCCCTGACCCTATGTGGTGCCTTCCTAGCGGGTGTAGCGAGGGGCTGCGCCACATAAAATGTCAGAGCCTCCGGTTTCTAGCTGAGGGTCGTTTCCTGCCTCCACTAGTTCGGGGACCGGTCTCCCCCTTTGGCCTGACCCCTCCACGCAGGTGGATTCGGGCGTGCGGTGGCGACTCGCCCGTCCGCACCCCTGGGATCCCTTCATTCCTCGTTCCTGGAGCCTTCTCCGCTCCTCTTCCTTCCTTCTCCCTCTTCCAAGCCTGGGCCTCTGTTACTAGGCCCGCCTCCGGAGCAGAGCTCATGCAGAGCCCCTGCTCCCTGCCACTTCTGCTCAGACTTCTCTGCACTGAACTAAGATGGTGCCCACCTTTTATACTCCCTTCTCAATGCACCCAGGAACTGCTTCCTCCCTGCTCCTGCACTACAGGGTTCCCCTTCCTCAGTGTTCCCTCCCCCCACTCCAGCCAGGGACAGGGACTGTCGTGCCCATCTCAGGGGCATATTGGTCGCCCTGCCCCACGGCAATGTGGTGTAATGCATGCAGGTGTCGGGTCCTGATCCACACTCCATCCTTACCTGAGAGTGAGATATCACACCTCTGGGTGAGGTGCAATACGTCTGTAGCAACCGAGCCCTCAGGGTGCTACAGTTCCATTTATCTTCAGCCTAGGTGACGTATTGCGATACAGGGCCGTGATTTTGGCTATAAAAGGGTCCCCTAGACCCCTACCCCAAGCTTTTTAAGAGAATCATATATGGCGTGCCAGGAGACTCTATGGAATGCTTTCTCAGCATCCAACGAGAGTATCTAATTACAAATTTTTAACTGCATCTAGCCCAGGAAATTCTTTGTGCCTAGTAGCAGTGTCTGCTAGTGAGCGGATTATCCCGGCTGTTAAGCAAGCTGCACCACCTGTAGTTTAGACACTTAATTTTTTCAAAGGAAATGCTTCGGGACCATGGGATACTTAGTGAAGAGCATCAGGAGGCACCCCAAGGCATAGGGGCTGGGACTGGCAGTAGGATGCCTTGCGGTGGACAGCCGAGCTCGATCCTTATAAAAGCTTTTTAACTGCAGCAGCTTTAGTGGACGCTACTGGAGCTGGAATTACCGCGGCTGCTGGCATGAGACTTGCCCTCCAATAGATCCTTGTAAATGGATTTAAAGTGTATTCATTCAAATTAGAGAGACAATTTAAATTAAAAAGCTTAGAGCTGCCTCCACCACAGGGGGGCTCGCTCGACCCACCAGCGGACAGGCACCAGTATTGGGAGAGGGGGGCTGGCCGTCAGGGTTCACCGCGGCTCTGGCACAAACCCGGCGACACGGAGGTGGCACGGGCAGGAGCGGACTGGCCGTGTCGGCTTCTCACTTTTTGGATTTTAGAAGGGCATGACATGCCTATATCTGTGTCTCCCCCTCCTTTTACTCCTCCACCTCTTTTATTTTCGCATGACTATATGTACTTGTCACTTTTCCATGTGTTAGTTATGTCTTCTGAGCAGTTTGTCAGCTTTTGGACACCTTTGAAGGTGTTTTCTATGTGTTTCTATGTGTTTTTGTTTGCCTGCCATTGGTTTTAACGGTGTTCGAAGGTGTTCGACGAACAGTTCGACGAACAGTTCGGCGAACACACGGGTGTTCGACGAACCGAACCGAACTCGAACACTACGGGGGTGGCTCAACATTAACAATTACACATTTTGCCCTTTTACCCCATTAATTCTTCAGTTTTTTATTAGGTCTATTACATCACGTGATTAAAAACTGACTAGCTGAATCCTTCTGAGCTCTATGTTGAAACAGGAAATCAATTTTCCCTGTATGAGTCATAATCACTGCAAGAGTCAATTGCAAGGGGAGGGGCAGAGCAGCTGGGTCAGGAGTTGAAGAGGGGGATGATTTCTGCAGGGACAAGAGACTTCCTGTTTCTACATAGAGCAGAGAAAAAAGAAGAATTAGCTGGGTAGAAAGGCAAAATGAGCAACTGTAAGTGCACAGTGCTATATAATATGATGACTGCAATATACTGTGAAGATAAAAACTTTAATGGGAGTGTTGCTTTAAAGGAGCTTTCTCGGTATCATAAATGGGTAAAATTGCAGGGCACTTGTAAAAATAATTTACCAATTTTTAAAAATACTCTCCGTTCTCAAGAATGTTGGGATTTTCCATTGTACAGTTTATTGCTTGTTTCCTAGGTTAGTCTTTCATAGGTGGTGGGTTTCCTAGGTAGGAATTACGAAGCTTGCAAGCTCTTTGGTATAGAACTTGCAAGCACTGATCTGAAACTATCTAGATCAATTGATCTGACCAGCCTGGTTTTTTTTGTGTTTTATTTTTCATTTTATGCTCTTCTGTTAGATTTTTTATTTTCAAATCCTGGACAACCCCTTTAATTATTATCCAATGACTACTACATGACCAATGCTGTATGAGCTATCATGTGGCCACAATTTTGGTTGCCCATTTGTCATACTTAGCTTGGAGAAAAGACAGAATTCATTTTTAACATCTTCCTTTTTTTGGTCTCTATTTACACAGTACTAAAGGAAGGCTCTAGTAAAAACTATTTCAATATACAGTACAGACCAAAAGTTTGGAAACACCTTCTCATTTAAAGATTTTTCTGTATTTTCTTGACTATGAAAATTGTACATTCACACTGAAGGCATCAAAACTATGAATTAACACATGTGGAATTATATACTTAACAAAAAAGTGTGAAACAACTGAAAATATGTCTTATATTCTAGGTTCTTCAAAGTAGCCACCTTTTGCTTTGATGACTGCTTTGCACACTCTTGGCATTCTCTTGATGAGCTTCAAGAGGTAGTCACCGGAAATAGTTTTCACTTCACAGGTGTGCCCTGTCAGGTTTAATAAGTGGGATTTCTTGCCTTTTAAATGGGGTTGGGACCATCAGTTCTGTTGTGCAGAAGTCAGGTGGATACACAGCTGATAGTTCTACTGAATAGACTGTTAGAATTTGTATTATGGTAAGAAAAAAGCAGCTAAGTAAAGAAAAACGAGTGGCCATCATTACTTTAAGAAATGAAAGTCAGAATAGCGCCATAGATTATTTTGGGTACTTGTTGTATCCGTGAAAGAACAGATAAAACACAAACGTGCAATACGGATATCTGAATGAGGCCAAACAGTTAACATCTCCAGACCACTCAGGGCAATCTCTGTTCGGCATAAGCCTGCAGCTGCTGTGTACTCCAACAAGGCCATCATCAAAAAAATGTTTGGCTCCTATCCAGAAACATGGCCCTTGGACCCCTTTATACATTTGGGGTGATAACATAGAATCATAGAATGTTAGAGTTGGACGGGATCTCGAGGATCATCGTGTCCACCCCCCTGCTCAATGCAGGATTCACTAAACATAATCCTTTTCCAGTATATTCTTGAGGTTAAACCATTTCTCGCACAATGTTAACATTGTTCTGTTGCTGGGGCCAATTCTACACATATGTTATGTCTATGGTGAGGGTAGAAACAGAAGACTAACTGTGGCTGGTGAAGGGATGTTTCATGCGAAGACATCTTGTGTGGGCTAAACTGAGGAGCTGAGTCTAAGGCATTCCATGTTTCCACCTTTTTATCTGCATATGTGAACTTTGCTGTTGGGTCTATACCTTCAGAACAGTCCCCATTAGTAACAATTTACATATTGAAGGCTCCAAAACTCAATATCAATGAATCAGTAAAAAAATGTAGGCAGCCAATCCAAGATCAGGGCAGGAAGAATTCTTTCCCAATAGCTGATGGACAGAAAGTCAGGATGGACCCATTGTGTTGGAAATGGACTTGATGTGGACAAAACTGAGGAGCTGAGTCTAAGGCATTCCATGTTTTCACCTTTTTATCTGCATATGTGGACTTTGCTGCCGGGTCTATACCTTCAGAACAGTCCCCATTAGTAACAATTGACATATTGAAGGCTCCAAAACGCAATATCAATGGATGAAGCAAAAAATGTAGGTTGCCAAGCCAAGATCGGGGTAGGAAGAATTCTTTCCCAATAGTTGATGGACAGAAAGTCAGGATGGACCCGTTGTGTTGGAAATGGACTTGAAGTGGCCAAAACTGAGGAGCGAAGTCTAAGGCATTCCATGTTTTCACCTTTTTATCAGTATAGGTAGACTTTGCTGCCAGGTCTATATCTTCAGAACGGTCCCCATTAGTAACAATTGACATATTGAAGGCTCCAAAACACAATATCAATGACCAGGCAAAAAATGGCAGTGGCCAAACCAAGATCAGGGCATAAAGAATTCTTTCCCAATAGTTGATGGACAGAAAGTCAGGATGGACCCATTGTGCTGGAAATGGACTTGACGTGGACAAAACTGAGGAGCTGAGTCTAAGGCATTCCATGTTTTCACCTTTTTATCTGTATGAGTGGACTTTGCTACTGAGTCTATACCTTCAGAACAGTCCCCATTAGTAACAATTGACATATTGAAGGCTCCAAAACACAATATCAATGGATGAGGCAAAAAATGTCGGTGGCCAAACCAAGATCGGGGCAGGAAGAATTCTTTCCCAATAGTTGATGGACAGAAAGTCAGGATGGACCCATTGTGGTGGAAATGGACTTGACGTGGACAAACTGAGGAGCTGAGTCTAAGGCATTCCATGTTTTCACCTTTTTATCTGCATATGTGGACTTTGCTGCTGGGTCTATACCTTCAGAACAGTCCGCAATAGTAACAATTGACAATTGAAGGCTCCAAAACACAATATCAATGATCAGGCAAAAAATGGAGGCGACCAAGCCAAGATCAGGGCAGGAAGAATTCTTTCCCAACAGTTGATGTACAGAAAGTCAGGATGGACCCATTGTGGTGGAAATGGACTTGACGTGGACAAAACTGAGGAGCTGAGTCTAAGGCATTGCATGTTTTCACCTTTATATCTGCATATGTGGACTTTTCTGCTGGGTCTATACCTTCAGAACAGTCCGCAATAGTAACAATTGACAATTGAAGGCTCCAAAACACAATATCAATGATCAGGCAAAAAATGTAGGCGACCAAGCCAAGATCAGGACAGGAAGAATTCTTTCCCAACAGTTGATGTACAGAAAGTCAGGATGGAAGACGCGGTCAGGAAACAGCTGGGTTATGCCAAGAATAGCAGAACAAATGAAAAACGTTGCATAGCGTAGGAATCAAGGGGACCCAGACCAGGATCGGATGTTAGTGCATGTGTGCTGAAGAAGTAGCACCAGATCTATCAAATGGAGGGCAGCGGCTACGAGTAGGATGCCAGACAGGATGGCCCAGAACCGCTGAGCTGTGGAGAAAGGAAGTGCTTTAATAGCAGCACCACCAGAGCTTTCCTGATGATGGCCCTACCTTTAAGAGTCTCTATACTGTACCTACATGGAAAAAGTTATAAATACAAAGTATCAGGATAAAGTTTAATAAAAAATAGATTTATTTCAATTTAGTTCTAGTGGGTGAAAAAATATGAATAATCCAATTAGCTGCCATATTAACATAAACGGCAATTAGGGCAAAACTGTATTTCGAGAAGTAAAAAATTCTAAAAGGTTAAAAAATAAATGTATTTTGCACCATTTCTTAGAATTGTGGCCGTAATTATATGCACAGAGTTCACCACCGAGAATAATTATGTTGACCTACATTTCCTGCAGCTACTTTCTTTATGAAGTGAAACGGAGAGCGAATTGGGAAATAATTTCATCTAATTTGATACATTGAGCTGTAAATCACGTTAATGTAGTGTATGATATTGATTTATATTAAAAAAAAAAAAAGATAGAAAATCAAGCCATTTCTGTAAGAATATGGATCCAAGGGTCTCATTATTATTTCCCTTGGGTTTTTTCATGGTCTCATCAAACATTTAGATTACAGCTGATGACCGCAAATAATCATATTTTCATCAACAATCACATTAACGGACTATGGCTAGAAGATACTGTCCACTGAGAAGAATGTGGAACCACCTATAGGATTATAACGAGGGGCATGGAAAATAATTAGATGTATATATAGAGAGAGACATTTATGGTCACCCTTGAGAACATGAACTCAGGGACATCTGCAGTACATAAAGCTGGAGATATGCTAATGAGGCTTGATAGTGATGATAATGATAATGTACACATACAATGCCTTGCAAAATTATTCATACCCATTGAACTTTTCCACATTTTTTCACCTCACACCTACAAACATAAATGTATTTTATTGGGATTTTATGTGATATACTAACACAAAGTAGAAGTATTTGTGAAGTGTAAGGCTGTGTGCCCACAATGCGTTTTTTAAGCGATTCCGCAGTGGCAATTCCGCCGCAGAAACGCTTAAAAAATGCTTGGTAGAAGGTCTGCCATGTTCCCCAATGATAATCCACATGTGCTGTGTACATGATGCGGAAATTTCCGCTGCGGACTATCATTGCGAAAAAATCCGCAGCACAAGCAATTATTTTGCGTAAGCGCGGCGTTTTTGCCGCCATTGAGTTGCAGACTCTCCTCCAGACCCGGGTACCATAGAACCTGTAAAAAAAAAAGATTTTAAAATAAAAAATAAACATTATACTCACCTTCTGATGCCCCCCGGTCTCCTGTATGATGCGTCCTGGCTCCCCGGCAGCTCGCGATGGTTTATTATTATTATTATTATTTATTATTATTATAGCGCCATTTATTCCATGGCACTTTACATGTGTAAAAGGGGTATACATACAAGAGCAATTACAATAATCTTGAACACAATGTGACAGCGACTGGTACAGGAGGAGCGAGGACCATGCCCGCGAGGGGTCACAATCTGTTAGGGATGGGTGAGGATACATTAGGTGAGGGTAGAGCTGGTCGTGCAGCGGTGGTTACTGCAGGTTGTAGGCTTGTCGGAAAAGGTGGGTCTTCAGGCTCCTTTTGAAGGTTTCCACGGTCGACGAGAGTCTGATGTGTTGGGGTAGAGAGTTCCAGAGTAGGGGGGAAGCACGGGAGAAATCTTGTATGCGATTGTGGGAGGAGGAGATAAGAAGGGAGTAGAGAAAGAGATCTTGTGAGGATCGGAGGTTGCGTGCGGGTATGTAACGGGAGACTAGGTCAGAGATATATGGAGGAGATAGGTTGTGAATGGCTTTGTATGTCATGGTTAGGGTTTTGAACTGGAGTCTCTGAGCGATGGGGAGCCAGTGAAGAGATTGACAGAGAGGAGAGGCCTGGGAATAGCGGGGGGACAGGTGGATTAGTCGGGCAGCAGAGTTTAGGATGGATTGGAGGGGTGCGAGAGTGTTGAAAGGGAGGCCACAGAGCAGGAGGTTGCAGTAGTCAAGGCGGGAGATGATGAGGTCGTGTACTAGTGTTTTTGCAGATTCATGGTTGAGGAATGTGCTGATCCGGGAGATATTTTTGAGTTGGAGTCGGCAGGAAGTGAAAAGGGCTTGGATATGTGGTTTGAAGGAGAGTTCAGAGTCCAGGGTTACCCCAAGGCAGCGAGCTTGAGGGACTGGGGAGAGTGGGCAGCCATTGACATTGATAGGTCAGTTGGGGGGGGTTGAATGAGATGGCGGAAAGATGATGAATTCTGTTTTGTCCATGTTAAGTTTTAGAAATCTGGCAGAGAAGAAGGATGAAATAGCAGACAGACATTGTGGGATTTTGGTTAGTAAGGAGGTGATATCGGGTCCAGAGAGGTAGATCTGTGTGTCATTAGCATAGAGGTGATAATGAAAGCCATGAGACTCTATGAGCTGTCCCAGGCCTAAGGTGTAGATGGAGAAGAGCAGGGGTCCTAGAACTGAACCTTGGGGGACACCGACAGATAGGGGGCGAGATGAGGAGGTGGTGTGTGAGTGGGAGACACAATGTCCTGTCTGTTAGGTATGAGGAGATCCAGGATAGGGCCAAGTCTGTGGTGATGCCGAGAGATGAGAGAGTTTGTAGTTAGAGGGAATGGTCCACTGTGTCGAAGGCAGATGACAGGTCCAGGGGGAGGAGGAGAGAGTAGTGTCGCTTAGATTGGCGGTTAGTAGGTCGTTGGTGACTTTAGTCAGTGCAGTTTCAGTAGAATGGTGCGGTCGGAATCCAGATTGTAGGCGGTCGAAGAGGGAGCAGGAGCAGAGGTGGGAGGACAACTCGGAATGGACGTGTTATTCCAGTAGTTTTGAGGCATAGGGGAGAAGTGATATGGGGCGATAGCTAGACAGAGAGGATGGGGTCAATGGAGGGCTTTTTAAGGATGGGTGTGATTGAGGCATGTTTGAAGCATGAGGGGAAGACACCAGTTGTTAGTGACAGGTTGAAGAGGTGGGCTAGGGGTGGGATGAAGATAGTGGTAAGGTTTGAGATGAGGTGGGACGGGATTGGGTCAAGTTTACAGGTAGTGAGGTGTGATTTGGAGAGTAAAGAGGAAAGTTGATCTTCAGAAATGGTGGAGAAGGTGGTTTTGGAGGAAGAGGGTTGAGTAGGTGTGGGGAGGGGCTGTGGGGGCTATAGGCAAAAGCTTTGTCTGATGGTGTCAATCTTCTGCTTGAAGAATGAGGCAAAGTCTTCGGCTCAAATAAGAGGAGAGGGAGGAGGCACTGGGGGACGGAGGAGAGAATTGAAGGTGTTCAATAGTTGTTTGGGGTTGTGAGACAGAGAGGATATGAGAGATGCGAAGAATGTTTGTTTTGCTGCAGTGAGTGTGGACTTGAAGGTAGTGAGGGACTGTTTGAATGCGACGAAGTGCTCATTGGAGTGGGACCTTTTCCATCTACGCTCAGCAACCCTGGAGGCCCGTCGCAGTTCTTTAGTTAGGCTGGTGTGCCAGGGTTGTCTGTTGATTGTACGAGCCTTGGAATGTGTGAGGGAGGTGACCGAATCGAGAGCTGCAGCTGTTGTGGTGTTGTATAAAGTGGCAGCAACATCTGCATCATGTAAGGAACTAATGTCTGTAAGAGGGAGGAGGGATTCAGAGAGTGAGTGTACGTCAAGGT
This sequence comes from Phyllobates terribilis, assembly GCF_046119375.1. Classification (NCBI taxonomy): domain Eukaryota; kingdom Metazoa; phylum Chordata; class Amphibia; order Anura; family Dendrobatidae; genus Phyllobates; species Phyllobates terribilis. The sequence goes on along the minus strand of NW_027362761.1, from coordinate 1,161,965,362 downwards.
GTTTGAGATTTCTGCGAGGGTATGCAAGTTTGTGGAGTGGGGATTGTTGCCCTGGAGAGGAGAGGGTAGAGAATGTGAGTAGGTTGTGGTCAGAGAGAGGGAGAGGTGAGTTAGAGAGGTTAGATAGGGAACAGAGGCGGGTGAAGATGAGGTCCAGTGTGTGGCTGTCTTTGTGGGTGGGTGTGAAAGACCACTGGGTAAGACCAAAGGATGAAGTGAGGGATAGAAGCTTAGAGCCAGCTGAGAGGAAAGTGTCAATGGGAATGTTAAAGTCGCCCATGAGGATAGTGGGGATGTCAACGGAGAGGAAATGAAGTAGCCAAGTGGTGAAGTGGTCAAAGAAAGTGGTGGTTGATCCTGGGGGGCAGTAGATGACAGCCAGTTGGAGGTTGGAGGGGGAGCAGATGCGCACGCAGTGCACTTCAAAAGAGGGGAGAGTAATTGAGGGCGGCAGTGGGATATGGGTGAAGGAGCAGTTATCTGAGAGGAGGAAACCTATTCCTCCACCGTGCTTGCCGGTGGGGCGGGGGGTATGGGAGAGGTGGAATCCGCCATATGAAAGTGCAGCAGGAGAGGCCGTGTCGAAGGGGGTGAGCCAGGTTTCAGTGACGCCGAGGAAGGAAAGCTTGTTAGTGATGAAGAGGTCATGAATGTAGGAAAGTTTGTTGCAGATGGAGCAAGCGTTCCATAGAGCTCCTGTTAGAGGGACTGGGTAAGCGGGGGCTGGGCGCATGGGTATAAGGTTAGAAGTAGAGATGAGCGTTGTTCGACTCGAACTGTTCGCCAATCTCAAATTCGAGCTGTTTTGGGCGGTGTTCGAGCCGTTCGGCGAACACGAACGATTTGAGAAAAATTCGGCTGTTCGAGGTTATGTTCGATAACTGTTCGTGCACCAAAATCATAACTGGATTTTTTCTCAGTAATGATGAAAATTAATGTTAATACGCAGTTTGAGTGTACAGCGGGGCGGGGGGAGGGGCAGGGGGTGGATCTCTGCAGGAATAATGAAGATCTCCATTTTTTTTTCTCTTTCCCGCATTTACAGTGGGGAGGTGCAATCTGTCAGCCTATCAGCAGCGCACACATGGAGCGAAGTGCTTTTTTTCACACAAGCAAGGGCATGTGTCATTGGCAGTGTATGTCACATGTCCTTGCCCTATAAGACCAAGCCATTTTCCCCGTCGCCACCATTTTCTCACTGCTGCAGCTGCGTGTTAGACGGCACCGCTGTTGCTGTGTGCGCTATGCCTTGTTAATTTCAAGCCAATTTTCGCACAAATCTACAGATAGCTTGGGAGTAGGGAATAGTTGTGATTGCAGTCCTTTTAAGGACTAGGTTACAGCATTTCCTACGACTTTTATCAGGCTGGTCTGTGCTCTTAAATAGATAGGTTGTGGGAGTAGAAACTAATTGTAATTGCAGTCCTTTTCAGGACTAAGTTACATCAGTTCCTATCAGTTTTTTGCCAGGCAGGTCTGTGCCAGTGCTGTGCAAGTTTTTTTCACAGCATTTGGCTAAATCTAGCAAAGCTAATCCTTTTTGGCCTATTGCAGAGTGTGTTAGTTAGTGGAGTAGCCTATCTGTGTTGCAAGCTACACCACCTGTGTATAGAATACCAATTTTTTTACTGCACCTACTGAAGTAAAACCTTTTGGGCATGGCATCATTCTATTAGTCCATCTATACTGACCTCCATAAGGTTGCAAATTGAATATAATTTTTTTCTGCATCTAGCTCTGAAAAAATATTTGTCCTTCTAGCTGTGTGTGGGACTTGTTCTACTAGTCCATCTATACTGACCTCCATCAGGCTGCAAATTAAAAATATTTTTTTGTCTGCATCTAGCTCTGAAAAAATATTTGGCCTTCTAGCAGTGTGTGGGACTTGTTCTACTAGTCCATATATACTGACCTCCATCAGGTTGCGAATTCAAAATAATTTTTTGTCTCCATCTAGCTCTGAAAAAATATTTGGCCTTCTAGCAGTGTGTGGGACTTGTTTAATTAGTCCATCTATACTGACCTCCATCAGGTTGCAAACTGAATATAATTTTTTTCTGCATCTACCTCTGAAAAAATATTTGGGCTTCTAGCAGTGTGTGGAGTGACTGGAGGACGAGTGGAATGTCGCTACGACCCCAACAAATAGCGCCCAACGTGGGGCGTGGCTAGCGGTACGCCGCCCTCTTGGACCCATATTGCTGACTTCCCTGGTGGTGACCGCGGCGGCTGAATCTGAGGCCTGATCAACCTCCATCGAACACGGTAAGTCGAGATATATTTTATATGTCTCACTTGCCTGTGTGTCAGCCGCAGCGGTTCCTGTGGGGTTGTCAGTTTGGATCTGGGTGGGTGACCGGTCGAGTGGTGAGATCTCAGGCGTCCCGCGCCACGTCCGGTACCAGCAACTGTGAGACCGAGTGACGTCGCATGCCTGCGCGTGCTCGTGTGCACACCACCTCCTCCTCCCCCGGTCACTGTACTTTTCTTAGATAGTTGCCTCCCGTGACTGATAGTCGATTCCAAGCCATCCCTGAATTGTAGTGTAAGGGAGAAAGAATCTGTGACGAATTGAGGAGTGCTCTTCGTCTACCACAGAGACTGCTGTAAAGTCAAGGTTAGGGAAGGGGATAGATTGAGGTGTCTCTCTATCTCACCAGTGTATTGAGGTGTGCTCTACACTGACGGGTGGTGACCTGTAATCAGGGTGCCGTGGTGAGTCGCACTGTAAAGTCGCCATTCAAGGTTAGGGAAGGGGATAGATTAAGGTGTCTCTCTATCTCACCAGTGTATTGAGGTGTGCTCTACACTGACCGGTGGCGACCTGTGGACTGCACCAGTGATCTGAGTCGCGACAGATCATTGCATTCTATAAGAAAATGTTGCGTATGTTTAAATCTGAAAGACCTGGCAAGTTGCCGGATGGTGCAGTGGGAGTCATCCAGCTACTAGAGTCACGGGAAAGCAAGAATGCTGTTAAGAATGTTAGGAATCTGTATTAAATGATAAGACTACCCAGTACGGGCAGACTTCAGCCTTCAGTGTAGAAGGAATGCGTTACAAAAAAAAAAAAAAGGGGAAGTTGAGTGATGAAGGACTCCTGCACCAGGCTCAGACACATCTTAGAGTAGCGTATGATTTAAAGGTTGGGGACTGGAAAGGGGTGGGTGGTGCAGGGGGGACAGAGAATGCCGAGCCTTTGTTCGGATACATGAAAGCTGCAGAATGTGATTTGTTATGTGACCCTAAATTGGCCGTAACCCCGTTGATGCCTGTCACTACACCGAGCCCTCAGCCACCACCCTATAATGGCGCCGACGCTAAATCATCGGAAGGATGGACGTGTCGTATGTGCGAAGAGCAGAACCCGCCCTGGGCAAAGTTCTGCTGTGTCTGTGGGGCGGGCCGCCCATGGCACGATGCCCAGCCTGCCCCCAAGAACAATCCCACTCCCACTCCAACTCTTCCCCCCTCCTCCCTCCAACGGCCATCTTACTACACCTTTCCCTGCCCCCAAGAACAATCCCACCCCCACTCCAACTCCTCCCTCCAACGGCCATCTTACTACACCTTTTACTTGTTGTGGGAGGCCCGGAAAGCCCTAATCCGGCCTATATCCACTATTAGATCCGTCCGGTGCTTATTACCAGCCGCCAGCACAGGGTGGAAAAGCCTGCAGTCCCAGAGCACCCATCTGAAACTAATGTGATACCCTCTGCTCCAGTCCACGATGCTGAGGCGCTCCCTCTGTTCCCCATGGGGGTCGCCCATAACCCTGGGGATATCCTCCTCAGCTCCCCAGAATTTCAGGCCAGACTGCTCTCCCTCCGCCAACATACTGTTACTCAAGACGATACGGAGCCAGATGAGGGATGGGCTCAAGATACTCCAGCGCCCCCCCTTTACCCCATACGTCTCCTGTGGCATCCTCCACCCCACATTCATTACCCATACTCCGGCCCTTGCTCCAAGCAACTGCTGAAAGAGCACCACCCCCCAGCCCCTCAGAAGTCTGGGACCCCTGCCGCTCCCGGAACCTAGTAGACCCATCAGGACGCCCTGTCACTCTGTCAATAGGCTATGGTGACATCCTTACACATCGGGTGGGGGCCATAGTCAACCCTGCAAATACCCGTATGAGCCATGCTGGAGGATTGGCTCGTAAAATTGCCCTTGCTGCTGGTTCCACTCTGGCTGCAGAATGCCAGGCTCACTTAGCCGAAAACGGAGAGCTTTGAAAAGGCCATGGATTCCACAAAAGCAGGATCCCTTAGTACGTATGAATCCGGCCTAGAATACATGAAACAGTTAAAAGCCTGGGCTCAGGATCGCTTGTCAGATCAAGCTGGGTCTGTACAAGATGTTCAACAAGACTCTGATGAATCTGTGGAAGGATATGCTGCAAGACTCAGCATGCATTTTGTGGATCTCGGATACAGTCCTCACGTCAAGACGCAGGCCGCCCTGTTGGTTCAGGCCCTAGTAGATGGCCTACAAGACGCTCTCAGAGATGAGGTTCTGAGGGTAGGCCCCGAGATTCGTTCTTCTTCTTTTAACGACGCGATGGACATTGTCAAAGCTTTCCAAAAAGCCATGCTAAAAATGGAAAAGGATACTAAGCCAAAGAAGAAAGCCGCTCCTGCCATGGTATATCAAGCTCAAGAAAGCTACCCACCCCCTGGCAACCAACATGGAATCAAGTGGGTAATGGTTAAAGGCACAGGTGATGATACTCCTCCCACATATAGAAAACAAGACAGAAGAAATGACAGGGGGCCACCTAGAGACAAGAGACAATCTCGTGATTCTGAAGGACGCATGCTGTGTTGGGAATGTGGTAGCCCTAATCACATTCTCAGAGACTGTCCAACCCGCAGACAGTACCATGACCGCTCGTTTCATGACGGTCCACACAACCATGGACCTTCCCGTGAACCATCTCACCCACGCCAATGACAGCCCGGTCAACCAGTGTCCACTTTCCCGGCTACGCACCCCACGGCCGCCTGTGGGACTGTCACTTTACAGGTGGACCATCAACCATTGAAGTTCCTGGTGGACACTGGGGCGGCCACATCTGTCATTTCTTCCACACAGCTCCCTCCCTCGGTATCCCTATCACCGGATACCCTCACCTGTGTTGGGGTGGAAGGCCAACATATTTCCTCTCCACTCAAAGTCCCTGTGTCTGCAGGACCATTCACTGGAGTACTCACAAGATTCTTGGTCTCAGAAACTTGCCCCGTTAATTTGTTGGGAGCCGATCTCTTAGAGCGGATGAAGGCAACTATTACCTTCGGAAACCATGGCATGGAGCTTCTTCTGCGAGATCCTCATTCCGAACAAGGGACTGAAGACCGCTGCGTTCTCAAAGCCTTCCCTCTCATGATGATGACCATACAACCTCACACTCTTCTTGATACCTCACAGTTCCCTCACTCTCTGTGGTCCAGCGGGCCAGAGGACGTTGGCCTCCTGCAGGTTCCCCCGGTCCAAGTACACCTCAAGCCTGGACACAGGTACCCACGGTTGCCACAATACCCCCTCAAGGCGGCACAAGAACAAAGCTTGGGTACCCAAATCGCTTCCCTCCTGGAGTCAGGAGTCCTTGTCAGGTGTGTATCTCCATGCAATACACCCCTCTTTCCTGTAAAAAAGAAAACCGCTCCGGGAGAGCCTCCAAGATACCGGTTGGTTCAGGATCTCAGAGCCGTCAATGCAGCTACCATTTTAGAAACTCCAGTGGTACCCAATCCAAACACCCTCTTGTCTCAGGTGCCTCCAACGGCCACCTTGTTTACGGTGTTAGATCTGGCCAACGCCTTCTTCAGTATACCCTTGCATGAAGATTCGTGGTTTCTTTTTGCCTTTACCTTTCAAGGAGCACAGCTTACATGGACCAGGACTCCACAAGGAGCCCAGAACTCTCCTAACCAATTCATTCATTCTATGAAGTCTATTCTGGAGCCATGGGTTCAAGAGAACCCTCAGGTCACTCTTCTACAATATGTGGATGATCTTTTACTCTGCGGCACTGAAGAAAATTTGCCAGAGATGTCAGCATCCCTTCTCTGGTTTCTTCACTCAGCTAACTGTAAAGTCTCGAAAGGCAAAGTCCAATGGTGTCTGCCCAAGGTCATTTACCTCGGACATTGTATATCACAAGGTGCTAGACATCTGACTGAAGAAAGAAAACAAGCCATCATGGATATCACCTTCCCAACCACCTACTCCGCTATGCAGACTTTCCTTGGTCTCATCACTTACTGCAGGCAATGGATCCCGGATGCCTCAAAGCTTATGCAACCCCTGTATGACTGTCTTAAGGACGAAGGCTCCGTCTGGTTTCATGCTGAAGATTCACGTATCTCTCACCAACGCAGACTATGTTTTGACCGCTTTAAACAGGCTGTTGTCTCTGCCCCAGCCTTGGGCTTACCAGACTATACTCAGCCATTTCACCTCTTTGTCTCTGAATCGGAAGGTCATGCCTCTGGAGTTCTAGCACAACACTATGATCATAAGTATCGGCCTTTAGGCTACTACTCAGCCCGCCTGGACCCTGTCGCCCGAACTGCCCCCACGTGCCTTAAGGCGGTCCACGCTGCTCACATCCTCCTTGACAAGTCAGCTGATATCGTCCTTGGACATGATCTAGTTATACAGGCTGGCCATGATCTCTCGGCTATTCTGCAACAAACATCTCCGAAACATCTAACCAACCAAAGACACCTGCGGCTGCAGTGTTCCCTATTGTTGCCCTCCAATATAACATTTACCAGATGTCTGACTATCAACCCTGCCACTTTGTTTCCACCTTCTAGGGGGGAAGACGAACAGGGTGAAGGTCCATTGGTGGAACCTCATGATTGTATAAAAATTTTGCAGGAAGAGACTTCTGCTCCAGAGAATATGGTGGCACATCCGCTCGCACACCCTGCCTTGCACCTATGGACTGATGGATCCCATTTCGCATACCCTCAAGGGAAGTTCCACACGGGATATGCTGTCACAACAGACCTAACAGTCCTCAAGGCTGAAGCTCTACCACCATACATGTCTGCACAAGAAGCTGAACTTGTAGCTCTCACAGAAGCCTGCCACCTGGCAGCTGGAACAACGGCAAACATATATACCGATTCTAGGTATGGACATGGCATTTGCAATGATTTTGGACTCTTGTGGAAGTCTAGAGGATTCATCACAGCTGCAGGTACACCAGTGAAACATGCCTCATGGATTAAGGCCCTAATGAAGGCCCTGGAACTACCCATTCAGGTTGCTGTTATCAAGGTCAAGGCTCATGGAAGACTAGATTCCAGGGAAGCCAGGGGCAACCACCTAGCTGACCAAGCAGCCAAGTCTGCAGCAGTGGAGAATGTGTCATCAAAGTGGCAGGAAAAGGAAGAAGAGATGGGGGAGACCCTGCAAACCGTAGCTGTGGCACACACTAGAGCAAGAGCCAAAGAACAGCCGGTGGAAGACCATACAAGTCCAGCGGAGACACGAGTGGAATCCAGGGGGGTCAGGATGCCTGAAGAAAAATTGTGTGAAGAACAAAGGAAGACGCCCACTGAAGAAGTCAAGCAATGGAAAGTGGCGGGAGCCGTGCTGGCAGGTCGCAAAGATTTAAAGGTCGACTCAACTCTTTATCAAGTGGACGGAAAACCTTGCTTGCCCAGGCGCATGTACTCAGCCGTGGCAGCATGGACTCACGGGCCTACACACAGAGGAAAGAATCAAGCCCTGGCATGTATCAAGAAACTGTACTTTGCACCCGGAATCTCTTCCACTGTGACTGCATACTCAAAATCCTGCTCTGTCTGCGCTACTTGCAACCCAACGTGTACGGCACGGGTCCCTCTCCAACACCTGGCTAAACCAGACTACCCTTGGCAGAGAATACAAGTCGACCATATCCAAATGCCTAAAGCAGGAAAATATGAGTACGTTTTGGTAGCCGTGGATATATTCTCAGCCTGGCCCGAGGCCTACCCGGTTGTCAACATGACTGCTAAAGTCACAGCCAAGAAACTGATCACTGAAATTGCCTGCAGATTTGGAGTTTCCCAAGTCATAGAATCGGATCAAGGACCAGCTTTCACAGCAAATATCTACAAAGAACTTTGGAACATGTTGGGAACAGATTTGGGCCTCCACACTCCATACCATCCTGCCAGTTCAGGCAAAGTGGAAAGGATGAATTCCACACTCAAGACCCAGCTCTTGAAAATGACCCAAGATCATCCCCTCCCCTGGCCCGACCTACTCCCTATAGTATTGTATCATATCAGACACACCCCACAAAGCTAAACATGGGCTAACTCCCTATGAAATTTTGTTTGGGACCCCACCTAAAATAGGAGAAATTAGGCCCCAAGAGTTGTCTGAAACACATGATAGAGTAGTAAAATTTGTGATTGCTCTGTCTAAAGAATTGACTAACACCCGCTCTACAGTATCTGCTTCTCTCCCAGAATCCACAGGTGATGCGGTACATGATTTCACCCCAGGCGACCTGGTGTACGTAAAGAAGTTTGTCCGGAAAGACTGTCTCCAACCCAGATTTGAGGGCCCCTACACTGTGATCCTGACTACTCCTACAGCTCTGAAGCTTGAGGGCAAGAGCACCTGGATTCACGCCTCCCACTGCAAGAGAGACAAAGCGAGCCTATAAAAGATGACTACCTTCTTCTATATCCTTTCCATATGCTTACTGTCTGTCCCAGGGTGGACAGCTACCACATTTTGGGTAGATACTCACGCAAAAATCCAGACATATCGATTTAATTACTGTGACATAGTGAATTGCGCAGGAATGACATGGTATGCTGCATAGTCCCCTTATACAGGAAAGCTATAAACAATGCTGTTCCAACCTCCGAGACCTTTTTGAATCAAGAAACCACATCTCTGTTACATGATGATACCAGTAAGGAAGATATGGAGAAATACACTCATTTGAACAAGCCTGACCAGACCCCCCATGACAGAGTCCAATTGAGAGATCTAGTTTAGGGTCAGTTGGGAGAACTCCATGTGTTATTTAGGGTAGGGCTCAATTGTTTGGGGGCGTCCCATAAGGGGGCAGCTTCTAAGATAATTGGGTGAAGAAATCCACCTCCCCTCTCCCCACACATGGACAGTCTCAAAGGCCCCGAAGCAAGGGAAAGCTTAGTGTTTAGGGGGGAATGTCAGGGTAAAAAAGAATATATATTTTCTCTACTTTTATACTTTTATACGCTTTGCTTATGTACTAACCACCATTTTGTGTCTTATAACAATAAGCTTTCCTTGCTACGTGTTACTTAGATCGAAATTTATGCTAAGATGGCGCCGGTATCAGCCAGCACCTGTTTCAGAGAAATGAAACCGAATCATCAACTGACGGTTGTCTGCCCAGAGACTGAGTTAAGGAGACGTGGACCAATCAGGAGTGGCCGGATACTAGACATTTATGGCTTACCCCGCCCCGAACAATCCATTTATGTCTTACCCCGCCCCGAACAACCCCTTTCCCCTCCCCATTATGTAGTGTGTTTAAGTTTGTGCATGCGGAAATAAAAGGGGAACATTGCTGAGATCGTGGCTTGCCAGTAGCCTTCTGAGCATGCTCTGAGTTTGAACCAGCTTGTTGTCTGACTCATTCTTTGAATGGTTGACCCATGCTCATAGCCTTAATTTGGAGTGACTGGAGGACGAGTGGAATGTCGCTACGACCCCGACAGTTTTATTAGTCCATCTATACTGACCTCCATCAGGTTGCAAATTAAAAATAATTTTTATCTGCATCTAGCTCTGAAAAAATATTTGTCCTTCTAGCAGTGTGTGGGACTTGTTCTATTAGTCCATCTATACTGACCTCCATCAGGTTGCAAATTCAAAATATTTTTTTGTCTGCATCTAGCTCTGAAAAAATATTTGGGCTTCTAGCAGTGTGTGGGACTTGTTCTATTAGTCCATCTATACTGACCTCCATCAGGTTGCAAATTAAAAATATTTTTTTGTCTGCATCTAGCTCTGAAAAAATATTTGGCTTTCTAGCAGTGTGTGGAACTTGTTCTATTAGTCCATCTATGCTGACCTCCATCAGGTTGCAAACTGAATATAATTTTTTTCTGCATCTACCTCTGAAAAAATATTTGGGCTTCTAGCTGTGTGTGGGACTTGTTCTATTAGTCCATCTATACTGACCTCCATCAGGTTGCAAATTAAAAATATTTTTTTGTCTGCATCTAGCTCTGAAAAAATATTTGGCCTTCTAGCAGTGTGTGGGACTTGGTCTATTAGTCCATCTATTAGTCCATCTATACTGACCTCCATCAGGTTGCAAATTGAATATAATTTTTTTCTGCATCTAACCCAGCCAATAGTTTTGGCCTAATACCACAGTTTGGCCACTCAGCTCTGCTCGGTTCCCATCCATTGTTTTTTTGTGCAAACAACTCCAGAGTTGTGAATTAGTTAACCACCAAAATGAGTGGAAAAAGGCCTGCTACTGGTGGAAAGGGGAATAGGCGTGCAACAGTAACATCTGCAGAAGAAAGACCATCTTCCAGCCAAACTAAAATGTCTCCTTCTTTTAGCGGACAATGTGATAAGATCCCTTTCTTATGGCCACGCCAATCGCTACAAATTCCAGATGAGGCACAAAAACAGCAGGTGCTTCAACGGATATCAAGTGTTCCTTTAAGTGGGCTCTCCTCCACATCAACTTCAACATCACAAATACTCCAGTCCTCAAAGGTGTCACCCCAATCGCACTTGCTTCCTCACAGCTCCCAAATCTCCAGCTGCCCGTCTGAGTATGAGGTAGAACAGATGGTTGAGTCTGCAGAGCTGTTTATGACTCGGCCCCTGGGCCGTGGGGCACTCGGATCCGGGCAATGGGGAAACGGTGGGAGTAGTAGTGGCAACCCGGTTCCGTGGCTCAGGGTGGTCAGGCCAGTGGTAGTCCGTTATGTGCTGATGATAATGTTCGACTACGCCACCCGTGGATTGCGGTTATTAGGAACCGCCGCTGCATGCAGACCGCTGGGGCTGATGAGGTGTGCAGCTAGGTTAATATGACTCCCCACGGGAAGAGTGCGGCCCCAGGGCAGTATAATGGATGGTGGGAGTGATGGTGGTGAGAGTCCCAGTGCTGATAGTGCTGGAGGAGCAAGGAGCATGCAGACAACAGGTTGCAGTCCAGGGTCTTTACTAGAACAGGTAAATTGACCCACAAACAGTCCCAGCTAGGAGGGGACCTGGATGTCTGAGAGCAACGGGGAAATTGGCCCTGGTCAGGGTGAGGGTGTAGGCCTACCGTGCTTTCTGTGCTCCTTCTGGCTATCTCCTCGTTATAGGGTAACAGCCCACGTTTCCGAGCTTTCCGTGTATTCTCGCCTGTATGGCCTGCGACGTGGGTTCCTTTCTGCTCCCAGCCTTGTACGGCTTTGCTGGTCCCTTCTGTTGTGGCAGGGCCTCCAGGCTTCTTAGGCCAAGGAATATACAGTCCCCTGCGGACTGGTTATCTGCTGGGGGATGTGGAATCCTCCCAGCCTCAGACACCAAAGTCTGGTAAATTAAGTCCGTTATCTGCCAAGACAGGCTCTCTTCGCCTCTTGTCTCTGGCTTGTGGCTCTCCTCCTGCCACACTTCCTCTTAGGTGCAATACAACTGTCCCTCTCTGCTCTGGGACCTGAATTCTGAGACAGGTCGTCCAGCTCTCCCTAACCCTGCCCCCAGCACCAGCTTTTATAGAGGCAGCCTGCTCCCCCTACTGGCCTGAGACAGGAGGTACTGCATGCTAATGTTCCCCTGACTAGAGAACCTCCCCCTTGCTCTCAGACACAGCTTTATTACATTTTGTGGCATCCAGGCCAGGGTGACACATTCCCCCCTAGTAAAATTTAGTACTCCGGGACTAAACAATAAACAAGGACAATATGCATAACTATAAAACATTAATAGACAAACGACGCACAGATTGAGTTCTTACGGTCACAGTGTGGTCTGTGACCAGGTGTCCATATCCCCAACACAACGGGGAGCCTTAACCAGGTGGGGGTCTGTCCTACCCCAAGTCCTTCACTGTCTTAGTTCATTCCTTGGTCAGGCTCCGAACGCAGTCCATACAAGGTCCCGGTTATAAAAAGTCCATAACCTATGAGTCCTTACGGTAACTGCAAGAAACTGAAACACAGAATTACCAAACATGCATGTAACTTGGCAAACATTTCAACATTTGGCAACAGGGTTATTTACAATTTTAGCGCGCTCTATATTTTCCAGCGAGCGGGTATCTGTCCCTTTGTGCTCCTGGTTGATCTCCTTAACCCACTGTCTGGTATTGGACCAACTTGGCTTTCCCCACTAGCGTTAGGGGTACAGCTACCAGCTGGGTGTACAGGTAGGGCAGGCAGCTGTCTGCGGGTCCTTTGGCTTACCGCAGGCATGGCTGGCTCACTGTCAGCAGAGGGTTGACTCTCCTGGGCTGCTGGTACAGGCTCTTCTGCCTCGGGAACTGCTTGCTCCTCTTCACCTTCCGGCTCTGGTGTTGGTTGTTGCTGTGCCGGTTGCAGGAAATGCAGGACGGGTACCACTATGGCATCATTTATGCGAGTCCAGGACTGAGGGAACTCTCCGAGAACGGTGCTGATCATTTCTTCCTTGTCCTCTGCGGGTTCAAGGTCACTCTGATCCTCTTCTGCACTATGGAGTTGCTCGGGGCATCTTTTGAGGTGGTCTCTGCAGACGGTGCTAGTGGTTTCTCCTCCGTCCTTGGTGATCACGCACACCTTCGGGTTGTCGTGATCAGACTGCAGTACGGTGTAGGGTTCCCTTTCCCACTGGTCGTCCAACTTATGTAGCCTTCTCTTCCGCTTCAGGACTTGCTCACCAGGTTCTAGGGGACCAGCAGGGGCGTGTTGGTTGAAGAGTTTTTCTTGCCTCTCTCTCACCTGGGCCAGGCTCTTCTCCACACTCTCCTGTACCTTCTTGTACTGCAGTTGCCTTTCCGTATCCCAGTCCGCATCCGGGGAGGTGTCCTCAGGTGTTAGGACTCCCATCTCCAGGTCTACGGGCAGCTTACCTGGTCTGGCTCGCATCAGGTAAGCCTGGGTGCAGTTGGTAGCATTCACCGGAATACGATTGTATAAGTCTATCAGATCCGGCAGTTTTTCTGGCCACAGGCTGCGTTCCTCCAGGGGCAACGTCTTTAGGAGATCAATGACTATGTTGTTCATTTTCTCACACATCCCGTTGGTTTGTGGATGGTAAGGCGTTGTCCGAATCTTCTTACAGCCATAGAGGTTGCAGAACTCCTGGAAGATTTCAGCCTCGAACGCTGGACCCTGGTCTGTCAGGACCTGTTCCGGATACCCGTGTGGACGGCAGAAGTATTGCTGGAAGGCTCTGCCCGCTGTTTGGGCTGTCAAGTCCTTTACCAGGACCACCACTAGAAAACGGGAATAGTGGTCCACGATTGTCAGGGCATAGATGTATCCTGACCGGCTGGGAGCCAATTTGACTTGGTCCAGAGCTACCAGCTCAAGAGGCTGCGTGGTGACGATGGGCCTCAAGGGTGTCTTCTGGCTGGCACGGTCCTTCCTCCTTAGGTGACAAGGGCCACAGTCTCTGCACCATTTTTCTACAGCTCCTCTCATGCCGACCCAAAAGAACCTTCCTCTTAGTAGGAACTCCAGTTTCTTCCAACCGAAGTGCCCCGCTCTGTCATGGTAAGCCCCCAGGACCATAGCTGTATCCCGCCTTGGGACCACGACTTGCCAGATCAGCTCGTGCGTCCGGTGGTTGACAATCCTTCTGCACAGCTTGCCTTCGTAGAGGAACAGCTTGCTCTTCTCCTTCCACAGCTGCTTGGCTTCCTCTGGAGCATCCAGATCCATGTGGACATCTTCCTGGGTCAGCAGATGTTTCACCAGGCGGATGGCAGGGTCACTATCTTGGGTCTTGGCCCAGCTGTGGTGAGGTAGGGAATTTATCATCACGGTTGTTAGATCCTCCTCCTTCACGCGGTGGGAGTATTGAGCGGCTCCATACCGGTGAAATGCGGGGAGTTCTACCTCCTCCAGCTGTTCTGGGTCTTCGTCACCTTCAGGTAAGTGAGGCATCCTCGATAGGGCATCAGCGTTGGCATTGGTTTTGCCGGCCCGGTACTTGATCACGAAGTCATAGTTGGAGAGACGGGCCATCCACCGCTGTTCTAGGGCACCCAGTCTTGCATTGTCCAGGTGTGTCAACGGGTTGTTGTCCGTGTACACGGTGAACTTTTCGGAGGCCAGGTAATGCTTAAAGCGTTCCGTCACGGCCCACATCACCGCCAAGAATTCTAGCTTGAAGGAGCTGTAATTCTCTGGGTTCCTCTCGGTGGGCCTCAGCTTCCGGCTGGCGTACGCGATCACCCTTTCTCTGCCCTGTTGGTTTTGGGACAGTACGGCTCCCAGTCCCACATTACTGGCGTCTGTGTGGAGAATAAAAGGCTGGCCATAGTCAGGGTAGGCCAGGATCTCATCCCCCGTGAGGGCCATCTTCAACTGGCGGAAGGACTCCTCTTCCGGTTTATCCCACTTGAAGGGTGGCTTTTGACTTCGGGACTTAGACTGTCCAATCAGGAGGTCCTGCATAGGAGCTGCCATCTTAGTGAACCCGGGGATGAACCTTCGGTAGTAGCCTACCAACCCGAGGAACTGTCTCACCTCTTTGATGTTCGAGGGGCTTGGCCAGCTCTTGATTGCCGTGACCTTGTCAGGGTCGGGGGCTACTCCTTCCATACTTACCATGTGCCCTAGGTACTGGACCTTCGGTTTCAGCAGGTGACACTTCGATGGTTTCACCTTCAGGCCATAGCCTGCCAGGGCTTCGAACACCTCGGCCAGGTGCTTTAGATGGTCCTCGTAGGTTTTCGAATAGACGATCACGTCGTCCAGGTAAAGGAGGACCGTCTCGAAGTTTCGGTGCCCTAGACAGCATTCCATCAGCCGCTGGAAGGTCCCTGGTGCGTTGCAGAGCCCGAAAGTCGTACAGTTGAGCTCGCTCAGTCCCATCGGGGTGGTGAAGGTGGTCTTCTCCTTGTCAGCCTCTGCCACAGGAACCTGCCAGTACCCGCTAGTAAGGTCCAAAGTAGAAAAGAAGTTAGCTGATTTTAGTGCGGCTAAAGACTCCTCTATTCTAGGCAGCGGGTATGCGTCTTTATGGGTGATACGGTTGATTTGTCTATAGTCTACGCACATTCTCATGGTGCCGTCCTTCTTTTTCACCAGAACCAAGGGGGCTTCCCAGGGGCTACAGCTATCTCTAATGACCCCAGCTTCTTTCATTTCTCTTAGCATGTCCTTTGCGTTCTTATAATGTGCAGGGGGTACAGGTCTGTGTCTTTCTTTTATCGGTGGGTGGCTCCCTGTGGGGATGTGGTGTTCTATCCCCTTTACTCTGCCGAAGTCTAGCGGGTGCTTACTAAAGACTCTCTCGTACTCCTGTACCACCCCGTAGACTCCTTGTTTTTGGTGCAGGGGAGTGGAGTCAGCACCCACATGGAGTTTCTGGCACCAGTCCTCCTATTGTTTCTGGGAGCCATTACCCTCCGCCTGTGGAGATGGAGGCAAGGGTTCCACGGCCCTGATGGCTTTGTGTTCGACAACAAACAGTTTGGCGAGTGTAGCGTACCTGGGTAAGTGTACTTCCCTCTCCCCAATGTTGAGGATGCGGACGGGCACCCTCCCATGACGGACATCAACCACCCCCCGGGCTGTCAAAATGGTGGGCCTGCTGTCTGAGTACACGGGTTCTACCATGGCTTGGTAGTCTCTACCTCTCAACCCGATTGCAGTCCGACACCAGATCATCATTTCACTTTTAGGAGGCATGGAAATGGGGAATGGGTCACTCAGTCTTACGCTACCGATCTCACCACCAGACAGTTCTACCTGCTGCCGTCTCATCAGGGCTTTTATCTCCATGTTGAGGACTCTCTGTTGGCTGGAACTAGCATTCACTGCCACCTGTTGTAAGATTACAATTACCTCTGAAAGACAATTTTCAATCACGTTAGTACCCACAGTTATTTTAGGGTGACTTTCACGACGGTCAATGTCCACAATAATCACTCCCTGTGCCGGCAGTTCAACTTTACCAATTTTAATGGTCATCTCCTTGAACCCCATCTGCGGCACGGGTAAGCCATTACTGGCGATGATGCTCAAGTTACTGTCTGGATACCGTGTGATATCAGCATCAGTCCAATACTGCTTAAAAAGTACATAAAGGATAGTGGTTACTTGTGACCCAGTATCCAGCAAGGCGCTCATGGGGATACCGTTCAGCACCACGGGTAAAACCGGGCGCCCCCCAACGTACTTATCACGCCAATTATAAGGGCCTGGTGATCTTATGCCTGGGGGTTGGCCCTCTGCCCCAGGTTGGACCCGTTTAAATTACAGTACCTGGAAATGTGTCCGGGCTGGTTGCATCGACGGCAAATGGGCTGTCCATCCTCTGTGTAGCGGTCTGTGGGCCTCCCTCGGAACGACGGGATCCTCCTCTGTCGACTCCACGGGACATCCTCCGGACTTGAAGCCAGCTCGATGGGTCTTGACGGGTCCACTTGTAACGCCTGGACGGTCCTGGTCAACGCCGCGACGCTCCTGGTCAGCTCCTGGACTTGGTGGTGCAGATCTTTCGACGGGGCTTGGTTCAGGGCCTGTGCATCAGCCCCCACGGAGTCCATAGAGGAGGGCGGCGCCTCCTGGTGGTAGGTGAGAGCAGGGCGCCGGGGGTTTATAGCGCCACTTGTTGCGGATTCATGGAGCACCCTTATGGCCCTGTCCTTAAATTGGGCAAAGGTCAGGTCGGGGTTCTGAAAGAACATGAGGCGCAGTTGGGCCCTGTGGGCGCTAGACAGCAGACCTTCTATGAATTGTTCTGTTAGCAGCTTATCCGTTTCCTGCACACTGCCAGGGTCAGTTTGTTGAATAGCCCTCAAGGCTTCCTGCAGATTTAGGGCATAGTCTCTGATGCTGTCCTGTGCCCGCTGCTTACATCCATAGAACCTCATTTCAATCTCAGCGGAGGTACGTGTGTCAAAGGTACCCCGCAGCCGGGCCAGAATACCCTTCACAGTCCTTTTCTCCTCAGTGGGCCATGATTTTACCTCCCTTTGGGCTGCGCCAGTTAACTGCCCTGTTAACTGCCTGACCTTCTGTTCCTCTGTCAGGGGGTAGACTTGGAACAAACTGTACAGCCTTTCCTTAAAGTCAGTTAGGGCATGGGGCTCCCCTGAGTACTTGGGCAGCCAGGCCGCTCCAGGGATGTAGGGCAGGGAAAAGGGCATCACCACTGCTGCAGCTGCGTTGGTGGTAGTGGGCGCCTCTGTGTCCGACATCTTCCTCCCCCCTAGTTAAGCGTGGCCTACCTTCCGACGATCCTCTTCTGTAGGCCGCGGCTCTGCTGCTGCTGCTCTGGACGAGGACCTTGAGTCGCGTCCTGATGACGTCAGCGTCGCTCTCTCTCCCTTCCAGGACCTTGCGCAGCGTCGGTGCGTGGGGCGGAGCTTCGGATCTCGCGCGGTTTGGACGTCCACGCCCCTCTTCTTCCCGCGCGACGTCCTGAAGATGGCGTCCGATGGCGGGAAAACGGCCGAAGATGGCGGGAACCGATGGAAGATGGCGGGAGACGGCTGGAAATGGTGGGAAACGGCTCCGGATGGCGGGGAACCTCTTTTCAGGTAAGTGCAAAGTCTTTTCTAGGCACACAATACCCGTTTGTGGTGGGTTGGTTTCAATCCTGCCGACTACGCCAAAGCTGACTCGCCCCCTGGGCCTTGGGGCACTCGGATCCGGGCAATGGGGAAACGGTGGGAGTAGTAGTGGCAACCCGGTTCCGTGGCTCAGGGTGGTCAGGCCAGTGGTAGTCCGTTATGTGCTGATGATAATGTCCGACTACGCCACCCGTGGATTGCGGTTATTAGGAACCGCCGCTGCATGCAGACCGCTGGGGCTGATGAGGTGTGCAGTTAGGGTAGTATAACTCCCCACGGGAAGAGTGCGGCCCCAAGGCAGTATAATGGATGGTGGGAGTGATGGTGGTGAGAGTCCCAGTGCTGATAGTGCTGGAGGAGCAAGGAGCACGCAGACAACAGGTTGCAGTCCAGGGTCTTTACTAGAACAGGTAAATTGACTCACAAACAGTCCCAGCTAGGAAGGGACCTGGATGTCTGAGAGCAACGGGGAAATTGGCCCTGGTCAGGGTGAGGGTGTAGGCCTACCGTGCTTTCTGTGCTCCTTCTGGCTATCTCCTCGTTATAGGGTAACAGCCCACGTTTCCGAGCTTTCCATGTATTCTCGCCTGTATGGCCTGCGACGTGGGTTCCTTTCTGCTCCCAGCCTTGTACGGCTTTGCTGGTCCCTTCTGTTGTGGCAGGGCCTCCAGGCTTCTTAGGCCAAGGAATATACAGTCCCCTGCGGACTGGTTATCTGCTGGGGGATGTGGAATCCTCCCAGCCTCAGACACCAAAGTCTGGTAAATTAAGTCCGTTATCTGCCAAGACAGGCTCTCTTCGCCTCTTGTCTCTGGCTTGTGGCTCTCCTCCTGCCACACTTCCTCTTAGGTGCAATACAACTTTCTGTCCCTCTCTGCTATGGGACCTGAATCCTGAGACAGGTCGTCCAGCTCTCCCTAACCCTGCCCCCAGCACCAGCTTTTATAGAGGCAGCATGCTCCCCCTACTGGCCTGAGACAGGAGGTACTGCATGCTAATGTTCCCCTGACTAGAGAACCTCCCCCTTGCTCTCAGACACAGCTTTATTACATTTTGTGGCATCCAGGCCAGGGTGACACATTTACTCATATTATAGCCTGGGAATCAGAGGTCGGCTCCAGCGCTTCTGTGAATCCAGACGAGGAAATGATCTGCACTGATGCCCAGAATATTTATGAGTCGGATCCAGGACCAGACGCTGAAGGTTCTGACCATAATGTAGACCCTCATTCCCAAACTGTAACTCCAGTTGGTGGAGACAATGAGGAAGGCGATGATGAGACTCAAATACCTGATTGGAGCGACAACTTTCGTTTTTTGTCAGGGCAGGAACAGGTTGGCTCTGAGGACGACGGGTGTGATAACGCACAGGGTGATGATGATGAGGTTGGAGATCCCACTTACTGTCAACCCACAGTCAGCCAAGAGATGAGGTCAGCAGAGGAGGTGGAGGAGAATGCTAGTGACGACGAGGTCAGGTTGCGCCTTCCTGGACAGAGACGTAGTACTGGAAGCACGTCAACAACTGCATCCTCAAACACAACTCTGCCTCTCACCACAAGTCGTGGTGGCTCTTCAGGTCGCATGGGTGCTAAGCCTTGCATAGCCTGGCCATTTTTTCAGATCGATAAAGATGACCCAACTCGTGTTATCTGTAACATTTGTCAGCAAAAGCTAAGTAGAGGCCAAAAAATACATAGCTTGAGTACTTCATGCATGAACCGGCACATGGACATGAAGCATAAGTTGCAGTGGGAAGCTCACTGTGCTACAATGCGGCCTAGCCGGCCGGGCCAACCACCGTCTGCCATATCTTGTGCATCCGCGGCCTCTTCATCCTCTGTGACTGGGGGGACAGCAGTCACACCAGTTTTGGGGCGCAGACCTGCCACCTCTTTACCCGCAACAGCCAGCGTGATTGGCAGGTCATCATTTTCTTTGGAGGTGGTAACACCAGCTGGTGTTGAGCGCTGTCCGACATCGATAGCACCACCTTTGGATCAAGGCAACCTAACATGTCCGCCTGCATCTTCCTCACAGACCGGCAGTTTGCCAGGGACACCCTTATCAACCCCGTCTAAGCACAATAGCCAGCCCTCGGTCCCTCAGATGTGGACAAGTAAAAGACCATTTCCTCCTAGCCATGAGAAAGCTAAGAGGTTGAATTTCACCATCTGCAAGCTCTTGGCTACAGAAATGCTGCCTTTCCGCCTGGTGGACACAGAGGATTTTCGAGACCTTATGTCTGTCGCAGTGCCCCAGTACCAGATGCCCAGTCGGCACTACTTCTCAAAGAAAGGTGTGCCTGCGCTCCACCAGCATGTCGCACACAACATCACCACTTCTTTGAGAAACTCTGTGTGTGACAGGGTGCATTTCACCACAGACACTTGGACGAGTAGGCATGGACAGGGGCGTTACATGTCGCTGACTGGGCACTGGGTAACTATGGTGACAGCAGGACAAGGGGCTGCTGTCCAAGTCTTGCCGTCCCCACGAGTTGTGCGTCAATCCTCTTTATCTCAAAGTTCCTCCACTGCTTCTGCCTCCTCAACCTCCTCTCGGTCCTCCACTTGCACCCAAAGCCTGTCTGGTCATGCCACAAGCTTTCTAACTGTGCAGAAGGGATCCTGCACACCTCCTTACTATGCTGGCAGTAGGGCTCAACGTCATCAGGCGGTTTTTACTTTGAAATGTCTGGGAAATGTGAGTCACACAGCTAAGGAGTTGTGGTCAGCTCTGGAGAACCAATTTCATGAATTGTTGTCTCCACTGGACCTGAAACCAGGGAAGGCCGTGTGCGACAATGCTGCAAACCTGGGTGCGGCCCTTCGCCGGGGCAATGTCACACACGTGCCTTGTATGGCTCACGTGTTGAACCTGGTTGTCCAGCAATTTTTAGCCCACTATCCCGGACTAGATCGCCTTCTGCAGAGGGCACGGTCGCTGTGTGCTCACTTCCGCCATTCGCATCCCGCAGCTCAGCGACTTACATCTCTACAGAAGTCGTTGGGCCTGCCACTTCACCGGCTAAAATGCGATGTGCCTACCCGGTGGAATTCAACTCTGCACATGTTGCAGCGACTGTGGCAGCACCAACAAGCCCTGGTGCAATACGTTCTGACGTATAGTCTGGGCCAACGAGATCCAGAGGTGGGGCAAATCACGCTGGAGGAGTGCTCTCAGATCAGGGACCTATGCACCCTTCTGCACAGTTTTGAAATGGCGACGAAGATGTTTAGTGCTGACGATGCCATTATCAGCATGACTATTCCGGTGATTTACATGCTGGAGCACATGTTAAACAGAATTCGGAGTCAGGTGGTGGCACAAGAGGAGGTGGAGGAAGTAGAGGAGGAGGAGTTGTATGCGGAAGGGCTAACATCTGCAAGGTCCAGACGGTCGGCAGCACCAAGGCGGCAGGCATGTGAGGGTGGGGGAGATGGTTTTACCAGGGCGCATGGTAGCTGCCAAACTAGTGAGGAAGGTGCAGGAGCCCAGGAAGAAGTGGAGGACGAACTGATGGAAGACTCATCAGATGAGGGAGACCTTGATCACATTTCTGTTGTGCGAGGTTGGGGGGAGAGGACAGAGGAAGGAAGCATGATTGTTACCTCGCCACCAACACAACAGGGACTTGGTGCTCCTGGATGCGCAACACACATGAGTGCCTTCTTGCTGCACTACCTGCAACATGACCCTCGATTTGTGAGAATTAGAAATAATCCAGACTACTGGGTTGCCACACTGTTAGATCCCCGGTACAAAAGTAAATTTGCAGAAATTATTCCTGCCATAGAAAGGGATGCACGCATTCAGGAGTATCAGCAGAGACTGTTGCAGAATCTTACATGTGCTTTTCCACAAAACACCAGAGGTGCACGTACTGAATCTCACAGTTCCAACTTGCCAACCGTGGGACCGTCGAGTGTTCAGCACTCAAACCATAACAGAAACACAGTATCTGCTGGTAACATCAATTTTGCGGAATCATTTCACCACTTTTTTAGCCCATCCTTTGCAAGGCCACAGGAGACAAGAAGTCTGACACATAGTCAACGCCTAGAGACGATGGTACAGGAGTATCTCCAAGTAAACATTGAAGCCATGACTGTGTCACTGGACCCTTGCTCTTTTTGGGCTTCCAATCTGGATAAATGGCTGGAGCTAGCCACTTACGCCTTGGAGATCTTGTCATGCCCCGCAGCCAGCGTTCTGTCTGAACGTGTGTTCAGCGCTGCTGGTGGTGTGCTGACAGATAAGCGCACACGGCTCTCCACTGATAATGTAGACAGACTCACGTTTATAAAGATGAACAAATCATGGGTCCGAAACGACTTTTCTACCCCTGTGTCTTCCTGGGGAGAGTAAAAGCTTGATGATTGGTTAAAATCACCTCACCAACCATTTTAAGTTTTCAAATTACTAATCATGTTTATCTGTATCTTGGCTGGAAAATTATTTGGACTTTGTAGCAGTGTGCAGTACTGATTCTATTAGGCCATCTATACTAAGCTCCACCAGATTTAAAATTACTAATCATGTTTATCTGTATCTTGGCTGGAAAATAATTTGGGCTTTGTAGCAGTGTGCAGTACTGATTCTATTAGGCAATCTATACTAAGCTCCACCAGATTTAAAATTAATAATATTTTTTAGCTGCATCAAGCCCGGAAAATAATTTTGGGGCTCCGAGATGCGCAAGACCCATAAGTGCCTTCTTGCTGCACTACCTGCAACATGACCCTCAGATTGTCAGAATTCGAAGTAATCTTGACTACTGGGTTGCCACACTCTTAGATCCCCCACACTCTTCGATCAACCTTTTCATTTTAATAAAGACCAAAAAAATGGTCATTTTTGAAATTATAAGCATTAGCAGGTTATTAGAAACTGAAATCAAACAGTTTTCAACTCAAAACTTTATTCTAGGTGATGTTACATTTGCACATAGGACCCCTTGTTCGAAAGGAGCTTCTGAACTCTCTCGTCCATTGAATTTGTCAGGTTTTGGATGGTTTCTGCTTCAATTGTTTTGCATGAGGACAGAATACCCTCCCAGAGCTGTTGCTTAGATGTGAACTGCCTCCCGCCATCATAGACACTCCTTTTGATGATGCTCCAGAGGTTCTGAATGGGGTAGAGGTCAGGGGAGCATGGGGGTCACACCATAAGTTTGTCCCCTTTTATGCCCATATCAGCCAGAGATGCAGATGTGTTATGTGCAGCATGAGACGGTGCATTATCATGCATAAAAATGATCTTGCTGTGAAATACACGGTTCTTCTTCTTGAACCATGGCAGGAAGTGCTGTTTGAGAAACTCCACATACATTATGGAGTTCATCTTTACCCCTTCAGGGATCCTAAAGGGGGCGACAATCTCTCTCCCCATGATTCCAGCCCAAAACATTACTCCACCTCATCCTTGTTGGCGCTGTAGCCATGTTTGCGTGGGGTGTCCATCAACCAGCCATCCTCCACTCCATCCATCTGGACCATCGAGCATTGCACGGCACTCATCCGTGAACAAAACAGTTTTGAAATCAGTCTTCATGTAATGTTTGGCCCACTGGAGCCGTTTCTGCTTATGTGAAGTGGATAGAGGAGGTCGACAGGATGGCGTATGCACAGCTGCAAACCTCTGAAGGACCCTGCATCTTGTTGTTCGGGGGACGTTGGAGGCACCAGCAGCTTCAAAAACTTGTCTGCTGCTATGACAAGGCTTTTTTGCCCCTGCTCTTTTAACCTGACGTAATTGCCTGTAGGAAAGAGTCCTCAATTTGCCCTTATCAGCACGCACACGTGTGTACTGTGAATCAGCTACATACTTCTTGATTGCCAAGACACTTCATCCTGATCTTTGCACAATGTTGATTGTAGTCATGCCTTGACGTAAACACTCCACAATTTGTTGCTTCTCAGCAGCCGACACATCCTTTTTCTTTCCCATTTTGGCAGAAAATGTAGGCTGCTTAATAATGTGAGACAGCCTTCTTAAGTAGTCTTGCCTTTCATTGGACACACCTGCCAAACTAATTAGCACAGGTGTCTGCAATTGCTTACAGTGATATAAAGAGCCCTGACACACATCACCATCAATGAGTTTAACTGACAAACAAACAAATTCTTCCCTTATCACTCCTAAACACTTTTTGCATAATAATTTGGAACACAGTGTACATATGCTTTTCCACAAAACACCAGTGGTTCACGTAGTGAATCTTACAGTTCTAACTTGCCAACCGTGGTCTGTATGGAGTTGTTCAATAAAGGGCCCAAAATTAAGATAACATAGATGGGAGAGGTCTCTATGAATAGGAATTCCTAAGTATTTGATACCCTGTGAGGGCCAGGCAAAGGGAAAGTTGGACTGGATGGAATCCTGTATGGATTTGGGGAGGGAGACATCGAGGGCCTCAGACTTTGCTGCATTGATTTTAAAATTTGACCATGTAACAAAGTGATCTATTTCAGCCATAACAGCAGGGATGGATATATGTGATTGAGTGATATATACTAGGACATCATCAGCAAATAGAGAGCACTTGTACTCGGTGCCTCCCACCTCAATCCATCTAATATTGGGGTTATGGCGAATTGATGAGAGCAGGTGCTCCGTCACTAGGATGTATAAGAGAGGGGACAGAGGACATCTCTGCCTTGTCCCATTGGTGATTATGAAAGGTGATGAAAATGTTCTGACGCGCCCCCTGGGCCTTGGGACACCCGGAGCCGGACCCTTTTTGGTGGATGCTGGTGGTTGTAGTCTCCGTGGCGGCGACCCGGTTCCGTGGCTCAGGGCAGTCAAACCAGTGGCGGAACTATTTATGTGGTTTTGATGTTTAAATGTCCGACTACGCCACCCGTGGATTGCGGTCAGAGTGAACCGCCGCTGCAGGGCAGACCGCTGAGGCTGGTGTTGTGGGTGCAGCAGAGCGTAGCATAACTCCCCACGGGAGGAGTATAGCCTCAGGGCAGTGTATGCGGAGGATGGGGGTGATGGTGCAGGGCAGCAGCAGTAACGACACGGAGTCAGTGATGCAGTCCAGGGCCTTTACTCACAGTTATTATTATCCAGACCACGTCTGCAGGTAACGGCTGCCCACGTCGTACTGTGCTCACCAGGTGAGGGACTCAGACAACTCCCAGATAACTGTGGAGCGCTTCACAGGACCCCCTTTGTGTGTCCTTTGTCTGGCCTTTCTTACCAACCCTTCTGTCCGGCTGCCTCGGGCCTCCTCTTGGTAAACTTGGCGCCAGTTTCCCTGACCCTATGTGGTGCCTTCCTAGCGGGTGTAGCGAGGGGCTGCGCCACATAAAATGTCACAGCCTCCGGTTTCTAGCTGAGGGTCGTTTCCCGCCTCCACTAGTTTCGGGGACCGGTCTCCCTCTTTGGCCTGACCCCTCCACGCAGGTGGATTCGGGCGTGCGGTGGCGACTCGCCCGTCCGCACCCCTTGGATCCCTTCGTTACCCGTTCCTGGAGCCTTCTCCGCTCCTCTTCCTTCCTTCTCCCTCTTCCAGGCCTGGGCCTCTGTTACTAGGCCCGCCTCCGGAGCAGAGCTCATGCAAAGCCCCTGCTCCCTGTCACTTCTGCTCAGACTTCTCTGCACTGAACTAAGATGGTGCCCACCTTTTATACTCCCTTCTCAATGCACCCAGGAACTGCTTCCTCCCTGCTCCTGCACTACAGGGTTCCCCTTCCTCAGTGTTCCCTCCCCCCACTCCAGCCAGGGACAGGGACTGTCGTGCCCATCTCAGGGGCATATTGGTCGCCCTGCCCTACGGCAATGTGGTGTAATGTATGCAGGTGTCGGGTCCTGATCCACACTCCATCCTTATCTGAGAGTGAGATATCACACCTCTGGGTGAGGTGCAATACCTCTGTAGCAACCGAGCCCTCAGGGTGCTACAGTTCCATTTATCTTCAGCCTAGGTGACGTATTGCGATACAGGGCCGTGATTTTGGCTATAAAAGGGTCCCCTAGACCCCTACCCCAAACTTTTTAAGAGAATAATATATGGCGTGCCAGGAGACTCTATGGAATGCTTTCTCAGCATCCAACGAGAGTATCTAATTACAAATTTTTAACTGCATCTAGCCCAGGAAATACTTTGTGCCTAGTAGCAGTGTCTGCTAGTCAGCGGATTATCCCGACTGTTAAGCAAGCTACACCACCTGTAGTTTGGACACTTAATTTTTTCAAAGGAAATGCTTCGGGACCACGGGATACTCAGTGAAGAGCATCAGGAGGCACCCCAAGGCATAGGGGCTGGGACTGGCAGTAGGATGCCTTGCGGTGGACAGCCGAGCTCGATCCTTATAAAAGCTTTTTAACTGCAGCAGCTTTAGTGGACGCTACTGGAGCTGGAATTACGCGGCTGCTGGCATGCGACTTGCCCTCCAATAGATCCTTGTAAATGGATTTAAAGTGTATTCATTCAAATTAGAGAGACAATTTAAATTAAAAAGCTTAGAGCTGCCTCCACCATAGGGGGGCTCGCTCGACCCACCAGCGGACAGGCACCAGTATTGGGAGAGGGGGGCTGGCCGTCAGGGTTCACCGCGGCTCTGGCACAAACCCGGCGACACGGAGGTGGCACGGGCAGGAGCGGACTGGCCGTGTCGGCTTCTCACTTTTTGGATTTTAGAAGGGCATGACATGCCTATATCTGTGTCTCCCCCTCATTTTACTCCTCCACCTCTTTTCTTTTCGCATGACTATATGTACTTGTCACTTTTCCATGTGTTAGTTATGTCTTCTGAGCAGTTTGTCAGCTTTTGGACACCTTTGAAGGTGTTTTCTATGTGTTTCTATGTGTTTTTGTTTGCCTGCCATTGGTTTTAACGGTGTTCGAAGGTGTTCGACGAACAGTTCGACGAACAGTTCAGCGAACACACGGGTGTTCGACGAACCGAACCGAACTCGAACACTACGGGGTGGCTCAACACTAGTTAGAAGGGTTATGAGAGTTTGGGATAGATCGTGGGTAGGAGGTGGAAGTGATCGTAGGGATGTGGTGAGGAGGGCTGAGATGTGGAGAGATGTCGCCGGCAGTGAGGAGGAGCAGAGAAAGCGTTAGTAGGTGGGAGCAGGAGAGGGCATGAGGTGGCTGTCTGTGTTTGGAGACAAAGGATTGTATGTTGAGGAATAGCTCTGAGGAAGAGGTGAGATGGGTGGGGAGAATGGAGGGAGAGATGAAGAGTTCCTTACTAGGTGTAGGGATTAGGGGTGGTTGGAAAAGGTGAAGCATTAAGGGGGTGAGAGTTAAAACAAACACAAACATTGTTTACTGTGACTTAGTATCCAGTTACCTTCAGTTCCCTTCAGGTTCAATTCAGGATTAATTAAAGGATCTTCCATGACATCATTTAGTCATGTGACAGGTCACACGACCGCCGACGTCAGCGGTCACGTGACCTGTCACATGACTAAATGACGTCATGGAAGGTCCTTTCAGACCACTGCAAGCCGCCCAAAACACCGTACGCACCGTAGTGGAGACCGGGGGCCATCAGAAGCTGAGTATAATGTTTATTTTTTACCATTCCTTTTAACTATAACTTGATCACACTATATAAATCCATGCCGGTTGCATGGATTTATATAGTGTGACCAAGTTGTCAAGCACTTTTCCAAGTGATGCTAAAATCGCTTGGAAAAGTGCTTGACAACCCGCATGCGAAATCGCATGTGAAAAACGCGGGACATACGCTTGTCCCTGGCAGGAAAAGCGCATGTACAATCCTCATGCGTTTTTCCTGCCAGGGAGATGCAGAAACGCTCAGGAAAAATCTGGAGCATTTCTGCATCGTAGGAACATAGCCTGAAGGAAATGATACATGGTTTTCTAAATATTTAAAAAATATAAGCCTCCCTGAGTCGGTACTCTGTAGGACCACCTTTCTCTGCAGTTACTGTTGCAGTCTTTTGGGGTATCTCTCTAGTTTTGCACATCTAGAGGCTGAAATGTTTGCACCTTCTACTTTGACAACTCGCTCTCGCTCAGTGAGATTGGATGGAGATATCTGTGATCAGTAATTTTCATGTCTTGTCACAGAATCGCAATATAGTTTAGGTTCTGGACTGTGACTTGGCAGTTCACACACATGAATATGCTTTGATCTAAACCATCCATTGTAGCTCTGGCAGGATGTTTGGGGTCGTTGTCCTGTTGAAGGTTAACCTACGCACAGACTCCAGTCTTTTGCAGCCTCTAGCAGGTTTTCCTCCAGGATTACCTTGTATTTAGCTTCATTCATCTTACCAGCAACTCTGACCAGCTTCCCTGTCCCTGCAGAATAAAAGCCTCCCCACAGCATGATGCTGCCACCACCATGTTTGATGGTGGGGATGGTATTTTCAGGGGGATGTGCAGGGATAGTGTTACTCCGCACATATCGTTTTGTATTTACCCCCAAATATTCTACTTTGGTCTCATCTTTCACATGTTCGCTATGTCTCCTACATGACTTTCTGCAAACTGCAAATGGGACGTCTTATAGCCTTCTTTAAAAAAATGTCTTTCTTCTTGCCAATTTTCCATAAACGCCAGATTTGTTGAGAACATAACTAATAGTTGTCCTGTGGACAGATTGTCCCTCCTGAGCTGTGGATCTCTGCAGCTCCTCCAGAGTGACCATGGGCCTCTTGGCAGCTTCTCTAATTAGTGCTCTTCTTGCTAGCAATGTCAGTCTAGGTGGATGGCCATGTCTTGGTAGGTTTGCCGTTGTGCCATACTCCTTCCATTTTTGGATTTTGGTTTAACAGTGCTCCATGACATGTTCAGAGCTTGGGATATTTTTTTATAACATAGCCCTTCTTTACTCTTCTCCATAACTTTATCCCTAACCAGACAGGTGTGTTCCTTGGTTTTCATGATGCAGTTTGATCCCAATAGTTCTCACTCAAACCTCTAAGGCATTCACAGAACAGCTATAGTTATACTGAGAATGAATTACATACAGGTGAACTTAATTTATTAATTATGTGACTTCTGGAGGCAGTTGGTCACTGTTTTTATGGGTATCAGACTGCAGGGGGCTGAATACAAATGCACCTCAAAGTTTTCAGAATTTAATTTATTTTTAAAATAATTAGAAAACCATGTAGCATTTCCTTCACATTTCACAAAAAACTTGCTATTTTGCGTTGGTACCACATAAAATTCCAATAAAATACATTTAAGTTTGTGAGTGTAACAAGAAAGAATGTGGAAAAGTTCATTGGGTATGAATACTTTTTCAAGCATAACTTGGACCAGCTGCCAGTTGCCAACTTGTGGCCATTGATGGGCAATTGGTAAATTTCCAGGAAATTCATGGAAGTGCCGAACACCAGATGTCCAATATTTCCAGACCATAGGGTATCAGGATAAAGGAATTGTACTATATTGCACATCCTCACTAGATGATTCAATACAAAAGATAGGTCTGAGTCAGAATATTGCTGTTAATGTACATGTGCATTTCCTGAAAGAACAGTCTGAGTCTAGAACAGCCCACTGGCTAGTGTGAAAATTGCAAAATTTCTAAATTATTTTTTAATACAGAGCAGGATATAAAAATAAAAACATTACATTTTACATAAAACCTGATTTAAACAGTAGGTGAATTCCCGATGACACAATTCCTTTAACAGAATCATAAATAATCCAAAATTAGTGGACAACCCTTGATAGATGCTCAAAATGTAAATTGCTGTTCCGGAATTCTCAGAGGCATCATTAAATGGTTTTTCATTAGAGAGTTGAAATAGTTTCCTTACGGAAATCTAAAAAGCTTACCGAGCACCTTTTAAGAGGATAAACAAAGTGGTAGAGATGCTATTAAAAGCTAACGTAGACATCTAGTGGAAAAGTATGCCAGCCGGTGGGATTCGCCATCTGGAAGTGCAGTCCTCATAAGTTCTGCCAACCCGATGATCACCCAGATAGCTTCCTCCTACAACATCTTCCACTGCGTAAAGAGAAGGACAGTGAGTTGTCACTTAATAATATGTGGCTTATTTACTTTGAAACCCGGACCTGCTACCGGCCATGAACCTCTTAGTAGACCCACAATCCAGAACTGAGAAGACTTGTGCAGGTCCAAGTGTGGTATCAACCACCCAAGGTGTAGAAGCAAGCATCCTTCTGTAGTCTCATTATGTAGTACTCTGGAAATGACACCCTGTGGTTTCAACATTTTCTGGGCATCCGAGTAGATTTTACCACTTCAATGAAGCTCCATCGTAGTAAATTAAAATGTGTTGAAAATATTCCTGTCTTTTTCACTTTATTAAATAGATCTCACTTTTCTTTTCTATGGCTTTAGCATCAGCACTGGTAATATAGGCAGCAAGCCTACTAATTATACATGTGATAAATTTTATGACCCTCCTATAGGTTAAGTATTCTGTTATGTTCATTAAAATATACCAGCTGGACCAGTACAAAGAGAAGAACATTCGAGATGTAGACTGACTTGGAAGCCAAAAATATTTTTTTTTTTTTATTGATGTACCATTTATGGCTGCAATTAGTAGAGATGATCAAATCGATTCAATGCAAATTTAATTTGTGTCAAATTTTTGGTAATTCCTGAACAATTTGAGTTTTGATTGACACGAATCGTCTGAAAAATACCCACTGCCATTTTACACAAAGCAAAAGATTGCATCATTTAGAAAAGAATCTAATGTAAAAAACGAAAACCGTGCTAGAATGCCCCTAAAATCAAATTACACAATACTCCTGCCATGAATCCTGCATGTATAAAGTAGGTCGGTACGCAGACAAATGTCCTACCTAAATATGATTGATGTTCAGCTTGTAAAAGTACTCCAATATATACTCGTGTATATATATTATTTAGAAGAGGCTGACATGACCTCAGGTGTGGATATGTGGGCTTCCCCATGATGCCTTGCAGCTATGAAAATACATGGTATAGCACAGCCAATCAGGAGGAACTATTGGAGACTGTATAAAAGAAGAAGCAGGAAATGCAGCAGCCATCATGTGGTGAATCTGGATAGTGAAAGGATGTCACAGCAATAGAGATAGGGAGAGAAAGACATAAAAATACTGAAGAAACTGTACAGATAGTGTGTGTGACAGCAGAGTAATGTGGAACAATTACCATCCAACGCAAGTTGAGGTCAGTTTGACATTACTAAGGCTTATACATGTCCTTTCAGGGCAATGGGAGGCTAAACGCTCTCAGTACTTGAGTTTTGTGACAAATCGATTCACTGTGAATCAATTTTTTGTGAAAAATTTTGCAAAACTGGCGAAGTCAAGTTTCAAAAGATTCTTTCATCTCTATTTACTTTTTACATTGAAAGTCTGAGGTTACATGTCCATAAAGCAGAAGATCTCAAAGGAGAAGTTTGAATTCAACTGGAGGTGCATCCTCGGACACACATTCAGCTAAAGTGTATTGCGGCACAGGGGTCCATGCGCTGCAATACACGCTGCCGGCCAATCAGAGGCCAGCAGCTGACATCAGCATGCATGTGACTGGGGGCGCATGGCAGTGACGTCATGCACTCATGTTGCTTGCACGTTGAAGTCAGCTGCCGGCTGTTAGAACCTTGCTGTTAGGTTTTTTTTCCTTTGCTGGTCACATGACCTTGTTGGCCTATTTAATCCTGCTCCGCCCTTCTGGCTTTGCTGGACTTCATTGTATATCTACTTTCTAGCTAGCCTGTGCTCTGTATCTAACTCTGTTAGTTTGCTTGGTCTACGGACCTCTAGGTTCTATCTATTTTGTTTGTTCGTCTGTCTGCTACTATTTCTGTTAGGAGGTGTCCCATATTCCTCCCAGTCCTTAGTACTTGTAGGGATTCCCTCCCCAAATCTATAGGTCTCCGTACAGACTAGATTAGGACTTTAGCAGGTCTGATCGCAGGATCAGGTTCCCTGTTACATCGTAGGGATTCAGCTGAGTCTTATAGTAGGGACAGATCTCCTCTCTTTCCTTAGCTTTGGTAGCAGAACATAACAGTAAGTCCAGCCTGTAAATTCTCTAAGGAAAGATTTTTTTTTTGTTCCATCATGGTGTCGGTTCAGGATTTGGCTAAACACCTGCAGGGACTCTCTCTGGAAGTGGCCGAGCTCCGTCAGCACGTGAGTAACTGTCCTGGAGCACATTTCTTGGAGCCTAAGGTATGTTTGCCGGATTTATTTTTTGGTGAACATCGAGAATTTTTTTCATTTAAAAATGCTTGCTTATTGTATTTTCGTTTGAGACCCAAGTCCTCTGGGGATGAATCCCAGCGCGTAGGGTTCATAATGTCACTTTTGCGCAAAGAGCCTCAGGAGTGGGCCTTTTCTTTGCAACCTAGTGATACATGCTTCAGATCAGTGGATAGTTTTTTTTCTGCTTTAGGACTATTATATGATGATCCTGACCGTGTGGCATCAGCTGAGACTGAGTTGAGACGTTTAAAACAAGGATCAGGTAATATGGAAAAATATTGTACACATTTTCGTCGTTGGTCCACTCAAACAGGGTGGAACGATTCTGCTCTGAAAAGTCTATTTCTTGCTGGGCTCAGTGAAAAGGTTAAAGACCTGCTAATTGCTTATCCTACACCTGAGGATTTGCAACAGGCTATGCAATTAGCTATACGGGTGGACAGAAGACTGCGTGCTAGGGTTAATGAGAGCAAATCCTCTGCTATGTCAGTTTCTGGTTATGATAATGTGTGTACTAACAGTGGTGAACCGATGGAGATTGGATCGGTGGCACCTCGCTCTCAAGAAAAACACCGTCGTTTTTCAGAAGGCTTGTGTTTCTATTGCGGGAAATCTGGTCATTTGATTAAAGGCTGTGAGCTTCGTATGAAGAAAGAAAAAAAAATGGTCAGTCACGCCCGTATTGCCTGTTTAAATTCCAAGGGTATATTTTTAGCTGCTTCCACGATTGCTCAGGAAAAATTAATGGAATTTCGGGTGTTTGTTGATTGCGGGTCTACACTGAATGTTATTGATGGGGGATTCGTGGAAAAACTCAATTTAAAACCTGAACCTTTATCATCCCCCATTGCTGTGGTTTCTGTGGATGGCTCCCCTTTGAAGAATATTACTCTCAAGGTCAGTGAATTTCCTCTCACTATTAATGGTGTTCACCATGAGAAATTGGATTTGGTAGTGTTGAATAACTTGCCTTCTCCAGTAATATTGGGTTTGCCCTGGTTAAAATTTCACAATCCTGTACTGGATTGGTCTACCAGTGAAATTAAATCCTGGAGCCATAAATGTTATGACAAGTGTTGTAACGGGCGTATTGCAGCTTTGGATAGGGGAGAATTGCCTGTTCCTATTCAGGATTTTTGGAGAGTTTTTTCTGAGAAAGAATCGCAGGTTTTGCCTCCCCATAGAGACTATGATTGTTCTATTGAATTTGTCCCTGGAGCGACTCTTCCTAAAAGTCGTTTATTTAACCTTACTATTCCTGAGAGGAAGGCTTTGGAGGAATACATACAGACAAGTTTGGCCGCCGGTCACATTAGGCCCTCTAAGTCTCCTGTGGCGGTTGGATTTTTTTTTGTAAAAAAAAAGGACGGCGGTTTACGTCCTTGTCTGGATTTTCGTGAGATTAACAAAATTAAGGTACGCAATCCTTACCCACTGCCATTGATTCCTGATCTGTTTAACCAGTTATTGGGGGCCAAGTGGTTCTCTAAAATTGACCTTAAGGGGGCATACAATCTGTTGCGCATGAAGGAGGGTGATGAATGGAAGACTGCTTTTAACACTCCTGTGGGTCATTTTGAGAATCTGGTTATGCCTTTTGGTCTTACTAATGCTCCTGCATTTTTTCAGAATCTGATTAATGACATCCTTAGACCTTTGATCGGTAAAAATGTGGTTGTGTATTTGGATGACATTTTGATTTATTCGCCAGATCTGGAGTCTCATTGGCGGAGCGTGCGTGAGGTATTACAGTTATTAATGGACAATTCGCTTTTTGCTAAGCTGGAGAAATGTGAGTTCGCTGTACAGAGAATTAGTTTTTTGGGCTACATTATCTCCAGCAAAGGTTTTGAGATGGATCCGGTTAAGGTTCAGGCTGTGCAGGAATGGCCTAGGCCTATTGGTTTGAAATCAATACAGAGGTTTTTGGGTTTCGCCAATTACTATAGAAAATTCATAAAAAATTTTTCTAGTATTGTCAAACCTCTGACTGATCTCACCAGGAAAGGTGCTGATGCGGTTCAGTGGTCTTCTGAGGCCATTGAAGCTTTTGTGTATCTCAAGGAGAGGTTCACCTCTGCTCCCATCCTTATGCAGCCTGATGTTACTAGGCCGTTTTTGGTTGAGGTTGATGCTTCCTCTGTGGGGGTTGGCGCAGTATTGTCGCAGGATAACGGGGATGGATTACATCCCTGTGCATTTTTTTCAAAAAAATTTTCGGAGACTGAATTGAATTACGATATTGGTAATCGGGAATTATTGGCTATTAAACTCGCATTTGAACACTGGCGCCACTTCTTGGAAGGTGCGGAATTTCCCGTTCAGGTTCTTACGGATCATAAAAATCTGATATATCTTGACGCTGCCAAGCGCCTGAATGCCCGTCAGGCTAGGTGGGCACTGTTTTTCTCGCGGTTTAATTTCTCCGTTACTTACATCCCTGGTACTAAGAATGTTAAGGCGGATGCCTTGTCTCGCAGTTTTTCTCCCATAGTCGGTGCTGAGAAAGAGGAAAACATTTTACAAGAAGGTGTTGTGATAGCTGCTTTAGACTCCGTTTTGGAAGATGAGATTCTTAAAGCTCAGGAGAATGCCCCATCTAACACTCCTCATGGGAGGTTGTTTGTGCCTGGGACCTTTAGGAGAGATTTGTTTGTTGAGTGTCACGAATCTCGGTTGGCAGGTCATCCCGGAATCTCTGAGACCAAGAGACTGGTGGGTCGCAGTTTTTGGTGGCCTGGATGGCAGAAGGAAGTCATTAAGTGGGTGCGCCAATGTACTATATGTGCTAGATCTAAGTCCTCACATACTCCTGCTGCGGGGTTGCTTTGTCCTTTGGAGGTCCCCAGTGCTCCTTGGACACATTTGGCTATGGACTTTATAACTGACCTTCCCCCCTCTGAGGGTTTTACTGTCATCTGGGTGGTCGTGGACCGTTTTAGCAAGATGTGTCACTTGGTTCCCTTCGTCAAACTGCCCTGCGCTAAAACTCTCGCTAAGGCCTTTGTCAAGGAAATTGTCAGACTTCATGGCGTTCCTACTGACATTGTTTCTGATAGGGGTCCTCAGTTCGTGGCTCGTTTTTGGCGTGCCTTTTGTGACAGGTTGGGAATTCATTTGTCGTTTTCGTCCGGATATCATCCTGAATCTAATGGCCAGACAGAAAGGAAAAACCAGGATGTTGAGCAGTTCTTGCGTTGTTTTGTGGCAGACAATCAAGAGGGGTGGTCTGAGTTTCTGCCACTTGCCGAATTTGCTCTGAACAATCATACATCTTCTTCTGCTGGTTGTTCGCCTTTTTTTTGTTGTTCTGGGAGACATCCGTCGTTTGGGTCGTTCTCCAAGTTGGGATCTGCCGTGCCTGAGGAGGAGAATTTTTCCGGTGATTTGGAAAGAGTTTGGACGGATGTGCGTGGTAATCTTCAGGAGGCCAACAGAAAATCTAAAGACTACTTTGATAGGAAACGACAGGAGGTTTTGTTCGCTGTTGGTGACATGGTTTGGTTGTCCTCTAGGAATCTGCGGTTGAGGATTCCTTCTAAGAAATTGGGTCCCAAGTTTGTAGGGCCCTTTAAGGTGCTTCAGGTTGTCAACCAATCTGCTGTTAGGTTGGAGGTTCCTACCTCCTGGAGAATTAATCCGGTCTTTCATGTCTCTCTGTTAAAAAAAGCTGTTGTGTCGGATGGTGACGCCTCTGCCTCTGTTCCTCCGGTGGTGGAGGACGGGGAATATGAAATTTCTCGCATCCTTGACTCTAGACGGTATAGAGGTAGTTTGCAGTATCTTGTGGCCTGGAAAGGTTTCGGACCCGAGGATAACTCTTGGGTGAGGTCAGATGATGTTTCCGCCGTCCAGACTTATCAGAGCGTTTCACAGGAGATTTCCTGATAAGCCTGGTCCTAGGGGATCCGGAGGATCCTCTTAGAAGGGGGGGTACTGTTAGAACCTTGCTGTTAGGTTTTTTTTCCTTTGCTGGTCACATGACCTTGTTGGCCTATTTAATCCTGCTCCGCCCTTCTGGCTTTGCTGGACTTCATTGTATATCTACTTTCTAGCTAGCCTGTGCTCTGTATCTAACTCTGTTAGTTTGCTTGGTCTACGGACCTCTAGGTTCTATCTATTTTGTTTGTTCGTCTGTCTGCTACTATTTC
This sequence comes from Phyllobates terribilis, assembly GCF_046119375.1. NCBI lineage: Eukaryota > Metazoa > Chordata > Amphibia > Anura > Dendrobatidae > Phyllobates > Phyllobates terribilis. The sequence continues at coordinate 1,161,929,271 of NW_027362761.1, read as the reverse complement.
TGTTAGGAGGTGTCCCATATTCCTCCCAGTCCTTAGTACTTGTAGGGATTCCCTCCCCAAATCTATAGGTCTCCGTACAGACTAGATTAGGACTTTAGCAGGTCTGATCGCAGGATCAGGTTCCCTGTTACATCGTAGGGATTCAGCTGAGTCTTATAGTAGGGACAGATCTCCTCTCTTTCCTTAGCTTTGGTAGCAGAACATAACACCGGCTTCAGAAGAGGATGCAGTGAGGCGGGAAAGCGGAGGAGGATTTTTTTCTATGCATTAAAGAATAGCAGCAGAATGGAGGACATATACCAGGATGGGGTATATATATTTACCAGGATGGGCCCAGGTTGGGGAACATATTCACCCGGATGGGGAACATATATACCAGGATGGAGAACATATATATACCAGGATGGGGCAAGGATGAGGGACATATATACCAGGATGGAGCCCTGGATGAAGGACATTACTACATATTGGGGGAGGTGGGGCAACTTGTATGATCTTATAGGATTTAGAACGCTACAAGAGCCCATACATCTGACCAACATTCAGGGAGGGGGTTGTGTGTGTGTGGGGGGGGGGGGGCCCAGGTCCAAATATTTCTAGTTACGCCACTGTCTCTGACCTGTGGCTGAGCACCTTACATGCTACGCCGGCGGTGCAATGATGACGTGCCCCACCATCATTCAGGAGAACCTTTAGTAGAAGTTGGTCCTTTTTATCAGATGGGTGGAGAGTGTTTTCTTAGGATCGTTTAATTCAAGCGGCAAAGTGTTGATTATCCTTTAAATCAGGGGGCACAGTGTTGGTTATCTATTATTCAGGGGGCACAATTGTGGCTATTTTTTAATTCAGGGCCACAGTGTCGGATATTTTAACAGTTCCTTCTCTGATTGCCCCTCTTTCAGGGAATAAAGCAGATGTCTTCTAAAGAGTAGTGTGTTCCTGAAGTTCCACATTGTATCTACTGGGTGGACAATCATTCAGTTGTCTCCCACTCCATAGTCATAATCATCACTCCTGACATGCATTTCCTTATTAAAATAATAACTTCTGCACTTGGACACCAGGAAACCGGAACTTCCATAGTGCTTTACAATGAAAAATACTTGCGAACAGGGTTGTTGCCCATCAGGGGCATTTTTTTAGCATAAGAATAGTAGGGTTATTCCTGAAAAAGACCTGGATAACAAGCAGATGGCACCTCACAGTGCTACAGGATGGAGAAACATTGCAGGATCACGGGCGGAAATACCATTGGCCCACTTAAAGTTGATGAACTTGGTTTTTTCAACCTTAAATCTCCTCATGTATCTGACATAAGCTCATAGTGACCAGCAACACTTAAGAAATCAAACTACTTTCCAGGGAGATTTTGGCTCAATATTTTTTTTAGGAAAAGTAGAGAGCGTACTGGTGGCCATTGGACATCAGGTGTTTTGGCTAGGGCTTAGCCTGGCCAGCCTATGTTGACATTCCAAAAACTTGATATGTTATTGTTGTTGGCTGTTCAAGATCAGCTCTGTGGTCCTTTTATATTTGTTGCATAGCCAGGTGGTCTGAGGGTTTCTGCTCTGTTATTTGTCTTACTTCTTGTCAAAACCATTTATTTGCCTTAAAAAGTCGAGTATTTGTTTATCTGGTGCCATTGGCTCTGCTCTGCATTCATGTACCGCACTGCGAGGCAGATGCTAATGGCTTTTAGGAACCTTGTATGAAAGTATTCAGCAAACTCTTCGCATGTGGTCTGATCATAAAAGCAATTCTGCATCTCTTCTATGTCAATTCCGGTTTTGTTTAATTTTTGTTTTTATTTTGAACTTTTTAATCACAATTAATCACAATACCATAACTGCTTCACAGTTAGGCACTTTAGTAATCTGTCTACTCCTATCTAATCTGGTTCTTCAATGCTTTAGCTACCCTTATAATCCAGAATAATATGTACAAAGCAATCCACAATTCTGTGCCAACCTACATATTATTCCTCACTTTGTCTCAAATCTCTTATGTTCTACTAGTAACCTATATATTCCCCTTTTCTAAAACATCCTATTTGTGTCTCCAGGATTTCTCCTGTGCTGCACCTCTATTCTGGAATGCTCTTCCTCAGTCAGACCATATTACCATGTCCTAAAATGTCATCTTCATAGTGATCTCATATTTTACAAAAATACTTAAGATTAGAATTATTTTTCTTGATTGGTTAATGATTCTTTAATTGTACTACTAAAACTGTTCTGTATTGTTTTGAAATTATCTTTTTTTTACAATATCCTCCTTTCCCACGACATTGTCTAGAATCAAGATGCTTAGCTGGTACCAGGACACAGACTTTTCTTGTCAGTCTGATGGCTAATTGTTTAGATAATAGAGATGAGCAATGTGATCCTTCATTTCAGTCGGTCTTCATTTCTGTGCGTGGAGTACTCTGCCGGGCGTCTCTTTGACGTGACATAACTTTGCACGGCCTACTAAGCAGCAGAGGTACCCAGGATGCCGGGTTTAGGATACCGATTCAGAAGTGAAGACCAGCTTCCACGGAGGACCAGACTTGATGTTGGACCAGGGTAGCGAGAATTGAATTGCTCATCTACATTAGATAATATTAGTTCATGGGGAACCAGACCAAAAAAAGGAATTGGACTGAGATATGGTTGCTATGTGCAATGTGTTAGGTTCACCTGAATAGGTGGATCCACTAAGCCCCAGATCTAGGTGGGCACATGGGCCCCAGATGTTGGTGCAGCAGGCAGGAAGGAACGCATGTGTGGAAGAAGGACTTGGCAAAGGACTTGGCACACTGGAAACCACAGGAGGACAAGTATAGAAAGGATGCAGGAAAGTCTGAAGCACATATCAAGAGATAGAGACGAATCACAGACGTAGCGCAGGAATGAAGGTTCAATATGAACAGAGTCCAACAACAGTATAATAGTTTACTGTAACCAAGGTTTGAATCCAGGAGATGGATGGCAGAAAATTGTCCAACAAGGTAGGAGTGATGCATGGTCGAAGAGGTCAAGCAAGGTGAATACAGTAGGATCTGAAGGTGGAGCACACCAAATAAATTTAGCACATAGTCTTAATCCCAAGACACAGGTGTGTGTCTTAGTGAGCCTTAAATATGCAAAACATGACGTGAAGCACAACAGAGGGCAGAGGACTCAGGGGAAGGAAGCAGAGTCTGGGATGCCCGGGACAGGTGCATATGACAATGTCAGCCAGCAGTCTGTATAAATATAAGTTAAAGAGCGGAGTGTGATAAAGAAAAGACATATGTGTACCATTAAGAGCCTTTGAAAAACCACCATGCATTCTGGCCATAATCTTAAAAAGAACCACTCTTCAATGCAAGTCTGGATAGTCTGAAGGGGGGCCATAGGGCCGGTATCAACACGCTGTGGGCCGGAACTGAGTTCTCTGCGCCCTGTAGCCCCTCTTCTATAAAGGACTGAGAGTGGAGTGTTTGGTGTGGTGGAATCTGTTCTTTACTCACTGTTACTTCGTCCATGGGACCAAAACTGGCTTCAAACAAGACAGGAGATCTTAGATCCGGATTAACAAGTTCACTTTTAATATGCAATTCTTCTACACACGGCTACAGCATACAGATTAAGACAGAGTCTTTTTGCAGAGATGTTCCCTTGGCTGTATGAATTCTCAGTGATCGCCCCCATCCTGTCCTGAGACCCACCATCTTCCACTTGTTCTGCAACCCAGCTAACATCTTCCCCATGAGAGATACAGAAGTCTGCTTCTCAGTACCTCTTTCAAGCTTTAAGCCCAAGACTGTGCCGGCGTCCAGATCGAACATCAAAGGTGTCCTCGTTCTGTTAGAAAACTGGCGCTGATAAAACACTGTCCACTGTATCTGTTTTTTTTCAACCCGTCACTCTCTGTCTGTTCAGCCTTCCTTTCCCACTCCACTCTCTTTACAGGCCTTGCACCAGTCCTGTGCTGTAAGGGTCATGGACCCAGAACTGGGGTGTGGGAGTCACAAACTCCACACCCTGACTAACTAGACTGCCTGCAACCCGGAAATTGTTTTCTACAACAACTGCTCTAACCCCTACCAACTGGTGAGCCAATCCCAGTGTTCACTATCTAGTGTCTAAGCAATGTAATGCAAACTATATCCCTACCTATTGTATGATCCCCCAAGTGGACAGACCTCCAGCATTCCCAGGGACGGCCTTAGGCAGAGCCTATAGGAGAACCGGCATACAATAACGGCCATAGGGATAAAACACAGTAAACTTTATCACACTAATTATAAGACATAACATAACACATTTAACCCACTTGTTGCCACAGCGTCTTCATCAGCTACCACCCTCCTTCAAATCCTCTGAGATGTTTCGCAGAATAAGCTATTGGGTTCTGTTTAATTCAGGTAAAATATGAGGCACATGAAGGCGTGGACCCATATTACAGATCTGTACCACATGGGTCAGTGGGACGGCCATGTGCTTATGCCGATTGCATACATACATAAGTACATTTGGGAAGGAAATGCTCTTTATAAGCCTTTTTAGATTGCTCCGTCCTGATTCATACTTTCACTTAAAATCATTTCCATTTTATTCCCTTCGTCTGGATTTGAGCGACAGATTATTGACCCTGCATTCAGCCACTTTTCTCTGGAGACGTTTTTACTCCTGAGTGATTCTCAATGACTCTTCCTGAACCCGGTTAGACATGATGGAGACTAAGTGACTTTTTTTTGTACTTAGTAAATGCAGTCCTGTATCAAATTAAAGGCTTTGAAATGACAGATTTATGGTGACCTGGCAAAACATTCCTCACTAATCTCTTAATTTGCAGCAGATCTTTTTACTGTACGGGAGCGTTGCTGGCTGAAAGAAAAATACAAAATGTTCATTCCCAAAGCGGGATGTTTCTTATAACCAAGTCATAACATGAGCTCCTTCCTGCCATGAACTGGCTTATCCCGTCGGACCTTTTTCCATCATGTAGCAACTGGTTTCACTGCGCTATGTTCTGCTTCATGGTGCCAGGAAAAAAAATCATTAAGAGAAACATTGTGGGTAAGAATATCCGTTTTCTTTACCTTCCTCAAATCTTCCTCCTCCTCAGCATGCTGTCTGATGACGTTATCTACATCAGCCTATGTGATACCCAAAAGGTTGTTATGTTTGTGCCTTTGAAATGGAGTAAAGAGGTCAATTACCATCTCATGACGTCTGCAGGGTCCTAATGTTTCCCTTGCAGGTAATGTACATCGGAATATCAGCCTGAAGAAGAGCTTCATTTCTACTTTCCATAAATGGGCAATAGGTCACATGACGCTTGCAGCTGTTGGTTGTTGGAATCAGACTTGTTTTACATGAGATTGCAGAGAGGACAGGATGCATGAAAGCTGTATTGGATCCCTGTATGCTGCTGTACTAAGTGGTCATAATCTGCCAATATAAATCTTTATCACTAGTGATGAGCAGACCCGTGGATGTTCAGGTTCGACCGAACTTTAACCCAAAGTTCAGTTCGGGTACCACAACTGTACTCGAACTTCAACCCCATAGCAGTCAGTGAGGACCCAAACTTTGGGGCTGTAAAATGGTCGTTTCTCTCTCTCACTTTCTCTCTCTCTCTCTTTCTCTTTTTCTCATCTTCTCTCTCACTTTCTCTCTCACTTTCTCTCTCACTCTCTCACTCTCTTTTTCTCTCCCCCTCTCACTTTCTCTCTCTCTCCCTCTTTCTCTCTCTATCCCCCTCTCTCTCACTTTCTCTCCCTCTTTCTCTCTCTCTTTCTCTCTCCCTCTCTCTCACTTTCTCTCTCTCTCCCGCTCTCTCTCTTTCTCTCTCTCTCTCTTTCTCTCCCCTCTCTCTCACTTTCTCTCTCTCTTTCTCTCTCTCTCTTTCTCTCCCCTCTCTCTCACTTTCTCTCTCTCTTTCTCTCCTCTTCTCTCTCCCTTTCTCTCTCTCTTTCTCTCTCTCTCCCTGTCTCTTTCTCTCCTCTTCTTTCTCTCCTTTCTCTCTCCCTGTCTCTTTCTCTCTCTTTCTCTCTCTCACTTTCTCGCTCTCTCGCTCTTTTTCTCCCCATCTCTCTCACTTTCTCTCTCTCTCTCTTTCTCTCCTCTTCTCTCTCCCTCTTTCTCTCTCTACCTCTCTCTCTTTCTCTCCTCTTCTTTCTCACTTTCTCTCTCTCTCTCTCTCTTTCTCTTTCTCTCTCCTTTCGCTCTCTCTTTCTTTCTTTCTCTCTCTCCCTCTCTCTCTCTCCTCTTCTTTCTCACTTTCTCTCTCTCTCCCTCTCTCTTTTTCTCCCCCTCTCTCTCACTTTCTCTCTCTCTCTCCCTCTTTC